>NC_141697.1:853459904-854700996 GCF_964263255.1 Lissotriton vulgaris | reverse complement strand
ACATAATTTATAGCCCATTTTGAGCTGCGGCCTCATATCGCTGGAGCAACTTCGGACGAATATATATATATATATATATAATTTTTTTTTTCCCTTGGATTCCTGTCGCCCTCTCCTAAGCGGAAGTCACGGCACCACAGCAGTTGTTCAGATAAGTTAACTTTTATTAAATTAATACATATATATATATATTGCACCGAGCCCAAAGTCCTTTTTAACGTGGTTTATTCAATCAAAAGCATATGGCAAACACTCAAACACTGCAGTGTTTTCCATATGCTTTGAGGGCTGTGTTTGCCATATGCTTTGGATTGAATAAACAACGTCAAAAAGGACTTTGGGCTTGGCGCAATCTTTTCTACATTAAGGATTGGTGTTTGTGTATGTTGGGGGTCTCGACCTTGACAGGAGCCCGCCACCATTGGAAGGCAGTGGTACAACGCGAACCTTGTGATGAATATTTATATATATACATATTACCTACTGGCGGTCACCACTAGCTATATATAGTAAGGACCTAGTTTCTCATAGGAAATCCGCAACATTCTATTGGGAATACCTTTGGCGCCGGTTGAGGAATTTGTGTGTAATTTTCCAAAATTTAGGCCAGCTCCGCTCCGCTCCTTCCCTGAAAGTGTCGGGGGGATTCGTCAAGCGGGGGCCGAGAAAAAAGGGGGGTCCCAAAACGTGTTTTCCCCATGTTAATTTCCACAGGACGTTCAGGCACGGCTACAGCCGGAACCGCTGAATGGAATTACACCAAACTGGCAAAATGGTAGGGACTGGCATGCAGAAGTGCCTTTTGTTTAAATGGTGTAAATCCCTCGAGTAGTTCCTGAGAAAATCAAAAGAGAAAAAATATATATATTTATAGCAGCTTACTGTAAGATTACTGTAAGCTTACTGTACTCTGTACCTTTCGGAGCACAAGCTGAATGCTAATTGGCTGTCAACTGTCTGTCAGCACTCCTAACCAGAAAGTGTTGGCAGCCATCTTGTGCATCGGTAGACTGAGGCACAGGAAAGCAGAAAAACAAATGTGGGGCAGGGTAGAAGCACCCTGACCCCCTAGGCCTGCTCAGGGGGTCCTACAAAGACCCCCCAGGCCTCCCCAATTTTATTTTTTTTTAAATCACGGGGTACGCGCATAAAGCTTACCGTACTCGTACAGTGCACGTACCCCGCGGCCTAGGGGGTCAGGTTGCTTCTACCCTGCTCCCTTTGCGTGTTTTGCACCTTTGTTTCACTGCTTTCTTGTGCCTTAGTTCTACCGAGGCACAAAATGGCTGCCAACACTTCCTGGTTTGGAGTGTTGACAGACAGTGGCAGCCAATCAGTATGCCTTCCCGAGAAAGCTGCATGCTCATTGGCTGTCAACACTTCTAACCAGGAAGTGTTGGCATCCATCTTGTGCTAGTGTTGACATACAGTGGCAGCCAATCAGCATGCCTTCCCGAGAAAGCTGCATGCTCATTGGCTGTCAACACTTCTAACCAGGAAGTGTTGGCATCCATCTTGTGCTAGATAGACAAAGGTAAAAGAAAGCAAAAAAACAAATGTGAAGAACACAAGAAGGGGGCAGGTTAGATATACCCTGACACCCTAGGCCTGTCCAGGTGGTCCCACAAGGACAAAAAAGGACCACGTTTTTTTTTTTAAAACCTGGTCTGTTTTTAAAAAAATTACCCCACGGGGGGACCAAATCGGGGGGGCATAGTGATAAAGAAGTGTGGGGGTCCACAATCCCCCCCACACTTCCCGGGGACTGCCGCTCCTGGGGCAAAGCAATGTAGCCCCTTGGCGCATACTGGAGGCTCCTGGTGGGCTAGTTGGCCCCCAGGGAACCCCAGTATGCAAGGGGAATTAGTTCCTACTCTGCAAACACACCAGGGGTTGCGCTGCAGACAGTTGTAAAAAAGAGTGTGCCCTCATTACACCTCTCTGCAATGCGGCCCCCTGGCGCATACTGCAGGTTCCAGGTGGGCTAGTTGGCCCCCAGGGACCCCCAGTATGCAAGGGGAATTAGTTCCCCCTCTGCAAACACGCCCTGGGGCTGCGTTGCAGAGAGGTGTAAAGAAGGGTGTGGCCTCATTACACCTCTCTGCAATGCAGCCCCCTGGCTTATACTGGAGGCTCCTGGTGGGCTAGTTGCCCGCCATGGACCCCCAGTATGCAAGGGGAATTAGTTCCTCCTCTGCAAATGCGCCAGGGGTTGCGCTGCAGAGTGTTGTGAAAAGGGGGCGTGCCCTCTGAACAACTGCCTGCAAAAATGTAGTAAATCAGTATAAAAAAAACAAAAAATACATTTAAAAATGGTCATTTAAAAAACCGTTGAAATTCACTGAAAAAAACCATAGGTTTCAGGCCTTATATAGTTAGGAATTAGCATTTAAAAAACCTTGCAAATTCACTGAAAAAAACCATAGGTTTCAGGCCTTTAATAGTTAGGAATTAGCATTTAAAAAACCTTGCAAATTCACTGAAAAAACCATAGGTTTCAGGCCTTATAAAGTTAGGAATTAGCTTTTAAAAAACCTTTGAAATTCAGACATCAGTGATGTTATCATTGATGTCATTTGAGATGTCATCATTGATGTCCCTGACCATGTCATGAATGATGTAATATGTGACATCATCAGCAGTGGATTGCGGGTGCGCGAAATATAGTTAGTACAACTAACTATATAGGAGCAATTTCAATGGTTTTGTATGAGTGTAATGTCCAGCTAACTATAACACCCCTAAAACTTATAGTTTTTTGAGTGAATATATATATATATATATATATATATATATATATATATATATATATATATATATATATATATATATATATATATATATATATATATTCATTGGAAAAAAAACATAGGTTTCAGGGGTGTTATAGTTAGCTGGACATTTCACTCATACAAAACCATTGAAATTTCGCGGTTATAGTTAGTTGTACTAACTGTAACTCTTGCGACCCCAATCCACTGGTGATGAAGTCACATATTACATCATTCATGACATGGTTAGAGACATCACTGATGACATCTCAAATGACATCACTGATGACATCATCCTTGTGACAATCAGATACACCTCAACATACACTAGTATAACCTTGCATTGAGACAACTTTCTCCTCATTCTCGCCCTTCACTTTCATGCTCACCCTGCACTCACAGCGATCACAATGCACTCACACTGATCACCATGTACTCACATCATTCACCTGCTCACCATGCACTCACAGTGATCAATCTGCACTCACAATGCACTTGCGCTGTTCACCCCGTACCTCCCACCCTGCAGTCACACAAGCACACTACTCATCCTGCACTCATGTGACACTTCGCTCACCTGTCCCCCCACTGCTCAATATGCAACTCACTCAAACAAGCCCATCAGTAATCATACATTTATTAGTCCCATTCTGAACTTGCATCCACACCCAAATTCATATGCCACCTCACTCATCCTGCAGTCACTTCTCTTACCCTACTCTCACACTGTTGCACAGCTCACAATGCACTCACATGGGCACTCCTGTAACCCACACAGTGCAGAGGGTTAATGTGCGAGAAAACTATAAGTAGCACTATAAAAAACAAAATGTTTGTCAGAAAGGTGCTGAAAGACTGTTGCACCGTGTGAGACCAGTTTTAGGGCCAGCCCTGCCTGGGAGTGTTAGCCTCCCCTCCTACAAAGTTCCGGTCTAGTGACTCCCCTGCTTCGGCCTATTATTATTATTTACATTTGTAGTGCGCTACTGTTACCAAAGGATGTCCTGGGGCTAATAACCATTGGCTGCCTGAAGGCAAACGAGAAACACACAGAAGGAGAAGGAGAACCACCCTAATGGGGTAACATACAGAGCATACAGAAAAGTGTTTATATCTTCCTAAAGGATAATAGATTCTTGGTGGAGCAAAGGAGGGTGCAATTCTCATAACTGCGCTGCCTGCACCAAAACAGCGAGACAGACAACTCATACCTTCTTGAATTAAAGAAGAATAAGCAGAGTGGCACAGGCCGAGAGGAGCATACAGGTCCGACCTGTATGCTTGGTGAGGAGCGATGAGAGGATGAGAGAGGACAGCAAGGGAGTGAGAGAAAGAGAATTCAATTGAAGATGTCAGGGATGAGGAGAAATGTGAATTGCCAAAGAGAAGTATGGTCACACAAGAAGTGAGTGTGAGCCAAAGGTGAGGGCTTCTGTTAGAACAAAGGGGAGATGTGAAAGATGAATGGGGGGACCGGAGAGGTGTAAGATACAAATAGACAAAAATTTTAATGAAGAGACGAGGTGAAGGAGAAGTGCTGAGGGGCACGGGAGGTGACGGGCCAGAGAGGTCATGAGATAAATATGAGAGACTGTTAGAGATGAGGGAAGTGAAAAGACAGAATGGCAAAAGGTGAATAAAGGTGAAGTGAGAGGTTGAATGGGGAGAGTTCAGAAGTTGTAAAAAGGGGTAAAAGAAAATGGCCTGCAAAGTGAGAGAGGGATCTGGGGGGGAGAGGAGAGAGGGATGGAAGGGAGAGGGTGAGAGGAAAGTTGCATGGGTAAACTGCTTAACTCTGTACAAAACCGTTAGGGTTTTAAGGGACCCCTGCTTCTTCCGGCCAGGGCTAGGTGAGCTTCTAATGTGGCAGCACGTATTCCTGGGGAGTGGAAGGCCCTTCACAAAGGTTGACTAGAAATCTTTCCGATGTTAATTGCTGTATTTTGGTTATAAACAGGTACTGATGGGTTGAAAACTTGCACATGATGGGTTGAAATCTTTCCTCAGTGTTACTGTGTGTAAAAAATGTCAAAATAATGAAGCAATGCTATCCCAAAATACACAGCAGCATATAGCATCATTTACATTTTCTTCCCACACAATTTAGTCAAGCCTGTCGCATAACTTGGTCCTCACCTGCCTCATAATTCCAGTAGCCCTGCCTACAGGTTTAGAAATTTTTGTCAGGAGTGGGTCATTATGCCTTAAAATGTTGACAAAAGTTTGAAGACCTCTGCTATAACCTATAGTGTTTTTTAAGTAATTTTTAAAAACAGTTGTATACTTTTTATAGTGAAAACAAACTTAACCGTAGTGTTTTATAACTTATAATGATAGCTCCTGGTATTTATTTTTGGGACATTTCCATTTGCATTTATCCATATTTTTTTTAAATAATTGTATCTGTATTTACCCATATATATTTCGGGTTTTATAAAAAAAATTAATCTGAAATTTGTATATTTCCACATTTATTTTACTGATAAATATGCAATCAATTAAACACTTTTAGATGATAAACTATATACAAACTTTATATTAAAATGTGCAAGTTTTCCTATACGAGCATATATATTGCTCTTTAAGGCTCTTTTCTAAAAGTCTTTTATTGTTTTTACCCTTTTACTTTTAGGAAGTCAGACCTATTGGCCTAGTACTCATCGTTGACAGCATTTAGAATCGCTCAAAAAATAACCCAATTTCCGTATTTATCCACACTTTAAAATAAATAAAGAGAGGAAAATAAATACTTTTCTTTCTGTATTTATCTGTAAAAATCAGTAAAAACATAAAACCAGGAGCCCTACTTATAATTTAAGAATGTTTTCAACTTAATTAACAGTAATTAACATATAAGTGTGGTAAAAGTATGACGCAGCACCTATAATACCTGACTTCGAACAACAGCGTTCACAGTTCAATTGCAAAGTCCATCAGCATCTTAGCCCACCACTATTTCACTGTAGGTAACACCTTGCTTAATCTTCCCCACACCCCAAGCGCCGGCATACCTTTCCGGGGGTATCCTTACGCTTTACAAATGCTGGCATAGTGATGACAAATATTAGCACGTTTTTTTTTCTTCTATTGTAAACAATATTTTGTTATGTCTTCTATTTAGATGTTTTTAATCATGAGAATACAAATGACACAGTTTGCCGGGTAACACTTTTTAAACTCTCCAACGTATGTAGATAATAAGGACCTTATACGTGTTACTATGGAAATCGAAACCTTTACAGCTTCACAGTTTGTAACTTTTCCCAACATGTACACAGTAAAACAGTTATAACGTGAGCACGTGTAAACTGTAAAACGTGACATCTAAATAGGCGGAGCCGCATCTTCCTTCCATAGACTACTAAACAACCAAAAACTATATATACCACACATATTGTCCGATTAGTTTCGTTTTCGCGAGTTATTTCTGCGTTGCCAATCTGTGATGAAGGTTCCCTTTAGTAGCATCAAATTCTTGTTTTGCGTCAACAAAACATATATTGGAGTTGTAAGTTGTTTCATTATGGCATAGTAGATAGTTATAATTTGTGGCTATTTGTCAAAATGTAAACATTTATATCTAGAAAAAAGTGTTATTGTGTTATGTATTTTCTGTAACGTCAGCAGCTTGTTTTCCGAAACAGATAGATAACAACAAACATTACTCCTTTTCTGGCTCCTTTCAGCTTATATATTGTGACTTTCTATATTATAATATTGACACTGTACTTCGCTTCAGAGGTGTTGGTTACCCGTCGGCGGAAACCCTAAACATTTGCAATCAACATCACCTACTTCCCAATGTTAGTGTGTTTTCCCCTAGGGATCATATACTGTTAATATGTATATTATAATATTACCAGTTATGCTGATCTCAGTGGAGTTCATGACCTGTCGGTAAAAAGAGTAATGATATATAAGCAACGTCACCAGCTTCTGGTTTTTAGTGTGTTCCCCCCTTTTGATCATATACTGTGAATTTGTATGTTATCATTCTCACAGTCATAATGATCTCAGAGGAGTTTATAACCTGTCACCACGAAGATCAAACTTTTCGACGTCCCAGAGAAAAGAAGCTCAGAAAATAATTACAGCTCAAATGTATTTCGTTATGGATCTTCTGTTCCATAGATAACTTTATTTTCCTATTCTTTTTACTGTAACAATGGTGTCATTTGTGATACTGTAATAGATTGTCCTATTGTTACAGAAGAAGAATAGGAGATTTGTCAGTTCCAACTGTAATACAGCTTACAAAACATTAGAACGTATTCAATCAGATATTTTTTTCAGTGAGCGTATTTTACAAAATTGCAGAATAAAAAAATATAGCTTTCATACATACTTTGTTACTTTAAATATTTGATAAACCCTACATTACTGAATGTTATTTTCTAATTTCTATTCTTCTCAGTTGTGGTTCCTATTCACCTTCTCCCTGTAGAATATATAGGACCAGTAATAGTACTATCCTATATATTCTGTATGTGATTTGTTAGGGAACAGTGTGCAACCTCTAAGCACTACGACCGAACGTTTCTGAATTCTACAAAAAACAAATTTGAACATTAATAATGCATACATTTCTATGTAATATGAAGTCAATTGTATTTAACTGTTTTTACTTGTTCTCCTCACCTTAGATAATGTAGTGCAGGAGTGTTTGTTGTAGCACTTCTATTCTATGTTATCTAAAAGTAACTGATGCCCTCTTACATTATCAAGAATATGGGGCAACACTTTTACAAACTATAGCAGAAAAAAGGAGGGTATGGCCACGCCTAACTGATAGTTTATGAAATTCCATTTTTATTTGTCACCCCTTTCATATATACAGCGTCAGTTTCTGAAGAAAGTTTATTTGTAATGGCTAAATAAAAACTGTTTCAAACCTAGACTGGAATTTTTGCTGCGCAACCACACCTCCCCATCAGAAAAGTAAACACCACATTATAAGTAAATAGTGTTCCTGGGAAGTATCCGACCCGCAAACTTGATTAAAAAAAACACCGCTAGACTGTCATTTTTTTGCTGTGATTTGTACACCCCACTGCAGTTATATAAATGGCCCTTAAAACATATAAAAAACAATTTTTACCTTCACAATCCCAGTCCACCACCTTGTGACCACTGTACAGAGTTAATAGTGTTCCCACCCTCCCCTCTACTACTTTCTTTTCCCATACTCCTTTGGAAGTGCATCACAAAATGCCCAACAACAGTGAACTATTCCCACCCAATAAGGAGTAAACTTGTGCTCAGAACACTTTAGACAATAAAATGTCCATGTTGTTCCATAGAGGAGGAAGGAATGACTGCCAACACTTTTACTTTTGATGCTTCACAGCCAATGAACATTAAGCTTATGAAGGTCCCGCTTGGAACATGTTACGCAATGAAATGTCCCTAATACTCCGCGAAGAGGAAAGGAATCGCTGACAACACTTCTACTTTCAACGGTTTACAGCCAATCAACATTTAGCTTGGCAAAGTCGTCCTTGGAGCACGTCAGCAAACCAGATGTCCCTCCTAAACAGAGCAGAAGTGAATGTTTGCCACACTTCTACTTTCAATAGTTCGCAACCAATCAACATTAAGCTGTAGAAGCTCGTCCTTAGAGCACGTCAGCCATTCAGATGTCCCTCCTACTCCGCAGAGAGGAAGTGAATGGCTGGCAACACTTCTACTTTCAATAGTTCACAACCAACCAACATAAAGCTCAGGAAGGCCCTCCTTACTACATGTAAGCCAATTAGATGTCCTTGCTACTTTCCGGAGCAGAAGTGAATTGCAGAAAACACTTCTACTCTTGATGGTTCGCACCCAATGAATATTAAGCTTGTTGTTGGAACCCCTTAGTCAATTAAACGTTAATTTTGTTCCACACACACATACAGAACACGCCCTCCCACATATTAATACATTTCCAGTAACAAAGTAACTCTATCCATAACAAAAGTGAACACTACCTAATAAATAAACATTATTTCACATTATATTAAAGAAAAGCCGCATTACGCTGCATTGTTGTTTTCCCGATATAATTTCCACAGCCTACTGCACCTGCCTCCCAACATGAGTGAAGCCCCGGGACTGTGGGGGCCCCAGCGAACCCCCCCTATTATATTTTTTAACAAATACCCCCGGGACCTATTTCCACAGGATACTGTGCCCCCCCTCTCAACATAACTGAAGCCCCGGGATTGCGGAGGCCCCAGCGAGCCCCCGCTGGGGCCGCTACTATTTATCTTAAACCTCGCTTGTATCAACACTCAAAATGGCGGCCAACACTAGCTGGATTCAATATGTTGACAACCACTTCACAGCCAATCAGCATTCAGCGCGTGATCGGGAGGTGCGCTTAGTGTACGCGCAAGATACGCGCATCCACCGAGGCAATAGATATATATGTACTTTTAATGGTGATTTTTTCAGGAACTACTGAACAGATTACACCATATAAGCAAAAGGCACGAGTCTGAACCAAGGACTACAACTTTCCCAAATTTTGTGTAATTCCGTTCAGCCGTTCGAGCTGTAGTCGTGATGAACCGTAACTATGGAAAATTGCATAGGGAAAACATGTTTTAGGACCCCCTTTTTTCTCAGCCCCCACTTCTCAAATTACCACAGACTTTCAGGATAGTAGCAGACCAGAGCGCCCCACCAGTTTTGAAAATTTCGCAAAAGATTTGTCAACCGGCGCCAAAGTTATTCCAAATAGAATGTTGCAGATTTCCTATGGAAAATAGGTCCTAACTATAACTATATATATATATATATTCACTGAAAAAACCATAGGTTTCACACCAGTTATAGTTAGGAATTAGCATTTAAAAAAACCTATTAAATTCACTGAAAAAAACAGAGGTTTCACACCAGTTATAGTTAACTGGAAATTTTACTGACATAAAACCATTGAAATTCCCACGTTATAGTTAGTTGGACTCACTATAATTTCGCTCCTGCAATGCACTGCTGATGACGTCACATATTACATCACTCATGACATGGTCAGTGACATCACTCATGACATCACTGATGACACCATCCAGTGAATGTGTGTCTCTCTGAAAAATAAATATGTTTTATATATGTATTTGTAAAGGTCGATGGAAGAATAAATGGTTAAATAAGTGTGTAAATGGATGTTTTTAAAAAAAAATTGATTGGTTAAGTGGCTTATTAAGTGTATCTTAGTGAATACATATATTAGCGAGTAATTTTTAAATATTTAAATATATGTATCAGTGTTTCACTTTGTGTATAAGTGGCTGCATGGGTTGGTGACTGACTCACTGTTTGTATATGTTTTGAAGACAGCATATGTGCAGGACTGTATGGGTGGATGAGTGTGTATATGTGTGTGTTAGTGAGTGAATGACTGTCTCACTAGTGTCTTTATTAGTAATGACATATGTTTTAATCTAGTATATGTGAGTATTGATGTATATAAGTGAGTATATGTGAGAGTGAGAGATTGAAAGAGTTCCTGTTTAAATAAGTATGTGTTTCTATAAGTGATTGTTTAAGAGAGTAAGTATGTGTAAGTTTCCTTAGAAGTAAGGCGGTAGTGTGTGTATAGTTGTATATTTGTATATGCAAATAAATTGATGTTCAATGGTTTATTTCCATGTGTGAGTATGTGTGTGAGTAACTTTTGGATGACTGTCAGTGTGTAACAGGATGTATAGGTGTATCACTACATATGATGACTGAGTATATGTATGAGTGACTATATAGAACTGTTGGTGAATGAGTGGATGTGTATATAGATGGTGGAATTACTGATTTGGTTGGTGTAACTGGTATGGGTATCTCCATTTTTTTAAAAATGTTAGTTTCTATTTTTGACTATGTGTTTCAAGGGTTACATTACACTGAAAGGAGGTCTGTCACTCTGTCACAAGGATGGTGTCATCAGTGATGTCATGAGTGATGTCACTGACCATGTCATGAGTGATGTAATATGTGACGTTATCAGCAGTGCATTGCAGGCACGCAAGTTATAGTGAGTCCAACTAACTATAACGTGGGAATTTCAATGGTTTTATGTCAGTAAAATTTCCAGCTAACTATAACTGGTGTGAAACCTCTAGTTTTTTCAGTGAATTTAATAGGTTTTTTAAATGCTAATTCCTAACTATAACTGGTGTGAAACCTATGTTTTTTTTAGTGAATTTCAAAGGTTTTCTAAATGCTAATTCCTAACTATAACTGGTGGGAAACCTATGGTTTTTTCAGTGAATTTCATAGGCTTTTTAAATGCTAATTCCTAACTATAACTGATGTGAAACCTATGGTTTTTTCAGTGAATTTCAAAGGTTTTTTAATAGCAAATTTCTCTAGCTATGTAATGTAAACATTTTTAATAAGGTGTAATAAAGTAAATCCAAATCACTAGATTCATCCATTATTGATTTAATCTCATTAATGGTTCCAATAGTTCATTCATGTGTTGCAAGTTAAACGTAGCAAATAATTTCCAAAATGCTTGAATTGTAAATCCCTATGCATTTCGGGCTTTCCAATCAGCCCTTCATCAGGGGTAAATCTAAAAAAAAGGAACAAATGTACGGTCTGAGTAATACATAATATCTCCATCAAAACATACTAAACGTTAGCGCACACCCCAAAAAAAGAAAAAAAAGAATGAAGGAGTGAGCATAAAGAAAGGGGACAGAAAGAGTGGTGTAAAGAGAAAGAGAGCTAGAGGGAGGAACACAGAGAAACTATGTAATAGATAGTAAGACAGAGAAAAGGTGTTAGAGGAAGTAACTGAGAAAAGGAAAGACATGGGGAGTGACAGAGAAAAAGGAAAGAGAGAGAAAAGTAAGGAGTGACAGAAAGGGACTGAGTGAACCAGAAAAGAAAGGAAAGTGAGGGAGTGTGGGTGAGCAGGAAGACTGAAAGAAGTTGAATGAAAAAATGATTATCTTTATCTAACTTTTTTCACTATTTTTCACCAGAGTACGCTCCCCGGTACGCTCCCCGGTGCGCGTACCGGGCGCTCCCCCCGCGAAATTTAAAAAACATTTTTTTTTTTGGGCATATATGCCCCTCCTAAACTCCCCTCAGAAAACCTAGAGGGTCAGGGGGTGTCTACTGTGCCCCCTTTTACCCATTCCCAACGTTGTTTGTCCTCCATCTTGTGTCTCAATTCCACCGAAACACAAAATGTCGGACTCCCGTAGCACTCCCGGTGAGCGTACCGGGGCATGCACCGGTAAGCGCTCCCCAAAAAAATGTGGGAAATAAAATTACATAAAAACTACTGGACAGACTTTCACCAAATATAGAATAGACCCTACTACATACCAGTCCCTACCATTATCCCAAATTTGATGGTATTCCATTGAGCCATTTAGGCTGTAGCCCTGTCTAAATATCCTGAGGTAAATTACATGACAAAAACACATATGAAAGGGTTAGAAATGTACAACCAATTAAAATGTTACTTACATTTTTGACTTTTATGTGCTGACATTTGATTGGTTATGTACATCAATATATATGAAAAATGAGAGGGAAACACAGCCATTTTGACTAATACTACCTAAGGTACATTTGAAACGATTTTTCACAGAAAACTTCAACTCCTTTAAAAAAGGTAAGTTAATATTTTTGAAGGGGAACTATGTTATGCACTTTAAGTTAATTTGTCAAAACGTTTTCTGAAAGTTATATAATGTCCCTCTGTAAGAGTTAGAGATTGAGATAAACTTCTCTGTTATAATTATGGATTGAGTAAGACTTCTCTGGTATAATTATGAATTTACTTAGACTTCATCACATGCACTTTTAAATAGTTCTACTTCCTGCCGCAAACCATACACTGCCCACAAATTACTTCACTGTTTAAAACTCAAAAGTACCTGTCTGAACTTAAACCCAACAGTACCCTTACTCTACTGATATAGGTATTTTATATGCAATTTTCAGAAAGAAAATGGAAGGAGAAAAACAATCAAACGTTATTTCTTTCGAAATAAAGGTGGAAAATCCAGAAGAACAAAAAGATGAATTGGATTTCATGAATGACTCTTTTAACGAACAATTAATAGAATGTTTGGAACAAATGGAATCATGTACTAATAATTATGAGGAAATACCGGACAATATTATGTTATAAGTTTTATTAGATTTTGAAAAAGAATCAGAAGAATAAATGTATATTTAATAATTTTAAATTGTTTAAGACATTATTCATTTTTATATGTAATTCATGAAGTAGTACCAAAAAAAGATTATATTATAAAATGAGACTTATAGTATACTATGCAACTTTTTGTGTTACATAGTAAGTTTACTCATAGTTACTTCCTTTCAACCATTATATTATCTACTATGTGTAATATACATCTCTTTTTCATCATAAGGGAGCAGGATACACTACCCATCAAACAATAGGCCTTCTCAGGAAGTACTTAAAGGATCTGTTTCTGCTTTCTTGACAGACTATAGTATGGATTCCATATGCCACAATAACTTCTGTAACAACATGCAAGATATCTACAAAGGAGAAGGTGTACATTAAATTTAAGGGACAGATTTACAAGCCCCTTGCGCCACCTTTACGTCACTTTTAACATTGGAAAAGTGACGCAAAATTGGAGCAAGGGGCTTGTATATCTGCCACTAAGTATCTACATTGGAACCTACATGTAGGTACTTAAATCAAAAAAAAAAAAAAACAATTTAAGGGGCAGATTTACAAGCCCCTTGCGCCACCTTTACGTCAATCAATCAATCAATCAATCAGGAGTTTGTTAAAGTCACGTTACGTCACGTTTAACATGTCAAAAGTGATGCAAAAGTGGCGCAAGTGGCTTACAAATCTGCCCCTAAGTCTCTACATTGATACCTACATGTAGGTTCTTAAATCAAAAAAAAAAAACAACAAAAAGAATTTTTTTTAAAAAACAGCTACATTTTTTTAAAACTGTCATTCTTTTTTCCCCATGGTACACTCCCCGGTGCGCTCCCCGGTGCGTGTACCGGGCGCTCCCCCGCGAAAATAATTTTTTTTTTTTTTCCACGCGGAACCCTTTTATGGCCCCCACATCAAACCTAGGGGGTCAGGGGGGGTCTACTCTGCCCCCTTATGGTCATTTGCTCCTTTGTTTTTGCCACCTCTTGTGTCTCGATTTTACCGAGACACAAGATGGCGGCCGCTCCGGACTGTTTTGAATGTTTACAGACACCCGAGAGCCAATTAGCTTTCCGTGCGCAAGTCGCGTAGCGCGCCCGGTGCGCTCCCCGTTGCGCGTACCGGGGCGGGCCATAGATATATATATGTTTTTGAACCTAAATTACTCAAAAACCACTGGAGCACATATCTTGTGACATAGCAAAGGCACATCGGGCTACCAGTCCCTACAATTTTGCCAAGTTTGGTGGAAATCCATTCAGACGTTCGGGCTAAAACTGAGGTCGACCGCCCTATGGAAATTAACATGGGGGAAACACGTTTTGGGACCCCCCTTTTATCTCGGCCCCCGCTTGATGATTCCCCCCCAAACTTTCAGGGAAGGACCGGAGCGTAGATTAGCAAATATAAGGAAATTTTCAGGCAGATTCGTCAACCGGCGCCAAAGTTATTCACAATAGAATTTTGAGAATTTGCATTGAAAAAAATCCTAACTATAACTACCTACTGGCGACCGCCAGTAGGTAATTACCTACTGGCGAGTGAAACGCGTCGTCGGTTGGACATTTGTCCTTTATTTTTATAAAATACTCTACTCTGCTACCTATTTGAGGAGTTCGACTTTCTTCTTTGAAAACCAATTACGCTGCAAATGATGAGATTGGTTTGAGGTCTGCACATGGATTAATTCCGCCCACCATAGGCGGAACAGGACTGTTGGTTCCATATATATATATATATATCTATATAAATATATATATATATATATATATATATATATATATATATATATTCACTGAAAAAACCGTAGGTTATAGACCATATATAGTTAGGAATTAGCATTTACAAATCCTTGAAAATTCACTGAAAAAACCATAGGTTATAGACCATATATAGTTAGGAATTCGCATTTACAAAACCTTATTTTACTCACACAAAACCATTGAAATTCCATATATAGTTAGTTGCACTAACTATATATCGCGCACCCGCAATCCACTGCTGATGATGTCACATATTACATCATTCATGACATGGTCAGTGACATCACTGATGACATCACTGATGACATCTCAAATGACATCACTGATGACATCACTGATGACATCACTGATGACATCTCATTTGACATTACTGATCACATCACTGATGATATCATTCATGTGATAATACGATGAACCTCTTCAGACTCTAATATAACCTTAGATACAATCAGTGTAAACAGATACTCACAGACTGTCACTCATCCATGGAGTTACTCACACACCTAGTCAGTCAATCAAAGAATCAATCACACCTCCATTTCCTCAACTATACAGTTATACAAACTTTACTTATTCAAACATATACTAACACATATTAACTCTCTTATACAATCCCTGATACAAGTTCACAATGATCCATACAGCCACTCACACATTTACTGGCTCTTATGCACAGTTATTTATATATGTCAACTCTCACATGTACTGTGTTTTACATATGTACTTACTTTGACATGTAGCACTGAGATATCCATTCACTCACCAATACACTCATGCACACAGTCAACCGCCCATACAGCTGTTTCCACATGCACTTTTGAAACCATACATCTAGTGAATCAACTGCTCACACATCTATGCACAGAGTCATACACCTCCCAGCCACCCACACACACACTCAGTATCCCATACAAATACTTGGGCAACCAATCAATAACCCATATAGTTACTCATATAGCTACTTATCAACACATGCAACAGTTTACAGAACAACAGACATAATGATGCACAAATTAAGACAGTTTAGTCACTAACCCATGCACTCAGTGAGACACATTTAATCACTCACTCATACAGTCAGTCATGCACCTACTAAATCCTTCATCCAGACACTTATACATCCACTCATTCTTCAATATGTAAGACATATTTTAACTTTACAGAAACATACAGTCACTGGATGTTGTCATCAGTGATGTCATCAGTGATGTCATTTGAGATGTCATCAGTGATGTCATCAGTGATGTCACTGACCATGTCATGAATGATGTAATATGTGACATCATCAGCAGTGGATTGCGGGTGCGCGATATATAGTTAGTGCAACTAACTATATATGGAATTTCAATGGTTTTGTGTGAGTAAAATAAGGTTTTGTAAATGCGAATTCCTAACTATATATGGTCTATAACCTATGGTTTTTTCAGTGAATTTTCAAGGATTTGTAAATGCTAATTCCTAACTATATATGGTCTATAACCTACGGTTTTTTCAGTGAATTTTCAAGGTTTTGTAAATGCTAATTCCTAACTATATATGGTCTATAGCCTATGGTTTTTTCAGTGAATATATATATATACATACATATATAAACATATATCATCTGTATATCTACATATAAATATAAACATAAATGAATGCATACATATACTTATATGCATTTTAGGGTTGTTAGGGCGTTTTCGTGTGTATTATGTTGCTTTTTTAGGGCTTTTGGGTCAATTAAGTAGGGTTCCCGGAGCCTAGGGCTGAGGGGCCGGTTCAGTTTCGTGCGTATTGGTGTTGGCAAGGTTTTGAGGGATTTTGGCGGTTTTTGGTCGAGATTTGGCCGTTTTATGGCTTTTTTTTGTGTTTGCGGGGGGCGCGTATTCGGGTTGAAATTCGTCCCCGTTCCAGTGGATGGATTGGGCTGATTTTTGGTGAGATGTTAGGGAATCGCTGGAACTAGTGTCCAGCCAAGTTTGAAGCGGATCGGAGCAGTGGAAGTGCTTTAAAGAGCAATTTTTGTGCGGAGTAGCGAATTGTCATGTTATTCAATGGGAGTTTTTGGTGCGCATGGAGAAGGTGAATTTGGGGTGTTCCAGTTGCGCTAGAGGGACGGGGCTTGGGTGAGCTGTAGGGAGAGTGGATCGGCAGGTGTGCCGAATTTTTGGCATTTGTTGGCCGAAGGGAAGGGTGTGCTTGGGCAAAGTCGATTTGGTGAAAACGGTGCGTTATTTACATGAAAGTTGAAAAAACACTAATAAAAGCAAAGCTAAAAAGCCACCTCATTACAAACAGAATGGCTTTAACTTAAATGAGGGCGAGATCTATTGCATTTTCAATGCTTGTTTACTTTGGTTCCATCAAGAAGGCATTCAGATGTGTCACACATTTGCCATAAATTCTGAATGTTAGCACTCTAGTTGCACATTAGATCACTGTAGTAAAGCTACTGCTCACCAGGGACGTCTGCTGCTGGTATTCAAAGTGCATGTTTCAGTCTGCATGTCAGAATTTTTTTAATGAAATAGAAGAGGATTTGAGAAGTCACTCAAAATGATCCCTAATTTTTCTTTCTGAAGCACTAATCATACTTTCTATGGCAAAATTAACCCCCTCATGTTGTTCCTTTTTAAATTGAGTGTTTTCAGACTTACCACTTCATTCCAATCAAGATGGCTTCTGGTGTGCCATACTTTTGTCATAAGTAAGACTGTTAGCGCTCTAGTTGTTCTTTAGAACACTCTGGGACATTCTGTCATTGGGCTATACTTGGGGTACATCTGGGTGATATTTGGGCTACATTTAGGCTCTTTTGTCTCTGGTGGCCATCTTGCGAGACTATGTCAGAATTTTTTAATGAAATTGAAGAGGGTTTGAGAAGTCACTCAAAATGTGCCCTAATTTTTCTTTCTGCAGCACTAATCATAATTCATATGGCAAAATATACCCCCTCATTTTGTTCCTTTTTAAATTAAATGTTTTAAGAGTTACCACTTTATTCCAATCAAGATGGCTTCAGGTGTGCCATACCTTTGTAATAAGTAGGACTGTTAGCGCTCTAGTTGTTCTTTAGAACACTCTGGGACATTCTGTCATTGGGCTATACTTGGGCTACATCTGGGTGATATTTGGGCTACATTTGGGCTCTTTTGTCTCTGGTGGCCATTTTGGGAGACTGCATGTCAGAATTTTTTAATGAAATAGAAGAGGATTTGAAAAGTCACTCAAAATGTGCCCTAATTTTTCTTTCTGCAGTACTAATAATACCTTCTATTGCATAATATACCCCCTCATTTTGTTCCTTTTTAAATTAAATGTCTTAAGAGTTACCACTTTATTCCCATCACGATGGCTCCAGGTGTGCTATACCTTTGTAATAAGTAGGACTGTTAGCGCTCTAGTTGTTCTTTAGAACACTCTGGGACATTCTGTCATTGGGCTATACTTGGGCTACATCTGGGTGATATTTGGGCTATATTTGGGCTCTTTTGTCTCTGGTGGCCATTTTGGGAGACTGCATGTCAGAATGTTTTAATGAAATAGAAAAGGATTTGAGAAGTCACTCAAAATGTGCCCTAATTTTTCATTCTGCAGCACTAATCATACTTTCTATGGCAAAATATACCCCCTCATGTTGTTTCTTTTTAAATTAAATGTTTTAAGAGTTACCACTTTATTCCAATCAAGATGGCTTCAGGTGTGCCATACCTTTGTAATAAGTAGGACTGTTAGCGCTCTAGTTGTTCTTTAGAACACTCTGGGACATTCTGTCATTGGGCTATACTTGGGCTACATCTGGGTGATATTTGGGCTACATTTGGGCTCTTTTGTCTCTGGTGGCCATTTTGGGAGACTGCATGTCAGAATGTTTTAATGAAATAGAAAAGGATTTGAGAAGTCACTCAAAATGTGCCCTAATTTTTCATTCTGCAGCACTAATCATACTTTCTATGGCAAAATATACCCCTTCATGTTGTTTCTTTTTAAATTAAATGTTTTAAGAGTTACCACTTTATTCCAATCAAGATGGCTTCAGGTGTGCCATACCTTTGTAATAAGTAGGACTGTTAGCGCTCTAGTTGTTCTTTAGAACACTCTAGGAGGCTGCAGTAGAACACAAAGGAATCAACTGACAGTCTCTGTCCTTGTTGGATGTACATGTTTTACTGAGAATGTCAGACTTCATTTTCACATGACTGAGAAAGATAATGTGAATTTACAGAAAATATGCTTTCAGTTTAGCTTATAGATCCCCTTCCAAACCACTGTGGGAAAATCATGAGATATTAGTTTTCTTTCAAACAATATTCATGATATCACAGCAGAAGGTTTTTTCACATGGTAAAATCACCTTAGAACCCACCACAATTCCTAAAACGAGTATGGTACCATCAACAAATGATTGATAATGTAACTAAAGTCCTAAAACCCTCTATTAACTACAATGCTTTTTAATGAGGTGCTATCATGTATATTGGTCCCAAGATGGCTGCCAACACTTCTTGGATGAAGTGCTGACAGCCAATCAGATCAGATGTGTGGTTAGGCTCCGCCCAGATATATATATTTTTTTGAACCTAAATTACTCAAAATCCACTGGAGCACATATATTGAGACCTAGCAAAGGCACATCAGGCTAACAGTCCCTACAATTTTGCCAAGTTTCGTGCAAATCCATTCAGCCGTTCGAGCTAAAAGTGAGGCCAACCGCCCTATGGAAATTAACATGGGAAAAATGCGTTTTGGGACCCCCCTTTTTTCTCGGCCCCCCCTTGATGAAACCCCCCCAAATTGTCAGGGGCTGCTCAGAAACAAAATGTTCCATTTTCCTGAAAATTTCAGCCAATTCCGTCCACAAACGCCAAAGTTATTAGACATAGAATTTTCAAAAATCCCATAGAGAAAAAATCCTAACTATATATACCTACTGGCGACCGCCAGTAGGTAATATATATATATATATATATATATATATATATATATATATATATATATATATATATATATATATATATATATATATATATATATATATATATATATATATATTACCTACTGGTCGCCAGTAGGTAGTTATAGTTAGGATTTTTTTCAATGTTAAATCTCAAAATTCTATTTGGAATAACTTTGGCACCGGTTGACGAATCTGCCTGAAAATTTCATGAAAATGGCCTCGTCAAGCTCTGGTCCTTCCCTGAAAGTTTGGGGGGGATACAATAAGCGGGGGCTGAGATAAAAGGGGGGTCCCAAAACGCGTTTTCCCCATGTTAATTTCCATAGGGCGGTCGATTTCACTTTTAGCCCGAACGGCTGAATGGATTTACACCAAACTTGGCAAAATTGTAGGGACTGGTAGCCTTTGCTATGTCTCAAGATATGTGCTCCAGTGGATTTTGAGTAATTTAGGTCCCAAAAAATATATATATCTATAGCAGCGCACAGGTGCGCGCACCGGAGTGCGCTCCAGGCGCGACACGCGAGGTGTGCATGGAAAGCTGATTGGCTCTCGGGTGTCTGTAAACATTCCAAACAGTCCAGAGCGGTCGCCATCTTGTGTCTCGGTAAAATCGAGACATAAGAGGTGGCTAAAACAAAGTGGGAACTGACCATAAGGCGTCAGGGATAGACCCCTTTGACCCCCTAGGTTTGATGTGGGGGCTATAAAAGGGCCCTGCGGGGCATTTAAAATATTTTTTTTTTTTTTTCGTTTTGCGCGGGGGAAGCGCTCGGTGCGCGCACCAGGTAGCGCACCGGGGAGCGTAAAATGAGGGAAAAAGATGACAGAGTTTAAAAAAAATGAAGTTTTTATTTAGAAATTGGAGGTAGTTCTTAAAAGAACTTTTTTTTTTCTTCTTTTTGTTGTTTTATATTTTTTTTGTGTTTTTGGAACTTTTTGAACTTTTTTTGGCTTTTCAAAACAGTTTTATATTTTTTTTTGTATTTTTTAGGGGGAGAAACAAAAAAAGGGAATTGAAACTGGCTCAACTGGAGCAAAAAAACAAAAAACCCAAAAAATTATTTCTTTTTGGGGCACTTGTGATTATCACCTGCAAGGACGATGAGCTTAATACTTTGTTCCCCATAGGAGATAAGCTTGCCACAAGCAGTGCAAGTAATTTTAAAATCAGCAAATCTCGGCTGAATGCAAGGCATCACCTCAGATGTTTCTGGTTGCGAGGAAGTGGGTTGGTTTCTTTGGGAGGGGGTCCTTGATGACTGGGGGAGGTTACTGGCCAGTTCCCGGAACTCTGCACGAGAGTAGTTGTTTGGATGTTTTCTTGTCATGTGCCGAATCATGGTATAGTTACCAAAAGAATATTTCTTGTTTGGGTTGCCCCGTGAAAGTTCATCATTGCAGATGAGGCAAGTCACCTTGGGAGCATTCACCTTTTTTTGCCCCTCTGGGATTGAAAAAAACTGCCAAACAATGTGTGGTTTGGGTTTGTAAGGTGTATTTTCTTCTAGCAGCCATCTTCTTCTCCCCTCCTCCTCTTCCTCCTCTTCCTCTTCCTCCTCCTCCTGTTCTTGATCACCAATATAATTTGGAGCTGGTCCTCTTGGTGGTGGTGGTGGTGGTGGTGGGGCAGATGCACCAGCTGATGCTACTACTGAAGCCATTGGAGCAAACAAGTAGAGAGAGCAACAAACAGGTCTTCCTCAGTCAAAGGACAAAGTCAGAATAAGTAAAAAAGGTGGGGTCTTTCATCATTTAGAAAAAAAAACTGTCCTGAACCAATGAGAAGTGTTATTTTCAGGTCACAAGACCAGGGGCTTCATCATTATGAAACTAAAACTGTTATGAACCAATGAAAAATGTTATTTTCTGCTCACATGACCCGACGCGCTTACGCTACGCGCACGGGGGCGCGCAGCGTAAGCGCGTCGGAAGTTTACGTTTTGCGATCGTATTCGTTCGAGTACTTCCGGGTGCGCTTACGCCGTGCGTATCACGCGGTCGCGGCTACGCGATACGTCACGATCATGTTTTCGTTTGCGATATTGGCGCTCACGAGACGCTCCCCGGAGCGCGCCCGGGGGCGCTTTTCAGAAATACGCTTTTCGGGGCGCACTCCGGGGCGCGCTCTGGGAGCGCTCCCCCCAAAAATTAAAAAAAAAAAATGGGATAATTGTAGAGACAGGTAGCCCTATTCTGAAGTGGTTTGTAAAAAAATTTACTTTATAAAAATATGTATTGTGCTACATTGGGCTTAATATATGTTAGAGCCAAAATGTAGCCCAAATGTAGCCCAAAGTAGCCCAATGAAGCCCAAAGATGGCCTCCAGAGATCAAAAATTGTAAATGTAGCCCAAAATTCAACTAGATGTAGCCCAACTGTAGCCCAATGACAGAATGTACCAGAGTGTTAAAAAGAACAACTAGAGTGCTAACAGTCTTATTTATAAAGTGAAACTTATAGTAAGGAATTAGCATTTAAAAAACCTTTGAAATTCACTGAAAAAAACCATAGGTTTCACACCAGTTATAGTTAGGAATTAGCATTTAAAAAACCTATTAAATTCACTGAAAAAACCATAGGTTTCACACCAGTTATTGTTAGCTGCAAATTTTACTGATATAAAACCATTGAAATTCCCACGTTATAGTTAGTCGGACTCACTATAACTTGCGCGTGCAATGCACTGCTGATGACATCACATATTACATCACTCATGACATGGTCAGTGACATCACTCATGACATCACTGATGACACCATCCAGTGAATATGTGTCTTTCTGAAAAATAAATATTAGTGAGTTATGTTTAAATATTTAAATACATATATTAGTGTTTCACTTTGTGTATAAGTGGCTACATGTGTTGATAAGTAGCTACATGCGTATGTATATGGGTTATTTGATATTTTTAGTAGTATCAGTATGAGTGTCTATGTGGTTTGGTGGAGGTATTACTTAGCACATAGATGCATGAGTGACTGACTCTTTGTTTGTATGTGTTTTGAAGACAGCATATGTACAGGACTGTATGGGTGGATGAGTGTCTATATGTGTTTGTTAGTGAGTGAATGACTGTCTCACTAGTGTCTTTATCAGTAACTACATATGTTTTAATCTAGTATATATGAATATTGATGTATATAAGTGAGTATATGTGAGAGTAAGAGATTGTAAGATTTCCTGTTTAAATAAGTATGTGTTTCTATAAGTGATTGTTTAAGAGAATAAATATGTGTAATTTTCAGTAGAAGTAAGGTGGAAGTGTGTGTATAACTCTATATTCAAATAAATGGTTGTTCAATAGTTTATTTGCACGTGTGAATATGTGTGTGAGTAACTTTTGGATGAATGTCGGTGTGTAACAGGATGTATAGGTGTATCTCTTCATATGATGAGTGAGTATATGTATGAGTGACTATATAGAACTGTTGGTGAATGAGTGGATGTGTATATAGATAGTGGAAGTACAGAATTGCTTGTTGTAACTGATATAGGTATGTCCATTTTTTAAAAATTTCAGTTTCTATTTTTGAATATGTGTCTCAAGGGTTACTTTACACTGAGAGCAGGTCTGTGACTGTCACAAGGATGGTGTCATCAGTGATGTCATGAGTGATGTCACTGACCATGTCATGAGTGATGTAATATGTGATGTCATCAGCAGTGCATTGCACGCGCAAGTTATAGTGAGTCCGACTAACTATAACGTGGGAATTTCAATGGTTTTATATCAGTAAAATTTGCAGCTAACTATAACTGGTGTGAAACCTATGGTTTTTTCAGTGAATATATATATATATATATATATATACTGAGGCCTCACACCAAAATGCCAAGCAAAACAGGGCAACAAGGAGTAGAAGGGGGCGTAGGCAAGCAAGAAGAAGGCCCCAAGAAGCGAGGAAGAGGGAAAGCTTGCAGGCAATAATTGGTCAAGGTGGGGTACCCAAAAAAACTACCCAAGAGAGTACCCCCTTAATGAAAAATAATTCTATCGTCAATCTGTCAAGCTTCTCCCTCACAGCGGCCGATAAACACATGTTGTCATTGGGACTTTATTTTTGCCCGGAGTCAAACTTTAATTATACCCAAACCTGTGCAGATATCTACAAGTTCATAAGAAAATTAAAACTAAAAGAATTTCATGAACAACGGGGCGCTCGGAAAAATGTTGAAGAGAGGGCCACGCAACAGCATCATGAGATGCAAGACCTTATTGGAGCGGATTATGATTTATTTCATGATATGCATGGGTTGGAAAGAGGAGGGGGGAGAATACCATGTGATCCCCCCAGTTATCACCAGGTGTGTTTACATCCGAAAATGGAACCTGGCAAACACAGATAGCCGGGACAAATGTCAAGCCTCAAACTTATTTTAAACCAAAATCGAAATTCGTACCCGTTATGGCACAGGATTCACTAGAAGTTTTCAATGAACAATTGGTGGCATAAATTAAAAGATTGAACATCATGACTTCCAAATCTAAAAGAAAACGCACTAATCATGAGAGGAAGTACTGGCAACTTATCAACAAATTGAAGGATAATGACCAAGTCATAATACGGAACTCAGACAAGGGAGGGAATTTGGTATTGTGGCAGGTGCAGGATTATCTACAAGAGGCATACAGCCAAGTCAACAACACCGAATGCTACAGAAAAGTTCCATTTTCAAAGCACAAAGACACCCAGGAGGCTTTTTCAAAACAATTATTGGCTTGGAAGAGTGTGGAATGCTTAACTGGGAGGAGTTCAAATATCTAAAGAAGGAGCATCCCAGCATCCCGGTGATCTATTTCATACCTAAAATCCATAAAAGTATGAATAGACCACCGGGGCGCCCCATCATTTCCGCATGCAATGGCCTACTGGAAAATCTCTCAAGGTACATCGATTTCTTTTTGCAGGACATGGTCAGGAGCTTGAAATCCTATGTATAGGACACAAGTGACTTTCTTAGGAAAATTCATGATATAGAATGGAGGTCATCTTACCTGTTAATAGCTCTGGATGTGTCTAGCTTATACACATGTATTAGAAATCGAGATGGCATGCGGGCAATTGAATATTTCCTTCATACCAGGCCTATTATCTACTCTCTGCATTCAAACATGTTACTTAAGATGATAACATTCTGCTTAGAAAATAATCTTATCCTATTTGATGGGAGGATGTACCAACAGACGCAGGGTGTAGCTAGGGGGGTAGCTTCTCCCCCAGTTATGCCTGCCTATTCATGGGCTGGTGGGAGGAGCTGGTCCTCAGGCGGCAACATGAGTTGATGTTCAACAGCAATGTAGTAACATGGTAACATGGTTACATTACATTGCCGATTTATTCATTGTGTGGGACGGAAGCACAGCCAGTGCCACTGATTTTATTGAAACATTGAATCTAAATAAGGTTAACCTACACTTCACGGTGGAAATGAGTAGAGAAATGGTTACATTTCTGGACGTGAGAATACATGTAGTAGAAAACGAGCTCACTACCACCTTATACCGCAAACCTACATCTGGTAATACACTTTTACATGAATTAAGCGTGCATCCCCCCACTTACTTAGGAGCATCCCGTATGGGGAAATGCTCCGTATAAGACGGATTTGTAGCAGGGAGGCTGACTGTGAGGAAAAACAGAATGAGTGTAAAAGCAGGTTTCTGGATAGAGGGTATAGTTCAGAAGTAATTGAGGCAGCTATTGGGAAATCTAAATTAAAGGCAAAAGAAGACCTGTTGCAGTACAGGAGGAAACAGAACATGGAAGGTACATAAAAGGAACCCATAAGACTAATCCTTGGTTTTCGAGGCAGCAGAAACAGATCAGGGAGATAGTCAGGAGAAACTGGCCCATTGTTAAGGGCGACCCGGTAATAGGGGGGTCAATGCCAAAGATGCCATCTATCACTTTTAGAAGAAACAACAATATGGGCTCCTCCCCGGTCAGAAGTAATTTTGAGACCAGGGGGAAGGGGTCATGGCTGATGGCAAGGAAGGGTTTCTTTAGATGTTCTGTATGCAAAGCATGCCAGCATGGTGTTAATACGACTACTTACTCCACTGCCTTTGGTTCTGCGGTCTGCAAAATCAGTCAGCATATAATCTGTAAATCTGAATTTGCAGTGTACATGCTCACCTGCAGTTGTAATTTATGTTATGTAGGGAGCACAAAACTACCTGTACTCAAGAGGGTGCTGGAACATATCCGGGCCATATGCAACAAGGATGATAGTTACCCTGTGGCACGGCATTTTCAACAAAGTCATAACAGCGACCCCAAGCACCTGAAATACTATGCCATAGATACCATTATGCCTCTAAAGAGAGGGGGGGATTGGGAATGCAAACTAAGAAGGTTGGAAACATCGTATATCCTACGGTTTGAATCAAAACATCCGAATAGTCTAAACATCAGTGAAGACCTGTATTCCTTCCTCTAACACATGTAGATATTTTAATATTTCAACGTTTTAATATTATGAGGTTAACTGATGTAATACTAGGATGAGTAGAACTAATAGTGAAGCGTTCAAAAAAGGGTATGATAGGTACGATATTGGGGAAATGCAATCTGGCATCTTCCTGTTCCACCAAATGAAAGCTTATGAATTTTAGAGTGGAAAGAGATTTTAGGATAGTGTATTATTTATGACATATTTATGAGGTTCAAGGGTTCGACAAGCACCAACAAGGTAGGAGGATTTGCAAAGTTGTCGCGTGCTGCTGGGGCTACGCTCTCTGAGCCTTCGAGCGTATGGGAGAAGTATCAAAAATGCAAAACCAAAATTGGAGTTGTCCCCCTGCGCACAGCTTTCAGGATACCCTACGAGGGGTGTAATAAAGTAAATCCAAATCACTAGATTCATCCATTATTGATTTAATCTCATTAATGGTTCCAATAGTTCATTCATGTGTTGCAAGTTAAACGTAGCAAATAATTTCCAAAATGCTTGAATTGTAAATCCCTATGCATTTCGGGCTTTCCAATCAGCCCTTCATCAGGGGTAAATCTAAAAAAAAGGAACAAATGTACGGTCTGAGTAATACATAATATCTCCATCAAAACATACTAAACAAGCAATTTCAATTTATCATATTGGCAAAAAGCGCATTAATTAGTCATAAAGTGACTGTGTTGTTAGATAGACTGTGTGCTAAAAACTCGGGTTGACCCATGAAGTGTGAAATAAAATGTGGTGTAATGCATGCTTGTTGTGCGTTAAAAAATATATTTTAGAAAACGAGTGATAACAGTGTTACAAAGAACTGTGCATTTAAATAAGTTCAAAGTGCGGAGATAACGTTCAACGTGAGTTTGTTGGAAAACGCGAGGGTGTTCCGAAAAGATGAAAAACTATGTCGGAATAATGTCAACAAATGCGTTAAACGCCAAGAGGTGCGGATAAACGTGGAGCGGTGTGGGCAATTTTACGAAGTTAATACTCACTTCCAGCATTCATGTCTGACAGTCAAACTGCATTTCGTGTACTGTGTAGTCAGCGTTTGGGTGCTAATGGAGAGTCGGTAAACGTATAGCGTGGCTGGTTAGTAGACATAAAAAGTGGACTACGGGTCAGAAAAGTGTGGCGGCCATATTAGAGTGGTGAAAGTTTACGAACTGTAAACAGGAAAGTGTGACAACTATGAAAAACAATATAGAATGTGCACATAAGATACGCACGTGAGGTGAAAATTATGAAAACTATGAAAAGCACATATTAAAAAATTCCACAACATGTAAATTGATTGCAATTAATACAGTATTCACGGTGGAGTGAATGTAGTTCATAGGTAGCAAAAAAATTCCATTCTGTCATTGAGTCCAGTGGGTTGCATCGTGCACAGGTATCTGATCCAGAAGTTCTCTCTTTGGAGCAACTTATCTTTTATGTTCATGGTGACTGTGGTTTGTACATTCTCAAGTACAGTGAATTTTAGTTGTGCGACATTATGTCTGTTTTCAGTGAAGTGTGAAGCAACGGTAGATTTCATATTGCTGTTTTGAATGTTACTTTTGTGTTCCAAGATTCTTGTCCGGATTTTGCGTTCGGTGTGCCCAACATAACAGAGGCCACACGGACATTTGAGCAGGTAAATCACATTGTTGGTGTTGCACGTGGCATTCACTTTTGATTTGATGGGGTGACCTTTCATTGGATGGTGTAATATGTTGCCTTTGATTACGTTGTTGCAATTGCTGCAGTTGTGGCAGGGTTGCATTCCTTTGTAAGTATCCTGAGGTATGAGATTAGTGGGGTGGGTAAGTATTTCTTTGAGATTGGGCCCACGAGTGTAGGCGAAGATAGGAGGTTGTTCGAACAGGCCTCGAAAGTCTGATTCTCTGCTGAGAAGTTGCCAATGTTTTGAGATGATTTTGCGGTATTTGGAGCTCAATGTAGAGTATTTTGAAACAACAATCATGCGTTTATTGTCCGTTTTAGTTTTGGATGAAAGCAATTCATCTCTATTCATGTTGCTGCATTTTGTTTTGGCGATGTTGAGGACTTTCTCAGGGAAGCCCCGATCTTGAAATCTCTGGCACATGAATTCAGTTTGTAGGATACTGTCTGCAGGATCAGATATGATTCTTTTTAACCTCATGAGTTGAAACAAAGGTAAGTTGTGTTTTAAGCTAGGTCGATGAAAACTGGAATAATGTAAAGTGCTGTTGCGATCCGTGGTCTTTCGAAATAAGGTGGTTTGAAACTTATTGTCTGTCAACAAAACTTTAGCATCCAGGAAGTTGATGGATTTTTGGTCGAATGTCCACGTGAATTGTATGCGGTCATTGATGGTGTTTAACAGTTGAAGGAACTCAAGTAATTTTGTACAAGGTCCAGACCATAAAATGAAAATGTCGTCAATGTATCTTAGGAATAATTTCCCATGTTGTTTCCATTGAGGTAGGTTGAGAATGCTGTGTTGTTCGAAATGGTGCATAAAAAGATTGGCATAAGTTGGAGCTGCACAATTTCCCATTGAGGTACCGCTGAGTTGAAGATAGCATGTATTTTGCCATTTGAAGTAACTTTGGTAAAGTGTGAAACCAAGTAGTTCAATCAAAAAGGTTGTAGATCTGTGTTGATGTCTGAATTCAGGATGGCTGACTCTATGGCTTCTATGCCTAGGTTGTGGGGAATTGACGTGTATAACGCCTTGACGTCTACAGTGCACAGCCAGTGTTCTGAGTTGGTGTCAAACAGTGAATTGTCTAGTTTTTTCAGGAAGTCTGTAGTATCTCGAAGATAGGTTGGAGTGGTGGTGACTAGAGGTTGTAAATGCTTATCTAATAGTTTTCCCACTGGTTCGTGGATACTGCCCCTGGTGGATACAATGGGCCTGAATGGCAGGGTTGTTGAGGTCCTTATGAACCTTGGGTAGCATGTACAACGATGGGGTTCTGGGATTGCTCTGTGTTAAAAACCTCTTGGTTTTCTCCGAGATGATATTATGCTCTAGAGCTTGTTGTAGAATATCCGCTAGGTGGTTCTCAAATTCAATGGTTGGATCGTATGTCAATGGTGCATAGGTGTTGATGTCTGTAACATGATTGGAGACTTGAGTATCATAAAATGTTCTGTCCATGATCACCAGTGCGCCGCCCTTGTCGGCGTTCTGGCATATGATGTCAGGATTGTCTGCCAATTTTTGAAGTATGTTACGTTCTTTGATGGTGAGATTGCTGTGTTTCAGTTTGGGTTGGAAGGTAAGGGATGTGATATCTTGTTTGACCGAGTTCTCAAAAGTGTCCATGATCTTATGGCTGACAGGAGCCATATATGTACTCCGAGGACGTAGATCTAGGAGAGTTCATCTTGTTGTGTGGTAACATTTATCACATTTTCAAAGTAGTGTCTTAATCGAATATTTCTCA
The DNA here is from genome assembly GCF_964263255.1 of Lissotriton vulgaris. NCBI lineage: Eukaryota > Metazoa > Chordata > Amphibia > Caudata > Salamandridae > Lissotriton > Lissotriton vulgaris. Next base: position 854,671,494 of record NC_141697.1, on the reverse strand, counting down.
TGAGCTTGAAGAAACTGATTTCTAACTCCAGGGTGTTAGAGTTAGTAGTGGGCACAAATGATTGACCTTTTTGTAAGATGTTCAACTCCAAGTTAGACAGTTCATATGAAGAAATATTTATAACCAAGTTGTTAAATTCTGTTATTTCCTCTTGCCTTTCTTGTCCTTTTTCTCTGGTTCTTTTGTTTTTTCTGCTATTTTTGCCCCGCCGGGGTCTTCTTGCTCCTCTGTGCTTACCCCTAAAAAGGAGACCGCAGGGTCTGTTGTGCTGCTGGTTGAAGCAGTGGATATTGGTTGGGTTGATGTTTTCTGGGTGTGGGTCTCACCTTCAGAAGAAGAAGTATCAGTTGCAGAATAAGGATGGTAAGGTTTAGGTTGACGTCGGCGGGCATACACCTCTGCCCAGGTGTACACCTCGCCGAGTTTATAGTCTATGGTGTCTCTCTTATATTTACGTATCTTCCATTCCTGTATGTCTTGAGTGTATTTATCCAGTTGGTTATTCAAATCTTCCAACATTTTGGAGTAATCATTTGTCTCCATGGAGTTTGTCAATTCAGTTTTAATCGTGTCAATGTCAGATTTAAGTTCCTCTAAGGTTTTGGCTAGCTCTTCAATTATGAGTAAGATGAGGTCCAAGGAGCATTTGTTGAGAATATTGTACCATCTTTCAACAAAGCGGGTGTTGTTTTTGCAGAATAGCGGTTTGAGTGGGACTCTAAGGCCCCTCTGGATCCGTTGTGCACGGTGGTACCTCACTAGGGTACTTGCATGGAGTCTTTGATTGGTCTCTTTTTTCAATAAGTATAGAAGTTGTCGAATGTTGCTTTCTTTGCTTTTTTTGTTGGTAAGTGGAGATGTCTCTTCTCTAATCAGTCCGTATATTTTAGTTGCGTCGTCGCTGGAGAAGGCGAACGTATCCGCCTTCGATTCTGTAAGGTTCGTGATGGTATCGTAGTTCATGTTTGTAGTGGATGTGCAGTGTCTAAGGTCAGAACAGTCAACAAGATTCAAGGGTTCGACACACACCAACAAGGTAGGAGGATTTGCAAAGTTGTCGCATGCTGCTGGGGCTACGCTTTCTGAGCCTTTGAGCATATGGGAGAAGTATCAAAAATGCAAAACCAAAATTGGAGTTGTCCCCCTGCGCACAGCCTTCAGGATACCCTACGAGGGGTGTAATAAAGTAAATCCAAATCACTAGATTCATCCATTATTGATTTAATCTCATTAATGGTTCCAATAGTTCATTCATGTGTTGCAAGTTAAACGTAGCAAATAATTTCCAAAATGCTTGAATTGTAAATCCCTATGAATTTCGGGCTTTCCAACAAACTCACGTTGAATGTTATCTCCGCACTTTGAACCTATTTAAATGCACAGTTCTTTGTAACACTGTTATCACTCGTTTTCTAAAATATATTTTTTAACGCACAACAAGCATGCATTACACCACATTTTATTTCACACTTCATGGGTCAACCCGAGTTTTTAGCACACAGTCTATCTAACAACACAGTCACTTTATGACTAATTAATGCGCTTTTTGCCAACATGATATATTGAAATTGCTTGTTTAGTATGTTTTGATGGAGATATTATGTATTACTCAGACCGTACATTTGTTCCTTTTTTTTAGATTTACCCCTGATGAAGGGCTGATTGGAAAGCCCGAAATGCATAGGGATTTACAATTCAAGCATTTTGGAAATTATTTGCTACGGTTAACTTGCAACACATGAATGAACTATTGGAACCATTAATGAGATTAAATCAATAATGGATGAATCTAGTGATTTGGATTTACTTTATTACACCCCTCGTAGGGTATCCTGAAAGCTGTGCGCAGGGGGACAACTCCAATTTTGGTTTTGCATTTTTGATATTTATGAGGTTCACCAACAACCTCAAAAATTCCAAGAAAACCTGCTGCACCCTCGAGAAAGCCTGGCGCCACAACCAGACAACGGAGAACATGACAGCCCTCAAGAACGCCACCCGCAAACACCACCAGCTGATCCGCACCACCAAAAGGACAACATTCAAAGAACGTCTGGACAACAACACCCACAACAGCGAGGAACTCTTCAACTTTGTTAAAGAGCTCTCCAACCACAGCGCCTGCAACAACGACATCACACCCTTGCAAGACCTCTGCAACTCACCCGCCTCGTTCTTTCGCCGTAAGATCGCCGACATACACAACAGCTTTGGCGCACAGACCAGGCACCAAACCACCGAACCAGCGCCCCCCACCACCACCCTCTGCAACTGGATCCCGATCAGCACCGAAGACACCACCCGCACAATGAACACCATCCACTCCGGTTCCCCCACCGACCCCTGTCCACACCACTTCTTCAACAAAGCCGACTCCATCATTGCACCCCAACTCCGGGACATCATTAACAGCTCCTACGCATCCGCCACCTTCCCGGAGAGCTGGAAACATGCCGAGCTCAGCGCCCTCTTGAAGAAACCCACCGCGGACCCCACGGACCTCAAGAACGTCCGCCCCATCTCGCTCCTCCCTTTTCCTGCCAAAGTCATCGAGAAGACCGTCAACAAAAAACTCTCCACCTTCCTCGAGACAAACGGATCCCTCGACCCCTCGCAGTCCGTTTTCCGAGCAAACCACAGCACCGAGACCGCCCTCATCGCAGCTACCGATGACATCAGGTCCCTGCTGGACAACGGGGAAACAGCTGCACTCATCCTCCTGGACCTCTCAGCAGCCTTCGACACCGTATGTCACCGCACCCTGATACAACGCCTCAGCAACACCGGAATCCAAGGAACGGCCTTGGAGTGGATCGTCTTGTTCCTCGCTGGAAGAACCCAGAGAGTCCGCCTCCCCCATTCCGATCCGCGGCCACCGAAGTCATCTGCGGCGTTCCGCAAGGATCCTCGCTCAGCCCCACCCTCTTCAATGTCTACATGAGCCCCCTTGCAGTTATCGTACGCCAATACAACCTAAACATCATCTCCTACGCCGACGACACCCAGCTGATCCTCTCCCTCACCAACGACTCCGCCATCACCAGAGCCAACCTCCAGGAAGGAATGAAGGACCTCACGGATTAAGCTCAGCCGTCTGAAACTGAACTCAGACAAGACAGAAGTCCTCATCCTGGGACCATCCCCTTCTGCCTGGGACGACTCCTGGTAGCCCCCTGCTCTGGGCACTGCCCCCGAACCGACGGACCATGCTCGCAACCTGGGCTTCAACCTGGACTCCTCCCTCACGATGTCCAAGCAAGTCAACGCCGTCTCGTCATCCTGCTTTAACACCCTTCGCATGCTCCGAACAATCTTCCGGTGGATCCCCACCGAAACCAGGAAGACGGTCACCCAGGCCCTCGTCACCAGCCGACTGGACTACGGGAACACCCTCTATGCTGGAACCACAGCCAAACTCCAGAAAAGACTCCAGCGCATACAGAACGCTTCTGCACGACTCATCCTGGACATCCCTCGTCACAGCCACATCTCTGCCCATCTGAAAGACCTGCACTGGCTCCTCGTCAACAAGAGGATCTCGTTCAGACTCCTCACCCACGCACACAAGGCTCTCCACGACTTGGGCCCCAAATACCTCAACAGCCGCCTCGCATTCTACACACCCACTCGCCAGCTCCAATCCGCCAGCCTTGCCCTCGCCACCGTCCCACGAATTCGCAGATCCACCGCCGGAGGAAGATCCTTCTCCTACCTGGTGACCAAGACATGGAACTCCCTCCCCACCCACCTACGGCTGACCCAGGATCATCTCTCCTTCAGGAAACAACTCAAGACCTGGCTGTTCGAGCAGTAGCAACTCCCCCACCCCCCAGCGCCTTGAGACCCTAGCGGGTGAATAGCGCGCTCTACAAATTTGCTGATTGATTGATTGATTGATTAGGGATGAGTTTTTAGAATCATTAGATGGAAAGTATATATATTTTTTGATACTTCTGATATTTAAAATGATTTTATTTATGGATTGACCCTGGTAATTATATGTATAATGGATCGACTGTCCTGAATTCACTTTGCATTTTAAATATTTCCGCAACTTTTGCACAGATTGTAAGTCGCCTTGCTGGCAAACTGAGAAATGAAATGACTTGTATTTATTGCTTTTTCACTTTATGGTATTGCACTACTATTATTATTTATTAGGCACTATAATAAGTTCACTGTCGATTCATGGTGGTATACAGTGGCACCACAAGCATTTATGCATGTATATTTTTTTCTTGTCATGAATTTCATAATTAGAAGGTTCCTACAGGAATGTTGAGAGAGGAAAAAAACTGGTGTTACATTTCACATATTGTTAAAAATTATATAGTAATTAATGTATAATTGAACCAGAAGATGTGCTTAAACAAAGTATTTCCACTATGTTTATGTAATGGCTGCACTGCACTTGCACTTTAAAAAGCGAAGGGTTAAGCCTTTGAGTTGTCCTGTGATCAAGGGAGGGATCTCCCGAAACGCATTATGGCGGCGCTGGGTAAATAAAGAATACACTAAGAATATCGGGTCCACGCTCGTTTGTCCGTTTGGAGTGAAAGCAAGTGGAAAAGGATATATATAAATATATATATATATATATATATATATATATATATATATATATATATATATATATATATATATATATATATATATATATATATATATATATATATATATATTCACTGAAAAAACCATAGGTTTCACACCAGTTATAGTTAGGAATTAGCATTTAAAAAACCTATTAAATTCACTGAAAAAACCATAGGTTTCACACCAGTTATAGTTAGCTGGAAATTTTACTGATATAAAACCATTGAAATTCCCACGTTATAGTTAGTCGGACTCACTATAACTTGCGCGTGCAATGCACTGCTGATGACATCACATATTACATCACTCATGACATGGTCAGTGACATCACTCATGACATCACTGATGACACCATCCAGTGAATATGTGTCTTTCTGAAAAATAAATATTAGTGAGTTATGTTTAAATATTTAAATACATATATTAGTGTTTCACTTTGTGTATAAGTGGCTACATGTGTTGATAAGTAGCTACATGCGTATGTATATGGGTTATTTGATATTATTATTAGTATCAGTATGAGTGTCTATATGGTTTGGTGGGGGTATTACTTAGCACATAGATGCATGAGTGACTGACTCTTTATTTGTATGTGTTTTGAAGACAGCATATGTACAGGACTGTATGGGTGGATGAGTGTCTATATGTGTTTGTTAGTGAGTGAATGACTGTCTCACTAGTGTCTTTATCAGTAACTACATATGTTTTAATCTAGTATATGTGAATATTGATGTATATAAGTGAGTATATGTGAGAGTAAGAGATTGTAAGAGTTCCTGTTTAAATAAGTATGTGTTTCTATAAGTGATTGTTTAAGAGAATAAATATGTGTAATTTAAAATAGAAGTAAGGTGGAAGTGTGTGTATAACTCTATATTCAAATAAATGGATGTCCAATAGTTTATTTGCACGTGAGAATATGTGTGTGAGTAACTTTTGGATGAATGTCGGTGTGTAACAGGATGTATAGGTGTATCACTTCATATGATGAGTGAGTATATGTATGAGTGACTATATAGAACTGTTGGTGAATGAGTGGATGTGTATATAGATAGTGGAATTACTGAATTGCTTGTTGTAACTGATATAGGTATCTCCATTTTTTTAAAAATTTCAGTTTCTATTTTTGAATATGTGTCTCAAGGGTTACATTATAGTGAAAGAAGGTCTGTCACTATGTCACAAGGATGGTGTCATGAGTGATGTCACTGACCATGTCATGAGTGATGTAATATGTGATGTCATCAGCAGTGCATTGCACGCGCAAGTTATAGTGAGTCCGACTAACTATAACGTGGGAATTTCAATGGTTTTATATCAGTAAAATTTCCAGCTAACTATAACTGGTGTGAAACCTATGGTTTTTTCAGTGAATTTAATAGGTTTTTTAAATGCTAATTCCTAACTATAACTGGTGTGAAACCTATGGTTTTTTCAGTGAATTTCATAGGTTTTTTAAATGCTAATTCCTAACTATAACTGGTGTGAAACCTATGGTTTTTTCTGTGAATTTCATAGGTTTTTTAAATGCTAATTCCTTTGTATATCGAGTTTCTAACCTTTTTTTTTTTTACAATTTGCTGGTTTTTTTTAAGTATTCATTTTTTTTTTATAATTTTTTTCTTTTGCGCTCTGGGTGCGCGCTCCGGGAAGCTTTCAGCTAAGCTCTCCTGTAAGCTTCTCCGAGAGCTCATCTGAAAGCGCACCCAGAGCGCAACTGTCGTTCGTGAAAAAAAAATATGAATGAAAAGTTAATAATAATGCAAAACATTTCGTACCATACAAATAAAATTTGTTTTTTTTAATATGGAAAATGATTATGCATTTCTATAAAAGATTGATGACGTCACCATTGCGCGCAACGTAAGTGCCCTCGGAAGCGCATACGTGCGCGGCGCCTAAACGCACGGAAAAGCGCCTACGATCGCGCCACGTTTGCGCCCCGGAAGCGCCTACGATCGCGCTGCGTAAACGCACCCGGAAGTGCTCCGGAGCGCGCAGTGTAAACGCGTCGGGTCATGTGACCCTAAAATAACACTTTTCATTGGTTGCTAACAGTTTTTTTTTACAATGAATGAAATCCCCACCCATTTCCTTCACTTCTTCTTTCACTTTTGTGACTGAAAGACCTGCCTTTTTTGCTGCTCCATATTCCTGGATTCATCATGGCTGCCAGACCATCCAGCAGTGAAGATGACTCCAATGATTTCATTGATGAAGAGCCTCCTACCCCAAAGGTGAAGGAACATTTTATTTGGAAATTTTTTAAGTTTCCAGCAGGCCAGAAGAAGGTGAATGCACCAAAAGTAGAGTGCAGGATCTGCAAACAGGTCCTGTCACGGGGTAACGCCCCAAAAAAATACTCTTTTGGCAACTTCACCATGATTCGCCATGTGGAGAGGAGGCACCCCCAGAATTTTGCCCGGGAAAGTGTCAGGGCTCTGGCACAAGAGGTTCCCAGAGATGGGGCCTCTACATCAACAGGAGGAGCAACTTCTTCTGGAAGAGAACAATCTCAGGGGCAGGTAGCAAACATTCAACCTGCATTCAACCATGGGGTCGTCAGATGCAGATACTGCAATCAACTCCTCACCTATGGGGAGCAAAGTGTCCTGCTCATGGTTCGGGCATTGGAGAACCATCACTGCCCTTCCCACCCCTAATTTTTTTCTTTTCTTTTTGCTCCTGTTGAGCAGTTTCTATTCCCTGTTTTTGTTCCTGTTCAGTTAAAAGAAGAAAACCAAAAGTTCTTTTCAGAACTACCTCCAATTCTCATCAAAGAGCTATAATCTTAAAAAATGAAGAGTAAGTGAAATATAGTGCATTGATAATTGAAAGGAGAATGAGTAAGAAAGAACAGAAAGGTATGAGAGGTGAAAGGAAGTGAAGTAGGAGGAATGAAAGAAGGTGAGTGTTAGAAAAGAAAGTTATGACACAGTGAATAAACTGGAGGCCTCATTTCTGAAAAGTGACGCATCGCTACATGAAAATAGCGATGCGTCACTTTTCTGGACGCACTCCTTATGACATTCCAGATATGTCATATTTAATATATGACTAATCAATTCGCAAGGAGTTACAGATATGTCAGTATTTCTGACATATCTGTAAACACAAAAGTAACGCATTGCAGGAGTGCGTCACAAAAGTGACGCAACTCCAGTAATGTGTCCTTTCACATGGAAAAAGCACCATGTGAAAGGTTTGCTGTGAAGCAGGCGCAAGATTTTGGCGCAACTGCATCCTAAAAGTGACGCACTGCGTCATTATTACCAAGCTTTTTGCAAGGAACACCCCCTCTGCATGCATTATACCTGACACTATTTTTTAAAAAGTGACGCATCTAGGTACATGGGTCACTTTTTAAAACTCTGCGCCATATTGTATCTGCATCAGGTATAATGTATGCAGAGGGGGCAATCCCTCGCAAAAAGCTTGGTAATAACAACGTACTGAAATCTATGAGATTTCTCTGCGTCACTTTTAGGATGCTATTGCGTCAAAATCTTGCGCCGGCCTCGCATCACTTTTATGTTTACAGATATGTCAGAAATACTGACGTATCTGTAACTCCTTGCAACATGATTCGTCATACATTAAATATGACACATCTGGAATGTCATAAGGACTGTGGACAGAAAAGTGATGCATCACACCAGCAGTGTAACAAAATGTGCCTCGTTGCACTATATTTAAAGGATGCAACAGCATCCTAAAAGTGACGCAGTGAAATCTCAAACATTTCACTGCGTCGCTATTACAAAGCTTTTAGTGGGAGAACACCCCCTCTGCATGCATTATACCTCACGCAGATATAATGTGGCACTTGATTTTAAAAAGTGACCCATCTACCTAGATACCTCACTTTTTAAATATAACGCAACGAGGCACATTTTTTTACACTACTGGTGCAATGCGTCACTTTTCTGTGCGCACTCCTTATGACATTCCAAGTAACGCATTGCTGGAGTGCGTCACAAAAGTGACGCAACTCCAGTAATGTGTCCTTTCAAATGGGGAAAGCAGCATGTGAAAGGTCTTGCCTCAGTCTAACACCTGCTGTAAAGCAGGCACAAGATTTTGACGCAACAGCATCCTAAAACTGACGCAGTGAAATCTCAAAGATTTCACTGCGTCGCTATTACAAAGCTTTTTGCGGGAGAACACCCCCTCTGCATGCATTATACCTGACGCTATTTTTAAAAAGTGACGCATCTAGGTACATGGGTCACTTTTTAAAACTCTGCGCCATATTGTATCTGCATCAGGTATAATGTATGCAAAGGGGGCATTCCCCCGCAAAAAGCTTGGTAATAACGACGTACTGAAATCTATAAGATTTCTCTGCGTCACTTTTAGGATGCTGTTGCGTCAAAATCTTGCACCTGCCTCGCATCACTTTTATGTTTACAGATATGTCAGAAATACTGACGTATCTGTAACTCCTTGCAACATGATTCGTCATACATTAAATATGACACATCTGGAATGTCATAAGGAGTGCGCACAGAAAAGTGACGCATAACACCAGCAGTGTAATAAAATGTACCTCGTTGCACTATATTTAAAAAGTGACGCATCTAGATAGATGCGTCACTTTTTAAATATTGCATAACAATGCGCATTTTTTTACACCGCTGGTGCGTCACAAAAATTGACGCACAGGAAGCGCAAAACTAACAGCGCAAGGCCTTCATAAATATGGTCCTGGATTTTCCCCGTGCTTCGCCGGTGCGCGTACCATGCGCTTCCCCCGCGCAAAACGAAAAAATTTTTTTAATGCCCTGCAGGACCCTATTTTAGTCCCTACATCAAACCTAGGGGGTCAGAGGGGGTCTACTCTTCCCCCTTATGGTCATTTTCCCCTTTTTTTTTCATACCCCTTGTGTCTCGATTTTACCGAGACACAAGATGGCGGCCGCTCCGCACTGTTTAGAATGTTTACAGACAACTGAGAGCCAATCAGCTTCCTGCGCGCAAGTCGCGTGTCGCGCCTGGAGCGCACTCCGGTGCGCGCACGGGAGAGCGCCTATAGATATATATTTTTTTTTGAACCTTAATTACTCAAAATCCACTGGAGCACATATCTTGAGACATAGCAAAGGCACATCGGGCTACCAGTCCCTACAATTTTGCCAAGTTTGGTGGAAATCCATTCAGCCGTTCGGGCTAAAAGTGAAATCGACCGCCCTATGGAAATTAACATGGGGAAAACGCGTTTTGGGACCCCCCTTTTATCTCGGCCCCCGCTTGACGAATCCCCCCCAAACTTTCATGGAAGGACCGGACCGCCATGAGACCATTTTCCTGAAAATTTCAGGCAGATTCGTCAACCGGCGCCAAAGTTATTCAAAATAGAATGTTGAGATTTAACATTGAAAATTATCCTAACTATAACTACCTACTGGCGACCGCCAGTAGGTAATATATATATATATATATATATATATATATATATATATATATATATATATATTCACTGAAAAAATAAAGGTTAAAGTAACACCAGAGTTAGGTGAATTTGTCAGTGACAATATTAATGATTTGAAGTAAAAAGAGAAACAGAAAAATTCACCAGTTATAGTTACCTGAGCTAACTATAACTTACGCCCCCGCAATGCACTGCTTAGGCCATCACATATTATATCACCCATAATATGGTCAGCAACATCACTGATGACATCACTGGTGACATCTTAAAGTTAGTGTAAGTGTTTTTAAGAGTTTATGGGTGTTAAACATATATACTAACCTTCTACAAAAGTTTGATTAGTATGCTAGTTGTACTACTGAGTGATACTATCTCTAATATGTTGGATCTGACGGGGTATGTAGCTGTCTGTATCAGAGTGTGAGTAATTGTTTGAGTGGCTGTAAGGGTGTATAAGTGGGTATGTGAGTAGCTGTGTGGATAAGTGAGTAGGTGTGTGAATGACTAGGTTGGTGAGTGGGTGGGTGTATCAATGGATCTATGGGTAAGTGAATAGCTGTGTGAGTGACTATAAAGGTTAGTGAGAGGGTGTCTGAATTGTTGTATGAATGAGTGATTGGATGTGTAAGTGGCTGTATGGGTGAGTGAGTGGCTGTTAGAGTAGTGTTTGGTTAAGTGAGTTGGTGTATGAGTGGTTGTATTGAGAGTGAGTAAATGTGTGTGACTGTATGGGTAGGTGAGCAAATATGGGACTGTTGTTATTGATGTGTGAATGGGTATGTAAGTAGTTGTGTGGATGTGTGCATATGTGAGTGCTTGTAAGGGTGAGTAAATGGCTGTAGTGAGAGGCCATATGGGTGCGTGAGTGGGTGAGTGAGTGGCTATATCAGTGAATAAGTTTGTGTGTGAGTAACCATATGGGTGAGTATATGACTAACTGAATGGATGTGTGGGTGAGTGAATGTTGTATGAGTGGCTGTATGGGTGAGTGAATAGTTGTGTGAGTCAAAGAATTTGAGAGCAAAAATATGAGTTTCAACATGCTTTGAAAGAAGTATGTATATAGTAATGTGTGTAGTGCAATGTTCAGAATAGATTTTTTAATATAATATTTTAAGATGTGTTGTTGGCCATTGAATGTCTGCTTTTGTTTTCCATTTTCGCAACGTGTCCACGGGGCTCGGCACATCGCCGCAAATATCCTCCAAAAGTAAAAAACCCTTCACAATATTTTGGGTACTAAGGTAACTCTGAGATGAGCTGTTGTGGACAGAATTAATTTGACCACTTCCATTTCTGTCTTCTTTTCTGGCATTGATTAGAGTACATCATGACAGTGTGAGCGTAAAGTGACATTTGTTCTGCAAAGGTTTCTTTTATTAGGATTTCTAGCCCTACCCCATTCAATGTGCCTAGGTCATTGCCACCACAATGCACAATCATGAGGTGGCCAGCTTGGGAATCAACAATGGAGTTAACCAAAGCCAGCAACTGATGAAACGTTAACCCTGTCTGGCCAAAACAAGTAATTTGCAGATTTTCAAACCCAAGTCTGTGTCAATACCTCTCTGTTTTGCAGCCTCTTTAGGCCAATAGATATAGATGTGGCCCACAATCCATACTCTGAGCAGTTTGAAGAGAAGGAGCAGTAGACGTCAGGAGAACGCTGGAGCTGAAAAAGGTAGTTTTCCAAATAAAAATAAATTCAAATGGAGTTTTTGTTAAAAAGATATATTTCATTGGATGCTGTCAGCATGAAAGTGAATAAAATTAGGTAGTGTGTTGGATGCTTTAGCAAGAAGTCTTATTGTTGGCTGTTGTTTAAGAAAAGAAATGTAATACAGACATTGATATGTTTTTAAATATGTGGAGTAAAGCACACCTGCTGTATCTTATTTGGAAGTAGCATATTCCTTCTAGAATGTGTTATGAGCTTGTGACCTAATGGTTGCACTGGATTGCTAGGTACACAGAGCTAAGAGTGTATTGGGGCAAGAGTGTTAAAGAGACAACATTCTTTTTGAAGTTGAGAAGTGATGACACAATTAAAGTAATGGCAGGATTTATTTCCAACTCAGGACTATGTAATAAACTGTTGTGTAGTTCCTAGATGTAAAACAAATAAAGCAAGATATAGGTTTGGACTACCGTTTTTTCCGCTATATGTCTGAGTTGATCACAAATATATCGCAACCACACACAGATAGGAATCTATTTTTAAAAGAGAGGGAACGGGTTAACAGATACAAACCATTCAGAAGAGGTGGTAGTGTAGTCTAAAATGAAAGACATGATTATTTTACTGCCTTTTTCACTACCACAGAGTGCAAAGTTGAAGACGTTGTAATTTCATGGTTGCTTTGTCGAGAGTGGTATACTATTTTTATGCTTAGTTTTTAGAAAACCTAACAGTATCAAAACTATCCACAAAAAGTTAAAATAACAAAAAAGTCTAGAAACTGAATTCACTGATATGTACATGACTTTTTAATTATCTATTAAAATTTCATTAGAGATGAAGATGTATATGGGAGTTTGATGAAAAAGCGTATCACAACGATATGAAAAAATATATCACAAGAGTAGTGTGGTCACAAACACAAGATGAGAACAAGTTGTCCACTTATATATGAATTATAAAGAAGTAATACTTATAAGGTATGTATTGGGAAATGCTTGTCAATGTGGTTTTTAGCTTATATGACTGCTTTGCATATGCTAAGATGATGAGATGGTTCTTGTGGTTGCACATAGCTATATATACGGTGGGACATTTGAGTTTACTTAAAGATGCAGAGAGGTATATATTTTTGGAAAGATGACTTGAAGGTGTACATCTATTAATTAATCGCATATATGTTTACAAGATGATCTATTTTTATATTTATTTTTTATATTTATATAGAGTTTTATATTGCGCGAACTTGACCCGAATCGGGTATCAAAGCGCTTTACATAGCACCAGTTGCATTAGATGAGTACACTTTCATTTTTGTTAGGCAATGGGAGATTAAGTGATTTGCCCAGAATTACAGGATGTTCAGCGCCCTTGCCGAGAATCGAACCCAGTTCCCCAGATTCGAGGTCTCCTGCCGTAGCCGTTAGGCCAACTCCTCTCCCCTAATCTATGTTCAGGCTGATGAAAATATCATGTATAAGCTTGGAGTTAGTCGTGGTAAGCTTGGTACCAACTATGGTACCGGAGGCCAGAGAGGTCATCTTGAGAGACAGCACACTGTCAAATGGCATACGCACCTAAAGGAGATCAAGGAAGCCCGAATTGCAAGTCAACAAACTGTATCCATTGGAGTTTCATCTGATGATGACGAGGAGGAAGAAGCGTCAAACATTTCTTAACTTACACTAAGTATCCCTGTCAGCAGCACACCCCCTGCGAGATATTTGAGCCACACTAAGAGTGTGGGAGAGAGTGAGACACCAATGCGAAAAAGTTCATCATCACCGAGCGTAACTGGGTCGAAGAAGTCATCATCATCCCGTAAAATGGTCCAGCCCACCATTAGAAGCATGTTGTTTTCAGATGCGCCATTTGAACGCAACCACCCAATGATGCGTCTGTATAACACTAAGCTAGCTAAAATGCTAGCGCTGGACCTTCTCCCTTTTTCTTTTGTGGAAGGGGTTGGTTTTTTTGAATTAGTGGCAACGCTCTGCCCTAAATGGAAGGTTCCTAGCCGGTTCTATTTTGCCAGAGTTGCGGTTCCAGCACTACATGAAGATGTGCTGGAGGTGATTGGGGCAGCTTTGCAGAAGAGTGCTGTTCAGACTATACATCTGACAACAGACATGTGGACCAGTTGCCAAGCCGTTGATTACATGTGCATCACTGCACACTGGGTCTCTTTTTCAGGGGTTAAAGCAAAGCTAAGCGCAGGTGATGACCCGTACAACATTTTTAAAGCTGCTCGGAAACATGCAACACTAGCCATGTTTGGCATGGAGAAAAGTCATTCAGGAGAACACATTTTGCATGCGTTTAAGACAAAGGTGTTACAATGGCTGTCCCCAAGAAAACGCATGATTGGTTATGTTTCCACGGATAATGGCGCCAATGTAGTTAAGGCCATGGATAAGGGTAACTATTTCAGAGTGCCGTGTTTGGCGCACTGTATAAACCTGGTTGTTAAAAAATTCTTGAGTGAAGAAAGTCCAGTGTGCGAGTTACTGACCACCTGCCGAAGAATGTGCACACATTTCAACCATTCTTTTAAGGCCCGGAAGCAGCTTCGGTGCCTGCAACATGAACGTAAACTGCCAGTGAAAGCACTCATCCAGGAGGTGGCAACACGTTGGAACTCAACATCTACATGCTTGAGCGTCTGTTTGAGCAGTGTGCGGTAGTCGATCAGTATTTTTTTACACAGGGTGCAGCTATGAAGGACCTGAGGATACATGTGGAGCAATGGAAGCTAGTTCAAAGCCTGACAGACATGCTTCGTCCTTTTGAGGTCTTCACGCGTGCAGTCGGCAGGGAGGACTGTAATTTGGGAAAAGCTATCCCATTGTTGCGCATGCTAGAGCACCAACTGAAGGTGGTGTGTTCTACGTTTCAAAATGATGAAGAAAAGGAACAAGCATTTGAGTTGGTGGAGAAGTTATTTCAGCGCCTACTTTGCGATGAACGTCTTCAAAAGATCCACACAGAACAGCATTACATTTGTGCTACTATTCTGGATCCACAGTACAAAAAGGCACTGGCAGGCAGAGTATTCTTTCCTTTTGATGACGCAGAAGTTACAAAGTACAAACATTGGCTAGCTGTGGCAGCCAGGAGGTTTGAAAAAGAATGGCAGGAAATTGAAGGAAATGGCAGTACATCAGCATCAGTAGGCCATCCGGAGTCAAAAGAATCCACTTCTGCATCTGTGGCTGTGGCAGGAGTGAGTGATTTTCCCTCTCAGCCGTTAAAGACACCAGCAAACGGATCATCTGCACCAGACACAACAGTAACATTGTGTGAAGAAGAGGATTGGCTAACTCAGCTTAGGTTTGCTTCTCAAAAGGTCCCAGCAAAAAGTAAGCAAAGTGGAGGAACCGTGGAGAACCTTGAGTCGATGGTGCAGGACTATCTGAATGACTCAACAGAGGTCTATGTTCATGATGACCCATTGGCGTATTGGCATGGGAAAAGAGAATTGTGGCCAGAGATCACCAACCTGGCTATAGATTACTTGTCTTGCCCACTCGCAAGTGTGTCTTCTGAACGTGTTTTCAGGGCTGCTGGTGGCACTGTAACTTGCAAAAGGACCCGCCTCTCGTCCAAAAATGTGGAGAGGTTAACAATGATCAAGATGAATCAGCACCTCATACCACCAGATTACAAAATACGAGAATACACGCAGGAAGAAGACGAGGAGGACACCAACACAAACTTAGATGAGGGAAGTTCTTCTCTGTTAGGTGACCTACTCCCGCCTGAATTAGCAGAGTATGAGGACGAGCTCTTCTTCCCTGACACCGAGCCCTGAAAATGAGTCAATGAATCACTAACTTTCTTTTTCGTCCTTATTCACTTTTATTCCTGTGTGTCTGTCTTTCTTTGTTTTGCAAAATCTATATAAAAAAATGTTAATCACCTAATCACAAAAACATGCCCATCAGCAGAACTGTCTTCACTTATTTGCTTATTGATTTGAAGGTGCCGCAGTCTGCATTCCTCAGGTTCACAAGTTCACAAGAACATGCTCCTCTATCCTCCTCCTCCAGACTCCCTATTTCCCTCAAAGCAGTTGGCTGGATTACGCCCAATGAAGAAAGACTCTGCACTTGTGGGGGTGTTCCACTTCTTTGCGGTGAGTTGACGGGTCTGGGGCATTGCTGTGAAGGTCTAATACCGGATAAAAGTGGTTTGGAGAAAATCTGAGCAGAAAAAGATTTTACGCTTTTGATCACTTGCCTGTCTTTGGGGTGCTGTTTGGCGGGCTTTTAGGTTGTTGTGGGTAGGTTTTGGGGTCTGGGAGCACTGCTGTCACAGTCTAATGTTGATTGCATTTGTTTTTCAGGAAATCCATGGTGGAAAAGGGGAGTTAGGGCCTAGCTGCACAGCGTATTTGGACTGAATTCCAGGTAGTAGGCCCATTTTTGCTTTTTGCCAGTTTGGGGGTGTTCTGCTGTTTTGCGGGTGGCTGCAGGAGTCTGGGTCCATTGCTGGGAATGTCTAATACCGGATCAAAGTGATTTGGACAAAATCGGAGGTGACATTTTTTTTGCGTTTTTGCTGACTTGCTTGTGTTTGAGGTGCTGTTTGGGGGGGGTTCCGGGTGTTTGTGGGTGGGTTTTGGGGTCTGGGAGCACTGCTGGGTATGGATACTTTTGATTGCAAGAGGTTTGAAGCAAATCCATGGTGGCAAAGGGGAGTTAGGGCCTAGCTGCAGAGCGTGCGCGGAGTGATTTTGGAAATTTGCCTGAAAATTTCAAAGTCCCCATTTTTGTAGTTTTGCTTTTTGGCTGTTTGGTGGTCTTCTACTTGTTTCTGCCTGGGTTGACGGGTCCGGGGCCATTGCTGGGAAGGTCTAATACTGGATAAAAGTGGTTTGGAGAAAATCGGAGCAGAAAAAGATTTTGCGCTTTTGATCACTTGCCTGTCTTTGGGGGTGCTGTTTGGCGGGCTTTTAGGTTGTTGTGGGTGGGTTTTGGGGTCTGGGAGCACTGCTGGCACAGTATAATGTTGATTGCATTTGTTTTTCAGGAAATCCATAGTGGAAAAGGGGAGTTAGGGCCTAGCTGCACAGCGTATTTGGACTGAATTCCAGGTAGTAGGCCCATTTTTGCTTTTTTGCCGGTTTGGGGGTGTTCTGCTTTTTTGCGGGTGGCTGTAGGGGTCTGGGGCCATTGCTGGAAATGGCTAATACCGGATAAAAGTGGTTTGGAAAAAATCAGAGGTGAACTATTTTTTTGCGTTTTTGTTGACTTGCTTGTATTTGAGGTGCTGTTTGGGGGGTTCCTGGTGTTTGTGGGTGGGTTTTGGGGTCTGGGAGCAATGGTCCCTTATCTTCCGGGTTCTGCTTACATCGGAAGCTTGATGGGTGCTACACCGTGTATCTTCACCGCCACGAAGCCATAGGTAAGTCCCCTTATGGGACTTCACTCACCCTATTCACAAGTGTCACGAATACACGATGTAATACTTTCCTATATTGATATACCCCATTTTCTTCTTTTCCTTAGGCTATTGTGTTATGCAAACTTTAGGCACAAACTTTTGTCCTGATGATGATTCCTTGTATTAATGTTATGGAATCGAAACGTCGTCGACTTCTTACACCATATATGCAAATGTATACTTATTAAGAGTTGTGAATAATGGTGTAACTGAATTTCTGCTACTTTTCCATTGCTCAGAAATCGCTCACTCCTTGCCTAAACCTACCTTTCTCTTTGCCTCTCTCTATCCCTCTACTTTGCCAATTTGTAAGCGTGAAGGCACAGGCTGTGTCTCACTCTTCGTGAATGTAAGATAACTCTTTCTTTAATTTTAAAATCAGTAAAAACTCTTAAGTGATCACTGTCCGGCTGGACAAATCGCTACAACAAATATAGCTCCATTGTGTCTATATTCATTACGTCGTAACAATGCATGCATAGGACCACTGTTGTTAAATATAGACTATGTTCCCCAAGGTCCTGTGCTGACTCGTTGGGTGCCCTTGTTGTTCTTTAGCCATATTGATTTGAAGGTGCCGCAGTCTGCATTCCTCAGGTTCACAAGTTCACAAGAACATGCTCCTCTATCCTCCTCCTCCAGACTCCCTATTTCCCTCAAAGCAGTTGGCTGGATTACGCCCAATGAAGAAAGACTCTGCACTTGTGGGGGTGTTCTACTTCTTTGCGGGTGAGTTGACGGGTCTGGGGCATTGCTGTGAAGGTCTAATACCGGATAAAAGTGGTTTGGAGAAAATCTGAGCAGAAAAAGATTTTACGCTTTTGATCACTTGCCTGTCTTTGGGGTGCTGTTTGGCGGGCTTTTAGGTTGTTGTGGGTAGGTTTTGGGGTCTGGGAGCACTGCTGTCACAGTCTAATGTTGATTGCATTTGTTTTTCAGGAAATCCATGGTGGAAAAGGGGAGTTAGGGCCTAGCTGCACAGCGTATTTGGACTGAATTCCAGGTAGTAGGCCCATTTTTGCTTTTTGCCAGTTTGGGGGTGTTCTGCTGTTTTGCGGGTGGCTGCAGGAGTCTGGGTCCATTGCTGGGAATGTCTAATACCGGATCAAAGTGATTTGGACAAAATCGGAGGTGACATTTTTTTTGCGTTTTTGCTGACTTGCTTGTGTTTGAGGTGCTGTTTGGGGGGGGGTTCTGGGTGTTTGTGGGTGGGTTTTGGGGTCTGGGAGCACTGCTGGGTATGGATACTTTTGATTGCAAGAGGTTTGAAGCAAATCCATGGTGGCAAAGGGGAGTTAGGGCCTAGCTGCAGAGCGTGCGCGGAGTGATTTTGGAAATTTGCCTGAAAATTTCAAAGTCCCCATTTTTGTAGTTTTGCTTTTTGGCTGTTTGGTGGTCTTCTACTTGTTTCTGCCTGGGTTGACGGGTCCGGGGCCATTGCTGGGAAGGTCTAATACCGGATAAAAGTGGTTTGGAGAAAATCGGAGCAGAAAAAGATTTTGCGCTTTTGATCACTTGCCTGTCTTTGGGGGTGCTGTTTGGCGGGCTTTTAGGTTGTTGTGGGTGGGTTTTGGGGTCTGGGAGCACTGCTGGCACAGTATAATGTTGATTGCATTTGTTTTTCAGGAAATCCATAGTGTTATTTTGGAAATTTGCCTGAAAATTTCAAAGTCCCCATTTTTGTAGTTTTGCTTTTCGGCTGTTTGGGGGTCTTCTACTTGTTTCCGCCTGGGTTGTGAATAATGGTGTAACTGAATTTCTGCTACTTTTCCATTGCTCAGAAATCGCTCACTCCTTGCCTAAACCTACCTTTCTCTTTGCCTCTCTCTATCCCTCTACTTTGCCAATTTGTAAGCGTGAAGGCACAGGCTGTGTCTCACTCTTCGTGAATGTAAGATAACTCTTTCTTTAATTTTAAAATCAGTAAAAACTCTTAAGTGATCACTGTCCGGCTGGACAAATCGCTACAACAAATATAGCTCCATTGTGTCTATATTCATTACGTCGTAACAATGCATGCATAGGACCACTGTTGTTAAATATAGACTATGTTCCCCAAGGTCCTGTGCTGACTCGTTGGGTGCCCTTGTTGTTCTTTAGCCATGTAATTAGCGCAATCGCACGATTGCAAGGGCTTGTGTCACCCTTCCATTCCTTGGAGTGGTTCACTCCCCTTTGTCTTCCCGTGGGCTCATTGACAATATCTTGGTTTGGCTCCTTTCGTTTACTTTTCACCCCTCTGTTTTGACACATACATTCTGTTATGTCTGACCCACCTCCCTTATATTCAGATGAGTACATTGATAAAATCTGTGAAGGCCCTTCACTCTTTGCTGATCAAGACGAGGCCACAGTAGCAGGTAGCTCTAATCTACTTGAGGATTT
This sequence comes from Lissotriton vulgaris, assembly GCF_964263255.1. Taxonomy (NCBI): domain Eukaryota; kingdom Metazoa; phylum Chordata; class Amphibia; order Caudata; family Salamandridae; genus Lissotriton; species Lissotriton vulgaris. The sequence goes on along the minus strand of NC_141697.1, from coordinate 854,651,962 downwards.
AGAGAAACAGAAAAAGAAATATGTAAGACTGGAATTGATGACCCTAATGTTAACTGAGTATTTAAAATCCAAAACAATACCTTTGGGACTCCAGGTGCGAAATATTTCTGGTATTTTTACTGACAACCCTAGGTACATCACAGGATTTAGCCACATCGGCACCACGTGCTCGAGACACTGGCTAGTCCTAGGTATTGAGACTGCGGGAGAAGAACTTAAAAAATTGGCTGATAATATTAAAGACCTTGAAAAACTGATTGCAGAAAACGATAGTATCACTGATGCAAAGAAGTTATTAGAGAAACTTGAGAAAACTATCTCTGAATATCACCGAATTGAACAAAACAAAAAATCAGTGAAAGTCAAAAAGGATATTAAATCTTACACACCTGAAAGAACATACCCTTACCTTCAGAAAGACTTCTATACTAATCGAAACTTCAATCAGAATCCCTATAACCCAAGGCCCTGGGGTAGATATAACCAAAGAAACACAGTGGTTGGATTCACTGATTCTTCAGCTGATTCATCTGATAATTCAGAAGCAGGTGAAGGCCCCAGCACCGCTGCCCGCAATCCCAACTCTCCTTTTTTAGGACGGGGAACAGGCAGGGGAGAGGCCCCCAAGAGGGGCAAAGTGAAACAACAGGCTCGTTGGCGCAACCCACCTGGGGAACGCCAGACGAGACAGAAATTTTACAAATGGTAGATATCCCCGAAGGCCCTACGATGTCTATCCCAGTATTCAATCTATCTAACCACGATCTCTCATCACAAGAGATCTCTGTATTAAGCAAAGGACTATCATTGTTGTGGGTGGGTTTTGGGGTCTGGGAGCACTGCTGGCACAGTCTAATGTTGATTGCATTTGTTTTTCAGGAAATCCATGGTGGAAAAGGGGAGTTAGGGCCTAGCTGTAGAGCGCGTTTGGACAGAATTGAAAGAAGGCCGAAAATATTCTAAGTATGAGATTTTCTATTTTTGCTTTTTGCCTGTATGGGGGTGTTCTGCTTTTTGTGGGTGGGTTGGCAGGTCTTGGGGCATTGCTGGGAAGGTCTAATACCGGATAAAAGTGGTTTGGAGAAAATCCATGCTGAAAAGCGTTTTGGCACATTAACAGGGCTCGTTAGGGTTAGCACTAGCAGCAGGATTGCATGTGTTTCGGGGTGTTCTAGATTTTTGCAACTGAGTTCTGGGGTCTTAGAGCACTCGTGGGAATGTGTAATTTTGGTTGCAAGTGCTTTGAAGAAAATCCATGGTGGGAAAAGGGGGATTTGGCCTAGTTAAAGAAAGCGTTTGCCACTATTCTTAACTTAGGGCTCGTTAGGGTTAGCAGGATTGTATTGCATGTCTTTGGGTGGGGGGCTGTTTGCGAGTCTTGGAGCGATGCTGGGTATGGATACATTTGCTTGCTTGCAAGTGGTTTGAATACAATCCATGGTGGGTAAGGGGGATTTGGGCCTACTTTACTTTCAAAGTACGTTTTGTCACCATTTTCTACTAGGCCTCGTTTTTGGAGATCTGATTGGGGGTCTTCTACATTTATGCGACTGGGTTTAGTAAGGGTCTGGGAGCACTGCTGGGAAGGTCTAATTTTGTTCTAAAACACAGTTTACTGTACACCTAGCCTGAGGGGAAAGATCCGCTAAATTAATCCACCCAGACTTATTTATCCTTCAAAAGGAGACTCAGATAGAGTACGCACTTTCAAAAATATTGTACTGTCTATTAGGAAACTCAAAGTGTGACTTTTTGCACAACACAGCGTACATACCTTATATTTGTCAGGGGTGTTCTAATATCACTTCCTGTTTTTCCATCAAAAATTACAGGCTGGGTTCCAGCCTGTGCAATGGTAAAAAAAGGATGAAGTCAGGCTTCACATTAGCAAGCCGCAATTCAGCATCCGCCAGGCAGGCAGTGGACAGGGTGTCTTCTGGTCACCAACATTGATGGACGGAGCGTCAGATGGATTGGAGGAGTCCCGCTAATAAGAGGAATGGTTGGATGCATGCAACTTACTAAATCCAACAGGACAACTAAAACAACATACAGATACAGTATCCGTTCTTTTCTAATTATCTTTTAAGTAATGTTATTGCTGTGAACTTCTATAAGTGTGACTCTGCATTTCTTTGATCTCTGCTTCTAAATTCATCCCTACAGCCATTCTATAGGTTTTACTTCTGCTATTTTTTAAACCTAATTTAATGTAAGAAGTGTTTCTCTGAGTGCAGAGATAGGCAAGTGAAAACGCATAATTATTACTGCAGCCCTGTACTGTCGCATTCTTTCATTCACGGTTGTCGAAAGTACTACTTACTTTTCAGTAACCATGCATGCAGTAGTACATGCACTTCCTTTATGTCACTTAAAAGATTTATGGTTAGCTTTGTACCCATAGATTTGTTTATCTTCAATTATTGTTTGTCCATGCTGTGCTTTTTTTTTCTTCTCTCAACAAAACTTTCCCAAAAAACCCCATTCCCATCCATTTTCCAAACCCTAACCCTCTTCCCCCGGGCTGTGTGGTTTTGATTGATGTGTGACTAAATGACAGCAATAATTCCACACACTTGCTGGGGAGGATAAGGTCATAGCAACAGGCTGGTGAAGGAATCCGAGGATATATTCTTACTCAGCTTGACACTGAGTCACTATTGGCAAATGAAAGCAGATTTTCATGTCCGCCATCAACTTGATTGGTCATCAAGAACATCCTCTTCCTAGACGTGGCAAATTATTACGCTGCTGTGTCCTTCACCTTCAGTACTATTTCTTGTAGTAGTAGCCAATGTCAAAGAAATTCAACGCAAGTACTAGCTATACTTTCAATACTTTACCATTTGTTAGGCTACATTGTGGCACTGTTCTAGTGTACTGTCACCTGCTATATTCTCTATTGTACTGTTCTAATGGTACGGTAAGGACAAACAAGGTTTCATTTTCTTTTTTTTCAGATGCTGCAACTGCCACTGTGTAACACCACAAGTACCACCGCAATGATGACATTTCATCTGCCCAGGATTGCCAACCTTAATCGCCATTTCGCGTGCAGCCAGCCCTGTGCCTAGCCCTATTTCCAAACACAAATTACAGGTAAGATAAGCATTTGGGGGGAGGTAGTATAATGGACTATTAGGAGAGACGAGAGACTGACGGTCCTAGGACTATTGAATTCACTTACTCTGTGAGAGACACTTAGTTTTGAAAACATTTGGGCAATTAGTACTTGCACAACTTGAATCAAGATGCCACTTAAGTTTCAGGACTGTTAAACCCCCACCCACCAGCCTCAAAAGCAGTAAAAAGCACGTATGCTAAGATAAAGTTTAAAGTATATTTATATATCCCTAACATAAATAATCTCCCGCAAGACCCAACCCACCCCCCCTCCCGAACCCCACCGAATGTCCGTGAAAACGAAGTCCAAAAAAGTAGAAAACCCAACTCCCAATTCCCACCCCCCAGAAGTCTTTAAAAAAGGGGCAAGGGACAGTCTCCTCCTACTGCTGGCTGCTGTTGACTTTTCGGGCCAGGTCGGCATGCTCCTTGCGGAGGGTCTCGAGCAGGGTTTTGGTGTTGAGGACCTCCTGCTCGAGGTAGGACACCCTGAGGGAAAGGCGGTGCATCCTTTTTTTGCAACTGCTGTGGGGGGCAGCTGATTTCTTTGCTGCTCGGCGGTGGCGGTGGCTGCGGTACCCCTGCTCCGTACCGCTGGAGACCTGCTGCACTGACTGGCTGACCCAGGGAACGCGGAGGAGGATGCACGTGTCGCCGTGGATGTTGTCGACGTATTCTGCGTGTCCTCCTCCTCCTGGGCCAACAGCCGCCGATATTCGGCGACAGTGGCCTCCAGCCTCCGTTGCCGGGCACTTTTAGCCAGCTCCTTCCGTGTTGGTTTGGAAGGAGCATCTATATGAAGAAAGAAAGACATACAGCCTGATTCATGTACGGGTCGTTTTGCGTGGCCCCAATAGCGAATCATAGCGACTCGCTATTGAGGACACGCAAAACGGCATTCATGTAGGAATTGCTAAATCAATAGCGATTCCTACATGTTCTCTATTTGCGAGTAGCAATTTGCTACTCGCAAAAAAAGGAATTTCTCCCCATTCATTCCTATGGGCCAAAAGGCCCATAGGAATGAATAGGAAGTATCCCTTATTTGCGAGTAGCAATTTGCTACTCGCAAATCAGATAGCGATTTTAAGGGTGCCAGGGGTGTCCAAAGGACACCCTGTAGCACCCCTAAAATGCACATTTGAACAGGTGTTGCGCACACACATGTCCAAAGGACATGTGTGTGTGCAACATGCAACTTAGAAAAATGCTTTTAAAAGCATTTTTCTATGTTTTTGCTATTTACCGAGAGGTCTGACCTCTCGGTAAATAGCGGCCCAATTTTGCTAAATCGCAATTTTTGCAAGTGTCATGAATAGCATTTAAGGAATCTCTAATAGAGATTTCTTAAATGCTAATCCTCGCATATTTGCTAATTCCTCATTAGCGATTATAGCATTTGGGATTGTGAATCCCAAATGCCAAAATTGCACTCGCAAAAGGCAAGATTCTGAGAATCTTGCCCTTTGCGAGTGCAATTTTGCTTCATGAATCAGGCGGATAGTCTGTAACCAATGCTCTTTAAGATTAACACAAAATGATTCAGCAGAAAGTTGTGTCACAGTAGAACTAGCAACTTGCAAGCGCAGTACATAACTATTGTGGCCAGTATCTATCTAACCTCCCACTTCTTCATCCTTGCTCTGACATTAGTGGGAGTTTAAGGAATCAATTCTACGAGCACTATGGACTCACTCCATTAGAGTCGACTATGACAGTACACCAGTCCTATTCTTCTTCTCTCTTGTTTAGCAAAATTGGTACGTTAACTTCTGCAAGCCGGCATAATGCCAGCGCAGTCAACTTGCACCCGAGAAAAACAGACGCCCGCCATGATGAGTGAGGCAGACTTGCGTTACTGTACCAGTCCAGTACATGCAGGTGGTGATGCTCTTACTTTTCTATTACGGGTGGCACTGAGAATACTCTGTTACAAGATCTACTGCTTAATTAATTTAACTTTCACCCTACAGTGCCAATGAATACTAGAAAAGAAAAATGAAGATAAATAATCTGATTATCTATTACTGCACATGGTATGTATTTGCTTACATATGGGTTGACTTTAGGTGCTTTGCTTTTTATTGAGTGAACAGTGATACATCCACACATGAATGACCGAGTTCTACTAAACTTGTTAACAGAGGTAGTGAGTGTCCATCGTAATAGCCGGATATATGCTGTGCTTGCAATACAAACTACTGCTACTATTCATGGTAGTATTCGGACAAAATTACAACTTCTTTTCCTTGCCTTTCCTACACTGGGACGGACGTGCGGGTGCGGTGTTACACGCTCTTCAAAGTAACACTTAGTTCATCCAGTGACTCTCTCTAGATACACATATGCTATCTAAGAGTCAGATAGTACCATGATCCAGGCATCCATCCATTCAAACTATATGTCAATCATTCTTCTTCATGTCTCTCATCTGGACAAACCTTACGTTTTCTCACGGGGAGCACACTATGCAGTCTGCAATCTCAATAAGTAAGGAATATAAGAGCTTACCACGGCCCGCCACTACCGTGGCAACCCGCACAGCAGTTTCGTCCGGCACTTGCACCTCCTCCTCCCCAGAAGTCTCCTCCTCCACCTCCGCGCTGGGCCCAGCACCAGATGTTCCACCTACAAAGTACATTTAAGAATGTTAGATGTCATAGACATACACCACTCACTAGTATTTTGTCTAGGAATGAAGAAATGTGAATACAGAAACCAATCTAATAATTTGTGACTGTCTACTCTAAAGTAAAAATGTCCCTTTTTCCAGGGAAGGGTGTTGTCTTGCTGCACTTTTTGGCACAACTGATGAATGCTTGCTTTTTAACACGCACCATTTTTCTCATAACAGACAGAAGCTTCACTTCTAAGAACAAATCATCATCACTAGGACGGAGTGACCAACGATTCAGCACCAAAAAGAAAAATTAAAGTTCAAACCAGGTGAGGGCTCGGCTCGCCCACAATAAATGTGTTAAATAAATCACTAAGCACTTTTCCATTTTTAATCAACTGTTTATGTTTTATGACAAGCTTGATTTTAATAAATATTTTTACTTTTAATAAAGCTTTAAAACTTAAATATACTCTGTGGTTTTTGGTCAAGAGTGAATGAGCAAAAGGTTTTGCAATTTGCAAGCATGAGTCCTTGCCTCTGACAATTCTGGACTCTGAATCCGTATTCTTGTCCTGCGTTGGATAATAATCATTGGGGATCAATCATCGATAAATTCGGGAGCTAAATGATTCTGCCACACTATCTAGTCAGTAAGGAGATTGGGGGTTCTTCAAAGTCTGATATCACTGAGGTATGTGGAAAGTCTACCTGTGCCTATTATAATTGATAAACAACGCACTATTTAGTGTCCATAGTTCTGTTTGTGCAGATTTGTCCCTGCAACAGTAGTAGTATGGATTGTCCTCCTATCCAAACCAAAAGTAAAGTAGTATCTTATTCTTTCTTGGTGGTCATTCACCTTTTTATTGTTGGTAATTGTCAAAGCATAAACATTTAGAAGACTTGAAAAGACATTATGGACAATCCCAGAGGACTGCACTCAGTGCATAGAGCTATTGCTGACTAGAATGGGAGTTTAGTTTAACACCTTTTGCCAAATGTGCAATCTTAGTTAGCTAAACAGACAGACTAATAAGAATAATCTAGTAATACCACAGGGAGTCATAGTAGAGGCAGGATAAGAATTTAGATACAGTCTACAAGAAGATCAAAGACGATTTAGAAAAAATCGAATGAGGAACGCTAGGAAAAAATAGGTACTCTATATTAAACTTAAAACTTACCGGGGCCATCAAAGGAGCCCTCGCCTGACCGATCCTGGCCTTGAACAGCAGCAGCAGCCGATAACCCCTCCTCCTCTGTCCTCTTGCCCCTGGGGGGAGCTGATGTACAACATGAAAGAAAGAAAGACCCGAAAACATGGATGATTGTTGTCAACCAAATCAAACATTTCAAAAGAACAATAACAAAATATTTTGGCGAAATAGCAAATAGACAACTATTCCACGGGATATATTGACCTATCTCATGTGGTCTACTGTGATATTAGTATTGCTTGATTTGCGGACCGTCGACTTGGGAAGTTATGTAACTCACTAAACAAACTACTAAAAAGGTTCGCCTGGGACTGGCAGGCAGCAGTCCGCAGCACGCGAAGTGACAGACAAACTCCATCGTGATTGCAGATCAGTGACAACACTAAAAAGTTTACTACTACATTAACCAGTCATTAAAATACTCAAACTATCAATCCTCCACCACTATTTCTTCTTATTGCCAGGTGTACAAAGGAAGGACTGGACTTGAGTCTGTAGGGGCAGATTTACAAGCCCCTTGCGGCTCTTTTGCTCCATTGTTGCGTGACTTTTGTGATGCAGCGGCAGAACAAAAGAGGTGCCATGGTGCGGCATATAATAACAACGTGACGCATATGGGAGATGCATCACGTTGTAAAGCCCTGCGCCATCAGGGGGCGTTCCGGTGCAAGGGAGGGCGTTCCTGCGCAGGAACGCATCCTAAAAGTGGCTGAGGGAAATCTAAAAGATTTCAATCAGTCACTTTTAGGACAATGATGCGTGACTCAAACCCTGCGCCTGCTTGAAGCAGACGTACGGCTTGACGCAGAATAGGGGAGATAGGGCACCCCAGAGCATTGCTGGAGCTGCGCCATCGTTGTGATGCAACTCCAGCAATGCGCCGCCTTTACGGCATAGATGCGTAACGCTTTGGTGACGTTTTGAGCCCATGGTGCGCCGCATTGTAAATACGGCGCACCATGGGTGGTGGTGGTGTGGCGCACAATTACTGGCGCATCCCTGCTACTTTACAGGGATGCGCCGGTAATTGAAAATCTGACCCTTAGTGTCTAGCATTATGCAGTTCTTTAAACTACACTCATACATAATTTCTCAGGCCAATGAAATGAACACAAAATCGAAAACAAATAAGCATAGTAGCAACGCTACTGAGAAGGAGAGCAGTGCACCAGAAGATTTTGAAATATAATTAAATTTACCTACAATGTAATCGGCAGCATTATTGCTCTTGGTAAAAAGCAAAAATTTGCAATATAATAACACACAGAGCAGGAGAAAACAGAGTAGTGATGAAATAGCTACTACTACTCACCAAGCCCAGGGATCTCGAGGCCGGGCAGGTCGACCAAGTCGCGTTCCCGGTCCAGGAGATCCGTCCAACGGTGGGTGGCCTGGTTGTAGGTGCGGACCTGAGAGTGTTGATACATGGCCCGGCACACCTTCTCCCACCGCTTCCGGCGCTCCCGGATCCCGTAGCCGCCTGCCATGATGGTCCTGGGGAGGCGGCGCTGGACATAAAACACTAGTGCGGCCACCTCCTCCGCGCTAAAGATCTCCCGGGCTGTGACTTGCTCCCCCCTCAAATGCCCGCACGGGAGCCGGGCACGGGGTACGGGACCATTCCCCTTCTCAGGCTGCTTCCCGGCTCCCTTTACCATGGTCTGAGCAGAAAGGAAGGTAAATATTAAATAAAAAATAGAATAGGGAAGAAGAAAAGAAAAGAGTTTAAAAAAGTAGTTTAAAATTAACCAAAAGTAGCAGAAAACACAAAAATATAGAGCTAGAAAAATAGAGGGATAGATAATAAGTAAAATAGATCAAACAAAACTTCAAACAAGCAAAGGATGGCAGAGATTGACAGAGGATACAGAAAGCATGCCCAGAACCATAGCAATGAATGAGAAACAAGATGGCCGCGCCCATTCACGACCGCGTGGGTAAGTTCGCGCGAGATTTCCCTCGTGATCACACGCGAACTTGTACTAGCGAGCCGCACACTTTTCGAGATTACACATAGCGCCCGGAAACAGAAATACATCACGCAAACAAGATGGCCACGCCCGTGTACGACCGTGAGGGTAACTTTGCGCCGTTGCGCTACAAATGGCTCGCTAAAACGCAAAAAACCTCCAGAACTAACACGCCGCAAAAAACAAATCGCATATTCGCACGAATTTGCGGCTTCTGAATTCGATCTCGCCCAAAATCGCGCCCCGCAAATCCCGCAAAATTGCAGAAAAACGATTTTTGCAAAACTGAAAGCACTCAGCAGGTGCAAAAGTTCAAACTCATCATTAGTAACCATTCCCTGTAGTGCTTCCTGAGGGGCCCCTCCAGAGTTCAGTTGCCTACTTGCAGCTATTTTATGACCCTGCTCTGACCCTCACAGCAGGCTCAGAGAATAGCTGCAAGTATGCCACAAAGGTCCTGTTAAAAAAAATGACACTGCAACTGAAAGCAATTACAGATAAGGAAGCAGGTGCCAGACTGGAAGTTCAAATTCAATGACACATTAATCAACCCCTAATTCATTCATGTCAGTGCAGGGCAGGTGTGCTTTTCCCTTCATAATCTACAGTGATGAACCAGAGGGTGGCAGTGATGTACCAGAGGGAGGCATGGGTGAGACAGAGGGTGGCAGTGGTGAAACAGAGGGTGCTGTGATGAACCAGACGTAGAAACAACATGGTCGCGACCGTGGCAACCCAAAAAGTAAGTTCGCGTTTGCGAACTGGTAAAAAACACTCGCAAACTGGCAGAAATCCTTGCGAACACACAAAAAAAATCCGCGAATTCGTGAATACACAAATTCGCGAACCGCGAATTCGCAAAATTCGCCCATGCTTACAAATTTGGTTAGTAATTTTGACATTTTAATGTTTCAAGAAACATGGTGCACTAGTGGCTTGCTACTTGAGGGATTCGCTTGCTACAATAATATTGTATCCAGCCCCAAAGTTGGCCGACATAGTGGGGGATTATCCACATGGATAAAGATCACTGCAGGAAGTAATATTAAACCCCTGGAGACAAATGATGGCAACTTTCAGGCCACAATCTATTCAAATGGGATAACGTTATGTTTAATACATTTTTACAATAATGATTTTACATAATAATAATAATAAAGAGCTTATAGAGCGCTCAGTAACGCCATCACGGTGTGTCCCCGCGCTGAAAGCTATCAGTGAACAGCGTGAGAGCCTAGGATCTACGCAGTGTATAGATGTGTTTTAAGCATGGCCCTAAACCGCGATTCACTGCTCTCCAGTCTCAGAGCAGGGGGAAGTTTGTTCCATAGTTGAGCTGCTTGGAGCGCAAAAGAGCGTCCACCCATTCTGGCCTTCCTAATCCTGGGGACTGTCAGCAATCCGGCACCCTCCGAGCGGAGGGTCCTAGTTGGTTCATATCGGCTGACTAGATCCTTTAGGTATGCGGGCGACCTGTCCCAGACAATTCGGTGACAGAAGAGGAGGCACTTAAACTGCACACGCTTCTTCACAGGCAGCCCACTACCCAATAGGAATTTTATTAATTTATTTGAATTTATTGAAAACTTGGCAGATGAACAGAGGTATGGCAAATTGGACAAAATCTGTTTGGGGGGTGATTTCAGTGCACATTTGTACAACGGAATGAATAACCATGTTACACCTGTTCGGGTAATTCCGTGTAAAAGAGGGGAAGAACTGCATAATCACCTATCCACTCGGGATTTAACCAACGTTATGGACAAAGTTGGTTGTATGTCTGATAAAGGCCCATTGCCTACCTTTAGAGGACGTGGTTGTTCATTTACCATTGATTATGATTTTATATCCTCCTCCCTTGAGAATTGTTTAGTCAAGGCTGAAGTTTTATGCACTAGCTACAGTGACCATAATCCAATTCTGACAACTATTAGATTTGTTAATAAATCCATAAAACAGAAAGAAATAGGGGTAAGGAACCTGGTAGCATTGTCCGACAAACTTAAAGTGATTTGGAAGGGCATAGATAACAAGGCCCTACTTGCACGTACTATAAAATCTTATCCTCTATTTGTGGAGACGTGCTTGTCTAGTAGATGCTCAGGCACAGAGATTATCCAGGCCTTTAGCAGGTCATGCGCTGGTATTAAACATGAAATCTCCAAACCTGTCACGAACTCGAGTAAGAATCCTAGATCGTTCAATTACACTTGTTCCCGGGCGAACCAAGAACTCCGAGTAGCATTAGCTGGGGAACCCAGGGACATGACTTTGGTTAGAGCTCTGAGAGAATGCTATAAGAAAGCAACTGAATTGCGCACAGAGGAGATATTGAAGGAACGGTGGGATTCTCTTGCATGCGCTGCCGCACTTAAAGATGTTACTGGGTTCTGGGGAGAGGTAAAAGCCATGAGGTCCATGAGATTAACATCACTCCCATAAACTGTAACATAGCTAGTAAGTCTTGGGAGGAGCATTTTTCAAGAATATACACAGCTCCAATAATGACTGTTGATAGTTATTGCCCAGTTAATAAGGTTGCTATATCTATAACCGAAGTTGAAGATGCCATACATCAAAGTGCAGGGAACAAAGCGCCGGGTTCAGATGGACTATCAATTGATCTTATTAAATCTGAACCAGACATCTGGTCTTCTTTATTATGTAATGTTTTTAATAATTTGTCCAATACTATAATCCCAAAAACCTGGTCTACTAGTATTATTGTGCCCATTTTTAACAAGGGCGATAGACTCAACCCTAGCTGTTATTGCCCTATATCTTTGATAGACAATACCCTGAAGATTTTGGGCAGGATTGTTTTTAATAAGATCAGGAATTTGGCAGAGGACAACCAAATTTTAAATTGCTGTCAGTTGGGATTTAGTGTGGGAACTGTAGAACAGTGTTTGAACCTAAATCTTATATTGGGCAAATACACTATCGCTAAAAAGTCCCACTATATTTGGGTTTTATGGACTTAACTTCAGCCTTTGATTTTGTTAACCGTTCACGATTATGGGAGACTCTTTTAAATTATGGGTTGGATGAGGTGCTTGTTCACTTTTTGGCGCATTTGCACAGAGACCTGAAAGCACGGGTGAGGATAAACAATGAAGGAGAGGTCTCCGGGGATATTTTAATCAGTAGGGGGGTCAGGCAAGGTTGTGTCATAGCCCCCCTACTTTTTATTCTTTATATAAATGAATTAAATATTTCCTTGTCTAAATAGACATGTGATGTACCAAAAATCAATGGCAAATTGCTCCCCGTACTTTTATATGCAGACGATGCGGTCCTGATGGGCCGCACACCAAAAGCACTTCACACTTTAATTACAGGTTTTATATCTTTTATGGCAGATTTGGACCTGTGTACTAATTTTAATAAATCATATATAATGTCCTGTGGGCCTAAAAAGCATCGCATTAATCACATAGTGTCGGGAAATGATCTCCTAAAAAGCACTAGCACTTTTCCTTATTTAGGTTTAGTTTTTCCAGATTCAGGATCATGGCAAGCACATGTGGTTCATGGTAGAAATAAACTCGGTAAGGCAGTTAATTCTATTGTTAGCCTACGACAGCCTAAGCAAGTAGAGGTTGTGATACCGTTATTACAGATTTATAAAGCCCAATGTATACCAACGGCGGCTTATGGTGCTGAGGTGTGGGGGTATGCAAATTGTAGCGGAATCCAAACCGAGGAAAATAGATTTTGTAGAACGGTACTGGGGGCACAAATTTCATTGCCTAATTATATATGCCATAAAGAACTAAATTTACATTATGTGGAGGACTTTATTAAATCCCGGCCAGCATTATTCTGGCTAAAGATATGGCGAAATCCCGCTGCAATTTTAACACAGAAGATAATCAAAGATTGCCTTAAGTGTGACAGGGGGAGCTGTATACCTTGGCTTGGCGCAGTAAAAAAATCCTAGCCAGTGTGAAGCTGGAGCATACTTTCCTCCATCCCTTAGTCACAGACGGTATAAATCTAAAAACTGTGAGAGGGGCATTGTATGATTTGTACCGCAAGGAAAGAGGATATACTGAGCTCCGCAAACCATCAATTATCAGATATATCCCCATTTTGGTGTCATCAGGCAGTACATATAATATGCCACAGGAATATCTCAGGAAAAACATCGGGAGATGGAATAGGAGTTTGCTCTTTCGTCTCAGGGATGGCAGTATAAAATACTCACTTTGCTTTCCGATTGGTTTTAATAATAATTTAGAGAATCTGTCCTGTTCGTGTGGCATTGGTTGTAAACAAACACGGTTACATTTTCTGTTTTTCTGTAAATTTTATGTCAGATATACTAAACAGTACTTAATTCCTTATTTTAAGGTACATGCTAATATTGATTTCAATCTGGCATTTCATGAAATATTGCAGCTAGGAAGTGACAATATGATTTTCCGAGTAAGCTAATTTTTGCAATCTATGGTACGCTCGCGAGCTTCTATGAATACACCGTAGAACACGTGAATTATTTCTAATTGCCTTCTTTGCACTTGTAATGCCTGTTTTATAGGATTTAATGGATATATAATTGCTGCCTTGCACTTAGTCCAAAGTTTACGGATTGCGAATTTGCACAATGATACTGCTAGTTTTGTTGTCTACATAATGTATACAGAGCACTTATTTGCACGTTATTGCTACCCCTTGCACATTGGCCTCATGTCATTAATAATGTTCGATCTGATATATCCAACCCGATTGCGTGTTTTATGCTGATTGTATACTTATGTCCTATTGGTGGTGATGATTTGTACTTTTATGGATATTTTATATCCTAATAAAGACCATTTGACTTGACTTGACTTGAAAGTAGAACATAATGGCTCTCAAGTATCAAACAATACAGGTGCTACTCTTTCCATGGTTAGACTGGTGGAGGTTACTAACCTACTCCTCTTGGGGAAATTTGTCCAAGTTGTAGGCATTTCAAAAACATGTAACCAATAAGTTGTTAGCTAATGTCCTGGTTAAATATGGTTCCATCATAAATGGCCATGAATTCATAATCAATGACATGAGTCCAGGTGAAGTTTTTGGGTTGAGATCGTATAGGGAAAGTTAATTGCTTTATTTACTGCACACTGGACAGGGTTGGTATCATAAATGTAAAATAAAATCACAAGAATAAAAGTATTCCCAGTTCACACAGAAGAATATTCACCTCCAGATTTAAGACATACAGTGAACAAGGAGTATTGGATTTTTCAGGAATAGAAACTCGGTTGATCACATGTGCAGAGCCAGTGCAGATCACTGAATGTAGTGTATCCTCATACTCCACAATACAAGCTTACTAGTGAAGCAAATGAGGAGATTCCACCTGTTATTGATGAAACGATTAAGGAGGGTATTCCAAAAGAAGTTCTAGGAGCCAACATAAATCTCCAATTATGAGAATAATGACACCTAGTGAAAAATGGAGAATAGTACAGCACCTGCACAAAATTAATGATATTGTGATTCCATGTTGTCCTGTGGTACCAAATCCTACAGTAATGTTATGTCTGGATTCGGCAGAAGGGTTGTTCACAAAAATTTTTTTCAATTACTCTTCATGAGGATAGTCAGTATCTGTTTGCATTCATATTCTAATACAGAATCCTCATTTGCTGTAGAATCCCACAAGCATATACAGAAAGTTCTTCAATCTTTCCCCTAATACTGAAGAAGGATTTAGAAAGTCGACATTTGCCTTGTGACTCGCTGGCTGTCCAACATATTGATGGCCTTATGGTTGTTGAAAAAATGGAAGAGGGTTGTAGACTTGACAAAATTGCTTTGTTGAATCATTTGGCTCAATATGGGCAGAACGTATCTCCTGTGAAATTGCATCATGGTCAGGAGGATGTGATTAATTTGGGACACCAAAGTGAGAAGATAGTACGAAACGGTGTCCAAAGAATACATCTCTGCAATTTTGAAAATGAACCCGCCAACAACACAGAGAGAAGTAAGAATGTTTCTAGGGAGGGTTGGCTACTGTCATCAGTATATTACAAACCTTTCCCTGACTGCAAAGAATTAAAGAGGCTGATTCACAATAAAGTATGGGATTGGTGCCTTGGGACAATGAATGCGTGCACACATTCTGGGATCTCAGCAAACTTTGTAGTACCCCTGTTCTAGGAAGGGTAAATTGCAAGATATATTTTCATATATTTTGTCATGAAGGAAAGGGTGTGTACTTTCAGTTCTCACACAGAAGCAAAGGGGTAGGAAAGGGGCAAGCTGACCAACCCATATTGTTCTGCTATTCTAGATGCAGGGGCCACTGTGCTCCCTGGGTGTAGGAAGGGCATTGCAGAGACTTCTTTGGCAAGTGTTAATGGTAAGATGATTGTGAAGGGACACACACGTATTGTGCTGGTTTCACATACAGTTGAGGCATTGATGACTCATACACGTACTCAGCATCAAATAGTCGATTACCAAAGTATGAGCAGATTATTCTGGTGGCAGAGAACATTTCAATTAAGCGCTGCAATACCTTAAATCCTGCAGATTTCTACCATTACCAAAGAAAAAACTTTATGATCAAATAGTAGGCGTGGGCAGTGAACTCTGCTGGCTGAGTTCAAGGAGTTTGCCAAAAACTCTGGACTCCACAGCATGGTGGGGTTAACTGATCCCCCTGCCCATACAAGTAATGTATCTATACGAAAACTCCTAACTTGACATGACACACAGCATGAGAGCCATGTGGCCTGTACTGGCATCATCAGCTGACTCCCTCTTGCAAGCCTGAGCAAACTTCTTCCTGATTCGTTGATCTTCAAATTGTATAATTGAAAGAGCTGTTCTACTCGGGTAAGCAAAGTGTCCAGATTATTTTTCTGCCTAATTAAGAACGACAGGCAACATTTTCAGGGTATTAAGACATTTTGATATTCGGATAGTCTGGTAAAATGACCTTAGTAAATAAACAACTTCTGCTTGAAAAGACTGTCATCGTGAATTAAGATAAAGTTTTTTCTAGGGTTGAGAGGTTTCCCATTAGGTGTAGGTGTAGGCCTAGGTTCTTTGAATGCATCAGCTATTGGTGTGAATTCAGGTGTTTGAGCATACATTTGAAAGATGTAACATTTAAATCTGACTTGCACTTTAAAAGATGAGTGTAGACAGCTCAGTCGCATATTCTGCAGACTTCATTGTGGTATAATAATTAACCCTGGGCGAAGAACTACGCTCCGTTCGCGGAGTTTGCGGAGTTTCGGCAACTCCGCGCTCCGCGGAGAACGCGAAGTTGTCGAATACTCCGCAAACTGCTGCGTAGCGTAGTTCTCGCGCGCTCAATAGCATTTTCGCGTGCGCGAGGATGCTTGTCGGTAAGATCGAGTTGCCGAACACGCAGAAACTGCAATCTGGCACAGAATAACTCGCGAACACGTTAGTAGTGACCGGAAATAAGGGGACGCGAGCGGGCGGGACAAACCTCATGGGTAACTTCGCGCGCTACACATCCCGAGCATGCAGGCAATCAATCAATCAATCAGGATATTTGTATAGCGCGCTACTCACCCAGAGGGTCTCAAGGCGCTTGGGGGAGGGGGGTCCGCTACTGCTCGAACAGCCATGTCTTGAGTTGCTTCCTGAAGCAGAGGTGGTCTTGGGTCAGGCGGAGGTTGATGGGGAGGGAGTTCCAAGTCTTGGCTGCCAGGTAGGAGAAGGATCTTCCTCCCATGGTGGATCTTCAGGTGCGTGGCACGGCGGCAAGGGCGTGGCTGGTCGATCGTAGCTGGAGGGTGGTAGTGTAGAAGGTCAGGCGGTTGTTGAGGTACCTGGGGCCCAGGTCGTTGAGGGCCTTGTGTGCGTGGGTGAGGAGTTGGAACGTGATTCTCTTGCTGGCGGGGAGCCAGTGAAGGTCTCTCAGGTGTCCAGAGATGTGGCTGTGTCGGGGGATGTCCAAGATGAGTCGTGCGGAGGCGTTCTGGATGTGTTAGAGTCTTTTCCGGAGTTTGGCTGTGGTTCCGGTATAGAGGGTGTTTCTGAAGTCCAGTCGGCTGGTGACGAGTGCCTGTGTGACCGTCTTCCTGGTTTCGGTGGCGAGCCATCGGAAGATCTTTCGGAGCATGCGTAGGATGTTGAAGCATGATGATGAGACGGCGTTGACTTGTCTGGTCATCGAGAAGAAGGAGTCCAGGATGAAGCCCAGGTTGCGTGCGTGGTCCGTTGGTTTGGGTGCGCTGCCCAGGGCAGGGGGCCAGCAGGAGTCGTCCCAGGCGGAGGGTGATGATCCAAGGATGAGGACTTCCGTCTTGTCTGAGTTCAGTTTCAGGCGGCTGTTCCTCATCCACTCGACTACGTCTTTCATCCCTTCGTGTAGGTTGGTTCTGGCGGTTCCTGGGTTGTTGGTGAGGGAGAGGATCAGCTGGGTGTCGTCGGCGTAGGAGATGATGTTGAGGTTGTGTTGGCGTACGATGGCTGAGAGGGGGCTCATGTAGACGTTGAAGAGGGTGGGGCTGAGTGATGATCCTTGTGGTACGCCGCATATGACTTCGGTGGCCTTGGATCTGTACGGGGGGAGGCGGACTCTCTGGCTTCTTCCGGTGAGGAACGAGATGATCCACTCCAGTGCCTTCTCTTGGATTCCGATGTTGCTGAGCCGCTGCACTAGGGTGCGGTGGCAGACCGTATCGAATGCTGCGGAGAGGTCCAGGAGGATGAGGGCCGCTGTTTCCCAGTTGTCGAGCAGGGCTCGGATGTCGTCAGTGGCTGCGATGAGGGCGGTCTCGGTGCTGTGGTTGGTGCAGAAGCCGGACTGCGAGTGGTCGAGGCTGGTTGGGAGAGCGCAATTGGTGATCCACTGTGTGAGGTTGTTGGCTGCTTGGTTGGGGTCCGTTGAGCTGGCGGGAGGGTTCTGGCTCAGTGAAGTGGTGAGCTGGTCGGTGGTGATCTTGTTCCAGTTCCTGCGGGGAACCTGTTGCGGGTGGTGGTGAGTCGTGGTCTTTCTGAAGCTGAAGTGGACGCAGCTGTGGTCTGTACAGTGGAGTCCGGTGGAGTGGCTGAAGGAGATGTACTTGCTGGAGGAGAAGACTGGGTCAAGCGTGTGTCCGGCGTAGTGGGTGGGGGTGTTCACCAGTTGCATGAGTCCGAGGTTGGCGAGGTTGTCCAGCAGGGTGGTGGTGGTGTTGTCGTTGTTGTTCTCCAGGTAGAAGTTGAGGTCCCCTAGGAGGATGTAGTCAGCGGAGGCGAGGGTGTGCGGGCTGATGAAGTCTGCGATGTCTTCGCTGAATTGTGTGCGAGGTCCTGGGGGTCTGTAGATGAGGGTGCCTCTGAGTGTGGTCTTGGGGTCGGTGTGTATCTGGAAGTGAAGATGTTAAGCGGCTGTGAGGGTGTTGTCTGAGTTGGTTGTGATGCGGATGGTGTTCTTGTGGACGATGGCAATGCCTCCTCCTGTCTCGTTGACGCGGTCTCTCCGGGTGATCTTGTATCCGTCCGGGATGGCGACGGCGATGTCGGGCGCTGAGGAGGCGTTCATCCATGTTTCCGTGAGGAAGGCGACGTCTGGAGATGTGGTGTCGAGCAGGTTCCAGAGTTCCACGGTGCTCCCGAAGATGAAAAATGGCTCGCGAACGGGTCAAGCAAGCTACTACGCATGCTCGCGGAGCTATGCGTAGTTCGCGGAGTGCAAGTGCATCTTCGCGTAGCTCCGCGGAGTGCGGCTACGCGAACTACGCCCAGGCTTAATAATAATTAATGTAATCAGTGCCAATTAAAGGTTTAACCAAATCCAGCCAATTAGTCACTGACATTCACAACATACTAGACAGCACTACCCGATGACTGAAGCATAGATTTGTAGCTTATATGTCTGCTGTACTTAGTATTTGTATGTTCTGCCCACTGGACTCCATGACGAAAAAAGTCATCCTTGTGTTCCCTCAGTGTGAGTCTGTGGTCTTTTTGAGTGAGCACACACACCATTTCTTGTAACTGCTTCTTGCAGAGTGTGCCCTGCCCTGACAAGCCTGGAGGGCACAGTTGTGCATGTCAAGAGGATTCCACAGTGGCAACATCCATGCATTCCCATCAATAGCTATAGGTTGTATGTGCATGAGCTCTATATGCATTTCTGCAGGTAGGGTAAACAAACAATCTATAAAAATATTGTACAATTCTATATCATTCATGTGCTGCATGCTCTTGTATAACTTTGTGCATGCAGACTAGTGCAAGTGCGCAAGCAATCATTAGTTGTATGTCCTGGTGTTTGCTGAAGTGGTGTCTTAAAGTAAATTGCCTTTTCCCAGGTACAAGCTGTCTATCGATAAACAAATCAGCACCAGCATTTGCGAATGCAATGCGCCCATGGGTGTTTAATAGTTCATAAATAGCCTCAGAAGAATCCTGTGATGTTCAAGCACTAGGATGTGGCTGAGATAAGAGCAAAAGTTATGTCCTCTTTATCAATAAAGCGGCAGTCCTTTGTTTAAGCGAGGGTCGGAACACCACCAGCAAGCGAAAC
Organism: Lissotriton vulgaris; assembly: GCF_964263255.1. Classification (NCBI taxonomy): domain Eukaryota; kingdom Metazoa; phylum Chordata; class Amphibia; order Caudata; family Salamandridae; genus Lissotriton; species Lissotriton vulgaris. Next base: position 854,632,534 of record NC_141697.1, on the reverse strand, counting down.
TCCGCTGAATCTCCCTGAGTTTTTTGGTAACTCTGCGTTGTGAAAGTCCACAAGCTTTGTCCAGGCCTACCAAGTAGATAAAAGTGACCCGAATTGAGCACCAAACCAAGACTGGATATTCAGGATGATTGATTAGAATTTATTTTAATTGTTGATGGTTCTTGTCTGAGAGACCATTATGGAACTCTTCACATAGCATATGCAATTACCACAATAACATTTTGGGAAGAATAATATTTGTGCAAGGTAACTGCAGCATAAGTAGTAAAATTTATCGCAATATTAGGAGCATACTACTACAATCTATAGCAGATAGCTAAAACGATTTTGATTTTGGCTAATTGTGGTTGCAAATGGGTTTTTTGATATCTGCTGGTGGCCATAGTATAAATGGGCCAACAGAGAGAAATTTCTGTTGGTAAGTATGTGGCACACAAGAGTGGAGATGAAATAGATTCAGTGGGCAATAATTTTGCAGATGATGTTACACAGTCTTGTTCTCTCATGTCTAATGCATTAGGAACAAATTGAAAATCAGAATGTGAAATGGAAAATGTCAATAGTTTCTAGGCAATGTCAGCTCTATCACTTGAGGAGTTGAGGGAACTGCAAAATGGAGGGCAGAAGGTTGAAAAGAAAAGGTAAGAAAAAACAGGAAATTCAAAGGATAATAATGAGGTTTACATGTAAAGTGATAAGAGACATGTACTGCCTGATTCCATATTGTTGCTATTGGCAAGATCCTTTCGTGGGGCTACATGTATGGGTTGTGATGGTAAGTTGTCAATCTTTAAAAAAGATTGGTTTATTCCTCGTTTCAAGAAAATTGCAGAGATACTCTGTCAGAGATGTGTCATCTATATACGGATAAACATCAGCAGGAAGACAAATGGACAACCACATAAGAAAATCTAAAGGTCCTTTCACAAAATTACAAATAGATTTTATAGAGATGGCCCCTTGTAACAACCTAAGATATATTGTGGCAATTTTCAGTCTTATTTCTAACTGGACAGAGACATACTCAACCAGCAGGTAAGACTCACTAACTGTACCTGAGCTTTGATTAAGGTGGGTTGATCCTAGTTTTGGTTTACCAACTTCTTTGGAGTGAGATACAGCAACTAATTTTGAATATTAAGTCAAGAGTGTCCTTTGTATGGCACTGAAAGTGGGGCAGAAATTCCATTGTCAATATCATACAGAAGCATCAGGAATTGTAGATAGGGTCAAGGTTAACCTGAAAGCAAAGTTTACTAAAGTGTGTGTCGACAACATTGAAATGGTCAAATGCCCTTTCCTTTGTTCTGTTGAGTTTGCGGAGCACACCCAAAAGGACAACAGGCTTGTCTCCCTATCTCTATAAAATAATAATTGAGGAAGCTATGAAGCTTTATAACTGAACTTATGGATAATACTGATGATGTGGTTCTGGATTACCACAAGGATTTGGATGATCTGGTGTGCTCTATCTCTCACCAGGTGAATATAACTACACCTTCAACAAGAGAAAAACTCAGCAATTATTTAAAGCCTGGACATTGAATTGTGGTGAGAAAACATGGTAAAAATACAGATTTATAGGCTCAATGGAAAGGTCCTTACCAAGTGATCTTGGTGATGAACATTGCTGTGATGTGTGAGGGTTTGTCTAATTGAATCCACACATCTCACAGACAGAGAGTGAAGATTGCAGATAAAGATGTGGTGACACACACCACTAATTAACAGAGGCAAAGTTGAGTTTGCTACTTGGATTCAGAGGGCAGAGAACAAAAGTTCAAGAACAGCAACAAAAAGAACAACAACAAAACCCAAAAAGCAACTCATATTGTCCCAGTTGTATGTTGTGCCTGTTGTAAAAAACAAAAAAATATGATAGCGAGGCAAGTGGAACAATTTGACTGAAGATGGAAACTTGATACTATCTGATTGGTCTGATGATGTGAGAGAAGGAAAAAGAGTGTTGTAATGAGTTGACATATTGAAGACATATGGAGACATGTCAGCTGACACAATAATAGATCTGAATGACAGAGATTCTAAAAAGCCTGAAGTCAGGAGATCATTAGGAGTAAGAGTGCCAAACTAGAAGCATGTAGCTCCTGAATGGGCTTGTTTGGCAAAGATTGTACCAAAAAATTAGACATTGATCTGAGAGACTGTTGGAGGATCCTCCATGAACAGACATGAACTGGGAATGAATCAATGAATCAATCAATCAATCAATCAGTGACACTTATAGAGCGCGCTACATACCCGTAGGGTCTCAAGGCGCTGGGGGGGGGGGGGGGTGCCGCTACTGCTCGAACAGCCAGGTCTTCAGCTTCTTCCTGAAGGAGAGGTGGTCTTGGGTCAGGCGCAGGTCGGTCGGGAGGGAGTTCCAGGTCTTGGCGGCCAGGTAGGAGAAGGACCTTCCTCCTATAGTCGCTCTTCAGATGCGGGGGACGGCGGCGAGGGCGTGGTTGGTTGATCGGAGGTGGCGTTTGGGAGCGTAGAAGTTGATCCGGCTGTTGAGGTAGCTCGGGCCTTGGTCGTGTAGGGCTTAGTGTGCGTGGGTGAGGAGGCGGAAGGTGATTCTTTTGTTGATGGGGAGCTAGTGAAGGTCTCTCAGATGTCCGGTGATGTGGCTGGTTCGTGGGATGTCGAGGATGAGTCTGGCTGAGGCGTTCTGGATCCGCTGGAGTCTCTTCTGGAGCTTGGCGGTGGTACCGGCGTAGAGGGCGTTGCCGTAGTCCAGTCGGCTGGTGACGAGGGCCTGGGTGACGGTCTTCCTGGTCTCGGTGGTGATCCACCGGAAGATCTTCCGTAGCATGCGTAGGATGTTGAAGCACGCCGAGGAGACGTTGTTGACTTGCCTGGTCATGGAGAGGGAGGAGTCCAGGATGAAGCCCAGGTTGCGTGCATGGTCTGTCGGTTTGGGTGCGGTGCCCAGGGCGGGGGGCCACCAGGAGTCGTCCCAGGCGGAGGGGGAAGAGCCCAGGATGAGGACCTCCATCTTGTCAGAGTTCAGTTTCAGGCGGCTGGTCGTCATCCACTTGGCTACCTCTTTCATCCCTTCGTGCAGGTTGGCTCTGGCGGAGGCGGGGTCGTTGGTCAGGGAGAGGATCAGCTGGGTGTCGTCGGCGTAGGAGATTATGCTGAGGTTGTGTTTGCGTACGATGGCTACGAGGGGGCTCATGTAGACGTTGAAGAGGGTGGGGCTCAGAGATGATCCTTGAGGGACGCCGCAGATGACTTCGGAGGCTTCTGACTTGTACGGTGGTAGGCGGACTCTCTGTGTTCTTCCGTCGAGGAAGGAGATGATCCATTCCAGCGCCTTGTCCTGGATTCCGATGTTGCTGAGGCGCTGTACTAGGGTGCGGTGGCAGACCGTGTCGAATGCCGCGGAGAGGTCTAGGAGGATGAGGGCCGCTGTTTCTCCATTGTCCATCAGGGCTCGGATGTCATCGGTGGCGGCGATGAGGGCGGTCTCGTGCTGTGATTGGCTCGGAAGCCGGACTGTGAGGGGTCGAGGGATCCGTTCGTCTCGAGGAAGGCGGCCATCTGCTTGTTGACGGTCTTCTCGATGACTTTGGCTGGAAACGGGAGGAGCGAGATGGGGCGGTAGTTCTTGAGTTCGGTGGGGTCCGCTGTTGGTTTCTTGAGTAGGGCGCTGAGTTCGGCGTGTTTCCAGCTCTCAGGGAAGGTGGCGGTGTCGAATGATGTGTTGATGATGTCTCGCAGGTGGGGTGCGATGACAGCGTCGGCCTTGTTGAAGACGTGGTGAGGGCAGGGGTCGGTCGGTGATCCGGAGTGGATGGAGTTCATCGTGCGGATGGTGTCTTCGGTGCTGATGAAGGTGATCAACATCTAATGATTTTCTGATGGAGTAATAGAATTACATTTTTGAATCTTTGAGAAGAAATTTTACTTTTTTCCTACAAACCACTCTTAGATTAGAATTTCAGATGATTTTTTATATACATACTTTTTAACAGTAATGCTAATTAAAAAAAAAGAATGATTGTGTTACTTAGGTATCTGGCAGAAGATAGTTTTGTTTCTGCATTAAACTGTGTGAAGTGAATTGCTGAATTATATTCCCATATCTGATTGTATCAACTTATTTTGAAAACTCAAGTTTTGAACATTTTCAAAAAATAAATGTTTGACATTTGGCACCTTGTTCATATTTTTTTAAAGTTTATATGGAAAGAGTATAGTAATACTATATGTGATAGAAGATTGAATCATGGAAGTGTTTCTGTTGGAATTTCTTAAAGGAAATACTGTTGTTAATTTCCTTACAGAATGAGATGAGTGAAACAAGCTCTATAAGAGTGAAACATGGGTTTGATCAAGTGCTTATGGGTATTTTTGGTGTGTTGAGCCCCCCATTGGTGTTGCTATGAATGGTCTAAAAATTAGAAAGTTGTCTACTTTAGTGGATCGTTTGGCTGCTGACACTGTAGGTTCTTTAAATAAAATGAATGAAGAAATAGTAGACATTCATGCAATAGTTATGCAAAATAGGCTTGCTTTGTACATTTTACTTGTGAAAGAAGATGTTCTGTGCAGTGTAATAAAAGTCCAGCACAGTTGTACATTTGAGTCTGATTTTAGCGTGCTAATTAATAAGGATTTTAATAATTTACCTAATGTTTCTGTTGAAGCTAAAACCTTGTGAGAGACTGGTGCATGGGGATGATTGGTTCATTGCTCAGTGCAATTGGAAAAGGAATAGCAAGGACTGCTAAATGGTTTGGTGATGTGGGTGGTGGCGTATTAAAAAGGATACCAGCCCCCTACCATAATACTTATTCCTATTCTAAATGGTCTATTTAGACAAATAAAAACCTTTAGAAGTTATCTGTTTGAAGGGATTTTTGAAATGTCATTATGAAAGTTGATGATGACTAGAAAAAGAAAGAGAGACAATATCATAATTGCTTACATTAAATACCAGATTTTATGATGAAATGTAGTCCTTTGAGAAGACAAAGTAGAAGAAAATAATATTGATTAATGGATTGTTGCGGAGTAAAGTAATGCAGTGTGAGATGTGAAAAATCACCAGAGGGACTTGACAAAGAGTTTTATTAATTGAAAAATAATGTTTACTTGTGTGTGTTTTCGTAAGCATAACTAGACCGCACATTTATTTTACAGGGCTTTTGCTTGTTTGCAATGACATTTTAAATTTACTGAAGAAAATGTGGATTTTAAAATTGCATGAACAAGTGTGCTAAGTGTATGTTTCGCTTAAAAAAGTTGAAAGGGCATTCAAGTGATTGGGCCGTCTTCTTGCACTGAATAAAATGTATTTATTTGTATGCCTTTGGAGGAAGCTATCCCAGAATATTCTTGTAGGTGCAATATGCAAGTTTGCCGTTGCCCAAGCCGCAACTGTATCTTCATTTATTTTTTAAGTGGCTTATTGTATGGTTTGCTTCAACAGTGCAATGTCATTTCCCTTGTTTGTCGGGTAAAGGGTGATTAATAATTATCCATGATTTAGACATTTCCTATAGTAACCTATTTAGAAAATGTTTTCAATGCTGATTGGTATATGTCATATATCTTTTCTAGCAAACACAAGGAGATGACGGACGGAGTGCTTAAACTTTTCAGACACTCAATCCCAGTCACAGATCTGGGTTGAATCCTTCATCGTTATTTAGCTCACTTCACCACCTCAGTTCAGACACAGCCATATGCAAATCAGTCTTGACCATGTGCCTCATGGGAATAGTCCAGCCAGAACTGCCAAGCCATGTCTTCCCTGGACCGGAAACAAGTATCCTGGGACTGGTTTCGGATTAGCTGCCCTCATCAGCCAGGATAGCTTGATTCCAGTGGCAAAGTAAGCAAGGGACCCACGTCCGGGCATACCCTGCCAACTTAGGGAGAACAAAGTAAACACAAGGAGATGATAGATGGAGTGCTGAAACTTTTCAGACACTTACCCCAGTCACAGATTTGGGTTCAGCCCATCATCGTTCTTTAGCTCACTTCGCCACCCCAGTTCAGACACAGCTTTATACAAATTAGTCTTGACCCTGTGCCTCACGGGAACTGTATGTCATTGTTCTTCATTCTGTTCATCAATTGTTCTTTTTGAATTTGTCACCCGAGTGGGACGGTATGCCCAGTTTTGGGTCCTGTGCTTTCCATGCCACTGAAGTCAAGCTATCCTGGCTGATGAGTGCTGAAAGCCCAAAACTGGTCCTAGGATGCTTGTTTCCAGTCCAGTGAGGACCTGGCCTGGCAGTACGGGATGGACTGTTCCCATTGGGCGTAGGATCAAGACTGATTTGCTTATGGCTGGGTCCAAACTGGAATTGGCATGGTGAGCAAGAAAACAATGGATTTAGGCCCAGATCTCTCTATTGGGGTGAATGTATGACATTGTTCTGCATTCTGTCCATCAATTATTCTTTTTGCATGTATCTTTGTTAGTACAGCAATAATATAGCACTTCAAGCCATGTCCTGTGTGTTGTTTTTTTCCTCTCTGAAACTATAAAATGTGCAATATCTGGGATGTGTGCCAGGTCTTTTGCTACTTATTTGATTTAAGCTACATTTCTATGTCTTTCATTACTTTTGTCAGAGTCTGAATGCATTTGATCCTCTTGTTGATTACTCTCCTTTGACTTTCTAACTGAGTAGATTTCTGCTACCTTTTTATTGAATTTTATATTTGTTTATGGGTAATTCCTATATGTTATGACCTCTTGCAATTGGCATTTTTTTCATGCAGTTTTGGGGCAGAAATTAATCTGATTAAATAATGTATTTTTGCCATCTGGAATGATTATAAATATTGAATAAAGTTTGATGATTTTATGATTTTGACGTACAATTTTGTCCTGCAAAGGTTTCCTTCATTTGTTCATGGTCCCTTCTCCGTTGGGGTTCCAGCCCCCAACTCCTGCGCATTGCCCTTTACATTCATTAATGCAATCATGATTACCGATCTATAGCTGCTATCCCACTCCGATTGCTTGTTTGCACAGTGCCTTTTTTATTATTGAGTGTACATAATTCCTATTTTTAATCTGTATATATTGTAGTTTTTATTGGTTGAGAAACGATTGTACATATGTTGGTTTTTAAATGACAATGTTATTATGGATATATAATGGATGCATTTTCGTCATGCTTTTATGACAAATTTTTTATCGAATTAAGCTTATCTACTACTATTACATTCATTAATGCAATCTCCAACACAAGTACTAGTGTATGTGGCTTAAAAAAGTGGTTTAATTGCCTGATCCTTGTTTAGAGCAAGGGTCATTGTAATTATAAGATGCATGTATGGTCATCCCCTGAGTTGATTGCCAGGGGCGATGCACAAAAAGTAAAACAGTTATATTGGGAGGCAGTCTTGAGCCAGGCATTAAAAACATACACAGATCAGGTCAGTTCTTAAATCATAAGTGTCTCCGAAGTTTTCAACCCTATATGGATAGAATGTATCCCTTTCAGGCCAAACGTTTATCTGTTCAGTTTAGACGTGGGCTTCTACCCTTGAGAATCCACACCTCAGCATGGACCCGTACGCCTTCCCCCATGAAATTCTGTCCTACCTGCCCTTACATTGAAGAAACCGAGATCCACGTTATGCTGTTCTGTCCTTTATATAGGTTTGTGCGGAAGAAATGGTTTTTACAGTATGTAAAATTGTGGGCTTAAGACACTATTGGGAGCCCTTAAAACGTTTTAAGAGCGATACCAGTAAACAATTAGCTTTTGCTGTATCTCGGTATCTGCATTACGTGTGGGGACTAAGAAAGATAGATAAAATCTAACCACAATAGTTATTGTGCAGACTAAAATTCAAATAGGCCGTCTAGTATCTACCCTTTCCTTCTACACCCAGGATATTGTCTGATTTATTTATTTATTTATTTATTTATTTATTTATTTATTTATTTATAAAGCGCCAGAATCGACCCCCAGAGGGGTATCTCTGCGCTAACTGGACGGGCATCAGGTGAAAAAAGAAAAGGATATCTGCTAAAAATCAAAAGCAAAAAAGAAAGGTGTTGAGCTGCTTCCTAAAGTGTAGATACTCAGTACACTGTCTTAGTTGCAAGGGGAGCTTGTTCCAGAAGTGAGGACCCAGGTAAGAGAGGGCCTTCCCACCCTGTCTGGCTCTTTTAATCCTGGGTACCACTAGTAAGGATTTATATCCCGAGCGGAGGAGCCTCCGAGGGGCATACGAAGTGAACTTGTCAGCAAGGTATGCAGGGCCGGACCCAGACAAAGCCTTGAATATTCTACAGCAAACTTTGAACTGCACTCGCTCCCGTATGGGGAGCCAGTGAAGCTGGTAAAACAAGGGCCGGGAAGCGGTTCTTGAGGGGGCATTGAGGATCGGGCGAGCCGCCGCGTTTTAGACCACCTGTAGTGTATCAAGGGCAGCCTCGTTTGCAGAAACCAGCAGGCCATTACAATAATCCAGGCGACTTAAAATAAGTGCCTGGGTCAAGGTTTTCCGAGTGGAGTCCGGGAGCAAGGGGAGAAAGCGGCGCAACAAGCCCAGCACGTGAAAACAGGAGCCAGCTGTCTGAACAGCGTGCTTCTTCATGGTGAGAGTCTGTTCTAGGCAGACACCTAGGTTTTAACACAGGACTTCAGCGCGGGGGGAGTGCCCTGGTCTGTTGGCCACCAATTGGGCATCCACAATAGTTGGGCCTCACCAAAAAGCATGATCTCCATCTTTCTCACATTGCACTGCAGGAAATTACTCCTGATCTATTGCGAAATCCTTCTCATTCCTAAAGAGAAGGTAGCCTGAACTTCAGGGGTGAACTTTGCAAAAGGAAAGAGCAACTGAGTATCATCAGCATAGGAGATGTCGGTAAACCTGCAGCTCCTTAACAGACTGGCCAAGGGGGCCACATAGATATTAAACAATGTCGGGCACAAACAAGAGCCCTGTGGCACTCCCTTGGTCAGTTCTGTTACTGACGAACGATAAGGGCACAGATTGATCGCCTGCAACCGAGAAGAAAGAAAACTTGTCAACCATTGATGGGCCTCATCTCTAAGGCCTATCTCCTCCAATCTCCTGAGCAGTACCTGATGGGAGATTGTGCCGAACGCGGCGGATAAGTCTAACAGCACCAGAATCGTAGAGTGCCCTCTGTCTAGGGTCATCCTGATGTTATCGGTGACCTCTAATACAGCGGATTCTGTGCTGTACTTAGGCCAAAAACCTGATTGAGAAGGATCAAGACTACCCGTCTGCTCGACATGCTTGGAGAGATGAGTGTTATATGCTTCTCCAGTATCTTGCTCAGGAAAGGAAGTAGGGAGATAGGACGAAGATTAGAGAGCTCAGTCAGTGGGGCTTTGGTGTTCTTGCGAATAGGCATGACCTGTGCTGCTTTCCATTCCAAAGGAACACAGCCCTCTCTCAAGGAAAGATTGAGGAGGTAGGCAATGGAGGGTGACAGATGACAAGCAAGGGAAGCCATGATCTTTGCCGGGATGTTATCTAGAGGTGATCCTGATTTAACAGTACTTATCAGTAGTTCTACCTCTGCCTGCGTGACCGGGGGAAAACTTCTTAGCAGTTGAGTAGCTAACTGCAAAGAAGTATCAGGTGACATGTTGGTTACAAGCTGCCTTTCTGACACATCTATTTTGTCATAAATAAGCTCAATTTTTTGTGTAAAGAAGGTTCCGATGTCATCACATAGTTTTTGAATGGGAGCCTCTTGTGTTTCACATGCTTTTGGGTTTGTAAAGGACTGTAGGACATGGTATAACACTTTAGGGTCATTTTGGGCCTGATCTAGTTGAAGTCCTATATAGGCTTTGCGGGCTGCTCCGACTTTCCCATGATAATCGGCCTGTGAAGCATAGAACCTGTCTCTATCTTCCTTATCACAAATGTGACACGCCACAGCTTTTCGTGCTTCCTGCAAATTCGTTTTGGGGCACGAAGCATAAGGGAATACCACTCATTCTGGGTGTGCCTTTGAATACTATGCACAGATTTCAGAGGCACTAGCTGGTCAATAGCAGTAGAAACTGCCAGATTATACCTGGTCAGAGCCTCCTCTATATTCTCTAATTCTGAGAACTGAGGGTCTACAAAGAAAGCTTGGAAACCGTTTAGGGTAACTTGCTTCCATTGTCTCCGAGAGTGGTGCATACCGGGATTGGTGGAAACTGACTTTTTAGGTACCTGGATGGAAAATTTAGCTGACGCATGGTCAGTCCACAGTAAGGGCTGTGGGGGCACACAGAAGACATAGGGGGAGTTCGAAAAAATTATGTCCAAGGTGTGACCAGCTGAATGCGTAGGTCCATCATTACGCTTGGTGAGACCTAGCATAGCTAGATCCATCAACAGAGTTGCAGCGTCGGCATTGGAAGCATTCTCACTGTGTATGTTAAAGTCTCCCAGCAACAAAAAATTGTCGCTTGAGTTCACATGAGGAGCAATTAACTCGGCCAGTTTAAGAGAAAATCCGGATAATGGACCAGGGGGTCGATAAACAAGAGCCCCCTTCCAGCTAGAATGGGATGAGAGATCTATATGAAATACCATGACTTCCATTACAGAGTCACTGCATTGCTCCAGCATAGTGACCTTAATGGTGTCTCTGTATACTATGGCAATTCCGCCCCCCCCCCCCCCCCATTTTGTTTTGTCTGTCTATTCGGGCAAGCCTGTAACCTTCAGGCAATTCGAGGGTGATAGAGGGAACAGAGTGGGGCTTCAACCAGGTTTCGGTCAGAAACCCGAGGTCGGGCTGCTCTGAAGAAAGGAGATCCCAAACTTCCGCCGAATGCCTGGGGAGAGACCTTACATTACAAAGTAAGCTACTCCACCCCCGCTTGGGGGTAAAAGGTCTCTTGCCTATATTAATTGTAGGAGGTCCTATGATGGGACATACCGCCGCTACATATTGGGAATCATAGAACTGAGTGTTAGCATGAGCATGAGAGGTAAATACCTTTTCACTAACAGAGCCCTGGAACCGGCAGGTGGAACATGAAAACGGGCCAGGGGTCAGACCGGGCAGCACAGCAAGGACTAAGTCTCATCCTTAGAATCTCCTTGGCGGAATACTCTAATCTCCGTGGGGAATCAGGGTCTAAAGTGAGAAGACAAGGGTTCCTGGCTCCTGGCGACTCCTGGGCGCAGACGGGCTTGCCTTAGGCACGCTGCTGGCGCGCCGCTGGCGCACCCGCTGCGCGCACCCGCTGCGCGCGTCCGCTGCGCGCGTCCGCTGCGCTGCGCTGGGAACATCCGGTTTTATGGAGGGGGCTGGCCACTAGAGCGCCAACCTCCCTCAGTGCCAGAGTTGAGCTCTGCCTCCTTCCACACAAACGAGCTAGCCTCGCGGTGGACCGGGGAATGGAGCTGAAAGTTAGAAGTGCAGGTTAGAATACAATTCTGTTTTTAAAAAAGATGGCCAAAATAATGCAGCATAAAACCAAACAATTGCTGATTCTTATTTTTATGATCGTTTTTTTAGATTGACATATGTGTGCCTTTTATATGTATAATATTGATATTTTCTCATTTTAGATAGTGTGTTTTATAAGAGGTTATACTTTTTCCTCTTACATTAGCGATATGTAAATGTAAATGTAAATGTATAGGCATTTATATAGCGCACTACTTACCCGGAGGGTCCCAAGGCGCTTCGACCGCTGCGAAACCCTTCCTGGCTTCCCTGAGAGATGGTCCCTTAATGGGTATCTCCAGGGTGAGACCAGGCATCCCCGGCGGTCTGGTGGGGCCGTTAGTGAAGATGAGGCAAGCTAATGCCCAGAGTTGCCGAGTGTGATCGCTGATCAGAGTGGGCACCGAGGCGAGAGAATTATCGAGTCCGCTGACCCTGGTCCAGAAACCTGCCGCGCCGGGAATCGAACCCTGGTCCGGTCATGATCAACTGCATTTATAACAAGGAATTGTTAGCTGTGCTTTTTTTTCTATGAAGCTGGTTTTATCTGAATTCCCTCATGTGTACCAATTTTGCATGTTTGATGATATCTGCAATTGTTTATTTATGCAAACTTTTTATGGCTTGGTGCTGAAATAAAAGATATCTATCGATCCATAAGATGCATGTACTTCAAAATTATTTACTTTAGAAAATAAGAGGTAGAAAATAAGAGGTAGAAAATGGTATCGAGGAGTAGAGCTCTGACATCCCTAAGAATGAACTGCCACTGCCTCATTTCCAGTTTACCTGCTTTTCATTTTTTCTTTCTCTGTTTTCCTTCATTATTTCTACTAATTCAATAAATCTTTATCTTTGCTTCATTCTCTAACTTTCCTCAGTTTACCAACCTTTCTTTCATTCTTTTTTTCTTTCTCTTTCTTTACTTCATTTTTAAACATGTTTTTCTTTCTCTCTCAATTATACCTTCCTTCCTTTCCTTTCTCTCTTTCTTTCTTTCTTTCTTTCTTTCTTTCTTTCTTTCTTTCTTTCTTTCTTTCTTTCTTTCTTTCTTTCTTTCTTTCTTTCTTTCTTTCTTTCTTTCTTTCTTTCTTTCCTCTTTCCTTCTCCTTCCTTTTCTTTCTCCCCTTTGCTCTTTTTCTGTGCTTTCTCCCTCACACCCTAATTTCCAACCTTTTGCATCAATTCTCATAATTATTCTGTTCATCATAGGTGCTGGAAGTAGTGGTGGGAGGCTGGACTACGCCTGGAGTTCATAAGGTGAATGAGCAATAATGATGCCTTTAAATTGTGTTTCCATATAGTCACATTTGCTGTGCTTCAAACACAGGGGTTAAATGTCTGGGTATGTGTCTGCCAAATTGCTGCTGATTCTTTTGACATGGAGAATGGTGTTTAAGTTCTCTGGGTGCAAAGTGAGAGGATTTTTGTAAGGCGAAATACTTTAAAACCTTCCTGGGGTATAGGGAATGTGAAAGGAAAGGCTGTAGGATGGTATTTCTTTCTAACACATAACAAGTAAACATCTGTGATTAAGAACTGTACAACTATGGCAGACTGTATCAGCAGTTAGGAAAATACAAATTAGATAGATAGAAAATGCTTTATTCGATTTCAATTTTATAAAACCATAATAGCAACAATTAATTTACAAATATACAGGCATACTTAAGTTAAGAACAGCTAATACATTTTCTTTTCCCCAATATACTTTTTAAAAAACTCAACATGATTCCAACGCAAAACTCATCATTTAATAACTGCAAAAATAAAAGGGCCGGTCGGCATTGCCGCCATGAACCCTGCTTCAGAAAGGGTTTGATCCATCTGGCCCGTTCAGTAGTGTAAAATTTGCAAAAAAAGATCATGTGTAATAAAGATTGATTTGATAGATTATCACACGCACATTTACTTAGCATTCTGGACCAGTCATTGGTATTCGGGAATGTGACTAGGCGAAAAAATAATCGAATCGGAACCTGGTCAAGATGTACCTGTCGTACCCCCTTATACACCATGCTAGATAGGGCTGGATGGTGACAGAGGTCAAAATTAGTTGATGTTTCATCACAGATTTTTTACTTATCTCCAGCCCCAATCGTAACGATTCAAAATGGTTCAAACAAAATGCTTTAAGATCTTTTCTAGAGATATTAAGTAAGGAATCGGGGTTACAAAAAATTTTTGGTCTATCCAAATCATTTGAAAGATTACAGATGTATTTCAACCATAGGATCTTTCTCGCCTGATCCAGACCCATAGAATATTTAATTATATCCAGGTTCAATCCTAAATCAGGTGACATCCAAACTTTATGCCATAATAGCATCGGTTGGATTTTTATAACATCTGTAATATAGCGGATCCCCAGTTTGCTATGACAATTAAAAACAGATGCACTTTGGGGAACGGCTAAAATGAATCTTAAAAAAGCATTCTCTACTAATTGAATTGGTAAAACATCACAAAAACCCAAAATCCCTGCTCCATACGTAGCCACACTGATACACTCTTGCCCATCTTTTTGTCGATAATCATCAATGCCGCCGTCAACCTCTAAAATAGTAGGGCCCTATTCTTAATTGCTGGTCCCCAAGAACCTGAATCCTCTAATAAAACCCCACAGTAGGAGAATGTTTTTGTGGGTTCAATTTTATCTTCCCCAGCTTCAAGAGTGCAAGACCTACTCTTACCCTTACCACAGGACATGACATATGTTTTTTTAACATTAAGCTTCAACCCCCTGTTCTCCATAAAATCAATATAGGTGCTAACGGCCTTCTGAAGGCCAAGCTGGGTTCTGGCCATTAAAACTGCAGCGTCTGCATATAAAAGTGAGACGATGTTGGTGTGATTAACTATCGGTGAGTCTCTCACTCTGGCCACCAATGTCTCCTCCAATTCATTAGTGTATAAACTAAAGAGGAACGGGGCAAGTACGCAGCCTTGTCTTACACATTTTTTTACTTTAAAAGGCTTAGTACATTCCCCTTTTAATCCAAACCTCACCTTGGCAGAAGTTCCCACAAATAGTTGGTTCAAAAATGATATAAGGGGTGGCTCTACTTTTAATCCCTCTAGGATCTGCCATAGTCTATTGTGGTCTACGCAGTCGAAAGCCATGGTAAGATCAACCAACACCGCAAATAGATTGCCTTGCTTAGCCTGAGTATATTTTCCATGTAGCATAATAAAATTAAGGACCTGCTCTACAGTACCCCTCCCCTCCCTGAATCCATATTGAACCGGGCTTAGGATCTTATTGTCTTCTGCCCATTATTGCAGTTATTCAATATGATTCTACCAGCTACTTTCATGAGGGAGTGGAGTAGGGAGATAGGTCTGTAGCATGCCAGATTTTCCCGGTCACCTTTTTTATAAATGGGAATAATTATGGACTCTGACCAAGATTTAATAAAACCCCTTTCACAACTGGCCTCCAACACTTGTGTCAATAGTGGAGACCATAACTCGGTCTTATACTTATACAGGTCGATCGGAGTCCCGTCCGGCCCTGGAGCCTTACGGCCTTTACTCTCTTTTATGGCCAATCGATCTTCCTCATACGTAAAATGAATATCAATTGGCAAAGAGTTAGTGTGGTCATATTGTGCTACTTGGTCATTTCCTTCAACAATGACTTTACCCCCAAATTAAGCATTTGTGTAATTCTGAATTGTAATGGAAACACAGATTTTAATAGGATTAAATCAAGGGACGTAATTTACTAATTTGTAAATGATATACATTAGCTGAAAATCAATTTTCACACATTATCGTTAATAAGCTATATCGCTGTATCAGTAATACTGCACGTCTCTGAACATTTAATGGCCATTTCATTGTGTGATGCCTATAAATAACAGTGCACTATCACACCAAGCTTTAGTAATATATTATTTACCAAGTGTGCTCCATACTACACCGTTACGTCATTGAGGAGAAGATTCGGGGTCTTCTTCCCCCTGGTGGCCTGATTGCCACTTGGGACCTGAAATTTCAGGATTCCAAGCACTAGGAGGTGTGCAATCTGTGAGCCCTGGGGGCGGGCCTACACCGTCATGCTGTCAAGCGCCATGGCTTGGCAGTTCGGGCTGGACTGTTCCCATGAGGCACAGGGTCAGACTGATTTGCATATAGCCATGTCTGAACTGGGGTGGCAGAGTGGGCTAAAGAACGGTGATGGATTAATCCCACATCTTTTGACTTGGTGTGAGTGTTTGATTGATTCAGATGCTCCGTCCATCACCACCCCCTTTTGTACCGCTTTGGACCCTGCACAAGCAGGCACCATCAAGCGATCAACGGTTTGCTTTGTCGTCGCTCCCACTGGAGCCCGAACACAGAGCCTGACAAGACCCAGACTTCCAGACTTCCTTCAGCCCGATCCACAGCCACAGCAAAGCTGAGACCCGTGGATGCGACGTGAGACGTGGGACCGGCCATCTTAGAAAGCCAGCAAATTGCTTTCTGTGCAACTTCTGAGGCACCCCCAAAGTTGTGCATTGGGGATTAAGAATCCCCAGCCCCGAGCACCAACTGCACCGAAGATCAGCTCTCCACACTCCACGAGTTCTGTGTGGGACCCTTCTGCATTTTCCAGCTTGGTGCGTCTGTCCGGTCACTTGCCCGTTGGCTAGTGGCCTATGTGATGACAAAACCTTAAAACTACACCACTGGTCTGGTTGCTTCAGACTGGCCCTTGCTTCCCTGAAAAAGAGAAGCCCATCAGACCTTGCTGGTCTGACAAAGAAGCTATCTTTGATTCCTGCGTAGGTTGCCTTAGCCAAGACTTGTTGACTCCAATCCGGAAGCCGACACCGCCGACAGCGAGCGCCTTTGTGGGACAGTCCGTGCCTGACTCCTGGTTGTCGTCGATGCCTCCTGGTCCACGTGGCTGCAGAGACAAGCTTCACAACATCACCTGATTGCTTCGTGACATCGTGACATCGCCTGGTTCCTTCCTGGTCACTGGCTAGTGACCCAGACTCTGTCCCCTCTGCTTTCAGGTACTCTTCATCCTCGACTGCCCTTGGATCCAACCGGACACTTCTCTCCTGGTCGCCTGCAGCATCTTTCTTCAAGGCTCCATAGGATTCAGCGACAAAACCCGACACACTTTGACACCTATTTACCCACTTCCTGTGGGTGAGGCAACGCGAGAACTCCGGTGCTCCTGCGTGTATTAACTATCCTAGTGTCTAACTTTCAAGTAGCTTTCTCCTAATCCATCCGGAAGTGACCTAAAAGAACTAGTTTCCAATTCTTTCTCTCCCATTCTAACTCTATGGTAACTTGCGTGTGTGTAAAGACAGTGCACACGCCTCCCGTGGGCCTCCTACATCCTATCCTTTGGTAGTACAGTGTAGCCCCAGCGATTCCCTAGGCCCTAGGCCCATCCTTTGTTCGTGACGTGGTTCTTATACCACTATTTTAGTATATGGTTTGACGTGCCCCTAGGGTGCTATTGTATATTGTGCAACTTACTGTATGATAATTAAGTATCTTGTTATGTGCTTGTGCCTCTGATCTCATAAAGAGCTCAGAGGGGTTGTTTAGAAATAAATACATATATATTTTATATATATATCCTGTGTAGTGTCCTTTCATTTGGTATTCAAGGGGTTACATATGGTAAAACGGCTGGCTTTACATGCCCTCTGAAGTTTTAGCCTAAGACTGCTTTGCCCATGCTACCTCTAGTATAGCTGGTCTATAAGGTTAACTTTACTACCGTCACCATAAGGGTTGTTTGGACTGATACAGGGTGCCCACTAGAATAGTGGACATCACATATCAGGCCAACTTCTCACACACTGTACTTTGTTTTGCAAATTTTATCTGATTCCGAGGAAAAGGTTTTTGACACCTATATTAAAGAACTGGGGGCTAAGGAGTTGTAGAGTGGCATTTCTTAAATTAAAACAACTAGAGACTGAACATGTAATTAAGGCAGTAACTTCCTTTTTAAAACGACTCATCAGCTACCGGAATACTATATGATGTACATGCATGTTTTTCTTTCTATTGGAATGTCACCTGAATGAATGTATATAGTGTATATTTAAATTGTAATACAATTAACTGAACATGTACATACAAATGCTCCTCCGTTCTTACCTTGATATTAGCCAAACGGAATGAATCGTTTAGAGCGATCTTTTTAATAATTCATGGGGTCGTATGAACTGTATAATGGTCTTTTTATATTGCTGTATTTTTAACATTGTATAGATCTCCTTTTTTAATAACTTTTTTAACATGCGCTTTTATGATTTTGTAATCTAAAATCGAATAAGGCTTAATTGATTTGATTTGATTTGAGGTGTATATATACCTTTGTAACTAATTGATAGAGGATCCCTTGTATATTTTAACAAGAATCTATACAAACCACTTTGCAATCTTTTAATCCATAATCATATTTTTGCATGTCCCACATGATTTTTTACATTTTATACCTTTTCACATTAAATACAATACTAGCTCTGATTCATTTGTTGAATGTTTACAATTATATTTCCACCCATTTGTCATAATACAATATGATTTTCCCAATCGCACTTTATGTGTTTAGGCATGGGTAGATAGTATACGCTATTAGACACTTTGCATTGCCTGTCTACTGCCCATCCTATGCAACATTGTTTTCTGTTACAGCTATGATGTAAATGTATATAGCACACATATCCAGCCCAGTATTTCACAGAAACTCAAATAGCTCCTAATCTATATTGATTCCCTGTTCCACAGCTTGTAGGGAAATGATCCATTTGCTTTCAATCTGACGCAGTTTGGAAATTCTGTTACCCCCTCTTTGGCCCAGTTGCACAACATCTATGCCATGAATGCCTATGTTGATGATGTCTTTATTAATATGAATGGTGTTAAAATGTACTGTAAACGGGTATTGCGTGCTGTTATTATGGATGGCACCTATATGTTCTTGTATTCTCTCTTTGAGAGGCCTCACCGTACTACCAATATACATTTTATTGCAGATGCATTTCATACAATATACTGTATGTGTGGTATTAAAGTTGAAGAAATGGTTCACAGTGTGTATTTTCGCAGTGTTATATTGGAATTTAGAAGTGTTATTCGTGGCTAAACAACACACACCGCACATTCCACATTTATAGAACCCTTTGGGGGCAGTGCGTCGCCAAATGCTAGTTCTCATTGGTGGAATGTAGCTTGGGCACAACTCTTGTCTTAGTGTTTTCCCCTTCTTGAATGTAATTGAGAGTTTAGGCCCACATGCATCAAGCATTTTTGGAGTCGCAAACGGTGCGATTCCTTAAAATCGGCCGTTTGCGATTCCAAAAATGCTTTTTGGAATGCATCAAGCATTTTTAGAAATCGCAACATTTTTGCGATTTCTAAAAATGCGATTGCTTTTTAGAAATCGCAAATTTGCGATTTCTTAAAAGCAATGCATGATTACTTTTATAATTGCGAATTCGCAATTAGGGTGTCAAATTTACCGAGTGGTTGAACCACTCGGTAAATTTGCAAAAAGTGTTAAAAACGCTGCAAAAGCATTTTTTACACATTCATGTTACGGACACACATGTCCTTAGGACATGTGTGTGTGCAACATGATGCGAAAACAACATTTCATGAGTGCAGGGGGGGTCATTTGAACCCCCCTCTCCACCCTTGAAATGCAATCAGGATTTGCGATATTCTAAGTGCGAATTCGCAATTCCCATTCCTTCCTATGGGCATTTTAGCCCATAGGAATGAATGGGAATTGCGAATTCGCACTTTGCTAATCGCATAATATTTGAGAATCGGTAAAAATTGCGATTTTTACCGATTCTCAAATATTTTGCGAAAATGTACATGCATGCCATTTTGCATTTCCTAATTTGCGATTCCCTAAAAATCGCAAATTAGGAAGTGCAAAATGAAACAATGATGCATGTGGGCCTTAGTGCCTATCTTCTCATGCAAACTCTGATCCTCCAATAACAGATATCAATGTTTGTTCAAAATTGTTAACAAATCCTTGCTCACTAATGAGTACGGTGTAATGAATCTGATTTTCCTGGTGTTTAGTATCTTTTTGTTCCATCTGTGTTTAAGAAGTGCATTTCTATCCCTCTTGTTTACCTTAGACCGAGCCTTATCTATTACATCTTTGCCATGTCCTCTGGCCATGAATCTCTTCTCTACCTGAGACAGTTCTTCTTTTAATCTAGTAACATCACTGCAGTTTCTTTTTGTTCTCACCATTTCCCCAAGTGGAATAGAATTATTCTGTGAGATTGGATGTGAGCTCTCAGCATGTAATAGAGCATTAGACGCAGTAGGTTTTCTATACGAAACTGACAGTAGTTTATTTGATGGGGAACTCCATAATATAAGAATATTGTTGCAGAAGAGTGCTTAATTGCACAAAGGATAATAGTAACTCAATCATGATGTGCTCTGGTGGTTTTTGTTAAATTAGATCTGTATCACTTATTGGGGATTCAGAATTTGGCGCTCTAGATGGATGAGCGTTGGACACCAAGGTTGCACCTGACATTTGATTTATTGTACTGTTGCTGAATTATCACACTAAGGAGACATTTTTATGTGCAGGTCTTTTAAAGCATATCCACTTTGTTTAACATGTAGTTATTGAGGTAGGTAGGGTCAGCTGTGTGCTTCTTGAGCAGGGGCATGACTTCTGCACGCTTTCAGTCGTCTCTGAAGGTGCCTGTTTTGAAGGTGGTGTTGATGTTGTGTAGTAGTTTGTGTGCGATAAATAAATAGATGTGAGGGGGCCAGGGGTCTGTGTGGGCCTCTGAGTGGATGCCTTTCATGGTGGAGGCGGTGTCTTCATCTGTGTCTGTTGTCCAGTTGGAGATGGTGGGCTGGTTGGTGTCTCAGACAGGGCAGGTGGGACAGCTGCTGCGTCCAGTGTGTGGTCCAAAAACTTGTTGTAGAGGTTTATGATCTTGAGTGGAAGTAGGTACCAATCTTATTGCAGGTGATACCCTCAAAATCATCTTTCGCCCCATTTCACGCCCATTTTTCGTCTTTTACCCCATTTCACGACCATTTTTCACCTTTTACCCCATTTCATGCCTTTTTCATCTTTTATCCCATTTTACGCCCATTTTTACCTTATACCCCATTTCAAGTCCATTTTTCATCTTTTACCCCATTTCACGCCCATTGTTAACCTTTTACCCCATTTCACACCTATTTTTCATCTTTCACCCCATTTCATGCCCATTTTTCATATTTTATCCCAGTTCACACCCTAAATATAAAATTCAAATTCAAAATAAGCTTTACTTGATTTTCGTAATTTATAATCACATATATATTAATTTAAAAATACATTAAGTTTCACAAAGTGCGTTTAGTGCATTCAAGAAATGTCATTTAACCTGTATGGTTAATGCAATCCAGACTTTGTTTAAAGTAAATTTATCTGTTTATGCTTTTCCTAACTCTCAATATATTTTTCAAAAATACAGCCAAGCATATACAGATAAGGTACTATCTAAAAATTGTAATTATAAGAAGGCTGGTCTACATTGCCTCCAACCCAACTGTTTTAACGATGGTAGGTTCTATCTAGCTCTTTCTCTTGCATAAAGTTTACAAAACAGCGTCACATGTATAGTAGATTGTGGGGACACATTGTCACAAGGGCAAGGAGAGAGTTCTCTGGACCAATCATTAATCCTCGGATAGCTAACCAGTCGGTGGAAACTATTGAACCTAATTTGAGTTAAAAGGTATCCGTCGTATCCCTCAGAACAGAATAAGATGTACGGTTGGATATCATACGTAATCAAAGTCAATTGATGCTGGACTACCATCCCTTTGTTCATCTCCAGGGCCATTCTAAGTGACTCTAAGTGGGTCAAGCAGATTAATTTTACCTCCTTCCGGGAAAGAGAATTCAATTTCTCTGGGGAAGAGTAATAATCTGGATGCCCTATATCAATCATGAATTTTTTAACGTAATTAATAAGAGATACCCAACTCCCTGTGGCAATTAATAACTGGGGAACTTGCTGGTACTGCTAAAATAAACCTTAAAAAGGGGTTTTCCACCCATTGGATCTAGGATACATCATAAAAGCCCCACACTCCCACCCCAAAGATCGCAATACTTATGCACTTTGCCTGGTAAATCTTAAGGTTTTAACAAAAAGGGGTAACCCTGTGTCCCTCAGAACCTGGGAATATGCGATTAACAAAAAAATAGTTCTGTTGGGTAGTGACAATAATTGCTTTAAAGGAGGCTGAAGACAGCTCAGAAACACAAAAACAAGCAAAACTCTCTGAAGGCAAAGTTTTTATATATTAAAAAACCAAGGATAAACAATATACTGGAATTACTTCATTCCGCTAAATTACTAATAGATACTTCACATTCGTGAATAGTGACTGTGGTGATCAAAGTGACTAGTGCAATGCATATAGTGACACTTATATACAAAACATGTATTTACAATAAAACCACAAGGGGGGGGGAGGAGGAGGGAAAAACGAAGTGTTTTCTGTCGTTGTAAGGCCACCTAGGCACCTTAAATAAATGCCTCTTGCTCTATATCAATGTGGTTGCCAGCTTTAAATTTTTATCATTCCTATCACGTAGGCACCTTATTCCTTACTCCATAACCACCTAGGCACCTCAAATAAATACCTCCTGTTCTATATCAATGTGGTTGCAACTATTCTACACCACATGGTCTTACAAGTTCTTTCTCCATTAGGGTTGACCGACGGGCTACCCTCTGAAAATCATTCACCAATCGACCGATCCCCTTGTAAGTAACCTCAAGTGACTCTCGTCATTTTTTGACGATAAATACAAGCACCTCTCTGATACCTATTTCCTTTCCTTTCAGCCCCCCCTGTCTTGATAAAGACCTGCCGCGACCACCAACTGGGGCGCAACTAGGGTCGAAACGTCAACGCTCTTTTTCTGGCCAAGATAGCTCCAGGAACTTGGACATTAACCAATTGGTTTCCTTGGAATATTTACTTTCACAATACTGGCCTTACAACGACAGAAAACACTTCGTTTTTCCCTCCTCCTTCCCCCCCCCCTTGTGGTTTTATTGTAAATACATGTTTTGTATATAAGTGTCCCTATATGCATTGCACTAGTCACTTTGATCACCACAGTCACTATTCACGAATTTGAAGTATCTATTAGTAATGTAGCAGAATGAAGTAATTCCAGTATATTGTTTATCCTTGGTTTTTTAATATATAAAAAGTTTTGCTTGTTTTTGTGTTTCTGAGCTGTCTTCAGCCTCCTTTAAAGCAATTATTGTCACTACCCAACAGAACCATTTTTTTGTTAATGGTAAATCTTAAGGAGCATGCCAGGGGGCCTTTTTCCCATTTGTTTTGGAGAAGTTAACGACAGCTGCAGTTGACTTCATAAATAGTAGGTTCCTACTCTTCACAGCTGGGCCCCAAGAGCCTGTATTAGAAAATAAGACGCCTAGGTAGGTGTAGTTATTTGTGGCGTCTACCCTTTTATCCCCCAGGTAACACAACAGATACACTCAAATAAATTATTTACCACAAACAACACACTACAATTATAATTTTAGCACAGAGGACAAATGATATTTCATGATTTACGCAAAAGGACACACAAAATATTTGATTTTGATACCACAATTTACACAGTGAAAACTCTACTTTTGCACATTTGACTCACTGAAAAGCATCTCTGTACTGAGGAGACATTCCCACCATAAATTGATTATTGTGATATTATTTGCACTTATCGTGCAACGTACACTTTTCAGAGTGATGTACTTATGCAGGAGAGTAACATACAGACAGGGTATGTGTGTTGTGTTGTTGATTTTCACAAACCGTGATTGGGGTCAGTTTGCACTGATATACATTTGATGAGGACTGTCACAATGTGACATGCTCAGTTGAAGAAATTGTTCATTATTCGGTTCCTTCGGGCAGTTCCTGCTGCATTAACTGTGGGGTGTGCTCCACCTGCCTCATCTTCATCATCATCCTGGTCATCGTCCGGTGCAGCAGGCACTTAGATCCATGGGACATTGGTGGGCACACATATATTGTGCAATACACAACATGCTATGGTGATTTTGTTCACCATTTCCGGGCTGTACAGTAGTCTGCCACCTGTGATGTCCAAGCTACGGAAACGTGACTTTAACACGCCAAATGTGCACTCCACAATAGACTGGTGCTTCTATGGGCCGCATTATACTGCCTCTGTGCCTGGGTGGTGGGGTTTCAGAGGGATGTCATCATCCAACGGCAGAGTGCATATCCTTGATCACCTGTAACATGTGATGGAGAGATGTGTCCATTATTGGTTATGCATGCTGTGTTGTTAGTGTTGATAGTTTTGTGGTGTGTGATTTGTGCTATTTTGGATTTCATGTTAGCCATGTGTCGCTTTTGACTAATTACCAGCATCAATGCTAATTACGTTACCTCACAGTTGAGCCTCCACCCCCCGAGCTGATTTGATTGTGTTCGCTGCATGGTTGCATCACTGGCACTCCTTCTGTGCAACAATGTAAAGGCCATCTGTGCATATCGGCAGGCCTAACACTATCACCAGCAGGCACCCTGACTCTCCTACCATCTAGCGATAGCACTCATCCGCCCTCCTTGCAGTCAATGCCATGAGAACGTTTAAATGCCAATAGGCCACACCAAACGCGGCTCATGTTCAATTCTGATGCTGCCGCCAGACCTACCCCACCGCACAACACATGCAGTTTCATGTCCAGACCTGCCACAAGGCTACACTCAGCAGCCTCCTCGCCTGCAGGGCCCACTGAGGCAAGGAACGCTTCACCCACACCTTCAATATCATCAGTCGCCATGCCGTCCACTTCCTGGACTAGGTACTCATTCCTGAGCGGAGCCTCCAACTCACATACCACGACTACTCAAAATCCATAACACGCTAGGAAATGTTTGCTGACATCAGACTGTCCCAAATTTTCACCACACTGAGCCACAAAGCAGGGCACACCTTTGACACCTTCTTTGCATGTGTAAACTTTGTCCACTCCATCAACCCCACTAAACGCACATGTAGTGATCACAAATGCAAACACTTCCTCATCAGTCAACCCCAAGCCACCCTAGACCACATCCGGACCCACACAAAGTTAGTGGAGCTCAGTCACCAAGGAGATGCTACACACCACCATCAACAGCAACACACACAATGCTGCAGTCGACACCAATGACGCTAGACCGCAATTTCCAGACATGTATCTCCGCCTGTTAGCGAAAGCTTGGTAATAGGGCGTTAAAAGAAATACGTTAGCGACACGAAAGTGCCGCTAATGCGGTGACAAATGGCTTGTTAATATGCCCCTGAGTTATTTAGTTGCCCTCAGGATTTTTAAATCTGACAGGCCCAACTGATATGCCTCTGCTGTGGGAAAACTCTTAGGGCATATGTGCGGTATTGGGAGGAACTTCCTTATATTTTAATGAATTTAACTTTTTAGGATGAGATCTTGTTAACCATGAATCCACAAAAGAAGACTGCCCCTTGATTGTGTACCTGAAGGTATCTACAGAGTTAGGGGCAGATGCGTTGCAAATGGGGGCATCTCATAAAAAGTTATGGACTGGCCTCACACATCGCCCGGTGTCATGCTTCATCATCGGCTGTCCTCAAACTCTAAAAACTTGGTTTGATAGAGGACGGGCATACACCTGGAGACAGGGATGCACTTCTAAATCTAAGTGATGGCTGTGGGGGGAGTGAAAAAGTGTATTAAAAAACATTACCCTTGTCCATATCCTAAGTTTTTTTTCAGGGATCAAAGGTATGGTAGTTAAAAGAAGTGGTCGGTGATATGGGACATTAATCTCCCTTCACGTGTTTTAAAGAGTCGACATGTTTCTGCTAAAGTGTCCCCGAAGGGTACGCAGCATTCTTCAGGACCAAAGGGGAGGTTATTACCTAGAGGTCCACTTCCCAGCACCTAGTGTCAGAAAAATGGACCTGCTACTAATGTGTGAAGGGGCTGTGAATTACAAGTACCCCTCTTGGTGTAGTAACCTAATGAGTGATTCTGTAGAAAAAGGAAACAAAAAACAAAAGAAGCATAAAGACCAAAGTGTGAGTATGAATACAACAAGTACACTGTCCCATCCATGCAGCACCATACCTATTGCGCACGTGGTTCAATCTATAGGAGACACGTGACATATACACGTGTATCCTTGCAAACCAAAGAAAAGACAGTTTTTTTACTTTACCCTATAATCTAGCATACTTGCTCCATGGGAGGGCAAAGGTGGAAGGACCCACTGAGACTTTCTGAAAACAAGAAGTAAAAACACAATCATGTGTGGTAAAGATTCCAACATCCTGATTTAAAACGTGTTGGTTTGTTTAAAAGGACTCACAAAGTAGAACTATAAATAGTGTGGCCACCCAACAGAGTGTAGCACCCATAAACACATATGGCACATACACATACAGCATCATGCATACTCTTACTGTCTATCTATCAATGACAGGGATACGCTCCTTGAAACAACACCGAAAGAACAGAGTGATCGCATCGTTTGTGTGACACCATACACACCCGTGTCTAACAAAATCCAAAACATCATCCGGAAAAAATGGTCAATCCTCAATAGCGGAAGTCGGAAACGTTGCAGGAACCTTAGGGACAACTTGGTTCACTCTAAAGTTAATTAAGAACCTACTGAAAGTCAAATGACCCTGTGGAGCCAAACTAAACCAGTGGGCCACTACCTATGTGGTAATTGTGTGTGCTGCTCACTTAACTCTACCACGAAGGAAGTCGATATTGGCACGGGCAACCCCCAGAAATTAAAAAACTTCAGCAACTACAACACGGAATGCGTGGTATATATACTGACATGCCCGTGCAACTTACAATATGTGGGCATGACCACCAGGAAAGTGAAGGTGTGTGTGAGTGAACAATGCAGCACAATATGGTGCAGGAAGACAAACACAAGGCTCATAACACATTTTACTGACAAAGGTCACAATAACAATGACCTTAAATGGGTTGTACTGGAGGTTATGAACAGACAGCGGACCGACACAGCCAGGCAGTTGCACCTCCGAGAACAACGGCGGGTGTACAGACTTCACAGCTGGGAGAAGGGCCTGAACGACGAGATCCCTTGGCAGCAAATGGCTACCTGAACTGCATACCATCATACCAAGGAGTGCTAAGTTACCCAAATACCCCTTATACCTGACCAATTTTGGAAGGAAGACCCATACTTACACAAACCCCCCCAAAACCAAGCTGGGCCCCTAAGAATAATTAATGGGACATTTCGAACTGTACACACTAAACTCTTCATCGCGTAATCCACAATGTACAACATGGCTCTCTGTTCACGTGACGTTGCCGGAGTCTCAGATCAGCTCAGCTCGAAAGGAAGACGCCAGCTGCTCCTGGCTTCCCGGTTTCCCGGCGCACTTCAGCGCGCTCAGTCCTCGGCCCTCGGCACAGCCCTCAACATAGCAGGGAGGGGTGCAAACAGCTACATCGATCGACCTGCCTACCTTTCATTTCTGTTGTTGGCAGGCAAGGTGAGACGCAAGGGAAAGCTCTTCACCACCTAGTACCTCCGTGGTTTGGCGGCCCAGGGGTGAGCGAGAGGGAGCAGCGGCCGGTGCGGGAGCGGACCAGACGGGAGAGACAGAGGAGCTTTGCGAGGGCGTTTGCGGTAAGTGGCAAGCGTGGCCGCCGCTTAGCAGGCGGCAGTGGTGAGAGTGAGCTCGGCAGGGGCAGCACGATTAGACCTTGCTGCCTTCAATCTCGTCTTGTGTGCCCCGCTTGATTTCGCTCTTGCTTCTCCACTATCTCACCCCTCTGCTGAAACTCTGCAGCTCCAATTGGCACAAAACAAAAGTCAGCAAAACAAAAGCAAGAGGATATAGGACTCAAAAACTACAACTAGGAGAACCGAAATAACTCCTAATAAACAAAGTAATAATAAACAAAGTAAAGCAAAGTAAAGCAAAGCAAAGTAAATAAGTGAAACCCTTAAGACCATCTTGTCCAGGACACAGAGGTGTAGGCGGCAGCAAGTAAACCACTGCTCCAGGCTTCCAGGTGAGGCGAAAATCTGCTCTGAAAAAACCCCACCATGAGATCAGGAAAAGTCAGAGAGACAACAAGCAACTGACAACAAAAGCCCAAAAGGGAGGGAGAGGACCAAACAGCAATGGAAAACCTCAGCAAGCCACAGGAAATGGAACAGGAGCTTGATTTGGAATCAGACCAAGACCAAGAAAAATATAGGGAGATTAAAACAAACAAAATTCAACAAGACAACCACACCCCTACTACTCCTACTGTTACATGTTCCTCCATTAGAGCAAGCACCAAATCTAACAAGCGGGCTCTTATTACAGACTTCCTAAAAGTATGTCGCAACTTATCCCCTGTAGCCTGTAGTACTTCCCCCTCCTGAGGCGACTAGCCGGGAGGCTCTCCTTGCACTCTTGCCTTTTTTAATTGTTTTAAACTGCTCATTTTACTTGCCTAGCTTGACTCGGAAAGCATATTTAGGCTCAGTGTAGGCACGATCCGGAAAGCCTTTAAAAATTATTTGTATTGCCGCGGAGCTTGTGTTACCTATTGTAACCACTCGCATTGCTGCCCCAGGACCTTCCCTGACCAGTCGCTGCCCGGGCCGCTCTCAGCCGAGCATTGACGCTGAGAGCACGGCCCCGGGGAGGCGATCGTGGTTTTGGCGGCCATATTGGGGGAATTGAAGCGCGCGGACGCGCTCTAGTCGCCCTTAAAAGGGGACGTCCCTCTTCTCCGCGCAGCGGACGCGCATAGCGGGCGGGCCGGACTCTAGCCGGAGTCATGCCAGAGTCCTGCCCGTCTGCGCCCGTCAGCGCCAAGGTGGCGCCAGGAGCCGGGCATGCTGTTCAACTCCCCAGTATATCTTCAGATGCCTTTGGGGATCTGTTGGGCGTTCTTACTTCTCTTAGGCCCCCTAGACAAGCATGCCATCACACTCGTTCCCCTGAGCTACTGTTCCCTGGCTTTTCTTGTAGTTGCTCGATCACCCCCTGCACGCTTAACCATGCTTACGTTTCTAAGCCCTCTAGGGCCCGTGTGAGACATGAACCCCTTTCTCCTCCTAAACAAGTGGGATTTCTTATCAACGCTCGTTCTCTGGTTAGTAACAACGTCGCATTTAGAGAATTCGTCTCAGAAAGAAAACCCCCCTGGGTCTTTGTTACCGAAACGTGGGGCTCGGATTCCTCCGGCCCCGATTTAATCAATGCCCTCCCTAATGGTTATGCTATGGTTAGACAGGATAGAGAAGACCGCAGAGGGGGTGGAATAGGCATTATTTACAAGAATTCTATCACCTGTCACATAGAGCCCCTCCCTTCCCCCCAGAAACTCTTTCAGGCTCTTTTCTTCTCTCTTAAAACTTCCCCTACTCAAAATTTTGCAGGCATTCTTATCTATAGACCCCCGGGCTCTAGGTCACCATTTGTAGCCGATCTACTTGAAACAATTGAACCATTCATTAACAGACCTTCTCTGACTATTCTTGGTGATTTTAATTTTCATTTAGAAAATTCCAATTCTGATGACACTATATCACTTTTGGACGCTCTTGCCTCTCTTGATCTCCCCCAAAAAGTGTTATCCCCTACACATTCCGCTGGTCATATCTTGGATGGGGTCTTCACTAATGACCCCAGACTAGAGATTGGGTCCCCCCTGCCCCTCTCCTGGTCAGATCACTTAGCAGTTCCCCTGGAATTTCTCCCAGGTTCCCTCTCTATTTCCCACTCGGACAGTAAATGCTGGGTTTTAAAGAGGAACTTCAGGGGTTTGACCAACGAATCTCTTGGCCCTTTTCTTGCTAGCTTCAACCCTCCTCCCTCTCAGGATATTGATTCCACCGCCAGTGAGCTTGCAAGTACCATCTCTCTGGCTATTGATACCTTAGCCCCTCTCAAATCTCATTACTGTGCCAGGAAAAGCCCGTCTGCACCCTGGTACTCTGAAGCTCTTCGACTTCAGAGACAGGAGTGTAGGAGACTTGAAAGGCTGTGGAGAGCACAACTCGATGCCGATCTTCGGATCAAGCATAAAAACCTCCTTAAGAGCTATAAAACAGCAGTGTTAGCCGAAAAACAAATGTACTTCTCTAAGTTAACATCATCTCTTTCCTGCCCTGGAGATCTCTTTAAGGTGGTAGAAAACTTATCTCAAGTCCAACACCCTGATCCCATAATACCTTCTCAAGAACTTTGCGATCAGATTGCCACTTTTTCCACACAAAAATTTCGGACATTTATACTGCTCTCCAGAGTCATAATCTTACCCATGTCTCCTATCCCACTTTAGATCAGCCCTTAGCCTCCGAAGATATTTTGACCAACTTCCCTCCTCTCTCGACGGAGACACTGGATAAATTACTAGACTTAACCAAGTCTGGCTCCCCTCTGGATCCCTGTCCCCTTAAAATCCTTAAAAATTGCAGGGATACTCTACTTCCCCCTTTGATGGAAGTTATGAATAGAGCCATCTCTAGCGGGGAATTCCCAGCCCCTTGGAAGACTGCCATCGTTAAGCCCCTTTTAAAAAAGGCCTCCCTGGATCCTGGGATTCTGAAGAATTTTCGTCCCATTTCTCTTCTTCCTGCTCCAGCTAAGATGCTGGAGGCTTATCTTAACCACCATCTTAGTGCCTTTCTAGATAAGACCTGCCTGCTTGATCCTTCTCAGCATGGCTTTCGAAAGGCACATAGTACAGAGTCAGCCCTTACAGTGGTGGTCAATAATATCCGCGCCAAGGTTGATAGTGGTCAGACCACTCTTCTGATCCTACTCGACCTCACGGCAGCATTTGACACCCTGTCCCCCACCATTCTGGCCGCCCGTCTCAGTGAGACGGGGGTGAAGGGGCCTGCTCTTAGCCTCCTCACTTCTTTCCTCAACCACCGGGAGCAAAGGGTCAAACTGGGTGACTTCCTTTCCAATGCCATGCCTTTGCAATGTGGGGTTCCACAGGGCTCCGCTTTGAGCCCCACATTGTTTAACATCTACGTGGCCCCACTTGCTAGACTGGTAAGATCTTTTGGATTGGAAGTACTCTCATATGCCGACGACACCCAAATTATGGTCTCCTTGTCCCACTCTGTTGAGACCACGGCCCTCAATTTCCGAAACTGTATGGAAGCTGTGGCAGGCTGGATGGCCTCGAACTATCTTAAATTGAATGGGGAGAAAACGGAGATCTTGATCTTCGGGGGAAAAAAGGAGATTTGGTCAGATGATTGGTGGCCCCAGACCCTTGGATCCTGTCCCCAGCCTTCCCTTTCTGCCCGTAACCTGGGAGTCATTTTTGACACCTCACTTGCTTTTGATAAGCAAGTAAGTAGAACTGTTGCAACCTGCTGTGGGGTCCTGAGAATTCTAAGAAAACTTACTCTTTACCTCTCTCCTGATGCCCGGAAACAGGTTGCAGTTGCCCTTCTATCCTCGCGACTGGATTACTGCAATGCTCTTTACCTTGGCATGAGCGCTAAACTTCTCCATCGCCTGCAGGTTATCCAGAACGCGGTAGCAAGATTTGTTGTCAACGCCCCCAGACGCTCCTCCGGGACCAGGATCAGGAGAAACCTTCACTGGCTTCCGGTGCATGCCAGAATCAAATTCAAAATCCTGACCATCACCCACAAGGCCCTTCACGGCGCTGGCGCTGAGGGCATCAGAACTTTAGTGTCGCCCTATACCCCAGGCAGGACACTACGCTCCTCCGGTCAGTATCTGTTGTCCATTCCTCGAGTTGCCAAGGCTAGATGGGGTGGTAAGGCATTTTCCACACTTGCCCCCAGACTCTGGAATGAGCTCCCCTTGGAACTCAGGGGCCAGGACTCCCTGCTGCTCTTCAGAAAGGGCCTCAAAACCCTGCTCTTCACTGAAGCTTACTCTTAGACTTTTCTTTTCTCCTTTCCATTTTAGTACCTGGCTATTATATTCCATCTTTTGCGCCTTGACGCCTTTGGGCAAAGTTGCGCTTATATAAATCGCCAATCAAATCAAATCAATCCCCGGGGAAGCAAAAGGCTCACAAAGTAGTCAACGAACCAAAGGAAGCCAAGAAGATCAAGAGGGGCAGTCCAAACAATGAGTCACACAAAGACAGCGTTAGCAAAATAGCAAACAAGGAAGACACATAACTAGTGGACCTTAAGCCCAATACATCAGAAAACGTAAGTGGTGCTAGTCCTATACAGGGTGGCTCAAGTTCACTCACTGTCCATCAAGGATTCCACCAACAGTCCATTCAGGCTGAAGACCATAATGACCTGGGGCTAAACTGGGACTCCATGTCCAAACAATGGACCAGCCAGGTCCAACCAAACCAACCAACTCAACAACATCAGCAACAGCAAACTGCCCAGCAGGGTCCTGAAGCGCAGAGTACGGAGGACAACCCAACACTTTGGCAGGACAGTATCGATAGTTCCTGCGCACTACTATACTCCCTGGCAGACCCTCAATTCCCTGAACGGTTTGGGGGTCAAACAGTCTACAGACAAGAACAATTCTCTATTACTTCAAAAACACCAATAAACCAAACTCAAATCAAAACGACACATCAGCTGGCGCAGGACTTAGTTCCACAAAAGAAAAAAGAGCCAGTGCCCCACGACTCCTACGAGGCCGAACAATCCAATCCAACTAGTCAATTAGAAACACACAATCTATTTGCTCAACAACAAAATACTAAGGAACAATGAGGACAATACTCAATGGGACAACAGGAAGGTCCACCAACAGGTCCATTTTGGAATCAGTTATTATGCACCATGAAAACAATTGGATCAGTCATGACCTATCATGTCGACAAGCTGGATACTCAAGTTGAGCTATTAAACGTCTTAGCACTATACGTCCAGGGGATAGAACAAAAATTGCACGATCTAAACACCATGATAATAAAAGTACAACATGCGCAAGATATCACATATCACACGTGCCACTGCTATCAAATAATCGATAAGCTTGCTACAGTCCCAACCATAATGTCAGAGCTGTTGGGGGCAGTCAAGGAAACTCAGCTCAACTCCGCAACATCCATGGAAAGAGACCACAAGGAAGCAGACAGTATTAGTGGGGACAATCCCAATATTAATTTCAAATCACTAAAAGAGGAAATTAACGCTCAAGAAGGCGAAAGCAGTAACTCATCAGACGCAGAGAAAGGGCCTAAAGAACTACATGAAAAGCCACATTTGGAAGGCTTTTCACCCGTTCCCAACCAAACCAACTTATCAAATGAAGTTGTGGAAACTAAGGAACAAGTAATCTTGAAAACATCCCTCACAAAGTGAGAACGGAAACGTCGGAGGAAAGCGAGGAAAAGCAAATCAAAGAAAGTCACTTTACCGCTACAATTGACATCCACCCAGGAAAGACAAGATAAAGGAGTTGCAAGCAACAGCAGCACAGCCAGTATACCCAATGACAATATTCTGACAATAAAAGAGGCTTCCGCCTCAAGAAACAATGATGCAAAAATAAAGGAAAATTTGTCAGTAAGTAAAATATACGACATATTCAAACACTTGGTTAAGAAGGAACAAAACAGCGTAAAAAGCAAAGAAACTGTAGAAACAGATACAATCCAAACTTCACAGGAACAAAAGATAAAGACAAGTGTAGATTGTACGCAGGACACAGCACTAAGAGGGAAAGGAGCCACACAAGCGCAAACTGTCAACAATTGAATTAAAATCAATCTACGGTCTCAGAGGTTAAGAGAGCCGATTGAAAGCATACAACAAGATCAAGTCGAGCAGATCCATCATGTTGAAATCAACCGCCATGCCGTAATAGAAGCATCAAAAGGGTCCCCGATCGATCACACAAAAACACAATCGCTAACCACTCAAGGCCAGATAGAATTTGTCCCACATTATAAATCGAGGGGAGCCCACGATATACTGAATCGAAGCGCCATAATGAGGTTACTAAAACATTTACCTGCCTTGAAACACATCACATCTAGGGATCTGGAAAGAATAGAATTCAAACCCAACCCAAACCAAATAGGGCCTGAAATAACAACAGCCACCTGGACAAATTACTCTGTCACTGAACAGATCTTGAGGCACATGTATGTATTCGCTTCATGGGGTATCAAATTAAAAAAGGTGGATCCTCCTTGTTATCCGAGCTCCCTACAACACCCATACCGTATAGAGGGCATACTAAAAAGAGCAAAAGGTCCTGAGAATCTGGGCCAAATAAAGGATGAAGCTCAAGCTACAAGACAAATCATGATTACAATCTCACACTAAGAAACAGCTAACAAAGAGGACAACCAGTACTGGAGATACCTAAGTACACAACAAGGAGCAGCATGAATAAAAACAATCCATAAAAACCCAAAAATATTGCAGGGCTACAAAATCTGCTCCTGGAATTTGAACGGTGTAGCATCAAAAATAGAGGAGAACGACTTCACTGACTTCCTCCTACTGTACGACATACTGCTATTGCAAGAAACCTGGCAGATAACACACACTCCAATTGTAGGCTACAAAGAACATCATATTCCAGCAAAAAAGGAGTCAGCACGCGGAAGAGCAAAAGGCTGCCTATCGATTTATATCTCAACAGATATACCATGGCCAGAAGAAAACATCGACTTAGACTCCTGCTGGTTGCAATGTATTATACTTACAGTCTCCATTACTTGCACATTGCTAATTTTGAACATCTATATGCATCCAGCTTACAAGCATAAGGGGAGAGATATCTAACAATTGACTGCCGCCATCAAAACCCTAAAGCTAATTTACCCACATGCCCATATAATATTGTCCGGGGACATCCATATGAACTTGATGCAAGGCCAAGAAAAAATACCTACCTATCCATATAAAGGTCAGGAATGGAAATGCAACTACACGTGACACGTCGGGCAAAAAATGCGCTGCATTATTGGATAACCAATCATTGTATACTTTAAATGGTCGAGGCCTACAAGACACTCCGGCTGCTTTTACAAGAGTTACGGCAAAATCAGGAGCAATTATCGATTTCACACTAGTAGGCCCAGACCTATTTCCCTTCATTACAAACTTTCAAATAATATAAAGAGTAGATAGCGACCACTATCCTCAATCTTTCATATTAACCAACATTCAAGAAAAATCTCAGCCAACTAGTGCCCTCAACCAATTCACCCAATTGTCTCATTATCGATTAACATGGAACAATAATACAGTAGATGCAATTATGGAGCTCTGCTCTGCACAATTGGCGGCTACCGACGCAAAACCATTAGAGATAGAGGCCTGGGAGTCACTTATCAATAGCCTGAATAGAATGTTTTCACATAGTCCTAGATACCAAAAATCCGCCAGGACAAGCGGGTCTGTATGGTCACACATGCCCTAAGGGAAAAATATGACAACTAAATAAAGCTCTCAGACAAATTTGAACTCAAGGCCAACAACCCTTTCGCCAGGCCCTGACCACAATCAAACAAATGAAAAACAACTTAAAAAAAGATATATGTGCGGCAAAACGCACATATAACGAACAAATTTGGACAAAAATGCTCCACGTTAGCCGCCAACAAAATTCAAAAGAGCTTTGGGCCCAAATCAATGTCTTATCAAATGGAAAAAATCGGCACCACAACTCTGACATAATGGAGCGCTCACATCGAAGCCACATTCAACACCCAGAAAGCCCTCGTGGCGATCGTCAAAAACGATACACCGAAGGGGAGATGGCTCAGCGCCAGTATTCCCAGAGACACTTCAGTTGGAGAGCATTGGATAGCTCAAACACCAAAATTAACCTCGAAGGCCTCAAATTGCAAGACTAGCAAATTTAATTTGAAAGATCACTGTAACCTCCAAGTTGAACAACCTGAAGGCACAACTCAGCGAGGTCCATCTGATACTCCAGAGTCAGATTAATCAATCCTTGATCTACAGATCACACAAAAACAAGTATTGAATGCTATAAAAAAACAGAGGTCTGACAGGGCGCCAGGACCAAATGGCTTGCCCAATGCCCTATTTAAAAAAGATCCAGCATTTTGGTCTAAACATCTATCATTACTGTTCACTCATATTTTGGAATCTCAAACAATCCCAGATTCCTGGCGAGGGAGCAGATGGCATCCAATATTTAAATCAGGAGCTCGTTCAAATCCCTCAAATTACAGGCTAATAGCCCTCATTGATGTTGAGGCAAAAATCAACGCCGCAAACTTGCTGAAAGACCTAGAGGATTGGGTCGACAGTTCTAAACTGATCCCCAATACACAAACAGGCTTAAGAGCTGGAATGGGCACATTAACAAATATTTCTTCCGTCACGCTTTTGGATTATCAAGCCATCGCAAACTCTAAAGTTCTGCATGCATGTTTTGTGGACCTCAAGGCAGCCTTCGACAAGGTCCCCAGACGAGCCCTGTGGGCAAAAGTGGAATCTTGGGGAGTCCCAACTGACCTATTGAATGCAATAATTAACCTCTATTCAAAAACATGGGTTCAAATAAAAATGGGAGACGGTCGGACCCTAACAAACAAAATTACCACTACCAACGGCTTAAAACAGGGGTACGTTTTAGCCCCCTGTCTATTCAATATATATACAGCTGACTTAGATGACAATCTACATTCGACACTAGGCGACCCCCCAAAACTGGGGAACGTGAGAATAGTAAGCCTGCAATATGCCGACGACCTTGTGCTGCTATCTCAAACCCCCGCGGCCTCCAACGACTGATAAACCAACTAGCGGAATATACAGTTTCAAATCAACTAGACATAAACTTAAAAAAACAAAGGTTATCTGTTTTTCGAGTCCACGAAAAAAATACCAAAATTTACTTGGACGATCAGTAGCAACCGCTTGGACCAGGTGGGAACATATAAATACCTGGGAGTAGTTTTGGATCACCATCTTAACTATAAGCAATACATAGAACAGTGGAAAACAAAAGCAAAACAGTTATTATTTGCATTTAAAATTTTACTAAAAAAACTCAGTTGGACGACCCATCTATTAAAGGTTGTGGCAGCAAAATACCTACCTTCAATCACGTATGGTTCAGAACTCCTAAACACAAAGGATGCCATAAGTCTGAACATCGCCCAAACTAGCCTCTTCAAAAGGCTATTTAAAATTCTGCGCTACATTTCTCAATCCAAAGTCAGACTAGAATTTGGGTTAAAAAAACAGATTCCATCAAGACAAGGAGCGCTGTTAAAATAAAATACTACTGGAGAATGCGGGCAGCAGTGGAAGAGTCCCTGGCACACTGCTGCTGGCTAGAGGTTGAAAGGCAATCCAGGTTGAGCAACTCAGTTCATACAGTTTTAAAGCAATCTATGGAAGATTTAAAGTTAGAGGAAGCTTGGCACACAACATTATCCTACTCAGAGTTCAAACGAATAGTCAATATAATGATCAATCAAACATCTCAAGAAAAAGATAAAGCCTCATTGACCATGAAAATCAATGCATGGATTGTGATGCCAACATACAAAAAGTTAAAGCCTCAACCATACCTGTCAGAACATTTTGCAATTCGCATGAAACAGCAACTGACATTACTGAGACTGGGAATTTATTCAACCAAAGACCTAACCCCAAAATGGAAACAGACTTGGCCCTCAATGAACTGCCGCCTTTGTGGACAAGGAGACGAATCCTTGCTCCACCTACTTTGCATTTGTCTGGCATTATTAACCATAAAAAGAACTTTTACGGCCAATAATGAAAAGACAACAAATAAGGACCTGTAGATCCGCCAAAATAAAATGATTGGGAGGCTTGACAGTACAATTGGCATGCAACGCAATAAAGTTTTAAGTCTAGCTGCTAACGAACTAGAAAAGAGAGACAGAAAATATGAATCGGCTACGCACGCAAAGTGATAAATTGTAGTTAATCAGCATGCAGCTCACACAAGAACTACATAGTCTGTAGCCTGGCTCACTATTACAAGACTGTAGTAACCAGTTATACCCCGTTTTAAGAGAAAAAAAGTTGTTATCATACATTTTAATGAGAATTTATAAATTCTGTATCTTGCTTATGGATTTTATGTGTTTTAGCGGTAAAGCCGCTCTTTTTTTTTAATGATTTAAACCAAATCAAAGTAAAAGTAATTTTCACCAACATGGTAGTATAATAAGTGAAACATAGCTAATTACTTGGGTGCTCAAATATATATGATACTTTGTCATAACATCACTAACACCTAGAGGTTTTTTTTCTCCATCTGAAATAATAAATTTAGTTTGTTGAATCCGAGTGCTTCCTCGCTCAGTTTTTCAGTGTGATAGGCCAAGTCTGCCAGTTTTCACATAGTGCGCCTGCGCTAACATACTGTCAGGCTACTGATCCCCACACACATAAGCGCGCATGCGCAAAGCTACCACACTTCTCGCTCGCTCACGAGCTGATAACTGTACTGAATGTACTTTGGCCCATACCAGCAGATAAGGTCAGTGTGTTTCCCATACTTCTGAACTCTTTTAAAAGACAGAGAAGTTTTGGCCAAGCATACAACAGACAGCGCATGCACGGAACAGAGCCTTTACCCCTCTTTTGCACACAGACCAATGAAAATGCTGCCATCAGGATACGCCCTCCCCCAGGCAGCCAGGCACCTTCTAGGAGGACACAGGAAACACACCTGTGCTCTCCAATTACGACTCATTATCTCTTTTGCACACAGACCAATGAAAACGCTGCTATCAGGATACACCCTCCCCCAGGCTGCCAGGCACCTTCTAGGAGCACACAGGAAACACACCTGTGCTCTTCTATTACTGCTCATTACCTGAACCAATTAACCAATGGAGCTCAGTATATATAACCCCAGCCTTCCCATCAGCTTCCATCGACGGGGAGACCGGGAAGATGCCTAAGGGAAAGCTGCTGGGAGCACTGAAGATAGACAGTAAGAGTATGCGTGATGCTGTATGTGCCATATGTGTGTATGGGTGCTACACTCTACTGGAGGCCACAATATTTGTAGTTCTACTTTGTGAGTCCTTTTTAACAAACCAACAAGTTTGAAAACAGGATGTTGGAATCCTTACCACACATGATTGTGTTTTTACTTCTTGTTTTCAGAAAGTCTCAGTAGGTCCTTCCACCTCTGCCCTCCCATGGAGCAAGTAGGCTAGATTATAGGGTAAGGTCGAAAAACAGTATTTTCTTTGGTTTGCAAGGATACACGTGTACATGTCACATGTCTCATACAGACCGAACCATGTGTGCAATAGATATGGCTCTGCATGGATGGTACAGTGTACTTGTTGTATTCATACTCACACTTTGGTGTGCATGCTTCTTTTCTTTTTTGTTTCCTTTTTCTACAGAGTAACTCAT
This sequence comes from Lissotriton vulgaris, assembly GCF_964263255.1. NCBI lineage: Eukaryota > Metazoa > Chordata > Amphibia > Caudata > Salamandridae > Lissotriton > Lissotriton vulgaris. The sequence continues at coordinate 854,593,707 of NC_141697.1, read as the reverse complement.
TAGGTTACTACACCGAGAGGTGTACTTGTAATTCACAGCCCCTTCATAAATTAATAGCAGATCCATTTTTCTGACACTAGGTGCTGGGAAGTGGACCTCTAGGTAAAAACCTCCCCTTTGGTCCTAAGGAATGCTGCGTACCCTTCGAGGACACTTTAGCAGAAACATGTCGACCCTTTATAACACGGTGAAGGGAGATTAATGTCCCATATCACCGACCACTTCTTTTAACTACCATGCCTGTGATCCCTGAATAAACTTAGGATATGGACAAGGGTAATGGTTTTTAATACACTTTTTCACTCCCCCCCACGGTCATCACTTAGATTTAGTAGTGCACCCTGTCTCCAGGTGTTTGCCCGCCCTCTATCAAACCAGGTTCTTAGAGGCCAAGGACAGCTGATGATGAAGCATGACACCAGGTGGTGTGTAAGGCCAGTCCGTAACTGTGTATCAGGTGCCTCCATTGGTAACACATCTCCCCCTAACTCTGTAGACACCTTAAGGAACACAATCTAGGGGCAGTCTTCTTTTGTGGATTCATAGTAGAGTGGAGGCTGCGTTGTCCGTTAACCCCGAGCCTCTGGTTCCCACCCTTGGCATCTGTGGACACCTTTAGGAACACAATCTAGGGGCAGTCTTCTTTTGTGGATTCATAGTAGAGTGGAGGCTGGCTTGTCCGTTAACCCCGAGCCTCTGGTTCCCACCCTTGGCATCTGCTGAGGTTAGTGTGTATGTATCTTGTTAACCATAATAATATTTTTTTCTGTATTGGGCGTAATACTTTTTTATGTATATGACTTTTTAGGCCAGGGCTGGACTGGAAACTGAAAGCCGCCCTGGCAAATTTTACCAGACCAGCCCCCATCTGGCGCGTAGCGAGCGAGCGCAGCGAGCAAGCCCGACCGCTACCAACAGCTCCAAGAAAACATTGGAAAAAGACAGACCACATTGGGAATTTTACAGCACATTTTTCATTACATATTCAATTGTATCAACTTTCAAAGCACAGTAAATAGCAGATGATGACCTTAAAGAACATCAGGTTACCCACCCAGTCATATGTACACATAGACACTCTTTCAAAAAGCACTAAAAATAGACAAGTAGTGAATCAGAGAGAACAAATTAAAAGTGAGACCAGCCCCCACATGCTGTGTAGCGAGCAAGCGCAGTGAGCAACCACTACTAGGGGGAGTTTGGGGGGGTTGTCCCACCAAGAAAAGTTTGGAAACAGAAAGGCCAAAACAAAGCATTTTTCTAAATATTTTCTCTCCTAAACCGCACTGATGACATCACCATGTCTGCAACGAATGAGGCAATTCCAATAATTGATCCCGTCATCAATATACAACTGAGCCAGTTCATAGGTATAATGGATGATTCCATCACAATGCCCTTGAGCCAGAGAATAATTAAAGACGTCATTTTCGAGCCATGGTCCCTCCTGGGCTGGGTGCTTGTGGTCGCTGCAGTGGTGTAGTACTGCCAGAAGACCACATGCCATGAATAGGCACTACTCTTGTTTCCCAGATATTACCTTGAATTCTGGGACATGTAGTTTTGTTTTTCCAGTTATGGGCCTGGGTCTAGATTTTCATGCAAAGTGCGGAGGACAAAAGGTCACGATTGGGTGAAAGCTTCACATGCTGGTCAGGAGTCATTTTACAGTCTGTTGTTCAGAGCAAAAACAATTTCATCAACCAGTGGTGAGAAAAATGAAGACAATAAATGTTTTTTGACACTGTGTTTTGGCCTCCTCATTAGCTACCACTCACTACCCTAGTCTCTGTATGTGTGCCCACCTACTTGGGTCTACAGGGTACTGCTGACATGATGCCAGTTACCAAGTGGCTTTTCCTGGTGCCACCAACTTTCATTCCCATCCCCCTCCAGCAGCGGTTTGCCCTGAACCAGCTGGCATCCCATGGTGGTACACACATCAGAAATTGGGCGAAGCACTACGCTACGCTCGCGGAGTTTGCGAAGTTTGCGCAACTTCGCACTACGCGAGCTGCACGTAGCACAGTGCGAACACGCGTAGTGCAGCCTAGCGTAGTGCAGCGCTCATTTTTTGCTTGTTCGCGGTCCTGAACATCATGTTCGCGACCGCGAGCAAGCAAAATGACATCCCGGCGAGATTCTCAACGCGGGGAGGTAAGGTTTCTCATTGTGAGTGGTTGCGCATGCTCGCGACTGCTCTCAATGAGAAACTACTAGTTCGCGTTGAGAAAGCTGCAGCTCGAGTAATAATCTACTCGAGCAGCAGAAAACTACAGCTCGCACTGGGCAAGATGCGGTTTTCAATGATTGCACAGTGCCGGATGCTTGTCCGCACTGTGCAATCATTGAAAACACATCTTGCACAGTGCGAACATGCTACTACGCAGCTCGCGTAGTGCTACGTGAAGTTCGCGTAGTGCGAAGTGCACTTCGCGTAGCTTCGCGTAGCGCTACTTCGCGAACTACGCCCACCTAATCAGAATGCCCTTGCATGTGTGAGTACCCCTTAACATGTGGGTACACCTCTCGCAGCACCCACTCCAAACATCTTCGGTCCCAAGGTTTTCTGGCCTGGCTGCGTGTGCGCACAAACCCAAAGCCATCTTCTCTTCATCTTGGGGCCTATAGCATGCAGGTTGCCTAGTATGTTAAACCACTGAGACGCGCATAACCCCCAGCACCTAATCTGCACAGACTACATACAAGTCAGTCATGGCCAGCACCCTGCCTGTGCTAAGCATATGAAAGAAAACAGCTTTCCACACACAGATGTGAGAGGACACAATACAAGCGTCATCTGTGGTTTGAATTGTCATTATAAATGCTTCGCTTTAAAATAACATAACAGAACACCAATATAAAAATAAATCCAGGACTGCAAGTACCAGAATGCACTCTGCCTTGCAGAAGTCCTAGATACAACAATGTGCACTGTACATGCAGTTTTGATTTTCATTTTATAATGCAGGAATTCAAGTTACATAAAGCAATATCCCATGAGAAGGTATGATATAAAAAATTCATGTAATTTTGAGTTTCATTCTGGTTCCCTAAGTACCAGAATTAAATCTATCAAGCACAGATATGCTAAAAAAAAATACAAACTGTACATGTTGCTTTGATTTTCATTTTATAAATGCAGGAGTACAAGTACCAGAATGCAATATTCCTCCTACGTGTATTATATAGTACACATCGAGTGCATGTTCTGGTGGTTTTCGTTTTACAAATTAAGGACTACAAGTATCAAAATTAACCCTGGGCAAAGCACTACGCTATGCTCGCATAGTTTGCGAAGTTTGCACAACTTCGCACTACGTGAACTGCACGTAGCACAGTGCAAACATGCGTAGCGTAGCATAGTGCAGTGGTCATTTTTTTGCAGTCCTCAACGTCAAGTTGGCGACCGCGAGCAAGCAAAATAACATCCTGGCGAGACTTTTTCATTGTTCGCGATCAGCAACATCAAGTTGCCGATCGTGAGAGTGGAAAATAATCCTCCCGGTGAGATTCTCAACGCAGGGAGGGTCAGGTTTCTCATTGCGAGTGGTTGTGTATGCTCGCGACCGCTCGCGATGAGAAACTACCAGTCTGCGTTGAGAAAGCTGCCGCTCAAGTAAAAATCTCCTCGAGCGGCAGAAAACTACAGCACGCACTGTGCAAGATGCTGTTTTCAATGATTGCACAGTGCCGGATGCTTGTCCGCACTGTGCAATCATTGAAAATGGCATCTTGCACAGTGCAAACAGGGTACTACGCAGTTAACGTAGTGCTACGTGTAGCTTACGTAGTGCAAAGTGCACTTTGCGTATCTACGCGTAGCGCTACTTCGCGAACTACGCCCAGGGTTAATCTAAATGCATCCTAGGTCAATTATAGCATACAACACACTATACATGTTATTTTCATTTTACAAATGCAGGACTCCAAGTACCAGAATGCAATATTCAATGTACATGCATGATATAAAACAATGCACACTGTTATTTTGATTTTCTTTTTACAAATGCAGGACTGCAGCTACCAGAAAGCAATATCGAATAGACAAGAAGAACACAAGCTGCTTGCTTGTGTAGTTTAGATTTTCCTCCTATGAATGCAGGCTACAAGTATCAGCACACAAACTGCGAAACAGGGCAAGAAAAGTTTTTGTAAAAACACATGAAGGTGGTAAACCGCAAATCTCTAGTCACACACTGACCCGCTAAAAAAGAGGGATGCTATCTCACTTACTCAGCACTGCCTCATACCCCAGGACCTAAGCTCCTCACTAGCCAAGCACCTTGGAGGTATCACGTGGTTCTTGGTAGCGCTATAGATACTCATAACACAGACCTAGCTGCAGATAGTGGTGTGACGCAAACCCCCCTCCCCCAGCAAAATGAGCTGAGGGGGCCACTGAAACTCTCATACCTCACACACATACTCAGTATGGAGGCTGAACTGAAGGCCCTTAAAGGTGGAACGACACCACCGCAATGGCCTGCGCTGGGCCCCTGGCTGCAGAGAGACATAAAGGCGTCATGCCAGCGCTATGCAAATCATTAAAATAAATTAAAACATATACAAAAGCTTTTTTTTAATTCTTTAATATGCGTGACATTTTGCATACATTGAATATATTCATATGACGTACATTCCTTTATAACTGAACACCTCTTTGCCAAGCAGTCCTTTCATTATGCTCTGAAGGTAGGGCCATGCTGACCTTTTACAAAGCCAGCATAACAAAACAAGGTAAGCCACAATAATGACGCTGTTCGTCTCAACCGGATGCCTGTGCCAGTCTCATCGCCTCCAGCATGGCTTGGGGTGGCATAAACACTATACTGGATTACATTTGCATTGCATGCAATTTAAACGGCTGGCATCCAGTCGTAATTAAATAGACTTACCTGTGGGCCTCTCTTCCCCAGTCCTGTCTCTGGCCTCTGAGATGCCTGCCTCAGAGTCACGCGCACTTTTTAATGCGCAAGCCCAAATGTGCATGTCATGAGGAGCGTCACCAGGCAGCAGAGACCCCACCCTAAGGTAAAACTAACTGTATAACCCCGGCACACAGACGCGGAGGCGGAGCCATCTGCGTGCTGTGCGCTTCTACGACTATACGAAGGTCATCATGGTCAGGTCAGGTGGTTTTTAATCAGTGCTCGAAGTGGAGGGAAAAAAGTAGCGGAACTGTTGGCGGAGACTCCGAGGGCGTGGATAACCCAAGAATCGGATCATTGGGCGGAGTCAGAGGTGTGGCCAGAATGTGCCAAACATCCAATTATTTGTATTTGTTTGGTATTTCACCGACCAATTACAACTTATTGTGTTATTTAATTCAACCAATGGATACACTTGATTATTTAAGGTTTAATAGGTGTTATTGGCATTTAAGTACATTAACAAAGTGGGATATATTTCCAATCACACAATGTCCCAAATACACTTAAAAGTGGAATCCCAAGCCAAGTGTCTCCAAGCCATGCAGTTGCTCTCATTAGCACTTCTCCTCCCTTCTTCCACAAGAGCAGTTCAAACATGAATGGCAAGATATCGTAGTTTGCAATTGTTTTCTATATAATTATGGCTGTGCCATATTTGCCACATAATACATCATCCACTGCATAATCTTACAGTTTTAACTAATGTGACTTGAGTTGCTGCAAAGTGCACGGCCCTTTGCAAAGGTTGACTGGTCAATCAATCAATCAATCAATCACAGACATTTATATAGCGCGCTACTTAAGGCGCTAGGGGGGGGGGGAGTGCTGCTACTGCTCGAACAGCCAGGTCTTGAGCTTCTTCCTGAAGGAGAGGTGGTCTTGGGTCAGGCGCAGGTCGGTCGGAAGGGAGTTCCAAGTCTTGGCGGCCAGGTAGGAGAAGGACCTTCCTCCTGCTGTCGTTCTCCGGATGCGGGGGACGGCGGCGAGGGCGTGGCTGGCTGATCGGAGACGTCGTTTGGGAACGTGGAAGTTGATGCGGTTGTTGAGGTAGCTGGGGCCTTGATCGTGTAGGGCTTTGTGTGCGTGGGTGAGGAGGCGGAAGGTGATTCTTTTGTTGACGGGTCACCTTTCTCACTGCTGCATTTGTATGTTATACTGATACTAATGAGGCAGAATCTTTGCAGAAACATAAAATGTGTAAAATGTCTAAACAATAAAGGATAAGAAAATATATTGCATTACGCTGCAGCCTTTTTTTGTTTCAAAATTTTGTCAACACTGAAGCATTATTTTGTCCCCATTGCTGCATAATTCCAGTGGCTCCAGAGCAGGTAGCACAAGTTAAAAGTGGTTGTGCATGAAGCAGAGAGACAGTGAAGCTTGCAAACTTAGTTTGGTGTGCGTGGAAATCCTGCATTGCCGATCCTTGGTGAGTTGCAGCTACTCAACGGCGTAGCTAGGGGGGGCGAGGGGGGCGGACCGCCCCAGGCAGCACTATTTAGGGGGCGGCGGCCACGTGGCACTGGTGGCCCGTTGCGACGGCCTTTATTATTTATTTATGGACACAGTGTCCCCAAATAAATTATAAAGCCCGCTGAAACGGGCCACCGGCGCGCGGCACCAGTTTTTGAAGTGCAAGCGCACGCTGACATCGCGCTGCTGCGTCGTGCCCGGATCCCCTTTCACGTAGTGACATCACTTGCGCAGGAGGCGATTGGATGACGCATTTGAATTGTAAAACCTATACTTTATTCTGGAAGAAGTGAGGCGTGGCGTTTTAAAAGAATGAATTGTGGTGCCCTAGCCCGCACATGCGCGGAGTCCATACTTCGGGTGTAAAAGTTAACACTGAAAGTGGTCCCGGTAGCATTACCCGATCCGGCGGAGCTCGTCTGCTGGTGATCCCGGGGAGGGCCCTGCCAGAGCTAGGAGTACATCCTGCGGGCGCGCAGGAATCCGTGTGTTTGTGTTACAGTCCAGGCTGTTTATGTACAAAGTAGAAATCTTTCGATTTTGGGCTGCATGGTATTAGCAAGCACTAAAAAAAAAGAAAAATTAAACGTCCAGAAACGTACAGCTCTTGTAGCGGTGGCCTCGAATCGCTGGCCTGGTCTTCACAAGACATCAGTTAACAAGAGAATGAAAATCCATAAAGTAGGGCAACAGAACCCTATGATGGTGACCTCTCCTACTATGTGTCACTGCACCAAAACCGCTGGCCAGTGGTTTATCGATCATCTAACTAGAAAGCGCTACACACCCCAGTAACCAATCGAAAGCACTGCTGTTCGCCAAGCGCCTAGTAGCACACGTTCCCTAGGACGGCACAGCACTTGTCTACCAGCAATACTAGTGGTTTCTGATGCTCCCTATCTCGCCTCTGGGTCTTCTTACACATGCCATCCCTCAGGGATGGATACCTACACATAGCCAGTGATGCTCCCACTGAGGCTGAAGGAACCTACATCTCAGGAAGGGAGAGAGGCTCCCAGCATTTAGCGATTCATCCTCGGCACTCCCAGCCCCTAATTAGAGGTGACACTCTGTGTCCCCAACTCATGGAGGAATATTTGTATGTGACGTCACATCCGGCTGCTGGAGCGGGCCCGGAGTTTTGAGGAAGGTGCGCGCCTCTGGGCTGGCCGTTTTGCTGGTGGTGCCGCAAATTGAATGAGTGCGCTGTCGTTCACAACGCTGCTGCAGGCACCACTGGAATCAATCGAGGTCTACAAAAAGGCAAGTCATTAATCCACATTTAATACAATGTTTTGGTATTCTAGAGCTATGGGTGAATTCTCTTCTTTAATTACCGCAATTGTCACCTCTTGTTACTCATACACATTGTGCAGCCTAATTCTGCCCAGTTGTTAAGAACGTATGCTTTTCATGCGGTAAAAAAGTATTGGCAAATCAAATGATATTAATGAGGTGAAATATATGAACAGGCAATACTGTCCTGACCCCTTGACTGCCGTGGTGTCTGCACATTCCTGTGCCAGATCATTTCTCCAACACTGGCAGACATGATGCATTAATATAGGCGGGGCAATGCTCTTCACATTTGTGCTTTGAGCCCATGTTGTGTATATACATCATACGAGTGTCCTGTGTACACCCTTTTATGATGTACATGTAAGTAAATAGGAGTACACCCTTTTATGATGTACATGTAAGTAAATAGGAGTGTCGAGGGGTTAGCCACCAATTCTTCGACGAGGATAAGAGCTTGTGTGCATAATTACAAACATGTTTAACATATTTATATGCATTTCAAACAGGTTGCAATTCATAATTATTTTTATGTCATACAGGTTATTTCATGTTACACCACAGACACTGTTCACGAAATATTAATTGTTTGCAGAGAGCACACCGAGTACATAAAAAAAAAATCTTTTGCTTCTCTTAGGAAGGTCTCATGTCTTGAATCTTACAGTGCTTCCTAGCAAAATGCTTAAATTGTACAAATGAAATTGACAATATTGATCTGAAGGGCTTTTCTTAATCGAAAGAGGTGCTTCTGGAGGCCCACAGCGGGAACACAGTGTAAACCCAATAATGAAGACCGGTTCAAAAGCATAACTGGGATACACAAGACGTAGGGTTGTGTTCTACAACATTGAAGGCCCAGATCACAAAGACAAACGCAAGTTAAAGGCCAATGGCTGTGGTAACTCCCATTCCAGAGTGGGAAGGGAAACGGCCCCGCCGCCCCCCATATTTGCTAGGGGTGTGTGGAAGGGCTTTCTCCATTGGGAAAAATGGTTTGCCCCAGAGCACAGAAATGTAAAAATGTGCACAACTGACTGCCCTCCCCATTGTGCAGAATTGTACTTAATGAACAATTCTGTAGAGGGTGAATAGGAAAGCTTAAGAAAGTTGCCACAGATTTCATGGTACATCTGGAAACCCATGTCTTACAGAGCTTTCTAGGTGCGCAACTAGGGGTTGAAGAAAGTTAAACAAGCATTGGCACAGCCAATAGGTCTCGCCTTTGGGACCTTATAAGTGTTTAGCCATGCAACCGTTGATGTTGTTGCACCAAGGATATTGTGCTGCATAACTAAATACTTATAAGGCCCCAAAGGCGAGACCTATTGGCTATGCCAATGCTTGTTCTTCTTTCTGGCTTTCATTATTTCTTGCATTTGTTCTTGCTTTCTTGCTTTTTTACTTTCTGTCTTGCTATCTTCCTTTTTTTTCTTGGCTTCTTTCTTTCTTTTCTTTTTACTTTATCCTTTTTGGTTCCTTTTTTGAGCCTTCGTTCTTTCTTTCCTTATTGCTTTCTTTTTTCCTTTTTTCTTTTTTCTTCCTTTTTCGTGCCTTTGTTATTTCTTTGTTTCCATCTTTCTTTCTTTCTTATCTCCTTCCTTTGGTCTTTTATTTTTATTTCCTTCCTTCTTGCATCATTTCTTTCCTTCCATCCTCCCTTCTTCCTTTCTTTCCGTCTGTCCTGCCGAACCCACCCAACAAATAAACTGGGAAAACCCAGCCAATGCTCTGGCTTGGCTCTGCGAGCCCTTTAATGAGCAGAGCTATCAAAATATTTCCAAGTTTGCAGAATCCCTTCAATGTTGTTCTAACATCTTCAAACAAAGGTTGATGAAGTTCCCAAAAACCAGGTGTAAAATGCTTTATTAAAAACAAGAACTGGCAAAACCATTAGGTCTGTAGCTGGCTACCAGCTTTTGACTTTGTCAGTGCTGGCCAACCCCTACCATATATACCCTGGCTGCTGGAGTACAGGAGGCTGAGTGAGGTAAGAGCTAAACGGTTTTCAGAGGGGAGGAAAGGATCTTTAGTGAGTGGCATAGTGGCAGACAGTTCACAGACAAGTCCTATAAAACAAGCATTTGCCATGCAATAGGTCTCACATTTATGTGAGTTTGAGCTATTGACATTGCAAATAACAAAGCCTTTTATTTGTGTTTTAGTTTTTAAAACAGAAATAAAAAGCATGGTCATTTATAATACCAATAGCTTAAACTCGCGTAAATGCAAGACCTATTGCATTGCAAATGCTTGTTTATATAATTTAGCAGAAACTGAAGCCATTTTGTGTTGAGTCTGAAGCAGAACTAGTTTGGGATCTGGAGTAGAAGAGAACTGTTGTTTAAGTACCTATTCACAATAGGCAACAGATTTCATATAAATACCAATCAATAGCAGTATATTGATGTGCATTTGTGCTTGTGATGTGTACATATGTATGTGTATAAGTAAAGAGAAAGGGTATTTAGGTATATATCTATAGGCATCTATGTTAATTCAACGATATATAGATCTATGCTATGACAGTGAAAATTAACGTGGCTAAATTAGGTATGCTACTGGGGAGAATGTATACTAATACATGTATGCCCTCCCCCAACTTCCATTTTATACTACAGAACAAAAGCCAGATTTTATGTTATTACCATATAGCAACCCATCTAATGTGGAAAAAACACTCTTCTTCCTCAGAGATTATTTGCTGCTATGTCTTTAGAGTATACTCTCTCTGCTGATGCTCACAAGGCCTATTCAGTGTGCCTGCATCTCACTGTACGGATTTAATCCACTATCTCCTCCTAAATTTGTATTATATATAAATATATTTGTATATAACTACTAAACAAGCCATACATAAAGTACTCAAAGGGTAACGTGTTATGTACTACCAATTTTGAATTAGGGAATAGTCCTCATGACACACTTGAGGCTTTGTTTCTTGTAAATCACTTCCCCTCCTATCCATAACATTGCTGACAAATAATAGATTACACATTGCCCAGAGATAAACCGATAGTTAGATAGATAGATAGATATATTGTGTTTACTCGTTGTTTTCTTTCCTGCAATTGAAAAGCTTCCTATTAACTAATAGATACAGAAGCTAAAATGAAGCCAGTTAATTGGGGGGACCATGATATTTGGTCATTTAATGTCAGCTGTAGATGATGGATCCCCGAACAGTGTTGTGTATGTGCATGATTGGATTGTGCTGAGGGGATTACCAGGTATTCGTTCACACAGCTCTCTAATGGATGTCACATGCGGTTTTTCTGAGTCCCCAGACAGACCATGCAGTCTGTGTCTTCTCCTTTGTACTGCTGGTCACCGGTGTATTCAACTGTGTAACCTTGGACCGTGTCATGTATGTGCATGTAACTTGCATGATCGAGGTAACTATTAGCGGCGATACTACATGTCTCTCAGACCTCTTTCAAGTGCTCGCTGTCCTTTTTCCCAGCCACCACCACTCCCCCCCCCTGAGGGGCGGCAATCTGAGGGATAGCCCCGGGCGCCACAAGCTCTAGCTACGCCATTGCTGAAACAAGGCCAATGGAGGTACCAATGGGTGAGGCGAACTGGCCTCGATGGCAGGGTGCTGGTGGCGCCCTGTGCAACAATGCTTGTTGGTACCCCCAATGATCACCTACCCCTCGTAGTCCCTCACTACCACCCGTTCTCCCTCAACTCTCCATAACCACACTCTCTCAGATGCATTTAATTTGATTTACAGCGCCACTCATACCAGTGTACAGTGTCAGAGCACTTTACATCACACACACTACACAGAGACAATCATTATATAGGAAATGTTACATAAGATAAAGGACTACAAGGTGTAGAAGCCACATGACAACCATACTAGTAGGCAGTATGGTTTAATAGCTCACTGTTCTATGTTAGGATTTTTACTTATAAACTGCAAGAAACAAAAGGATCTCTCTGACAAAAGCAGTGAACTACTAACCTAGTTAAGATTATGTGCACTTTGTGATCTGCAGGCACATTAACCCTCTGTGCTACCTTTCCAGGAGTCAACCCTTCCACTAGACAAAACTCCGATCTCTCTCTATCTAGAACATTAATCACTGAAGTTATCATGTCATTTTTATTGTTGCTGGAAATTGCTGGAGGCAAGGAAGGAGCAGCACGTTTTTTTTGATCCATAATATAATTGCAAACACTACACACCCACCTGAAATAGGCACCAAGCGTGGTCCCACAGTTCGTACCGCCCTAACCTGCTCATGGTTCATGTGACCTCAGTAACAGAGTCACAGTGACTGGATCACTGTTGCTCTAGGATGTGCTGCTTCATAGGCCTGAAAGCAAGACTGGAGATGAACTTCAGTATGGATTGTGGTGGACAGGCCTTCAAGGTTAACCCGCAATTGACACCACTATGATACATCTGCTTGTGCTAAGACATCAGGCCTTCTAAGGTCTAGTAGGGCCTTCTAAGGTCTAGCATGGGCTTAAACCAGTTCCCCAGTTCCAAATTCGACAGCTCTGGCCATAGTGCCACATCCTATTCCCCACTGAACACCATACTACCCCACTGAGAGAAACTCGCACTGCCTTCAGCTACAACCTAATTGTGCTGCGCTTTAAACAATTGGGTGTGGCTCAATTCAAATTATGCACTTGATAAGAGTAATATGCTGCGTAAAAAAAAGAAAGTAAAAGCCCACACTCATGGGGAATGAAAGATTAAGTAAAGCATGTGAAATGTAAGCAGAAACAACATGGTTACCTTAACAATCTCTCACTCACTATTCAGAAATCAGCGAGTGGTTTTACATGAAAAGTTAAGGACATGACTACAGGGCCGTGAAGGGAACCGTTTCAATGTCCATTGCTTATATCCTTACAAAACGTAAGCAGGCTGGTTTAAAAATACCACATCCATAAACACAGAGCCATGGTACACATTGTGTTTTCCAATCCACCCATCAATCAGGTATTGCAATACATTTGGGAATGGTGCACTTCCCCACCTGGGGACTACAGAACAGTTCAAAGAAAGACGCGAAAACAAAAGTAGCACTTCACTGCAAAGTGTGTGAAGTGAGGCTAATGTGTTTGGATGTGAATAAAACCAATCTGGCCTCTTTGCAACCACTCTGTCTTGCTTTATTTAGTTATGTATTTATTTTTCATATTTAAAACCTTTTATTTTTCTCCATCCCAAGGCTGCACTTTGAAATAGAAAAATGTCAGAAAAAGGGAATTTTTCGCAAGTGTTTTTCTTTTTTGGATACATTTCACAGGGAAGCAACTAAATGAAAGAAGAAAGGAGAGGTTGTGAACTGTTTCTTCAAGTCACAGTTTTCAGTAAGTGAGGAGCAAGACAGAAAGAGAGGAAATAATAGGAAGAGAGGGCGGGAGGGGCTGCTGCCAGCACGGAAAACAGAACCGGCCCCCTGTCCCAAAACCGGCCCCCACCCCATCCAGCCTACTGGGGATTGCCCAGTGCCAGGACTTACCAGTCCGGCCCTGTTTTAGGCACTATTATCATATCATTTGTAATGATGTCTATGTCATCCTGTCTCTTGTTTTATCTGTATTTATTTGGCTGTTCAAACTTTTTAAAGCAGTTGGTTGCCGAAATAAAGCTTATTTACTACTACACCCCTACCACTCTTGCTTAATGCATTTGCTACACTTGTTCTTTGAGGGATACGTGGAATTTTCACGGCCCATGTGACTCAATTGATGTAACATTGATGACACCATCCACACTCTGAAAAATTGTTCCTGCACCACTGTCGTTCATGTCACTGTACTGGGGTCTTTAGATTGCTTTGTGCCCCCACGTCAGTGCTCTGAATTTGAATTTTTGCCATATACATACATTATCATTTATGAACTTTTGCGGCACACAGAAGAGCCACCGAAAAGCAAAGCAAAGTTAACACCCAACATGCATGCACGGCACCCCTGCTCTGTGCGATGAGTAAAAGTGCAGACCTATTGAGAAAGGCTTAGGAAAACAGTCCAAAATAGAAAGAAGCAGGATCAGGGTGCTATGGCAAGCGTGTAGTACAAAAGGGGGTGGTGGTGGACGGAGCAAGCGTGTAGGCGGAGAATCCACAAATTAAAATCACCCAATCAGTAAGCTGCTTGCCTTCATGATGTAAGCAGCAAGAAGAACCATTAGTATTACAAACCAAAATGAGATGGAAGCCCTAGTGGGCAATACATTAAAGTATCAGTACCTAAGATAGAAGCAGAGTGAAAGATAAACAGCGCTATATAAAACTTAAATAAAGATAAAAGCGGTTGCCTTTTGTGATTTCAGGCTCTTCTGGCAGCAAAGCATGCACTACCTATGTTTAATTGTGCGGTAAAGACGACAAAAACAAAACAAAAACACAGATCCCTTCAGTGCGGGTACAGCGTTAAAAACAAGGTCCAACTAATGCCCCTGGCACTGTTCTCACAATGTCACTTACAGAAATTGCATAGATATATCTAATTTCATCTCCTTATGAAGGTTTTTTTATACATAAGTAGTTAGCTCATGTAGCTTCACCTTGTAACTAGATAAAGGAGGCAATGAAAGGAAATCTGTGTAGGGTAACTTTAAAAGGTTGTTAAAAGAGGTCCTCATGGTAAAGCATTGTAAAAATGTGTCCTTTAAAAATATGCAATCTGTGAAATTGCGTAGTTATTTTAGGGCTTGCAAAACTAGAGGTTTTCTGGATAAGGGCAAGTGTGATTTTATATGAACACAACCTCTAATGTATCATACTGGAAACCTCCAGTTCGCGAAAGGCCAAAATAACTATCTAACTTCAGCCGCCAGTTGGCATTAGAAAATGAAATGAACAACTTGCTATTCTAACGTTTTATCTTTAATGTACCCAACACTGCTACCTAATGGAGGACAAAGGGTTGTCAGCTCACACCTCATGAAATAAGGACTGCTCATGGAAACTAAGTATTCTATGTAACCTATAAGAGGGTGTGAAAAACTCAGAACTGTAACATTCTAATTCATGCCTTCATAATCCTTCCTGGCACAAGTGTCTGAACACTCCCTCTATGTTTGTATACCTATGGTAATCCTGTGCATAGGACTATTTGTGTTGCTAAACTGCTAATACCTAATGTATCTATTAGATTTGGGGGTCTCTAGTTGGCACATGTAGGTACTTGTGACAAATAGGGACCCTTGCCTCTAGTCAGGGTAAGGGGGTACACTCCTAAAAAAAACCCTGCTCACCCCCTTGGTAGGTTGGCACAAGCAGACAGGCTTATCTCAGAGGCAGTGTGTAAAGCATTTGTCAACACATACAGTAATCAAGTGACAACACTACAGATGGACACCACACAAGTTGTGTATTAAAAATAAGTATTCTTTATATAGATTTAACACAAGACCACATACGACAAAAATCTACAATACTGTACTTAAAATGGTAGGTTTAGCTTAGTTCTCTTTAGATCTTAAAATGCAACACTTTGAGTCAATGTACCTTACAATGAGTCACGCTTCTATAGAGAAAGTGTTGCAGAGATGGAGATGCGGCAAAGATCCGGTGCAAAGAAATAAAGACGTCAAGTTCTTCCTGATGGGGCACTCTTCTCCGATGTTGCGAGAAGTCTTGACTCGCTGAGTCAGCTGCAGCGGCGACACCCTTGTTCCGTAATGCGAAGACAGCAGCTTAGGCGGTGACACTCTTCTCCGACGATGCGAGACGCTTCCGCTCGATGCAACAGCAGCAGCGGTGACACTCTTGTTCCGTTATGCGACGACAGCAGATCTGACGGCGGCACACTTCTCCGTGGATGCTAGGCGCTTTTCTTGATGCAGTTCAATGCGACAGCTACAACGGCAACATCCACGATGCGACCCCAGTGGCTGCGACAGCGACACACTTCTTCCTCGTTACGAGACGCTTCTCTTGATGCCGTGCAATGCAACATCTACAGCTGCGACATTCATGATGCGATGGCAGCGGCTGCGACGGTGACATGCTTCTCCCTCATTGGGAGACGCTTCTCTTAATACGGTGCAATGCAACATCTACAGCGGCGACATCCGCGATGCAACGGTAGCGGCTGCAACGGCAACACGCTTCTCCCTCTTGAGTTGCCCTTCCGGCTCCTTGCAACACACAGTCCGTCAGAAGGCCCAAAACAGCAGCAGACACTTCCAAAGAACTCTTGGGGAGCTGGGGGGTTGAAGTCTGTTGTCCCTGAGACTTCAGCAGGAGGCAAGCTCTTCTCTCAAGCCCTTGGAGATCCTTTACAAGTTGAATAAAGCACACAAAGTTCCTTTCTCCTTTCTTTGGCAGTCAGACAACCACTGCAGGCCAATTCCCCAAGCAGCACTTCAGCTTAGGGATAGTCTCTCCTCAGTTTCTTCAGGTTCCTCTCCTCAGCAAAGGTTTCTTCTTGTTGTCCAAAAGTGATCTAAATTCTTGGGATCAGGGTCCCAATACTAAAGCCTCAAATTCCTTTGTCCTCTGAGGGCAGAGGGGCCTTTGCCTAGTCCAAACCAGTTCTGGTAAGTCCTGGGGCACTTTGTTGACATGTCTCCTTCTTTCCTTTCACAGTGCAGGTGTCAGGCTATCACCAGCACAAGTATAAAAACAACGCCACTAACCTTTGTTCTTTTTCACCAGCAGGGACGATGGTAGTACCTTATTTCCCCTACTTCCCTGAACGCAATCCCAAATAGAGGAGTGCGAATCCTGCTGCGTGGAAATGTGCCCCGGGGAAAAAGGGAAGGGGATAAAACAACAAACTTGTTGCTAGTGCTCTGGTCTCATCAAGGATTGTTCCAGAAGAGGTGATGGCACCCGTATGGAAGCAACCCTGCAGAAGAGGGGGAGAAAATACAGCAGATATAAAAGGGGGAACACTGGAAACATCTACAATCTCAATAAACTATAACCTATACCCACTCACCAGAAACGCACAGCAACTACACACTTCTGAAAATGAAATACCACTTCTTACAATCCAGAGTGGCTACCTGTAACATTCATCTGTTAATTCATTCTGGACCATAATAGGAAATCCTTGAGAGAAAGTATTCTTCTACACACAAACTCTTGTGGCAAAAATATGGTTCTCCTATGTGGATGACTGGAGAGTACAACGTGTAACAAAAAATGAAATATAGTACAGATCCTGCAGGTTCGTGGATCTAAGTAAAGGAAACACTGCCAACCGGTGGAGAACAGTAGGAAAAACAAATGTCCGTGTACTCCTTTAGCCCAATCCTCGCTGTGAGCAACAGACTCGTATTTAAACAAACAGGAACGAAAAGACAAAGGCACTTGAGTACATCAGTGCCTTCACGCAAACACACTCTCCTTATGATGTCGTGTGCTTGTAGGGATGCATCCAGGCTCAAACGGGAAAGAAAATCAAAAGCGCCACTGACCATAGAAACGTGGCTGTTTTCCTTTTTATAAGTCAGGCGGCAAAGGTCAAAAGGTAGTCAAGTAAAAGGCAATAGCAAAGACACAAACACAGGAACTAAGCTATCGCTTCTTCCCGTAATACCTGACAGGAAGCGCCTTCCTCGGGTGTAGGTTTCAAAGTCTGCGGTATAAGAACGGGCGGGGTTGAGGCTCTTCAGGGGCCATCTGGAAAATGCTGCAAATGCTTCTCGCTTGGATCTGGCAGGGAATACCATACGCCATCACAGGAATCGAGACGATTGTCAATCATCGGTCTAAGAAGAAGGAGGTGCTTAAGTACAGCCTTCCCTCAACCTTCCTCGAACGTGCCCATTTGCCTGCTGAGACATGTAGTGTGTCAGGTTCTTTCTGACCCTAGACCATGAGGTGAATGCATATCTTTTCCTGTGTATCACCTTTCGCCCTTTTTTCTGGTGAGTGATCGCTACAGCAGGGCAGAAACATCAGACGCCCCACAGTAGGTGGGGCCAGCATTGTGGAGGGAAGGCACAGCCCTGGAGCTCTCTGTTGACATGACTCCTTCTCTCCTTTCCCATTGCACGGCAGAGACATCGAACGCACCAGAGGAAGTGGAGCCAGCATTGTGGAGGGAAGGCACAGCCCTGGAGCACTCTGTTGACATGACTCCTTCTCTCCTTTTACATTGCACAGCAGAGACATCGGACGCACCACAGGAGGTGGAGCCAGCATTGTGGAAGGAAGGCAAAGCCCTATTCAGGTCCCAGGTGCAACTCCTCCCTCCCATCTAGATGCAGATCTCTCTATTCACCACTGGGCTGACTCACTGTGTCTACTGGAATCCCCCAGCCCTGTCACTCGAAATCCAGGCAAGGAATACATAACCTAGCAGAGGCAGGCTTGGATGGTTAGACAAGAAAATACCTACTTTCTAAAAGTGGTATTTTCACACACAGGATGTTAAAACCAACTTCACTAAAAGATGTATTTTAGCATTCTGAATGCAGGCATACTAAACTCTAATTTCCACCATGTTCCCTGAGTCAGTTAGGATTATAAAATGGAATAATCTAACTGCCCATTCCATCCTATGGAGAACAGGAAGCCTTGCAATAGTGAAAAACAAAAATGGCTCTAATTCACTATTAGGACATGCCACACACACCAGGGCATGTCCTACCTTATACTTACAATGCACCCTGCCCTTGGGCCTACCATAGGGGTGTCTGATATGAAGAAAAGGGAAGGTTTAGGGACTGGCAAGTGGGTGCACTTGCCCAGTCAGCATGACAGTACCCGACTGCACACAGGCTCTGCAATGGCAAGCCTTAGACACACTTTTACAGGCTGCTTCTGTGGGTGGCACAACCTGTACTGCAAGCCCACTAGCAGCATTTGGTTTACAAGCCCTGGGCACACTCAGTGCACTGTACTAGGGTCTGACATGTAAACCAAATAAGCCAATCATGGAATCACTTATCCATACATCAATTTAAAATAGGGAGAGCATATGTACTTTAGCACTGATCAGCAGTGGTAAAGTACCCAGAGTAATAAAACAGCCAACAACAGGTCAGAAAAAATAGAGGAGGATGGCAAAAAAGTTCAGGGATGACCCTGCAAAATTGGCCAAGTCCAACAGTATTCAGTTACAATGTAGATTATTATCGAAGGTCAGGAGAAACATTATTTACCTGTCCCCAGAAGGTGCTCATCTCCTGAAAGCAGTCATTTATCATGTGAGTCAGAGAGAGGAGCTCTGAGTCCTTGTAATCATGGCGGGTTCCAAACATAATAGAGATGATAATGTTGGTAGTGACAGCCCCGAAGAGATCTCTGGAGTTAAGTGGAGATCCTAGTGAAAAAAATATATCATTATTGCAGGGAATTGTATTTTTTTCATATTCCAAATTCAGATGCGGGTGTCAGCTGCATTATTACAGAGTACAAAATGACACAGAGGCTATCAAAGAGACACTGGTGAGTAGCACACCAGCCCGCTGGGTCGGTGTAGGCTAATGCCTGTGCGTCCATGGTGAAGAACAACCCAGCATACTCCACCTTGCTGGAGATCTTTAAGCCTTCACTGCAACCGGCCATGAGGAGGTGACGCAGAAGCTTGAACAGTTTGCCAAGCAGGTGACATGTTTATGATTCCAACTTGACAGATTTTATTTTTGAAGAATAAACTCCCAAATGGAGTTTGTCCTCAGAAAAGAAAACAATTTAATGGTACTGATAAGGAGGAAGTTTTCACCATGCCTGAGAGGGCCCCCTACCCAGGAGCACCATGCTTTCCGTTGCGGTCCCAGACAAGTAACGCCAGTGACAGTTGTCCTTCTCTAAATATGGGAGGATGTATATCACACCTAAATGGCGGCCAGGTAGAGAAAGTGCAATCAGGTTTAGGTTTTCATGGTCTATATCAGCTGATGCACTGCTGACGGAAAACCTGCTGTTGCCTCATTCTTTATTAGGATGAAGTAACCCTTAGTATGGCAGGGCTGGTGAACGGAGTAAAACATTTTTAGGCAAGCAATTTCTTATTATGATTTTTTTCACAAATTCCAGAATCCACAACTACATACATAATCCATCGCAATCACACCCAATTATTTAATAATGTATGGTGGCCTTTCCAAGAAGTGTGAAATACATGGTGTAAGAAATTGGATTATTAGTTGTGGGGGGTAAATGCCCACCCCAAGCTTTTTAATCTCTATACAGCAGAGTTGGAAAAAGCTTTGGAGAAATGGAGTCTGGTCCATCCCCGACTAGGCCACATGACGCTACACATTTTTCAATACACTGAGGACCTCCTAATACTGGACCACAGTAAACTGGGTCTATAGCGAGCACTCACAGTTTACATATGTACAATGAAAGGAATTTCCTCACGATCAATCAGGACAAAACCAAGATAGTAATCTTTGGGCGCTATAAAAACAAGAAACAACACCACTCCGACTATGAGTGTCTGGGGCTCTGGATTTCGAGTCCTCCCAGACCTCAATCTATAAAGGCTCAATGAAAAAGAAATCCACAGATATAATTTACAGTCTAGCCTACTTTAACAAGAAACAAGAAACTAAACAGTCCTTCTCCGGTCCCATTTCTTAAAGCAATAAAGGCATCCCTTCGCCCAGCATTACAATACGGTCACCAGGCCTTTCCTAACGCCTGCTCCATCCGCCTGGAGAATGCACAGACCTCAAGTTACAAGAAAATATTTCATTGGCCAAGGCACCTTCGGAGATCTAGAATCCGACTCAAATTCGGCCTACAGATTCAAAAGCTAATCTGCAAATTAGAAATCCTGAAGTATTACTTGCAGATAAAGAAAGCACCAAAAAGCCACTTCAGGCCTGTCTGAGAGCATCATTTGAGAGCCCAGATAGCCCCTGGCACAGGCATCTACAGGAGTCACTTAAATCTTTGCAAATTGAAGTTCCAGCATAATCTCTTGACTCCATCCTTTACCTGGCCTAGAAAAAGGTAATCAACAGACAGTTACACTAGGCCTCATTCCAGCCAGATTTTACCTCTCTAAAATCATCAGAGATTTTACTCCTTTGAAACTCCTCATACTTGGTCAGCAGACCTCAGCCTTAACTCTCAGCGACCATCAATAGCAGAGTGAGCAAAGACATCAGTTACATGCTCCTGCTGGCGTTACCTGTAGCAGATTTCAACCCGGCATGGGTCGATCTGGGTAACGATGGGGCATGCAGGCCATGTAACCTCAAGCAGGAATAATTACTACACCTTCTGTGTTGCTGTCCATCTCTAGATGCCGCAAAGAGAGCCTTACCAAAACCAACTTTCCTGTTGAAGGGAGCACGTACGTGTCTGGAGGCCTGTGCGATATGTTTCTCCTACTCTGATGATATATCCCTGTTGAGGTGCAGGAAATTTGTTAAAATCCTAAGAGCTCAGCTTCAAAGTTGATCCACCAACTCCCACATCATCACACATCTTCAAAAACTCATAACTGACTATTGGATAATGAAATCCGGAAACACCTATCAATTCAGCTTGGACAGAATGAAAGTCAACTACCCTGTTTGATTGTCTGTTTTACCTCATATAGCATCTTAACTGACTTCCTTATATTTCATTTTCTACGGTGCCTTCTAACCTTTTTAAAACTCAGTAATTGTTGTCTGCACTATGCAACCTGGCAATATCCAGAGGCATGGGAGGACAACTGCCCACCAGGCTAATGCTCCTCTGAGTAACTCCTATCCAAGCCCAAGATCAGCGATCTGCACCTTTGCACTGTTACCACCCTGCCTTAGGTTATTACGATTCTTTTTTTAGCTGTCTTGTATTTTAAATGTTTTTACCATAATCAGTCTTTCTTATCCCTGGGTGACTGACATGCATTGCATGGTTTTATAAATGATTTCACTAGTAAAACGAATTACGGACCATAATATCAAGAACGGCGATAACAGTATCGCCGCTTTAGCGGCAGGAAACTGCTGCTAAAGCGCCGATATGAGGCTTGATAATATGTCCTTGTGAATTCCCATGGAAGCCCAGGTTTAATGGCCTGCACACCAGAACCTGGGCTTCTGTGTGAATTCACAAGGGCATATTATCAAGCCCCTTATTGTTGCTTTATCAGTAGTTTCCTGCCACTAAAGCGGCGATAATGTTATCGCCGTTCTTCATAATATGGCCTACATTCCTCAGTAAAAGTTGTTCTCAATGAGTGCTGTATGACAATGTAACATGAAATAATATTCCTATAACTATGGTTTTTATTAACTGAACAATGAAATTTGACATGACATGATGCCCACCTCAAGTATTAATCACAATCCTTTTTCAGAATGAACCACAAGAGTCACTAAATAAACCTGATATCTATGGCATAGGCTTAACTTAGAAGCAAAGTAAAGTAAAGTATTTATGCTGCACCAATATAGTAATACAATAAAAAAATCCACAGAAGAAAAATCGCAAACCAATTTAGAAAAAATAATCCATTTTAATAAATAAAGTGATATACAAAATTATAAAAATCCAATCAGGGAAACAAGAGGTATGATTTTTTTAATTTTTTAGGTTCAAAATTGCACAAAAAAGAGTTAAGTAGCAACTGCGATCAACTGGTCACAATATACTTAGGCTCATTTTGAGGCAAACTGAGATAGAGCACAGGTTGGACATAGAAACCAGGTTTGACTTAGTGGGATGTTTCACCTTCGGACTTAGGGCAATATTCTAATGACGGACGATCAGGCCGCTGGCTGCCATAGTGGGATTCCTGAGACAGCTGATAAGCATGCAGAGGTCTGAGCACCTTATTCCGAATCAACTGCCGAGCTAGCGGTCAGGAAGTGTTAGTACCATGGCGGGGGCATTCCGCGACCATGAAAAGTAGGTGCAGCACATGCCTCTGCCATGCAACACCTCCTGCATATCTGTGCACCCTCTGCCATGCACCATGCTGTGCATGGCATATGGTGCACACAGGTCAGTGAGGACATTACATAAGCCCCTGGGCCACTTTTCAGTGCCCTATGAAGGAAGGGGGCCTTGCTTGGGGCCCCCCAAATCTCTTTCAAACTAATTTTTCAGGGAGGACTTCTCACCATGAAAAGGCTGTTGGAAAGGGATATCGTAATCCTAATGACAGTGCCTGCCTCCGCACTGCTGCATTTAGGACACTGCTCCAACTGTCGCCCAGTCGGGATCTGTGATTCTGGTGGAGCCGGCAGTCTGGCATCCAACAGTACATGGTTCAACCGTCAGTATCAGAATACAGCGGGTAGGCTGAAGCGCTGTCAGCGGTTGAACCGCCACCGATGGGCTGTCGGTGGTCAAACCACCAACATCACATTCAAGCCCTAAGGGGCGCATGCATCAAGGTATTTTGCATTGCAAACAGTGCAATTTGCAAACATCGGCTGTTTGCAATCGCAAAATGGCCTTTTGCAATGCATGAAAGTTTTTGAGATTCACAATTTAGGTAATCGTAATTTCTTGCCATTACCTAAATTGAGAATGCATTGAGGTAATTGCAGTTTGCAATTCCCTAATGCATATGCAAGAAGCCTTTCCTGAATGCGGACTGTCCATTTAAGAAATGCTAATTAACATAATAATAATAATAATAATAATAATATTGAGTTTTGTAGAGCGCGAACAGCTACCTCACATGGAGGTGTCCCGGTGCTGTGAGAACAGACTAACCATATGCCAGGTAGCAAATCTTAGCGTAGTGGAGTGAAAAGCCAGGTTTTTAGCAGTCGTTTAAAACAAGTTTCAGAAGGGGCCTGTTGTAGGGCAGGAGGGAGAGAGTTCCATAACCCCGCCACATTGGCCAAGAAGGTTCTTCCACCCAACCGCGCTCTTCGCGCTCGAGGGACCACGAGCTGCACCCGCCCATTGGAGCGGAGGGTCCTCGATTGATGATACCTGGGTAGCCTGGCTCTCAAATAATTGGGACAGGTGCCATACAGGGACCTGAAGGCCAGCGTCAAGGCTTTGAACTTGATCCTACTGGCTACTGGAAGCCAGTGCAGTGCCCGAAGATGCGGAGAGACTGGGTGCTTAAAAGGAATACACCTCAACAGTCTCGCAGCCGCATTCTGCACCGTCTGTAGGCGCTGGATTAAGTATTGGGGAAGACCCAGATAAAGTCCGTTAGCGTAGTCCAGCCTCGATGTTACTGTGGCATGGACTACAGTCGTATGGCACTCTTCTGGTAGAAGTCTCAGGATCTTGCGCAGGTTCCTCAGCTTGGATAGACAGCATCCTGCTACCTGCTGAATATGAGAAGCAAAGTAGAGACTGCTATCCCAGCGGACTCCCAAGTTTTTGCACTCTGGCTCGGCGACGGGGGCATCCCCATTTCCACCGGCCACCAGAACTCTGCAGGGGGGGTTGATCCCTTGCCAAAGAAGATGACCTCTGTCTTCTCAGCATTCAATTTGAGTTTGTTTGCGTTCATCCAGCTGGCCACATCTCGGAGGCACCCCTTAAAATTTCCAGCGGACTCCCAAGTTTTTGCACTCTGGCTCGGCGACGGGGGCATCCCCATTTCCACCGGCCACCAGAACTCTGCAGGGGGGGTTGATCCCTTGCCAAAGAAGATGACCTCTGTCTTCTCAGCATTCAATTTGAGTTTGTTTGCGTTCATCCAGCTGGCCACATCTCGGAGGCACCCCTTAAAATTTGCAAAAGCGGCTTCCGACACCTCCGAGTATGGGAACACCAGCTGGGTGTCGTCAGCATAGGATATTGTCTTGACCCCCCAGTTTGCAATGAGTGTAAACAGAGGTGCCAAGTAAACATTAAAAGTAGCGGGCTCAGAGCCGACCCCTGGGGAACACCGCATTTTATCTTGGTGGGTTTAGACACCATATGACCCAATGCCACCTTCTGTGTTCTCTGTGACAGGTATGACTGAACCCATCCCAGTGCTTGGTCCTTTAGCCCTATCTCTGCCAGCCGTTGTAGGAGCCTACCATGATCCACCGTATCGAAGGTGGTCGACAGATCCAGGAGAACCAGCATAGCTGACTCCCCGGCATCCATCGACCACCTCACTGATTCTGCTACTTCAATGAGTGCAGTCTCCGTGCTAAAGCCCGGTCTAAAACCTGATTGAGTCTCATGTAAGACATCATTGTCCTCAATAAATTTGTTAAGCTGGCACTGGATTATCTTCTCAAACATTTTTCCTGGGGCCGCCAGCAGAGAAATTGGCCGCAGGTTGCTCAAGTCCAACGGATCACCATTTGCTTTTTTCTTTAACGGGAGGAGAGTGGCATGCTTCCATGCGTCCGGAAATACCCCTGAGGTAATGGACCCATTCCAGATGGACTGTAGGGTGGGTGCCACAAATTCAGTTATAGATTTCCAAAGTTTGGGCGGGCAGGGATCATCTGGGGAACCCGATTTATATTTTTGGAGCTCCTTAATAACTAAATCCAAGTCTATCTGAAGGAACTGCTCAAGTCCTACCATTGGCCCTATTTTTACTGCTATATCTGATTTCTCCGTCCCAACCTCCGGGCCAAAGGAGTCGTAAACTTTTTGGATCTTACACTCGAAAAACTCCGAGATACTGTTGCACAATGACAGGGATGGGGGAACCTCCCTTTCTATGCAGCTAGGTTTAAAGAAGGACTGCACCACTTTGAAAACTTCCTTACTTGAGTGCTCTGCTTCTCGGATAGAGGTCGCAGAGAAGGCTTTCTTGGCCCTTCTCACTGCCTTCTGCAGATTTTTTAGTGCATCCTTGTAGCGGTCCCTTTCTACATCCCCATACCTTACTCTCCATAACCTCTCTAATTTTTTACATGCCTTCTTTTCGGCTCTGAGATCGCTCAAGAACCAGGGGGCCGATGGAGACTCCCTTTGTGATGTTGCGCGTTTGGCGGTTGCAACTGAGTCCACCATGTTCTTGATCCAGTTATTAAATAGTTGCGCATCAGTATTGCTATCAGAAGTTAAAACAGGTTTATTCAGGCCCGGGGCCGGGCCCATAGCCTCAGGGAATTACTTTTTCCAATGCCTCTTGATAAAAGTACATTTACTCATAACCGGTCTGGGCGTATCTATTTCCACCGTAAAGGGAATAAGAAAATGATCTGACCAGATCAGCGGCAGGGCCGACTCTACCTTTACAGTATCCCCATTATTAGTAATTAAGTCTAGCGTGTGACCTGCTCTATGTGTGGGGCCCTCATTACACAGCGTCAGATTTGCAGTCATCAATGTGGACAGTAAGGTTTCAGCTAGGGTGCAATTATCCCTATCCACATGAACATTAAAATCCCCTAATAAGAGAAAATGGGAATGTAAGAGTGAGCTCTGAACAATCATATCCAGCAGTGATTCCAAGCTGGAGGTAGATCCTCCCGGGGGGCGATATACTAATAGCCCAGCCAGGGTCACCTGAGGGCCCATCTGGATACCAAAGTGTAGGCCATCCACTCCTGATATCTGGATAGGGGTTGATGAAGTAAGCGTGAAAGCTGCCTTAATTATCACCGCTACCCCTCCCCCTTTCTTAACCTCACCTCGATTAGCAAAACACATTTTGTAGCCCGTGGGTACAGCTAGTGCAATAGCCGTCATATTATCCTCCCCGAGCCAGGTCTCTGTTAAAAACAGAGCATCCCACTCATGATCCTCGAGGAGCAACCAAATGTCGGCTGCGTGCCTAGGCAGCGATCTACAATTTAGGAGGGCTGCTTTAAAGCACACGGACCTTGGCGCTACTGTTTTTGCAGGCATCTCATCGCCCGCTATACTGTAAACCCCCAGAGTGAACCCGCATCGCTCACATGTCTTAGGTGGAGACCTCGCCCCCAGCATCATCAAATGATCTCTGCAGCCTTGGTCAGTGTTGAGCGCCCACAGGTCTGCGGATGACCAGGCGATCCGGCCCCCATCCCACGCCTCCCGGGCAGCATGGCCGGCCACGGTCGCAGTCCGGTCACGGACGGGCGCAGACGGGCTTTCCTTTGGCGCACCTTTGGCGCGCCATCGTCGCGCCTGCTACGCTAGTCCGCTGCGCGGCCGGACACACATGCCCAGAAATAGGGTGGAGAGAGGAGGTGACGCGGTGGGTAGGAGGAGTCTCGTCCCTCCGCTCTAGCGGCACATGAAAGCCGTGGCGGACCGGGGACGGACCGAGGAAGAGGCAACAATCTCAATCAATGTGCCCGTGTCCCACCAGTTGTGCAAATAAGCAGAAGAATACAGGTATTTAAAATCAGGTTTAAAAACAAACACAATCACACGCAAAATAGTAAAACACCAGCGCCTATGGTCGCGCTGCTCTCACTAGCGCGGATTGCTTCCCTGGCGCCTTTTGTAGGCGGTGGTGGGAGGAGTCTCGTCCCTCCGCTCTAGCTGCACATGAAAGCCGTGGCGGACCGGGGACGGACCGAGGAAGAGGCAACAATCTCAATCAATGTGCCCGTGTCCCCCCAGTTGTGCAAATAAGCAGAAGAATACAGGTATTTAAATCAGGTTTAAAAACAAACACAATGACACGCAAAATAGTAAAACACCAGCGCCTATGGTCGCGCTGCTCTCACTAGCGCGTATTGCTTCCCTGGCGCCTTTTGTAGGTGGTGGTGGGAGGAGTCTCGTCCCTCCGCCATAGCGGCACATGAAAGCCGTGGCGGACCGGGGACGGACCGAGGAAGAGGCAACAATCTCAATAAATGTGCCCGTGTCCCCCCAGTTGATGCTAATATGTTTATATTTGAAAAATGCACAAAACTGCATTTTCCAAAGTGGCATGTGGCGCACATATACCCCTAGGGCATGTGTGTGCCTTACATATGCACCTGTTTTTTTGTTAGGGGTGCATCAGGGGGGCCTTAGGCCCCCAGGCACCCATGCCGGTGCATTACTAAATTTGCGATTACCAATTAGGTAATTGCAATGTTGGCAATGCAAGACCATTCCCTGAGGCCCATAGGAAAGAATGGAGTCGGAATAGCAAATAGCGATTCCCTAATTGCGTTTGCGATTTTTAAGGAAATTGCAATTAGAGAATCACTATTTGCAACCTGTTTTGATGCATTGAATTTTGTGATCACCAAATAGCAATTTCTTAAAAATCGCTATTCGGTAATCACAAACTGTAACTTTCATGCATGTGTCCCTTAGTCTCTGAAATGGAAGCCGGGGCAAGACAGCAGGCTATTGCCAAGGAGCAGTCCATGACATTGGATAGCCATTGGACGAGGTTCCAGTGAAACTGTTGACTTTTGAGGGGTAACCTCTGAATGGAAGAGATTTCAATTTCACGTCTAGAGAAGGTCCCTCCTTACATACGTATCGAGCCTTCGCCCAGTAAAGATTTCTACTCTCAGACTTAGTCACTTTTTGTAATGGATCTCAGATTTTTCCAGCTGGGCAAGGCTGAAGGTTACAGCCAAAGAAGGCTCAACAAAACCAGATATCTGTTCTGCGAGGTTCCACTGAATAAGATTTGTGCTGCAAAAAAGCTCACACAAATGCAACCAGTATTCTCAGCCCAGTAGCAGCACATCATCATTGGGTCAGCTTGGTAGGCTTATGGAGCCAAAAGGTTTTTTAGTTCCAGGTTTCTGGAGATACTAGGGTGCAAATACTTTGAGACAAGCCAAGGTTTTTCAGGACCTCAGGAAAGCCAGAAGGCACAAGCAGGCTACAGGGCAGTTACAATTGGAATGGATCAGCTGGAAAGTTGCAGTATACTTCTTGTAGCTTGCTGTGCCCTGTAACTTGAACAAGAGGTCAGCCTATGACATTTTGAGTCAACTTCTTTGTCTTGGGCACAATAAAGAGTGCAGGTTCAGTCCTTTTGTGCTCTTCTCAGTTGTTATACCAAAGGGGATCATGGACGGAGCATTTGAGCAAATCAAACACTCACCCCCAGTCAACTGATCTGGGTTTAATCCATCAATGCTTTGTTCGCCCTGAGTTGGCAGGGTAGGCCCAGACGTGGGTCCCTTGCTCACTCTACCACTGGATTCAAGATAGCCTGGCTGATGAGGATTATGAATCCAAAACCGGTCGCAAGATGCTTGTTTCCGGTCAAGGGAAGACATGGCTTGGCAGTTCGGGCTGGACTGTTCCCATGAGGCACAGGGTCAGACTGATTTGCATATGGCCATGTCTGAACTGGGGTGGTAGAATGAGCTAAAGAATGATGATGGATTAAACCCAGATCAGTTGACTGGGGGTGAGTGTTTGATTTGCTCAAGCACTCAGTCCATCATCCCCTTTGGTATTGCTTTGTTGGCCCTGAGTTGGCAGGGTATGCCTAGACGTGGCTCCCTTGCTCACTCCACCACTGGATTCGAGATAGCCTGGCTGATGAGGATTATGTATCCGAAACTGGTCCCAGGATGCTTGTTTCCGGTCCAGGGAAGATATAGCTTGGCAGTTTGGGCTGGACTGTTCCCATGAGGCACAGGGTCAGACTGATTTGCATATGGCCATGTCTGAACTGGGGTCGTGGAGTGAGCTAAAGAATGATGATGGATTAAACCCAGATCAGTTGACTGGGGGTGAGTGTTTTTCATTTGCTCAAGCACTTCGTCCATCATCCCCTCTGGTATCGCTTTGTTTACCCTGAGTTGGCAGGGTATGCCCAGGCGTGGGTCCCTTGCTCACTCTCCCACTGGATTCAAGATAGCCTGGCAGATGAGGAGTATGAATCCAAAACTGGTCCCAGGATGCTTGTTTCCGGTCCAGGGAAGATATAGCTTGGCAGTTCGGGCTGGACTGTTCCCATGAGGCACAGGGTCAGCCTATTTTGCATATGGCCATGTCTGAACTGGGGTTGTGGAGTGAGCTAAAGAATGATGATGGATTAAACCCAGATCAGTTGACTGGGGGTGAGTGTTTGATTTGCTCAAGCACTCCGTTCATCATCCCCTTTGGTATCGCTTCTCAGTTGTTAGGCTACAGGTTCAGCCTTCTTTTGATCTCCCACACATCTGGTAGTTTTCAGTAGAATACTTGGGATGCCATATTTATGCATGGCACCACCATGTGGGTTCGGGAGACTCCTGGCTCCTCCATAACCAGTAAGGTTAAGGTTTCTAGCGGTGACTCTATCCACATTTGCAGTTTTTGCTATGTGCCTTACTGAAAACAATTCTTTTAAAAAAACAAGGGGACCCAATGAGTTCCTAGGGACCTTGGGGCAGTCAATTTTAAGGAGAACAACGGTCCTTAGGGTTAGAATTTTCAATTACAAATGAAAATATAGACTCCAATCAGTACTATATCAGTCAATTTTTTCAGTACCCAGCTGGGCCTGAAAATTTTTTATTCAAATATAATCATAGATAAAAAAGAGACCACTGAAGGGGTCTTATTTGGAAACTGATAGGGTACAAGCCTGTACCTATCCAGAACACACTCGAACAAAGTTCGGGGGTGGAAAGGGTAAGGAAAAAGGTGAAGAAGTAAAGAATATCAGGCAAACAAGGAAAAAGCGGGGGGAGCCAACTGTCCCTTGCAACATTAGCACATTTTGCAAAGCAAGCTCAGACAGACAATTTATATATAAATGTATATATATATATATATATATACTAGAAACAAGTGCTGTTTGTAAATAAGAATTTTCTCTCTTTTCTCCTATCTTATTTTTCCTTATTCATAACAGGTTTTCAAAAAAGGTACAAACAGGCAATATATCTTAAGTCCTGACGATGATCCCAGTTCACTAGGAGCCAGGGATCGAAACGCCGTCGACACTTTCACAATTCTGTAACCTTGCCATTGTGTTAATATTTGTTACAGTAATTGTCTGTCTGAGCTTGCTTTGCAAAATGTGCTAATGTTGCAAGGGACAGTTGGCTCCCCCCGCTTTTTCCTTGTTTGCCTGATATTCTTTACTTCTTCACCTTTTTCCTTACCCTTTCCACCCCCGAACTTTGTTCGAGTGCGTTCTGGATAGGTACAGGCTTGTACCCTATCAGTTTCCAAATTAGACCCCTTCAGTGGTCTCTTTTTTATCTATGATTATATTTGAATAACAATTTTTCAGGCCCGGCTGGGTACTGAAAAAATTGACTGATATAGTACTGATTGGAGTCTATATTTTCATTTGTAATTGAAAATTCTAACCCTAAGGACCGTTGTTCTCCTTAAAATTTACTGAAAACAAGCCCACAGTGCCTTTCTGAGCTGTATTATCAAGCTGATTAACAGAATATCTGGAAGAAAATACAAATCTTGGTATTGCTGGGTGATAGTGATGCCGTTTGTACCAATTGCTTTTCCCTTTTACTATAGTGCCCCTTGTGGTCAGAAAATGTTGAGACCTAGTCAACTCAGGGATATTTGGCCCAGATACCCATAAAATATCCCTCTTCACTGATTATGTCTTCTTATCCCTTTCTTGCCCTGCCACCTCCCTCCCTCCTACAACTCAAACTCTGACAAAAAGAGCAGCTTTAATATAAACTTAATCAAATCTGAGGGCCTTATCCTTCCCTTTCCCCAGGCAGTGATACATAACTGGAAAACATATTTTCCATTTTGAAGGGCCAGTCAGCATTTAACTATTTGAGAATCAATTTTACACCAAAGAATGTTTACATCTATAAAACAAATATTCCTCAGTTACTCTAACATATTCGCAAAATCCTTAGACAATGGTCCCATCTTTTCCTCTCCTTAGGTACATATATGTGTTTATGGCACTGCTCATACTCTTAAAACAAAAAATATTGATGATGATAAAAATAGTACTTTGATTCCTATGGTTAAAGGATCACCCCTACATTTCTCACAAATTCTAGCGAAGTCCGAACCATAGGAGTGGCGTGGGGTTCTCAGAACTCCTTATTTATTACAGAGCATGTGAACTATGAATCCTTGTAAACTGTTCTGTCCAAGCTACAAACAAGTTGTTGCATCATATGGAGGGAACACTAGCTGGTAGAGCTCTGTGGGACCTGGTTTGGTTCCCCAAAAGAGACAAACCCGCCAGTGAATACTTAAACAGTCGATGAATGCCACTCTCACGATCTGGGATAACATATGCAAATGCCACCACCTTACCATCCTCCCATCCCCTCATATGCCTACCCATCATAATCTGTCCTTCAACCCAGCTGTGATCCCGGAAACGTTGATGGCTGGAAACATAGGGATTGCACCATGATTTCAGTTCTTTTTCAGAGAGCTTAAATCAGATCCATCATTCGGTTTAAGCATATCTTCAGCTAGAGGAAGCAGAGGAATATCACCATGTACAAGTTAGACACCGGAGGCCTGATTCACAAAGGTAAACTTACACTATTCTGTAAATTTATGATTGTTTGGTATTCACAAAGGGGCTTACTAGTAGTAACTTTACGAAGGTGGAGTCTCCGCACACAAAAAGATAGGACTTTCCTATTTTTTTATGTGCATAGAGTCTGCTCTCATAAAGATGCTACTGGTAAATCACTTTGTGAATACCAAACAACGTTAAATGTACACAACAGTGTAAGTTTACCTTTGTAAATCAGGTCCTGAGGGACTATTCACTAGGGGTGGACAAAAGTGATGGAGTTTTACTCCATGAAATTCCACGGAGTTACATAAATCTTCAGGGCAAATTTCGACCCCATCCGAAGCTTTCTCATCGTGAATAGTCACGACTGTCCACGACCGCCCACATTGAGAAAATCTTGCCGGGTGCCATCCTAGGACCACAAAATCACAGTAGAGGATGCCAATTTTTGTGTCTTAACATTGGCGAACAAAGTACAAGACAAAACTCCTTCAAGCAGCGGTTGATGGAGTTTTGCTGGAACTCCATGTCACAAGCGTAACACAGAGAGGGCTAAACTCTCCGAACTCCACCAGCGAATAAGAATTTATTGCCCACTCCTACTATTCACAAAGGAAGCATACTCTTGTGAGTAATTTATACACATAATTTACCCTTGCACTTTTTTGTAACTACTAATTTGGGCTATTCACAAAATGTGAGTGTACAGTTACTCAGAAGTGTAGACTTACATGTCTCCACCTTCTGAAAAAAGAGGTGGAGCCAAATTTACTGAGTAAGCTCCTACTTAAAAATAAAACAGTAGCAAGTCCAGCTCTACACATGGCTGAGCAGTGATATTGCAACACTCTCCCATTAGAAAATATTTGAGGTGAGAACTTAAACTAAAACCCCATAGGATATTTTGTTAAATTAAATTAAATTATTTAAAATATAATTCAATGTTGAAAATATATCAAAATAAAACATAGTTAACAACCTTTTTCAATTTTAAAATGTAAAAGAAGAGTTTTTAAAAACAATGTTTTTGGGTCTCCTGACAGTTTACAAGATAACAAAAATGTTATGGCCATGAGGGAGACACTCATGCAGGAAATGTTTTAGGTCTTGCTGGCCCTCAAAAGACATACTGTTAACAATTCAGTGGGCCTACAACTCGCCCACAGCATACCATTAGTTGTTTTGCTGCCACTCTAATTTGCAATCTTTTGATTGCTTTGCTATCATAGGCTTCCCTCCCTTTCTTTTATTATCTCCTCCCTGGAGCATGGACCGAGTACTTGGGTTCTTTCTCGTCTTTGTTCTTCCTACTCTTTTTACAAAGAAATATTGTTTTTTATTAGAAGCATTTTGGTATTATTACTGGACATCCAATGTGCATTCCTACTGATAAGGCAGGTATGCAGCTTCTTTTTTATGTTACTTTCACCGTATCTATTGGTATTGATGCTTTAGTTACTTACACCCACAACTGTAGTACTCAGCACCTCTCTACTTTATGCTACTCCAGTCCTATACCATTCCACTTTTCGCCACTCTACGCCACTCCACCCTACACTGTTATATAATCTATGCCACTCTACTCTACACCACTCAAATCGACTCAACTACTCTCCACTCTAAGCCACTCAACTCCACTCCACCCCACACTACTCTTTGCCACTGCACTGCATGCCACTCCTTTTTTTTTTATATATTTTTATTTTCAGAGCCAGAAAAAAAAGAAAAGAGAACAGAAAAGCAGTCTTAATACAGAGTACAATTTCAAATTGTGAGATAATCAGGTGATAAAAGAAAAAAAAAAAAGAAAAAAAATATAAAACACAAAGAATTCATTGAAAGAAACACCATAACAGTAAGCAATTAAAATGTATATATGCTTAAACCCCATTCTTCCAATGTATTAGGGGTAGCCATATCGCCTCTCCACACTTAGCAGCTTTGGGTCCTCTAGTGGCATAAATAGCATTCTCGAGACTAAAAATCGCAAGTAGACGTGCGAGCCACATTTGAAAGCTTGGAGGCTCTTTGTCTTTTCACCTTGCGGCCAATATAATTCTAAAGACCAGGGTACCGATAAATAGGAGTGCTTCCTCGTTTGGTTTTAAATTAAGTGAATTTTCGTATCCGAGCACATATAATGTAGGAGAGACGGGAACTTTGTAACCAAACACCTCATCCCAGAAATCGGATATCATTCTTTTAACAAGAGTTAATTCTCTACATTCGCTAAACATGTGGATTAGTGTTGCTGGGCCGAGTAGGCATCTAGGACAATGGTCGTTCTCTCTCAGACCCCAGGCAAAAAGCTTTGCCGGAGTGTAGTAGAGAATGAAGATAGTTTTATACATCTGAGCTTTAAGGCTAGATGACAAGAGAAGACAGTCCGTTAGTTCTAGGGTTCTATCAATATCAATATTAGGATTTGAGAGTTTGTCTGCCCAGTTAACTTCAGTTTTTTCTAAATCGTCTTGGAGTTTTGCCATAAGACAGCCATAAATTGAGCGGATTCGGGTTGTTTTTCTGGCTATAAGCTCGATGATATAAATTGTTCCCGTGAAGAGACAGGGTGCTTTAGATTTAAGTATGGTGTATACTTGGACAAATTTAATGTAGTCGGCGTTAGACAATTGATATTTTGTCTGTAGATCTATAAAGGTAGTTTGGTAGTTTTTCGCCAAAAAGTCCCCAATAGAATTAATTCCTATCAATTCCCATTTTTTTGATATGACATCAAACCCAAGATCCGAAAATAGATTACAGTGCCAAAGAGGGGTATATCTATTTATTGTTGGTATCTGCATATATTTTATCATTTTAGTCCATATTCGCAAGGCATTGGAGATAGTTTTAAATGTAGTCTTTTTATAGTAGTTTGTTTCCACTTGCCTCAAAAAAAGACCCTTAGCTCTCTGCCCTAGTGCTAGCTCGTAGATTGACGGAATCATTATGACTTCGATATCATCTGAGGTGGTATAGAGTATAGAAGCGGACTCATTTGTTGAAGAAATGAGGCCCAAAAGTAGAATAGCATATTTGGGATCGCTAATCCTCCCCTATTTAGAGGGAGTGAAAGAAGTTTGAGGGACCTCCTAATTTTGCCCTGCTGCCACATGAACTTTGACATGAAAGATTCAAGAGTTTTTCAAATATTCTCTTCGAGAGTCAGTGGAATCGCTTGAAAGAGGTATAGTGCTCTTGGGAGGACATTCATTTTTAGGAAATTACCCCTGCCAATGATTGAAAGTTGTAAGTTGTTTACACGGTCCAAATCTTTCTTGATATGGTTCAATAATGGCTCGTAGTTAATTTTTGGAATAAGTTTAACATCGGGACATATGCTAATGCCCAGGTATGTAGCTATATTGGCTCTCCTATAGTCTGTACACACCGTATTATCTGTACAGAGCAAGATTGTCTTGCCTTTATTTAAGGAATATCCAGAGTAATGTCCATATGTACTTGTTAAATTTTCTATTTCTGTCATTGATTCTATGGGATCAGGTGTGAATATGTCAATGTCGTCGGCATATGCCAAAACCTTGGTTTCATATTGACCAGTTATAACAGGTGTATTATTTGATTTTCCAGGAGTTTTAAGATAAGGGGATTTATGTATAGGGCAAATAAAATTGGTGAGCACGGGCATCCTTGCCTTGTACCTCTTGATATGTTGATCATAGCTGATTCGGAGCCCATAATCTGTAATTTTGCCGTTGGGCCGCTATACATAGCTTTAATGGATTTAATACATTTAGAGCCGAAATTATTTCGTTCCAGGACTGCCCAGAGGAAGGTCCAAGAGACACGATCAAAGGCCTTTTCGGCATCAAGTAGAATCATCGACATCCGGCCCCCTGTTGCAGCCATGATATCAAAAAGGGCAATAGCCCTACGGGTGTGGTCGGTGGTTCCTTTGCCTGGAATGAAACCATGCTGCGACGGGGAGACCAGGCGTTCGATGACCCCACCAAGCCGAATGGCCATAACTTTGGCAAATAATTTAGAGTCCGAATTGATTAAGGAGATTGGGCGGTAGGATGTGAGTTCGTCTGGGGGTTTCCCTTTTTTAGGAAAGACAATAATATTTGTCTCTTTCCATGAAGCTGGAGGGTTACCGCTCCATTGGATCTCAAGAAACAGATCAAGGATCAGGTGTCCGATATGCTTGCTCAAAATCTTATATAGATCTAGGGGAATTTTGTCCGGGCCTGCGGCTTTTCCGGACGCAAGTGAGGACAGGGCAAGTTGAACTTCCGCATAGGTAATTTCTTTTTCAAGATCCTCACGGGTAACACTGTCTAAAGTACTAAATGATTCCGGGTTATTAAGAAGGTTGTACAGATAGATGTTTGTTTCGTCCCTGTTTGCTGTTATGTCGTCCTGATACAGATTGTCAACTCTTGAGAATGGACAGTGGATATAGCACCAAGATATAGCACCAAACTCGTATCAACCAAAAGTAATAAGTAATTCAAAAAGTAAATCCAGTGTGCCACTTGCAAAACCGGTACCCTCTGTCCAGGGGCACCTCACGTAAAACGTGAATCCAAAATGTTTATCATCCAGTTCTAGGGCACCACTCCAATCATGTATAGTCAATTCAAATTTCTCAGAGTCCACATCCAAATTCAGAAATCTTGATATTTTCTCAGTTCTTTTTTTATTATTTTCTTATACTCAAAAGAATCATCAGCCAACGCGTTTCGTTCTGACCACCAGAACTTCTTCAGGGCTGGAATAATCAAACATACATAAATAAGGACAAACTGTCACATAGATATATATAAACTACATATAAAAAATTGTACATACAGCCATATAAATACATATAAAAACATAAAACATCTGTATACATTAAAAACACGACCATAACATTACATCACAATGGATTAGCTATGTGTTGTAATTTTTGGAGGATTACAACCTCGTTTCCCTTAATAAACAATCGAAAATTTCTCAATTCTTCCTAAGGTACTGGACTCTTACTGTAAGAGTTAGTAATTTCTAAACGTAAAAGGTAACTGTAAGAAATAATGAAGCAACATCACAGTAATTGCAAGCAGAACAGAAAGGAAGGGGGGAGAAAAGAGAAGTCTCAGCGTACCGTGTGTGATTGTGATTGTTGAAAACACCAACACTGAGTACCACTGATAAATATAGGATCCTTCCAAACAACAAAGATAATCCAATAAGGATATCTGGATGAGTATAACTGAAAAGAAGAGATGTAAACAACCAATTACAGAAAGCATAATACCAACAGTCATAGGCGTTGACACAAACATCTGGTGGGCGAAAGGTTGAAAAAACTCATTAACATATCTTCTAAACGGGCGACCATGGGATGTATATAATAATACTTTTATCAACAAAATAGGGAACAAATGACCATGAGCACCTATATCTGATGTCCAGTAAAGAAATAAGTTTTAAAATCATTGCAATGAAAAAGTCTCATACTCATATATGGGTTACCTATAAGCCTTGTCCCAAATCATAGAGAACATATAAAAATAGTAATGGCACAACTAAGTGACTCAAAATAAACATGATCATTTAATGTAATAAGCCTACCTGACTGGTTTATTCTTCACACTGCACTTAGTAGCAGCTGTTGGTCAATAATTATTTTTAATTCAAGCGTTAGACCTAATAATCTCAGCAAATAACCTATGAATAAACAAAAATAGATCGTTTTTTTTAAAAAAGGAGAGCAATATGTAGCCCATGGCATTTTTACCCATATGTCAACGTCTATGACTGTTGGTATTATGCTTTCTGTAATTGGTTGTTTACATCTCTTCTTTTCAGTTATACTCATCCAGATATCCTTATTGGATTATCTTTGTTGTTTGGAAGGATCCTATATTTATCAGTGGTACTCAGTGTTGGTGTTTTCAACAATCACAATCACACACGGTACGCTGATACTTCTCTTTTCTCCCCCCTTCCTTTCTGTTCTGCTTGCAATTACTGTGATGTTGCTTCATTATTTCTTACAGTTACCTTTTACGTTTAGAAATTACTAACTCTTACAGTAAGAGTCCAGTACCTTAGGAAGAATTGAGAAATTTTCGATTGTTTATTAAGGGAAACGAGGTTGTAATCCTCCAAAAATTACAACACATAGCTAATCCATTGTGATGTAATGTTATGGTCGTGTTTTTAATGTATACAGATGTTTTATGTTTTTATATGTATTTATATGGCTGTATGTACAATTTTTTATATGTAGTTTATATATATCCATGTGACAGTTTGTCCTTATTTATGTATGTTTGATTATTCCAGCCCTGAAGAAGTTCTGGTGGTCAGAACGAAACGCGTTGGCTGATGATTCTTTTGAGTATAAGAAAATAATAAAAAAAGAACTGAGAAAATATCAAGATTTCTGAATTTGGATGTGGACTCTGAGAAATTTGAATTGACTATACATGATTGGAGTGGTGCCCTAGAACTGGGTGATAAACCTGATACAGATTGTGATAATATTGCTGAAATGCATCAATTATATCGGGGGTCTGTGTGAGTGTCTGCCCTCTCACTCGAATAGCGGTAATGGCATTGGATACATTTTTCTGGCGGGTTTGCTGGCCCTTTCACCGTTTTCATATAATTCCTTCTGGTGTACTTTGTATGTCTCAGCAGCTTTTTGGCTAAGCCCTTAGTTAAGCTCAGATTTTAACACTAGCAGTTTATACATGGCATTTTTCCCATCTGTTCCTTGTGAGATTTGTATAATGTGTTCTTCCTCTGCCCTTGCCAGCTCATGAACTTTCTGGGTATATTCATTATTCATTTGTTTCCGTGCCCTAGCTTGAAAGCTCATAGTCTCGCCTCTTAGTGCAGCTTTGAAACAATCCCACACCACATTCCTAGAGGCACTATAGCGATTGATATCAAAAAATTCTTGGGTCCATCTAACAATATGATTAATGTAGGCTTTATTGACAAGGAGTTTGCGGTCAAAAGTCCAAGCCCGGTGTATTCTTGATG
The DNA here is from genome assembly GCF_964263255.1 of Lissotriton vulgaris. Taxonomy (NCBI): domain Eukaryota; kingdom Metazoa; phylum Chordata; class Amphibia; order Caudata; family Salamandridae; genus Lissotriton; species Lissotriton vulgaris. Next base: position 854,554,840 of record NC_141697.1, on the reverse strand, counting down.
GAGTTGAAATACTAATTGTGAGGGTTAGTGCATTATGATCAGATAAGATTTTTGGAAGTTTGATGATAGTGGCTTGTAAGGCTAAGTCAGGTGTTGAAAACATGTAGTCTATCCGAAAATGCTTGCGATGAGGACAGGAAAAATATGTATTTCCAGGATCTGGGTAATTTTTGGTGTTCCATATATCAACCAAGCCCAGGCTATCCTTAAGCCTGCCAATCGCCCTAAAAACTTGTGGCTTACGTCCAGTATATTTTAAGTGTGGGTGTTTATTGCTTGTTTGATCAAGCGAGATGTTAAGATCCCCACACATAATGATAGGCCCCTGACAGTCTGCAAGTTCTAACTCGAGTTTCTCAAAGATATTGGGGTCATCTTGATTAGCCCCATATACTGAACATACAGTAATGCCAAGAGCAAGCTTGACGATTGCCCATCTGCCTTGTGGGTCCGCTAATTTCCTTGTCGCTTGACCAAGAGAGGTTTTAGCTAGTATGGCAACTCCCCGGGTGTTAAAGGTTTGTGAAGTACAAACTAGTAGGTTATAGCCCCTTATGGTGAGCAATGTCCTCTTATCCCAAGGCAGGTGAGTCTTTTGGAGACAGATAATGTCTACTGGATTTTGATTAATTATCTCACCCAGGCGTTGGCGTTTATCTCTGGATAGCAGACCGCCAACATTCCAGGTTTGAATAGTCAATTTCCCCATGAGGATGTAATAGATGAGTTCGATATTGATACTTGACCCTGCTGTTTAAGTTCGGACTGCAATTTATATCCTGTTCGATCCACCTTGATTAGCATGGTGCCTTGGATAAATATTTGTTTAGAAAGGGCTTATCTTACCGCTGGCTCTGATTTCATTTTTTTTAAATTCACTCCCCCCCCACCCCTCCCACCCCTCAGTGTTCACCCACCCACCCTCTACTCCCCCCCCAAAAAAGCATTCAGACTCCATAAGAGTCTGAGTGATGGTGACCTGGTTCACAGGGAACCAGGTTGTTGGCAGCGTGTGATTGGTTGGTAACCGGCTCCGCCTCATCCCAGCCCCAATATTGATAAGGAGTGGGGAGTACATTTTATACAATAACTTTTTTTTTCAGTTAGTTACACAGAGGCATATTACCGGACTGTACTCTCTATGTCACCCCCCACCATATACTTAATTTTTTATTTTTATTTTTATTTATTTATTTATTTATTTATTATTTTTTTGAGAGCTTTAGTCCTTGCGTGATACTAGTGTGTAAACATTTTGGGTAACCGATTTAGTGTGTGTTTTTTTTTTTCTTTTCCCGTGTCCTTATTGTCCCCGGCTGATCTGTATCCCTGCTACTAGCAGAGATCTCATTTAGGTAGGCTTGTGCCTGAATTTCGCTGGTAAAGCTTCTGGTGGCACCATTGAGGATGATTTTAAGTCTCGCAGGGTTCTGTAGATATACTGTGGCTCCCAACTGTTCAAACGGGATAAAGAGTTTCCGCATGCGCCACCTTCTCTCTACCGTTGCGTGGTAAAAGTCGGGTCTGCTAAAGAATGTAAACCCTTTATGTTCCCTTTTATGGTTTGGTCGGGCAAGATCAAAAATTGCTTCCCGCAAGAGGAAGTTGCCAAAATAGACCAACATTGCCCTAGGATATTTCTCTGGAGATTCTGATAGTTTATTGAGGAAAAGAGAAAATCGATGGGCCCGCTGGACCTCTTTGTCCCAGTCCCAAGTGTTTAGTTCAGGAAATGAATCTTTAAGGAGGGATATTATATAGCCCCTAGGGTCGTTCCATTCGACGCCCTCGGGAATTCCCAGAAGACGCAAGTTGTTTCTCCGGGCCCTATTTTCTTGGTCCTCAACTTTCGACATCAAGTCTCGCACAATTCCATCATGTTCTTTGCCTTGTTTCTGAAGGACAGAAACATATTTTTCGAGGTTATCTTTCCGTAACTCCACCAAAGCCATTCGGTCAGATATTTCTAGGCAGGTTAGGCCCACCTTCTTAATTGCTCCTTGAAGATTAGTATTATCACGTTTCACATCTTCTTGAAATTTCATGATAGTATTGAGTACATCCCCAAGGAAGGTTCAGGTTGACCCCCTCCTTTGCTGGATAGCTGATGGTTAGTGATGTTTGCATCTCTTGGTGATTTGTAGTTAAGATCGATCAATGAAGTAGCTTGTGAGGATATATTCCCTTGGCGATGATCCAGCCGATCTGTATTACTGCCTTGGTCAGTGGTGTCTTCCTCAATAAGTTTTTGTTGTCTCCTCTGTCTTTGTTTCTTTTTTTATTGTTTTCTCTTAGCGCTATTATCTTTTGGCGAATCCTTCGCCTTTCTGGGATTGGGATTAGTATTGGAATCTGAATCAGATGGTCCTAAGCTTTCAGAGTTTGTCAGCTCGTGTCTCGATCTATGATGTTCACTTGATGTAGACATCCCAGTCTCATATTTCTCAGATTCTTGTTCAGAATCTGAATTTAGATCTGATCCTGGCCTGTCTGAATATATAGCAACACTGCCTGGGTTTAAGTCAATGTCTCGATATTGAATGTTTTTTACCGACACTGCATCAGTCAAGCTTCCGGATGGGGAATTGGAGGTTAGGGCCTGTGGGCTATTTGTCTGAAGGTCAGTAGTTTCTATTGATTCTTTAGGTTGATTTGTAGAACCGTTAGTTACGGTCGGTGGTCCGTTCGTGGCTTTCCCCTTTACAGTTAGCTGATGCTTTCTCCGACTACCGGAAGTTTTCGACAGTTTGTTAGAGAAAGTGACACTTTCAGTAGGCCCCCCCTGATCGGGTTGACCTTTTGTTATTGGATTGAAGATAGATGTAATCCGGGGTTGGTCATCATTTGGCTGACCACTTGTTTTGGCAGCGCTCTTTAAGTTTTTGATGGCCAGTAGCCGTTTAGCTTTTTTTGCAAGTAGATCCATTTTGGCTGATGTCTGCAGGTTATCTAGTTCTTCTTCAATATCCTGTTCTGACTCCTGGCTTTTGTCATTGTGTTTGCCTTTGTTTTTTCGTCCTATGTCCTTCTCCTTCTCCTTCTCCTTCTCCCTCTCCTTCTCTTTATCCCTCTGCTCCCTCTGCCTCTCTTTCTCCTTATCTTTGTCAGCTTTCTTAATTTTTTCTTCTTTATTTTTTGCACCCCGTGTCTCAGGCCGATTTGTCGCATTCCCCTGGCCCTGGATAGTTACTTCCTCGGGATGGGTTCCTGCCCCCTGTGCCCCGAGTACAGCTAACGCTGTCGCATTTGTCTCATTCAGCGTGTTCAGCGTGTTCTTAATGGATGGTTTATATGGCACAGACCCGAGACTTAAGCTCTCCACATCTTCCATGCTAAACAGCTTCTTTGTAGTTGAGATTTACTTCTGCTGTATCCATAGTCGATGCTCTTACCAAGGCTGGAGCGGGAGTAGGCGCAGACAACTCTCACAGTGACTTTCGATATGAGCTTTCGTTGCCTTGGTCTCAAAGAACTCTCGCACTGGGGCCGGAAAGGAAATTTCTTGCGGTTGCCGAAATTTTCCACTAGAGACAAGGGGTTTGTAGGTGCTATTGCCAAACTACTCGGACCACCAAAGGAACCAACGGGGGCGGAGCACACTGTGGTTGTACTAATCTGAATGTCCCGGTTATTCACAGTTAGTCTGATCTGCATTGGGCTGTGTCCTGTGTTCGATATCGCCGATGTCGCCTATATAGTCGCCTGTATAGTTGCCTTGCAGACTCGGCAGACTCTGCAGACTCGGGAGGCTCACCTTTCAGCAGGTCGGCAGATCTAGTGATTAATCACGGAGATCCGCTGGTTAGCCGCTCATCAATCACATCTGTCAATAACTGGAGGGCTGAGACAGGATCAGTAGGGCTGAGAATAGTTGAATCAATGGGCTAAAACAAAGCACGATACGAACATAAACACCAAACACCAACACCAGGGGCTGCGATCAGGGGCGTAGCTAGAGCTTGTGCCGCCCGGGGCTAGCCCTCAGATTGCCGCCCCTTGACGGGGGGGGGGGGTGCTGGGGAAAAAGGACGGTGGCACTTGAAATAAATAAAGCTGAGACTCTGCAATACAAGAAATAATGAGAATGGTGTCATTCTCTGTGTGCAATGCTCTCCAACGGCAGTTTTCGCAGAGGGAACAGTGAATGGGGTGTTCTGATTGTTACAGTGCTGGGCAGGACAGCACCAAGGTGTGCACTGACAATATGCATTCTTAGAGGAAGCAACTTTGGTAATTAAGACTGCAACCGAGAGCTCCCTAAACAGCGCAGAGAAGACCTTGAAGCACTTTAAGGCAACCCCACACAGCTGTGGACTGCACATGGACAGCGTCGAGAACCCCCGCACACTGTTTCCAGCACCCTGCATTAACAGCATAACAGCATCACCTGGGGGCGAACATACAGGGGCCTCACAACCCTTGAGTGGGGTCCCTATTCAACCCCAGGCCAATGAATGAATATCTGTGAGCTACTGGAGAATATGGGCCCCTCCTGACAGTCTGCATGGGGTGGTCAGCTGCGTCACACCGCCGCTCCTATTTTTGGGACCAGGGTTCGATTCCCGGCGCGGCAGGTTTCTGGACCAGGGTCAGCGGACTCGATAATTCTCTCGCCTCGGTGCCCACTCTGATCAGTGATCACACTCGGCAACTCTGGGCATTAGCTTGCCTCATCTTCACTAACGGCCCCACCAGACCGCCGGGGATGCCTGGTCTCACCCTGGAGATACCCATTAAGGGACCATCTCTCAGGGAAGCCAGGAAGGGTTTCGCAGCGGTCGAAGCGCCTTGGGACCCTACGGGTAAGTAGTGCGCTATATAAATGCCTATACATTTACATTTACATTTACATTTATGTATGCATTTGTATGTAGCGCGGACTTTACCCGAAGGCGTCAGAGCGCTTCACAATAGGAACAGTAATGACACATGAGGAGAAAATTGCAAGTGAACAAATTACAAAAGCAGACGTTAAGTTACATGAGGCAAAAATGACCATTGTGAGCAAACAAAATACAAATGGTACAAAACGGTGCATTACAGGAGGAGAAAGTGACAAGTGTGCAGGTTACAAGAGAAAACAAAGTACAATTAGAGGTATAATACTGCAATATATGGCAGACACTCAGGCACAAGAACAAACGTTACGTAGGCAATGGTGGCACTTGAGCAAGTATCAAAAGCCAACAAAATGTGAGAGGTAGCAAACAGTGTGTTACAAGAGAAAAGTGGCCTGTGCATGTTACAAAAGAGTCTTTTCAAGCAGGTATAATTACACTAATAGGAACTGAGAAAATCTACCAAGCTCCAGTTCCCTCACTGCCCACATTGTATTCCACTGTCCTGCCACTCACAGCTTGTTTAATGCTAGGCAGACATTGTCCAAAGCAGGAGGCCCTCTCAAGTCTAGGCCCCGCTCCACATCTCTTGCCCAACAGTATCAGGATGTACAGTCCTTGCTCCCCCATCACTTATTCATATCTGCCCTCCTCAAGACGTCTTTGCCTGGGTGCCCAATGAAGGCTGGATGAAAAATGGCACATTCCCTGTTTACTCCTGTTGAGACTGGACAAGGGAGCAAGTCATTCTACATAATATGTTTTATTTCAAAATGGTATAGTGCCTCGAACGTTATGAGTGCTTTACCAGATACTTCAATCATGCTATATGAGGGCTCCAATTCAAAGTCTCGACAAACCACAGTATGTACCATGCTATTTATTTTTGAGTGTGCTGCCTGTTCTAAGCTAACAACCTGCTCATTTGCTACACACTCCGATAACCTACCTACAATACCATTACTTAGTATTACATAATGCTTTCAAAATTATGATATTACCAATATTATTAATTCTCCAGATAAACCTTGAATACCGAACACTGAAGACCTATTTGAACATTCTCTCCATCCACTGGCGCATGATCTCCCTCTACCTTTCTTATTCTCTACTTTAAATTGCCTCTTGCACATTAGACACAATTCTCTCCTCTTCTGCAACCCGCACCTCACATAGTTCTATCCACTCCCCATCTCTTCAAACAGAAATCCTGGTGTATTTTATAAACCCTTTGATGCACGTGGAATGATTTATTACTTTAAGCACAACAGCAGTACGCTACCACGTAATGAACATTAGAAAAATGTACTCATGTCTCCTAATTTTATTGCACTAAAGCAATAATTCCGTGGTACTTAATAAAATGCGCTAATGAAACAGCCTGATTTTGAGCCACCCCGGCATCTCTTCTACCCACAGAACAATGTGTTTAACGTTGCTACCAGACACTTGTTCAACTTGTCTAGACATACTACCCCCCTTTTCTCCCATGGTTGTTCTTTTTAAACGTTATTTCTCATTTTATAGGTGTATTATACGTAGGAAATGGTGGCACTTGTGCAAGTATCAAAAGACAACAAAATGTGAAAGGTAACAAACAGTGTGTTACAAGAGAAAAGTGACGTGTGTATGTTACAAAAGAGTACTAAAACAGGTACAAGGATAATTCTGCAATAAATAAATGGCAAACACTCCAACCATAAGAATACACTGAGAAGGCACTGCATAGTCATGGAGTCCGACGAAGGTTGCCACATACTTGCTTGGGCGCCGTCAAGCGGCCCCTGGCAGCGCCCACTGGGGGCTCTGGACGTACAATTTAGCCTCACCTAGTACTGGATGTCCGGCACCGGGATGGCCGCTGCAGCCGAGAACTGAATAATTGACGCCCCTCTGGAGGACTCTGAGCGAGGCTGGGCGGCTGGGCAGGAAGGGAGCAACAACCACAAAGGTCGGAGCTGGAGGACTGACGAGGACGTCACTAACGCGGGGCGGGACTTAGGCCATGCCCGCGCTGCACCATGCACACCCCTGACCTGCTTGAAAGTTTTTTTTAAACACTGCAGCTGCTGGCACAGTGCAAATGCGGGCGGCGGCCGCGGCATTGGAAGCTCGTTGCGGCCACGGCCGCCTTAATAATTTATGTGGACACTGTGCTCCCCCAAGAGAATCCCAAATAAATGATAAAGGCCGCCGCGGCCGCAACGGGCCTCCAGTGCCGCGCGACCGCGGCCGCCTCAGAGATGGTGTCGCCTGGGGCGGACTGCCCCCCCCCCCCCCCGCCCCTCCCTAGCTACGCGGCTGGCTGCGATTCATTAAACCGGTTACGACAAGTTACAGGTTGCATCAGCTCAGTAGAAGCTATCCCCCGCCGCCGTGGGATGCAGTGAGTAAGCCGTGATGGAGCCAGGGAGCAACAAGGGAGCAGCCTGAGCAGAGAACACGGAGCGGGGCTGATTGGGGATTTCTGAGTCACACAGTGTTCATAATGGGGAAGTAATGGGGAAGAAGAAGAACTCCACAGGTACAGATACAAGTGCGGGGGTATGATTGAATGAAGGATAATGGACACAGGTACAGAATGTTAGCATTAGCGGGTCAGAAATTTAGTTTTGTAAATTCAGGCCTCTCTGAGTCTTAAGATTAGTTCAGTTTTTTTTTTTTTTCGTTTTCTCAGCAACCTCGCGTACTCACGGTTTAGCCAGTTAGGTTCGACCAGACTCGTCCCGGTGCATCTGCTCAGGGTTTTTTCCCCAAACCTGTCCGGTACGACACGATGCTAGACTGCTCGATCACCCGATGGCTTGACTGGCTCGGTGCTGCAGGCTGTTCAGCTGTTCGGCTGCTCAGTGCTATGGGCTGCTCGGTTGTTGACTCGGGCTGGGACCGGGTTGGTACTGTCGACTATCTCTTGTGCGGTTTGTTTGTCTGTAGGTCTGTAGACTGACTTCCCAGCCCCGATCCGCTCCGATCCGCTCCAATCATCAGCCGCGAGTGTTTTTCGCAGGGAGCCTCTGTGCAAAGTTCAATCTAGGTCTCGGTCTCGTTCTTGGTCTTGTTCTTGGTCTCGGTCTCCAGTTGGACGGAGCCTCTCGGTAATAGAAGACTCTGCAATCTCGGAAATCAGATCGCCGTATTGATTTCTCGGTTTTCTTGGTCACATAATGTGATCGCAGGAGATCAGCAGGGGATCAGCAGGGGATCAGAGGTACTCAGCACTCAGCTCTCAAAGCTGCATCTCTCTCTCAGTGAGTATTGAGGCCAGGCTTAGCGGAGCTCCGCTTACAGCGCCAATCACACCGACGCCATCTTGATGCAAGTACCGCACTGCATGCCACTCCAGTGTACTCTAAGTCACTCCACACAATGCCACTTTACGGAAAACTAAAGCACTCTACTCTATGGCATTTTACACCACTCTACATCACTCCAATCTATGCCACTGCACTCTATGCTACTCCATGCCACTCTTTTCTATGCCACTCAACTCTATGCCACCCTACTCTATGTCACTCCAAACCTTTCCATGCCACTCTACTCTTGTCCCAGGCCTAAACATATCCTCAGGATCGAACCGAGGCTCTATGGGGTCCACCTCTTAACAGCTTCAAGTCTGGATATATATACACACAGACTAAAGGGTGGTTAAGTGGGGGAATGAAAGGATGGGGACAGCAGGGAGGGAGACCTGTAACCAGACACAAAAGAGAAATGCAATTACTACTTGACGTACAGCGTGTCTCTATCTCTTATCTACTGTGGTCACCTATACTTTACTAACCTGTAAAGAAAAGTACGCAGTCCAGAAATACAGAGGGGTGTTGAGCATGTACCTCTTAATATCACACAATATTCTGTAGAAATGAGGTACCAACTGTGGCTCAATCAGACACACTGTCTAGACACCCCTGTGGAGGAATAGAAGAAAAGCAACAGAACAATGAGGAGCAGCAGCAATGAATGTCATAATATAGATGGGATATGCACACCAGGACTCAAATCCGATAATCAGCAATGTCCAAATGCAGTAAACGGTAAAGGTAAAGATTTTCTCCCGCAAGAACTTGAAGGAAGCAAGTTCGCCAATGCAAGGAAATCTCAACTCTCAGATTAAAGCCAACAAAGTTCAAAGATTTTTTCAGGCCAAGGGTAAAATTCACAATACCCCTCAAAACTCTGAGTGAAAGAAATTATGATTTCAGCCACACAAAGGAATAACTCGAGAAGCAATGTTCCGGTAATACAGGGTCCCACCAGGGGGCTTGCACACACTCTCGGAATATCCAAAACAGAGTAACAGAAAAGCGGTGCGCGAAGCACCCTTACTGAACCAGGAGATAATGAAACTGCGATCTACGGTACCACAATCCACAGGAATAATCGGCAGCGTTTGTCTCCTGCCTCCTCGTTAAGGCTGCACTTCCTCAGACGTGATGCGTTGCACCTGGGCTGCCGGGAATTGTAGTTTTCAGCATGTGCCGGTGCGCATGCAATTCCCGTGATGCCTAACAACTCTATACAACTACACCCTACTCTATGCCACTCCACACAATGGTACTCTAGAGCACTCTTTGCCACTCCACTCTATGCCACTCTACTGTATGCCACTGTACACCACTCTACTTTATGCCACTCCACTCCATTCTATGTCATTCAATCTATGCCACTCAAATATATGTCTTTCCACTCTATGCCACTCCACTCTATGCCACTCTAATCCACGCCACTCTACATGTGTCCAGTCTATGCCTCTCAATTCTACTGTATGCTACGCTATTCTACCCCAACCCGCATTATGCCACTCTACTTTATGCCACTCCACTACACAGCACTGTACTCTATGCCTCTCCATTCCACTCTATGCCACTCCACTCTGCACCACTCAATGCCACTCCACTCTTCTCTATGCCAATCCATTCCACTCTATACCACTCTACTCCACTCTACGTCACTCTATGGCACTCTGCTCTACACCCCTCTACTCTACTCCCCTCCGCAGCACCCCACTCTATGCTACTTTATTCCATGCCACTCTACTCTATGCCATTTCACACCACTCTATGGCACTCTAGTTTATGCCACTCTACTCCATGCCAGACCACTCTTCTCCACTCTACTCTACTCTACACCACTCTATGACACTCTACTTTTCCCCACTCAACTCTATGCCACTCTTCTCTACTCCACACCACTCTACTCTATGCTACCATACTATATTTCACTCTACTTTATGCCACTCCACTCTACGATATGCCACTCCACTCCACTCCACACAATGCCATTCTATTCTGCTCTACTGCAATCTACTCTATGCCAATCCACTCTACTCTATGCCACTCTACTATATGCCACTATAGCCTACTCCACACCACTCCACTCCACACAGTGACACTCAGTGGCACTCTCCACCACTATTCTATTCTGTCAGTTCACTCCACACTACACTATTCTACTCTATGCCACTCTACTTTATGTCATTCCACTATGCCACTGTACTCAATGCCACTCTACGCCATTCTACGTTAGTCCACTCTCAACCACGCCACTCTATACCACTCCACTTCACTCTACTTTATGCTACTCTATTCTACTCAACCCTACTCTATGGCACTTCACTCTACACCACTCTACTCTACGCCAGTACATGCCACTCTACGCCACTCTACACCACTCCCCTTTATTCCACTCTACTCCACGCACTCCATTCTACTTGATGCCTCTCTATTCCACTCTATGCCGCTCCACTCTACACCACTCTACTTTGCACCACTCTATTTTATGCCACTCTACTCTACGCCACTCCATGCTAGTACACTCCACACAATGCTATTCAACTCTACGCCACTCCACTCTATGTCACTCTAATCTATGCCACTCTATGCCATTCCAAACCACTCTATGCCACTTCCACGCTACTCTACAACACTCCACTCTACCCTTCACCATGCCACTCTACTCACTCTACTCTTCTGCACTCTACTCTATGTCACTCTATTCTTTGTCTCTCTACTCTCTGCCACTTCCCTCTACTATACGCCACTCTACTCTGCGCTGTTCTCCGCCAAGCTATTCTACACCATTCTACTCTATGCCACTCCACTATACGCTAATCCACACTTGAGTTCACATCAATCCAAACTACTTTATCCTACAATATTCTACTCTATACCACTCTACTCCATGCCACTCCACACAAAACCATGCTACTCTGTTCAGCAACACTATGCACTTTATTAAATGGCACTCTATGCCACTATACTCTACGCCACTCCACTCTAAGCCACACTCCTCCACACCATTCCCCTCTATGCAATGTCACTCTATACCACTCTGCTCTTTACCACTGTACTCTATGCTACTCCAGTCTATTACACCCCCCTCTATGCCACTCTACTTCTTTGTTCTCCTCAACACTGTCTTTTCTAGAAGAATTGCGAGGTACCAGTTTCATAGATCAGTACCAGTCTTACACATCACTGATTCAATTAGGAGCAGTACTGCCCCTGCCTTTCATGCTATCGGGATGACGAAAGAGGTAGCATTGAGCTGTGTAATAACAGCAACCCATTGCTTACAGTTGCAAAAAGTCATTGAGCTGGAACACCATGCACTATTAAAACAAGCTGCTATTGGAGTGTTATCATTTTAACAGGTGGATTTGTGAAGGTTGCATACTTTCTGCATGGGGCTTGCCTCGCTCATATTTCTACAGCAGTATCCTGGTATCCTGTTCTTCACTGCAGTTTTGAAGCTATGTTAGCTTGGTGTACTAGGCACCTGCTGCCGTGCTCTGAAAGTAGGCTTAGTCACATCACTTGCAACACCCGATTTCAGTAATTCCACAAGACAATCAAAAGCAGCGCTCAAAATGAGGCATTAGGACCGAGTGCAGTAGTGGAGGAAAGAGGGGAGGGAGAAGCCCCTCACTTCCGCCAGCCTGCCTCAGACGTCTGTGCTACTCAGAAAGGGGACAGAGCACACAGAATCTGTTCATGTGACAACACCAGGACATTTCCTGAAATGGTACGTGTCACGATATTACGCTGCAAAGCAGCTCTGAGCTGCCAGAGCTGACCTGCTGTGGGGGACTACTTTCTTCCGACCTGATCAGCCAGCCATCTCTCAGCCCACACTCCCTGGCCATGCTCTCTGGCCTCCATGACATGCCAGGACGGTTCAGGCTCAGGATGCTTCGGATGCCGGGAAGAGGAGAGCCCTGCTGAGGAGGTGTGGGGGCGGGGCGGCGTGAGGCACATGTTCAACAAGAGAGACAGTTACCTACTTTATCCGATTGCCCTGAATTATATCTTCAAATACAGTGTTGCAGAATTCTGCGGAATGTCACTGAGTTTTTATGCAACTCCGTGTAATTCTGCATAGTGCAGCCCTATGAACTCTGCCCACCCGTATTCTACTCTACACCACCCTGCTCTACGCCACTCCAGTCTATGCCACCCCACCCAATGCCCCTCTACTCCACTCCACTTCATCCTATGCCTCTCTACGCTACACCACTCTACTCTATGCCACTCCAGTCTATGCCACTCCAATCTATGGCACTCTATTCTACTCTACTCTACTGTACACCACTCTACTTTATGCCACTCTACTGTACACCAGTCTACTTTATACCACTCTATTCCACCCTACACCACTTCTCTCTTTGCCACCCCATGCCACTCTCCTCTGCATAACTCTACACTAAGCCATGCACTCACTGTTAGCCATGCTGCCCTCTGTCTTTTTATTAGCTAATTAAAATCAGGGGATATACATAGTCTCTATTTTCATTTTCCAATGTTCAACAAGGAAGATCGCTGAATGTTTATGGTTCCCAACTTCCACCATGGAGTGAAATGTTTTGCATTTTGTGCAGTGGGATTATATCTACTTACAATATTAATGGCTTAATTAGCTGGCTGGAAGAATTGAAGTGCTTCTTACTTACAAAATGGTGGTGGTGTGACGTGATCAGTGAATGCCAGGTTTTGCAAACCTTCTCTTAGGCCCATGAGTCATTAGTGAAAAAACACAAAGGTTGTTAACCAACTATTTGCTGGTAATACATAACTGTGTCAGAGTGCATGGCTGAGAATTCATATGTCGTGCTTTTCCTAAAAGTTTATTATGCCATTACGTAAGTCAGACATCTTTGTCAACATGTTTCATTATTTAAATTGATTAGATGCTTCACTGGAAGCAACAGTACTTGTATGACTCTATATTGTTTTAATTTTTGCATTCACCAAATCTACTTACCTGTACTTAACTTTGCAAACTGATAGAACGATACAATGGATTCAATTGTGTTGTTGTCCATTATAACACATTCATTATAGTAAGGGTATACCCATGTAACCAAAGCATTTATACCTTTTTTGTTCCTGATCTCATCCAACATGCAGTTGGCTTCTTCTTGTATTCGTTGCTCAATGCTTCTCTTCCCCATTCCAAAATTCCTAAAGGTAGTAAGTGAAAAACGACGTATCTGTTTCCACCGTTCAATGTTTTTAGTGAATGCCATCCCTAAGGGCAGAAAGAAAATTACAATTATCAGAGGAATACAGCTCAGAATGTAATTTGGAGTAGAAATTATCCTAACGCACCACACTTTAGGTTCTCTTTGTTAGTTAATTTCTATATCAAATCTTCAATTCCCTGTTAAGATAAACAGATTCAGGAGAGACACAACACTAGGTGGGCCTATTTACCAAGTTGTTTGCGCTAGTAGGTTTGACTTCTACACACAAAAAAGTGAGACCTATTGGCTATGCCAATGCTTGGATACAAGGCAGAGGGGAAAAGGGTGCAAGGCAGAGGAGAGAAGGGTGCAAGACAGAGGGGAGAAGGGTGCAAGGCAGAGAAGGGTGCAAGGCGGAGAAGGGTGCAAGGCAGAGGGGAGAAGGATGCAAGGCAGAGAAGGGTGCAAGGCAGAGGTGGAGAAGGGTACAAGGCGGAGGGGGAGAAGGGTGCAAGGCGGAGGGGAGAAGGATAAAAGGCGGAGGGGAGAAGGGTGCAAGGTAGAGAAGTGTGCAAGTCGTAGGGGGAGAAGGGTGGGGGGAGAAAGGTGCAAGGCAGCAGAGGGGGAGAAGGGTGAAAGGCAGATTTGGAGAAGGGTGCAAGACGTAGGGGAGAAGGGTGAAAGGCAGATGTGGAGAAGGGTGCAAGGCAGAGGGGCAGAAGAGTGCAAAGTGTAGGGGGCAAAGGGTGCAAAGCGGAGGGGGAGAAGGGTGCAAGTTGGAGAAGGTGAGAAGGGTGCAAGGCGGAGGGGGAGAAGGGTGCAAGGCAGAGGGGGAGAAGGGTGCAAGGCAGAGGGGTAGAAGGTTGCAAGGCAGAGCATGAGGAGCGTCTAGCAGCACCAGCCATGTCAGCAGTTTTTACGGACCCCTATACAAACAAATATGCAGGGCCCCAAGTCACAAGCGCCTGTTTTGAAGTTTAAAAATAAAGTGTGGGGGGAAAGAGAAAACACAGTAGCTCCAGTCTCCGCCACCAACTAATGATTTCAAATGCGTCAGCTGAAATGAAAAAACACAAAATGCTATCTTCAAAACCTATACATAGATTTTATGGCACAAACACTGATGCTGTCAAAGCGCAGGTGTAATGTATTACGATGAAATAACTAGCGGACTACTAGTTAGGTTCAGGTACGTAATATTTATTTATTTATTTAAATGGGAACAAACTAAATTGAGGAGCGCCGGCCGGCGCGGCCGTTCTGTGTCTCTCTCGGCGCGCAATGGGGAATGCGCGCGCAGCGCGCCAACATGGCCGCCGCACGTCACGTCTGCCGTGACGTGCATCAACTAGAATGCGCACTCTACATATCTCCCCCTTTTACCAAACTTTGACAGAGTCACTTACAGTTCAGTGTCCAACTCGAAATCTCGAAATCTGGAGGGCCTTACCACCGGCCTCCCACTTCTTGTAACCTTGACCGGGTTCTCCCTAGTCTCTTGGCTCCGCTCCTCTTGGCTCTCTGCTTTTTCGCTCACAGCTTCATCCTCATTCATGCTTCTCTCAAACCTGTCCCTTTCCGTACCTCTACTTCCGTTCTCTTCTTCCTCTTCTCTATCCATTCTGACCCTTACTCTGCCTTGCTGCTCACAGGCTTCTTGTCTCCTCTCCACGTTCGCACCTTCAGTGTCTTCCCATTCAGTTCCATGTTGCTCCCAGCCCAAAACCTTGTTGCACCTAGCCATCCGGTCCTGGGACCACACATTCCCATCACTCAACAAGGCAGCTCGATCGTACACCTCCACTACTTGCATCGGCTTGCTGTACTTGCTGTCTCCTTTCTTCTGTAGAGTGGCAAACTTTACTCTCACCCACTCTCCTTTCTCCAATCCTGTACTTTTTACGTTCCTCCGTTTATTGTAGTGATTACTGTAAATTGTCTGTGCTCTTTCCAGGTTGGCCCGCACCACTGCAGGGGACCATTCGCTGGTGACAACCTTTTCCTTCCAAATCCTATTGTCATGGGTGAATGGTTCACGTCCCCTCAATATTTGGAATGGGCTGTACCCCGTGCCAGTGGGGGTTATTCTGTAAGCCCACACCATGTTCTCAAACGCCTTTTCCCAACTCTGTCCACTGGATATGGCGGCTTGGATGGCTCCCATCACTACCCTGTTAAATCTCTCCACCTAGCCGTTACCGGCCGGATGGTATATCGCCGTGTGCTTGACAGTGATGCCATTCCTTTGCATGAACTTGCTCCACCTTTCCGACGTGAACTGGGGCCCATTGTCACTCAAGATCGATTTGGGTATTCCTTCCCTGGTGAAAGTCTCTGACAGAAACTTTATGATGTTTTCTGTGTCCATGGACTCATCTATTCTCACCTCCGGCCACTTTGAATATCGATCCATGAGTACGCACACGTATTTCTGTGTGCCATGGTCATCTAGGACAGGTCCCAAAATGTCTATCGATAGTTCTTCCCATGGATTAGCTGGAGAGTCTCAAGGGTTTCAAGGTCTTATCTGCCCGTTGACATTGGGGACATTCCCTGACGTGCCTCTCAGCCCTTATGTCCATGCCTGGCCACCAGTAGTTTTGTTTCGCCCTTGCCTTTAGTTTCCCTATGCCTAGGTGTCCCTCGTGTAGCAAGTCCAACAGTTTCGAGGTGAGGTTCCTGGGGGGAATCACCTTGTCTCCTCTGTAGATGAATACCCCCTTGTCCCCTACTGACAGTTCCTCTCGGACTTCGAAGTATGGCTTAAGGCTCGCCCTCACGTTCCTTTTCTCCGGCCATCCTTGAACAATGTTCTCCTTTACTTCTTTCATGTCTGTGTCTTCCTCATAGGACTCCATCCATTCTTGTAAGCTTATCAACCTTTCTTGGTCCTCTATAAGAGCTACCAACTCCCCTTTGCTTGCAGGGTCTTCCTCTCCAGGTTCCATGGCGGCGGCCCTACTCAGGTAATCCGCTACTCGGTTCCGGTTCCCGGGAAGGTACTCCACGTCATACCTAAACTCGAGTAACTTTAGTGACATCTTGGATATTCTGGGAGTGGCATTGGCGTGTCCACTCGATGTCAGCACCTTCACCAATGGTTTGTGATCTGTTTTGAGTAGAAAACGTGTTCCCCACAGAAATTGCCGGAATCTCGCCATGGCCCACACAACCGCCAGCATTTCCTTCTCAATCACACTGTATTTGCTCTCCGTGTCCGTCAGTGCCCTGGACGCAAAACTGATTGTCTCCATTTCTCCTCTTCCTCTGTCTTGCATGAGCACAGCGCCCAGGCCCTTGTCGCTGGCATCCGTTGTCAGTACCGTGGTGCCTTGTGGATCATAGCCCTTGAGGGGAACCGCTCCTATTACATCCCTTTTGATAGTTTCAAACTCTGCTTGTGCTTCCGGTGTCCATTGGAACACAGTGCTTTCCCTGGTCAGCAGCCTCATGTTGTGGGTCTTTGAGGCGAAGTGGACCACAAACTTGCTGTAGTACTCTGCCATCCCCAGGAACGACCTGACCTCTTCCTTGCTTCGGGATGATGGAGCTTCAGCGATGGCCTTTACGTTTTCCGACTTGGGTGTAACGCCCTGTTGTCCGATCTCGTGTCCTAGGTACGTTACCGACTGTAGGCCCAACCGACACTTTGCCCATTCCGCTGTAAGGCCTTTGGTTTCCAGCGTCTGTAGCACGTGTCCCAGCTTTTGATCATGGTCATGCTTGTCTCGGCCCATCACCAAGATGTCGTCCTGGAAATACTGGACGTCCTTGCAGTCTCTGAATAGTTGGTGCATCATCTTCTGGAAAACCGCAGCCGCCGAGGCCAGCCCGAATGGCATGCGACAAAACTGGTAGCAACCAAACGGGGTGATGAAGGAAGTGAGACTTTTGCTGTCCGGGTGAAGTGCTATTTGGTGATAGGCCGATGTTAAGTCGATAGTGGAGTACCACTTCACCCCTCTGGTCTTGGCCAACATTTCTTCAATTCTGGGGAGAGGGAACTTTTCTACCACGATATTTTTATTCAGTTCTCTCAGGTCCACGCAGAGCCGGACCTTCCCATTGGGCTTCATCACGACCACTAGGGGCGCCAACCATTCTGCACATGTTATTGGTTCTATTATTCCCTTCTTTTCCAACTCCTGAAGTTCTTTCTGGACCGCTTCTCTTACCGCAATTGGTACGTTTCTCACCTTGTGAGCCACCGGTATGGCCCCTTCCTTGAGCACGATCTTGTGTTGGAATTTTTCCATCCGTCCCACCGTGCCTCCAAACACTTTTGGGTAGTTCTCCTTCCACTTATTCAAGTCCGGCCATTCCTCTTGTTCTGCGAGTAGTATTTGCTCCTTTCCTCCCGGATCCAGCTTTATCCCATCCTCGTCGCCACTGTAATGTATTACGATGAAATAACTAGCGGACTACTAGTTAGGTTCAGGTACGTAATATTTATTTATTTATTTAAATGGGAACAAACTAAATTGAGGAGCGCCGGCCGGCGCGGCCGTTCTGTGTCTCTCTCGGCGCGCAATGGGGAATGCGCGCGCAGCGCGCCAACATGGCCGCCGCACGTCACGTCTGCCGTGACGTGCATCAACTAGAATGCGCACTCTACAGCAGGGTCTGAGGAAAAGAGTCCCTTTGGCAGTACTTGAGTGTCTGTATCAAGGTGTGACTGCATCAGTGCTCCCTTTTCACGCGGTATCGCAATCAGCGGCTGTCTCCTCCCGCGCGTGGCGGTGTCTGGGGCCTCAGAAAATATTATGATGGTGCCGAGGCCACTTAACAGCAGCAGGCTCAGTATTAGCGAGGACCTGCTCTTCATACAGCGTGGACCCGTTCTCATCAGAGCCGCGCGGGCCAGGCACGGCTGGGGCTGGAAGCTTCTCATCACAGCCAGCATGTTTAACAAGGAGACCTGTCCTTGGCATTAACTGGCCCAAAATTCATTCTCTGAAGGTCTCACTAGGGAAGTAGACGACCCCGAGCTGGCGGGGGCCCGAGGGGCAGCCGCACAGGGCTAAAGTCAGAGGGGCATTTATAAGGGCAGCAACTTCTGCTGGTAGCGAGAGGAGGGGGGAGGGGGGTGCACAGCGAGGGATACAGGTGAGAGGGGGGAGAGTGTGGAGGGATAGAAGGGAAAGAAGGTGAGAAGGGGTGAGAGTGGGCACGAAAGGAGGGAGGGCGCAGAGAGATTCAAAAGGGGGATCTGGTGAAAAGGTGCAAGCAGGAGGGTTTCAAGGTGGGGAGGGGTGAATGTAGCAGAGAGAGGAAGAGAAACAGGAGACAGGTGTGACAGGGGGAAGGCGGCACAGGGAGGGATACAGGTGAGAAGGGTGTAAAGGAGTGGGGAGGGGAGGTAGCAAAACGAAGTAAAGAGAGGAGCTAGGTGAGTAAGAGAGATGTAAATATATTTGAAAAAGAAGGAATTAGGGAGCAAGAGAGAGAGAAAGAGAGAGACAGGAATGGGGCTTGTGAAAAGGGGAGATCAAGAGAAAGTGACTGAGGATGAAACCAATGCAGACAGGGAGTGAGACAGTGAGAAGGTGGGTAAATGAGGTATGGGGGAATAAGGAAGTGGGTGAGTGAAAGGCCTTGGAGAGATATTGAGGAACGAGGAAAAAGAGAGGCCAGAGGGAGCATATGTGACTGGAAGGAAGAGGGGGCGAGAAGGAGGTGAGTGCGAGAAAAGAGCGGGTCAGCAGCGGGGAAACAGGTGGGAGCGAATGGGAACAGGAATATATAGAGGCGGACAAGGGGAGTCAGACCAGCAGGAGAGAAGGGGAGATCAGAGGGGCGAGGAGGCAAAAGAGAGGGGGGCTAAGTGAGTGGGTGAAATGGAGAGAAGGTGGAAGGGGAAGCGGCAAAAAAGAGAACAGGTGAAAAAAAGTAGATCAAGGAAATCTGATGCTGGAGGGGAAAGAATGACAGATGTAGAGAAGCGCGGGGTGAGACAGGGTTGAAGGAAAGACAGGGATCAATAGGAAAGAGGTGTGTAGCAAGAGGAAGCAGAGGAGAGGTGGACGAAAATGAGGGAGGTAGAAGGGATCACTATGTGGTGATTGTTAGAGGATATTGCAACAGCATGGGCCTACTTGACGGACATGAAAGGGTGCCCGGAGAGAGGCGCTTAATTACCAATGACAAAGGAAAGTCAGATGGCTGCGCGTGCACTTGCACGTGCACTGAAGCTTGTAGCCAGCCAGCAAATGCCTGGGTAGCATTTTTAGAATCCCCTTTACTAAAAGTAAAGCAACAAACAGCGCATGCGCTGTTCTAGCTTGATCTAAAAAAGGCCAAGAGACCTCATTGAAGGATTTTTCTGCCTCCAAGGTCATGGCCATTGCATAGGAGTTAAGGAGAGGAGATGTTTCTAACACGGGCAAATAATCTTATGTTGTCACAGGCCAAACTGTTTGAGAATGGTGGATTAGAGATCGGAAACGTTTTTCTAATCTTGTGCAAAGAATTTCACATATATTTTGCAGTCTATGTTAACTGGAGAGACATTGGTCTGTAGTTTTGGCGTCTAACGGGTCTTTGTTGCCTTTCTGGATAAAAGAGATAATAGCTTTTTAAAGTTTCGGCCTGTTGTGCCACTATGGGTGTAGAAATGTAAGTGGGATTTAAGTTGTGGCGTGAGTAAGGGTTTAAAGATTTTATAGAAGTGGCTTGTGAACCCATCTGGCCTGGCTCTTTTTAGTTTTAATGTTTTGACCACGGCCTCTATTTCCTCAATTCTAAGAGAACAAGGATGAAATGAAAATACTGATAAAGAAAAGAAAAATATGCATGTTAATTTTACGTAATAGTTCAGAGTAAGATATTTCTCAATGTAAGTTAACTCAGTTCATTGTCAAGGTGCAGAGACTTTTTGTTTGTCAATTTGAGACAATGTTTTGCCATTAGAATGGCAGTGCATCTATATGCATTCATTTCAGCTGGCCCCAGAAAATGTGGTATGTGCCATGGGTAATAATGGGATCTTTACATTTTCAATAAACTGCACAAGAGGCAGATTCTCAGCATTGCCTATTCACATATTTCGCATTTTAGATGCATATATTTGCATTCTCAAGATTAATCGGTTTTACATAAAGAAGCAAAGAAGTTAATCACAAACATCTCTAAATGTAGCTTTTTTCATATGGGCTAGTGAATTGATGGTATACATTAAAGCCTGGTATGCCTTTAAAATGCCAGTTGATATAGATTCAGCCTCAGTATAACCCCAGTCAACCTTATAAATAGCACTATTTTCATGAAAGAATACGTGGCCAACTGGGTAAAGTATTAGCTGACAAACAGGATACAAGAGCTTACCTTTACTAAATATTGAGTTTGTGTATGCACGACCTTTGCACAGTTTTACTCTGTGCCGATGAACCATTTTGAATGACAGTATAATGGCACATGGCTTTTGCGCCGCTTTAGCCACACAAGGGTCCCATGCAAACCTTTAGTAATCTCAAATATTTCCAACACTGGCTATACGATTTTTCTCCAATCTGCTCGATTGTGGGAACCTGGACAAATCACTCCTATTAGAAACAGGCTAAACAACATGAATTGAGAAATAAATATTGGGTTGTAGACTCTCCGCAGTATCAAATACGTTAATGCCAGGCCAAATCCTACAAAACACTTGATTTGCAATTAGGATACCCCATGCTTAATAGGGTATTCATTTTTGGCCCTGCATGTTTTCTCATTACGCAATATTTATCATGGGTTGGGACTTGTGGCTGATAAAGAACGCAGTAAATGTAGACTACATAGGAGGTGGTCTACATTTAACCTCCTCCTGAGTAGGAAATTTTCTGTGAGGCAAGGAGATTCTAGGGAATCAGGAAACTATACTTAGGGTAGGGTGAGAGGCCAGAATTTAAAGACAGAACAGGATATGCAGCCCCATTAAACCTTATGAATACACAGAATATACCCCGAAGTCTAAATAAAGAAGAACAACAATACTTTTAGTACCCAAGACTCAAAAAAATATACAAAATTTGTATGGATTCCCATCACTCACCATTCCAGGTGACATGCTTCATCATCTGGGTCTCCTTTAACAGGGCTACCACTCCACCCTAATGATGGAGGAGCCCAAGGATGTTTTCAAAGGTATGGATACAGATGTGAGCAAATGTAGGATATAAAGTGTATGAGAAAAAGTGCAGTGCAAAAGGTGATGTGAATTTTAAAATTGAAGCGTAATCAGACCCCAAGCTTGATTTATGTCTGATACGATCAAGAGTTAAAAACAGTGCAAAAGGACAGTTTCAATAGATAGCTGTCCACTAGTAAACAATCGGTCAACATGCTTCAGCACTCAAAGGTAGATATAGACCTAGTGCTTTCGTCAGGACCTAATAGATATTAAGGCTACTGCTAAATGTAAAAAGTGATATGAACGCAATCAAGAAAAGGAAAAAAAAATAAAGAATACACTGTGGATCGGTATTCTCACAGTTCACAATCCTCGAGCCTCTTAGAAAATCTATGAAAAATACAAAAGGTACAACAGAGAGTCTTGGAGAACAGTATTGAATGTCTTCAAAATCATCTATGTAGCTATAATTAGCCATCAGATGTGCCCTCAAAGTGAACTTAATATACCATCGAGCCTTACCTCAAGAGTATGGAGGAAAAGCCTCACCCCACCTGGCAACAGCTCAGGACAAAGGAGGCACCGCTCTATAAAGGAAACAGAATACACCAAACCCATAGTTTATGTGGTGAATTGTTTACCCTAAACATTAAAACATAATCCTATTGCCCGTGACAATAGTATGAGCCCCCACTACTCAAACTCACTCTCTCTTGTCATGTAAACTATTCCACCCAATACGGTGGAGTGTGGTTACCTAATGAATGATATGTGCCAACTTCAAGCCAAAATTATATACCTAGGTAACACTTGTTAATAACTTGCAATCACAGTCATAAATCAGAACCCCAGATACAAATTTTGTATATGTTTTCGAGTCTTGGGTAGTTAGAGTATTGTTGTTCTTCTTTATTTAGACTTCGGGGTATATTCTGTGTATTCTTTAGATTCTAGGGAATCCCCTAAATGTCTCGTAGGGGCAGTTAGTACACACAAAAGCCCTGGTCCTCGCACTTAATTTATGCAGGTGGTTGCAGGCAGTGGGCGTTGGCGCTTCCTTTTGATCCAGAGCAAGATAAAGAAAGGCTGGAAAGAGGGAAAGAAGGCAGAAGAGAAAAAGATGAAAACAGTGACAAGTGGAAAAAAAACGGATGAAAAAGTATCTTCAAGAGTATGAAAAGGAGAAAGGAAGTTTTGTGTGGTAGAAGAAATAGGATGAGTTGGAATCAACACTAGGCAGCCGAGGTGTTCGACAACTCTGGCATTCAGCAGCACTGGGTTCTTAAGAAAAAATGTACATCCCCGCAATTTATATTTTTTTACAAATTAAGCATTGCATTGTTCCCTCTCAAAGTTGGGCGGCAGGTTTCCAGGCACAGAATTAGGCAACACAAACAGTGTCACGCAGCCATTTTCTGTGCCCACAAACTTTGCATCTGCCCAGGGAACATAATAACACCCGTGATTGTGGGTGCAGTAAGGGACAAGAACCACTCTTGTGGAAAGACTCATGTCCTCCCTTTAATGGGTGGTATGGCTCCCATGCCAACTTTGAGCATGTAATGGGTAACAGTATGTCCATGAAGATGGGCAAAGATGTCTGTCATGCAGCCACGACCACTCCACAGAAAGTGGTGCTGCATAGCTAAACCTTTTGGAATACCGCACAGTTTTTGTTTCTGTCATTACGCCCAGTGTTGAGTATCATACATTTACCTTTGCAACAACTTAGCACAATAAGGACATACATTAGTTAAAGTGGTGGCTGGGAATTTGAAAGAGTAGTGAGATGG
Organism: Lissotriton vulgaris; assembly: GCF_964263255.1. Lineage (NCBI taxonomy): Eukaryota > Metazoa > Chordata > Amphibia > Caudata > Salamandridae > Lissotriton > Lissotriton vulgaris. The sequence goes on along the minus strand of NC_141697.1, from coordinate 854,531,638 downwards.
CCACAAACGCGTACACTTATTTCCATCATCTACAATCATACAGCAACACACTCATCCATTCACAAGCACAAACTTTCAAACACTTGCACACACCTATTCAGACCACATGCACACAAATACGCATGCATTCATTCATACAAACACACATATGCACTTATTTGGCTGTGACGGTGAAGACAGGATCAGTGGGTGGAGGGAGGCAGAGGCACTAATGCCCTGGAAGAAGCTGGCGGTTTCGAGCAGGTAAGGGACAGAAATTGAAGATCCCGCCTCCCCCTCTCATTAGCTAACCTAGTCATGGGTTAGCCAATGAGAGGAAATTCATCCATAATTGATTATAAAGTGGAGTGGGTTCAGTGACATTTGTTAATCCCTCCCAACTCTGTGACAAATTAGAAAAGGGTGGTGTGAGGTGCCATTGATAGATAGTCCAGCCTGGGAACTTCAGGGTTAAAACTGAAGAGCCCAGGGCTCATTCTACCCGTGATGCTCCACCTTTGTCATCAGTGGGAAGATCCTCACGGGGCTTTTCCAGACTGATGTAACAGCCCTCAGGGCAGTGAAATCTTCATCCTGGCAAACCTTGACTCAGGTTGCTAGGCACCTGTCCATTAGTTTATATAAAACGCCTGGCTGCCTGACCCTGACATGATGGGTATCAAAATGGCTGACTTTTGCTGAGCCTGACAGACTCCCATCATGTTTTGGAAAAATGGGGCAGAGTGCCAGTTATATAAAAATAGAGGTAGGAATGAATGTTGCAATTCAAAACAGTTGCCCCGCTTATAAACCTCCCAATCCATTGTTGAACATGTATACATTTAAGAAATACCAGTGACTTTATGAAAGAAGGCAAAAAAATTCTGGCTCAACAATATAACACTTCATTGTTATAATATCTATTGAGTTTAGCCCTGGTAAATTGATGGCCCTGGACAGCACTTTTCTGCGGTCCCTAAAGTGTCTGACCATTTCTTGGGGACTGAAAAAGAAATCTTGAGCAATGCTACAAAATGTATTTTTCTTTAGATAACACCAAATCCTGCAATAAGTCTCCTCTTCTTGAAGATGCTGTAATGAGTATCAGATGCAGGTGCAGGATTTCCAGCCACAAACATCCCCATGGGTGCCATGGTGATCCTCCACACCAACCCATAATGAAGAAAAGCTGCAGAGAACTCACAAACGTATTCAAGAATTTGGTGAAACATGATTCATTTTTGACGAGGGGCGTGGACAGGATGGGTGCAGGGCGGGACTGGCCGCAGCGGGCACCAGGCAATACCCCGGTGCGCCGCAAGTGTGGGGGCCGGTTTTGGGCGGCTAGGTGCCGTTTTTGTTACAGGGCCGTTTTAGCTGCAAAATCAGCCCTGTAACAAAATCGGCCGAAAACCGACCCCGGCAAAGAGCTCGGCGGCACCCCCTACCCGGTGGGGGGGGGGGGGGGGTGCATTGCTGAGCACTTTGCCAGGGCCAGTTTTGGTTCCCAGTCCGGCCCTAGATTGGTGGAGTCCAGGTTTTGCCGAGTCCCCAACTAGAGACGCCCATCTCAATCAGGGATTTATAACATATGCTCCCACGAGATGGAAAGCATTGTGGTGACTGAGTCAAAGGGGCTGAGAGCCCATTTCCATCGACAACCACACCCAGAAGGAATATAAATATGTTCTAGCAAGACCAGCAAGTGTTTCAAGGCGTGCTGGCCCACGATTCGAATTTTTAAAAAATGACTCAGTTACAATTACTAGAACAGTCAAATAAGTCCTGCAATAAATTCCATTGAATGTACTAAACCAGTCCAGAGTTGGAACCAACTGATTTTAGCTTAGGGCTAGAGACGAATTTGGATGTCTCTCCAGACTCATGCAATCAATAAAAATACTAATAATGTTACATAAATAGCATGGGGCTTTGGGTCCGCCTAGTTCAACCATTGCTCTTCTGGTATGTTATTTATACTTTGATGCAACCCACAGGTATCATACACAGTGTGGACTAAGTGTTTTTGTTGCCTGTATAATTCCAAGTTTGCCTGTGCCCACATAACAGTCATTGGATGTTTCCAACTTCAGACAGCATGAGTGACAGCATTCCAACCCCTTTATTTCTGCATGCCTCTAAGTAAGCTTCAAACCCAGGGGCATAGAGACCCTTCTCTCGGTGCCTACTGCAACCCCCTTAAGAGAGCTCCAATTTATCATAGAAATCCCCCTTACCATGGGCAGGCCCGAAATACCTTTGGCCAGCCTAAAATAACAGGAGCCTAACAGCAAACAGTTGAAGAAGATGTGGCGTAACGACCAGAGCTGTCGACTCAGGAACTGGGCGGGCCAGGTTGTCGTCGCAGCGTAGGCCTAAATACGTTAATCCACCCATGACTACACAAAAATGAATATGTCCTTGTGTAATGTAACAGGTGCTCATGTAAAGCGTCCCAATCCCTCAGGGTCGAGGTTGCGCTATATAAAACTGCAAATAAAGAACAAAAAAAAACAGCAATTTCTTGCTTGAGCATTGCTTACCTCATTACTGTTGACAAGCCGAGTTCCGTCTGTGCAGGCGCCTCATCACTCTAGTGCACGTGCAAAAACCTTTCAGGCACGTGCACTACCACTGATATAGGCTGATATTTGCTCTCTCTCTGCCCCCGGCAGCTGTCTAAACAAGTAGTCACAGCACGTGCTGCTGTGATGTTGCGCTTGCTAAGCGAGGAGTATCTAAACAAGCATTGGCCGCGCTGCAGTAAAGCAGTGCTGCTGTGAAAGTGATGATCTTAAAAGCGCTCGCCTCGTGCGGCGGGAGGGGGCAAAAACATGTAAGGCAGCAACAGGTAGTAGGTGGTAGAGGGGCTGAAAGAATACAACAAGCATTGGCCGCGCGCAGCTTTGCCGCGCGCAGCTTTGCCACGCGGCCATGAAAGCCATCATCTAAAAAGCACGCAGCTAGCGCGGCAGCGGGGGGAGGAGGCACAGGCGATTCCCTTGTGGGAGCGTGCGACCATATGGCGCCACCATAAATAAAGTTATTTTTCTTTACCCAATATTAAAAAGCAAACTTTACCACGGAATGTAATTTTCAATAAATATTAAAAAATAATGGTTGAACTATTTTGTGTAGCTTATCCCAAACCTGAGATAGTAGAACTAATATTTTAATCATCTGTACACTAATTTCCCTCTTAGGACAGCCAGAGCCTTCCACAAAGATAATAGCTTTGGTGGCTTGACATCTCAGGGACAAGTTAACAGGACATTTCTACGTGTCACACTTTTAAATACTGTGCACCTTACCTTCTTGGCCACAAGGATTACACAGTGGTGACTTATTAATATTTAATAGGAAGGATTTTTCCTTGTCAAAAGGGTTATTTTGACAAGTCCAGTAGCATGCTTAAATTAAAGCACAAGGGTAGAATGGTAGGGATAGCACAATATGGGCTACAGTCTACATGTTATATTTAACTTTCTAGGTCATGGGTGTATTTCTGAACCATAATCTATGTCCTCATAGGAAAGTTAAATATGCCACTTAGAAGGTGGCCAATTTTATCAGATTTTAGGAGTCAAAACTCATACACTGTGCCTGGATAGCAGGTCTTAGTAAACAAAAAAGAGTAACATCAGTCTAAAACTATTTGGTTATCAAGCCAAAAATGGCACTTTCATCAACCAAAAAAGTTCTAGATAGGAACGGTAATACCAAGACCCAGACTGCAGCCTGGCATGGTTTCTGACAAACATAGTCGCCTTTGAAAGCATTTTGTAAGAGTTCATCAGTCGAATAAGTGGCTTTTAAATTGACTTTTGTCTGCCTTAAGAAATATTGGAGGCCTTATGGCACTGACATGCACATTCATCACCAATTACTTTGGTTGCTAAATGAATAACACCTTTGGGCTTCATTACGATGTTGTCGGAAAGACTCCGAATTGCAGTCGGATTTTCCTAAATCGCGTTGGAACCTATGTTTCCGACCGACTCAGAAACATTTTCGACCAACTGATTACGATGGAAAGGTAACCGTTTGATCAGTCGAAATCGGTTCTGACTGGCATTCGAGACTCCAAGTCGATCGGAGCCAAATCATACAGCTCTACAGACCCCGTTTCCGACCAACGTATTACGATATTGGATTCTGACAGCCTTTCCAACTCGGTCTGTAGACACGGAATGGCTGACAGAAACTGAATTTGAGGGCCCATAACAGGCCCACCTTCACCCTGAGGCATCTGGTGGGGGCCTGTGGGGGTACCCAAGGGACCCCATTTAAAACCATGCATAGTGTGGCAGGCACCCCTGGGGTGCCTGTAACAGGGTCAATGTTTTGGAATCATCATAATTGGTCGGTCAGACTCGCTGAACGTGTGTCAGTTGGAACCGATTCCGACAAGGATTCGGTTGGTTTGCTTTCCGACCGACATCCTAATGAGGCCCTTTATCTTAATGCAAAACTGCTAATTGAACATAAAGCACAGTGAATGATGGGGCAGGTGTGGGGGTAACAGAGGACACACAGGGAAGTGAATATAAGTGAGCTACAGAGAGGAACATGGCGGCCACCAGCTAAACGGCCGCGGCTCGGCTCCTCTGGATGCGGAATGTTAACAGAATCCTGAGCACGTAACAGCTTACCGTTTCACCTTAGACGGCAGGATGACTTGCAAGAGGCGATGATTTCAGCAGCAGCAGCGGAACAACAAAATTTAAGGAGGTTTGTCGGAGGAGTTTGGAGCTTCGATATCGGCTCTGGATCTGACGGAGGAGGCGGGAAGGTCTGGCGTATGAGGTGGGCAGAGGCGGCCCAAGCTCGGAGGAGGCGCGACTCGGCTCTGTGTTTGTGTTTGATCCGAACACCGTGGGTGAGAGACGGAGATGGTGACGGGGGCTCTCGCATCGCTGGAAGCGGCAGGGGTGGTGGGGCTTCACAGGAGGTACATTTTGAGAAAGTGTTACTGCACCACAGCTAAAAAGAGGAGCTTTTGGGGGAAAAGGCAGATGGATGGATGGGATTATTGGTAATCTTCTGGGGGCCAAGGAGCGGGGGGTGTTTGAGCAAATTAAAATAGAAAAAGTGGATAACACAGTGGAGCAGACTGAAGCTGCTGCTCTGGCTCAAACTCAAGGTGCAAAAGTTAACAGGTATGCTCTGAGGGCTAGACTGACACAGGTTCCCCTACAAGAGAGTTCTGGGTATCCCAGGCAAATATCCCTGCCTATTTCCTCAGTTAGATCCAGTAGTAAGCGAGGCAGGGTTAAAGCTTGTAGCCCTGACAAAGACTTAGACTTAGAGGAGGCTGGAGCAAAAATAACAAAAAGGAAGGTAAAAACTAAGAAGGGTGTGCCATTATACACAAAGGTCACTCCTTCATTGAAAACCTAATATAAGGTAATGGCTACCAGCACCTCTCAGACACTATCCAAATCATCAAAGCCTTTAAAATCACAAACGCCTCAAAAAAGTGCCAAAAAGCAGGGCGCAGTGGATCAAAAGAATCCTTCCCAACGGGGGCGTATCTGGAAACTAAGAGAAAACCGGCAAAACCCGCAAAAGCCCTCATGAAAGATTCCTTGAATGATGAGGTTGTCAAGGCAGGTATGGCAGTCATGGCAGATATGGGGAGCGAGGAAACAAATGTAGACACTTTGAGTGTACACCCGGATGTGAGTCTATCAAACAAGTACTCAGCACTGACAGACAGTAACTCTGAAGAGGGGAATATCCCCCAACCATGCCACCCGCCTCTCGGGAAGCCCGAGATGCAGGGAAATCCAGCACATACCAGTACCAGTACCAGTAAACCAGGCATTACCAACTCCGATGTAACCATTCAACGTTGGCAGATATTCTCCTGACAATGAAAGAGGAAATAACGAACAAGTTTACCGTTTCTGAAAATAATCAAGCTGACCTGGCTAGTCGTTTCTTAACATCCGAAGCAAACCAGGCAGCTATCCAGGCATCGTGTGAAGATCTAGCAAAGAGACTGGACGATGTCACTTTAAGGACAGAAGCGATGGAAAAGCAACTACCGTCAATAAGGGATTCTGTGCATGCATGTGATATCTTTGATGAAGGGAACTGTTTTGAAAGGGGACGAGACGGTGGACCTAACATGGGAAATACAGAGGGTACTTCGAGACCCCTTTCGAAGGAATCCTGCAAGGCAAAAACCACGGAAAATGTTGGTAAATTTTCTGACTTACACTGTGAAAGAGAAGATTCTCTCGTTGGCCTCGAAAGAAAAATCAATTCTTTTCAACAGTTCTAACCCCTTCAGCTTTCGAATAAGGTCTGATATTTCTCATGTGACGGCTACCAGACAGTGGGAGCTCGGGAGAAGGCTGGATGAGCTGAACGGCTTGGGGGCAAGGGCACAATTAAAGTTTCCTGCACATTTAAGGGTGATGTGGAACAACCACATGCATGTGGTAAAATCAGGGGAAGAAGCAGATAACCTAATTTTGAAGATCAGGAAAGAACAGGGATCAAAAGGCAGTGAATAGAAGCGCTGTTTTGCTTAGCCTAGCTCCTCTTTTTTTTTTTTTTTTTTACCCTTTCCCTGTTGCGATATAGAGATGGTTATTTCAGGATAGCACATATACTGAATAAAATGGAAATAAAGTTGCAACCAGACAAGGGAGCCTAGCCAGATAGGCTTAGCTTGTTGGAAGGGAGGGTTCCTCATGGGGAGGTAGGGCACAGGGGGGGGGGGGGGGTTGGCGAGGGGTGGGGTTACAGGGGGAGCACTTAGGGGGGCGAGCATAGGGAAAAAATCCAAAAAAATACTCATCTCACCAGAGTTAGGAAATTATGCTTGTTAGGAAATAGAAAGAATGATGGGGGACCAAAGTTCGGGGAGTAAACAGACCATTTTTATGACTTGGAATGTCAATGGAATGCGGTGCCCTCGTAGGCAGAGGTTTATTCTTAAGTATCTGGAGTTGTCGAGTGCACATATCTGCCTCTTACAGGAGACACACCTGAGTTTAGTGGAAAGTCGGTCTGTTTTCTCTAAGACCAAATGGATAAAAGATTTTGAGGTATCTCAGCAGACGGCACAGAACAGAGGAGTGGCCATATAAGTTAAACATGGTATTTCCTGCACGTTTAGGGGGCCCAAACAGATTCCTCTGGTAGATGGATAGTGACGAAAATGATATTGAATAATATTGTTATAGTATGTGCTTCCTTCTATGGCCCTAATGTGGACGATCCCTCCTATCTCCTGAAATTACAATCTATATTGATGTTGGAGACACCACCTTATAATCTGGGAGGGGATTTTAATGTATTATTAGATCCCATTAAGGACAGGTCCAATGTGAGCAACTATATAGGGGCACGAAAGATACGGCGTGCACTGCGAAACATGATGCATGATTTAGACCTGGAGGATGTATGGAGAGCTAATCAGGGTACGCACCAGGGGTATACATTTTACAGCAAGAAGTCCAAACATGCCTCTAGGATTGATTATGTTTTCGTAGATAGGCAATCTAGCATTGATATCAAGAAGATAGTGGTGAAGCTCAGCCTCTTGTCTGACCATGCTCCTATACAGTTGGTGTACTTGAAAAGTCAATCGCAGACGTAGTCCAGATGGACGCTAAAGAGGGCTATGCTCTCCAACCCATTCTATCCGGGCCTTCACTTCAGATTTCTTTTTATTTAATATGGGGTCTACAACTCTGGACTACATCTGGTATGCCTATAAGGCAGGGCTTAGGGGGAAGCTCCACGATATTATTTGTGCTAAGAACAGAATGGAGGCAGGATATTGAAGGAGATTGAGAATAGAATTGGTCAGCTGGAGCAGGAAAGGATTAATACACATAGTACAGATCAGGAACGGCTTCTCCAGATTGAACAGGATCTTGATCTGGCAAAACAATTATACAGAGGGAATTTAGATGCAAAGTGTAAAGCGCAGTGGGACGCAAGTAGGATGGACGGAGAAAAGGCAGGAGCGTTATTAGCTTGGAAATCCAGAACCGACCGGGTTAGGAATGATATTAAAGAGCTAATAATCAATAACAATGGGGAAACTTCGAGGAAATTAGAGGACATGCAATGCTGTCTCCTCTCCCTATTTTCAGATCTGTACAGAGAGGGTATAAATCCGTCCACTGAAGCCTTACGCACATGGTTGGACAGTAAAAATCTGCCAAAACTATCCGAAGAGGGTAGAAATAGTTTGGATGCGCCCATCACTATAGAAGAGATAGCAGCACAGATAAAGAAATAAAAAAATAAAAAAGCTACTGGCACAGATGCTCTTCCTAGCGAAGTATATAAACACTTAATGGATGAATTATGCCCTGTCTTGGAAATCATTTTTAATTCTGTATATTCACCTATGGGTAGTGTCCCCAACTCATGGAAGGAAGCTATCATTGTTTTGATTTTGAAGTCCGGGAAGGACCCCCAAAGAGCAGACTCATATAGACCAATCTCCCTGCTAAATGCAGACTATAAAATCTTTGTGGGCAGCCGCGGTGCGTCTATTGGGGCGTATGGGCGTAGCCCCACTAAGCCTGGTGGACGCACCTGCGGCTGCGACAACTCAGAGTCAGAGGCAGCATCTAAAATGAAGCGCAGCACAGCGCTTCGGAATCGGGATAGACACGATGTTATCGGGAGTGCGCAGGGGGTGGGGCTGGCCTGGTAACCTGGGTAACAACTAACAACAGTCAACACATTCATAATAAATTGCGCGCATGAGGCATCAGGGCGGAAACTTGCCCGCGCATGCGCATTACCGTCAATTGAATTGACCAGCACGGACCGAAGAAGGGGCCCAGAGGGGGGTTCGTCTTAACCCGTTGATTGAGAAGGCGCCGCGCCAGGGCGAGGAATCTGTGTGCCCCCTAGCCAATCCTGGCGCTTATGCAGCACCAGGATTGGCTGGTCCACCGCACTGAAGGACAGGCAATCCACTATTGGATGCCGCGCGTCGTGGGTGGTGGCACACTGGCTCAGGCCGCGCACTATCATCAATGCCAATCACTGTGACTTCAGCATGTGAAGCCATTCAGTGATTGGCCATGGAGACGGGGACGTACGCGGTGCACGCCGTGACGTTTGCTGAATTACTGTCGTACTTAAGTGTGGCAAGTGGGGGCGGGGGCTCTCTCTGTCTCATCGCGACTCGCCACGTGAGCAGTGAGCAGCGACGCGTAGAGAGAGAGAGACAACGGTCCGGAGAGAATCGTCATCGTCAATCGATCGAATCATCCTCATCACATCATTCATCAATCACCAAGTAGGTGACTCTCTCTCTCACGCCATGCTAATTAAATCCATTATGAACACGCGAAGACCGCTGTAGTATCCTTTGTGGCACTTAACTTCCTAAACCTTTAAGCAGAGGGTTTATTTTGACCACCTCGACATTGCAGCACTTCCACAGGCCTTTGATTTGTTCATCTACTCTTGCAATCAAACTCTGAAACAGGATTTGGAAACCGAGTCAAATTACTCAGGCCTGACTGCACGTTTAATAAGCTAATTAGCAAGACAAGGCCAAATCCTAAATCAATTATCGCAGAACAGTTTTCTAGTAACTACACAGAGGCCAGGCTTCAAGCATTGCGTGCCACGTGGGAAAACTTGATATTGGGTTGACCTAGCAAGGTAACAAGTTATCTTTTAAAATAAGCATATCATTGCAAGATAAGGCAGAATTGTAACCCGAATCAGCCCGAATGCTGCCTCGAATACCGCAAAACAAGTGAGCCAGCTGTGCAGAGCTAAAAAATGCAAAAAGCAAACAAATTGGCTGCCTAATATCGTATTTATTTTTACCTCCGCTTGAACAGCTTACTACTTTTTGCAATAAGTGTGTCCGATGGGAGATATCAATAATGCAACACTGGCAGTGCATCGGAAAACAAGCAGTCTGTGCAGTATTTGTGGAACTAGGAAAAGTCAGGCTTTTGAATAATCAAAAGATCACTGGGGCGGGTAGCAGGGTTTACCACTTGGAACACAGTTTTAATATTTATATGAGTATTTTGTGTCATATTCATAAAACTCTTATAAAACCCAACCTGCTGTATTACCATTCTGGGAAGCAGTCAAGAACAATTAGAATTCATGAAAGCACAGGATTAAAAAATGCATCCGCAAAACACAAAAAATAGAATTGAGGAATATTTTCGATGGGGGAGTGGAGCAGTAAAATGTGCAGATGTCTAAACGAGATATAGAAAATCTACTCGGAAGAGCACTATTGTTATTGAGATTCTGAAAATACAATAGAAAATACGTTTTGTAACAGTAAAAAAGACAACGAGTGGTTCAGAACGTGATGCCAGACTGGCTTTTTTCTGAAAGTGGAAGTACTGCGCCTATATGACTTGTGTGTGCGAGCGTTTGTGAGTATGCTGATGGATGAATGTTAGACTCGATTGTCGGGAAAGTGAATGAGTGTTTGAGTGCATAGATAGATGAATAAATCTGTTAGTGAGTGCAGGGATAGATGGGTGCACAGATTGATGAATGAGCTCCTGATTGCGGGAATAGTTTCGTTGGTTAGTGAGAACATGAATGGATAGACAAACACAGCTTGTCCTATACACAAAACTCTGAGATATGTCTTGCCATTAACAGTAAAATGTAAGGGGGGGGATCTGCTCCTCAAACCACAGTATTGTTTCAATGCGCCATCAACAGCTTTAATTGTATGTTTTAGATAATGCATGCAAATAGATGGCCAAATATTGACACGGTGATGCCAGGACAAGCAATTTTTCCTAACATTTTGTCCATCTCACCAGGGATGGCAAATCCAATTTTACCCTTTGGGTGAGCACCATCATGTCAGGAACGGCAAAATGTTGCCAGGAATGCACACTGTCATGCAAGGGGAGCATTAAGCAAAAGGCTGGTATCACCATGACTTGGATGCTGACAGTATGCTTAGAATTGCCAGTATTACGTCAGGACCAGCATTATGTCAAAGTGGGTGCTATCATGAGTTCGGTATTCACAGTATATAAAGAGCCATCGCTGCTATAAGAGGGTCAGTATGATGGGATGGATGGGCATTATTGTGCCACTGGTGGCTTATTATCTCAATAAACATCATTGTTTAACAGACATCGCCATTATACCTTAGGTGGCCGAACATAATCAAAGATGGACCCAGTATGGAGCAACTCAGCAACATATGCACTTGCTCATAATATCGGTTGTGGAGCACATAATGTTTCAAGGTGCTCAAGGAACAGAGTCAGGATTGTCAGCACCACAGGTACATTTAGTCTCCAAACCTCAACTAAAAGCCATATTTGTCCTTTGCAACCACCTCCTGCTAAGCTAAAGAAGATATCTTTCCACCCCTTAGGAATGTGCTAGCCAAAGCAACCTCATATGAGCGACCCATGGATCAAACTTGCATCTCATTTATTTGTTTGGGTGGATTAAAGGGTGCACAATATGACTTCAGAGCACAAAGCTCAGATGTGGGTGGTTTAACATATGAGATATTTGGTTTAAGGGTGAATTGCTCTTTGATTCATGTTTCCAGTTCTCTTGCTGGAAGATGGATGTTCTGAGAGGGGGGTAGGAAATGCATATCCTTCTCCAATGTGAAAGGCACAAATACTACTCAGTTCTCCTTTAACAAATACTGACGCATACCCAGCTCGACGCATACCCAGCTCCCATTCCTTGCCCCCAAAATCCAAGAACTGACATGTGTTGTGTAGAGTTTCACTCGAGGCAATGAGGAATGCTTCTAAATGTGCATGACATCTGTGTGTGCGCTTTTGGGGACAAAGCCAAGAGCCTTAGAGCATGTAGTGTATTTGAGAGTGAGGTTGTGAGATAGAGTGAATTAGTAATTTCATTCTATCCTGCTTTGTATCATCCACAGTTCCATGCCATACCGCCCTCTCTTTACCCAGGTAAGTACTTGCTTGTGCAGCTGCCCCTGTTCAAACACTCTATGCATCACTCCATACTTTTTCAACCTACCCCTCCTTCAAACCTCACGCCCTACACCAACTTGCTCCCACATAGAACAAACTACAATAAACACTAACAACTATGCACCAGAAGGGTGCCTAAGAAACCCATGCAAGAAGAGATTGTCAGGTGCATTAAGGGCTGCAAAGATTCTGCATATAGCGTGGCTACTTAAGTGACAATCCAGAAAGCTCTTTGGGGTCTCACAAGGGACCAGATAGGACTATATAAATACCAATACAATACCAGCCTGTAAAGAGGTATCACCTGCGCACCACAGCACGACACAGATATGGCTGCTGCTTTCAAATGAACAACAAATCAGTGTGTGATCAGAGGCAGAATTTTCTTGTATGCCCTGTTTGTAGGATGTAAGACTCAAGTAAAACTCTGATGGTTAATGTAATTGCTATGTACTAAACCTGGAGGTTACAGGTTTTAAACCACAGTACGCTTACTCCGTCTCTCATCCATCAGACACTGCTAAAATTGATATTCAATACTTAGAATCGCAATGATAGATATTAAGAGCCTCAATATAACCATTTTAATTGGCAATGTTGATAATCCGCAGATCACTATGGTCCATAAGAGATTTGCACCGCTCCTCAAAACATCCAAGAAACCTGAGACTCTTAAATGCAAGACGCTGCCGTAAGGGGTCAGTGATTTTCGCATGTGCACATTCATGCATTAGCTAATAAACTAATATTAGCTAAGGACTACCTTGTGATATGTTCCCTTACGAGAGTTGTAAACCTGTACTGTTGCACGACAAAGCCTATGTCTAATAGATGTACATAACAAGCATTACTATTTCCCAAGTTTATAGTGCTCAGTTTACCGAACCCAGAAAGATGGAAGACTGCGTGAACATTGTTGGGTGTTGAACTGGGTTCTTGCAGACCGCCACATGTTGCGTTCACCTCACTGAGCATGCTGTCTCCCTGATCACGTGCGGTTCCCCTTGCTGTGTCTCCGATTGGCCAGTGTACGGCTGTTTTTTAGCAGTCATTTTGTGGGAAGGGGAGCTGTTGGAGATGTATTTGTATTTGTACTGAAATTTCATATTATTGCACTGCACCTTATACGTTGTACTTTGATTATTGACAGGTTTATCAGCAAACAACAAGAGGACCCCAACCTCCTTTGCTGCTCTCTTACCCGACCCCGGCTACAACCCAGCAAACACCAGTGACCAGTGTTAAAGGTAAGGAAACTGATGCTATATATTTTTTTACATGGGAGTTAGGGTTATGTATCTGGTCACTCTCCAGGCCCTGAAGCAGTGTCTCTTTCAGTGCCTCCAGCAACCACTATGGCACAGAAAGGCAGGAGCGAGTACGGCTGTATTTTAGCAGTCATTTTGTGGGAAGGGGAGCTGTTGGAGATGTATCTGTATTTGTACTGAAATTTCATATTATTGCACTGCACCTTATACGTTGTACTTTGATTATTGACAGGTTTATCAGCAAACAACAAGAGGACCCCAACCTCCTTTGCTGCTCTCTTACCCGACCCCGGCTACAACCCAGCAAACACCAGTGACCAGTGTTAAAGGTAAGGAAACTGATGCTATATATTAATTTTTTTACATGGGAGTTAGGGCTATGTATCTGGTCACTCTCCAGGCCCTGAAGCAGTGTCTCTTTCAGTGCCTCCAGCAACCACTATGGCACAGAGAGACAGGAGCGAGTACGGCTGTATTTTAGCAGTCATTTTGTTGGAAGGGGAGCTGTTGGAGATGTATTTGTACTGAAATTTCAAATTAATGCACTGCACCTTATATGGCTGAGATACCCGCCACCCCCTCTCAACACAATCCCCAAATGAGGGAAACCGGAAACAGTTCTTGAAGTTTTTGGAAGTGGGAGGGAGTGACCCTCCCGGCCGTATTTATTAAAACAAAAAATTAAAACATTTAAACATTAATGTACAATTTCATACCACACTGCGATGTTTGGCTAACCTTAACAGATTCTCTAATACAGAGGTTCTCCTAGCCGATCTAACATCCTACAAAACATTTACTTGAAATATTGAAATTGTACATCCTAACGTTTAAGGGCCAACGGCAAGGTCGTAACCGGTGTCAAGATCCCTAACCAGACATACCCCGCCCACTTGGGAGGGGCGACAGCACTGAGGCGTACTCACGTGCAACTACTACAATTTCCCTTGTCTTGACGGGGGCACTTATCAACTCGACGCCAGTTAAAGGTCGTTCGAAGACTCGTGTGAGGTATCTAGAAGGTATCGTAGACCTCCCCCCAACCCCACACAACTTACCGCATCTGCCGTCGCAGATGTCACTGGCCCCGGGAAATTCCCCAGGAGGGGGCTGTAACCCCTCCTACACAGGAAGGGGCCTTGACCGCCTTTCCTCTTCTTCCGGCGACCCATCCTTAGAAGGGACCGCCTCCCCGTTGAGGGGCCAAAGGCCACCTCCCCCGAGCGCTCCCATCCGTGTTGGGTGACGCCCACTCATAGGGATCTTCCAATTAGTGCTCACCGATCATGACCTTACCGCCTACCGACTGAAATAAATACGACAAGTGCTAACTAAACGAAACTACATTGGCCACTATGACCGAAAAACCTGTGTCTAAATGGACCTTAAATCCGACATTCTTTAATCATCAACTTGTAACATTATACCAATCTTTATTACACATCAAATATCAACATAACACCAAAACAACCTGAAAACGAAATAGATTAACTGATCAACTTTATTAAAACAACTAGCTGTCCTCAGGGGCTGGTGGGTGGGTCAAAATTGGCTCTTCGTTCCGTCTCGAGCTCACGTGCAGCGGGGAGGTGCAGCTTCAGAGCACAGGAACAAGAGGATGTCTTCTGGTCTTGCGTCTCTTTTTATCCATCTTCAGGGCGGGCGTAAACCCGCCCCTGCCTGCCCCGAGGGCGTGGCCGGCGGCGTCCGTGTCTAGGCCAGCCCACTCAAGGGCGGGAAAAAGCGCGCCCCGGCTACGCCGCTTCGGGCATACCAGCCGAGACGCGCCTCCCGCCCAAAAATGGCTTCCCGGGGGGATCGAGGCACTCTGCCATACGTTCGGGGGGACCGAGTGGTCGCCCCTTTCCATATGGCTGAGATACCCGCCACCCCCTCTCAACACAATCCCCAAATGAGGGAAACCGGAAACAGTTCTTGAAGTTTTTGGAAGTGGGAGGGAGTGACCCTCCCGGCCGTATTTATTAAAACAAAAAATTAAAACATTTAAACATTAATGTACAATTTCATACCACACTGCGATGTTTGGCTAACCTTAACAGATTCTCTAATACAGAGGTTCTCCTAGCCGATCTAACATCCTACAAAACATTTACTTGAAATATTGAAATTGTACATCCTAACGTTTAAGGGCCAACGGCAAGGTCGTAACCGGTGTCAAGATCCCTAACCAAACATACCCCGCCCACTTGGGAGGGGCGACAGCACTGAGGCGTACTCACGTGCAACTACTACAATTTCCCTTGTCTTGACGGGGGCACTTATCAACTCGACGCCAGTTAAAGGTCGTTCGAAGACTCGTGTGAGGTATCTAGAAGGTATCGTAGACCTCCCCCCAACCCCACACAACTTACCGCATCTGCCGTCGCAGATGTCACTGGCCCCGGGAAATTCCCCAGGAGGGGGCTGTAACCCCTCCTACACAGGAAGGGGCCTTGACCGCCTTTCCTCTTCTTCCGGCGACCCATCCTTAGAAGGGACCGCCTCCCCGTTGAGGGGCCAAAGGCCACCTCCCCCGAGCGCTCCCATCCGTGTTGGGTGACGCCCACTCATAGGGATCTTCCAATTAGTGCTCACCGATCATGACCTTACCGCCACAGGCCGGATAGTTGACCGGCTATCCGGACCCCCCAAAAAACTCCTACCTAAAGGTCATGTTTCAAAGATTTCAACCATGCTAAGAGGTCCCCTAAGAACAACTCATTCCCCACCCAAGACAAATGCACACCATCCCCCGAATACATCCTGTCATCATTAATACAGCTATGAGAAATAGAATGCAATGTCCTGGAACGGAACAACCTACTCACTTTATTGTTAAGCTTTCTAACAGAGTGATTCAAAGCAGGTATAGAGATAGCCCCCCGCCACACCTTTCGTGGAATCAAATGGGACCATGCAATTGTGCACCCCGGAACTCTCCTCGCCAACCAACTTACAGTGGAAAGCATTGCCTCCAGGAGTAGTCGTCTACCGATGGTGACCAAATCATTGCCCCCAACATGCACTATTACTATAGACGGTGGTGACCTTGTCCGCCCTAACAAACCCTCAAAGAATGTTTGAAACTGGTCAATACAGAGACCGCCCCTTCCGTAGAAGGACATCCTGTACCCGTATTCCCCAGCTACGTGAATCATGTCACCTGCTTTGAATACGTCCGCGGCACGCCTCACGTATGAGTGGCCCACGACCCACACCTCCTTTTTCACAGCCGGTGATGTCTGACCGCTGGCCCGGTGTAGGGTCGACTGCATAGTCCGCCCCGCCTCGTAGGCTTGCGTAACTGAAACCAAACAAAAAACAAGAAGCGTGAGTACAAAGTACATAATTACAGCTTCACAACATGTGCAACCGCACATATCTTTTATAACAATTGGAGGACCAACGCCCCATTCGTTTCACTTGCTCAACATCAAGACCCCTGGCTGTAGCTTCCGTAGCAGCCCCTATCCGAAAGGAATGGGTCCCAAATTCGCCAGGGTTCAAGCCCGCAGCGGCAACTGACATCGCAAGCACCCGCTGAAACTGAAATTTCGTCAGTGGGGTGGCGTCCGCGTGTCTTAACAAAGTCCCCCCCCATGATGCCACCATTCGTGCTAGGTAATCCTCTAAACACTTTACCGGACATATGGAGGACCCAGGAATCCTGCGTACGACGACGCAGTCACCCATCCCATCTTGGTCAGTCTTAGACTTTACAAAGGAGACCGTCATCGTTTCTCCCCTGATCTGAACATGTTCCCGGCACAAACCCCCCGCCACATCCAGTTTGTTCCTTGCAACTAGTTCGCTTACTCGCATTGCTCCGTGAAATGCTAGCGTAAACGCGGCTCGGAACAGCACTGCCTCAAACTGAGATGAACATGTGGCAGGAAGTGTAGCCAACAACTGGGACAATCTATCCAAACCTATCGGGCGCCTTTCATCTACTCTGCGACCCTCAAGGCGTTGCCACCCACGCAGCGCTTTCTGTACAACGAAAGACGCTGTTGGGTCCTGGATAGCGTCCGCTCTGGCAATAAAGGAAATGGCAGCACGATGCCTCTGGGCCGTAGCCACCGATTTCCCAGCCCTACGTAAGGACATCAGGAAATTCACCACCCATTCCTCATGACCCCAAAGTTGCTCTCTATCACTCCCCAAAAAGGCTAAATAGGCCCGAAACGCCCCTTCATATGCCTTCCTCGTCCTTGGTGCTAGACTCTCTCCCACGAGGTGACGAAGTTCGGGGCACCGAGAGACCAGAGAGCTTCGGTAAAGGGTGCCGGCTCCGGGTCCGCTGAGGGAAGGAAAACCGAAAAAGCCTGCATTTGAAAACGAGACAGTGCGTCAGCTGCCTGATTCATCACCCCTGGCACATGTTTTGCTCTGAATAGCACGTTCAATTGCATACATAGTAACACAATTTCTTTAAGCAGTCTTAAGATCAGTTTACAACGTGCTGCCTGACTATTGATGCACTCGACCACGGTCATATTGTCCGACCAAAATATGACCGAGTGATTTTTGAACCCATCGGGCCATGTTCTCAAGGCCACCAAGATGGGAAACAGTTCGAGGAAAGCAATATTACTCGTCAGACCCCTCTCATGCCACCAAGTCGGCCATCTTTGTGCCGACCATTTCGTGCCGAAAATGGCGCCAAAACCTATGCTTCCCGCAGAATCTGTCCATAGCCCCAGCTCCTCAGAAGACACGGCTGGTTTATTCCAGACGATTCTACCATTGAAATCCGCCAAGAATGCTAACCAAATACGCATGTCCTGGCGGATCTCGGCCGATAGTCTCGTGCGATGATGGCCTTCTTTAGGGCCGACCATCGCTTGGGCAATTGAACGGGAAAAGGGGCGGGCCATTGGTATTACCCTCAGGGCAAAATTCAACTGTCCCACCACTTGCTGTAATTGTTGCAGCGTAACTTTTGATGCATTTATACACAGTTGCAGCGCAACCCTGAACTTCAACACTTTCTCGGCTGGCAAACGGAAACACCCCTCAATGGAGTCCAACTCGATCCCCAGAAACTCGAGGCAAGTCGTAGGACCCACTGTTTTACCCGGCGCCAATGGCACACCTAACTGTTTCATCAACACACAAAATTCGGCCAAGGCCCGGCCACATTCAAGACCCCCGGCTGCCCCAAGAAATAAGAAATCATCAAGGTAGTGCATTACATCTTGGAAACCCGTTTTCTTTGTGAAAACCCATTGTAGAAAACTACTGAATTTCTCGAAATAAGCACAGGATATAGAACACCCCATTGGCATACACCTATCCATGTAATAACAACCCTGAAACATGAAACCTAGGAGACGCTGGTCGTCTGGGTGTACCGGGAGCAATCGGAACGCTGACTCGATATCTGATTTCGCCATCAGCGCCCCGGGCCCCAGGCGATTCAAAATGGCTACGGCCTCATCGAAGGATGCGTACCGCACCGAACACACATTTCTGGATCGATTGCCTCATTTACGGAAAGACCTCGTGGAGCTGATAAATTATGAATTAGTCGGAACTCTCCAGGGTCTTTCTTGGGGACTACCCCTAAGGGAGAACAAACAAAATTCTGGACTGGGGGTAGACTAAACGGGCCAGCGACCCGACCTCGAGTCACCTCTTTTCGGATCTTATCCCGTACTACGGTTGTATGCTGCAAGACGGAAAGTTGGTTTTTACACTTATCCACACCCTGAAAGTCCCCTACCGGGATGCGGAAACCATACGAAAAACCGTTTCGCAGCACCCCAGCAGAAGTACGATCCGGGTAATCACTGAGCCAAGGGATCATTGCCAGGGTATCAATGGGAGTGGGTAAAGGCGCCCCTCGGACTATATTAGACCTGTTTGGCACCTCCTCTCCCCCCGTTATCACCCGTTCTGGCTCTGCACGAGGTCTCAGGATGGGACGACCCACAACTACTACATTCATGTTTGAATTTACACGATCCCTGCGGTCTCGTACATTTTCCTCTGTTGTAATTAAAACAGAAACCCTACCTTCCGGTATTGCCGGTAGGTTTCGAGTGATCGTCGGCCCCCGAACCTGATCGAAAGGGCGTCCCCGCATATTGTCGGGAGGATTCACCCACATTACTTCCTACCAACGGCATTTTTAACATCCCTGACTCCTTCATTTTATCCCAGGTCAAGGCATCATAACAATCCCAGGTTAAACTTTTATTATGCTCCTTTTCCTTTCTGAACATATTATCGTAACAAAACCAATGATTACCCTGGTGCGATGTCGAGTACCCCATGATTCGTGATTGGTAGATTGGGAACTCGGAAAGCAACTCAGGCCTACGTTCCCCCAGGATTGATGTAAAGATTCCCCAGGCATTGCCCCAATTGGCGATATTCTCATTCACTTTAAAGGCGGCCATCTTTGCGCGCCAAACACTCGGATGCATGAGGTCCTTCTGACTCTTTACATGCTCCACCTCATAATGATCAACAAGTAACGAAAAAATGTTCACATACTCCCCCGCCCAAATCTTCTCTTTAATTGCCAAAGGAACATGTTGCCCCAACTTTTCTCTCCGAGAGGGTGTTGACTCATCCCTCGCGATCGGCAATGGCCGCTTACCTGCACCTGACGCTGCCTCTGTGGTCGCAACCGTCCCTGGTGTCTTGTCCCCCACTGCAGCCGGCACGGGCACCTTGGCTGCTTCCCGTTTCTCACGCAATTGCTTAATCAGCTCCTGCGCTTCGACAGCCGTGGCGCCCTCGTTACCTTTTCCCAACCACGCTGCCAATTGTGCTGCCAACTCGGGCGGCATATCATCCTCGGACACGGGGGTGATCGGATTCCCCTCCTCTGGCACGGGAGTTGGAGCCTCGAGCGGAGCACTGGGACCGGGGATCTCCTCTCCCGTTGCTCCCCTCCTGGGCCTCTTGTTTTTCCCTCCCGGGGCTGCTCCCGCCAAAGGACGTTTTGGACCCCTTTCCTCATTCTTGTCCACCCGCTTCTTTAGCTCGGACATCTCTTTCATGATAACACGCAGCATCTGGTCGGTATTCATGCGCTTTCCAACCTTCTTCGGCATTCTCCAACAAAGTAACTGAAAAACAAACAAGAACGATTAAAACGCTCAAAATTGGCTCTTCGTTCCGTCTCGAGCTCACGTGCAGCGGGGAGGTGCAGCTTCAGAGCACAGGAACAAGAGGATGTCTTCTGGTCTTGCGTCTCTTTTTATCCATCTTCAGGGCGGGCGTAAACCCGCCCCTGCCTGCCCCGAGGGCGTGGCCGGCGGCGTCCGTGTCTAGGCCAGCCCACTCAAGGGCGGGAAAAAGCGCGCCCCGGCTACGCCGCTTCGGGCATACCAGCCGAGACGCGCCTCCCGCCCAAAAATGGCTTCCCGGGGGGATCGAGGCACTCTGCCATACGTTCGGGGGGACCGAGTGGTCGCCCCTTTCCATACGTTGTACTTTGATTATTGACAGGTTTATCAGCAAACAACAAAAGGACCCCAACCTCCTTTGCTGCTCTCTTACCCGACCCCGGCTACAACCCAGCAAACACCAGTGACCAGTGTTAAAGGTAAGGAAACTGATGCTATATATTTTTTTACATGGGAGTTAGGGCTATGTATCTGGTCACTCTCCAGGCCCTGAAGCAGTGTCTCTTTCAGTGCCTCCAGTAACCACTATGGCACAGAGAGACAGGAGCGAGTACGGCTGTATTTTAGCAGTCATTTTGTTGGAAGGGGAGCTGTTGGAGATGTATTTTTACTGAAATTTCATATTATTGCACTGCACCTTATACGTTGTACTTTGATTATTGACAGGTTTATCAGCAAACAACAAGAGGACCCCTACCTCCTTGCTTACCCGACCCCGGCTACAACCCAGCAAACACCAGTGACCAGTGTTAAAGGTAAGGAAATTGATGTTTTTTATTTTTTTACATGGGAGTTAGGGCTATGTATGTATGTGGTCACTCTCAAGACCCTCAAGCAGTGTCTTTCAGTGCCTCCAGCAACCACTATGCTAACAAAACAGGTGCCAGTACTGGGTTTGACTTTTTATATAATAGCCAAAAGAACTGTTATGAATTAAACATGACAGTCTGTAATCACATTTGTTTCAAATTTATTTCAAGACTTTTTCAGAAATGTTTATGTTTTCAAACAAAGCTTTTTAGTGCATACCAAAGATATATACAAATATACAACAACATACAAATTCTATACAAATATTTACAACACGAAAGTTATTATATCTCAACCACACTGACCACTTTCACTCCTCATGCATTCCATTTATATTCAAAAAACATTAGCAAAAGAAACATTTACAGAATAATAACAAACAGCAAATACCACTGAGGTAGAGGTCCGTGTCAGAATTATGTACAATTATGTGCTACATCAGCCCTAAATAAATACAAGCATAAATCATCAAAGTAACTTAGTCAAGACTGATCAGGATCTATTTTGTCTTATTTTCAATCTTTTATATGACACTGGACCAACAAGGTCGACGCGTTTCGAACCCCCTTAGTGCAGGGGTTCTCCTCAGGACCAAACACGATTTCTACAAAACAAAAAACTTGTAAACCAAATTAGCCTAACTGGAGTGAGACTTGCGGTTTGAAGAACTAAGGAACAACCACTGGTCAAGTTGCCACCGCCTACCTTAATTATCCTGTGTCTAGGAACAATGTCCGGTGTGAAAGAATCTACACATAAAAATAAACAAACAAATAGACGGGATTACATATATGACAATCAGTTAGTATACCTTACATCTGAAGCTTAGTCAGGAAACCCGCTCACCTTGCCCTTTGGCCAATTTTTAAGAATTCGGCGAAATTGTTCCAACAAGGAGGAATATTTTAAACATGCCAACAGTCTAAAGGACCGCTTACTTGACAGGGGCTACCCAAAAAAACTTTTAAAACACTCCATGAAAAGAGCTTGGTGGGTCCCTCGTGAGACACTGCTGCACAAAAATACATGCCAAGAGGTGACAAGGACTGTGTGTGTCACAACTTTCGGTCACAACACACATCAACTGCGCAAACTAGTATTACAAAATTGGCATTTGGTGAAGGATATTCATTGTGATTTTTCAGACCCCCCTCTTTTTGCTTATAAAAAAGAGAAAAGTGTAGCCAACCATATCGTAAGGGCAAGTCTACCAAAAATACCCAAATTGACATTAAGAGGCATGCTAGGGCTACCTCCAGTCACTGGACACCGAAAATGCGGGAATTGCGCCTGTTGTGACTCAACGTAAGAAGGTAATGTCTTCCGTTTTGAGAACATATACTGGAAACATACAACGTTCACCAACTGTCTAACAAAAAATGTAGTATATGGAATCTGGTGCCCATGCCCCAAATTATACAAAACAACACAGGAGGCAAGACAAAGAATCACTCATCACAAGTCCAGGATTAGGAAACAGATACCGAATGCCCCCTTGGTCCATCATTGGACTACACATGAACATGGAAAAAATGATTTACGATGGACGATCATTTCCAAAATTGAAAATGACCCACGAGGCAGAGATATGGAATTCAAGCTAGCCCAGAGAGAAGCATTTTTAATTATGAAATATAATACTGCATCATCCGGACTGAATGAAATATCTGAGATTTACAGAGGAACTCCGGGGTAAGCACCCCCATGCAACTGGGTCCATAATATTACAACCTTTTACCAAAGGGTCTCATTGTTACCAGTCAGGTTTTTCCACCAGTGGACTTCCTTTACCACAATGCAATGCAGTTGGTTGCGTCACTATAACCTATCTGGATTTGCTCAGAAACCTTTGTTTACATCTTCTACAAAGGTAATATCGCTTTAAGACGGCCTCCCGGCCACTCTACCGGTGGCCGTGGTTGATAATGAGGCTTCCGAAAATACGCGGCGCCGTCCAATAAATCGGGTTCTCCCGTGAAGAGACGTAGGTAGCACGCATACGGCCCCAGTGATGACGCACTTCGTGTAAAGCAACCGGCGATACAAGTAAGAAGACCTATGGGCCATTCCTCCGAATGAATTGCCAAGACTCTGGTAAACCGCTGAGACATCGTTTACATCTTCGATGTTTGTTTAGTTGCAGGCTCCGGCGTTTCGTACGGACACAACTCGACCATAAACGCCTTGGTCTAGCGAGAATCATTGCAACACTAGGTAAGTGGACCTCCAGTCATACCGCACCTCAGCAGTAAGCTTTTTTCTGAATCCATTTCGTGAAGCCCCCTCTGTTTTCATTCCTCTGTCCAGGTTAACGAAGCCTCACAAAGACGTAAGGTGAGCGGGTTTCCTGACTAAGCTTCAGATGTAAGGTATACTAACTGATTGTCATATATGTAATCCCGTCTATTAGTTTGTTTATTTTTATGTGTAGATTCTTTCACACCGGACATTGTTCCTAGACACAGGATAATTAAGGTAGGCGGTGGCAACTTGACCAGTGGTTGTTCCTTAGTTCTTCAAACCACGAGTCTCAGTGCAGTTAGTCTAATTTAGTTTACACGTTTTTTGTTTTGTAGAAATCGTGTTTGGTCCTGAGGAGAACCCCTGCACTAAGGGGGTTCGAAACGCGTCGACCTTGTTGGTCCAGTGTCATATAAAAGATTGAAAATAAGACAAAATAGATCCTGATCAGTCTTGACTAAGTTACTTTGATGATTTATGCTTGTATTAATTTAGGGCTGATGTAGCACATAATTGTACATAATTCTGACACGGACCTTTACCTCAGTGGTATTTGCTGTTTGTTATTATTCTGTAAATGTTTCTTTTGCTAATGTTTTTTTAATATAAATGGAATGCATGAGGAGTGAAAGTGGTCAGTGTGGTTGAGATATAATAACTTTCGTGTTGTAAATATTTGTATAGAATTTGTATGTTGTATATTTTGTATATATCTTTGGTATGCACTAAAAAGCTTTGTTTGAAAACATAAAAATTTCTGAAAAAGTCTTGAAATAAATTTGAAACAAATGTGATTATAGACTGTCATGTTTAATTCATAACAGTTCTTTTGGCTATTATATAAAAAGTCAAACCCAGTACTGGCACCTGTTTTGTTAGCTTAGTTCAGTTTTGACTCAGCCTTGCTGGTAAGGAGTCTAGACCCTGTTTCGTTTTTTCCAGCAACCACTATGGCACAGAGAGGCAGGAGCGAGTACGGCTCTATTTTTAGCAGTCATTTGAGATGTATTAGGAGAATGCACAAGATATATGTATAATGTATTTATACTGAAATTTGATATTATTGCACTGCACCTTATACGTTGTACTTTGATTATTGACAGGTTTCTTTAATATATATATATTGGTAAGGCCAGCAACACACCATCATGAATACAGTACAAGAGCTGATTACAAAGTCATA
Source organism: Lissotriton vulgaris (assembly GCF_964263255.1). Classification (NCBI taxonomy): domain Eukaryota; kingdom Metazoa; phylum Chordata; class Amphibia; order Caudata; family Salamandridae; genus Lissotriton; species Lissotriton vulgaris. Next base: position 854,507,061 of record NC_141697.1, on the reverse strand, counting down.
CCAGTCACGGCCACTTGAACAAAAATTACAGATAAAACAATTAGGACCTCATCAGCCTGAAATAAACCTACAGCAAACTACCCAGCACAGAGGAAAAATGTCAAAACTTACATTCTCAAATGCCTGGTACACAAAAGCTGATTGGCTTACAGGGTGCCCTATACGAAATTCTCTGTTCTGCTTCCCCTGCTTGCTGTATGGCGGTGACTTTTCTTGGACACGGCAAGGAATGGTCGACCTGAAGCACATCGCTGAAAAAATAAGAAGCATGCGCTCACAAGAAATCATCTGGAAAACCGGACAAGACTGGGAATGTTGGGGGAAGACGCACCAATTGATCAGCAGATAAATGATGCGTATCGCAAATCCATTCAAAAACACAATGAAGCTGTTGATAAGAACAGACAAAATCTATCCAAGATCATTGATTGCATTCGTTTCTGTGGTGCTTTCGAACTGGCATTGCGAGGCCATGACGAATGAGAAACTTCCTCAAAACCTGGGATCTTCCGAGGCCTAGTGGATTTAATGTCAACCATAGACCAGGATTTGGAAAGACATTTAGCACGTGCTACAGTCTTTAAGGGCACCTCTAATTCAATACAAAATGAACTCCTTGACTGTATGCTCGAAATTATAAGAAGCCATATTGTGCAAGAGTTGCGAAAAACAGACTTTGTGGCTATTCAGGCTGATGACACCACTGATGTGTCCACTCAAACACAGTCCGTGTTAGTGTTTCGGTACCTTGACAGTGACAGAAACATTGTGTAAAGATTTTATGGCTTCACGCATTTAAGTGACTCTAGTGCAGCAACCATCACTGAAGCAATACTGTGTCAACTGGACCTAATTTTCCCGGACCTGCCTCAAAAACAAAAACTTATCGCACAAAGCTATGATGGTGCGTCCGTAATGAGTGGAAGCCTTAGTGGAGTACAGAAACGAATTAGAGATGTGTACCCTAATGCTCATTTTGTGCACTCTTACGCCCACCAACTCAATCTCATTATGCAACAGGCGGTATCAAAGATCAGAGAGACACGAGTTTTATTTCAGGATATCAGAGGCATAGCAGCATTCTTCACACGTTCCCCCAAAAGAACAGAAGCCCTTCATGAGATTGTGGACAAAAGCGTACCAAGGGGATCCTCAACTCGTTGGAACTTTCACATTCGTACAGTCAACTTAATCTTTGAACAGAGGGAGGGCCTTGAGAAATGTTTTGTCGCCATAGCATCCAGAGCAGACTTTGATCACACAAGTCAGAGCGAAGCCCATGGCTTTATTAGAACACTACAAGACAAAGAGTTTCAGTTCTAACTGTTTTTATTTCATGACATAATGATTTCCGTTGATGTGTTATACGATCAGTTGCAAAGAAAAGACCTAGATACTGTCTCTGTGAAAGCCAATACATCTGCATTTGTACAAAAGATTATGAAAGTGAGAGATGGGGTTGACGATTTAGAGAGCAAACTGCCGGAGCATTCTATTTTTACAAAACGCAAACAAAACATCACCTCTCTGGTTCTAATTGGAAAGGAGATATGTGACATTGTAATTGTGCAGGCAAAAGAACGTTTTTCATTCACAAAACATTTCGTGAGTGCAACTTTATTGCTAAGTAAAGAGTTTGCACAATATGATGAATCCTTCCCTGAGCGTGCTCTGAATCAGGCTGTCGAAGCATATCCTATGCTCCAAAAAGAGCAGCTGAGAACTGAGTTAACTGTACTCTACGGAATGCCTGTGTACCAGAAGGCCACGAGCGCCTTGACTTTGCTGAGTTTAATTCATAAACTGCATATGGAAAACTCACTTACAGAGACAGTGACTTTACTAAAAATTGTGATTACGACTCCAATGACAACAGTAGAAGCTGAACGATGTTTTTCAGCCTTAAAGCGCATAAAGACATTCCTCAGGAACACCATGCTAGAGGAAAGACTAAATGCTTTGGCAATGCTATCTGTAGAGAGCAGGCTAGTCCAAAAGATACCGGACTTCAACATGAAAGTAATTGACAAGTTTGCTACACTGAAAGACAGACGTGCCGATTTCATTTACAAAAAGTGAATGCTGCTACTTGTTTGTTGAATACAAAAAATTCTGATTGAGGTAAGAAATGCATTGTTATCTCGGTTTTTAAAAGTTTTGTAGTGTTTGTTCTATTTGGAGACTGCACAGATTTGCTCACCTTTGTTCACTGGCCGGACCTGTCTCCCGCAGGGTGAACGATTCATTGCTTGTGTTGCCTATCGAACCTTTCCCCTTGGCAAATTGCGAAAACCATTATACCATTTATGTTTGGGGTACTTGCGTGGACCTATGTGAAGTGTGTGTACAAAGCTCAGCTCAACCAGAATCACAGTAACAGCGCATTGCGCTGCCTCTTTTATATTCAGTATATTGTAAGACTGTTTTTCTTCCCCCGCCTTTCCTTGTTTTGTTTCCCTGTTTTCCCCTTGCTTGCCATTCGTTACTCTAGAGTCTAATATTCAGTATATTGTAAGACTGTTTTTCTTCCCCCGCCTTTCCTTGTTTCCCTGTTTTCCCCTTGCGTGCCATTCGTTACTCTAGAGTCTAATAGAGTCGGAAGGCCGTAGGGGAAGACTGTCGACTTTTCTTCAAGTTCCTGACGCTCCTGCGGAACGAGCCTGGCAACCATTACACTGCTGTGCAACTTCTTCTACTCTTAGAGCTGAGATTTCCATGAAAGTCTTATAGTCTGAATTCAGCACCTGAGCATAATAGGACAGAATGTATGAAGCTCTGTGGTAATACTGAATAAGCAGCTACCTATGTTATGCTATCTATTAATGTAATAACTGCACTTTCACAATTGCTTTATTAACCTTCCTGCTTTCTCAAATTTTCTTGAAAATGCACGATTTTTCTTCTTTTTTTTCAAAATTTTCTTGGGGGGGTAACCCCCCAAACCGCCTTTTGGGGTTCGGGGTCGCTCGCTGCGCTCGCTCACTAGGGTGCTCTATGCTAATTAGTTTGCGCCCACCACTTTAAAATCTCACCCACCGCCACTGTTTGTGGGCATATTGGCGTGGCGATTGGCTAAACTAACACCTAAATGAATACATGAAGATCAGAAGGGCTTCGTGTCTGGTAGGCATATTGAAGACCAAACACGCCTTCTGCTGGGGAATATAGATCTAGCAGTGGGAAAATCGGATCCCTTGGCCGTGGCAGCTTTGGACGCGGCCAAGGTATTCGATAAAGTCTGCTGGAAATACCTGTGGAAAGTCCTGGAAATATTGGGGTTTGGGCCAGTATTTATTTATAATCTAAAGAACTGTTATAAAGGTGCATCTGCAAGGATTCTTTTAAATGGCACACTAACACCAGCCTTTAACATTCAGCAAGGAACCAGACAGGGGTGCCCCATCTCTCCATTGCTGTTCAATTTATATATTGAACCCCTGGCTCAGGCAATCAGGCTTGATTCCTTAATAACTCCATTCCAGTCAGGCCAGTATAGCTCTAAACTGGCCCTTTACGCGGATTACCTGATTTTATACACGAGAGACCCAGGTACAGCTATTCCTCGGATTGAGGAATTGACAGCAGAGTTTGGGGTATTATCAGGATATGAGGTGAACAGATCCAAAACTAAGGTCATGTGTTGGAACGTGGATCAATGGTCTGGCACAGAGAGTATGGAATTTAGATATCTGGGAATATATATTGTAAGGGAATTGGATCGGATCCCAAAGGTAAATCTGGACAGAACAACTAGGGAAATAGACCATTTGTTTAGCAGATGGAAGAACCTCCCATTGTCCATCTATGGGAAAGTGAATTTAGTAAAAATGGTTATTCTCCCCAAGCTTTTATACTTGTTTTCTACAATACTGCTAACATTCCCCATGAAAGACATAAAAAAGATACAGAGCAAAGTTGGTAGTTTTGTGTGGGGCGACAAAGGGGTGCGCCTGACCTGGAAGAAACTTAGAAGAAGATTGTTAAAAGGTGGGTTAGCTCTCCCTGATATTAGCTTATATGTAGTGGCTTTTCAGTTTAAGAGCTTACACATGCTACTTACTAAGCCGGATGACTCATCCTGGGGCAAATTGCTGGGAGAGATGGTAAGAGTAGAAGGGGAAAATGACGCCTTTATGTATAAATTTGGATCTCCGAGATTCTTCAAGCGAGTTTGTTTGAAGATATTAAAAACTGCCTTAGAGATATGGTACAGGATAAGGGTAAGCAGTGGGATTGGGTACTACTCAGATTTTGGGATTCACCCGGTACCCCGGACTGCCTGAAAGATGCCCTGCCAATACCTATTAAAAGAGCTGGGATCACAAAATGGAAAGAGTTAATGGATGAGGAAGGGATACACCCATTGGCGTACTTGAGGGCGAAGGTAGGCACAGACTTATCAATGTTTAAATATCTTCAATTGGTGTCCTGGCATACAGCGGAACGGGGGGAGATGAAAACTAATGAGGAATTAGAAAGGCTAAGCCAATCCCCCCCACCCATAACAAAAGAAATCTCTGTATGGTACCAACATCTATTAAAGGGTGAAGACTCTGGGATACCCCCGGCAGAGGGGGTATGGAACAATTCCTCCATGGCACCGCAGGCAGAGGGCATGCTTGAACCATCTTTGAAGATATTATATAAACACATTGGCTAAGTTGGGCTAAGTTCGCGCGGTATAAAATGATTTTCATTCATTCATTCACATAAAGCCTGCCTATCTGAAAAAGAATCATTTTTTCGTGGTCAATAGGCTCTACTAAACCCCCTATAAAATCGGGAAATTTGCCCCAGTACCACCACCAAAATGCCCGAGGTGTCAGTAATGTATGGCAGATGACATTCATATGTTTTTTGAATGTAAAGAGCTGGAATAATACTGGAAGGAGGTGGGACTGGCACTGTCAGGACTTTTTAGCACCAGGGTTAAAATTAACACTTCTCTGGTTATATTTGGGGATGATGGTCTATTTTATCAGACAGCCACATGGCAGGAAAAAGGGCTTTTACTCTACTTGATCCTAATGGCAAGGAGGGAAATATGTAGGAGATGGAAAGATCACCTCCCCCCGAGAAGTGAGGACTGGTTAAAAGCATCATTTATCATGGCTCGGCTGGAATATGAGAGGGCAGAGGATAAGCCGTCTAACATCTGGCACCCTCTAATGAGGTTGGGAAGGAACCTAAGAATGATCCAGTCGCTCCAATGATTACACCATGTCCCCAGTACTAAAGGAGAGGAGGTCAGGCAACCCAAGTGAAGCGTGGTCAGCCAAGTGGTCCACAGGTAGAGAGTAAGGCTGTAAAAGATCCACAAAGACTTGACACAGTGAGATGAGGAGTAACAAAAATAAAATAAATAAATAAAAAATAAGGAAGTGAATATAAGTGCTAAAATAAATATGATTTACAGTTTAATTAATCTTACTAACATTAAAAAAAGTCTGTGACTTAAATTGAAAGGAAAGTGACACACATTAAAATGAGCTATGAATACAAGTGTATCTGCTTTTCTGCAAATTATAACCAAATGATGTACTTATGAATCTGAAAAAGATTTATATCTATTTTCCTCATAGCCTTTCAAAACTCAATAGAAATATACCTAGCCTAATTGAATTGCTGATTCATCAATTGGTTGCTGCTAAATTCCAGCCTGAATTTTTGAAAAAATATATAATATACTGTTTGGGCAATTCCTTCGCATAAGACCAAATTAGGCAACCGTCTGAGGGTGTTTATCATAGCATAGACACTTTTGTGGAAAGAAATTATAGGGGATTCCAGTAGGAACTGTAATTTCCCACCTATTAGATTAGAATTTCTAAGTTGAAAAACATTGACTATGCAGAAAGTTGTTTTAACTTTAATTAAGCTATAACATAAAAAGAAAGATTTGAGTGAAGGCAAATAGGAAATGCTTGAGCTATTTGAGAGTACATTTTTCAGTTACCCCACCAAGAGGTATTTGTGGGAACTGTTGTTAGAAAGCGTTAAGCACAGCTTTGTGCATGTTAGGTGTTTTATTACAGGTATTTTCGAATTTCGATACAATTGAGTGATTGTAGATATGAATGAAAAGTAAGATTTGTGAATATTCATGTGAAATCATCTCATATTTATTTTGTGTTTATAAAGATTTGTCTATGGCATGCATTATATACTTAAAGCAGGATTTTAGATAGAATGATATGAACTGTTATTAAAGATGCACCAGATTTATTTTCAGAGTAAAGCGGACTCAAGTATGCGTAAAGTTAACAAAAGTCCTTTTTGGAACTTGCTTACTTCATCACAAACATGGCTAAAGACTCACCCATTATATCACAAGTATATCGTAGCCTATGCCACATGTAACACAGCAGATGGGATATCTGGGATCTTTGTTGCAGAATATATCGCCCTCCAACTTCTAAACAAGGCTCAGAGTTTTAGATTCCATAGCCAGCACGCTGTAAGCAAGAGCAGTGCCGGTTTTCCCAGTTGTAAATGAGAGATTGTTTGCTGAGCTAAGAAATATTTTTTATCTATATTTATTTTCTACAGCTAATAGATCCCTGTGCTCAAAGATTTGGTCAGTTTACCACTTAGCCTGATAAGGGAGTTCTACTTTAATTCTTTGCATGTTGAGGACCATAAGGAACATTTTTGTATCTTTTTCATTGAGTATGCACTCAGCTGTTGTGTTTACCAACTGTGTAAGATTTGAGTTAAGGGAATATGAGCCTTATTTAGTTTTTGGAAGATGGACTATTCCATCAAAACGTGTTTAGTAGTATGTCTGCCTTAAAGCAAGTGCTCTGGGCTATAATGCGCGTGTTTGCAATAGGATCGATGGAGAAACAATGACTTACATTGTTTTAATTTAGTAAATATTTTGTGACATTGAAACTCATTTTAGCAAACTAATTGCATTTCAACTTTTGGTATGAAACACAATATTTAAATACTTCTCTGTAATTAATGTTTTGACTGAAACATTGGGCTCGATTTAGAGTGTGGTGGCTATGAAACGTCATCAGAAATGTGCCAAAGTACTCTGTCTATCAAATTGTTGGACCACCGCTCTATTTGAGTCAGGTGGAAATTCATGTTTCTTATGGCAGTGTCTCCACTTGTTCCACAATTGGAAACCCTTCAAAGATAGCTCACAGAGTTGGGGCTGTCGGTGTAGGTGCATCGGGCAGACCATGCTATTTAAAGCGGGTAATGTGATGTATTTTGTTTTTCATTTGGGGCTGGTAGAGAATCCCCGGTTGCTCGGAAAAAAAATGGGGAATTTACTTACACGCCCTGGGGAAAAAATATAAAAGGTGTCAGGAGCATTTCATTTTTGGTTTTTTTAAAAGTAATCTCCCACTTTGGGAGGTTTATTTTGGAAAACAACAATATTTGATGAGCGACTACCTGGAACATGGGAGCCACTCAGCAAACACCCAGTGCCTTTAGAGGAGCATCCAACATGGTGGCTCATCTGAAGGCACAAAGATCTCTGCAGAGCTGGTTTGATCTCAGACCAGGGCTGTTTCTAGGTTTTTTGCCGCCCTAGGCGAGAATTGAAAAATGCCGCCCCCTCCCTTTTACTACCAGTACTCTCTCCCCCTGTCATCCAGGCTAAAAGAATTAGATATAAAAACATAAGATATAAAAAGCATTAGATATAAAAAAAAACGTGTATTAGGAGCTAGTAGCATGAAATCTGCATAGCTGCATACTGTACACTCCTTACTGACTTATCTTTACCATTAACAACGAAGAACAACAGGGAATTTAACCAGAATGCAGAGTTTTCTCACCACTAATTAGGAGGTCCACTCCACACTGGGGGTCGACGAAATTGTGATTTTTGTTCTCAAAATAGACGCCACTTTTACAACCATTTCACAAAATGACACAAATTTCCTAAAATGCTCTTGGCCAGTATCTCAAATGAAATTCACACACAAGGGCTTACTCCAGGTAATAAAAAAAGTCACAAAAGATGCCAGCAGGAGACTGGTTTGAGAACAAATGCATCTCAACCACAGTTCTAACGTTCTTGCAAGGACTTTTCTCCTTGAACTAGTGCCCTCTGGATGAAAAGTAAGCAAAATGTCCCAATAGCAAAATGGCAAAAATTAATTTATAAAATTCATGCAATGGCAATATTCAAATTTCTTGCGATTTTGCAGCCGTAATGAAACTTTCACTCAGGCCTACTTATATCCTAGAATGGCAAATTGTCTCTCACACAATAGCAGGGCCGTATTTTATTTAAATTACAGATAACCCTTAATCTCCCCATTATGCTTTGTTCTATAACCTTCATTCTTTCACATACACACTTACAGATGGGCCGTCTCAAACACAAGAGCTTGGATGAACACGTGGAAACAAGCCACAGCCTTTGATTGCCTGTCTCCTCTCCTTGATCTGTTCTCTCCTCCGTCCTCTCTTTTCTTTCTCTCTCATCCACTTAAGCAATTCTCTTCTCACCCCTCCCCTCGTCCCTCCTCACACAGCCCCCTGTATCTTTCCCTGTCTCTGTGCCCCCTCCCTCCCAATGCCCTTGTCCTTCTGCAGCTCCCCCCTCCCCCGTTGTCCTTGGGGCTGCCAGGTCTCCTCACTTCGCCTGTGAGTGCTTAAAGCTCAGATGGTAATTGCAGCACACAGGCCTGTCATGTCATCTCTCCCCTCCTCACCCCCCACCCTGCGCTCAACCATCCTCTCTCACTCAGCTGCCATTTGTACCTTGCCACTCCCCCCTACCCACCTCAATGTGCATCTGCTTGCGTTCTTCCATGTGCCTCAATGTTTTACTCTCCTCAGCGCTGTCATGAGTAGATAGGTATCATGTAGTCCTGCATGTATGTTTATCGGGGGAGGGGGGGGGTCCCTGCAGTCCTCGTGGTCACAGTTCTGAGAATAGTAACACCCGCCGCTGAGAGGGGGAGGGGCAGAGCAAGACCTGTCCAGAGACGGAGGCACCGGATAACGCACTCGCTTTTGACTGAGAGGAGATCTATTAGTTGCTAGCTGTGTGTCGCCCTACTTGTCACCCCCAGGCGCACCCATGCCTTGGTGAATACCTACGTACCTCACTGTTTCCCTGCCTCTCTGTCTGTACTGTGACTCTGATGGCACGCGCAGCGTAGCCATGCTGGCACCGCACAGATCGAGGCGTACACGGCCCCAGCAAGTGGCGCCAAACATGACGTCAAGTGATGTCGAATTGTAGAAGGCCTAAAAAAGTTTCCCCCTTTTGCCGCCCTAGCCCTTTTGCCACCCTAGGCGGCTGCTTAGTCGTGCCTAATGGTATAAACGGCCCTGAGATTCTCAGAATACGTGTGCAGTAACCCAGACTGGGTGGAGGAGAAATTACCTCCACTTCCCTGATGGATAAAAGGTCAACAGACAAATTATAATTCAGACCCAATGTTTTATGCAGTATTTGTCTGAATTGTAACTAACTTATTTAAATAAAAAAATAGTTTTCTTACTTGTGAAATAATTAAATACTGACTGAAATGAAGATGGCATGCTTTGAAATGTGTATGACACAAAAGACTATGACATCTGATAAATATAACCACATCAAAAGTGGACATGAAGTACTTTGAATGATGCATGTTGAGAGTATTGAGAAACATTTGGAGAAAAACATTTCATGCAATTAAATGATTATGACACGTGATTAAGAATCAGGCACATGTTGCAGTGACCATGACTAATGATTAAAAGGAATATACCATGTTTTCAAAGGACTGAAGTGTCAAAGTGAATATCGCATGCATGTAAATAATCATGATGCAGAAAATCAATATAACATTCATTGAAATGTATATTGTAAATTACTGAAAACACAATATGCATCTCATTCACATGTGAAATAAAAGTAAAGCACATGCAAATATTAAGATAATTTAGTGATAACATGCAGTACTGTACGATTAAAAGCCCATAAAACATCATAAAAAGAAATATTCCATTCATTTAATTATGTAACAACTCTATATAATAACAATAAAACATTACATACATTCAATCTTAACCGTTTTGCCCAGCCCAATAATTAAAGTGCCTTTATGCAATCCCTCCAAACAAGCTAAATTTGATACTGACACATATCATATATAATAATATTATTATTAGATTAATCTGTATAATGCCTTCATACCTCTACTGAGAGCTTAACCGCATTTTATTAAGATCATATGCGAGGGAACCTGTATTGCCAAACAACTAATGCAAATTCAAGGGTCTATATATATATCTATTTATCATTCCTGTATCATGGGCAGAAAATCATCCTGAGTCAATTGTTCTCAGCTCTAAGGATGAACTTAACAAAATGGTTTATTAAAAAGGTGTTTTGCCCTAAGAGGCATGATATAATTGCTTGGCGGCAAGTTCTTTCTCCTACTTCCTTAAAAATGGGTTTTAACAGTATTTGCCTATTTTGTCGTAATCTGGGGCAATTATACACAATATACACTAGTGCTTCATTGACACAACCACATAATCTGCAATTTTGTGTTTGCCAATTTTCCCTTAAAACCGGTTGTAAATGTAAGGTAAACAAAGTTGGGGCTTGGATATTTTGTACGATTTAAAATAACCAACCAAGCATGTTTTCTTTTTGCAATCGCCTCATTATCCAATAAAAAAAAAAAAAATGGTTGCTTGATTTAACATCTGTTTTACAACTATTTTAGTTCTATCCAAGTGTTCCAAAGACAGAAGTTTAAAAGAGATTAGGCTTTCCGTTAAGTAGGCTCTCCAAGCCCATGCATACTCTTTATTTATTGTTTCTTTCCAGCATGAATTAACAAGAGAGCCATAATGTGATAGATAAAATGAAGTTAGGCATTTTAGAAACGTGGATTGTCTCACCAGAGTTTGGTTTATTAGGCCTCACATTAGCGCCCAAAGTGTTTATGGAACCCTAGAAACTGGTTTAAAGACTTTTATTTCTAGTTCATCAAGGAGTTTACTATCTTTCCACAAAAAGATTACTGACACATAAGGAAGCGGGAGAATCAACTCCACCTTCATTACCATCAATACATGTTCGTGGCTCAGGCATAATGGCTTGTCGTGCAATAATCTAAAAGCAAAGGAAAGTGAAATTGCTTTGGCCTTTAAGTTATTAAAATGTTGTTTAAAGGTCATTCTGTCATCAAACATGATTCCCAAGTATTTATACTGTACTGTTTCACTGAATAAATCGGTAGCCCATTAATGTACCATCATTTCTTATCCAATGTTGTTGAACCTATCGTCATGATTTTCGTTTTTTTCGTATTCATTTGTAGAACATTAGCTAAAAAGTATTTATCAAATGACTCTGTCAATCTTTGAAGGCCTATTGGTGTATGGCTTTAACAATAAGGTATCATCTGTGTAATGCAAGCATTTTACAATATGACCTGCAAAATTTGGAGAGTGCGCATTGTCATTTTGCAAATTCTGAAATAATTCCGCCATAAAAAGATAAAAAAGACATGGAATAACACACAAAAAGGAGTAGAAAAGTGTATATTGATAGTGGCATTTGCTCAGTGAGTAAAAATTGCCCTCACTCACAAAATTTTGACATGCTTCATCATCAAGCTTGCTTACTGACACCCCTGCGCAGACCAACACCTGGGGTGGAGAAAAAGAGAAGGAGAAACAATACAAACAAGTTTTGGGATCACCAAAGAAAAGTGCAGCTAGTGAAGGTTAAAACTAGCTCAAATGTGTCCCCACTCAAACCTTTTTATTCCTGGGCCATCCGGCTTGGTTTAAAAATGTGAAGGATGGGGGTGATTGGAATAAATTAGGATTCCTTCACCCCTCCTTACTGCAAAGGTGTCGACAGTTTTCTGCTACTGTAAAGGAGCCCACTGTGTCGGGTCACTCCGGCATTCATCAGGACCCTCAGGGTCCCAAAACGTAATACCCTATGAACCTGACTTAGGTATCTCTGGGATATGTTCTTTCCAACATGGGGTTTTCCTACTTCACACTCTCTTTATAATCTGTGGAAAAAACACAGAGGTGGGAGTATTATTACTAAGTCACCTTCCTGTTGTCCAAAGATGTCAAGGGGTAGAAAGTTCATCCCCCAAGGTGCGCATTCCCTCATCACTCAGCATCCGAACACCACCATGTTGCTTACCGTACCCAGTTGGTTTTAATTGTAAGCACCTTGTCCAAATCGGACCATACATTCATTGTGGAACAGTGTCCACTCTCTGCAACATGCAGGAGCTTCTTTCTACCACAGCCCAATTCCATATCAATAGGACACATCCACTCATGTAGTAGATAAAGTCCCACTCACTGAGTTTCACTGAGCACATCGCTTGAATTAACGAGATATTGGGAGTGACCCCAGTAGTCAAACTCTACAAGGAGACAAAATGTGTACATGTTGACGTTATAAATGAGCATGATCCCTTAAGTTCAATCAAGGTTCAAAGGAATCTTGTAGTGTCTGATAGTGTCACTCCCCTCAGTCACTTGTGTTGACTGTTGAAAATTACGATGGACACCTTCTGTGTCCATCTCGATCTGATCTCAATGTCATTTTATTTATATGCCCCCTTGTGGTGTGAGGCAAGGATTATGAATGGATCCATTTGTGTATCCCCGCCTGTATGGCTCTACCACCACACCGATTCAAATTTAATAAGGGGTCGTGTGTATGATTCGTATAGGAGTTCCTAGAACAGTACAATCATGTCGGTAATCTCCCTATCAGTGCTCCGTCCCGCGGAACCCCTCCCCGACTCCTTATTTCATCAAGGTAGGTGTGCTGCCTGATGAATTTCCAACTCTCGCCGTGAAGGTGGCGAGCTACTGTTGTCATCACCCACTATGATGGGATTTAGTTCTGTTCAAGTGGAGGAACTGGAACCACGTGACCTTGACGTGCTCATGTCACTCTGCCCAGTTTCGTAATCCTATTGAATGCTTTGCCAGTGGTCGGCGTGATTTTTAACAGGTCAATAAAAAATAATAATACCGTAGTTGAATCATGTTTCTTTTTCATGATGACATGCTGCTTGAGATAGGCTCCCAGGGTGGTTACCAGTTCTATTTGACACACTGGTCGCGCATCAATCAATACAGTGGGAGACATATTATTATCGCCTGGAGACCACCGATTGCTGTGCTCTTTTACAAATCCAAGTAAAATAATTTGATTAAGATCATGTTTCTTAATCCTGGTGACATGGGGCGTGAGAACTGTATAGGTTCTAAGCATTAGGTGCTGGCTTCGATGTTTCAGCAGGCAAAACCAGCTACTGGTAAGTATCCATAATGTAACATATCAAAAATGTAAAGTGATGTATAAGGATCCCTCTAATACCAGAGGCTTACATCTAATTATGTATCTTCTACATCTATCAGAAATGTATCTAACGTTAGCCCAAAAGCATGGTTAGCTCTTTATACATTTTTGCTATATTAAGCTCCCTAAGAGGCTGAAACTCATGGGATTAAGGAGTCTGTAACTAGAGCGTAATTGAGAAAAAGATATGATGATCAACCTCCTACACCGTGGAAACAATTACTTTTTCATCCAGGTCATCTAGTCAGGGAATTTCAGGGGATGTCATCATTAAGTCCCACCACATGGCTTCATAATCCATACGGAAGAGTGTCCGTCAGTGTGGCGTTTAAGAAGTGAATATAGCACGTAAATTATGAGGCCAGATGTAAGTGGTCAGAGGACTGGACCAACTTTTAAGAAAAAATGCTTGATTTTTTCAGGAAACCCTCACCCACCCTAGTGGTGACATGCTTCATCATCGGGTCCACTGGGAGAGATCGAATACCTCCCCAGTGTGCTGCGACGCCAGGAGACTGCAGAGCAGGTTTTGTGAGAGTGAGGAGTGAAAAAAAGTTAGGTGTGATTAAAAAGGTCTAAGGTTGTCCCAAAAAAACCATTTATTGACTGGTCAACCCGACATATTAAAATTAAATTAACTATGTGCAGGGAAAACTAACCAAAACAATATACTGGTGTTTCCCTGTTAGGGGAAGGTCAACATGTTTCTGCCATTTATGTGTGTAAATTTACAGGGCTTTCATCAGGACCAATAAGCGAGTGTTGCCTCAGCAGGTATGGGCGCGCTAAGGCCCACCCTGCCAAAGGCTGTGAAAGTTAAAAATAGCACTATGTGTAAAAATGGTGCATAAAAAGTACAAACCAAAAGGCTTGGGGAATTACCTCTGTTGCGAGGAGCCTAGAAGTCTGTGAACAGATAATTGACAGACACAAACACACAAAACATATAAACAAGACAATCAATCATTATTGATCATATTTCATGGCCATTAATCCATTATTGTGGCGTGATACGTGCTGACAAACCTATCAATGGCCGTGGCCGAGATGGATGATAATGCAGAATAATTATTGTGCCCAAAGCCAGGGTGATGGGCCTCAACTAGCGCCAAAAAGTGTAATCTAGCGCAGGGCGTTGCACATTAGTGAGGCAACAAACGTGTAAATGGAGACTTGCAGTGCTAAGTCCAATCGTGTGGGAAGCCAGCTGGCTGCCCAAAATTACAGCAATACCTATAGTATGGCGGCGGAGAAATAATCCCTGAGGTGGATCGCGAAAAACTGAGCTACAATGTGAATACTGGTAGCCCTGCTGGCCGTGAATTTGAGTACTGATTAAGCACGCAAAATATCGGAACATGAAAGTGAAACAATCCTCACTTGTACATAAAGTGAACCACGCCCCATAGATTCAGGAGGGGGGTGGGAGCGACAATGGCACACCCTATTAAGGGAAGAAAAACAAACACAAAGTAGAGGATTAAGAGACCTGGCAGGATCTCACACACAGAAAAACTTATCTTAGGAAGATGTCCAAAGAGGTGATCTTACGCCCGCAACGCTCAGCACCCACTCGGCACCTAGCTGTCCCCCGCTGGATCTCGTGGATCCTGGGCGAGGGGCGAGCCCGGCGCTAAGAAGGAGAGGCGCAGGGCGTCTGCCAATGGGAGGCGCTAGATTGAAAACGAGGCTTGGGATACAAGCTCCGTAATCCCGCGAGCGGTAGGCTCGAGGCGGTGGATTGGAAACGAGGCTTGGGATGCAAGCTCCATACTCCCGCGAGCGGTAGGCTCGAGGCGGGGTTTCGTGATGTAGGCTGAAAACGAGGCTTGGCAAGCAAGCCTTTGAGTATGAGGTGGAAGAGAGGCTTGGAAAACGAGAGTCCGTCTCGGTGTCCAAAGACGGATATAACAGGCGATCATTGCCACTGCCCCTGGATAATAACCGACTTGAACAAGGTTGGAAATGCTAGTATTGCTAAGTTAACAACACAAAAGGATTCTTTTGATACAATAGTTGACAATCTCTATGAAACTAGAGATGGGGTATATCATTATAAACCAATTTAAACTGCAGAGTGGGTGCTCACAGGTGCTCATGTCATCTAGGTGCATAATCATAAAACACCTTGTTTTGATACATTATTAATGTTTAAGAACACTGGCCCAAGGTATTTGATCATTTAATCCCAGGATGTGTGTGCTGAGTCTATAGACCCAGCGCTGCTCTTTCTCAAACAGGATGTTCTCTCTGTTCCTGGGATTGTTGACCTGTTCGATAACTGTCCAGGTCATGTCATTGGGGGTATGATGTGCCTGCAAAAAATGTTCACTGAGTTTAGTAGTTACTTTTTTACAGCGAACATTGCTGCGATGTTCATCAATGCGTGTCTTGACTTTCCGGGTTGTCATACCCACATATCGCTTGGCACATGGGCAAGTAATCAGATATATTACATTGGTAGAATTACAGTTAGTATGAGATTTTTGGATCCATGCTTTGCCCGGTTCCAGATTTAGCTGTTTGGTGTGGGTGGTCAAATGACAGACACTACAGTCCGTACAGGGAAAATGTCCAGTAATGGGGGGTAGGTGCCAAGGTTCAGTGACAGACCTAATGAGTGGTAATGGGCATGATAAGGGTCTTGTATGAACCAGGGCATCCCTAAGACTCCTGCCCTTTTTAAAGGAAAAGAGAGGTTTTTTCCCAATCGCCCATGCTACTGGTGATGATTCTCCAGTTTTTATTTATAGACTTTTTGACATTATCTGAAAGTGTGCTATAAGTAGTCACACATGTTAGTGGTACATCAGTGTCTGTTTTTACATTTTCTTCGAGGAGGAATTACCTCCACTTCCCTGATGGATAAACGGTCAACAGACAAATTATAATTCAGACCCAATGTTTTATGCAGTATTTGTCTGAATTGTAACTAACTTATTTAAATAAAAAAATAGTTTTCTTACTTGTGAAATAATTAAATACTGACTGAAATGAAGATGGCATGCTTTGAAATGTGTATGACACAAAAGACTATGACATCTGATAAATATAACCACATCAAAAGTGGACATGAAGTACTTTGAATGATGCATGTTGAGAGTATTGAGAAACATTTGGAGAAAAACATTTCATGCAATTAAATGATTATGACACGTGATTAAGAATCAGGCACATGTTGCAGTGACCATGACTAATGATTAAAAGGAATATACCATGTTTTCAAAGGACTGAAGTGTCAAAGTGAATATCGCATGCATGTAAATAATCATGATGCAGAAAATCAATATAACATTCATTGAAATATATATTGTAAATTACTGAAAACACAATATGCATCTCATTCACATGTGAAATAAAAGTAAAGCACATGCAAATATTAAGATAATTTAGTGATAACATGCAGTACTGTACGATTAAAAGCCCATAAAACATCATAAAAAGAAATATTCCATTCATTTAATTATGTAACAACTCTATATAATAACAATAAAACATTACATACATTCAATCTTAACCGTTTTGCCCAGCCCAATAATTAAAGTGCCTTTATGCAATCCCTCCAAACAAGCTAAATTTGATACTGACACATATCATATATAATAATATTATTATTAGATTAATCTGTATAATGCCTTCATACCTCTACTGAGAGCTTAACCGCATTTTATTAAGATCATATGCGAGGGAACCTGTATTGCCAAACAACTAATGCAAATTCAAGGGTCTATATATATATCTATTTATCATTCCTGTATCATGGGCAGAAAATCATCCTGAGTCAATTGTTCTCAGCTCTAAGGATGAACTTAACAAAATGGTTTATTAAAAAGGTGTTTTGCCCTAAGAGGCATGATATAATTGCTTGGCGGCAAGTTCTTTCTCCTACTTCCTTAAAAATGGGTTTTAACAGTATTTGCCTATTTTGTCGTAATCTGGGGCAATTATACACAATATACACTAGTGCTTCATTGACACAACCACATAATCTGCAATTTTGTGTTTGCCAATTTTCCCTTAAAACCGGTTGTAAATGTAAGGTAAACAAAGTTGGGGCTTGGATATTTTGTACGATTTAAAATAACCAACCAAGCATGATTTCTTTTTGCAATCGCCTCATTATCCAATAAAACAAAAAAAAATTGGTTGCTTGATTTAACATCTGTTTTACAACTATTTTAGTTCTATCCAAGTGTTCCAAAGACAGAAGTTTAAAAGAGATTAGGCTTTCCGTTAAGTAGGCTCTCCAAGCTCATGCATACTCTTTATTTATTGTTTCTTTCCAGCATGAATTAACAAGAGAGCCATAATGTGATAGATAAAATGAAGTTAGGCATTTTAGAAACGTGGATTGTCTCACCAGAGTTTGGTTTATTAGGCCTCACATTAGCGCCCAAATAGTTTATGGAACCCTAGAAACTGGTTTAAAGACTTTTATTTCTAGTTCATCAAGGAGTTTACTATCTTTCCACAAAAAGATTACTGACACATAAGGAAGCGGGAGAATCAACTCCACCTTCATTACCATCAATAAATGTTCGTGGCTCAGGCATAATGGCTTGTCGTGCAATAATCTAAAAGCAAAGGAAAGTGAAATTGCTTTGGCCTTTAAGTTATTAAAATGTTGTTTAAAGGTCATTCTGTCATCAAACATGATTCCCAAGTATTTATACTGTACTGTTTCACTGAATAAATCGGTAGCCCATTAATGTACCATCATTTCTTATCCAATGTTGTTGAACCTATTGTCATGATTTTCGTTTTTTTCGTATTCATTTGTAGAACATTAGCTAAAAAGTATTTATCAAATGACTCTGTCAATCTTTGAAGGCCTATTGGTGTATGGCTTTAACAATAAGGTATCATCTGTGTAATGCAAGCATTTTACAATATGACCTGCAAAATTTGGAGAGTGCGCATTGTCATTTTGCAAATTCTGAAATAATTCCGCCATAAAAAGATAAAAAAGACATGGAATAACACACAAAAAGGAGTAGAAAAGTGTATATTGATAGTGGCATTTGCTCAGTGAGTAAAAATTGCCCTCACTCACAAAATTTTGACATGCTTCATCATCAAGCTTGCTTACTGACACCCCTGCGCAGACCAACACCTGGGGTGGAGAAAAAGAGAAGGAGAAACAATACAAACAAGTTTTGGGATCACCAAAGAAAAGTGCAGCTAGTGAAGGTTAAAACTAGCTCAAATGTGTCCCCACTCAAACCTTTTTATTCCTGGGCCATCCGGCTTGGTTTAAAAATGTGAAGGATGGGGGTGATTGGAATAAATTAGGATTCCTTCACCCCTCCTTACTGCAAAGGTGTCGACAGTTTTCTGCTACTGTAAAGGAGCCCACTGTGTCGGGTCACTCCGGCATTCATCAGGACCCTCAGGGTCCCAAAACGTAATACCCTATGAACCTGGCTTAGGTATCTCTGGGATATGTTCTTTCCAACATGGGGTTTTCCTACTTCACACTCTCTTTATAATCTGTGGAAAAAACACAGAGGTGGGAGTAATATTACTAAGTCACCTTCCTGTTGTCCAAAGATGTCAAGGGGTAGAAAGTTCATCCCCCAAGGTGCGCATTCCCTCATCACTCAGCATCCGAACACCACCATGTTGCTTACCGTACCCAGTTGGTTTTAATTGTAAGCACCTTGTCCAAATCGGACCATACATTCATTGTGGAACAGTGTCCACTCTCTGCAACATGCAGGAGCTTCTTTCTACCACAGCCCAATTCCATATCAATAGGACACATCCACTCATGTAGTAGATAAAGTCCCACTCACTGAGTTTCACTGAGCACATCGCTTGAATTAACGAGATATTGGGAGTGACCCCAGTAGTCAAACTCTACAAGGAGACAAAATGTGTACATGTTGACGTTATAAATGAGCATGATCCCTTAAGTTCAATCAAGGTTCAAAGGAATCTTGTAGTGTCTGATAGTGTCACTCCCCTCAGTCACTTGTGTTGACTGTTGAAAATTACGATGGACACCTTCTGTGTCCATCTCGATCTGATCTCAATGTCATTTTATTTATATGCCCCCTTGTGGTGTGAGGCAAGGATTATGAATGGATCCATTTGTGTATCCCCGCCTGTATGGCTCTACCACCACACCGATTCAAATTTAATAAGGGGTCGTGTGTATGATTCGTATAGGAGTTCCTAGAACAGTACAATCATGTCGGTAATCTCCCTATCAGTGCTCCGTCCCGCGGAACCCCTCCCCGACTCCTTATTTCATCAAGGTAGGTGTGCTGCCTGATGAATTTCCAACTCTCGCCGTGAAGGTGGCGAGCTACTGTTGTCATCACCCACTATGATGGGATTTAGTTCCGTTCAAGTGGAGGAACTGGAACCACGTGACCTTGACGTGCTCATGTCACTCTGCCCAGTTTCGTAATCCTATTGAATGCTTTGCCAGTGGTCGGCGTGATTTTTAACAGGTCAATGAAAAAATAATAATACCGTAGTTGAATCATGTTTCTTTTTCATGATGACATGCTGCTTGAGATAGGCTCCCAGGGTGGTTACCAGTTCTATTTGACACACTGGTCGCGCATCAATCAATACAGTGGGAGACATATTATTATCGCCTGGAGACCACCGATTGCTGTGCTCTTTTACAAATCCAAGTAAAATAATTTGATTAAGATCATGTTTCTTAATCCTGGTGACATGGGGCGTGAGAACTGTATAGGTTCTAAGCATTAGGTGCTGGCTTCGATGTTTCAGCAGGCAAAACCAGCTACTGGTAAGTATCCATAATGTAACATATCAAAAATGTAAAGTGATGTATAAGGATCCCTCTAATACCAGAGGCTTACATCTAATTATGTATCTTCTACATCTATCAGAAATGTATCTAACGTTAGCCCAAAAGCATGGTTAGCTCTTTATACATTTTTGCTATATTAAGCTCCCTAAGAGGCTGAAACTCATGGGATTAAGGGGTCTGTAACTAGAGCGTAATTGAGAAAAAGATATGATGATCAACCTCCTACACCGTGGAAACAATTACTTTTTCATCCAGGTCATCTAGTCAGGGAATTTCAGGGGATGTCATCATTAAGTCCCACCACATGGCTTCATAATCCATACGGAAGAGTGTCCGTCAGTGTGGCGTTTAAGAAGTGAATATAGCACGTAAATTATGAGGCCAGATGTAAGTGGTCAGAGGACTGGACCAACTTTTAAGAAAAAATGTTTGATTTTTTCAGGAAACCCTCACTCACCCTAGTGGTGACATGCTTCATCATCGGGTCCACTGGGAGAGATCGAATACCTCCCCAGTGTGCTGCGACGCCAGGAGACTGCAGAGCAGGTTTTGTGAGAGTGAGGAGTGAAAAAAAGTTAGGTGTGATTAAAAAGGTCTAAGGTTGTCCCAAAAAAACCATTTATTAACTGGTCAACCCGACATATTAAAATTAAATTAACTATGTGCAGGGAAAACTAACCAAAACAATATACTGGTGTTTCCCTGTTAGGGGAAGGTCAACATGTTTCTGCCATTTATGTGTGTAAATTTACAGGGCTTTCATCAGGACCAATAAGCGAGTGTTGCCTCAGCAGGTATGGGCGCGCTAAGGCCCACCCTGCCAAAGGCTGTGAAAGTTAAAAATAGCACTATGTGTAAAAATGGTGCATAAAAAGTACAAACCAAAAGGCTTGGGGAATTACCTCTGTTGCGAGGAGCCTAGAAGTCTGTGAACAGATAATTGACAGACAAAAACACACAAAACATATAAACAAGACAATCAATCATTATTGATCATATTTCATGGCCATTAATGCATTATTGTGGCGTGATACGTGCTGACAAACCTATCAATGGCCGTGGCCGAGATGGATGATAATGCAGAATAATTATTGTGCCCAAAGCCAGGGTGATGGGCCTCAACTAGCGCCAAAAAGTGTAATCTAGCGCAGGGCGTTGCACATTAGTGAGGCAACAAACGTGTAAATGGAGACTTGCAGTGCTAAGTCCAATCGTGTGGGAAGCCAGCTGGCTGCCCAAAATTACAGCAATACCTATAGTATGGCGGCGGAGAAATAATCCCTGAGGTGGATCGCGAAAAACAGAGCTACAATGTGAATACTGGTAGCCCTGCTGGCCGTGAATTTGAGTACTGATTAAGCACGCAAAATATCGGAACATGAAAGTGAAACAATCCTCACTTGTACATAAAGTGAACCACGCCCCATAGATTCAGGAGGGGGGTGGGAGCTACAATGGCACACCCTATTAAGGGAAGAAAAACAAACACAAAGTAGAGGATTAAGAGACCTGGCAGGATCTCACACACAGAAAAACTTATCTTAGGAAGATGTCCAAAGAGGTGATCTTACGCCCGCAACGCTCAGCACCCACTCGGCACCTAGCTGTCCCCCGCTGGATCTCGTGGATCCTGGGCGAGGGGCGAGCCCGGCGCTAAGAAGGAGAGGCGCAGGGCGTCTGCCAATGGGAGGCGCTAGATTGAAAACGAGGCTTGGGATACAAGCTCCGTAATCCCGCGAGCGGTAGGCTCGAGGCGGTGGATTGGAAACGAGGCTTGGGATGCAAGCTCCATACTCCCGCGAGCGGTAGGCTCGAGGCGGGGTTTCGTGATGTAGGCTGAAAACGAGGCTTGGCAAGCAAGCCTTTGAGTATGAGGTGGAAGAGAGGCTTGGAAAACGAGAGTCCGTCTCTGTGTCCAAAGACGGATATAACAGGCGATCATTGCCACTGCCCCTGGATAATAACCGACTTGAACAAGGTTGGAAATGCTAGTATTGCTAAGTTAACAACACAAAAGGATTCTTTTGATACAATAGTTGACAATCTCTATGAAACTAGAGATGGGGTATATCATTATAAACCAATTTAAACTGCAGAGTGGGTGCTCACAGGTGCTCATGTCATCTAGGTGCATAATCATAAAACACCTTGTTTTGATACATTATTAATGTTTAAGAACACTGGCCCAAGGTATTTGATCATTTAATCCCAGGATGTGTGTGCTGAGTCTATAGACCCAGCGCTGCTCTTTCTCAAACAGGATGTTCTCTCTGTTCCTGGGATTGTTGACCTGTTCGATAACTGTCCAGGTCATGTCATTGGGGGTATGATGTGCCTGCAAAAAATGTTCACTGAGTTTAGTAGTTACTTTTTTACAGCGAACATTGCTGCGATGTTCATCAATGCGTGTCTTGACTTTCCGGGTTGTCATACCCACATATCGCTTGGCACATGGGCAAGTAATCAGATATATTACATTGGTAGAATTACAGTTAGTATGAGATTTTTGGATCCATACTTTGCCCGGTTCCAGATTTAGCTGCTTGGTGTGGGTGGTCAAATGACAGACACTGCAGTCCGTACAAGGAAAATGTCCAGTAATGGGGGGTAGGTGCCAAGGTTCAGTGACAGACCTAATGAGTGGTAATGGGCATGATAAGGGTCTTGTATGAACCAGGGCATCCCTAAGACTCCTGCCCTTTTTAAAGGAAAAGAGAGGTTTTTCCTAATCGCCCATGCTACTGGTGATAATTCTCCAGTTTTTATTTATAGACTTTTTGACATTATCTGAAAGTGTGCTATAAGTAGTCACACATGTTAGTGGTACATCAGTGTCTGTGACAAATCTCTCAAAGAAAATTCTAACGCCAGAAGAGACGAAAGTCCTAGAGAAGGGTTTGGGTTTTGTCCCCACCTCACGTCCGGACAAATTCCAACTCCATTGCGAGCTCGCACAATTCTTTAGAAAACTCAAACTTAAGGCGTTTTTTGAGTCAAAAGAACAGTCTGAAACTAATGAACCGGATTTTGACACCAATTTCAGACCTAAATCTACTTTCATGCCACCACCATATACAATACCCGCAGCAATCACTGCTTTCGAACAGGCTGTCACTAAAGATCTAGAAACCATTGAAAATCCTAAACGGTTCAATAACTTCTCAGCTGCAGAACATAAAGCCCTCGAGAACTTAAAAAATGACAAAGACATTACCATAAAACCAGCCGACAAGGGCGGCGGGATTGTCATTCAGGACACTTCTGATTATGATAAAGTATGTTTGACACTTCTGAACGACAGAACCAACTACACTCCTCTTACCACAGACCCAACTGCAGAAATGAAAGCACGAATAGCCACTTTTGTACAAGAGGCAGAGTTGAACGAGCATATCTCCCCACACGAAGCGGCATACCTTATGACAGGGGGCCCAACTATCCCCTATTTTTACACGTTGCCAAAAACACATAAAAATGTATTACCGTAACCAGGCCGCCCCATCGTGTCTGGCATTGGTTCAGTGCTGGAACCCCTATCCACCTTCTGTGACCACTACCTAAAACCGATAGTGCAGAACTCCAGCACTTATCTGAAGGACACAAAAAGCCTTCTCAGGCTACTGAATGATATCTCTTTTGCCCAAGACTCTGTTATCCTGGTCACCATGGACATAGAGAGTCTGTACACCAGTATCCCCCAGGAAGAAACACTACGGGTACTGGCACAAGCACTAGACACAGTTAACTGGGAATACACCACGCCAAAGGCTTTCATTCTACAATGTGCAAGGATGGCGCTCAGAGAAAATTACTTTGAACACAAGGGACAACTGTACCTTCAATGCACAGGGACCTCAATGGGCAGTACCTTCGCTCCTAGCGTAGCGGGGTTGTACGTGTATGACTTCGAAACCAAGCACATCCTACCTGCATCCAACCCCTTTGCCTCCTCCATAGGATTATGGAGGAGGTACATTGATGACATCCTTATACTTTGGACCGGCAATGAAAACAGCCTCATCAAGTTCCTGAGCTGGGTCAATACTCTTGACCCCTATTTAAGATTCACTCACAATTACAGCAAAGATTCTATTGTCTTCTTGGATGTAGCAATAAGGATTGAGGGAACATCTCTCACTACTGTGACCCATCATAAACCAACGGCTAAGAACAATCTTCTAGAATTCAGTAGTTTCCATCCAAGGCCCCTGCGAGAAAACCTGCCCTACGGGCAATACCTCCACTTGAGAAGAAACTGCAGCAGCACTACTGACTACAAAACTCAGGCCAAGGATCTGACCGTAAAATTGAGACAAAGGGGCTATCCTCAAGGAATTCTCAACAAAGGCCAGACCAGGGCCCGTAACCAACCTTGCGATGCCCTCCTCGAAGAAAATGTAAAAACAGACACTGATGTACCACTAACATGTGTGACTACTTATAGCACACTTTCAGATAATGTCAAAAAGTCTATAAATAAAAACTGGAGAATCATCACCAGTAGCATGGGCGATTGGGAAAAAACCTCTCTTTTCCTTTAAAAAGGGCAGGAGTCTTAGGGATGCCCTGGTTCATACAAGACCCTTATCATGCCCATTACCACTCATTAGGTCTGTCACTGAACCTTGGCACCTACCCCCCATTACTGGACATTTTCCCTGTACGGACTGTAGTGTCTGTCATTTGACCACCCACACCAAACAGCTAAATCTGGAACCGGGCAAAGTATGGATCCAAAAATCTCATACTAACTGTAATTCTACCAATGTAATATATCTGATTACTTGCCCATGTGCCAAGCGATATGTGGGTATGACAACCCGGAAAGTCAAGACACGCATTGGTGAACATCGCAGCAATGTTCGCTGTAAAAAAGTAACTACTAAACTCAGCGAACATTTTTTGCAGGCACATCATACCCCCAATGACATGACCTGGACAGTTATCGAACAGGTCAACAATCCCAGGAACAGAGAGAACATCCTGTTTGAGAAAGAGCAGCGCTGGGTCTATAGACTCAGCATACACATCCTGGGATTAAATGATAAAATACCTTGGGCCAGTGTTCTTAAACATTAATAATGTATCAAAACAAGGTGGTTTATGATTATGCACCTAGATGACATGAGCACCTGTGAGCACCCACTCTGCAGTTTAAATTGGTTTATAATGATATACCCCATCTCTAGTTTCATAGAGATTGTCAACTATTGTATCAAAAGAATCCTTTTGTGTTGTTAACTTAGCAATACTAGCATTTCCAACCTTGTTCAAGTCGGTTATTATCCAGGGGCAGTGGCAATGATCGCCTGTTATATCCGTCTTTGGACACCGAGACGGACTCTCGTTTTCCAAGCCTCTCTTCCACCTCATACTCAAAGGCTTGCTTGCCAAGCCTCGTTTTCAGCCTACATCACGAAACCCCGCCTCGAGCCTACCGCTCGCAGGAGTATGGAGCTTGCATCCCAAGCCTCGTTTCCAATCCACCGCCTCGAGCCTACTGCTCGCGGGATTACGGAGCTTGTATCCCAAGCCTCGTTTTCAATCCAGCGCCTCCCATTGGCAGACGCCCTGCGCCTCTCCTTCTTAGCGCCGGGCTCGCCCCTCGCCCAGGATCCACGAGATCCAGCGGGGGACAGCTAGGTGCCGAGTGGGTGCTGAGCGTTGCGGGCGTAAGATCACCTCTTTGGACATCTTCCTAAAATAAGTTTTTCTGTGTGTGAGAACCTGCCAGGTCTCTTAATCCTCTACTTTGTGTTTGTTTTTCTTCCCTTAATAGGGTGTGCCATTTTCGCTCCCACCCCCCTCCTGAATCTATGGGGCGTGGTTCACTTTATGTACAAGTGAGGATTGTTTCACTTTCATGTTCCGATATTTTGCGTGCTTAATTAGTACTCAAATTCACGGCCAGCAGGGCTACCAGTATTCACATTGTAGCTCTGTTTTTCGCGATACACCTTGGGGATTATTTCTCCGCCGCCATACTATAGGTATTGCTGTAATTTTGGGCAGCCGGCTGGCTTCCCACACGATTGGACTTAGCACTGCAAGTCTCCATTTACACGTTTGTTGCCTCACTAATGTGCAACGCCCTGGGCTAGATTACACTTTTTGGCGCTAGTTGAGGCCCATCACCCTGGCTTTGGGCACAATAATTATTCTGCATTATCATCCATCTCGGCCACGGCCATTGATAGGTTTGTCAGCACGTATCACGCCACAATAATGGATTAATGGCCATGAAATATGATCAATAATGATTGATTGTCTTGTTTATATGTTTTGTGTGTTTTTGTCTGTCTGTCAATTATCTGTTCACAGACTTCTAGGCTCCTCGCAACAGAGGTAATTCCCCAAGCCTTTTGGTTTGTACTTTTTATGCACCATTTTTACACATAGTGCTATTTTTAACTTTCACAGCCTTTGGCAGGGTGGGCCTTAGCGCACCCATACCTGCTGAGGCAACACTCGCTTATTGGTCCTGATGAAAGCCCTGTAAATTTACACACATAAAGGGCAGAAACATGTTGACCTTCCCCTAACAGGGAAACACCAGTATATTGTTTTGGTTAGTTTTCCCTGCACATAGTTAATTTAATTTTAATATGTCGGGTTGACCAGTCAATAAATGGTTTTTTGGGACAACCGTAGACATTTTTAATCACACCTAACTTTTTTTCACTCCTCACTCTCACAAAACCTGCTCCGCAGGCTCCTGGCGTCGCAGCACACTGGGGAGGTATTCGATCTCTCCCAGTGGACCCGATGATGAAGCATGTCACCACTAGGGTGAGTGAGGGTTTCCTGAAAAAATCAAGCATTTTTCTTGAAAGTTGGTCCAGTCCTCTGACCACTTACATCTGGCCTCATAATTTACGTGCTATATTCACTTCTTAAACGCCACACTGACGGACACTCTTCCTTTGTTTATTTACTTACTGACTGGGGACTAAGAGTGCCCTTGAACCCTCTCTCTCCCTTTGTTGACTGATTCATAATCCATACACCCACATTTGTTCCCTCAGTAGGAGTAACCTCTTTGTATCTCATGTGAAATAATTGATTCAGAGTTTATCCAGCACCGCCCAGGATAGGTCATTCACTGTGTGATGTTCGTCTAGATAATGTATAGTAAACTTGGTGTTAGATTTTTGGCATCTAATGGAGCTCCTGGGTTCCATGATGTGTACTTTATTTGTTGTTGTCATGCTTATGTATTGTTTGTTGCATGGGCATATGATTAAACAAATGACATTTTCTGAGTTACAATTTGTGTGGACCTTCTCCTCTCATGGGTAGGGGAGGCCAACACTCCTAGAGTCCTTTGTAAGATGGCGGACATCTCTTGCTCATGCTTCTCTTGAAGGAGAACAAAGGTTTTTCCAACACGAGGCCGTTGGAGTGCAATATCTGCCATTTTTCTTTATTATTAGGCATTTGATGCAGCTTGAGGCTGTGTTGAAGGTTGTGACACAGACTGTATTGGAAACCGTTGGTTATTCCACATTCTACAACATCTTCTCTCTGTTGGCATTCATGGCTCTCTTTCTAGGTCCTTTAACCACCCTCTCCAGATATCCTCTATTGTGGAGCTTCTTGGTTAAAAGAACTGCTTCATGATCAAAAGACGCTCTTTCTGTGCAATTCCGCTGAAGACAGAAAAAATGTCCCCTCAGTAAATTCTCTCTTAGAGATTTATGATGAAAGCTCTCAAAAGAGAGCAGGGAGTTGTTGTCTGTAAGTTTATGGTGGACACAGGTGGAAAGTCCGCCTCCTATTAGTTCAATGACCAAGTCCAGAAACGCAACTTTGTTTTGGTGATGGTAAATGTGAAATGCAGTAACAGATTTCGGCCATTCAACCATTCCAGAAGTTCCGGCACTGTTGACTCATCACCCCTCCATATCACAAGGATGTCATCAATAAATCTGCTCCACAGTCTGATGTGTTGGAACCATGTATTTTTTTTTTTAAAGCATGGTGTCAGTACGCATCCTTGGTTAAGGCCACTACGTGTTTCCAAGCAAAAGGTGGTACAACCTCCATCCCCCGATTTTACCTGCACCCACGTATTTGAAAATAACAATTTGATCAAATGTAGCAGCGTTTTTGGTACACCCCAGGGCAATAACCTTGCACAGAGTAAATTATGAAGAACAATTGAATGAAGTTGAATGAAGCTTTTAAATCAACAAAACAGATGTAAAGCTTTTGTGTTTTGTTGTTTTGCTCGCTCTTTCAACAAGGTGAGTAATAGCATGCTCATGATTGTTGACTGTCCCCTGCGGAATCCAGTTTGGAAGATTGGAATTACTTTCCTTATCATCGCTCAGTCTTCCAATTCCTTAATTAGACATGTTGCAAAAAGTTTTGCCTCCACATTTGTTAGAGCAAGTAACATGTAGTTAGCCAGATTGTCAGGTGTCCCACTTTTATAGGTTGGTTGTATTAAACTTCCTTTCCAGGAATCAGGGACCAATTTAGATTCAACAATATCTTTAAAAAGTTGCAATAGAATTGTTTTACACTATATCTGTTTTGGCTTTAAAAACAGCATTGGGGGTCCCATTTGGACCAGGTGCCCATTTGATTTTATAATATCTATCAATATTTTTACCTTATCCTCATGGGGTAACTCAAACGATGATAGTTGATCATCATAGTGATTTTCTTATCCTTTCTTATCCCTGTTTAGGTTAGTCAATGGAACTGGCATACATACATCAGTGTCAGATCCGAGAGTATTTACGAGAGGCCCCATACAGAAAAGAGATTAAAGATTCCCAAGCTGATCCTATGATGTTAGCACTGTTAGCTTACCTGCTGCCATACTCCAAATCATTGATTGTCCCCTAAAATGCTCTTAAGTTATTGCTTTTACAGGCATGATGCAGTTTTGCCCAATTCCTTCATGATGTGCCCTTTTTGCCTTCCAAATCTAATTTTTGTATGATCTTCTCAAACGCTTTAATGAGCATAGCTTTGTGAGTTTGGCAATAGTGTAAGGCTGACTGTAAATAGATTGAGATGCCTTAATTAGTATCTTTATTTTGAAGATATAGCCTATGTGAGTACCACATATTTTTCTTTGGCCTGATAGTGGTTCCCTTAGATGTTGGCTTTGCTGAAATGACCAGTAGAGTGAGTAGCTAGAGAGTAAAAGTAAAAGACAAAAAAGGTATCTTAGCTACATCAACATAGAGCTAGACTGCACGAACAGAGAGAGAGAGAAGCATTGCACATACGGCAGATAGTGAGGGATTTTGATATATGAGCTTCCTGTACTAGCAACCCGTGGAAGACATATGAATATGCTCCTCGAAGATCATAAGACACATAGCCAATGCATACTGAGGAGCTTGATTACTAGGACAGTCAGCATGAGAAGTTTTGAGGCATGCACACAGTCAAGGAGGACTGCGAAGAACGGTGTTATGAGCTCCTAAGAACTCTTGTCTTGTTTATGCCAAGGCTATCTATTTGGGACTTCCAGCCTATTTGACGAGAAGGTTATAGTTGGTTCAAAATGCAGCTGTATGGCTACTGTTACAAATTCCAAGGCAGACTGACATTCACTCTTACTCTAAAGGAACTCCATTAGCTGACTATCAGGGAGAGAATGCAGTACAACAATCGAATTCCAGCCCATCAAGCTTTCAATCAGACTGGCCCTTCAAGGATCACTCATTATCATCCAGCCAGAATCCTCAGCTCTTCCAGTGCAGGGCTGGTCATAGTAGCAAGTATTAGAAGAATAAAAAGGGGTGGTTTGTCCTTCTCCGATCTAGAGGCCTAGGCATGTAATGCCCTCCATCTGGACTTGTGGGCCCTGAGGGATGAAAATTGCTTCAGGAGCATCCTCAAAACATGGCTGTTTAACACAGCTTTTAGTTATTCAGTCATGATAGAATTGAGTATATGGTCCTAGTGCAGGGACACTCTTGAGTAGCTGTGTGCTTTATACATTTGTTTTAAAACAAATAAAAAGTACATGTAAAAACAGAGAGACAATGCCAAGGTTTTAGCAGAAAGGCAGTTAAAAGAAGCTGGGGCATATAATGTATATATAGTGTAAGGAGTTTGTCCTAAAAAACAGAGAGTAGGATATGCATATTCTCTGGGGAAATGGCATACAGTATAAAAAGCTGGATACGTTGGGATAAATACAAATGAAGAATTCAGCCATATGTACAGACAGTGAGGAGCCTGGACACATCAATAAACAGCAAAGAGCTTGGGGTGGGATGACATGCAACATGCAGAGTATTTGTACCTGGCTGGATAGCCTTAATATCCTGCATAGTTTAGGAGCTTAGTGCACATACACATGGATTATGAAGGGCGTGTTGTACATGGACTTGTGGTGTGAGGAGCCTGAAAACTTGAGCCCCTAGATATACAATGAGAGAAGCTTACACCTCATGGGCATGAGTTTCCGGGCATAGCGTGTAAAGAATGTGGGAGTTTTAGGCACCTGTAAGTCCTATATAACACCTTTAGGGACATGGAGCTCCGAAACAAAAATACTGGGTGATTATTTGAGAAGCCTTAAGTATATGTAGTGTGAGGAGTTGTGCTACACTCGAGTACAATATTACTGGAGAAGAGCGAGTCTGCATCCATAATGTGGGCTTCTTTCTGAGGGTCTGTGAGCAGTTCCAGGTCACAGGCTCTGACATCGGCATGGCTGCTCAGAGGTAGTAAGTAAGTAAATTCTTTATTGCGTGATTAATAAAAATCATTGCAATCAAAACATCTTCACAATCACATAATATATAAAAACATACAAGTCTGTACTGCAAATAATATTAACAATTGTACCAATAAATTCATAAATATGTCATAAAATAAAACATGGGCCAGAACATGCAATACATTGCCATTCCATTCCATTGAATAAGTGGAGAAGGGTGGCTCAATGATTAGAGCGGCAGACCCTGATGCAGAGGTCTAGCCCGGGACCAGGGTTCAATTCCCCGCCTCGGCGGGTCTTGGGCTCAAAAATTCCACGGACCGGATCATTATCGCTTCGGTGCCTATTCCAATCATGGAGTCCCACTCTGCAACTCTGGGCAATAGCTTGCTTAATCTCCAAAACGGCCCCCACAACGCTAAGGATGCCTGGCCTCCACCTTGGGGGTGCCCAGGAGTGGACGCCTCACAGGGAAAGCCAGGATGGGTTTCACAGCGGTATTCGTACAAGCGCC
Source organism: Lissotriton vulgaris (assembly GCF_964263255.1). Taxonomy (NCBI): domain Eukaryota; kingdom Metazoa; phylum Chordata; class Amphibia; order Caudata; family Salamandridae; genus Lissotriton; species Lissotriton vulgaris. The sequence continues at coordinate 854,475,740 of NC_141697.1, read as the reverse complement.
TTGAGACCCTTGGGGGTGAGTAGTGCGCTATACAAGTATCAATTTACATTTACAATAAACAAAGTTTTAACATCAATAATTACTATAGCAAGATATTGCACATATAGCAAGTTCTTTTGACTGGGTGTGAGGGTTTGATTGATTCAGATGCTCCGTCCATCACCACCCCCTTATTAAACCCAGATCTTTTGACTGGGTGTGAGTGTTTGATTGATTCAAATGCTCCGTCCATCACCACCCCCTTTTGTACCGCTTTTGGCCGCCATAAGTGTGGCAGGGTATGCTCAGACGTGAGTCCCTTGCTCACTTTGCCACTGGATTCAGGCAAGCCGGGCTGAAGACGGCTGGAATGCCAGAAACCGGTCCTCGGAAGCTTGTTTTACGGTCCAGGGAAGACATGGCTTGGCAGTTCGGGCTGGACTGTTCCCATGAGGCACAGGGTCAGACTGATTTGCATAGAGCCATGTCTGAACTGGGGTGGCAGAGTGGGCTAAAGAACGGTGATGGATTAAACCCAGATCTTTTGACTGGGTGTGAGTGTTTGATTGATTCAGATGCTCCGCCCATCACCACCCCCTTTTGTACCGCTTTTGGCCGCCATAAGTGTGGCAGGGTATGCTCAGACGTGAGTCCCTGGCTCACTTTGCCATTGGATTCAGGCAAGCCGGGCTGAAGACGGCTGGAATGCCAAAAACCGGTCCTCGGAAGCTTGTTTCCGGTCCAGGGAAGACATGGCTTGGCAGTTCGGGCTGGACTGTTCCCATGAGGCACAGGGTCAGACTGATTTGCATACAGCCATGTCTGAACTGGGGTGGCAGAGTGGGCTAAAGAACGGTGATGGATTAAAACCAGATCTTTTGACTGGGTGTGAGTGTTTGATTGCTTCAGATGCTCCGTCCATCACCACCCCCTTTTGTACCGCTCAATGATTAGAGCGGCAGACCCTGATGCAGAGGTCTAGCCCGGGACCAGGGTTCAATTCCCCGCCTCAGCGGGTCTTGGGCTCAAAAATTCCACGGACCTGATAATTCTCGCCTCGGTGCCTATTCCAATCATGGAGTCCCACCCTGCAACTCTGGGCAATAGCTTGCTTAATCTCCACATCGGCCCCCACAACGCTAAGGATGCCTGGCCTCCACCTTGGGGGTGCCCAGGAGTGGACGCCTCACAGGGAAAGCCAGGATGGGTTCCACAGCGGTATTCGTACAAGCGCCTTTGAGACCCTTGGGGGTGAGTAGTGCGCTATACAAGTATCAATTTACATTTACATTTACAATACACAAAGTTTTAACATCAATAATTACTATAGCAAGATATTGCACATATAGCAAGTTAAAGTGCCATAATTAGTAATTCCATAGTTCAAGGACAATAATAAAGTGAATCAATGATATCTGTCCCTAGATAGTTTCAGTAAGTTCAATGCTTAATTAGTAGCCTAATAACATATACACTTTGTTCTACTAGGTATCAAACTGTACCAAGGATCTCTTAAATTCAAGTGATACAAATGTAATACATTTCAAGCTGGCGTTACCAAACATTTTTAAGCTGTGTGTAAAAAAAATGTCAGGTGGTATACAGCGACATCGACTCACCAGATAGGGACCTAGTGAGTGCCTGGCATGCTGATCGAACACCAATCTTCAAAAATAGCAGTTTTACAAAAGTATGCTGAATGGTAATCAACTTAGGACACACACATACTATATGAACTAATGATTCTTGTGGTTATCCGCATAATCTGCAATTAGTATCCCCCCACTGCTCAATCCAGGGCTGCATACACACTTTTGTCGGATTTAATCCTATTTGTAGAATTAGAAAGCTTTTTTTTTTCATTTTAGCCGAGAAATGTGCCGTCAGATAGGGCTGAATACGTAATGACTGGTAAGAGTTGATCACATACCATGCATGATTTTTCCCCGCTAATGCGGTTTTATCCAACTTAAGGGATTCAACTTTACTTTGTTTTTTTAAGATCAGCTTACAATGGGGCATCATCAATTCCTGAAGTGCTATTTGCATACCAGTATCCATTAGACATGTTGCAATTCAGATCTCCATTTAACAGTATAAGCAGACTTATTTATTTCAATCCAGCAATAGTTCCCTAGGGAAGCAGGGGCAGAAGAAAACATATAAACATGCATTTACAAAAAACTCCTGCTGACACCAAGCTCTGCATTTGGAGACCAAACTCTAGTCTTATTCCTGCTTGCTTTACTGATCTGGGGATCCAAAAGTTGATTTAAAAGCCTTGACCATCAGTAAATCTAGAAGCTTTGAACTTTCCCCCTGGTAATGGGTGAGCAGTATAAAAGAGTTGACTCTAGCTTGGCTTTCATAACTCTAAGGATATAATCATAAGATTGACAATCCAACAATTTTTCAAAACTTTGAAAAGCATGAATTAGAACCATGATGTTGTCCTTAGGTCTTTAAATTTACATTTAAAAGAGACGCTGTTATCAAACACCACCTCTAATTATCTGTATGTTTTAACAACTTCAATTGGTCCTGCTCTGGCTCTCCATATATTAAACTTCTGTTTAGTAGGTCAAATTTTCATGATTTTAGTCTTTTTAAAATTCAATTCAAGGCCATTTGTTTGTATATAGTCATCAAAAACATTTATAAGTCGTTGAAGACCAATAGGTGTGTGGCTCAGAAGAATAGTATCATCAGCATATTAGAGGTAACTCATTTGTACTTCCCCCAACATTGGCGCGGTGCATTTACAGAGTCTAAATGCTGGGCAAGATCTGAAACAAATAGGTTAAAAAGGCAGGGGCAAGAACATATCCTTGCTTTAGGCCATTATATGTACTAATTTTCCTTGATAAAGAACTACCGTCACCCAGCCTGACTTGGGCGTAGGTATCGGTATACAGAAGAATAATAGGTCTCAACAGTTTCTCTGGGATACCCCAGACAAACAATTTTTTCCATAACAGATTCCGAGGCATCAAAAGCTGCCTTAAGATCAATAGAGGCTATAAACAAATTTTGTTTTTTAGGACATCCCGCTCTACAAGTAAAGTTAGTGCCAAAAGGTTGGTAGATTGGCCCATCCGAATGCCAGTTTGGTTAAACAGCATTATGTTTTGTTGCCCAGTCCCTTTTTCCACTTTGCTCAAAATACTTGAAGGAATAACCTTAGCATCAACATCAGTTAACATGAATAAACGTTAGTTAGCGGGATTGTCAACTGAACCACTTTTATAAATAGGCTGCAATACACTACCTTGCCATGATGTTGGCACAATTTCCAATGCCAGTACTTCATTAAACAATTTGTATAGAATATCAGCCCACTTGTCAGCATTGGCTCGAAACAAGGCATTGGGCAGCCCATTAGGACCCGATGCACCATTAGTGTGAAGCTCACGCTGCTGAGTTACTAATTGATTACAACTTACACATTCTAAAATAGTATTCAAATCAAGCCTGGAATCATAAATTTTTAAAGGGGTCATCATCTCCTTGCACATGCCACTCTCCATATTATTTGTTGATGTACTACTTTGCCCATAACCAAGGCACATATCCTATTGATTTGCCCCTAGACCCATCGTACCATACAGATTTGTATAGAGGTGCCTCAGAGAGAATGTGCCATGGAAGGGGTGAGACTTTGCGCCCCCTCGCGCTGTTACCTTCTTTGGATAATTAGTGTGTACCTGAACTATGTCACCCAAACAGTGTCAAGGCTGGAGTGGCCAAACTGGGCATGGTACCGGAAAATTGTGCTCTAAATATCATCTGATGAAATTGTTGTATCTTAAACATTGTTTACATATATATCACCCTATCAGTGTTAATACTAGAAAATATACAGCCAAAGTAGTGATATGTTTATAGACAATAATTAGGTTTTAATATTTATGTCAAACAATAGTTTTGTTATTACATGTCTTACATGTAACCCAAACCTGGTTCCCATTCTCACCTTTTTGATTGGTGTGACCTATACAGGTAATTTGAAACCAGATAGAGGTGCCCCACCCTGTACTCAGCACCACAAGGATTGTTAATCTGAATGCTGGGAAGCAGGGCTAGATAGCAGGGACAGTGTAGATATGCACTCTCCATTCTTAATGCTCTGTGACACATAGTCAGTGGCTGCAGCACCCAGTGCATAGGGATGGCTGCCCCATCAAATTCGCTTCAGAGATGGTCTTCTGAGATGATGAAGCTGGTACGGATACAAAATGAGGCCTATGTCACTTTGTAGAGCAAAGACAGGGAGCAAATGGTGTCACCTTACAATGACAGGTTCCTACATGAAGGCAGGTAAAAAGAAAAAGGGTTCCAGGGCTGATTTCTTCAAGAGCTGTGGAAATCTAGCCCATAAGGGCCCCTGAGCTGGGTGTTCAGATGATACCCTTGATGGACCAGAGTTTATAAGAGGTGCGAAGGTCCTGCACAATTCATTCAATTTCCTACATGCTGATTTTAATGAAGACTGGTGACATTGCCACATTGGTCAAGGCAGTTGTGGCAAAATTAGAGAATTTGCCAGGGAGAGTGGCAGGTGTAGAACAGTCACTATGGACCACAGAGACATGTCCTGCTGCTTTAGAATGCCAGAGAGAAGCTCTTCCCTGGGGACAATGGGATGGCTTGATGGCAATTAAGTCCTTTCTAAAGATTCACACAACATGTGAAGTACTAGTGGGATAGGCATGTTCAGGAGCCTGGAGCGCATGGAAATATAGTAAAAGCGGTTTGATAGTCTGGTGATCTTGGGAAGATTTGCGACAGTAGGGCATGGGAATGCAGAAGGAGAGGATTGGAGAACATGATCAAACATTGTGAGGAGACATGTAAAGTAGGCAAACTGAACTTGTCGAAATGAAGACTGGGGAGGCTGTGCAGACAGATTCATAGTGAGAGGAGTTTGGAAGTTTTGGTCGCCTAATTTTGCAAAGAGAGGAGCTTAGAAACTGTGGACAAATAGAGTGAGTTGCATGGGATACATGGAGACATCTCCTGGGTTTCCCTTCCACAATATACTCAGACAATATATTAGAATTAATAAAGGCCACCTCCCATGCTTTGGAGACTGAGAGGAGCAAATCTAGGGCCCCCTAATATGGCAGCATACAGATTCATTACCAGGAGGTCATCTGCTAATTCTGGAATAGGCTGTAATATAATGATGGTGTTGGAGTCAAAGCTGGTGAAAGATAGAATTCTGAGCAGTGACGGATCCTTCATAATGGGCAATTGAACTAGACCATACCAATTGTGAATAAATAGACGAGTAACAAAGATCTTACAAAAACATTTAGCTTCTTGCACAAAGTGCATTAGGTAACAATCTTTGCTTAAAGGTGCAGTTATTAAAACAGTTACTTTATCTGTCTGCATTTCAGGACAGAGTAGGCACCTTGCCTTATACATGAAATTAAGCATGTAATGTTCTGAGGGAGAAAGGGGCAGTGGGGCATCTGCAGAGGCGTTGAAAAGAGTGAGTCTTCTTCGCAAATGAAAGGAGATGAGACGTCTTGGTGTAAAACTTAAGTTGCTTTATTTAAGATTGAAGGCGAACACCACTGGAGCGCATCCTGACTCCTCGAAGCACGAACAGGCAATGACTATTAGAGCCGTTCATGCCTCGATGGAAGTCAGTATCACACGAATTCCAAAATTATACATAAACACGTTATTAACAATCAATTGTACAGCATGCGCATTTAAGAGAAGAGATGCGCATGCTAGAACTTAGAGACAACATGCATTATTCAATTAGCATGCATGAGGAAATGAGCGTGCAAGGAAAACATTCTCATGCGCATGAACTAACGTGAACCAACAGGATTCACTCATTACATCACCCTCCCCCTATTAAAAAAACCAAGATATCAGTTAAATGAAAACAGTGTTGAACAAAACATGAGGTTGGTGATTTAAGTCATATAGAAATCCTTATATTTCAAAGAAGGGGGACAATTGAGAGAAGGTCTTGAGGTAAGTGTGGTTGTGTGACATCTAAGTCGGTTTGAAATAAAGAAGCTGTAGATGGGGACAATGGTGATGACATGGGACTAGAGGACTGTGAGTCAACTCCATTAGGGCAGACAGCTTCATAACTTGACAACTCATTGGAAAAGTGTGAAAAATGTAGATCATCATGTAATAGAGATCCCTTGTTAGTTAAAATTTTAGAATCTTGATCAGGAGTTAATTTAACTAACATTCTTTTATTCCACCAACCTTTTGAGTCCAAAAACAAAGATCCTTTTGCGAGCTTGAGAATTTGTACAGGTAAGGAATATTTGGAAAGTCCCTTTTTGACCCTATTGGGAGACTTCGCCATAACCCAATCACCAACCTGAAAATCATGTAAAGTATTACGGCTCTTGGTGTCAATCCTTTTTTTTTGTGCCACTTGTTGAGCAGAAACATTTTCCAGCATATTTCTTTTATCTTTGCAAACCTGACATGAATCATCCTTCTTTCGTAAAACTTTCAACCAAGCAGGGTAGAAGGTACCATTTGTATCTCTTTTCTTGAGGAGCCTGAAAGGAGAAACACCTGTAGAAGAGATGTGGTGAGATATGACCAAATCGTTTTCTTGAGAAAAATATCTACAGGTGAATTAGAAGCTAAAGCAGATTGAATACCCTCCTTTATGAATGTATTCACCAGCTCCACAAGACAATTTGAGGAAGGGGAATATAATGCCCCTCTCAAATGTTTAATGTCATGAGCTGCGGGGCAGGTCGCGCAGTGAGGAGTCCGCCGAATAGGCAAGCTTGAATAAAGGCAGAAGTCGTAAAGGAGCACAAATTTAGTGATGAGCGCTTCTCCCTCGTTGCCAGATGAAAAGTGTCAGTCTTCTTCACAAATGAAAGGTGATGAGACGTCTTGGTGTAAAGCTTAAGTTGCTTTATTTAAGATTGAAGGCGAACACCACTGGAGCGCATCCTGACTCCTCGAAGCGCGAACAGGCAATGACTGTTAGAGCCGCTCATGCCTCGATGGAAGTCAGTATCCCGCGAATACAAAATTATACATAAACATGTTATTAACAATCAACTGTACATCATGCGCATGTAAGAGAAGAGATGCGCATGCTAGAACTAAGAGACAACATGTATTATTCAATTAGCAGGCACGAGGAAATGAGCGCGCAGGGAAAACATTCTCATGCGCATGAAAACATTCTCATGCGCATGAAAACATTCTCATGCGCAGGAACTAACGTGAACCAACAGGATTCACTCATTACAGATGTCTGGTCTCTTGGTGCAACAGCCCAGAGCAATTATGTCAGATGTTTCCCAGGAATCTCTGATGTGTGAGTCGCACTTTAACTACAGGCTGCAGGTTTCGGTTTTATATATTCTTCAGGTGCTGCTTTTGTACAATGGTATTGCTCAAGACACACATCCCTGCGACATGCACAACCTGTGAAGGATAGCATAGTGTGTTTTGCAATGGATCTTCTAAGAGGGCTGACATTATTTAGTGGGATTAGGGGGTTGCAGTGACCTCCAAAAGTTAATACACGTAGCAGGAGAGAGTTGTTCTCAATAGTAGGTTATCCAGTGATATTCGTCTGACATAGATAAAAGCACATTGAGTCTGAGTGTAGAGTGAAGAGCTAGAGGAACAAGCAGTGTTGGATCTTCCTGGGCAGCACAGAGAGAGGTGTTCCTGTGTTGCAAGTCTTCAGTTGTCTTCATATCATGTCATGCAGCTCAGAAGCCCCTATGCCAAGCCAGTAAGACTGCTTTTGCCTTTTTTTGGGTCACACTCTCTGTCTCTCTAGCTAACTTTTCCCTTGCTTTGAAACAAAGTATTGATGCACACTGAAATGACGTTAGTTTTCTCAAGTTCATATGTTGTGGCCTGAAAAAAAGCTGGTAACCATCCTCAACTTTCGTGTTTCAAGGAAGCAGTTATGTTGCTCTCTTGCACATGTTGAAATTCATTTGAATTTCAGTAACCCTTTTGTCCTGATGAGATCTATGAGTTGTCTATGTTTGAGCTGGGTAACAGTAACTTCTGATGTTTATGGTGAGACATACGACAGAAAATTGTGGTATCAAGTGTTGTGCGAAAACCTTACTTATTTATAATGATTATGTAAAATTCACTTCTAGATTGGATTTTATGTGGTCACAAAATATATATGTATATTTGTTTTTACTTTGGATGTTACATATCTAGCACTCTGAAGTTGGTTTTAGCCACATGTAACACTGTGCAGCTTACATATGCATCATATATAAAACCTTAAAAAGGTGTATAGGTAACATTCTGAACTGAGGGTGTGTAGTATATGGCATTTTGAAAACCAAATGATTTTAAGGTTGCAAGACTGCTCATACATGGAATGTTTGTTATTAAGGTAGGTCCAATGACTTGAGGTCCCCTCCCTGTGTGGATGCGCAGATCTTAAGTTGTGTCCAGTTAGTGTCTGGTGAAGGCAATGTGGTGTAAAGCTGGTAAATCATGTTTTATAGGTTGTTTTTTTCCTGTGGGACTCACAGGCTATAACATTATCTGCCTTTGATGCGTCTTTATGGGTCCACATGATATCAGAGGCTTCTTCAGTGCACAAGGGGCCACTGTCACTTCAGACTGACACATGTACTGAAAGAAATCTGAGGCTTGAGCTCCAGGCAAGCCCCGGTAATTCAAAAATAATAGTCCCAGGCCATTGAACAGGCCAGGGACAAGCCTCTTTTCTCATAATAAAAACTGGGACTTTGTCCTCAGCCACAGCGTATTTCACCTACTTGCTGTTCCTTGTTTATTCATCTCTTCTAGTCGCACACAGTTACCAAGTATTGGGACGTATGTTTCAGATGCCTGTCAATCCAGCGTCATCATTAGAAACCCCAACACTCATCCTCTATGTATCAGTTGGAGCCCAGTGCTCATAAGTGGTACAAAACGCTGAAATGTTATTCTCCAAGTACTCAAATGTTTTCCATGCGGAGGAAAACCAACAATTCATGAAATGCCAATTTCTGACAGACTTACTGCTCGAAAAAAATGCCTCAGAACAGGACAGAGACACTGCTGGGGATAGAGGCAATATACAGACTTTTGTGGTTGCTCCTTTCCCAGCATATTTACCAGGTGTTGGATTGCGAGGGGACGGTAAGTAAACATAAACTGAGATGCAAAATGTTGCTAAACCAGGAATTCCTACAGCATTTTTGTTTTATATGTGCCTATTTGTTCGTGTGTTAGTTTATTATTTAATTGTTGAAGAAGCAGATTATATGTGACTTTTAACCCATGGCAAATAGTGTTGCTGGCATAGTGGAGATAATTCTGGGCCTCAAAGAGTGCAACTATGGCACGTAGAGGGTAGAAAAAACATGAGATAATGATGACCTTGAAATACTAGAGTGTATTTTGACATATGGGTCACCCTGGGCATAAGGCAGCACCACATTTTGGTACTGGCATGTTGTTCATAATTCCTGGCAGAAAGGGCCACCAATAGTATATGTGTGGCACCATGACAAAATGCTGGGCTTGCCCAACTGGAGGTCATTCTTAACATTTTAGTGATTTCAACTCATGGCACATTTAGAAAAAATTGTGCCAGCTCTTGCTAAGTAATGAAAGTTTCATAATTTCCCCCCCCCGCTTATATCAACTTTGAGTGAAAAGTATGTTTCAAAATTCACTATGTGAGTCTATTTTTTCAAGATCTACTTAGGGAAGAACCCCACCAAGCGAAACTCTGTATGTTGATGTGATGTTCACTTCACTCACTCTCTGGACTTTGGGTCAAATAATACACCTCACCACTTTCAAGGATCACCAGCTGCCAATGCCCTTTCTCTGCCCTGACCTGGCGTAAAGCTAGATTCTAAAACTTCCAGCAATTTGTAGAAATGTATAGCTAGATAAATGGACTTTAACCACATGACTGCTGGTCATTCCCCCCCCTGTGCTGGAAAATGCCATTTTGCTGTTTCCATGACGAGCTCAGCTCGTCATCAGCACATGACACCCGTGGGTGATGACGAGCTGAGCTCGTCATCAGCATCGAAAGGGTTAACAATTGGTTCCTTCACTTTTGCCAGGAATGGGAGTCCGGCAATAGGCCTATTGCTAGCTAAATCAACAGGGTCCAGGGTAGGTTTCTTCAGCAAAAGGGTGTTCTGGAATTAATTGATTTGGTGACATGATGTGTGGAAAGTTATTGCTGTACAATTTCTGGGATGTGCTTTCTTTCTTTAAGGCCAAATGCTTACAAAAGGAGCTATTACTAGTAAGTGAAGAGTTATAAAATGAAAAAAATCCTCTACAGTCCAAGCTCAGGCTTTGATTATTAGTGTTTGGAGTAAAATCTCTGGATTTGCGCTTTATAGATGTTTAAAATGATACCTAAAGATTTCTTTACAGAACACTTTGACTTGGATGGAGAAAGAACTGGATAAACAGAAATGTCTTGTTTATAATATGACTTTGATAACGAGTTGGTGAAGTAAGTGGTTGATTGAACTTGAAGGCCCAAAAATGGTGTAGAAGGGTGCAGACATAACAATATTATAGACACACTTAGCAGATGATAAAGTACCTGAGAATCATGATTGCAGTCCATGATCGACTAAGTGGGGACCAGGTTGATAAGAACTTTCCTGAAGCTCTTATAGACCTCCGGTGGTCTACATGGTACAGCAGTAGTAAGTGCTATGGTTAGAGCTACAATAATTTGCATTCCGCTGCTTCAAAAATGGAATTGCTAGTAAGATTGATGGCTTGGCTGTCAACTAGTCAACTAATTTTCAGTAATTATTATTAATATCTCCAAGTACATTAAACACATTATAGATATTTGAAAATATTGAATGGGTGTAGTTACTGATAACACATATAAACTCAGCCACTGCCTAGAGTGGGCATCCATTTACTCAGTTATTTTAAGGTTTTCAAGGTCTGCTGTGAAGGAAGATGAGTATCATGGTTTGAACTGTAAGTTGGCAATTGGCAATTCGTAGGAGATTTTCTGGTTGGCAGTCAAAGCAAAATGTATACCTTGGTCAGTTTGACAATGGTAAATGTGACCCACAGAGGAAAGTCTTCAGGGTACATAGCTAACTTTGGACTTCTCATGTTGTTATTATGCCTACGAGGTTTAGGGCGGCGTGACTGGTTTCTTTTCAGAGAGTAACAATGAACAGAAATGTCTTCCCACCCGAGGAGGCTGTGAGATCCTGATCATCAGGCGTCTCTGAGTATGTATCTTGTGTACTCTTAGGCTCCTGAAATATGCTACACATGTATTTTCATTTGTAGTGGGACATAATACTTGGACGTCTAGAGCTGCAGTATCTCATCCCTGTGTACACTGACAATTTATTGGCTATAAAGTTTGGGAAATGTCCCCTTCTTTCGACAGGGTTGTGATTACAAATGATATCTGACATATGTCCTAGGGGGTCACAGCATGACTATAATCTTACTAAATGGGACCTGAGTACAATATCAGATTCATCAAGTATAATTACTATCTATTGTCTAGTCATTCATGGGCACATGAGTAAGAGCATAAAAAATGGAAAGTGTGTTGGGAAATGACCCAGGCTTGTTTCAGAGGAACATCCATGTATGAGTTATATACCCCTGTAACATTCATCATGAGATATTTATTTAATGTTGTTAGTGGCCACTTAGATCCATGTCCGCCCACTGGCATGCTCACAAACAGTAACTGGACCAATATTTGTATTATTGTGTTACAGTCAACAGTGTGGTGTGTCCTGTCATTGGCCCAATTGGCCCAACCTGGGAATGCTTAGATATGAAACACCACTTGGCTCACTTATAGCTCAAGATTGATTCTAAATGGCTTAGTGGTGACATTGAAGAATTTATACTTCGCTTAATGCAACTGTTGGGAAAGTAATTCCAAGAAATCTGAACTGTGGGCCTCAGCTGGAGCTAATGATTGGCTAACCGTAACATGACTTGAGCCAATTTGAAAATCCCTGAAGGAAAATCTTACATATCTTCACACCATCCTTACAGTCATCATACTCACAGACTTCACCATACACCTACTTTACACCACAAGCAGACACAGATCCCAAGTATACTCTCAAGCTAGAATGTAATGCTTACACTGTTTTATTTATATAGATTCTCTTTTTTCGCAAAATTTAAAATTTCGGAAAAAATCCCGAAAGGTACATACAATCAGTATATTAAAACATTTTTCACAATCATTAAGCAAAAAATAAAATATGAAACCCCAGTAAGAAAATAGTTATGGTTGTCTGATTAAGCATCAGTCTGATCCAATAGCCCTATGCGATTTACGTTGAACCATTTGTATAGGAATTTCCCTTGTATTTAAATGTCCCTTGGCTTATTTTGGATTCCTTAGTTAACCCGGGCGTCCTAAATCTCATAGGGCTATTGGATCAGACTGATGCTTAATCAGACAACCATAACTGTTTTCCTACTGGGGTTGTATATTTTATTTTTTGCTTAATGATTGTGTTTCTTTTTTTTATTATGGTGTTTTTATTACTGTCTTGCACCTTTGGACAACACACAGGGGAATGTATAAATTGTGAAAAATGTTTTAATATACTGATTGTATGTACCTTTCGGGATTATTTCCGAAATTTTTAATTTTGAGAAAAAAGAGAATCTATATAAATAAAACAGTGTAAGCATTACATTTTAGATTGAGAGTATACTTGGGATCTGTTTTCTGCTTGTGGGGTAAAGTAGGTGTATGGTGAAGTCTATGAGTATAATGACTGTAAGGATGGTGTGAAGACATGTAAGATTTTCTTCCAGGGATTTTCCTATTGGCTCAAGTTGTCTAAAGAACCCTGTTCCCTGGAAAGAGTCGGGTCATCTCTCTCTTTTTTACCTAACCGTAACATGAGCAGCATAGAATAAAGAAGAATTTCAGCACTATACTGAAGCAGAGTGGTAGACACCTATGGCCTATATAAAAAGTGTTTTATTGGTTTCCAACCTTGATATTCTGTAAATCAAATAATTTGTGACCGCTCAACCAGTTTTTGAAATGTACTAAACCCAATTAATGATTTGGAAAACAATAAGGAATTGGTATTTGGAAGAGATGAGTTTAGGGTGTTCCTTACAAATACCGATTATTGTGATATGTATTGATGTTTTGAGAACAAATTCCGGTCCCAAAACATTCATATTTTGCCACAATCTCAAAGTAAGTGGTAACCCATTTGCAAATAAGAAGGGGTCTCCTAGGGACCCATTCCGCTTTGTGAATATTGGCAAAAACGTATTTTTGGAAATGACCGGTGTCTATAGGTCCATAGGACCATGGCCAATTTCTAATAAAGGTATCTGTAAAAAAAATTTTTTAAACACATTCCTTTAAAAATTCGGGCTACATTTAAAAAAATCACTTTATTTAAAAGCAATCGCAGGCGTACTGGTCTTCTGACCCCATCAGATCATTTTGCTTATTTATGCAGCTGCCTCAGCTTGAACTTTCAGGGCACACACATGACATTGTAATTGTAATGCTGTTAAAGATAAGAGAATTCATGGTGTTTTTCTCAGGCAGCAGCATGAGGATTGTTAGGTCGGGTTTGACAGTGCACCTGCTACTTGACCTTATGTGATCAACAACAAAAACCTTTAACAGACCTACTCAGAGAGGAGCTTAGGCTCCACTTACACGTTGATCTCCATGAGTAGAGGATTAAATTGGGCCAAAGTTGTATGCTTCCACTAAAAAGATTGCATGTGTTGAAAAAAATTGGAGTGTGGCAACGTTTATACTTAATGCAGCAGGACTGAGTTGGTTATAGCGGCAAGCCATGGATATAGGCCTGATGTGTTTATTATGAAATGCTATGTTAAAGGCACTAGCCTACCATATATATTGTGAAAAGCATATGTTAAAGTCAGTAGGCATTTAGGTGTGAAGTGTTATTATTGTGTATTGAAGCCCAGAGATATGCACCATGAATAATTCTAGACTGTACATTACAAATAAATGGGCATCAAAACACTCTTAACAGTTTTATCATCAGGAAAGCAGTAAAATGTAGCACATCGTGGGGCATATTCACAATGACTTATTGCCGAGTTAGCGGCACTTTCCTGCCACTTATGCAGCAATAATTTTATCGCCCTATTACCAAGCTGTCGCTAACAGCTGATAGCGACAGTTTTTAGGTGAAAACGTCCATTATAAAGATCGCTACTTCTGTTAGCGATAATTATATGCAGGAGGGTTGTTCCTGCGCAAAGATGCCCGCAAACAACACTACTCCATATTCACAAGGGGAGCCTTGAACTTCTGAAGACCAAAAAAACTGGCTCTAACTGCATTGGGAGATACGTATACAATGGTCAGAGTCTATTGATTAACAAAAACATCAAATGTCTCACATGAATATTGCCAATTATAAATTATCAACATTCCATCCATGTAGTGCAAAAATATTTTATTTAAGCACTTTTGTTAGCTGGATACTTAGTATCATTCAGTAAGTACCAGAAATTATTAAATCAAACTAAACATATGAAAAAGCATGTCAATTACTTCATTGAATCCAACAAATCTTTAAGGACACAGGTATCAATTGGATGCATAGCAAAACTTCATATATAAAAAAAATGATTCATACATATTATCTGCATTGTGACAAATCGACGCGCTCTGAGTGATGAGGAAAAGAGGTAGTTAGATGGGATGGGTGTGGTTGGGTAAAGGTGGGGACTGGGTAAAGGTTGTTGTGACCATAAAACAATCACAGTGAAATTCAGTGCAGCCTTTACAGTCTGATTTAGATCAGTAGTTCCAAGTCGCTCTTTATCATAGGATCTGTATTACTCCATTAATTTCTCCTATGGTTAGAGGATGGGTATGGTCTGGTCTACGTTTCGACCCCCGGTGTAAGGGTTGGTTGAAGCCTCAGGCTGGGGTCTTCTTCAGGACATAAAAAAGAACAGGAGCGCCTATGAATAATGCAATTAAAATGAATGTATCGGGCCTTTCATAGTGATCATGGTTGCACTAAGACTGGGTAAAGGGATTCAAATTCTTACTTTGCGTAAGGCCGTTCAGTGGCCATTATGGTTGGACCATCCTCGGTTCCTATGTGGAAGAATATTACTGCAATTATTTAAAGGATCGGTATTACTGTCGGGTACCAAAGGGACCCTATCTACATTTGGATTGATGGGAAAAAACATGGGGGCACTTACTGGGACGTCATTGCTTTCCACTCAGCATTTCTGCAATTTCGCTTTGTCAAGTGTCCAGTGAAAGCCTTCAGGGGTGCGCGAGTGATCCCGCAACCCACGGGGTTCTGGAGGACAAAATCAAAAAATGAATAAGGTGAGAGTATGCCAACTTTTTGTTTAAAGAGCTCACTCATACGTCATGATATGGTCAAGATGTTAATTAAGACTCGCTTTGGAGAAAACTCTGTATGTTCGCGATATGGTCATATGTATCGACCAAATCTAGCGTGCGAATTCCAGGTTAAAGGGCATCTACTAAATCATGCATGTGGGAGTAAGTAGGTCACAAGGCATTTCTCACCTTCACTCCGCTAGAAAACGAGTCATAAATTCAAAGACTCGGTATGATCGCGATATGGTCATATGTGTCGACCAAATCTAGCATGCGGATTCCAAGTAAAAAGTTTAAAGGGCATCTGCTCAATAAGGGCATTTCTCACCTTAACTCCGCTAAGCAATGTATGTTTCCATCTTCGCTGCCGAACAGTGACTGAGCCGCCTTGAGGTGCAGTCGCTAGATACTGTCCGAGGGCTCATCACTGCTCAGCCAATGAGAAGACAGTATCCACGTTACTTGCAGGGAGTGTGTGCAAAGAGCCTCGGCTAGACAGCCGGGTCCCTAGGGTTGGTGGCGTGGATTCCCTTTTGGGTATCCTTGCGGTTGCATCAAAAAATTGTGCCACAAATGGGAACTTGTTGCAAACTAACCTCCTACCCACAACGGGATGGCTGGAGTCCACTCTGTTTCATTGTTATCGGATAGCATTGAATTCACATAATATGGTGCTTTATACCGGGGTGTTAGACTACGTTAGATCATTATGTACACATCGGGACATCAAAATAATCATCAGATACATCCGTACAGCGCACAGAGTAAGTACAGTATAATCCAAAACCCGGAGGTGTCAGGCTTTCATGTCGCTTGAAAACAGCTCCAACGAAAACTCATAACATAAAGCCTCGGGGGATGTCTCAAGCGCCCTCACTGCGGAGAGGCAACCTAATAAAGTGCGAACGTTTCCGGGAATCCTTTCATACCCCTATGTGTGTACTTGTTATGCAGGGAGCGCTCTGGACGTAAATGTTCATATTTGCATTATCGCATTTATCATTTCTGCTGAGTGAATCAAATGTGGCCGAGGCAATAGCCCTCTAGATGAAGCGTTTGTCTTTTTCTGAACTGCATTACATGCAAGGAATATCGGGCCTTGCGCAGCACACTCCTCTAACTGCTTGAAACCTTATTTAAAACGCGTTTTCCCCTTAATGCAACAGAAATGTTAAGTAAACACGCCACCTTGCATTTCGCTCTAAATATAATGAACGTGTGCAAAGTACAGGCTTACAATTTGCTGTGTTAAAGGGGACGGGACGGGTGAGGAGGGGGCGTGAGACGGTGGGTGGTGGAAGTTATTTTCACACCGCGATGCTTTTAACAATTTAACTAGTTAACGCTACTAGCGAAGCAGTTGAGGTAAGTCACAAAAACGCCAGCTCATTGGACATGCATGCAGTGTGATGGCCGCATCTTTGAGACTATGACTGTCCTTATGGACCAAAGAGCCCTGAAGGAGCTCAATGAGAACGAACCGTGTTGGCTTTCCTGATAGATGTTTAATCTGGCCACAATGAAATATATTTTAATTAAGGAATGAACTAATAAAAACATTGGATACGAATTGGATTATGTACCTATTCTGATTTCTTTAAATGAGGATGAATGTTGAGCACTGTTTAATACGAAGGGGTCCTCGATATGGTATATATTTATGTCAGATTCGTACAGAGTAGTATTATTTAGTTTAGGATTAGGGACTGATTCCCCGGTGGCTGTTCCCTCACAATGGACCCGCTTTCTCTTAAGTGTTCTCTTGTGATTTAATGACAATTGGGGACAGTGCTAGGTGTGGTTTTTCTTTGCCTTGCCCTTCCATCTCTGGTAAGTCTTTTACTAGCTAAGTAGAACTTTAATGCAACAAAAGGAAGTCTTCAGTTCTACAACTGGATGCCCGTCCCACGCCAGCTCACTGTTAGCAGACTCAGAGTAGATCAACGTAATCAGCCCCCACTCCCCAGCCCCTCCCCCATCGATCTGCAGGCACAGCAGGGCTGCAATTATTCAATGGAGCCATTGAAATTCCCTGCTGGGCCCAGCACACTGCTTCAGCACATCGCCTAAGTGGTTACACTTTTTGGGGCAAGTATCGACCCTTTGATAACAGATGGAGGACCCACCCAGGCTGGTGGGGGTTAGGGGTGTCGAGCCGTCAAGCACAATTAACTCTTCAAAACCAATAGTCAACATAAGCAAAATGAACAGCCTGAACTTGACTGATTACTGGCTTCGAAAATAAACAGTTCTCAGACCACCTTTATTACACATCGAACCAAACTTGATTAATATTTTCTTCATATTTACCTAACTTGGCAAAACACATTGTGACATTCTGTTTTCAACAATGATCTAGACATGGAATCCTTAACCAACACATCCTTAATGTAATGGTTGACCACCCACCTGCCCCTTACAGCATCATTTGATTGACTTGGGTCCCAGGGACCCCCAGATATAGCTTTTCGCAAGACTAACTTCCCCACTTCCTCATGCCATGGGATCCACAGGCCAACTTGTAAGCTGAGCCCCTAACCAACCATGCCAGAGGCAAACCAAAAGAAGAAGTATGGCTCAATGGTTAGAGCGGCAGACCCTGATGCAGAGGTCTAGCCCGGGACCAGGGTTCAATTCCCCGCCTCAGCGGGTCGTGGGCTCTTTCCACGGACCTGATAATTCTCGCCTCGGTGCCTATTCCAATCATGGAGTCCCACTCTGGGCAATAGCTTGCTTATTCTCCACAACGGCCCCCCACAACGCTAAGGATGCCTGGCCTCCACCTTGGGGGTGCCCAGGAGTGGACGCCTCACAGGGAAAGCCAGGATGGGTTCCACAGCGGTATTCGTACAAGCGCCTTGAGACTCTTGCGAGTGAGTAGTGCGCTATACAAGTATCAATTTATTTATTATTATTCTGGCACCTTTTGGGATATGTGCCAAGGCAACCAGGCCATATCAACTTCCTGACATCACCAGTTGTATGCTATAGAGTACTCTGAAGTGCTAGGAGTAATCGCTGTAGCAAGCATCCCGCCGCCCACTCTAAATGCCGCAGTATCACTGCCCTTGCTTGGGATACGATTTAAAAGCAAATCAATCCTGCTTTCACATGGCCTTTTTATGCCTGATGCCAAGGTGTCCAACTGCTTTGTCGCCACAGGCCTGGATGGTGACTCTTTTATCGCGATGGTACAGGCCTAGTACGCGACCCCCTGCTCCAGAGTAATTGTAAATGGAGTAAGCTCTGAGGCATTCCAAGTGGGGAGGGGAATGAGACAGGGGTGCCCACAGTCACCCCTTCGCTTCGCGTTGAGCATAGAACCTCTCGCGGCCAGGATAAGAGCACAACAGGCGATTAAATGAATCCACTTCAGGTCAGAGGAGCCTAAGATCTCTCAGTTCGCTAACAATATTTTGCTTACCCTCCCAGACCCCCAGAACTCCCTGTCCACACTGCATGAGGAGTTCAAACACTTTGAGGAAATAGCCGTCCTCCATATTAATCTAGCTACATTGTACCCCCTTAATTTAACAGTACCAGACGCAGAAGTGGGGATGCTAATTACCATGACCCCCTTTCAGTGGTCAAAGAAGGAGCTTACCTATCTCGGTATCAAACTTACTCCCAGATTTCTAGCTTATTTCAGGCCAATTTCCCTCCACTCCTCCGTAAAGTACAGGGTGATCTTAAGCGCTGGTCCCAATTTATTTATTGTGACTAGGCAGAATGCATGCAATCAAGATTGTGATCCAACCAACGTTTTTAGGTTTCGCCTGTCGAAAGCTGCGCAAGCAGCGTTTTGCGCAGGCGAAATCTTTTGTTTTGCAGTATGTGGCTTTGTCCCGCCTCAGTCTTCCATTGGCTAGCTCCATAAATGGAGGCTAGCCATTGGAAGACCGAGGCGTTCGTCATTCTGTGAGGCGACACGTGGGCGTTCCTGAGATTTTTTCTCATCCAGCCCCTTTGTGACGTCATTCCGGCGGTGGGCGGATGTTTTTTTTTTTTTTTCTCGTCCTGTTTTGGTCAGTTTCAAAGTGTCCTTTGCAGGAGTGGGCTGCGAGATTGAAGTTGCCAGGATGCGGTGGGCTGCGCGATTTCTTTTCTTGCAGGTAAGCGGCATTTTTTAATATTTTTTTATCTAGTTTTCGCCCCCCCTCCCGCTGTCCGTTTGCCCGTTCCCGCCCCCTCCCGCTGTCCGTGTTTAATGCTTGTTTATTTAGTTTTGTGTAGGTTGGAATTGTGGAAAACATTTAGGAACCACTGTTCATATTTCACCATTAGTGGCGCACCTCTGCAAGCTGCAGTTCAAGACCTGGGCTGTTTGTTTAATTGAAGGGCTGCCTTTAATGCAACGCTTCTTTTGGGCGTATAGTTACAATTTTTACTGAGCACAGTTCTTTTCCATCCACACATTTCCCCAAAAGATTCCTGTTTGCGCCAATAAGAAACATAAGTGTGTTTTTTTTATACTTAAAAGTGCAACCACCCTGTGAATGACGTGTCTCTGCGGCTGCAGCGCCAGGTTTCCAGTCATGGACGGATTACCTCTGGTGCTCATTCAGAGGTAGTCTCTTTCCCAGGAGTCTGATCCCCGTGCGCTCAGTGTGTGCGTTCAGCAGAGTCTGGCATTGGCGTCTCTCCGCCCGCCCTCTCGCTCTCGGCCCCATCGGATGCCGGGTTATTTTAAAAGCGCCTGCAGTTGTGGCGCGAGCTCTTTCCCAGGAAAGCTGCGACCGCAGAGATAATGGACACTCGCACGGCTCTTTCATGTGGTGAGGCGGGCATGCTTCAGATTGTTGAGGTGGGGCCGTGCACCACCGACCAGCACGACCAGGCATGGGGAACATTCAGGAAGTCGCTGCTTGTAAGCAGGCCCCCCACCCTGAAAAAAAGCAAGACTTGCTGTGATAGGCTCCCAGAAACAAGACGTGCTGTGAAAAGCCCCCCAGGGCTGTAAGTGTGATGAAAAAAACTGCGGGGGGGTCTCTTAAAGCGGCGTGGCCGATGTAATTACGGGGGTGGCTTAAAAACACATAAACTAAAAATCTGTGCTTAGCAAAGTGTGCCCGCCTTGTGTTTTGCTGTTTCTGTCATTGCATCCAGATATATGATACAACAAGTAACATCATACCTACATCAAGGCAGGACTATTGGCTTTGTCAATGATTGTTAGTTGCATAAGATAAATAAGCAGCCACAATGGCTTGTTGTATATAATATTAAAAAAGCTTCCACTTAAAGCCCTGCTGACACCACGACAATGTTGCTGCTCCTGAGTTTCAAAAAGAGAAGGGAAATCCAGAGAGAAAATAACACTCTTAAAGGATTTCCCTTCCCTTACAACACTCCCCTGGCATGACGTCATGCCGTAACTTCTCCAGTAGTGAGAAGTGAGCAGTGTGAGCACACGCTCATGGATTTGTCTGCTGTCACTGCAGTCCAGAAAAAAACGGACCGCCTGTGCCAGGGCACAAAACAGAGACTGATTGAGACCCACTTTGAGGACCCCTTAAAAAAACTGTCGCTGCTCAGA
This sequence comes from Lissotriton vulgaris, assembly GCF_964263255.1. Classification (NCBI taxonomy): domain Eukaryota; kingdom Metazoa; phylum Chordata; class Amphibia; order Caudata; family Salamandridae; genus Lissotriton; species Lissotriton vulgaris. The sequence continues at coordinate 854,454,849 of NC_141697.1, read as the reverse complement.
CCTAGTGAGACCCGGCCCACTTAAAGCCCTACAATAGGTCTGAACATTTGCGAAAGATTAAGCTAATGGCAATGTAAATGACAATTCCATTTATTTATCTGTTTTCAAAACCAACACAAATACAAATTTTGTCATTTACAATGCCAATAGCTTTAACTTTTCCAAAGGCGAAACCATTGCATTGTAAATGCTTGTTAGTAGGCTGCTGCTCATAAACGGGCCTGAATACAAATGAGATTTGTTTATACCTGTGACGAACCTCGCAGAACAGAATCATCACGTGCCTGTCCATGACCAGTGGCCATCGCTGCTTCGCACAAACTCGCTGCCCACTGTGCTGAGCATGGCGGGAGCCTTGTCCTGGCTCTTTATGACTGTGAAGGAGTGTGAGGTATGTGCAGGCACGCTGCTTATGACTGGCCAATACGCCTCGGGCGGTGGAGAGCAGATCTGCTTACGGTTAAGCACCACCTCTATAATCCACGGGCCCTGTAGAGGCAAACCCGCGAAGCCTTTAAAATGTGCATGAATGCACGCGCCTGCTTACCAAAGACACTGCAGAAGGGCATCAATTAATGTTCCCAAATATCCAGTATTCTTCAGACTAGTTATAGGCTACCGAATAGGCTAGTTATATGCTACAAAATAGTCCAGTTATCAGCGTACATTTAACTTACGTTTTAAACGAAACATTTTTCTTTGACAGTTAATTCCTGACGTGTCTTGGATTTTCTTTTACACATATTAAACCTCAGGGAGGATGGAGCCATGAAGGTTGTGTTTTTTTAAGGGGTCCTGTTGATCCTAAACAAGGGGCGGAGGGGGGAGTTGAGGGGATTTACCGAGTCCCAATAAAATATGCAGACTTTGTCGTGGTGCCAAAACGAGCGCAGATTCATCAGTGCAACAGTCCTTGTGCTTTGGTTCTGCGCATCAACATGCTGCATGGTAGGTGATGAGCACAACTGCTTAATTTTAGTTCCAGCTGGGTCCATACATATATGCCGTAATTAAGCGTAATCAGTACGCCTTTTTGTTCGAGTCTGTCCTGCCGGGCTATTAGATGGAGATATAACACCTTAATTCCAGGAAACAAAGTCAATCAGCTTGTCATTTCACAGGTACTCAAGAGATAAACTATTATTTAGGGAGAGGTCTTGAGTTGTCTGAAGTTTGTATGAAAGAGATATGTATGTACTGTAAGAACGTCAGATAACCACTTACATAGAACACACTGATATGCCTTTATAACTGCCCAAATGACGTTTTCTTTAGGAACCTTTGAATAAGAAAACATTGAGGAATAACAGTAAGGGTCTAAACTCTTGCCTTGGTGTCTGCACGTAGCTCCTTGAAACCAGTTCATACCTTAGTAAAGTATATTAAAGGGATTATAACAGTTACGTAATTCCAGGATTTCTGTAACACTGAGATATCTGCATATATTCCAAATCTGTGACCTGCCTGCTCCATGCTGTGCTTTGTAGGAGCCTCATTGACCCTCTATGCGATTTTATGATGAGTCAAAGCTGTGGCTAGACTGCATGCAAATCTCTCCACAATTACATTGGACATCTAAATTATCTTACGCCTCTTCTGACGCCTAATTTCCTGGGTACACAAATAGCTCTGCAGCAGATGCCTTAACCCCGTATGCTATTTTAAAATCCACTGTGTTTGCAATAATTAAGTAAGCGTAAGCTGATTTTCTATCTAATTTGCCCTTGTTGCTAATGTATTTGCTGCAGTGTTATAAAAAAAATAATGTATATGTTAAAAGTCCGATTCCAACCCTCGTGACTCCACGCACTCTACATAGCCAGCCTTTAGGCTCCATTAGTTCATACCTGCAGTAGATTTTTACCAATTGCAACCCGGGGGCATGTGGGCCAGTGCATATGGATGACATCTTCAAGGGGTGATAATTACCAACACTTGGGGGCCGATCACGATGGCGGGCGGAACATCGTCCGTACTGCCATGGCAATGTGAAAAAACCTCCCCTATGGCTTGCGGCGGCACCGTCAGTCCCATCACGATGCACTGTGGGGAAAAAACGCCCGCCGCTTTCAAAATCCATGAAACACTGCCGTGCACGTATGAAAAAGCTGAAACACCATCCAGGGCTGTCCTATTCGTCACGTCAAGCCAACAAACTGCCGATACAACAGCGGAATTCCTACCAATCATGATGGCACTGCGGTGCTTGTGGCACAACCTCTTGTTACCGACTGCCGTGAATGTCAATAATGATGAATGTGACCCCCGGAGACCGGACCAGCGCGTTCCGACCATGGCAGTACATCGGAAATAGTAATGGCGGTTGAAGGCTACTACAGCACAAAACCAACTAATGTGGAAGTGCAACTGGATCAGCTAATAGAAACAAGTAGCACTTCCCATTGACAGATGCCCCTGGAATACATAAACAACAAATCCCAGCTCAACACAGACAACACACCTGACATGAATACTCCCTAAAAACACACCCACAAAGCTGAGCATAAAAGCAGCCCCTGCCTAATCCACACTCCCCATCAAAACTCCAGAAGCGAAGGGCCCTACCTCATCACACAAACAAAAGCCAAACCATAACACATCACCCAATCACAAACACACCCACACACACATCATCACCACCCCCACCCACAACAGCATTCCCAACCACTCGGCACATCACACACCATGACACAGAAAATGCCAAAATTCACTGATGGTGAGTTGTCAGTCATGGTGGATGAGATCATAAGAGTAGAGCAATACTTCTTAGGAAGCAAGGTACAACAGACCCCAGCAGCCAGGCAAAGTCAAATGTGGCAAAGGATAGTGGACAGAGTCAATGCTGTAGGGAAAGTTTCTTGCAACAGGAAGGAGATCAGGAAGAGGTGGACTGACCTCAAGAGCAAGGTCAAGGAGATGAAAAGCAAGAACCGTGAGCTTGCCAAACATACTGGCAGTGGACCTTCCATCCCACCAATAACATTCAACCCATGGGAGGAGAAGGTGCTTGGTATACTCTATCCAGTGAGTTGCACTGGAATTGAGGGTGGATTGGAGTCTGGTAAGTACTAACAAAATACTCAATAACACTGCAATGTAGTATCTTGCACAACTCTAAAGCAACTGTTCCTAAGCGCAAATGCCCTCATGTCCAAAACACTCCCCCCAAACAGGTCTCACAGATCCCACATCAACTTTCTCTCATTCAGCACAAATGTACCTAGCAGTATTTAAGTGGTGGCACATGTACAGGCAGCCTACACTACAACTCCCACCAGGCCCCCTTGTCCCACAGCTTAGCAGGATATAGCACTACCCCAGAAGCATGTGGCAGCCATTGCATTGTTCACCTCCAGCCAACAGGTAGGTAGCCATCTTGCCGGGGAGGGTTGTTTGAGGTAAGGAGGCCTTTACCAGTACTCCTACCATGCTCCCTGTCCCACAGCATCATCCAGATGGAGCACTCCCCCGTCCCACCCAGGAGCAACTGCAAAGCATTGAATAGTTCACCTTCACCACACAGGCAGGTAGCCATCTTGCCTTGGAGGGCTGTTTGAGGGAGGGAGGCCTGTACCACCACTCCCACCATGCCCCCTGTCCCACAGACTACCAAGATGGAGCACTTCCTCCCACCCCACCCAGGAGCACCTGTAAGCAATTGCAGCACACCAAGCAAACTAACAGGTAGGTAGCCATCTTGCCTGGGAGGGCTGTTTGAGCGAGGGAGGCCTGTACCACTACTCCCACCATGCCCCCTGTCCTACAGCATCATCCAGATGGAGCACTCCCCACCCCACCAAGGAGCACCTGCAAGGCAGTGCATTGTTCACCTTCACCAAACAAGTAGGTAGTCATCTTGCCTGTTAGGGCTGTCTTGTGGTGGGAGACCTGCACTACAAATCCCACCAGGCCCCCTTGCCCAACGGCTAAGCAGGATGTAGCACCCCCCAAACCAACAAGCATGGGGAAGCTCTCTCATTGCTATCGTAAAACTCACAGGTAGTAACCATGTACAGCATGCTCAGCTTTCCCAAATGCATGTTGCAACATGCCCACAACAGCAATGCAAATCATGTACACGACAACATGTTGTCACACCGTGTGTACACTGCACCAACTTCAAATTCACACCAGACACCATGGACTATTAAGGTATGTACCTCAACATCATGTCATGGTGCACCATGTTCTTGCAGACATGCACAGCCATGTCATTGTCAATCGTCACAATATCAGTGTAACATTAAGCTTGTTACGTGCAACTCAATTTCCATATAATCTCTTTCCAACAGGAGAACGACAACGAACTACACAGGATGATGACAACATGCAGAGCCAGTCACCCCCACCACAATGTGAGCACTCAGATGCAGATTCACTCATATTCTCCGACCTGGAATCTGAAGCTGGCGGTTCTGGTTTGCCAGGGAATAACATGGCTCGAGCCCTCACTGTCACCACCACCACGGCAACAACAACTGACCGGGCCCCTGCCACCACAACCTGTGTGTCATCCACCAACATCCTCTCCACCACAGCAACAACTGTGCTGACCCCTGCCACCACGTCCTGTGTGGCCTCCAACAACCCTATCACCACTACTGCCTGTAACAATCGCCCTGCCACAGTGGTTACCAACACCACCGCACATACATGACAGGGAGATTGTGCCAGTGCGTCGTGGGACAATGCCACAGGGACATTGCCGGAGGGCAGGTGGGAGAAGACATGGGGCAGAGACACAGGAGGACAGTGACCCTGAATCCCTGGACACCATTGCAAGAGTCCTTGGTTCCTACCAGGAGAACAATGGAGTAATGTGCCAGCTTGCAGAGGATATGCATGAGAGCCGCATGCTGCAGCAGTCCATGGACACACAGATGGGCCAACTTGTCGACATTGTTGGCCAGCTAGTGGGTGTGCTGAGGGACAGGCTCCCAGGCCCAAGTGCAGATCAACCCCCCTCTAGTGGCATGCCTGCCAGGCAGAACAACGAATCTGCCATAGACATAGAGAGGGCTGTGCAGGAGGTGAGGGAGTCCTCAGACACCACTGACCCTGGAGCAAGTGCAGACCCTGCCAAAGGCACCAGGGGCTGTCCAAGAATCCCCAGGGGAGGATCTGGTGACAGGCCATCATACCAATGCCACACACGGAGCCAGCCATGATGTTACCTTGTTATTCCCCCTTACATGAACTCTGTAGACTCTGTTAGCCTACGTTGCCAAGTTGATGGCCTGAGTCTGTTGAACTGTGTGACTCCTGCTTTGTGCAGACTACTACATTTAACACATCTACCATGACAGACAAACAATGTATACACTCCTCACAATTGAGTACATATTCACTTCACTAGCACAAATCCTCGGTTTCAATAAACACCCATCACATACCTATGTCTGTGTCATTGCCATGTTTATTTATGTAGGTACAATGACAATTCAGTGTCCACCGTAACACCAGCAGTGAATGTGAAGAGGCCTTGACAGTGTGAATGAACCTGGAAAGACAGAAGAGAATGACATTTACTACTCATGTCATGCCATTGCAGCTGAAACACATCAATAGTCATCAATGGTACTTAGACAAGCACACGTAGCAATGCACAATAAACTCAACATACACATGAAGTACCTGGAGACAAATACCCTGTGCACGCAACAACAGCCAGCAGTCAAGAATATCAATGCCTTCACACTGACATCCAAGCCAACACATGATCTCCCTGTCCTACCAAATCACTCACATTCAAGGGAAGTAGTTGGCAATTAGCTGTTGGCGCAGGTCACCACCTTCCTCTTCACCACTATCGTCATCACTGGAAGTGTGTGGGTTTGCAGGAGGGGGCATCTGCTGCTCATCCTCATCCAGGATTAGTGGAACGGCTTTGTGCACGGCAAGGTTGTGGAGCATGCAGCATGCCACTACAATCCGGCACTCCTTCTGTGGGGAATACAACAGTGCACCTCCACTTTTGTCTAAGCACCGGAATCAGGACTTCAGCAGGCCGAAAGTGCGCTCAATCACATGACGTGTCCTACCATGTGCCTCATTGTAGTTGACTTCACCTGGGGTTCCTGGATTCCTAATTGGGCTCAACAGCCAAGGCCGGTTGGGATACGCTGAGTCACCTAGGTGTGGCATACACAGAGAAAGTTAGTGATACAAACAGTGGAAGAGAACAACATGTCACACACAGCACACTACTTCACTCAGTTTACTCACCTACAAGCCATGCACGCTCTGGATGCAGATCTGCCATCAACCGTGGTATCACACTACTCCGCAGGATGTAGGAGTCATGGGCAGAGCCGGCAAATCTTGCACACACATGGCTGATGATCAAATCAACTTGGCACACCACCTGCACATTAATGGAATGGTAGTGCTTCCTGTTCCTATACACCTGCTCAGGTGCTTGTGGCGGTACAAGGCCAATGCGTTTGCAGTCAATGGACTCCACAACATGAGGAATGCGACCAAGGGCATAAAAATCAGACTTCACAGCTGGCAAATCCTGTCTACTTGGGAATCTAATGTATTGGTCATTGTACAGCATCATTGCAGACACAACCTCCCACAGCACCATGCTGAACGTGCCTTGCGCCATACCACCACCAATGGCAACCGTGTATTGGAAAGAGCCCGTAGCAAATGCAGGGCTGCCATGAGCTTCACTGTTGGGGACAGGGCAGTTGAATATGTCCATTGAGGTGTCAGATGGGGCTCCAACTGAGCACACAGCTCTTGCAGTGTTGCGCGATCAAGACAGAACTTCCTGATGAGTCTGACGTCCACATTCTCCATGTCTGCCAGCACTGTGAAAGGACGGTGCACATTTGGTCATCAACTACATGACAAGGAAGAGTAATTCAGATAACGCTATGACATGTGTGAAACATATCACATATTGACGTATGCAGCACAAACAATTAATGGACTTCAACCATTCATGAATCCACAACTCAGATGCAGGTACACATTGAACACATGTCGGGTTACATCAGGTCATGTTGCACATACTGACTAACTCAAAAACATATTTAGACGTTGTGAATGGCACACCAATGCATCTTGTGTACCAAGCCCTAGGAGTAGGTGACACAACAGGTGTATGATACAGCTACACTGCTGATGAACATGTACCTGCAGTGCCTGCCACACCTTGCAGATCAATTTGCACAGACCACCAGTGTTCACCACAATGTATTCAGAGTGTGTCAGCAGACCACATGTACTACATCATTCAGATATGTGCCCCCCCAAAATGACGGCAGTATATGTCCATGCAATTATGTGTGTGGACTGATTGTCCCTCCCACAGTGATTACATGGTGAACATTGCGCCATATGACAGGAGCAAGAGATGTACATGCACACACATGTCATGGCTGACAGAAGTAAGTGCATGTCAAGGCATTTCACTTTGCCCACACACATGGCATTTGTAGGCATCAGTGAGTTGTATGTCACACTAGCATTCATATTGAGATACAACTGTAAGAAGACACTCTGGTGCCATCTTGTCCAGGAAGAAAAGTCGCTGAGTCTCATGGCTAGTGCATACAGTGTCCATATGTGCGGTAGGCGTGCTCCGGATCTGTGGGTCAGCTCATTGGACATACTTGTAAGATGCAACATAGCGGTTGCAACCGCCTGGCCTCCGCGGTATGACACCGCCAATGCCATTGCAGCCAATGGAATCTGCGGTCGCGGTTGTGTGATGCAACATTTGAAAACCGCAGTAGACATGTTCCGTATGTGCGGGTCAGCTCATTGGATGTACTTGAAAGATGCCAGCCAGCCAGCCAGTCCAATAACAATAGCCGACTATCACTGTAACAACCCCAGGGGCCTATAAATGTCTGTGAAAGCCCACCAGATCTCGCATGCCTTCAGACACTGCTAACTGCCATTACTCCACAGCAACTGCTTGTTTTCCAGATTCCTGGATACTGTGATGTTGAGGACGGAGAAAGTCAGAGACAGTCCCTCTTCACCACGGAGGAGCTTGAGGTTCTGGTGGATGGGATCCTTGGACAGTATGGGCGGCTTTTTGGTGTGCCAGGTGTACTGGTAAGTGTGACTGAATACAAGTGTGATACTGCTCAGAATGTCACCTTGATGTTCCTGTGCACTAGTATGTGCCTGTGAGTGCAAGTGCACGTGCAGGCATCCATATAGTTATCATTGCATGCTCCATACATGGGCCCTTCGAATTGCATTGGGACACGTGCTGAGGAGGTAATTTGTACACCTCTCCAGCCATTCCTGCACTTCAGCAATGAACATGTTGTTGTGAGATTAGCTATTGTAATTCTGGGTCACACTGCCATGTAATACAATGTAAAGTAAATTATGTTTGTAGCCTCATTAGGCAACATAGCTGACAGGGCAGAGGGTAGGGACCGCCTTGCATTTTTCAAAGCTGGCACACGGACAAATGTTGTTTAGATACAGTCCAAGTCATTGTACCATGTGATGATATTGCCCACTCACACGTGGCAAACTCTATAGTGGATGTTCATATGTATACTGTAATAGGCCAATGGATGATGTGTGTTGTGAAATGCTATAGCACATGAGGTTCAGGTGTGCAGCATGTTCAACTGTCCTATGCATGACTGTTACCCAGTTCTGTAAATTGCAACTCCACACAGCCATTACCCATAGAGCCATCATAGGACTGAGTATTGCACAATACAGGTATTGAGTTGGTGATACGAGCATGATGACTATGAATATGTAAAGAAATGCGTCAAACACGAGGCAGTGAGGCATCACCATGCCAAGACCATTGGGGTGTGAGGGGAGTGGTTGACACAGTCATTCAGGTACAACACATCTGTTACACTGTGTTACATGTGTTGCTCATTCACAGACTGCATCACTGATTGATGCCTACTGCACATAGCTTTCAGTGCAGCCATTGTGCCTGTGTAGGTGATGGCCATGTCCTGTGTCCTGCATCATATGTACATATGTATGTAGTGATGTCATTCAAATGTACAATTTGCTCTATGGCCTGTGATGAGGATGTTGTTCTTCGTGTGGCATGCATTTCCGTTCTCCTGTACTGACACACTTTGTGAATTCACACAGGGTGTCTGATACTTTCTTTTCATGTCTCCCATGCCTGCAGCAGGATATATGTGGTGAGTATTCTGAGAAGGCTGACTTTGTGTGTGACTAACTGACTGACTGCATGAATGGCATCCGTGAACCACTTCTGTTGTCGTTGATGTCTCAATTCCGAATAGATTACTACTCAGTGGCCTCTGTGTGGACTACAGGTGTCATGTTACTTCCATGGATGTGAATCCACATGTTTAAGGTACAATGGCACTTGATGTTGTGTCATGACATGTGTGACAATGACATGTTGTGCATTGTGGGTTTTAACGACATCAGCAGGCAGTCTACAGTAGCATGCAACATGTAAGTGTGCATTTGACTATCTGTCCCTTGCAGGACCTTGAAATGGTGTGACCTACACTTCTGACAACAACCTACAAATGTTTTTGTGATTACTTGCACGATTTGATATGCATTATTAGCTCTGGTACAATGTAAGATGCAATTCCTAGTATTTGTGTTGTCTCCTTACAGTGACTGCATATGTGACAGGGGCAACAGGCTGTGTTGTATACCTTCATCACATACAGGCATGTGGGTTTGCCTACAGGGATGTCCATGTTGGGTTCATAGGGAGCATGGCCAGGATGTTTGCCTGTGTGTTCGTCACATAGGACCTTGCTGTCAACAATGCATGTTTGCATCTGCCTCTGTAACTAGCATTGTTGTTACAAGCACACACTGCACAGGGTGTCGTGGAACATGGTGTTGTCATTATGTACTTTGGTGTTGTGCATGCATATTTTCTTTGTGTCACTTGCACTGTACTAACCCTATGTCTCTGTCCATTGCAGAATCTACCGAGTGCACAGAAAGCAATGAGACAGACACCAGTGCTGAAGCATCGGGCACGCACGAGTCACATGAGGTCACTGACACGGAGTTGTCCAGTAGCTCGGATGGGGACAGGAGTGTCCATTAAGAATCGCGCCCTGAGAGCCCAACATCTACATTTGATGACTCCAGTGGGGAGTCCGCAGCAATGGTGGCCACAGGGAGTGACAATGCAGAATCTACATCCATGACACATCGGCCAGTGCCCACCACTAGCACTAGTGCATTCCGTGCATGCAGGCTGTCAAGGGTAGAGTCGCATTCATCCCAGGGACTGCTGCCCCTGCCCCAGTATCCCCTGCTGCCCTCAGTGTTGAGGTGGTAGACCTCTTGTGGCAGTTGTGTGTCGGGCAGACAGCTCTACTAAATGCATAACAGGACAAGAAGTTGGGACAAGTCCTGGCATTCATGGAGGGTATTCATTCGGATGTGGGAGGGCTGCAGAGGACAGCACCACCCCAAGCGTGGCAGACCACAAACACCAGCCCCTAAACTGGACACAGGCAGAGAGGGAGGCAAAGAAACAAGCCCTTCAGATGAGACTCTAGGGCATCAGGCAAAGAAGCAGGCCTCTAACTTATGTCCCAAGACATCACACCCAGCAAAGGACCCTCCCATCCAAAAAACTGCTGCTAAAGACACAAAGTCAGTTGCCATGCCTGCTGTGGTGCAGGTGCCAGTGAAGGCGAAGCAACAACAGCTCCCTAAGACACCCTCACCACAAACCTTCACTCCCACCAACACCCCTGTGAAGCGTAGTCAGGAGAGCAATGTGCGGGGGCAACAGGACAACAGGGGATGGGTTGCAAAAGTCAGGCCAACACCAAGGCTAAAACCAAAACCATCAAATTCCCACAGGGACAGACGCCTGCACCTGTGACACCTTTGTCGGAGGGTGTATCTGTTGTGCCCACACCACGTCCCAGTCAACCCAAGACAATTCTGAAATATCATATTCCTAAGAAGTGTAGAGTCAGCCCTCCCCATTCTCCCTCACCCACCCTGTCTCACGACAGCTTATGCATGCCTCCACGTGCCACCATGCCACCTGGGACATTCAGCCCTCCGCATGGCACAGCCACTACTGACTCTGCCTTTGATGGTCCTCTGTCTCCTAGGTCAGGTCCTACCACTGGGCTGGACACTTTGCCACCTCAAGGTCCAGGAGACAGGCAGGTCTGATGCCAAATGCTTCCCACATTCCCATCTCTCCCACAGCTTTGCCTGGACGGAGCTCTGGTATCACCGTAGCATTTGGGTTCACATGTCAGTGCACTGTGTGGCACATTCACTGTGTACATTCTCATGCACACATGTGCATTGTTTGAACTATGGACTGGACAATGTCATTTCCTTTGTAGCAATTTGATGCCGGTCATGTTATTTTGCAATAAAGAATGTTACTCCTGTCGTATACTTCATTGGTGCACTTGCTGAACTAAACAGTTTTATCGGTGTGTATGGCTCAATGTGCAACAGGCTCTGCATGGCACTTCCACATTGCTATTTCATTGATTACGTTTGTAACAGTTTGACTGACATAACACTCACTTTTGCGAGGATCAACTATGTGGCTTGGGAGTGCAATTATACTTCTTTGTGTTGATGTACTCTAACACTCATCATATCACCTTGAGATTCCTTCAATTGTACACTTGTAATGTTAGGAGGCTATGCCACATTCAAGGTGTATTGTATACACAGAGTGACTTGCAGGGTGACCATGGTTGGCGTTATCTGTGTGATGGGTTTGGATATGTGAACAGTACTGTGTGTGTTGTAATCTTGTGTAGGCCTGTCTGCATACTCACGTGGGTATCTTTGTATGTGCACACTTGATTCGTCAGACAGTGTGCTTGGCCTGTCCTTGTCAGTGTTGTTGATGTGTATGTGGCACTTAACGTGCTGTATACACACGTGTATGATCCTGGTATGCATTGCCTGTTTGTTTATGTGGTCTGACAAGTGCCACTAATTTTTTGCACATGGATGAGTTTGATGTTGGGCAGTGTGTCCTTGCACTCCTTGTGGACACATTCCTGTTTTTGCTGTCAGTTGAGAGTGTGCAGAGTGTGTGACTGCAAAGTGTGAGTTGTGTATTGTTGTTGAGGCACGTGTGTCATGTAATAAGGAGCTACTTGTGCTGTCCTACTCAGCCAGACTGACATTTTGGTGGATTTTTCACCTGCCTTGCTGTCATTTGTCTGGTCTTCTTTGCTGATGCAGTGCTGTGGGTATTCACGGCATCCCCTATGTGTGGTTATGATGTGTGCACATTGTGCATGACTGGTTGATGTGTTTTTGGCTGTACAATCATCACCTTTGCAATCCTGATGTATACACCACTTCAGTCTCATGTGTTCCACCCCATTCCTTTACAATGCATCCCTAACCAGCACTTCACGGTGTGAAGTGGTGCTGTGAGTAGCTGCTCGGTGTACTGGTCCTATGTGCCACTCAGGACACTTTAACATGCATATGGGTGTCATTGTAAGGTACCAGCTTGCAGGCATGGTTGCACATGTGCAGTGCATGTGTTTCTACAGCACATTCCTATAGTCAAGTTGTTTGCATCTGTGTTTTGCTTTGTTGTTCCGCTGTGGTTGTGGTCACTGCTGCATGTGTGTTTGAAGAGTTACAGTTACACTGGCCGTGTGTGTTGTAATGTGTGTAGTGTTATGACTTGTGTTGTGTATTCAAATGCTGGGGCAATAAGAGATGTGTGATTGTGTTTTGTTTTTTGTTGCCAGACTGCTTACTGGGCATGCAGTGCTGTCAGTGTATTGTATCCACAATGTTTGCTGCCACATCAGGCACATCGATTGGTATTCATGCATTTGTGATGGTCACATGTCAGTATGCGCTTTTGCACACTGCTGTGTGTGTGATCCACAAAATGTCGCCTTAATTAGCACATGGATTGGGTGGTATTTTGCCAACTACTGTTGACTCTGCCTGTCATGTGGTTTAACCACGATTACCTATGTGGCACCAATATGCTGGTGGGCTTTGGTCCCTGACATTCACCTTGCCACTAGCAGGGTGGGTTGGCAGACACCAGGGGCACCCGGATGCTGTTGGGCTTTGGCCGCTAACACTCACCTTGCCACTAGCAGGGAGAGGGCTGACACCAGCGGCACCTGGATGCTGGTGGGCTTTGGTCCCTGACACTCACCTTGCCACTAACAGGGAGGGGGGCTGACACCAGAGGCACCTGGATGCTGCTGGGCTTTGGTCCCTGACATTCACCTTGCCACTAGCAGGGATGAGGACTGGCACCAGGGGCACCTGTGCAGCAAGTCAATACAGGTTTTGTTTTGCCACATTACACCTATGACCTGGTTGCCAGACATCACTTTCCCTGATTGTCAGATGGGCACACATTTGTATGTGGTGCATGTTGTGATGGTAGTTGCTGGTATTGTATCAGGTAATGACAGCTGCTACCAATGGGGGTACGCTTTTTACTTTGGTCCCAGGTCCCACTCAGTCCATACCCCCTCACTGACACTGCGCATGCGTGGCGCTGGCCATGTCTACTGGGTTGTGCGGATGTTTCCCCGTGTCCTCACAGCTGCAGTGACATGACGGGGAGATGGCGGTGTTTACTTTGTTGATGGATGGTACCGGTGCGTAGCAGTGTGATCACAACAAGCGGCTCCTTGCAGTGACACTGGTGGATATGGTCCTGTGCCCACCAGGAGGTCTGGAGTGGACAGGAAGACATTTGCAGGTCAGGAGGTGTGTGTTGATGTTGTGTGTGGATGTGTGTCATTGACGTACCTGCGGTGTTGTGCACGGCGGCAGAGTCTTTGTTGATGGTGGATCAGGAACAGCAGCGGTAGGGCCTGTAGGGCAAGATCCATTGCGGTAGCGACTGCGTGGAGCACTCTGGGATTCCCGTTTTGCTCCGCTGTGTTGCTTCCTACGTGTTTTGATGGGTGGTTTCTCCGTTGCTGTTCGGTGACCTATTTGAGGCATTGTAATTGGTACGGCGGTCTCGCGTCATTCCGCCTGGCGGGTCTCTTGCTATTGGCTATGTCCGCCCTCGTCGCGGAACCAAACTACTGGCGGAACTGGATTTACCTAGGCGGATGGAAATTAGGCTATGTCTGCCCATCGTAATGTGGTGGTCGGGGATTCGTGGTCGTGGTTGGCAAAACTACACCCGCCAGGCCGGTGGAGGGCCACACCCGCCCGGCAGTGGCAGACCCCCCGCCATCGTGATCGGCCCCTTGGTAGCAATGTTGGATTGATTATTTCATCTGTCAATGTTCTTTGGTGCACCTTACTGTAATAATTCCTTGCCTTGATTTGAAAAGGAAGTAAGGCAACAGTGCAGTGGTGCTGGAACAATTTTCCTACTGCGGGTGCTGTCATCAGTGTCGCCTCAATAGAGATATGTTGTCTGCAAAGTACGACAGTTACCTAAAGAGTGAGTGTACAAAACAGGACAAATAAATTCTATGGAAGTGTGGTTTGGTGGTGTTGGAGTAATGCTATTAATCATTAAGACATACTCCATAAAAATGTATTTATTTGCAACAAAATCACCCCAAGTAAAAACTGGACTGGTAACTCAGTTTTGAATGCAAAGGAGCAAGTCTTTCACGTTTTCACTGGTTATGATTGTTTTGAACTAAAACCAGGAGAACAGTGGTATCTCAATATGAATGAGCTCTGTGCTACGAGGCCTTCTACCAACGAATGTACACATGAATGGTCCATATAAACATGTTAAACAGGTGGTCAGAGGACGACTTGTGATATGGGTACTTTCCATACTCGAGTGTTCGTGCACATAATCACAAAAACATCCTAATCTCTATGGAAAATGAACCGATTGTGCCTCAAAGGAGAAGTTTCTCTGGCTTCTGTTGGCTAAGAGGAATCCTTCCATTGTTTTATTCTTCAAAGCAAAAAATTAAGGGGTGGGGATAAACATATTTTGCAATGGTGTTGTGGACAGTTATATGCATTATTTCTGTTGATGAAGCTGTAAATGTTCGTATTCCATTGTGGAGTTTTTGCCTGGCCAGCATTCACAAACCCCCAAATTTGGTAAATAACAAATAAAAAGACAAGTGACCACAAAAAATCATTTTTTACTATGCAATTTTTAGCAATGCCCCTGATTAATTTATCCTTGGTTGCTCCAAAACATGTTTATTTCCAATTGATACATTTTCCACACAATCTGTGTAATTTCTCAAATTGGTTCATGCAGAAAGACGGAGACAAAGTATAACAAGCTTTGGCATAGCCAGTAGGTCTCGCTTTTGGGACATTATAAGTGTTAAGCCATGCAACAGTTGATGTTGCACCAAGGATATTGTGCTGCAGAATTAAATACTTATAAGGTCCCAAAGGCGAGACCTATTGGCTATGCCAATGCTTGTTTAATTTGTTTTCATTCTTTCCATTGCTTTAAAGCCCCGCACAGTCAGGGGCTTGTGTACATTCTATTGTTACCTGCCAGATCCCGAAATTGTCCACATCATTTATTTGTGTTGTATTGTTTCTTCATCCAATGCTTTTTTTAATTTTGTTGTTTTTCTTTCCATTGCTTTTTATTTTATTTATTTATTTATTTTATTTTATGCGGTTTTATGTAGCGTGGACTTTACCCGGAGGTGTCAGAGCGCTTAACAATAGGAACGGAAATGATACATAAGGAGAAAATTACAAGTGAGCATGTTACAAAAGCAAACGTTATGTTACATGAGGCAATAGTGACAATTGTGCATGTATCAAGAGCAAACAAAATACAATAGGTGGCAAACGATGCATTACATGAGGAAAAAAAAAGTGACATGTTTGCATGTTACAAAAGCGTACAAAGTAAAAGTAGAGGTATAAAACTGCAATAAAAGGCAGATACTCAAAACTGAAGAACAAACGTTGCGTGACATGAGGCAACATTGGCAATTGTGCATGTATCAGAGGCAAACAAAATACAAGAGGTAGCAAACAATACATTGCACTTGGAAAAGTGACGTGTGCATGTTACAAAAAAGTACACAACACATGTAGAAGTATAATACTGCAATACATGGCAGGCACTCAGACTACATGCACACACTTGGAAGGCACTTCTATAGTCATGGAAAACAGAATTTCCTATAATTGAAGTACTTCCTTCAGATAATAGAGAGGGCATGAATTAACTTTGGAAGTGTCTTTGAAGGAGGAGAACTTTGAGGTCAGTTTTGAAGGCCTGGGAAGAGGTGGTGGTCCGGGGCTGAGGTGGAAAGAGTTCCAGATTCTCACTGCGTTGCCTGAAAAGGATTTGACCATTGATTTTTCCTTCTTGAAAGTGGGAGGTTCAAGCAATACATTTTCCGCATTACGTGATGGTCTACAGCCTCAGGAGAGTTTCAGCTTATTCACCGGGTAGCGAGGAGAGGAGGAGTGCAAAGCTTTGTGGGTTATACAGGCAGTCTTGTAGATAGATCTTGCCTCAATGGGAAGATACAATGGGTGTGATGTGGTTGCTTCTTTTGGCCCCATATATGAAACAAGCTGCTGAATGGAGAACAGATTTAAGGAGGGACAGGTGGGATTTGGGGAGGCCAGTAAGAAGAGAATTGCAATAGTCCAGTCTGGAGAGAGCCAGCGATTGGACCAGGGTTTTAAGGTCTTGCTCCGGGAAGAAGGGACAAATCCCCCAAAGAAGTCACAGTTGGTATCGAGCAGAATTTGCAATGGAGTTGATATGGGGGAGTAGATTGAGTTTTTCGTCGAGTTTGACACCAAGGGATTTTGCGCTGTCGACAATGATGGGTTTATTGTTAAGTAGATTTGTCTGATCCATCCATGATTGCATTGGGGGAGGAGAAAGTGAGGAGGAGAGGAGGAGGAATTCAGTTTTCGAGGGATTCAGAATCAGTTGATGAGATGACATCCAGTTTTGAATGGAGTCGAGAGTAGAGCTTAGGATGGAGAGATCGTGAGTGGCAGCCACCTTAAGGTAGATTTGAGTGTCGTCCGCATAGAGATGATAGTGGATCCCAGATTTACTAAGGAGATTTCCCAATGGTTCTAAATAGAGATTGAACAATGTGGGTGCAAGTATAGAGCCTTGAGGAACACCTTGACCTACCGCCAAGGGAGATGAAAGACTGTTCACTCTTTTGATCATCTTGGATCTCTCCGAGAGGAAGGAAGCAAACCATTTAAGCACAGTGCCCTCCATGCTCATTCTCTGTTGAAGAGTGTTAAGGAGAGTGTTGTGATTGACAGTGTCAAAGGCTGCAGAAAGGTCAAGGAACATTAGAAGACAAGACTCCCCCGAATCGAGTATCCGCAGCACGTCATCAATCACTTGCAGCAGGGCTGTTTCAGTGCTGCAGTTCTGAATGAAGATCATTGTCCTTAATATGACGAGACAGTTGTTTTGCTACACATCTTTCTGTGATTTCCGCAAGAAAGGGTAGGTTAGTGATGGGGCGGAAGTTGTTGAGGTCGTTCGCATCAGCAGTGGGTTTTTTAAGCAGAGGGGTGACCTGCCCAGTTTTGAAGGAAGGGAGCCTTGACAGAGGGAGAGGTTTACCAGAGTGGTCCAATAGGAAAGCGAATGGGTATAGAAGTCAATGGCAATGGCACTAGGGCTGGGATGAAGAGAATGGTTGGAGGGCTTTGTTTTGAGGATGCATTTGAGGAGGGCATCTTCAGAGATCGGGTCAAAGGTCCGCCAAATGGCTAAGGATTTGCGCTCCTCTGGAGGGGTAGGATGAATGACCTGATCGACAAGTGATTTCACTTTTTCTTCAAAGAAATAGCGAATTCCGCTGCTTTCTTTGTAGAATCCTCCAGCTTGGAGGTTGGGGAGAGCAGCTTGGATTTTTGATGAGATCGAATAGTTTTTTAGGTCTATTGTTGGCTGAGTCAAGGAGGGGTCTGAAGTGCAACGTTTTTCCAAGGAAGATGTGATTGTGGTACTTGGATCTTGCTGAACGAAGCGTGGCCAAATTATTAGTGGAGGGTGGAGGGTGCTTGTCTCCATTGTTTCTCCAGGAATCTTAGAGGGATTTGTTGAACCAAGGTCCTGAGGGTGTAGGCCTTTTCTTTTTGCTTTGAAGAGGAGCATCATTATTGATTTTGACTGCAAGCACTGTGAGGCATAGGGAGGTGAGTTTCTTAACATCTAGGTTCAGGTCTAGCCTTGGAAGTGATAGCAAAGCTGATTCACAGAGGGTACCAAGGTCAATATTTTTAGTGTCACAGAACCAGGAGCCCTCTTATATTGGCCGAGAGTTATAGAGTGTGATAGGTGAAGAGAGAATGGGATGAGGAGGTGGTCAGACCAGTCTACATGAATAGGGGTAGCTTAAGAGCCCTACCCAGTCCACGGCTCCTGTACATTCTTTTGATCCCTACCAAGTCTCCAGTGTGTTTCTATTCTTCGGTTTGTGTTAATAGTATGTTTTTTTCTATTTATCCATACAGCAATTACTTTACTTTGCTTACATCATCTGTTTTTATTAATGTTATGTGTTTTTCCTTCTCCATTCAGCAACTATTTTATTTTGTTTTCATTCTTCCCATTGCTGTAGAGCTTGGCCAGGTCACTAGTGCACATACATCCTATTTCTTCTGTTAATATATGCATTTCTTCTTTTTTGGAGCAAAAAAATGAATCCACTATATTCCTAAGCCATCCCTTTCCTTCATGGAAAAGCATGACTGATTGGTGTTGTCAATGCTTGTTTTTAAAGCAGCCCATGTCTGTAAAAGTGACAGGAGTCAATTTAAAAAGTATTGTTATTCAATTAATTACATTAGGGTAATGTGGAATCCCTGGATGATTTCTAGGCAGGTCTCCAATCTCGAATGGGACTAGAATCTGTTTTTCTTTTTATTGAGATGACTGCGTAATTGGTGGATTAGAGTGCAATAAGAGACTTGGGCCAGATGTACGACCATTAAGTTTAGCGAGTCACAAATTGCGCAAAATCGTGACACACAATATGCGACTTGCTAAACTTAATGTATAACAGTGTCTGATGACACTGTTTGCGATTACCAATGGAGTCGCAAATTGCATGCCTCATGAATATGAATAAGGCTGTCGCAATTTGCGACCTCATTAGGAATGGCTAGCACTCCCAGGGATGGTGGCCTGCTGGGGTCAGCAGAACACCATGTCGAGGCTGTTTTTTTTAATAAAGCAGTTTTTTTTAATACAGTTGTTTTCCTTAAAGGAAAACGTGATGCATTTAAAAATAACAATTAAACTTTTCAGTTTCGTTTTCTAAGGGCAGGCAGTGGTCCCTGGTACCACTGCCTTCTCTTAAAAAATATTAGCAAACCCATTCACAAAGAGGAAGGGGTCCCCTGGGACCCCTTGCCATTTGCATGTGGCATACCACCCTTTTAAAAAGGGTGATAAACAGCGAATGCTTTGCGACCGCAAATGCGGTTACAAAACAATCATACATAGGTTTGAGACTTGATATGAGAATGCCCGTTTGCAACCAGTGTAGCAATCCCTCTATAGTGGGCCACAGACCTTCTCTAAGATCGTATGCACTGTGTCATATTTCAGTGTGACGTGGTGGGACTGTATGATCACTGATCTTTTCTTTTTAGATTTAACTCAAACCACTAGCACAACTCTTTCAGTTAAAGACACTGAATAAAAGGCATAATTATCTGAGCTTGATGGCATATCATAGAGAACTAACAGCCTTATTAATGAAGGCTAAATCGGCTCGCAAAGGGCCGGATTCTGAGAATCCGGCCCTTTGCGAGTGCGATTTTTGCATTTGGGATTCAGCATCCCAAATGCAAAAATCGGTAATTGCTAAATCGCTAAATTGCGAGGAATTACATTTAAGGAATCTCTATTTGAGATTCCTTAAATGCAATTCATGAAGCATTTGAAAATTGCGAAAATGCAATTTTGGGCCGCTATTTACCGAGAGGTCAGACCTCTCGGTAAATAGCAAAAACTTAGAAAAATGCTTTTAAAAGCATTTTTCTAAGTTGCCTGTTGCACACACACATGTCCTTTGGACATGTGTGTGCGCAACACCTGTTTCAATTTGCATTTAAGGGGTGCTACAGGGTGTCCTTTGGACACCCCTGGCACCCTTTAAATCGCTATCTTATTTGCGAGTAGCAAATTGCTAATCGCAAATAAGGAATACTCCCCATGCATTCCTATGGGCCTTTTGGCCCATAGGAATGCATGGGGAGTTATTCCTTATTTGCGATTAGCAATTAGCTAATCGCAAATAAGGAATCAGTGGGAATCGCAATTAATATTGCGATTCCTACATGATTACCGTTTTGGGAGTCTCAAATAGCGATTCCTTATGATTCGCTATTTGAGCCTCGCAAAACGGCCCGATCATGAATCAGGCTGTTAGTGAATGGCTGCAAACTGCAACCGCTTTTTGCTACCAGAGCCATAGTACATTTGGCCCTATGTTTGGTCCATATGGTGCTGCATCATTCACCCATCTTAATCAGGTCGTTGACAACATATGGAATGAGCAAATCGGATTGCTGAATCCTGTCCTAGGTGTGTGTGTGTATGTTTGTGTGTGAGATTATCTGTCTAAAAGAAACTAAAACATGGAGGGGCGAGTAAAAAGAGCAAGCAATGGAATTAAGGCAAAAACTTATCAAACAAAAAGCATATGCTGTATCTGCTCATTCACAAAGTATGCACACTTGGAAAAAAGGTACCAACTCAGGGCCCGGCTCACAAAAGGCATCTGAGACGAAAGTCTAACTTTATGACTTTTGGTATTCACAGAGGTCAGTTACGAGTCATATCTTTACATCTACAGTTGGGCCGGAATCTCCAGGTCTAGCAGTACTCTCTAGCTTGGGACAGAATCTCAGGCTCGGGCGGATGAAGTATTACCAGTAGGCCAGAATGCCATTTTTACAAAAAAGAACATTAGGAACATGAGATAAATTGTAGAGGAGGTCACGACAATCAGTTTGGACAGGGCAAAGGGTGAGGCCAGACACTACATCACATCCTGGGAAAAGATTGCTCCTTTGCATCATAGTACATGCAGTCCACAATTTGTGCTCCCCTCAGTGTTGACTGTAGTGCTACACCAAAGTTTGGTATAACACTGCAGTCATCACTGAGTGTGGTGTAACACTACAGTCAACACTGAAGGGAACACAAATTGTGGACTGCATGTATCATGATGCCTCGACTGCTGTGCTGCATGTGAAGGAGAGAGGTGGAGAGTGCTTTGTTTATAGAAGTATGGCACTCTCCTCCCCTTTCACTAGCACCAGCACTGAAAACAGCTGCTGTGCACTACTGAGACACCTTTGCGCCATATTGAAACGGTGTCTCTTGGAATCTAGCATGGGTTTTGTACTGGAAGCATAGCCTTCCAATACAACATATCATGCATATACTGACTTTAACCCTGTTCCCTCTTTGTATATGTGCTGAAAGTGCAGCACACGGGCAAAGTTGGAAAAGGAATAAGGAACTCTCCTTTGTTGCACCTTCTTCAATAGGGCACTCTTCTCTGACGCTAATCCCCGTCTACTTTATTTAGTAAATAGGGTTTAGCATCAGAAACCATGGGTCGTTGCATGGAATGCCCATGCACCACCCATGATATAATCCAGACGTGGTAAGTAATGCTAAGCGGCACAAAATACTGTTTCATGTTACTTTCAAGTTATTTTCTGCACTAAACAAGTTTGCTGCAAAGTAAATCAGCATAAAACCCTAGTGAATCTACCCCCTAGATTTCTCCAACCCAGCTATATTTTACAGCCAGGTGGAGAAAAGGCACAGGCTCTTAATCCCTTAGTGAGCGCCTAACCAGGATGCTCAGACCTATCCTGCTGCTGCTGTTCTCATGTTGGGTAATAGCATGAGAGCAGCATCTGGATTCGGTGGGGAATCTGGGAGCCTGTGCTTGCCCATGCACTTTCAGGAAGAGAAGAGAACCGAGATGGGCAGGAGCAGCAAGTAAGTGCCTTTTTTATTAATATTTGCAACCCCTCACTACCAATTATTTTGGCAGCAGCCACCCCTAGATCTGGGTACTGAAATCAGTGCAATCATTGTGTAAAAGAGAAGAAAGCTGACATCAGAGCGCCTTTCTGTCAGTGTGGCACACTACTGCCCCATCCCCTCCCTCCACCCCCGCATGTGAACATCACAGAACACTATTTTCGAATTAGTTTGCAGCAATATTAAAATTGTCAGAAAAAATTCATGGTGAGACCGCCCAAACACAACCCACTCCAGCTTCCGACTGCCCAAATGTAGACTGCGTTACACTCTATGCGGCTGATTTATGTGTCAGTTCAAATGTTTTGATTTATGTGTGAATTGCTTTTATCGGTTGCTGTGTAATCTGAAACGACTTTTAATATTTCTGCTTTTCAGGCAGTTGGGCTGACCATGCCAGGGCTAGTATGAAACTACATGCTCCAGCATGCTTAGTGTGATCTGGGTTGGACTAACAGAAAGTCACCTTCGAGACAAAGATGAAAGCTGCTTTTCAGCCAGTCTTTTACGACATACAAGCTCAGCAGAAAGAGATTGAGCAATTTCTTTGAACTGCCTCTGTGCATTTTAAGTCCCTTTAAAATTGTCATGAGCACATCTTAGAAAAGCTATGTTGCATGCAAAAGATTGGTGAGGTATGATTTATACTGAACACAAACAAACTGCCTATGCTGTATGTAATATAGAATCATGGCCTTCATCAGTAGTCATGAAGTAACATGGAATACAATCTCTGACCTGAGTTGGGAAGTAAAAGATCACAATAATTTGCGGCAGAGGCTCCCTTGCATGCCATGACCCAAGGCAACTATAGGTGCTATAGAAAGAGTAGATATGTACCCAAGTGGCAGATGCCTCAAACCAATGAATTAAACAAAATATATTAGTTCAGTGTATTTCTAAGTAGGGAGCTAAAATAAAGTAACGGCTCCTTTTAGACCAAAAATGTCCAACCATATACCATTTTTTGTTTTGTACATACATCTGTATAAAAATTAAACATAAATGTTCAAAACATGAGAGAGTGGATGTGCTTAGACTTCAATTGGTAAATCAGCGGCATACATTTATTTTCATTCCAAAATGATTTGCATTTATCAACGATAATAATAGTGGTTGCTCCAAGGGGAACGTGCAAAGAAAGAGTGCTCGAAGGTGGGAAAGTATTCCCAAAGTGGAGTAGGAATGAAAATAATAAAAGAATTCAAAGTGGGATTGATCAAGTGTATCAATCAAGGTGTCCTGGCCCAGTTGTCTATTTTACATGGTGTATTTACAGTTGTTTGTACAATCACAGATTGTAATCATCTGTGGCACGTATTCAATAGGGGCTCGGTGGGTCCAGGTACAGGGGGATGTATTCGTCGACGTTTCGACTCGACTTGTAGCATATTGGAGATTAGAACCTTAGCCTGCGAGTTTTCCTCAGAACAGCATGGGGGGGAAGGGGGGCAACCAACTGGTGGTTAAGAACCCTCATCTAGAGGTAAGGAGAGAGACTGTAAGTTATCCCATCCAAACGCACATCCACATCTAAAAATTGGGAGGTGAGGGGGCGTGGCCAAGATGGAGGCGTGAACGGACGCTTTGGTCCAGAGCTCCCGCCGACAGCGATCTACAGCAAGGGCTTATCGGCCATTAACGCAGCAGTCGGCCTTCTCTGCTGGTGGGCCGAACTCCAGACAGCCGGGGGAGCAGTACTGACCTGGCGAACTTCGGCTCGGTGACTCCTGGTGCCCAGTGACGACTGAAGGGCCGGAGCGGTGATGAAGGCTGGTGGGGGAAGTGCGGCTGAGCGGGTGGCGCGCTGGAGACCCGGATGAGCAGACCAGTGCCCGATTGAGCGATGACACCGGGAAGCAGCGGGTGCAGTGGAGCGCGGTGGGGGCACATCAGTGGGGGCACATCAGTGGGGGTGGAGAGCAGCGGCCTCTTGCTATCACCGCTGAGGGAGAGAGGTGCCCCTGCACTGGCGGCGGACCGGACCCGCCCGCCATCTTGTGTGGATACGGCTTCCGCGGCGGTGGGGGCTGAAGGACAGCAGGTCCCCCTAAGTCCCTCTCTCGAGGCTGGTGGCTAGTGTCGCTGGCCAAGGCAATGCAGCGGGGAGACCTGCCTCATGAATGCTGTCCCGCCTGAGTGCTTGACTGGTATCGGAAGCAGTGTCAGAGCTGTCCCTGCGGCGAAGGAGGTGAGCCGCCATCTTGCTGCCGGGCTGCTGAGCAGCGGCTGTGTGGGCCCTGAAGTGAGGTGATCTGCCGGTCTGGAGCAGCATGCGGGGCTTGTGGGACGGTACGAGCAATTTCGAGTGAGAGTGCTTCATCCCCGCCACCCCCTGAGGTGTCGCGAGAGGCTGGGCCGGCTGATTGAGGTGAGGAGTGTCACCGGGCCTCGGGGAACTGCAGACAGCCACGCTGGACTGGGAAACCGGTGATAGTGACCGGCATTGTGCGTACTTTCCAGCTGGCGCCTGACTTGTTGTGTTGCGAGGCTGGCCCCGGAACTGGGCTCGTGGAGTCTTGTCTGCCCTGCCAGAGCTGAGGTTGGTGGCACAGCTGTTGGAGAGAGCAGCTTTGTGCGGACGCCAAGGGTTATGATAGGCTCTGCGTTGCGGAGGCGGCAATAATCGGCTGAGGTCTGGAATCACCTGACAACACCGGGAGTGACCCTCAAGCCGAAGTGAGTGGCTGAGAGGCTCGGAAGTGAGCGTTGGAGAGCACGGAGGGGTGAGCCCCCCCTCTGAAGACTGAGTGGCGTGGCCTTGGGCTGTGGGACATGGTATGGATTGATGGATGACGAGGCGGCAGCCCATTGAAGAGGGTTGACTGCTGCTATTGAGTGCGCCATCTGGAGTTTCGGGCATAGTTGCCCATGTTTGCCCTGTGAGAAACGAAAAGGGGCTCTGGGGAGCAGTGCCTGCCTGCAGTCAATAGGCGACCAGTTGGGGCTGGCGAGAGGCTTTAGGTTGGGGAAGACCTGATCAACGTTCCCCGTAGAACCCAAGGGCAGCTATGTCCACGACGAGGATCCAGAAGGATAAGACTGTCAAAGATCTATTTGCCAAGGCCCAGGCGAATCAGCAAACCAAATATATGGTCGCGAGTGCAACCCATACTGCTGCGGAGCAGACGGAGGGCACGGAGCCCATTACCAAAGCTTTTTTGGAATCACTCTTTACCACCTTACGAGAGGACATTCATACTTGCAGAAGGAGTTCGCCGAGGAAATTAAAGAAGTGCGTAGAAATGTGGACGGCATAGGGGAACGTGTGTCCGATCTGGAGACCAAGAGTGACAGTCGTGACACCGAAATGGAGGCATTGCGTGAAGAGATAGTGCGGATTCTTGACCAACAGGTTGATTTACAGACGCATATGGAAGACTTAGAAAACCGTTCCCGCCGCCATAATATCCGTATCCGGGGCGTTACGCTGTATGATGATACCGAAGACTTGTTCACCTTTACTAACGAACTATTCAACCACATCTTGGGGAGTTCTGCGGAGTCAGAGATCTGAATAGATAGAGTTCATAGAGAGGGCCCTCCACGGTCGTCCTCAGCCCCCCCTCCAGATATTTTGGCCTGCGTGCAAGACTTCCGCACTAAAGAAGACATTTTGCAGAAGGTGAGACAGCGACACCCTCTGTCCTTCAGGGGCCAGCCTCCGGTATTATATCAGGACCTATCCGCACTTACACTACAGAAACGCAGGACATTCAGGCCGGTCACAGCCTACCTTCAGCAGCATAACATCTCTTATAGTTGGGGCCACCCTTTTCGCCTGATCTTTAAAAAAGACAGTAAGTTACACCACCTCCGGTCATTAAAGGAAGCATGTCGCTTGCTGGGTTTGGACCCACCGGCCAAGGTCGACGAGGTGGAAGAGCCAGCTGTGGAGTTTGAGGACGGCAGACCGCGATGGCGTCAACAGGGCAGACGACGCCATGTCCGGAAGCCCCCTGTAGCGGTGATTCGAGACTGCCAGCGTGCTGCAGTGGAGGCTGTCTCTTCTGGTTCAGAAGTGTCTCATCCTAGCTGAACTCCACGCAGACTTGGCGTATGATTGTACTTTAGTGCCTGGTCTGGCTTACGCTGTCGGCTGGAGGGAGGGCTTCTATGCATTGAATAGTTTACCCCGTTGCTGTATTCTACCAATCACCTACGGATGATGGACAATGTGTACTGTTTGAAATGTTTGGGTGTCTTTTTCTTTCTTTTATGCGGGCTCAGTTGGGGTGGGGGGTTTTTGGGGTGGGGCGTGGGGGTTCCATGTCCAGGGGTACCCTTGGGTGAGCCCAAGAGCTAGGTTTTTATTTGCTACGGGAAGGTCTAGTTGGCTATATCTTTTGCAGGGTTGTCAAATCTCCCTGGTTGTGCCTGCGACTGGTGCTGCACATCCCTTGGCTGTTGAGCGCGTAGAGTCTGATGTGGGCTATGCCTGCTACTGAATTGCAAATCCTCACACTGAATGTTCGGGGACTTAACAATCCCGTAAAACGGAAGGTAGTCCTTTCTTTTTTGGAGCATTCGAGGGCTGATATTTGCCTTCTACAACAGGATTGTCATGGGTTGAAGACCCGTTGCTTTCCATTCCAATTTTTTTCTTCCGCTTCTACTAAAACTGCGGCGGTAGCGATACTGGTGGCCCAACGCTTCAGGGGAAAGGTCCTGAAGAAGGGGGCGGAGATAAAAGGGAGGTTGCTGTCCTATAGATTTTCTCTGGGGGGGTCAGTCTTTACGGTCTGCTCTGTTTATGCTCCCAATGAGGGTCAGGAGAAGTTCTTCCATTTGGCGCTTAGCGAGGTGGCTGCCTCCCCCGACCGACATGTTCTGCTGGGTGGGGACCTTAATTTAGTGTTCGATAACCTCCTGGACAGGTCAGGTCAGTGCTCTTCTCAGGCGGGGACTCTCTCTAGTGGGGGGTTGGCCAGGTTGGGTGAGCTGGGAATGGTGGACCATTGGCGCTGCTTCCACCCAAGTGTCAGGGAATATTCATACTACTCTAATGCCCATAAAGCCTATGCGCGATTGGACTACTTTTTAGCTTCCACATCCCTTCAGGCACTTACGACAGAAGTAGGAATACACGCTGTGGCGCTTTCAGATCACGCACCACTGACGGTGGTGTTCTCCTTCGTGCCGGTGGCGCGAGCCACGCGTTGCTGGAAACTGCGCGACGCGCTGTTACACCATAAGGACATGGTGGAGAAAATCAGGGAGGCCATTGCGAATTATCTATTACATAATAGCACTGCAGACACTTCATTGGCGACACACTGGGCAGCACTTAAGGCGGTACTGTGCGGCGAGTTTATTGCGGTCTCGCGGTGAAAAACGTGGAAGGGCGCATAAGAGGGATGACCTCCCAAAGAAAGACGAGGTAATTAGAACACATGCACCAAAGGACGGACACTCCCAGGGTTTGGAAACAGCTGCGACTGGTACGGCAACAGTTGGCTGCGTTGGATCAGGATCGGGCAGAATACGCGGCCTTAAGAGTGCGGCATATGTATTATACTGGGGGAGATAGGTGCGGGCGTCTTTTGGGTCGAGCACTCCGGGAAACCCGGCAATGGCACACAGTGCAGGAGATTGGTACGTGAGACGGGGGGTTAGCCTCAGAGGACGCTGAGATCGTGGCAGCGTTTAGCAAATTTTATAATTCCCTATATACTGGGTCCCCGCTCAAACTTGCTGCGGGTGAAGCATTTTTGGCATCTGTTCCCCTCCCAGTCCTGACACAGGACCAAGCAGATCTCTTAGACCGACACATTAGGCCAGTAGAAGTAATTGCGGCCATTTCACGCCTCAAATTTGCGATAGCGCCAGTGCCTGACGACTTCTCTGCTATTTTTTATAAAACGTTCTGCTCTCATGTTGCCCCTCTGCTAACTGCCCTTTTTAATTCATTCTTAGACCTGGGAGCAATCCCGAGGGACCTCCTGGATGCCACTATTTCAGTTATCCCCAAACCAGGGAAGGACCATTCGCAGTGTGAGGCGTATCGCCCCATATCCCTTCTTAATGTCGACCTTAAAATCTATAGACAGCGGTACAAAAGGGGGTGGGGATGTACGGAGCATCTGAACCAATCAAACACTCACACCCAGTCAACAGATCTGGGTTTAATCCATCACCGTTCTTTAGCCCACTCTGCCACCCCAGTTCAGATATGGCCATATGCAAATCAGTCTGACCCTGTGCCTCATGGAAATAGTCCAGCCCGAACTGCCAAGCCATGCCTTCCCTGGACCGGAAACAAGCTTCCTAGGACCGGTTTCTGGCATTATAGCCGAATTCAGCCAGGCTTGCTTGAATCCAGTGGCAAAGTGAGCAAGAGACTCACGTCTGAGCATACCCTGCCAACTTATGCCGAACAAAGCGGGACAAAAGGGGGTGGTGATGGACAGAGCAACTGAACCAATCCAACACTCACAACCAGTCAAAAGATCTGGGTTTAATCCATCACCGTTCTTTAGCCCACTCTGCCACCCCAGTTCAGACATGGCCATATGCAAATCAGTCTGACCTTGTGCCTCATGGGAACAGTCCAGCCAGACACCGGTCCTAGGAAGCTTGTTTCCGGGCCAGGGAAGGCATGGCTTGGCAGTTCGGGCTGGACTGTTACCATGAGGCACAGGGTCAAACTGATTTGCATATGGCCATGTCTGAACTGGGGTGGATGAGTGAGCTAAATAATGGTGATGGATTAAACCCAGATCAGTTGACTGGGGGTGAGTGTTTGATTTGCTCAAATGCTCCGTCCATCATCCCCTTTTGTATCTCTTTGTTCGCCATAAGTTGGCAGGGTATGCTCAGACGTGAGTCACTTGCACCCTTTGCCACTGGATTCAAGAAAGCCTGGCTGAAGACGGCTGTAATGCAGAAACCGGTCCTAGGAAGCTTGTTTCCGGTCCAGGGAAGGCATGGCTTGGCAGTTCGGGCTGGACTGTTCCCATGAGGCACAGGGTCAGACTGATTTGCATATGGCCATGTCTGAACTGGGATGGCAGAGTGGGCTAAAGAACAGTGATGGATTAAACCCAGATCTGTTGACTGGGTGTGAGTGTTTGATTGGTTCTGAGCTCCGTCCTTCACCACCCCCTTTTGTACCGCTTTGTTCGCCATAAGTTGGCAGGGTATGCTCAGACGTGAGTCACTTGCTCACTTTGCCACTGGATTCAAGCAAGCCTGGCTAAAGACGGCTGTAATGCCAGAAACCGGTTCCAGGAAGCTTGTTTCCGGTCCAGGGAAGGCATGGCTTGGCAGTTTGGGCTGGACTGTTCCCATCAGGCACATGGCCAGACTGATTTGCATATGGCCATGTCTGTACTGGGGTGGCAGAGTGGGCTAAAAAACAGTGATGGATTAAACCCAGATCTGTTGACTAGGTGTGAGTGTTTGATTGGTTCAGATGCACCGTCCATCCCCACCCCCTTTTGTACCACTTTGTTAAAATCTATACAAGCATTTTGGTGGCTCTACTCGCACCGCCCATGCCGGGGTTGATTGACCCATACCAAGCTGGGTTCATACCGGAGCGCCAAACCGCTGACAACACCAAAAGGGCATTGCACCTGATAGAGAAGGCCACGCGGACAACTGGCGAATACATGGTGCCCGCGATTGACGCTGAGAAAGCTTTCGATCGGGTACATTGGCCATACTTGGAGCAGGTTTTGGTGAGGGCGGGGCTGGGAGATAAATTCCGTACCTGGGTCCTGAATTATTATACATGTCCCACGGCGACGGTTCGAGTCAATGGTTGCTCTTTGCCCCTCTTCCCCATTGAGCAGGGAACGAGACATGGGTGCCCTTTGTCACCCCTGCTCTTTGCTCTTTACATGGAGTTTTAGCGCAGGCGATGAAACTTGACCCGAGAGTGTGTGGCATTAAGTTTGGGGCCTACGTACATACAATCAACCTATATGTGGACGATGTCCTTCTATCCTTATCCTCTCCTAGCGAATTGCTGCCAGCCTGTGTCGATATCTTGGACACGTTTGCGCGGGTGGCGGGCTTTAAGGTCAACATGAATAAATCGAAGGCTTTGGACCTCTCGTTGAATGGGCAAACTCGGACCTATTTGCAGGAGCATTTTCCTTTTTGCTGGGTGTCGGAAGCCCTCCCATATCTGGGGATTCAGTTAGCGTCCACGTTGCAGGACACGGTCCGCATCAATTATGCTCGGCTTTGCCACACCATCCGGCTAGAGCTGGGTAGATGGAGGCACCTTCCACTGTTGAGGTTGGGTAAAGTGGCTGCCATAAAAATGACAATTCTTCCACAGATTCTTTATCTATTTTGCGCCATACCGTTACGCCCTCCTGATGGTTGGATTCACCAGACCCAATCCGAGCTTGCTCAGTTCACTTGGAATGGCAGACGGCCGAGAATGAAGCTTATACTGGCGACACTGCCCCCTGAGAGGGGTGGACTGGGTCTCCCGGACTTGCTGCTATATTATCAGGCGGCCCAACTGCGGACCCTTGTGGAGTGGAGTAGGTGGGAGTCTGAAAAACACTAGCTCTTCCAAGACCAGGCAGCATCGAACCCCCAATCTTTATGCATCGCACATCACGAGCGTCCCGTTGGAGGTGTGGGATCCCACCAATATTAAACATGAGTTAACAACCTTTCCATCTCCTCTTACGCCTTTGCTGGATAACCCTGATTTTGGACCTGGACAAGAGTACTTCGGCCTTTGTGCGGTGGCGCCCGGCGGGATACCGGTCCTCGTTCCACTTGTGTGCGGGTGAAGGGGTAGTTCCACTTGAGACCCTTAGACGGGGGTATGGTCTGCCGGAATCGGAATGACTTAGATACCTCCAGGTGCGGCACTGGGCGCTCAATGGCCAGGTTAGGGAGGAGGCGGACCGAAGCCTACGATCATATGAATATTGGTTGATCACGCGCAAAACGGATAAAAAGCTCATATCGGATTTATATTGCATGCTCTTAGATCGGTACACCCATGTATATAATCCCGGGAAGGCGCGATGGGAAAGGGAACTGAGGCGTACACTTAGCAGAAAAGATTGGGAGGGCATCTGCTATCGAGCGCAGCATTCTGCTTATCATATGGGACTGACTGATACCCTCACTAAAATTGTGTCATATTGGTACTACACTCCAGAGAAACTACATGAGATGGATCTCACAAGGGAGGTGTCCTGTTGGCGTGGGTGCAGGGACAGAGGTACCCTGGTCCATCTATTGTGGGATTGTGCCCAGCTCCAGGGGTACTGGAAGCTAGTCCTTGATGAGGTAGATTCACATTTTGAAACAGAAATCCTGCGGTTCCCCTCCTATGTTTTGCTAGGATTGCCTAACCCCATCACCTATCCATTGCGATCACGCAGGGGTCGATTGATTGTCATTGCTTTTGGTTCGGCAATACAGAATGTTTTATCCTATGGGAGTACCCCACATGTTCCCACATTTCATGGATGGTTGCATCGCCTCTGGAATGTTTTAGGTATGGAAAAGCTGTATTTGATTAAGGCGGGGGAGGGTGCTAGGTACTCGGAACTGTGGCAGCCGTTTTTGTCCCTAATTGCCACGGAATTTAGGGAGGTGACATGTCCCCGTTATATACGTTTGCTGCGTTTGTCCCAGGGAGAGGGTTAAGGCACACCAAGTTGGATTGTCATTTTGTTACTAGGGGGTACTGGACCTGGAACGTGGAGAGCAGGTGGGTGGTCCCGGGGGGGGGCTTGGGTGCTGGGGGGTTAGTTATTGTTTTCGCTTTTCTTTGTATATTTGTTTGCTCATGCAGAGTATTCAGCTATGGCACTGGCCTCACATTCTTGATTGGCCCAGTAGATGCTACTGTCAGCATCCTCTTTGATTGACTTCTGATGCTCTAAATGTCTGGGGCCTTATGGAAATGTGCTATGTCGGTTTGTGCGTGCATTTGTCAATTAACAGATTTAATACTAAAAATTGGGAGGTAACTAATAGTGCTTACCCTCACTGGCCATAGTGGGAAGGGTAGTCGTATTGAAGGGCTAAATCAATCTCATTCGGATGCCTGAAAAGGTCGGTCCTCAAGTCAATTTGAATGACGAAATCTGTATACATCGCGAAAGGAAACTCTCAGTGATTCGGCGTACAACAGCACGCGGGTGTCCATATAATTCCCACAATCAATAACTAGAGAGGATAATGTATACATCCCTGAT
This sequence comes from Lissotriton vulgaris, assembly GCF_964263255.1. Classification (NCBI taxonomy): domain Eukaryota; kingdom Metazoa; phylum Chordata; class Amphibia; order Caudata; family Salamandridae; genus Lissotriton; species Lissotriton vulgaris. The sequence continues at coordinate 854,422,689 of NC_141697.1, read as the reverse complement.
CTTGCTGGTTGAATACAAAATGGATGTCACTACAAGCTCACTTCCTCTCAAACCATACCAATCAATAATTACAAAACCGGCATCATTTCAACCTGGAGGGTCATGGCAGTACGGCAGTAGCCGACCTTGCACATTTAAAAAAAAAAATCTAAAAATTTCCACAGAAACGGAGGGTGTGGGTAGATGACCGGCAACCTGATTTTATGGTCATACATCATAAACACCGGCTACTTAAGTGGCCCACAACAACTTTATAAATTTAAACCTGCATCAGATCGAATATTAGCACGGAGTCAGGTAGGTTATTCCACTCATCTTTAACACACACTTCGCCCCATCATGCAGGCAAAGCGGCGGTAGCCGAAATTGCACGTGTAGAACCTCCACGGACACGGAGGAAGTAAGCAGGAAACCTGTCATCCATGCTCACAAACCACAGCTAGGTCGGCCCACGTTCGCCGTATACTTATACATGCAGCCGATTCAATATACTCAATATTAACACTCACATCTAAAAAAATGCTATATCCCACTCGAGGACTAAGCAATTTGATTAGGGTGTGTGGGACATTCCTGCTCACCTGTAATCAGTTTGCTGTCCGCTACTGATGGCAGAGACCGGGCCGTGCGAGCGCTTCCTGGTTTATGCCTACCACGGACGATTCTCCCACCTTGCGCGTGGAGAATAGAGAGGGAAGACAGACTATAGCTCTGAAACTCTTGCCGTCATACGCTGGTGGCGGTAAGTCTGATTGGGGATTAACTGGATGCTGATTAATAGCGGCAGTATTCCCAGTAAAATTAAATTACATGAGGATTGGTGCATTAGATAACATCTTTTGCGGTGCATAGAGTTTTGGACAGTAATCCCGTTGAGATTAGGACGAGAGATTCCAAAGAGGTATACATTTGGCAAAATCATTCGACTTGGCAAGGAACAGTACAAGTACTTGGACTAACATAATTGACATGTACAATATATACATAGGTGATATTTACATATACAGTGCTCAATCCATGGCAATAGGTACATGGGTGACATTTACAATTTAAACAGTGTTCAATCCATGACAATCAAGAGGGATAAAATCAATAAGGAGTATGCATTAAAAAGAGATGTCACGTGTCAAGACATGTTGTCCTCATGTAAGGCTAGTCCCACCTGAGACCCTCAATGGTTTCAGTGACCCAGTGTGGTAGCCTCTCTCAGTGTATCGTGTATTGGAGGCAAGGCATAACCGAGTGTGCCCTAGTGAGGCCTCTGGATGGGTTTCTAAAAGGTTTTTTTGTTGTCTAAATTAGTTGTTCGTGAGGACTGCTACCTGTCGTCCAATCTCTTCAGGTTCATTCAGACCCTTTTTCACTGTGTCTAACAGATGTATCCATCTACACTCTCTTATGTTAAGGATGTCGGTGAAATCTCCGCCTCTGGATTAGGTTTAACCTTTTCAATGACCCACCACTTCAAGCTCTCTGGTTGGTGTTCGAACATGGTAAAATGCTCCACTAGTGGTGCCCCTTGGACCCTACAACTAATACGGCTGCACTGTTGCAGGATTCTTCTGTTCACCATTTGTATGGTTGGATCTACGTACATGAAATTACAGGGGCATGTAATGGCATATATAACCCCTGATATGTTGCAGTTACTGTGTTTCTGAAGGGAGTGTAGTCATTTTGACTAAAGGATTTGCATTCTTTAGTCATAGGGCATGCCTTCCAGTTGCCACATCTGTGGTGTCCCTTGACCGGTGGTATACCCCATAATTTGGACACTGATTGTGGTTCGGACGGGGGCAACAGTGACTTGACAATGTGCTCTCTTACATTTTTGGCTTTCTTGAAAGCGTGTAGAGGTGGTGGTATTCCCCCTATGTCTTCCTGGATTAGAAGCCAATGCCGGTTGATCACCTTTTTAACTGCGTTGCTCTCAGTCGAGAAAGTGGTGGCGAAGACTAGGCGTTCCTTTTCCTCTTGTGTCCTGATGTGTGGTGTCAGAAGGCATTCTCTGTGGTTAAACCACGCTCTTTTATGGGCCCTCTTGAGGAGCCTGCTGGGATAACCTCGGTCTTTTAGTTGATTAAGAAGATCGGTAGATTGTTCAAAAAAATCTCCTTTCTTGGAAGAATTCCTCTGCAATCTCAGGAACTGCCCAAATGGTAGATTGACTATGAGATTGCGGGGATGGTGGCTGGTGTATCAGAGTAGGGTGTTGCGATCGCTTGTCTTTCCATACAAGTTAGTGTACAGTTTATCTTCTTCTGCATTGATGGTTATATCTAGAAAGTGTATGGAGGACGAATTGTAGTCCATGGTGAATTGGATATCAGTTGACCGTGTATTCAGCCACATATGGAAGGTTTGCAGTTGTTCTTTGCTACCATTCCAAATGATCAGAACATCGTCTATGTAACAACGCCATAGATCTATATGCTTTCTATGTGGGTTGATCTCACTTAGGGCATGTATCTGCTCAAATTCGTATATGAATATAATGGCCAGATTAGGGGCAAAACTTGCCCCCATGGCCACACCCTTGGTTTGCAAGAAATATGTGCATTGGAAGCAGAAAAATATTATTTGTCATGGTCACCTCTAGAAGTTCTATCAGGAATTCTGTAGGCACTAGGTGTGGTCTAGGTCGTTTGTTGAGTACTGTTAGGATACATCTTAGCGCTTGGTCCTGTGGTATGTTAATGTAGAGTGCAGAGATATCCATGGTAGCTAGTAAGCTTATAACCTTATCATAAGGCCGCTCATCCGCCAACTGAATAGTGTGCATAGTGTCCCTAAGGTATGTTGCGGTGTTCTCAGCAATGGGTCTCAGGAATACATCCAGGTATTTACATAAAGGTTCAATCAAGGAACCAAAGCCTGAGATAATTGGTCGGCCAGCGGGGTTCTGCATCCGTTTGTGTATTTTTGGTAAGTTATATATTTTAGGAGTTCTAGGGTGATTGTTATTGAGGTAATCATGTTCATGTTTTGTCAGGTAACCACTGTCCAGCCTTCTATTGGAAATCCCTTTTTTAATCTCACTGATTTCTTCTGTGGGGTCACACGTCAGCTTCTTGTAGTTCCCTTCTACGCCCAATTGTGCCAGAATCTCCTTTTTGTAATCTTTAGTATTTTGTATGACTATAGCTCCTCCCTTGTCGGCGGGCTTAATAACAATCCCCCTATTGTGCTTAAGGGTATCAAGTGCTAATTTCGCAGATTTAGTGGTATTGTAGTGCACATATTTTTGTTGACCCAGAATCCAGTTGATGTCACGCATAACCACCTGTTCGTAGGTTAGGATTCTATGTGTCATCATGTGTGTAGGGGGATTAAATTTGGACGGTGGTCTCAAACCACTGGCCGAAAAGGTAGCTTGTGATGGAATTTGTTGAAAGTAGTGTTTGTTTCAACCTTATCTTTCTAAAGAACTGGTGAAGTTCTACCTTGAGATTGAATGGGTTGGGCTTTGCTGTATGGACGAAAGATAGTAATTTTTCCAGGATTTTCTGTTCATCTAATGTGAGTGTGTAGTTAGAGAGATTAACCACAGGGTTGTCTGTAATATATGTTACCACCTGTAGTGCTGGCGGCAGGTTTGTATGTCCCCATGGCTATCCTGTTGGAAGTGAATGGTTTTCCTCTGTCGTCCCCTCGCTCCTCTGTTGTAGTTGGTTTCTCTCAATTCCCTGGATTTGCCCCAGTGGCGTCCCCAGCCTCGGTGTTCCCACCATTGTCCCTCGGTTAAAAAAGGGGGCTGTTCTGTGTAAGTGTTTCCTGTGTTTGGGATGGCGTTGCTTGGTCCTGCTCTATCAATATCGATCTCTGACCTACTGGCTGAGGAGTTAGAGAAAGTTGTGTACTTCCTTAAAGCTCTCCTTCCTCGACTCAAGAAGGTCCCCTGTGTTTCCCTTGTGTAATAACCCTCCTGGAGGTAAGGGTATGTCACTTTTTTGTCGTATAGGCTTACGTCCTTTGCTAGTTTATCTAGTTTAAATGACTGGGTGTATATGTCAAACTCCTGTATAGTCTTTGTCAGCCTTTCTAGTGCCTCCTTCGAGTTAGTGAGTGCCTTATCGTCTATGATTAATGTTGTGGGTTGCAAGAAGACACTGGAGGCAGGTATGTAGATAGTTGGTGAGTTTAATCACAGAGAAACGAGCCACCGCACCATAGACAGGCACAGGGAGACACCAACTGACGGAAACCAGAACTAGAACATTAGTAGCACCATGACAACTGCATATGTTCCAAGCAAAGAACATAAAAGCATTAGCAAATACAACATTATCTTTTGTTTTCCAAAGAAAAGAAAGACAGAGCAGGGCAAGAAGGAAAAGAAAGAAAAAGAAAAGAAAATACTATAAATAACGAAATTATGAAGGAAAACAGAAAACACATGTAAGCTTCCTGAAACTAACGAAGTTTCCAAGGAAGACGGGTTGCACGTGAGGACTTCCTTACAGAACCCAAATGTGACACCTCAGAAGGCGGTGTCGGTCTCTCCTCAAAACAGGTAACATCAGGTTGAGACACGTGAACACCATCGCTCACCATTACCCTGATAACTTTACACAGATTCCACCAATGACCACCTTCCACCATGACAGCATTGCCACAAACTTTCTCAACACGTACAGGTTCACCAAAAGAGTCTGAACCTTTCTTAACAGACCTATAATTTTTCACTCGCACCATGTCGCCAGGAGAAATGTTGACACTCTTTACAGACTTTTTGTCATTGAATCTGGAGGCCATTTTGTCTTGAGCATTTTTAACACGCAACTGCAACTCATCATGACCAACAAAATGTTCAGGAACCTTTTGAGCTACAGTTCTCAAAAGCCAGGCAGGGTAAAGAGTTGACGTGGGCAATCTGCCCCTAAGAAAAACAAAAGGAGCAACCTTAGTTACCGAATGTGGGGTAGTGCGATAAAACCAAATCATGTTATATTTATGATATAATGAATATTCAATGAAACCTTCCAAAACAATCTTGCGACCCTCATAGGAAACAGGAGCTATATCAGGAGGAAATAATTTTCTGTCTGACCATGACTGCTTAAACAATTCCAAGGAACTCATGGTTATCCTGGCTCCAGAATCTGCAAGAAATGTTAAACAAACATCACCTACAAAAATATCCACATAAGGATCTACGCACTCTTCGAGATTCCCAGTGACAATGTGGTAAATATTTGATTTACCGTCCTAATTTCTATGTAGGTAAGTACTTAAACAAAAATAACTCAATCGGAAAGAAAGAGGCAGAGTCCGTGGTGTTAGAGTTCTTAGGGGTTTTATTCCTTAAAGAGGAATGGTCATGGTACCAGATCGGATATCAGGTTCCTGTCACCACTGGGGTGCAGGAAGGGATAGAGCCATATTTTATTGACAATACATAGCTTATATACTTAAATCATATAATAGAAACCAATACAGTAGGCGTAACAGCTGAGAGAAACAAGATAACAGCATACACGTGGTAGTGATACGTAATTAGAAGGCGTGAATTAGGCGTGAACATAGAGGCGTGTGCTAGAAACGTCACATATAAGTGTCACGAGTAGGTGGGTACTTAGCAGAATTTGGCAATGTCAGCAGAAATCTGAGGCCTGGATGCGCGCGCAGCTGCATGACGTGTGATTGACGTGAAACTGGAGGGTGCAGGGGACTTGACATTTACACTGGCGGAAAGAGACAGAAGTCTGGCATGTCAGATCAACTCGTACCTCTATCATATCTAGTATCTGATGTTTTAGAAACCATATTATCTAGAAGGAAAAGGTCTCTGGGGCAGAAGCTATTCTATACTGACTGTGAGTGCGTGTATAAGCGTCTAAGTGTCTGCATTAGATGTGAGGGGGCATGGGCCTACCATGGTAACAGAGGCTATGAATTACTTGCACGGAGACAGTGAGGCCGGGCCCTTTGCTCTGCAGCTGGGGGGGATGTTTACTTAAACTAGTAGGTAGGAATGCATTTTCGAGGAGCGGAACAGATAATTCGAAGGTTGAATTCAGTCTTGGCAGGCAGCAGGCTGAGCTAAGCGCCGTTAGCCGCACAGGGAGTAAGGCAGAGGTCACGGGTACAGAGACAGCCCAGGTTGAGGCGTTCAGAGTTAGAAGGCAGAAAAAGGCTCAATGGCAGAATTCAGGGCCTACTTCGCCAGAGCTGAAAAACATGTAAAGTACACCACAAAAAGACGTTGGCATGGCATACTTAGGAACGGAATATTCAACCCATTCAGGGTGGGTCTGGAAGAGGACATGTTAACGTTGGACGCAAATGTATTTGCGTCTTCATAGCTGGCACAGGAGGGAAGTTACATGCACTTTAAGCTGGTACATGGAGACGGTGGGGTACACGTTAGGGAACATTACTTGACCATAAAATTTATATTTCCTCAACAACACCATCGTCAGTGACAGTAACAATCATATCCTTAAATTCTTTCACTATATCACTCTCCGAAACATGCTCATTCTCCAGCACACAACTGACCTTTTCAGGTTTACCCAAACTGGCTTGGCAAACCTTAGCCAAATGCCCAAACTTCCCACATTTATAGCACTTAGCATTTTTCCCTGGGCAAAAACTGTTTTCTTTAGAGTGTGGAGCATAACCACATCTATAGCACATGTTTTTCTTAAAATAAATCTTTTCATTAAACTTTTCTTTTTTTTGTAGACTAGACCTAGATGACACAACAGCATTTACATTCTCTTTATACGTATCAGTCTTACAAAGTTCCTTAATTGACGTTTGAGCTAGCTCAAGACTCTTAGCCACTTTAATATTTTCTTCTAAAGAAGTATTGCCCATAGTAAGTAGTTTCTGTTGGATATGCTTGTCACTACAATGAGCAATGAATTGATCCCTCACCAATTGATCCTTAAAATCACCGAATTGGCATTCGGCACACAATTTACGTAATGCACTCAAATAGGAATCGACGTCTTCACTCTGAAGTTGTGCTCTTTTGAAAAACTTGTGCCTTAAAACAACCAGACTTGATTGAACATCAAATTTGATAACAAGTTTCTTTATCGTTTCTTGATATTCATCAACAACCTCTCCTTCAGCAAGAACTAAATCAGGTAAATGTTTGTAGACCACCCTACCCTCAAACCCCAAACAATTCAAAAGCAAAAATTTCTTTCTTTCAGCTCTGCACCTAGAAGCACCAATGGCACCAATATAGGTCTCAAACCCATCAAACCACTGCCTCCACTGAATTTGGGGAGTACCTGGACTTTCTAAGAAAGGGGGAGGTTGGTTTACAGCTTGCATCTTGATGAAAGTACAATCCCCAACAAAATATAGAAACTAGAGTCAGTCTTAATGTTAAAATCGTTTTTTCATGTATAGCAAGCCTGCAAAGATAAAGGATTATAGATATATGAAACGTGTCATAAGCAAAGACACACTCGCCGTGAACACAATGATGTTTTCTTTGCAAACGATGAAGAAACAGAACGTGAAAACAGTGAAGCAGTGAAGTTTTCTTCAGCAATGCAGAAATGACGTTTTGTTCTTCCGATTTTGCTTTAAATGGGCGCTTCGTTTAAGAATTTCCTCCGATGCCGCTTTGATTGTTTACAGAAGGACGCCTGAAGAGACAGGAACGATGCTTTGTTTACAATGAACTCCTTGAGAGAAACTGAACGCAGGACAACGTCGAATTACGCGATGCGTAATCACTGCCAGCCTCTGTGACGCGCTGTCAGATCGCCAACACCTGATGAACGTTCTGAAACGTCATCATTCGGTGCGAGCGTTGGAAGAGAGACGATCTCGCAGCAGAGCGAACACAGAGTAACGGTCAATGCCCAAGAGGTGAGAAACATTTAAATGTTAAAGTTACAGGGCAGAGACTTTAGAGATCGTTTCAGCAGTGCAGTCTAAAAGCATCCAGAGACTTTAAAGATCGTCTCAGCAGTGCGGTTTAAAAAACATCTCCAAGCTTCACTTAAATATTACCCGCCCTACAACCTCCTCACCTCGAGATTCGTTTGAAGAAGCTGCCGCTGGGGAAAATCAATTCCCATTGGATTTACAGCCGCTGGAGAAGGGAGGTGGGTCAAGAGGGTTAAGTAGCAGAAGAGAAAAGAAGAGGTTTAAACGTGATCTTGAGGGCAGAAACGCAGATTTCATTTTTCATGTATCTTGACAAACTCGAAGCAGTGGCTCGTTTTCATGTCACAAGTCCTCGTCGCCAAAATAATGTTGTGGGTTGCAAGAAGACACTGGAGGCAGGTATGTAGATAGTTGGTGAGTTTGATCGCAGAGAAACGAGCCACCGCACCATAGACAGGCACAGGGAGACACCAACTGACAGAAACCAGAACTAGAACATTAGTAGCACCATGACAACTGCATATGTTCCAAGCAAAGAAAATAAAAACATTAGAAAATACAACAATTTCCTTCTTGAGATCAGCGATCTCAATTATTAGACGTTGTACTTCTTCTACCCCTGTCTCTAATCCAAGCACCATCCAGTGCCTGGAACAGTTATTGGAGACCAAACTGAAGTTTTCTTTGAACTTTGGATTTTCTAGAAAAATGGCGGGCTTGTTTCTTACTTGTAGGCCTATGGGAATCACATTTGCCTGGAGGTATTTTGCTAGAACATGGCCATGTAATCTTGTCCTTATTAGTCTTTTCTCAAGGCGTTCAAGCTTAGATATTTTTCCATTAAGTGTGACATCAATGCTAGTGGTACTACCACTTAGTAGATTTCCTCCGCCCTGGGCTTGTAACAGCTGATTGATATAATCCTCACTTTATGACAGTGTGTCACGGGGGTCACTGGATCCCCCATAGTATCCCCTGTGACTGATGTGCAGTCTCCTTCACAGGACTGGAGCGGGCCCTTTAAGGAAGAAAGTGACTTCCCTGAACTGATGCCTGCCCCCGTGACATCAAAGTTTGTCGGCCTATCCCTGTCGACTCCTTCAAAGAAAAAGGCGGACCCAGAAGAACCCAGAGAGGAAGCCGGGAGCAGTAGCGGAGAGAGACTGAGAAGCCGAACGGAGTGGAGAACCATCGAAGACGCATAGGGAGTTCCGGACAGTGAAGAGGAGACGAGACTACCATCGGGAGGAAAGCCAGGAGGCCACCAACAAAACGCTTCGCCCAGCCATGCTCAGGAAGATGCGTGGCTAAGCAAGGTACGGAGCAGACTTTGGGATCTCTTGTCTTTTAAGGGGGGCCGGGTAATGGAAAGGGGGGGGGGGGCGAATTACCGTTTTGTCAACAAACGCTCCCACTATTCTTTGAGCACCTTCACTTCATACCTTGAGGTGAATCTCGCTGCTTCTCACAAATGTGTTCTTTGTTATGCACACTGGTGTTGGTGATTCCGACAAACGTTACCCTCACTCCCTACCCCATAACACTTGTAGTATTAGAGCAGTGATCTAAATACTACCTCTCCTTTGTTTTTTTATCGGGGTGAATACGGTGACGAGAAACCCAGACTCGAAGGACCAGGAATAAGGAAGGACTCCGTCAGACCCACTTGGCCAAGAGTGACTCTGTCTTAAAAACTTTAAACCCCTTTCGAAAGCAAATAAAACTTTTGGTGTACCACTCAAGTTGTTATTGGCTCCTTCCCTCCTTGTTAGCCCTCGCAGGTTACACAGTGTTTCTTTTTCAGACATGGCAAGTTGACTAATACCAAGAACAAAAATAGTGCAAATCTTTAAACAAAACAAAACAACTAATCCAACACTTAAAACCAACATTTAACATAGAGAACCCTCGCAGGAGAACCTGCTCAGAGTAGCCATTATAGGTATGGGTGAAATAGTCTGTGGACCTGGGTGATGTACGGTATAGGGAATAATGGTCCTCAAACCAATGAATTAAACAAAAGATATTAGTTCAGTGTATTTCTAAGTAGGGAGCTAAAATAAAGTAAAGGCTCCTTTGAGACCAAAAATGTCCAACCATATACCAGTTCTAGGGCTAGATGTAGGTAAATAGGTTTTACCGATTTTTAAATACCGAATTTTACCGATTCTGTATTTAAGAATCGGTAAAACCTATGTAGGTAAAAAATCGGTAAAAAATTCCGATTCGGTATTTACCGATTCTGTAAATACCGAATCGGTATTTGCTATTGAATCCTATGGGCCTTGAAGCCCATAGGATTCAATAGCAAATACCGATTCGGTATTTACCGAATCGGTAAAAATACCGAATCGCCAAGGGGGACAGGGTGTCACTTTGACACCCTGTTGCACCCCTGTTTCTGGCTTGTGTGCCATGTGGCACACATACATGCCCTAAGGGCATGTCTGTGCCACATGGCACAGGTGTACATGCACAGATGTGCATGTACACAAGAATTCGTTATTTACCATGCAATTGTATTGCATGGTAAATACCGAATCCTGAAAGCCCTGTAGCAGTGTTAAAAGTGCTACCTACATTCGAAACATACAGAACCGGTAATTTTACCGATCGGTATATTTACCGAATTGGTAAAATTTACCGAATCGGTAATTTTACTGATTCAGTAATTTTACTGATTCGGTAATATTACCGATTCGGTAAAATTACCGATTCTGTATGTTTTCAAGGGCCCTACATCTCCATAGCCCAATACCGGTCGGAAACGGCTGAAAATCTGTATTTTCGGCCATTTCCGACCGCTACTGGGCTACCTACATCTGGCCCCAAGTTTTGTACATAACTCTGTATATAAATGAAACATAAATTTTCAAAACATGAGAGAGTGGATGTGCGGAGACTTCAATTGGTAAGTCAGCAGCATAAATTTATTTTCATTCCAAAATTATTTGCATTTATCAACGATAATAACAGTGGTTACTCCAAGGGGAACGTGCAAAGAATGAGTGCTCGAAGGTGGGGAAGTATTCCCAAAATGGAGTAGGAAGGAAAATAATAAAATAATTCAAAGTGGGATTGATCAAGTGTATCAATCAAGGTGTCCTGGCCCAGTTGTCTATTTTACATGATCTATTTACAGTTGTTTATACAATCACAGATTGTAATCATCTGTGGCATGTATTCAATAGGGGCTCGGTGGGTCCAGGTACAGGGGGATGTATTCGTCGACGTCTCGACTCGACTTGTAGCGTATGGGAGATTAGAACCTTAGCCTCCGAGTCTTCCTCAGGACAGCAGGGGGGGAAGGGGGGGGGGCAACCAACTGGTGGTTAAGAACCCTCATCTAGAGGTAAGGAGAGAGACTGTAAAGTATCCTATCCAAACGCACATCCACATCTAAAAATTGGGAGGTAACTAATAGTGCTTACTCTCACTGGCCTTAGTGGGAAGGGTAGCCGAATTGAAGGACTAAATCAATCTCATTCCGATGCCTGAAAAGGTCGGTCCTGAAGTCAATTCGATTTATGAAATCAGTGTACATAGGGAAAGGAAACTCTCAGTGATTCGGCGTACAACAGCGCGCTGGTGTCCATATAATTCCCACAATCAATAACTAGAGAGGATAATGTATACATCTCTGATCTTGCTGGTTGAATACAAAATGGATGTCACTACAAGCACACTTCCTCTCAAACCATACCAATCCATAATTACAAAACTGGCATAATTTCAATCTGAAGGGTGATGGCAGTACAGCGGTAGCCGACCTTGCATATTTTAAAAAGAAATCTAACAATATCCACAGAAACGGAGGGTGTGGGTAGATCACCGGCAACCCGATTTTATGGTCATACATCCAAAACACTGGCTACTTAAGTGGCCCACAACAACTGTATACATTTAAACCAGCATCAGATCGAATATTGGCACGGAGTCGGGTAGGTTATTCTGCTCATCTCTAACACACACTTCGCCCCATCATCCAGGCAAAGCAGCGGTAGCCGAAATTGCACGTGAAGAACATCCACAGACACGAAGGAAGTAGGCAGGAAACCTGTCATCCATGCTCACAAACCACAGCTAAGTCGGCCCACGTTCGCTGTATACTTATATGTGCAGCCGATTCAATATACTCTATATTAACCCTCACATCTAAAAAAAATGTCTACATCCCACTCGAGGACTAAGCAATTCGATTAGGGCTGTGTCAGACATTCCTGCTCACCTGTAATAAGTTCGCTGTCCGCTGCGAATGGCAGAGACCGGGCCCTGCGAGCGTTTCCTGGTATATGCCTACTGCGGACGATTCTCCCGCCTTGCGCGTGGAGAATAGAGAGGGAAGACAGACTATAGTTCTGAAACTCTTGCCGTAATACGCTGGTGGCGGTGAGTCCGATTGGGGATAAACTGGATGCTGATTAATAGCGGCAGTATTCCCAGTAAAATTAATTTACATGAGGATTGGTGCATTAGACAAAATCTTTTGCGGGGCATAGAATTTTGGACAGTAATCCCGTTGAAATTAGGACGAGAGATTCCTAAGTGTTATACATTTGGCAAAATCATTCGACTGGCATGGAACAGTACAAGTACTTGGACTAACATAATTGACATGTACAATATATACATAGGTGATATTTACAATATATACAGTGCTCAATCCATGACAATAGGTACATGGGTGACATTTACAATATATACAGTGTTCAATCCATGACAATCAAGAGGGATAAAATCAATAAGGAGTATGCATTAAAAAGAGATGTCAAGTGTCAAGACCCTGATGTTGTCCACATGTGAGGCTAGTCCCACCTGAGACCCTCAACGGTTTCAGTGACCCAGTGTGGGAGCCTCTCTCAGTGTATCGTCTATTGGAGGCAAGGCATAACCAAATGTGCCCTAGTGAGGCCTCTGGATGGGTTTCTAATAGGGGGGGGGGGTTTGTCTAATATTAGTTGTTCGTGAGGACTGCTACCTGTCGTCCCATCTCTTCAGATTCATTCAGACCCCTTTTCACTGTGTCTAACAGATGTATCCACCTACACTCTCTTATGTTAAGGATGTTGGTGAAATCTCAGCCTGGGGGGGGGTAGGTTTAACCTTTTCAATGACCCACTACTTCAAGCTCTCTGGTTGGTGTTCGAACATGGTAAAATGTTCCACTAGTGGCACCCCTTGAACCCTACAACGGATACGGCTGCAGTGTTGCAGGATTCTGCTCTTCATCTTTTGTACGGTCTGACCTACGTACATGAAATTACAGGGGCATGTAATGGCATATATAACCCCTGATGTGTTGCAGTTACGGTGTTCCTGAAGGTGATGAGTGTAGTCATTATGACTAAAGGATTCGCATTCTTTAGACGTAGGGCACGCCTTGCAGGTTCTACATCTGTGGTCCCCCCTGACTGGTGGTATACCCCATAATGTGGACACTGATTGTGGTTCGGGCGGGGGCAACAGTGACTTGACGATGTGCTCTCGTACATTTTTGGCTTTCTTGAAAGCATGTAGAGGTGGTGGTATTCCCCCTATGTCTTCCTGGATTAGATGCCAATGTCGGTTGATCACCTTTTTAACTGCGTTGCTCTCAGTCGAGAAAGTGGTGAGGCAGACTAGGCGTTCCTTTACCTCTTGTGTCCTGATGTATGGTGTCAGAAGTCATTCTCTGTGGTTAAACCATGCTCTTTTACGGGCCCTCTTGAGGAGCCTGATGGGATAACCTCGGTCTTTTAGTCGACTAAGAAGATCGGTAGATTGTTAAAAAAAGTCTTCTTTCTTGGAACAATTCCTCTGCAATCTCAGGAACTGCCGAATGGTAGATTGCCTCTGAGATTGCGGGATGGTGGCTGGTGTATCTGAGTAGGGTGTTGCGGTTGCTTGTCTTTCAATACAATTTAGTGTACAGTTTATCTCCTTCTGCATTGATGGTTATATCTAGAAAGTGTATGGAGGACGAATTGTACTCCATGGTGAATTGGATATCAGTTGACCGTGTATTCAGCCACATATGGAAGGTTTGCAGTTGTTCTTCGCTACCATTCCAAATGATCAGAACATCATCTATGTAATGACGCCATAGATCTACATGCTTTCTATGTGGGTTGATCTCACTTAGGACATGTATCTGCTCAAATTCGTCCATGAAAATAATGGCCAGATTTGGGGCAAAACTTGCCCCCATGGCCACTCCATTGGTCTGCAAGAAATGTGTGCCTTGGAAGCAGAAAAAATTATTTGTCATGGCCACCTCTAAAGTTCTATCAGGAATTCTGTAGGCACTAGGTGTGGTCTAGGTTGTTTGTTGAGTACTGTTAGGATACATCTTAGCGCTTGGTCCTGTGGTATGTTAGTGTAGAGCTCAGGGATATCCATGGTAGCTAGTAAGCTTATATCCTTATTATAAGGCCACTCATCACCAACTGAATAGTGTGCATAGTGCCCCTAAGGTATGTTGCGGTGTTCTCAGCAATGGGTCTCAGGAATACATCCAGGTATTTACAGAAAGGGTCAATCAAGGAACCACAGCCTGAGATAATTGGTCGGCCAGGGGGGTTCTGCATCCGTTTGTATATTTTTGGTAAGGTATATACGGTAGGAGTCCTAGGGTGATTGTTATTGAGGTAATCCTGTTCATGTTTTGTCAGGTAACCACTGTCCAGCCCTCTCTTGGAAATCCCTTTTATAATCTCACTAATTTCTTCTGTGGGGTCACACGTCAGCTTCATTTAGTTCTTTTCTACGCCCAATTGTGCCAGAATATCCTTTTTGTAATCTTCAGTATTTTGTATGACTATAGCTCCTCCCTTGTCGCGGGCTTAATAACAATCCCCCTATTGTTCTTAAGGATATCAAGTGCTAATTTCTCAGATTTAGTGGTATTGTAGTGCACGTATTTTTGTTGTCCCGGAATCCGGTTTACGTCACGCTTAACCACCTGTTCATACGTAAGGATTCTATGTTGTTGTGAACGTATCTAGGACCCTAATTAAATATTCCCGATTTATGCTCTTATGTGGTTATAACAAATCATATCCTTATAAAGGCATAAGAATCATATCCATATTTAGTCATAGCCAATGCAGTCCAAATACGGCAAGGCTACTTCCCTAGACTCCTAGAAAGTACAACGTTAAATAAACCAAACCTTCAGCAGCCTGGGAATTCGCCCTGATTTTGTTTTGATTTGTCCTAGAACTCCTGAGAGTCCTGAAAGAACTGCCAGTTCTTAGTGACAGTTCTTAGTGACGTCTTATGTCCAACCTTACGTCAAACTCGGCACCTTCCAGGTATAAATATACCAGCATTTGCCCTAAGCAACACACAGTGGTTTGGAGCAGAGCGGCTACCTACTTACCCAAAGCCCAGCTGATGCGAGTGCCGGAAGAAGCCGACCCTCCCATTTGACGCACTGAGAGAGGCGCTGTCTTTTCTCCTGCCGAGAAATCCAACTCCAGTGTTTCCAGTCACCCTTGCGGGTTCCTGGGAGATCGAGTCCTGAGAAAGAGATACAAGACCTCCTTCATTCTATAACCAAGGTACGGAGCTGATTAGACCCTTAGAGAATTCTTCATTCAGATTCTTGGCAAAACTAACTTAACTTAAACTGCAGCTCACTTACTCATTCCCACGTACTAGGCTTAGGTTAGGTACACCGGGGTAGGCGTATTTTAGAAGCACCAGTTGAGTATGTTTAGTCAACTTTTATCATTGTATGTAATTGTATATATTTTATCCGTTTTAAGTCTCATATGGCTCAGAAACCATATAAATGCTTTTACAGTATTATTTCATAATACTCCTTTTAGTGTACGCACTTTACTTTATGACAAGTTTTGCAATTGTGGCAATTCATTTCTCTTGTATGAGAAAGAAGACTGCTCAATAAATAACAACTTTTATTGAAAACGCCCGTCTCTCTATTTCTCTGCACTCTGGTGAAACTAAGCATGCACGATTGACTGAGTGAAATAGCTATCTATTGTTTTCACACGACTCTGGAGATATACTCCTTATTCTGGAGGGAGCAAAGTTGTCATGTTTATGCGGTTGTCAGAAACTAATCACTTCTTGTCTAATCAGTAAAGTTAACTCCTTCCTGTTCATTTGAGAAAGTTTCTAGTGACCTCTGAGCTAGCTGGCATACCTAATTAAGTCTAACATATTCAGTAGAGACCTAGTCGACCTCAGGCCTACGTCTAAACTACTGTTTATGTTATTCCAATGCGCAGAGCCTATTGGGAATATAGGAACTACACTACATGGCGCCCAACGTTTGGTAAGGCGATAATCTAATGCAAGATACTAGAATAACTCAGTCGTGCTTTTCACACAGACCCCTTTTTCCCGTAAAAACTCCAATAGACGTCTGGAGTGGGTGAAAGGTTAATCTCCGCCAAAACTTAGTAGGAAGAGATTCCTATGTATTCGTTTTTGGTTTAGTCAACGATGAAGGATACAGTGTTCCAAAATATTGTGCACCTAATCTTTGTTTCCTTGAAACTTGATCTGCAAACTTTCATTAAACAATGTCAACTAACGGCGACAACAACGAAACCGGTGGAGCTGCAGTAGATGCGAATCAACCGGGTTCAGACGTTACAGGGTTTATGAAGACGACCCAAATGCTATAATCATCCCGGTCAATATAAGAAAAACTATAACTATAAAACTTATAGAAAATGGATTATCATCAAGAGGTGGTACAGTCATATTTGTGGTAGAGGCCCATGAATATTGGCAGACAGAGGTATTCTATTCCTGGATAACTTTTCCAGCAGCACATGCTGTAACACACGACTTCCACTACTACAAAATAGAGGAATCTCCTGAGGAATACTCTCCTCTCGAGGAAGTTGAAATTCCACTAACATACCAAGCACCTGCTCTGGTTTAATGGCGCCCTAAAACATCAAAATCACATTACCAGGCTCGATCCACTAGGTAGACCAGGAGCCACATGGCCGGTTCTAGCCAGCTATACACCACCCCCGACAATGAAAAAATGTCAAGCGAAGTACTCTTAGTTAAAATAAAAGAATTAACAAAAGCATATAGAGATTTAGTTCAATTAACAGTTGACGGTACAACCTACCGACTAAATACACTAACTGAAAATCCTGAAAAGACTTTGATTAAAAATAATCTCAATTCTCAAAAGAAGAAGTGGGAGGGTAATAAACAAACCTCTCCCAGAGAAAAACAGTTTCAGTCCAGAAGAAGGTCTCCCCAATAAAGAAATGGATCTCCAGAAGGGGGGGGCAAGACTCCCCAACGGGAGCCCTCTGAAAAAAGATATAACCTTAGAAATAGGGAAGATTTGAGAAAACCTGACAGATATCAAGATATTGATACACATCCCTCTCGATCTTTTCAGACTTCCTCACAGAAATCGGAAAGAAGAGGACGGTCAGAACATAAAGAAGAGCACGTCAAGTCCAAAGACAAGGAACCTGCTCATCAAAGTAAAAAAATAAAATTTCCCAGAAAGAAGGTAGCCAGTATTAAAGTAAAACATGCCGAGAATTCTGAGGACACAACTGAAAAACGGAGAGTGGGCCCTGACAATGCTAGACAGCGCAGCAGAAGTGACCATAGCTCCAAAGATCCTGATGAATCTTCTGGAGACAGTGGACACGAATGAATATATTCAAGTGGAAACTGCAGACACCCGAGTTAGGGTGCCCCATAAACTATATGAAATAACATTACGTATAGAGGGAGATAAAACTAGGAAAATAAGAGGTCTCTTTTGGGAGAATCTAGCTAAAGGCTATGATATCCTTCTAGCAGAAAAAGACTGGCCACCAGAGTTTGTCAGGGAGTGCCCACATGGCGAAGAAATGATTATGCCTGCCTTCTTAAATCACATTCCAATTCATAAAAAATACACATTTGCTAGAAAATGGGCAGTGGCCCAAGCCCCTGCATTATATAAAAATCATGTAGGATGGGATGAGGATTCTCCTCACCATAAAATCCAGTTAAAAAATCAACCTACTGCAGAGAGGCAGTATCCTGTTAAGCAAGAAGCTAAAAAACAAGTCAGAGAAATTTTGGATCAACTTGAATATTAGGAGGTGATTGAAACATGCACCTCACAAATGAACAATCCTTTGTTTCCTGTCTCCAAGCCAGACGATTCATATCGTCTAGTTTTGGACTACAGACCCTAAAGTCCTGCTGTAAAACCTTTGCAGTACAAAACTCACACAGTGCAGCATTAATGAATAATATCGTTCACAAAAAATATAAAACGACATTAGATATTTCAAATGGTTTCTTCTGTCAAAACATAGCACCTGAAAGCAGATATTTGACCGCTTTCTCCAGCATGGGGACTCAAAAACAATTTTGTCGTCTCCCACAGGGATTCAAGAACAGCCCAGGATTATTTTCAGCCAGGGTAACCGAGTTACTACAAATATATGATGATGAGGCATTATCTTATGTCGATGACATCTATCTTACAGACGATGACCTGGAGACTCACTTGAAAAGAGTGAACACCATCATACTTGGGTTCGCAACTGAAGGGTACAAATTCAACTTTAAAAAGTCACGAATTGCCCACCACACTGTCCTATTTTTAGGATATGAATTATCAAGTGAGAGCAAAAGCCTAGCAGACAACTTCTTAGAGAAGTGTGTAGTACTCCAAGCTCCAAAAACGCTGAAAAACTTACAATCAATTCTAGGTTTCCTGAATTTCGGAAGATCATACATTCTAAATTATTCAGAGAGGGTTAAACCTCTCTACGAACTAATAAAACCTGATTTTAAACCAATTAATTGGGCTCAAAAACACACAGAAATTTTAAGATCATTACAGACAGACATGTTAACTAAAACAAAACTTCAAACACGCGCAAACGAACGTAACCTTGTAATCCGAGTCATCCCAGGAAGATGCGGATTCACATACCTGACCTCTAATGAGGGAGAAACTGTACCAATAGCTTACAAATCACACTTGTACACACAAACTGAAATGAAATTCAGTTCTACTGAAAAAATTCTAACTGCGGTTCAAACTGCTGTAGCAAAATAAAGAGCCCTAGCCAAAGGGAAGAGGATATCTGTTTTGACAGCAGTATCAGCCCTTGAGGCAGTAACAAGACCAGGCATTCTAAATGCTATAGCTCTAGATCCAAAATGGATACAATGGGAAAATTCTCTAGCTACAGAAGACGTGAAACATGCTTTTGATCCAAAAATGAAAAAACTAGAAGATCTGGAATACGAACATGAATGGCTTCTGTCAATCAAAATTCTGCTTCTCGAGCAGTACACCTGTGTAATCAACACAGACAGATTTGCACAACACTACTTTGTGGAAAAACAAATTTACAATGCTGCGTGCGCAATTGTTAAAGGTCGCTGGCGTTTAGGTAAATTCAGACCGATGGCCACTAAAACTGAATCACTCTGAAACTGTACAGCTCAGCGAGCTGAAATAAGATCTCTAAAGATGGCGCTTGAAAATGCTGATCACGAATTCCCCACGCTAATAGTGTGCGATTCGCATTACTGCGTCCGGTCTTACAATAATTCCATGCAGACCTGGATAAAAAACGGTTACAAAGATGAGACAGGTGCCACAATAAAGCATAAAAAACTATGGGAACAAGTCGTTCTTTTGCAGAAAGAACTACGAAAGACTCACGTGATACATACGCAGAGTCTTCAACGTGATGGCGTTCACGTTGCAGGGAATTCATTGGCTGAGAGAGCCACAGCGGCAGCTGATCACTCGGCTTCCGTAGCTACAAAAAAGCGTACGAAAAAAACAAATAGATGGCAAAACGCTGCTTGCAGTAAAAGACTCAATGGAAGGCAATTATGCGGCGTTACCTCTAAACTATCCACTCGGCAATACATACATAATTGATGCGAACTCCGTTCCGTTTGCTCAAATCCCTGGAGTGGGGGATAGAGTAATTCCAAACACGAACCGGAGAGTCTTCTTGAAGCACACATGGGATTGGGTCTGAGGCACCAAGAGGTCCTGAAATCTCTAATAGAATTGCAATCAAAATACTGGTGGTGATGAGCGTGCAAATTTATAACTTTGCAATGAATTGTCAGAACTGCAATAGAGATCGCAGTTCTGAACCGGAACAGACACCTGCCCAGACAACTCTATTAGACAGCATCAGGCTATCTGTACGCAGACATCCAGACTGAAAAATCCGATCCCATAATTATTAAGACGAGATTCATTTGGATGTGGCCCCAGCGCTCGGCTCACGCCAGAACTGTTATAAAAGATTTGCGAGTCTTTATCGGCACATAGGCAATTGGCATGCTACATTCTGACCAGGGTCCTGCGTTTAGCTCTCTGGCTTACAAGGAGGCCATGGCTAGCATGGGCATTGCATTGCGGTATTCTAGTCCATTCCATCCCGAGGGAAATGCGGTAGTGGAGAGAAAAAACCGTGACATAAAGCAATCTATAACGGCGATGGTATTAGGTTCGGGTGACGGGTGGGTCAAACATCTAATAAGTGCCCAACGTAGTCTTAATAACATGCCAAGAAATTCTCTAGGAGGTATCAGTCCATACGACCTTTTATTTGGTACTAGAATGATCATCCAGGATCTGGATTGTCAGACTTCAGTGGTGAAACAAAAAACCTTTGATATCAAAGATCGTTTGGCTGTTTTACAGGACTTGAATGAAACAAGAAAAAGTCTAAGTAACGAAAAGCTAAAGCCAACGACCACTGAAGAAAAACCACCTGTCCCAGCAAGACCTGTCTGGATTCCAAAGATTGGGGATCTGGGCAGAGAAAAAATCACGGTAAAGTAGGAATTTGGGCCTTCTTACAGAAAAGCAGTACCTGTCTTAGCTGTCAGCGGAACAAGATCAGTAGTACTACCGGTAGTAGTATTGCTGGTAAAAAAGAGAACCGAGTTGTATCAATCGACCTGGTGAAACCACAACCATGTGACCAATAATAAGTAGTAGGCCCAGTGGGCTCCCAAGAAATAGCAGAAGACCAAATCTTGCTACAATCCAAGAGGTTCAAACTGAGAGACTAATCACATTTGATAAACCTGCAGTGAATAAAAAAGGACTATGCAACAAAGCTATGGAACTTGTGCCTCTTGAAACCCAAATTGCAACAGTTTGTCAAGAAACACCGGTCTACAACGATGTAGCCTCTGACTATACAAATGTAACAAAAGAAAATCCAAAGATCAATGGAAATCCGGAAGCAATTCCACCAATTGACAGAACCGCATCTGGCTACTTTATCAACTTTGATGACTTTTCCGATGATCCAAGTGAACATGGAGACAAGCCAGCAACAAAAACTTTCAAAGAAAAAATTACAGAGCTCTTTCATCAACTGACAGAAACATATCTAATTTCAACATGGATTAAATTATGGATTGTGTTAGGTGTACTTTTCCTCCTTCTGTGGCTCATCTTGGTTTTAAGTTTGGGTAGATTTATTGATGGAAAATATAGTACAATGGACACAGCAAGTCAGAACATCAACTTGGTCCTGAAACCACACAGATCTTCTCACATCGAAAAAAGAGAACTATCTCAGTGAACATCACAGCCATCCCTATACCTGGTGGTATAGCATGGGACAAAACTGACTATGAAATCTATGGCCCGGTTGAGCTCTTGAAATATCCACACCAATTCAAGATCTCCTTAAGTGACTTTGTATCACCTTGTACTTTCTCTGATGATTGGGACTTTGAAAATATTAATAATATGATGTCAGATTTAGAAATGTCAGCAAAATTTACATAAAATGAATATTTACAGGGTTCATCAAATTATGAGGAAATGAATTGCTTCAATCACTTTGGGCATCATTATCTGCATAAATCTGCTAATCCTAGAAATGTTTTCAGTTATAATCAGTGGGAACATTGTCCAACTCCGCCAAAAAGCAGTTCAAAAACATTTTATGAGAAATTTCCATACTTCTCTGGGTTTAATTACACTAAACCAGAAACGTTTTATTTTGAAATTATGAATAAGACAGGAGTGAAAAACATGATGACAAATACTAAATTGATTTATTCTGAAAAGTTTTATGAAAAAATGTCTACATTTGGTTTTGAATTTTGGAAAAAAGAACATTAAGACAAAAACCATCTTGGGTACAAAAGAGTGGCAGGTACAAGGTTTAGAATCATTATTTAGAGCCTGCATGATCCCAGAACAAATAATGTTCCTGAATGACACCATTCAACAAACACCCTGTCTTGGTCTAGTCAAGATAAAAGATTTAAACAACCCGTCTATACCAAAGCCTATGCCTGATAGAAACACCACTACAGATGAGGGGCTAGACGTGTCCTATATTTTAAAACAAAACAAAACAATTCCTAATAACTGTCAAGATAGATTCCTGAACAAAATACAGGGGTTCAAACAGAACAGGCCAGACCCAAGATATTCCCAGAGACAACATCCAGGGATAGTTACAACATATAGGGCCAGATGTAGGTCGGCCAATACCGGTCGGTAACAGGCCAAAATCGGTAAAATCGGCCGTTACCGAGCGGTATTGCGAGAATGAGATGTAGGTGCCCAAAAAAAACTGATTCGGTAAATTTCAAGCGGTAAAATTCCGACTCGGAAATAACCGATTCAATATTTAACGAGTCGGAATTCACCGATCGGATGAATACTGACTCGGTATACACCGAATCGGAAACTAAGGAATCGGAAAACATGGCCATCGAGATGTAAGAAAGGGAAAAAATACCGAATTCATCCAAATTCGGTATTTCTGAGTCGGATTTTACCATGGACTGAAAGGTGGTGGTAACCATGTGGATGCTATAAAAAGGCTCCCAAAATGCAACCCTCCTGTCAAGATGGCTGTACTCTATGTGATAGCGAGGAGGCGGAGGCTACAGGCTGCAGGACTGAGGGTATGGCAAAGGGAGGAGCAGGTGTACAGGCAAAGGATCACTCTGTTCCAATTGACTGAGCCTGAGATACTCCAGAGGTACAGGCTGCACCCCAATACCATCATGGACTTAATAAGGGACCTCCACCCATACCTGGATCATCCAACACCCAGGGCCCAGGCCATACCTCCCCATGTCCAGGTGCTGTGCAGCATACACCTGCTTGCCTCTGGGAGCTACCAGAGTGTGATAGCTGCAGTAGGAGGAGTATCCCAGAGCTGTCTGTCCCGATTCTTCCGGAACTTCCTGGATGTCATGACTCAGAGAATGGGAGACTACATACAGTTCCCTGACACACCTGCGGAACTTGCCAATACTAAAACAGACTTCTATGGACTGGCTCACTTCCCACATGTGATAGGCTGCATTGATGGCACCCACATTCCCCTATGCCCACCTGCAGCCACGGAACACATATACCAAAACCGTAAGTCTACGCACTCCATCAACGTGCAGGTGATATGCAATGCAGGGAACATCATCACCGACATAGTAGCTAAATTTCCTGGGAGCACGCACGGCTCCTACATATTTCAGAACCGTGGAATATATGGACGGCTTCAGAATGGTGATTTTGGAGATGGTTATCTGCTAGGTAAATATGTAGCACACACCCTGAAAAGTATTTCTGCTCCATGTGGAATGTGTATGAAACCCATGTACCTCTTGTTCTCTCCCAGGTGATAGTGCATATGCACTGCGTTCCTTTGTGCTGACACCGTACCTGAACCCAACCAACAGAGCAGAAAGGCGATACAATGTTGCTCACAGGTCCACCCGCAATGTTGTGGAGAGAACCTTTGGACTCCTGAAGAGCAGGTTCCGTTGCCTCCACAAAAGTGGAGGTGCGCGACAGTACACCCCCCTCCTGTGTTGCAAAATAATAGTGACTTGTGCAATATTGCACAATCTTGCTACCAAGAAAGGCACAGAGGTGGAGTTGACACATCGTGAGAACATAGATGAGGACCAAGAACATGCTGATCCCCAGGCTACAGGGCCAGCCGCAGTAGATGGCAGATTGAGACGGAGTGAAATTACACAACGCTATTTCTAGGTAAAGTATGACACACACACAGGTATACTTGCAGACATGAGTAGTTTATTCCTCACTACTCCTTGATGGTCACAAGACAGTACGTGAATGTCACTGGATGCACATACTCAGTTGCTCTCACTGTGTGCATCAGAGTCAGTTCCCTGCATTGTTCAGTTCTTGCGCCCTCGCACCACATTGCGGGACTTAGGTGCCTGTCCTTCAGGTTCCCTGATGGTGCCTGACTCACCATGGCTGTGCCTGCCGCTCCTGCGCACCTCCTGGACAGGTGTACTGGAGCCACTCCTGCTGGTTGACCCCTCAGTCTCCTCCACACCCGTGTCACCAGCATGACCTACGTTTGAGGTCAACATCTGCTCCATTGCAGAGGTAACTCTGCCCATGCCCCGTGTTAACTTAGTGCAGCAGTGCTCTATAGCCTCCTGCATAGCAATGGAGCGTCTGCAGAGGAGAGCTGTGTTGGCAGCAAACCTGTTCATGGCCTTGGACTGGTCGCGCATGTACCGCCGTTCCCTTGCACGCTGAAGATGTTCCCTATCAAGCTTGTCCGAGAGGACCCCCATGTAGGTTGAAATGTCTGAGATCCCCTGTGTAATCAGGTCCATGCTACTAGCCATTTGTGTAATGCCCTTGTCCATGTTGGACATTGTTGCGCTCAGACCGCGCACCTGGCGCTGCATGGCTTGCAGCGATTTGGCCTGCTGCCGTTGGACCTTCACCATCATGCCCTCCAGCCCACAGAACACGCTCTCACCATCCTGGCCCTCCCCACCATCACGTGCCCTCCTGCCAAGGACAGTAGTGCGCGCAGAGCCAGCAGACATAGTTTTTCTTGGCCTGTCAGGCACTGGCGCTCTCTTCTGGGGGACATCTTCCTCATCCTCTGACTCAGAGGTCTGCAGGATCCTGTGCGGGGGCTCCGCCTTGCTACTTTCCCCTACCGGCATGGGCGTATTTGTGAGGTCTGGAGACCCAAGCAACAGAGGGGACATTGGGATTGGTGTAGTGGGTGGGTCTGGTGTTGAGGGGTCCTGGGTAGTGTCGTCTCCACCTTCTCCTGCGCTGTGACGTTGTTTACTTTTTTCTTTTTCCCCTTTTTTAGATGGTGGTGCCCTCTCCTCCCTCGGCGGTGCAGAACTGCGTGACGGCTCTCCTGTGGAATGAAATTGACATGGTGTCAATGTTGTAGTTTGTCTGTGTGTTTTTCTTAATTAAATTTCATGCACACCTTTGCACATTCCACATTGCTTGTAAGGGGGTGTGTGTGGCATGCCTTGCTGAGTCATGTGTGCTGTACTTTGCTACTGTGTGTACATGACTACGTCTACCAGGATGCATTGCTGCAAGTATTTCTGGCCTCTCCTGCTGTGTGATGTGTGTACACAGTGTTGTGCAGGGTTGGGATGGGTGGGGATGCATGTGGGTACATGCCTCTTACCTTGTTTTTTGGCTGATTTAGCGGTGCTGTCCAGGTCTCCAATCCCGTGGATGCATTCAGACTCCATGGTGGATGCAACTTGCTCCTCTATTGGTGTGAGTTTTGGTGCTTTGGCCCTGCCACCTCCTGTCAGACCGGCATCCTTCTTCTGTCCTGCTATCTTTTTCTTGGTGACTATACGCAGGTCATACCACCGTTTCTTGATGTCCTCAATGTCCCGGTGGGTGACTCCTATGGCATTCACTTTGCCCTGGATAGCTAGCCATATGTTGCGCTTCACAGTCTCTGCAACATGCAGAGACTGCCTCCCAAATATTTGGCTGTAGTGAGTGACAATCTCATCCACAGTCACCTGCAGTTCCTCTTGGCTGAACTTCTGCTTCCTTTTCCTCTCAACAGCATCCTTCTGACCTTCCTGTGCCTCCATTCTCTCAGTCTGCTGGCCTGTGAATGCTGTGCTCCTCTCTCCTCTGCAGATTTGTTTGAACAGTTCGTTTCCACCTGCATGGGTGTGGCCAATCCCAGGTACTGGGTTGTGGTGCCTCTCTCTCATTGGTTGGCTTCACAGGGCCTTGGCTGGGGTGGGTGTGGGCTCTCCCTGATTGGTTGACAGGCTCACATGGCAGTTTAAAACTCCCAAATCGGTTTTTACCGAATCGGTAAAATCCGAGTCGGTGTAATCCGAGCGGATTTTTCCGATTCGGTGATTCCAATTGATTCCTATGGGCAATATGGTCCATGGGTTAGCTTGTGTTTCCCCGAATCGGATTTTACCGATTCGGACATTTCCGATTCGGTAAATTATGATTTGGCTTACCGGGTCATACCGAGTCGGTAACTTTTAACGATTTATTACCTACATACCATTTTCCGACTGGGGAATACTGATTCGGTGTGAGTCGGTATTTTCCATCCGGTAAATGGAAATTACCTACATCTGGCCCATAGTGTAGGAAAACTATGCCTCGATTGGCTACAGAGATCCACACTTCCCGAAATTAAGCAACACTTAACTTTACTTAAAGAAGGTGCTGACTTGCGAGATTTCATAATGGGACCTCGCAAACAGCGTCAAAAACGTTTCATATATGCCGGTATATACGCAGCTTACAATGAAGCTTGGAAAGTAACACAAATTGAAACTGCAGAAAAAATACGAGAAATTAATTGTATTAATTTGAAAAAATCACTTTCTGTAGTGGACAATGGGTTAACGACTCTGTCCTCCAGAATTTATTCACTGGACAGCATTGTATCATCTGCTATTGATATAATAGAACATGATATGCTAATGTTACAACATGGCCAGTCCCAATTACTTTCTATTGTACAGCTAGGCTGGACGTTACAAAACCTCCATTCATGCTACGTGCCATGGCGTCTAATCAACACGACATCATTATTTTCTATCTTTAACCTTACTGATAGACAAATCTCGTTGGCACAAAAAGGAGCAGACTATACGGTGCTGAGCATTGAAAAACTGGAAAGATTACCATTGACAATGTCAGAAAGACCTGTCATTGAATGGATAACACATGGCACCATTACAATCCCGATAACAACTTTTCAGTTTCAATACTGCCAAAAGTATATACCAGCAGGCCTGTATTAAAGGTTGGGTAAAGGATACATCAAGTCAACCTGGAATTTGCCTTATAGTGGTAACAATTGTAAAAAATCACTAAGCGGTACACTTCTGTGTCAAGGTATTAACTTGCATGGAGCCTGCGAAGGTTCATCAAACAACCTTTCATGTCATCTGCACGGCACCCCTGCTACACAGATAGAGCCCTTTCTCAGACAACTTTCCAACGGTAGCTACGTTATATTAAGTGACCATAGCTGTTGTAGCATGATGCCAGGAAAAGCCTATCTCATGAGCATTACTTCCAGGGTCATTTGTTGTATGCAAGTATTGTATCCAAACGGCAATCCAGACATGGAGGCATCAATATGGCCTTCTGTGAATATCTCTTCTATTCGAATTGATACTTTAAGCAGAATGAAGTCTATTCTTTTACAGACAACTGTGCCTTTAACCTCGTCCAAAAAGACGTATGACCTGCAAGTTGCAAGGACAGCGGCAGAGATACATACCCTATTATCGACAAATTGCACCGTGCATTTCGTAGAAATGTTAAGCCAAATATTAAACATGTCAGATACCAGTGGCATCGCACATCTATTTAAGACAATTTTTTCGAGACTGTTAGCACCCTTTGAAACAGTTCTGGGCATCTTCCCGAATTTTGTGCATTCTTTTTTCGGTGGCCTGCCTCTTATTTTGGGACTCGTCGCAGGAATTTTATTTTTGTTCCTTCTGCTCCGATATGGCAAGCCAAGTCACAGACAAAACTCAGGCTACGATGGAAGAAACGATCCTAGCAATACGATACCGAGACCGTATCACTAAGGTCCTCCAATTGGCCCGGCTAAGGGATCTGAATACTACCTGGTTTCTTTCATTCAGACCAATCTGGCAAAATTGCATTTTACCTGTGCTTCGAAGTCTGCTATGCAGAGAAGAATGTGTGTTGGACGTCTGTCTTACACTACCATCAGCAGTACCAATGGATATCGATGCTTTGCTTGGTCCGGTAACGACTCATGCAACGTGTTGTCCCCAGCGGCTACCTATTCTGATGACGGCATTCGTTGAGACTTCACCATTACGATTAGGTGGCGGTGAAGTACGAGATGAAAGCGGCACCACACAGGTACAACCTTCCATGACCATTGCTGATCTGAACACCGATGATGGCAATGCATCGCATATATGCACTATTTCAGATTTTTCAGCGTTGGCCCAACTTTCACCTACTGTTGTAGACAAATTTTTTGCCGGCCTATCTGAGGTAATGTTCTCTCCTAACAACGGGAATAATATTTGAAATAGCGAGCACACAGCGTTCCCTGAACTCTGAATTCGGCCTTCAGTTTTTATAAACAACACTGCTGAAAACATTTGGAACTATTTTTTCCCATGAAAGCAAAATTATTTTTCCCATTTCCCAAAATATTTACTTTTTTTTGGCACATGGTACTCTGCTTAAAGTAGAACTATTCTTAGAGAACAGAACTTCTATTTTTAGAGACTCTAGAGACAATATTTTGAATCAGCCTCTTGCACATGTACAATCTTGTATAAATATGTGATGAAATGGTCTCGACCTTTTTTCTGTATTAAGAGCCATTTCATGAATGTAATTTTCGTGATTCATTCAGTCAACATTCTAAATGAACAAAATTTTATCTGAATGATGCCACTGCTTGAAAGCGTACA
Source organism: Lissotriton vulgaris (assembly GCF_964263255.1). NCBI lineage: Eukaryota > Metazoa > Chordata > Amphibia > Caudata > Salamandridae > Lissotriton > Lissotriton vulgaris. Next base: position 854,394,099 of record NC_141697.1, on the reverse strand, counting down.
GTATAATACTCATTTTCGTGTATCTATACCATTTCAAATGCATTTGATGTATTTTGGGGTGGGCTGGAAAACACATGCATACTTATATGTTTATATATTGCTTAGTATTTAGTAAGGATGGACATTATACATGGAGTGGGTGTTGTGAACGTATCTAGGACCCTAATTAAATATTCCCGATTTATTCCCTTATGTGGTTATAACAAATCATATCCTTATAAAGGCATAGGAATCATATCCATATTTAGTCATAGCCAATGCAGTCCAAATACGGCAAGGCTACTTCCCTAGACTCCTAGAAATTACTACGTGTTCTTTAAACAAACCAAACCTCCAGCAGCCTGGGAATTCCCCCTGCTTTTGTTTTGATTTGTCCTAGAACTCCTGAGAGTCCTGAAAGAACTGCCAGTTCTTAGTGACAGTTCTTAGTGACGTCTTATGTCCAACCTTACGTCAAACTCTGCACCTTCCTGGTATAAATATACCAGCATTTGCCTTAAGCAACACACAGTGGTTTGGAGCAGAGCGGCTATCTACTTACCCAAAGCCCAGCTGATGCGAGTGCCTAAGGAAGCCGACCCTCCCATTTGACGCACTGAGAGAGACGCTGTCTTTTCTCCTGCCGAGAAATCTAGCTCCAGTGTTTCCAGTCACCCTTGCAGGTTGCTGGGAGATCGAGTCCTGAGAAAGAGATACAAGACCTCCTTCATTATATAACCAAGGTACGGAGCTGATTAGACCCATAGAGAATTCTTGATTCAGATTCTTGGCAAAACTAACTTAACTTAAAGTGCAGCTCATTTACTCCTTCCCACGTACTAGGCTTAGGTTAGGTACACCGGGGTAGGCGTATTTTAGAAGCACCAGTTGAGTATGTTTAGTCAACTTTTATCATTGTATGTAATTGTATATATTTTATCCGTTTTAAGTATCATATGGCTCAGAAACCATATAAATGCTTTTACAGCATTATTTCATAATACTCTTTTTACTGTACGCACTTTACTTTATGACAAGTATTGCAAATGTGGCAATTCATTTCTCTTGCATGAGAAAGAAGACTGCTCAATAAATAACAACTTTTTTTGAAAACGTGCGTCTCTCTATTTCTCTGCACTCTGGTGAAACTAAGCATGCACGATTGACTGAGTGAAATAGCTATCTATTGTTTTCACACGACTCTGGAGATATACTCCTTATTCTGGAGGGAGCAAAGTTGTCATGTTTATGCGGTTGTCAGAAAGTAATCCCTTCTTGTCTAATCAGGAAAGTTAACTCCTTCCTGTTCATTCGAGAAAGTTTCTAGTGACCTCTGAGCTAGCTGGCATACCTAATTAGGTCTAACATATTCAGTAGAGACCTAGTCGACCTCAGTCCTACATCTAAACTACCGTTTATGTCATTCCAATGCTCAGAGCCTATTGGGAATATAGGAACTGCACTACAATGTTGTCATATGGATACTTCGTTACATATATTGCGTTAAGTTAGCATGAGTGTATTACATGTTTAAACAGCCATTTTTCCTTCGGCTTCAGTTTTGCACACGACGCCTACTTGTTGTTGTCGCTTTCACCCTAGAAGCGGTGATGTGATTTATTTGAGAATAATATGTTATTACTATGCTATCAGCTTTGCCTGGTACACTTGGTACAACTGTCTGCACACTGAGAGCTGCACACTCTAAGAATAACCTAACACAAGGTTGCTGGGAGGCCTGATCCTCGCACCACATTAGACATAACACAAATAATGTTGATGCCAACATTTTGGGCTCTACGCGGGTTTAAGATAGAGTTACAGGGAATGAACGTAGACACTTGGTGCTGCGCATGAAGAGAGCTGGTAGCTGTTGATGTGATCTACTCCTACTGACATTTAGAGGTATGGGTCCGCCCTGCTAAAGCCCGAATGAGACCTTCTTAGATATAAAATAATATGCTAAATAGGGTGCGCGAAATATAGGTGATATAGATTTCTATAGATTTTGCATTGTAACATGCTATCACCTTTTGCTTACTATGGATTAGTGACCATGCTGCTAACTCTGATTTTTATAATCTGCATTTTGGTATTATACAAGATACTGCGTTTGAGAACCTTGCATTGAATAATAAATATTTCAAACTTGCACGTGTGTTCTTTGACTTTCAGTTTTGGTTTGAAATGATTATATAACGAAAGAGTGTTCATGTGTTCCACGATTCCTGAGGTATTCTAAAGATCATGTTCTGGTTTGTCTAAGACATGGATCATTTCATAATGATCCATGAGACACTGTAGCTAGCTAGGTAAGGGGATTTCTGACACTGAGATGGGTTTTGGATCATCCTAACTCACTGAGGTTCTAGATCTCTATGCACAGTTCTGTGGGAGAACGGAAACCCTGCTACATGGCGCCCATACGTTGTTGGCCTTATATCATGACACTCGAGTAGTATATCATTCAAACCTTAACACCTTCATTCCCGTTTCCGGTAAACGGTGGTGACGGAAAAACCTACCTTTTTTTTAAATAGGTCTTTTCAAGCTTGAATTCTTCTACAAAACGGTTTCTTTGAATTACTACCCAGTTGTTCTACAAAGTGTTCTTTGTCTTTTTTGTCTTCCTGTGCTAACATGGCCGTGGACAGACCGCAGCATAGCCGCATCGCGGTTCGTGACCACTTGCAGGCATATAATGTCCCCGTGGAAGGCTTGGCTGTGGTTCTAGTGGTGAGTGCGGAACATGCGTACCCGTACGAATTGTTTTATTCCTGGGTGACATTTCCGGAAGTGGACGCTAATTCGGGTGGGTTCCATTCATACACTGCCTCGGCTGTACCGGCGGCTTATGCTCCGTACAGGGCACTGGAAGTACCTATAGATGCTTGGCAGCACGGAGTTTGGTTTGGTGGCGCCCTACCCCATTCTTTAACAGCTCCGAGGTTAGGTCCTTTGTCCATTCCGGGCACAAATTGGCCCGCTTTGGGTGGATTTACTCCTCACCCTAATCGCGCTACTTGTAATGTGGCTGACCTGCGGCGTCTTCATGAGGTCGCGGTTGGAGTGATTAGGGCGCTTGTTCATTACATTGGTCGTAATGTTCATGGCGCAGCCCCCGCAGGTGCGCAGCTTCGAGCAGAACAGGCTGGTTTGAAAATCAGTCCTGTCATGGTGAATTCCGTTATGGGCAAGAAGCCCCAGGATAAGGATGATTTTCCTTACTGGCTTGCCGAGAAATTCGACCAGCTGGAGGCTGTGTTTCCTAATACGACTCCTGGTGAAAAACACCGGATTCTTACGCTCAGTTTACCGAAAGATTTAGCCCCTGAACTTGCTGACTGTGAAACATGGGGTAAGACTTTTGCAGCGGTTTACTCGAGGTGCTATGGCACCCCGTCTGTGTCAAACCTTTCTGCGGTCCTTAAACGTGTTCAGGATGATCACGGACCAGAGTCGGCGGTTGAATTGGGTATGCGCCTGAGTGGCTCGTTTGAGACAGTTTGCGGTCTTATCCTTGCGAATGTCAAGGGGGATGCAGTGAACTTTCAGGTGGCCAATGCTCTGGCGTTAGTTCCCGATGCCGATAAACCCCGTCAGTTAGCAAGGATTATTGTGACGGCTTATAAATTGGTTGGCCGCACTTCTAAGGGTGTAAAGTCTTTTTCTGAAAAGGAGAAGAAACAGCCCCAGGGACAGTCTTCGGAATCGGGTGGACAACCCAAGTCCAAAAAACAAAATTGGCCAAAAAAGCAGAATCAGGGTAAGCAACAACAACAACAGCAGACACAGGTTTCTAGTCCTGCGCCTTCACTGCCTGCGCAGTCAGATCGAGTTTATGATTTGCGCGATCGCGCGACGATTAAATCGCCTGAAAGATTTCAGGCTTCTGACCAACGCTCTCCTCGTTCCTTTCAGGACTCATCGGCTCCGTCAACCGGTGGTGGAGGGGGCAGCAGGGGCAGGGGTGGCCAGCAAGGACGTGGTCAGCCCCGCACGCGAAGTGAAGGGGATCAGAGGGACGACTCTACGCCCAAGAGACCGCAGTTTGCCAAGAAGAAGGTCGCAGCCTTAACGGCGCATCGATATGCCCCAGATAGTGAGAACGCGGCTTCGGAATCTGACGTGGGCTCTGACCTTGCTGGACAGCGCGGCGGAGATTACCATAGTGAGAGAGGCCCTCCGTCCACTGTTGAAGGTGACAGCGACTGACACTTATGTTGTGATTGAAACGGCTGATACACATGTTGCTCCCCCTGAACGACTTTTTGAAATTGTCCTGTTAATTGAAGGTGACTTGCAACGAACTGCAAAAGGGGTATTTTGGGAAAATCTTTCGTCTACGTATGACATTTTGCTTTCGGAGGCTGACTGGCCCCCACCTTTTGTTCTCGCAGCTCCGCAAGGGGAGGAGGTGATCCTCCCCAGTTTCGCGCACACTGTATCGAGAGTGGAAGCGCTGCATTTTGCAGAAGAGTGGGCTCTGGCGCTTGCGCCGGCTGTGTACCGAAATCAGTGTGGCTGGGATAAATTGTCCCCTAGCCATGTGATTCCTTTACGGTCACAGCCGCAGCCACAACCTCAGTATCCCATACGGCGTGAAGCTAAAGCTTCTGTCGCGGCTATCCTTGAACAATTGGAATATCAAGGTGTAATTGAAACGTGTGTGTCACCAATGAATAATCCCCTTTTTACTGTGAACAAGCCGGACGGCTCATATCGTCTGGTTTTGGATTACCGGCATTTGAACTCGCATTGCCGTAACTGTGCAGTACAGAATACTCACGGCTCTGCCCTAGTGAATAGTCTTGAGCGTAAACGGTTCAAAACCACGCTTGACATTTCCAATGGTTTTTATGCACACAGATTAGATGGTCTAAGTTCCCAATGGACCAGTTTTACGTGCGGTGGCGTACAAAAAATGTTTAAACGACTCCCAATGGGCTATAAGAATAGTCCTGGAGTGTTTTCCGCCCGCATAGTCTCTCTTTTGGAGAGCTTCGATCCAGTTGCTTGTTCTTATGTGGATGACATTTATCTCACAGACGACGAACTTTGGGAGCATCTGTGTCGAGTAAACAGCATAATTTGTAACTTTGCAGACATGGGTTACAAGTTTAACTTTGCAAAAATCACACATTGCGGAGTACACAGTGTTGTTTCTGGGTTATGAACTTAACCACGAAGGCAAGGGGTTGGCTCCTCACTTCCTGGAGAAGTGCGCGCCGTTGCGCTCTCCGACAACGCTGAAAAAATTACAGTCTTTGCTGGGTTTTTTAAATTTCGGGAGGACATACATTCCGGAATATGCCCAGCGTATCAAGCCTTTGTATGCCTTGATACAACCATCTCTTTCCAAATCATGCTGGCTGCCTGAGCATTCAGCCATTCTGCAGTCTTTGCAGGCTGATTTGCTCGCTTCTGACTACTTACAGACTCGTGATAACCAGACCAACCTGGTGATAAGAATTATCCCTGGGGCGGTGGGTTTCACGTACCTGACTTTTAATGAAGGGGATACAGTACCTATTGCTTACAAGTCACACTTATACACTTCGGCTGAACTGCGTTTTTCCACTGTGGAGAAAGTTTTAACGGCGGTACAGATGGCAATTCTTAAGGAACGTGCCCATTCACAGGGAAAACGCATGTTGGTGGTTACCCCGTGTCCTGCCTTGGAGGCGGTCACGAAAGCCAGTGTACCGAATTCTAAAGCTTTGCACCCTCGGTGGATTCAGTGGGCTACTTCCTTGACATCCCAGGATGTCACGTTTATTTTTGACGCCGCTTTACGGTCGCAGGAGTATTTACAGTATGAATTTGTTCATCCGGCTCCTTTAGGGATGCGGCCGTTGGAGGATTTCCATTGTATCATTTACACTGATGGTTCGGCGCAGGTTGCGCATGGCTCTAAACATGCCTACGTTTCCGCTTGCGCCATTGTGGTCGGTGCCATGGTGAACGATGAGTTCAAGTCCAGTGTCGTGCACACGCAAACACTAGGGGACTGCACCGCACAATTAGCAGAGCTTTGTGCTCTTATGCTCGCATTGGAGTACGCTGATCCTTGTGTGACGACTTTAATCGTAAGTGATTCTTATTACTGTGTCCAGTCTTACAATGAGAACTTGTTCTTTTGGATTCAGAATGATTTTCGTGATTCCAAAGGTAGCACAATAAAACATAAAATGATCTGGGTCCGAGTGGCGGAACTTAAAGAGAAGCTGCCGCTCGTGTTTGTAATTCATACTCTCGGCCATCAGCGCGTGGGGGTCCACGCTGTTGGTAATTCGCTTGCTGATGAGGCAGCGAAGTCTGCGGTATCAAAATACTTCGTTGCAGCAGTCACGAGGTCCAAAAGCAAAATAGATGATGACATCTTGGCGGCTGTTGCTGCCACGGAGAAGGGAGGTAAATATCCTGCGGGGTTCCCTTCGAAGTACACATACCACTTAAGTCCCGATAAGGTTCCTTATGTGAAAATTCCTGAAGTTGGCGAAAGTCTAGTTCCCAACTCGGATCGCAGAGCTTCCCTGATTACAGCGGCTCATGAAGGTGTGGCGTCTGCGCATGCGGGCGTCTCAGCCACTGTAACTCAGCTACAACAAAGGTTCTGGTGGCGGGGACTGTATAAACAGACGCGCGATTATGTCCTTATGTGTGACATTTGCCAGCAGATTAAGCCTTCTACTGCTGCGCGTCCGCCTCAGACACAGTTGTACATCTCTAATAAACCGCTTGGTTGCGTTTATTTGGATCACTGCGGTCCTTTTTCTTCTGATACTGCGTTTAAATACATCTTAGTAGCAGTTGACTCATGCACACGCTTTGTATGGGTATGGCCACATCGAAGCGCTGATTCGCGGACTGTCATTAAGGATTTGCGTGTCTTTGTGGGAATTTTTGCCTGTGGTACTTTCCATTCGGACCAGGGTCCGGCTTTCGCCTCTAAGGCGTACAAGGATGCTATGGTTTCGTTGGGAGTCCAAGTCAAGTTTTCAAGTCCCTACAGGCCTGAGGGCAATAGTGTAGTAGAACGAATGAACCGCGACTTAAAGCAATCTTTGACAGCCCGAGTTATAGGCACTGGTAGAAACTGGCTAGCCCACCTCATGGGCGTGCAGCGTGCGCTTAATAATCTCCCTAGAAGGTCTCTGGGTGGGCGGACCCCATACGAAATGCTCTTTGGTATCAAGATGTACGTCCCTGACCTCGATGGTGTAGACTGCCAGGCCCAGGCCGCGGCCTTTGACGTAGATGAACATTGCAATGTTTTACAGGATCTACAAAAGACCAGAGACATTCTTGCTAAGGAACACTTGCCCTCCACGTCGGATGATGCATTGCAGATCCCGGTAGTTGGCTGGCTACCCCAAGTTGGAGAACTGGTTCGAGAGAAGATCGATAACAAGAAAGAGTTTGGTCCCTCATATCGAGCACCGGTTCGAGTTCTTGGAGTGAAGGGCACGAGAACAGTCATTTAAACACCACTTCCAGGTCATAAAGAAAACAGATTTATTTCTATTGACAATGTCAAGGCACACAGGGTGGCCGATTCTTCATAGCATGCCACCGGCTGTATCCTGTCCTTCCATGGTGAGGCACTCTGTGCTGGCTATTACATCTGGTGCAGATCAGGAGGTGTCCCTCGAGATGCCTGCTATATCCAGTCCTTTATTAAATACTATTCCTGTTACTAACATTGATGAGCTGACCTACGCAGATCCTACTGATTTATCTATGTCCGATTTACAAGCTCGTTTGGCTAACCAGTCCAGATTCTCTTTTGACTCTGATTCGGAACTTTCAAAGAAACCATCGACTATTGCAAAATATGCCACGTTGTTTAAAAAACATTTTCTAATTCCACCTTGGACATACGTTTGGCTGATACTATTTTCATTTTATCTTTTTATGTCAATTGGTTTTGTGTTTTATTTTTTCCGCCTGATCGATGGCCATTATGTGAAAGAAAGAACAGGAATTCGGTACCTTAATGGAACATTGGCCCCTCTTTCCTCCTCACATTCAGCACACAGACTAAAAAGAGACTTAAATACAGTAGAGATTACTGCTTGGCCTGTGCTTGATGGGATTGTGTGGGATGCGGTTAGGTTTCAGATACATGGCCCCACAGAAGTTATTAATGTTCCTAATGTGCTTAGAGTAAACATGGGAGATGTGATTAAGCAAAATATTCGTTCTGATGATTGGGATCTTCAGGCCGTAGAAGCATTGTTCTCTGATTTGAAATATTATGCGGCCTTTGATGCTGAGGATTTGTACTTAGATTCTGTCAATTATGGTGATTTGTTTTGTTATCAACATTATGGAAATCATTTCTTGCACAAAACAAGTTCCAGGAGGGTTCCTGTGAACTACACACAGTGGGAACATTGTCCTGCTCCTTTGCAGGGGAGCTCAAGTACATTTCTGGGAAAATACTCTTATTTTACAGATTTTAATCAATCAAATCCTGAGTCGTTTTATTTTAAAGTGAAACAGAAATTCATGTCCAAAGTTAGACTTACCGATACAAAATTGCTGTATTCGAAGTCCTTTCTAGACAGGTTAGCTATAGATGGCTATGAGTTATGGAAGGAGGCTATTGACCTTAAATCGGTTTGGGGTACCAAAGATTGGCAGGTACAAGGCACTGAGGCTTTGCATCGTGCATGTCTCATCCCGAATCACATGTTGTTTTTAAATTCTACTATTTCCCAAACAACATGCTTTGGATTGGCTACATCTAAAAAATTAAATTCACCTACTATCCCTGATTTGGAAGAATATTCAGGTTGGAGTAATTTCACTACATTGTCCATCAGTGGGATACAAGCACTTTTGCACAATTCCTCATTTAATATTTCCAGTTTTGATTCGGAGGGGTGGCTTTTGTGGCAAAGAAGCTCTGATTCTTGCCAACGTCGTTTTTTGGGTTTGTCTGAAGGTTTTACACACATCAGGCCAGATCCCCGTTTTGAAACAGGTCACACTGTTACTACTTATTCAGTGGGCAAGTTATGTCAGAACTGGTTACAACATTCCACTTTGGCTGCAGTTACACTGCATCTGTCCCAGTTGAATGAGAATATAGAGCTAAATGATTTTATAAAAGGCCCGGCTAGGGGTAGATCTAAACGCTGGCTTTATGCTGTGTACAATGAAATTTGGAAATTTTCACAGATTGAGGCAGCTAAACGCCTGAGAGCTATTGACCAAGCAAATTTGGAAAAAGTGCTTGCAGTGGTCGATAACAGTATTGACATGCTTTCTTCCAGGATTTACACGTTGGATAATATTGTTTCTTCTGTTGTTGATATTGTACATGATGAAGTGTCCACGTTATACCATGGTCAAAATCAATTACGTTCTGTAATGCAGTTTGCATGGACCCTACAGACACTTAAGGCTGGTCGAGTTCCCTGGAACTCATTGAACGTTTCGTCCCTTTTCGCCCCTTTTAATCTGACTGAAAAGCAACGCATGCTTTCAATGCGTGATGCGTCATTTTCTATGTTACATTTTGAAAAGCTAGAATCCTTACCTTTCTCTGTTGCTGAAACCACTACTGCCACGTGGCTTATTCATGGATTAATTACATTACCATTTCCCTTATACAAATTTACTAATTGTATGCGGTATATTGCTATAGGACGATATGAACCACTAGGCAATGCATTCCTCCATGAGGCATGGTCATTACCATACACATACAGATGTCTGAAGGATGGAAAAGAAGTGAATCTTAATGGTGAGGAATGCACACAGTCACCTGACCATTCATTAATATGCAGACACATTCAGTTACATGGTTCTTGTAATCAGGACCGGCCAAATTTAGCATGTGTTTTAAAAGGCACGCCAGTTCCAGCAGTAGTTCCCACATTTACATTATTGACTAATGGTAGTTATTTGCTTTTAAACAACGAAGTATGTTGTGGGTTATTAATTGGTGTGGCTTATGTGGTAACTGTATCAGAGCGTGTGGTGTGTTGCAAAAATGTTCTATACCCACCCACGCATGGGTCTTCAGATGTCTCCATCTGGCCACGGATTCCAACCTTGGAAGCGAAGTTCAATGGTTTAAGCAGAATAAGGGCCCTTTTGTCTCAAAAACAAGTGACCCTGAGTTCGGCCCGGGAAAATTATGTCCTTCACATAGCTAACACACGCACAGAGGTCCAGGCACTTTTAAATACTGACTTGCCATTTCATTTCTGTGAGCTGGTGCACCAGATCTTTAATGCATCTTCCACGACTGGGCTCGCACATTTTTTTAAATTGGTTAGCAGTGGCCTCGTGACTACATTTGAAAAAGTTTTTGGTATCATTCCCACGTTTTTCCATTCTATTTTTTCGAGTTTGTTTGGTGGACTACCTGTTTTACTGGCTGTGGCTGCGGGCATTTTGTTGTTGTTTTTCTTTATAAAACATGGATGCCCATCCTGCGCAAGAAGCCGTTCAACGCCTCCTGACACTGTGCCGTAATCGGATGCTCAATTACTATGGAACATTGCCGCTTTCAGCATTAAGCACGGCTTATAGATTGTCATTTCGGTTCACCGACTTCACTTGTGTCCAACCTGTGTTTCACTGCCTGAGCTGCGAGTTCGATTGGGCCATTGATTTGTGTCTATGCTTGAGGACTGCTCCTGACGTCGATTTTGATCAGCTAATGCGTCCCGTAGTGGCTCACGAGCTGATTTGTTCTGGCGAAAGAGTTATGGCCTTGGCAGCGATAAATGGAGTACTGGGCCAATGGGAGATCTCTGCAGCGGCGCATGCCTTTCTGACACACAGCGTTCTGGTGAACCCACCGAGTTGTCCTTTGACGTTACAGGAGGATCCGATGCTAGAGGAGCACGTATGTTCTTTCCCATTGCTGAATTGGATTGCTGAACTATTTTCGGATGATGGCAGTGATTTCATACTGGAGGCTGTTGCAACTTTCTTTGCATATACTGTCCAATCGTGAGATGCCTGGGAGGATTGCTTTGTTATGAAATATGACTTTCCCCTTGCTGAATTGGAGGGATGGACTGTGTTCAGATGATGGAGAGTTCAATCATGTGATGTCGCTGAGAATAACGTCAATGTGGCACATGACTTTGGATATCGGATAAGTGCCTTGTTTTTTCTCTTACAGACATTTGAATTAATGCGACCTGGTCCTACATTTCATATTTTTGAGACCTGGCGGATAACTTTTGGTTCGAAAGTTTTGTTTTTATTTTTGGATTTAAGGCCACTGTAGGCATTCATACATATTCATTCATACATATTTTTTTTAGCTTATTTTAGCTCAAGATTATTGAACTTTGCTTTCATTTTATGTATCTGATTTAGTATTGCCTTTTCCCTTATGTTTGACGGTGCTCGGATCAATGGGGGGGTGTCATATGGATACTTTGTTACATATATTGCGTTAAGTTAGCATGAGTGTATTACATGTTTAAACAGCCATTTTTCCTTCGGCTTCAGTTTTGCATACGACGCTTACTTGTTGTTGTCGCTTTCACCCTAGAAGCGGTGATGTGATTTATTTGAGAATAATATGTTATTACTATGCTATCAGCTTTGCCTGGTACACTTGGTACAACTGTCTGGACACTGAGAGCTGCACACTCTAAGAATAACCTAACACAAGGTTGCTGGGAGGCCTGATCCTCGCACCACATTAGACATAACACAAATAATGTTGATGCCAACATTTTGGGCTCTACGCGGGTTTAAGATAGAGTTACAGGGAATGAACGTAGACACTTGGTGCTGCGCATGAAGAGAGCTGGTAGCTGTTGATGTGATCTACTCCTACTGACATTTAGAGGTATGGGTCCGCCCTGCTAAAGCCCGAATGAGACCTTCTTAGATTTAAAATAATATGCTAAATAGGGTGCGCGAAATATAGGTGATATAGATTTCTATAGATTTTGCATTGTAACATGCTATCACCTTTTGCTTACTATGGATTAGTGACTATGCTGCTAACTCTGATTTTTATAATCTGCATTTTGGTATTATACAAGATACTGCGTTTGAGAACCTTGCATTGAATAATAAATATTTCAAACTTGCACGTGTGTTCTTTGACTCTCAGTTTTGGTTTGAAATGATTATATAACGAAAGAGTGTTCATGTGTTCCACGATTCCTGAGGTATTCTAAAGATCATGTTCTGGTTTGTCTAAGACATGGATCATTTCATAATGATCCATGAGACACTGTAGCTAGCTAGGTAAGGGGATTTCTGACACTGAGATGGGTTTTGGATCATCCTAACTCACTGAGGTTCTAGATCTCTATGCACAGTTCTGTGGGAGAACGGAAACCCTGCTACAATGTGTCATCATGTGTGTAGGGGGATTGATTTTGGACGGTGCTCTCAAACCACTGGCTGAAAAGGTAGCTTGTGATGGAATTTGTTGAAAGTAGTGTTTCAACCTTATCTTTCTAAAGAACTGGTGAAGTTCTACCTTGAGATTGAATGGGTTGGGCTTCGCTATAGGGACGAAAGATAGTCCTTTTTCCAGGATTTTCTAATGTGAGTGTGTAGTTAGAGAGATTAACCACAGGGTTGTCTTTACCATATGTTACCACCTGTAGTGCTGGCGGCGGGTTTGTATGTCCCCATGGCTGTCCTGTTGGAAGTGAATGGTTTTCCTCTGTCGTCCCCTCACTCCTCTGTTGTAGTTGGATTCTCTCACTCCCGTGGATCTGCCCCAGTGGGTTCCCCAACCTCGATGTTCCCACCATTGTCCCTCGGTTAAAAAAGGGGGCTGTTCTGTGTAAGTGGGTACTGTGTTAGGGATGGTGTTGCTTGGTCCTGCTCTATCGATATCGCTCTCTGACCCACTGGCTGAGGAGTTAGAGAAAGTTGGGTACTTCCTGAAACCTCTCTTGCCTCCACTCGAGAAGGTCCCCTGTGTTTCCCTTGTGTAATAACCCTCCCGGAGGTAAGGGAATGTCACTTTTTTATCATATAGGCTTACGTCCTTTGCTAGTTTATCTAGTTTAAATGACTGGGTGTATATGTGAAACTCATGTATAGTCTTTGTCAGCCTTTCTAGTGCCTCCTTCGAGTTAGTCAGTGCCTTTTCGTCAATGATTTCCTTCTTCAGTTCAGCAATCTCAGTTATTAGACGTTGTACTTCTTCTACTGTCTCTATCCCAAGCACCATCTGAAGTTTTCTTTGAACTTTGGATTTTCTAGAAAAATGGCGGGCTCATTTCCTACTTGTAGGCCTATGGGAATCACATTTGCCTGGAGGTATTTTGCTAGACAATGGCCATGTAATCTTGTCTTTATTAGTTTTTTCTCAAGGCTTTCAAGTTAGATATCTTTTCCTTAAGTGTGACATCAATGCTAGTGGTACTACCACTTAGTATATTACCTCCGCCCTGGGCTTTTAACAGCTGATTGATATAATCCTCACTGTATGACAGTGTTTCTTTTTCAAGCATGGCAAGTTGACTAATACCAAGAACAAAAATAGTGCAAATTTTTAAACAAAACAAAACAACTAATCAAACACTTAAATCCAACATTTAACATAGAGAACCCTTGCAGGAGAACCTGCTCAGAGTAGCCATTATAGGTATGGGGTGACCCAAAATAGTCTGTGGACCTGGGTGACGTACGGTATGGTCCTCAAACCAATGAATTAAACAGAAGATATTAGTTCAGTGTATTTCTAAGTTGGGAGTTACAATAAAGTAAGGGATCCTTTTAGACCAATAATGTCCAACCATATACCATTTATAGTTTTGTACATACATCTGTATATAAATGAAACATCATTTTCAAAACATGAGACAGTGGATGTGCGGAGACTTCATTTGGTAAGTCAGCGGCATAAAGTTATTTTCATTCCAAAATTATTTGCATTTATCAACGATAATACAGTGGTTGCTCCAAGGGGAACGTGCAAAGAAACAGTGCTTGAAGGTGGGGAAGTACTCCCAAAGTGGAATAGGAAGGAAAATAATAAAAGAATTCAAAGTGGAATTGATCAAGTGTATCAATCAAGGTGTCCTATGACTAAAGAATGCAAATCCTTTAGTCATAATGACTACACTCATCACCTTTAGGAACACAATAACTGCAACACATCAGGGGTTATATATGCAATTACATGCCCCTGTAATTTCATGTACGTAGGTCAGACCATAAAAAAGGTGAAGAGCAGAATCCTGCAACACTGCAGCCGTATTCGTTGTAGGGTTCAAGGGGCGCCACTAGTGGAGCATTTTACCATGTTCGAACACCAACCCGAGAGCTTGAAGTGGTGAGTGATTGAAAAGGTTAAACCTAACCCCTGAGGTGGAGATTTCACCAACATCCTTAACATAAGAGAGTGTAGGTGGATACATCTGTTAGACACAGTGAAAAGGGGTCTGAATGAATCTGAAGAGATGGGACAACAGGTAGCAGTCCTCACGAACAACTAATTTAGACGACCCCCCCCCCTTTTAGAAACCCATCCAGAGGCCTCACTAGGGCGCATTCGGTTATGCCTTGCCTACAATACACGATACACTGAGAGAGGCTCCCACACTGGGTCACTGAAACCATTGAGGGTCTCAGGCGGGACTAGCCTCACATGAGGACAACATCAGTGTCTTGACACTTGACATCTCTTTTTAATGCATACTCCTTATTGATTGTATCCCTCTTGATTGTCATGGATTGTACACTGTATATAATGTAAATGTCACCCATGTACCTACTGTCATTGATTGAGCACTGTATATATTGTAAATATCACCTATGTATATATTGTACATGTCAATCATGTTAGTCCAAGTACTTGTATTGTTCCATGCCAAGTCGAATGATTTTTCCAAATGTATAACTCTTAGGAATCTCTCATCCTAATCTCAACGGGATTACTGTCCAAAATTCTATGCCCCGCAAAAGATTTTGTCTAATGCATCAATCCTCATGTAATTTAATTTTACTGGGAATACTGCTGCTATTAATCAGCATTCAGTTTATCCCCAATCGGAGTCACCCCCACCAGCGTATGACGGCAAGAGTTTCAGAACTATAGCCTGTCTTCCCTCTCTATTCTCCACGCGCAAGGCGGGAGAATCGTCCGTAGCAGGCATAAACCAGGAAGCGCTCGCAGGGCCCGGTCTCTACCATTCGCAGCCGACAGCTGACTTATTACAGGTGAGGAAGAACGTCTGACACAGCCCTAATCGAATTGCTTAGTCCTCGAGTGGGATGTTGGCATTTTTTAGATGTGAGTGTTAATATTGAGTATATTGAATTGGCTGCATGTAAAAGTATACGGCAAACGTGGGCCGACCTAGCTGTGGTTTGTGAGCATGGATGACAGGTTTCCTGCCTACTTCCTCCGTGTCTGTGGAGGTTCTACACGTGTAATTTTGGTTACCGACGCTTTGCCTGGATGATGGGGCGAAGTGTGTGTTAGAGTTGAGCGGAATAACCTACCCGACTCCGTCCCAATTTTCAATCTGATGCAGGTTTAAATGTATACAGTTGTTGTGGGCCACTTTAGTAGCCGGTGTTTAGGATGTATGACCATAAAATCATGTTGCCGGTCATCTACCCACACCCTCTGTTTCTGTGGAGATTGATAGATTTAAAAAAAAAAATATGCAAGGTCGGCTACCGCCATACTGCCATGACCCTTCAGGTTGAAATGATGCCGGTTTTGTAATTATGGATTGGTATGGTTTGAGAGGAAGTGAGCTTGTAGTGACATCCATTTTGTATTCAACCAGCAAGATCGGGGATGTATACATTATCCTCTCTAGTTATTGATTGTGGGAATTATATGGACACCCGCGTGCTGTTGTACACCAAATCACTGGGAATTTCCTTTCCCTATGTATACAGATTTCGTCAATCGATTTGACTTCAGGACCAACCTTTTCAGGCATTCGAAAGAGATTGATTTAGCCCTTCGATACGGCTACCCTTCCCACTATGGCCAGTGAGGCCAGTAAGCACTATTAGTTACCTCCCAATTTTTAGATGTGGATGTGCGTTTGGATGGGATAACTTACAGTCTCTCTCCTTACCTCTAGATGAGGGTTCTTAACCACCATTTGGTTGCCCCCCCTTCCCGCCCCATGCTGTCCTGAGGAAGACTTGCAGGCTAAGGTTCTAATCTCCCATATGCCACAAGTCGAGTCGAAACGTCGACGAATACATCCCCCTGTACCTGGACCCACCGAGCCCCTATTGAATACGTGCCACAGATGATTACAATCTGTGATTGTACAAACAACTGTAAATAAACCATGTAAAATAGACAACTGGGTCAGGACACCTTGATTGATACACTTGATCAATCCAACTTTGAATTATTTTATTATTTTCCTCCCTACTCCACTTTGGGAATACTTCCCCAGCTTCGAGCACTCTTTCTTTGCACGTTCCCCTTGGGGCAACTACTGTTATTATCATTAATAAATGCAAATAATTTTGGAATGAAATCAAATTTATGCCGCTGACTTACCAATTGAAGTCTCGACACATCCACTCTCTCATGTTTTGAAAATGTATGCTTCATTTATATACAGATGTATGTACAAAACTAGAAATGGTATATGGTTGGACATTTTTGGTCTAAAAGGAGCCCTTACTTTCTTTAAGCTCCCTACTTAGAAATAAACTGAACTAATACATTTTGTTTAATTCATTGGTTTGAGGACCATTATTACCTATACCATACGTCACCCAGGTCCACAGACTATTTTGGGTCACCCCATACCTATAATGGCAAGTGGCAGATGAAACACCGCTGTCAACTGACCCAGTGACTCGACGACGGTCAAATTCTTCCAGCCTTGATTTTTAGCCAATATTACTTCATAATGGTACTTGTATGCCTGCACTTCTTATGTGAAAGAGAAACTGCAAGTTCTAGCATATTTAATGTAAGCTGAAAAATTGCTCGTAGTTAAAAAAAAAAACACTCCTAAACATTTATTTCTATTTTTAAAGTGAAGGTGTGAGGAAGGAACATAAGCAATGGGGGGGGTGAGCACTACTGGGGAGGATGGAAGAGCAAGAAAACAACACAAAAGAAGGTTGTGCGAGGGAACTGCAAGGGTGGGAGGGATGAGGAAGCAGCACAGAGGGTTCGAGGAGAAAAAGTAAAATGGACAGCAGAAGTAGAGTACACGAGAGAGACTATAAAAACAAATGCACTCTCATGGAGTACTTAACAATAATAAAACAAGGTGATGGTGGGAGGGAAAAGAAGCAATAAAGTCACAAGGGTGGATGGAAAAAAGAAACAAGGACAAAAAAGGGAATAAGAAAAAATAAAATAGTCCCTAAATCACAGTGAGATCTGTAGAAGAACAGCAATCAAGCTGAAGCTATCAGTATTTGGTCCATGCTCCACCCGAAAGAAAGGGAAGTGAAACCGGCATGCACTAGCCAATTAGAAGGCAGCAAATAAGAACGACAATAAAGACAGTGAATGATAAATGTTAGACCTGGACCATTGGCGTGGGTCTCCCTTCCATTTTTTTTCTGTTGCCTCATGTATTTTTGCTGGTTTTAGATGCTTTGGGCACTGTGCAACTGCTATTCCGTGCCACAGTGCAAGTGCTCCCTATTATAAATTGATGTATGGATTAGTGATTCCATGTTTGGCTATTTTGGTTTACTTCTAAGACCATAGTCTAGTGCACTGAGTGTGCCAGGGTGTGTAATCCAAATACTGCTGGTGGGCCTGCAGCACTGGTTGTGCCACCCACAGAAGCAGCTTTGTAAAATGTGTCTAAGGTCTGCCATTGCAGAGCCTGCTTGCAGTGTGGTACTGTAATGCTGACTGGGCAAGTGCACCCACTTCCCAGTCCCTAAACCTTACCTTTTCTTCATATCAGTCACCCCTATGGTAGGCCCAAGGGCAGGGTGCATTGTAAGTATACGGTATTACAAGCCCTGGTGTGTGTGGCATGTCCTAATAGTGAATTACAGCGATTTTCGTTTTTCACTATTGCAAGGCTACCTGTTCACCAGAATGGGCTGTTAGAATTGTTACATTTTATAATCCTAACAGGCTCAGAGAACATGGTAGAAATTTGAGTTTAGTATGCCTGAACTCAGAATAATAAAATACATCTTTTAGTGAACTTTATTTTAATATTCTGTGTTTGCAAATACCAATTTTAGAAAGTAGGTATTTGCTTGTCTAACCATTCAAACCTGCCTCTGCTAGTTTGTGTATTCCTATGTCTGGTTTCTGTGAGTGACAGGGCTGGGGAATTCCAGGAGACAGGCTGAGTCACCCAGTGGTGAATAGAGAGATCTGCATCTAGATGGGAGGGAGGAGTGCACCTGAATAGGGTTGTGCCTGCCTTCCACAATGCTGGCTCCACCCCCTGGGGAGCAGCTGATGTCTCTGCCCTGCACACTGAAAGAAGAGAAGGAGTCCTGTAAACAAAGTGCTCCAGGACTGTACTTGCCTTCCACAATGCTGGCTTCAACTCCAGTGGGGCGTCTGATGTTTCTGCTCTGTGAAAGGAAAGGAGAGGTCTGGTAAACAGATTGCTTCAGAACTGGTTTGGACTGGGCAAAGGCCCCTCTCCCCTCAGAGAACAAAGGAGTTTGGGGAATAAATATTGGGACCCTGCTCCCAAGAAATTAGATCACTTTTGGCTACAAGAAGAAACCTTTACTGAGGAGAGAAACCTGAAGAAACTGAGGAGAGACTATTCCCAAGGTGAAGTGCTGCTTGGAGGATTGGCCTGCAGTGGTTGCCTTATTGCCAAAGGAAGGAGAAAGGAACTTTGTGTACTTTGCTTTCAACTTGTGAAGGATTTCCAAGGGCTTGGAAAAGAGCTTGCCTCGTGCTGAAGTCTCAGGAACAACAGACTTCATCCCCAGCTCCCCAGAGTTCTTGTGGAAGTGCCTGCTGCTGTTTTGGGCCTTCTGAGGAACTGCGTGTCGCAAGGAGCTGGAAGCGTGACTCAATGAGAAGAAGTGTGTCGCCGTCACTGTGCCTGCCGTCGCAACTCCGAAGGAGGGTGTCGCCACTGGAACTGTCAGACAGCACCACATCGGAGAGAAGCATGCCGCAACGAAGAGGAAGCATGTTGCCATCGCTGCTGTGCCATCGCAACTCCGAAGAAGGAGGTTGTTGCCGCTGGAGCTGTTGCACTGCACTGCATCAGGAGAAGAATCTTGCAACGAGGTCGGAGCATGTCGCCGTCGCTGTGCCTGCCGTCGCAACTCCGAAGCAGGAGGGTGTCGCTGCTGGAACTGTCGCATTGCACCGCATCAACCAAGAGCACCTCGCATCCCCGATAAGCGCGCCGCCGTCGGATCTGCTGCCATCGCATCTTGGATGTCGCCACTGTAGTTGTCGCATTGAGCGGAAGCTTCATGCATCGTGGAGTGGTGTGGCTCACTGGTTAGAGGCGGCAGACCCGGAAGCAGAGAACGGCCCGGGACCAGGGTTCAATTCCCGACACGGCAGGGTCGTGTACCAGGGTCAACGGACTTGATAATTCTCGCCTCGGTGCCTATTCTAACCAGGGATCACACTCGGCAACTCTGGGCATTAAGCTTGCCTCATCTCTACAACGGCCCCCCACAGACGCCGGGGATGCCTGGTTTCACCTTGGAGATACCCTGAAGGGACCATCTCACAGGGAAAGCCAGGATGGGTTCCCCAGCGGTCTTCAGCGCCAGGACACCCCGAGATGGGGTAACAGTGCGCTTTCCAAATATCATCATTACATTACATTACATCGTGGAGAAGAGCGTCACGGCTGGAGCTGTTGCTGTCGCATCGTAAGGGTGCCGCCGCAGCAGTCCACACTTCGAACTGAGAGTTTCTTGCATCCCCGAGAAGCGTGCCGCATCTGGAAAATCTTCACATCTTTATTTCTTTGTACCTGATTTTGCCGCATTTCCCATTGCTGCGACATTGCTTGTCGTGAAAGCGCAATGCAACTTAAGGTACATTGACGCAGAGTGTTGCATATAAGAACTGAACTGAACTAAGCTTAATCTACCATCTTAAAGTAATCACAGTGTGTATTTTTGTCGTTCATGGTCTTGTGGTAACTCTATATAAAGTCTACTCATTTTTTATATAAAACCTGTGTGGTGTCCATTTGTAGTTTTGTCACTTGGTTACTGTATGTGTTCACAACTGCTTAACTTACAACGCCTCTGAAATAAGCCTTGACTGCTCGCGCCACGCAACCTAGAGGGTGAGCAGGGGTTATTTTAGGTGTGTTATCCCCTTTCCCTGACTAGAGGAGAGGGTCCCTGTTTGTCCCAACTACCTACCTGTGCCAACCAGAGACCCCCAAATCTAACAATAAGCAATGTCTGGGCAGCAAAGCCTTTGCTGTACAGAATATCTCTCACACCCGTGCAGGGTTGTGTGAGGTGAGACCTACAAGAGCCACCATCTTCAGCCTCATTGATATACTGAAAATGGTACCGCATGTCACAAAACCAATACTCATGAGGTCACATTCTCAACCTGGTCTTCTCAACATCAGCAACTATGCAATGCAAACTACCCATACCTTTGAACTGGACTACCACTTTGCTATCCCTATCTATAATATATATATATATTACCTACTGGCGGTCGCCAGTAGGTAGTTATAGTTAGGATTTTTTTCAATGTTAAATCTCAAAATTCTATTTGGAATACCTTTGGCGCCGGTTGACGAATCTGCCTGAAAATTTCCTCAAAATGGCCTCTCGGCGCTCCGCTCCTTCCCTGAAAATGTGGGGGGGATTTGTCAAGCGGGGGCTGAGATAAAAGGGGGGTCCCAAAACATGTTTTCCCCATGTTAATTTCCATAGGGCGGTCGACCTCACTTTTAGCTCGAACGGCTGAATGGTTTTCCACCAAACTTGGCAAAATTGTAGGGACTGGTAGCCCGATGTGCCTTTGCTATGTCTCAAGATATGTGCTCCAGTGGATTTTGAGTAATTTAGGTTAAAAAAAATATATATATCTATAAGCGCGTCCCGGTACGCGCACCGGGGCGTGCACCAGGCGCGCCACGTGACTTGCGCATGGAAAGCTGATTGGCTCTTGGGTGTCTGTCAACATTCTAAACAGTTCGGAGCAGCCGCCATCTTGTGTCTCGGTAGGATCGAGACATGAGAGGTGGCCAAACAAAGGGGGAAATTATCATAAGGGGGCAGAGGAGACCCTCCCTGACCCCCTAGGTTTGATGTGGGGGCTTTAAAAGGGCCCCGCGGGGTAAAAAAAAAAAAAAGAATTTTTTCGATTTTTGCGGGGGCAGCGCCCGGTACACGCACAGGGTGCGCACCGGGGAGCGTACCATGGGGAAAAAAGAATTACAGACTTTTCAAAATCTGTATGTTTATAAATTGTTCTTTCTGTTGTTTTTTTTTTATTATTAAGTACTAACATGTTGGTATCAATGCAGAGTCTTAAATTTAATGTACACCGTCTCCTCTGTAGATATCTTGCATGTTGTTACAGAAGTTATTGCGGTATATGGAATCCATACCATAGTCTGTCAGGAAAGCAGAAACAGATCCTTTAAGCACTCCTTGAGAAGGCTTAGGGGATCATGGGTAGTCTATCCTGCTCCCTTATGATGAAAAAGAGATGTAAAATACACATAGGATATAATATAGAGGGAGAAATGTAGTAACTATGAGTAAACTTACTATGTAACACAAAAAAGTTGCACAGTATACTATAAGTCTCAGTTAATAAAATAATCATTTTGGTAATACTTCATGAATTACATATAAAAATGAATATTGTCTCAAACAAATTAAAATTATTAAATAAAAATGTATTCTTCTGATTCTTTTTCATAATCTAATAAAACTTGTAACATAATATTGTCTGGAATTTCATCATATTTTTCATTGCATGATTCAATTTGTTCCAAACAGTCAATTAATTGTTGGTCTAAAGAGTCATCCATGAAATCCAAATCATCTTTTTTTTCATCAGGATTGTTTTCAATCTTTACTTCAAAAGAAATAACATCGGATTGTTGTTTTCCTTCCATTTTCTTTCTGAAAATTGCATTAAAAAAAACTTTATCAGTAGAGTTAGGGTACTGTTGGGTTTAAGTTCAGACAGGTACTTCTGAGTTTTTAACAGTGAAGTAATTTTTGGGTAGTGTATGGTTTCAGGCAGGAAGTAGAACTATTAAAAAGTGCCTGTGATGAAGCCTAAGTAAATTCATAATTAAACCAGAGAAGCCTACCTCAATCCATATTTATAACAGAGAAGCCTATCTCAATCTCTAACTCTTACAAAGGGACAGTATATAACTATCTGAAAACATTTCCCCAAATTAACTTAAAGTGCATAACATAGTTCTCCTTTCAAATGAACAACTTACCTTCTTCAAAGTAGTTGAAGTTTTCCGTCAATTTTTTTTTCAAATGTACCTTAGGTAGTGTTAGTCAAAATGGCTGTGTTTCCCTCTCATTTTTCATTTATATTTATGTACTTAACCAATCAAATGTCAGCACATAAAAGTACAAAATGTAAGTAACATTTTAATTGGTTGAAAATTCAAACAGTTTCATATATGTTTTTGTCATGTAATTTACCTCAGGATATTTAGACAGGGCTACAGCCCAAATGGCTCAATGGAATAGCACCAAATTTGGGTAAATGGTAGGGACTGCTATGTAGTAGGACGTATTCTATATTTGGTGTAAGTGTCTCCAGTTGTTTTTCTGTAAATTACTTTCCCACCTTTTTTTTGGGAGCGCTTACCGGTGCGCGCTCCGGTATGCGCACCGGGAGCGCTACGGGAGTCCGCCATTTTGTGTTTCGATAGAATTGAGACACAAGATGGAGGACAGACAATGTTGGGAATGGGTAGAAGGGGGCACGTTAGACACTTCCTGACCCTCTAGGTTTTCTGAGGGGAGTTTAGGAGGGGCATATATGCCAAAATTAAAAAAATATATATATTAAATTTCGTGGTGGGAGCGCCCGGTACGCGCACCGGGGAGCGTACCGGGGAGCGTACTCTGGTAAAAAATAGTGAAAAAGTTAGAGAAAGAAAATCGTTTTGAGTGATCAGAGGTAGGGTAGCTCTGAAAAGAGCTTTTGGGTTCCGTGGCTGATTTAGGTACTTATAAGTAGGTTCCAATGCACAGTCTTAAATTCAGGAGGAATATTCTATTCCCCTCATCTGAGAAGTGCACACCATCTCCTCTGTAGATGTCTTGCATGTTGTAACGCAAGTTATTATTGTATATTGAACCCATTCCACAGTCTCTCATGTAAGCAGAAACAGATTTATTCACATGTTTCTGTGCTTTCTCAAATTGTGGACAAAATTGGCTGGACCAGTTCCATTTCTGTCTTTGGCATATATTGGAATATACCAAGGCAGTTTGTGGAAAAAGTGTCATCAATTGATCAAAGGTGTCCTTTAAAAGCATTTCCAGACCAACCCCAGTCATAGTGCCCAAATCATTCCCTCCACAGTGCACTGTTAAGAGGTCAGGGTTTGGCAGATGCAAAAAGGTTTTCACCAATGGTATCAATTGATGACATCTCAATCCTCTCTGGCCAATCCATTTGATTTCCACATTTGATAAATCAAGGTTGTGAAAATTTCTGCTAGCTGCATACCTTTGAGTCCAGTGGATGTAGCTATGTCCAATAATCCATACAGAATACATGATGTGAGAAGGTTCTGGTGCAGTCAGATGAAGTGTGGGAATGAAATGGCAGTTGAAACAGTAGGAGTTTACAAAAAAATAATTGTGGAGTTTCCCTGCTGTTGAATCACAAGCAATGATTGGTGGATTCAGTTAGTTGAAAACAGAAAGTTAGGGTGCATGGTTGTGTTGTGTGTAAGAAGCAATTTGAATGGTTAAGAAAAAGTCACTAAAAGCAATAATGCCCTGGATAAGCTGTTGTATTGAGAGGTCAAACATCCTTGCTGACTTAATTTGCAACATTGTAGAATAAACTTTTGAACCTGAGAGTTCAGTTAGGAGGGAGTTGCTATGGTAACAGATAGAAAGGTCTGAGAGGGGGAAGGGTGTTGGTTTGAAAATAGTGAGGGAAGACTTTTGATTGGTTGAAATAAGGCATATGTGTGTAAAGTTAGAGATTTTCTATGCCAGTCTTGGTTTCAGTGTATTGAGTGCACACCTTTTGCTCTGCTAAAGAAAAATTGGTGTGTGTGTCTGACACTGTTTTCAATCTCCCAAAGCATTTGTAAAGGTAAGTAATAATTTATTTAATTTAGATAGAGACTTGTTTGCTCTATGGAAAATATTTGGAAGCAGATAGGTAAGTTTCAGTAGTGAAAATAAATGCTTGTACATAGGTCCTGTGTTGTGTATCTAAAATGTTATTCAAAAAACGATTTTGGGTGCAAATCAATGGTATTTTCATTTGGCCCTTATTTATGATTTCCTTGTGCAGCCGGTGCACCACTTTAAACATGGGAAATAAGTGACGCTCTTGTGGTGCAAGGCCTACATAAATAAGGCCCTGAGTTTGTTTGCTGTTGGTTTGTTTTTTGCTTTTTGATAATGCTTAATATCAACATTTGCAAGATAGAGGATTTGAATTTTTGGAAACAGTGAGGTTTCATAAGTGAAATTGAGTGGTTGGACATAGGTTCTGCGCAGTGTTTCTAAAATGTTATTCAAAAACGATTTTGGGTGCAAATCAATGGTATTTTAATTTGGCCCTTATTTATGATTGCCTTGTGCAGCCGGTGCATCACTTTAAACATGGTAAATAAGTGACTCTCTTGTGGTGCAAGGCCTTCATAAATAAGGCCCTGAGTTTGTTTGCTGTTGGTTTCTTTTTTGCTTTTTGATAATGCTTGATATCAACATTTGCAAAATAGAGGATTTGTATTTTGGGAAACAGTGAGGTTTCAAAAGTGATATTGAGTGGTTGTACATAGGTTCTGCGCAGTGTTTCTAAAATGTTATTGAAAAAACGATTTTGGGTGCAAATCAATGGTATTTTCATTTGGCCCTTATTTATGATTGCCTTGTGCAGCCGGTGCATCACTTTAAACATGGGAAATAAGTGACGCTCTTGTGGCGCAAGGCCTTCATAAATAAGGCCCTGAGTTTGTTTGCTGTTGGTTTTTTTTTTTTGCTTTTTGATAATGCTTGATATCAACATTTGCTAGATAGAGGATTTGTATTTTGGGAAACAGTGAGGTTTCAAAAGTGATATTGAGTGGTTGTACAAAGGTTCTGCGCAGTGTTTCTAAAATGTTATTCAAAAAACGATTTTAGGTGCAAATCAATGGTATTTTCACGTGGCCCTTATTTATGATTGCCTTGTGCAGCCGGTGCATCACTTTATACATGGGAAATAAGTGACGCTATTGTGGTGCAAGGCCTTCATAAATAAGGCCTTGAATTTGTTTGCTGTTGTTTTATTTTTTGCTTTTTGATAATGCTTGATATCAACATTTGCAAGATAGAGGATTTGTATTTTGGGAAACAGTGAGGTTTCAAAAGTGAAATTGAGTGGTTCTACATAGGTTCTACGCAGTGTTTCTAAAATGTTATTCAAAAAACGATTTTGGGTGCAAATCAATGGTATTTTCATTTGGCCCTTATTTATGATTGCCTTGTGCAGCCGGTGCATCACTTTAAACATGGGAAATAAGTGACGCTCTGGTGACGCAAGGCCTTCATAACTAAGGCCTTGAGTTTGTTTGCTGGTTTCTTTTTGCTTTTTGATAATGCTTGATATCAACATTTGCAAGATAGAGGATTTGTATTTTTGGAAACAGTGAGGTTTCAAAAGTGATATTTAGTGGTTGTACATAGGTTCTGCGCAGTGTTTCTAAAATGTTATTCAAAAAACGATTTTGGGTGCAAATCAATGGTATTTTCATTTGGCCCTTATTTATGACTGCCTTGTGGCACCGGTGCATCACTTTAAACATGGTAAATAAGTGAGGCTCTTGTGGCGTAAGGCTTTCATAAATAAGGTCCTAAGTTTGTTTGCTGTTGGTTTGTTTTTTGCTTTTTGATAATGCTTGATATCAACATTTGCAAAATAGAGGATTTGTATTTTGGGAAACAGTGAGGTTTCAAAAGTGATATTGAGTGGTTGTACATAGGTTCTGCGCAGTGTTTCTAAAATGTTATTCAAAAAACAATTTTGGGTGCAAATCAATGGTATTTTCATTTGGCCCTTATTTATGATTGCCTTGTGCAGCCGGTGCATCACTTTAAACATGGGAAATAAGTGACGCTCTTGTGGCGCAAAGCCTTCATAAATAAGGCCCTGAGTTTGTTTGCTGTTGATTTGTTTTTTGCTTTTTGATAATGCTTGATATCAACATTTGCAAAATAGAGGATTTGTATTTTGGGAAACAGTGAGGTTTCAAAAGTGAAATTGAGTGGTTGTACATAGGTTCTGCGCAGTGTTTCTAAAATGTTATTCAAAAAACGATTTTGGGTGCAAATCAATGGCATTTTCATTTTGCCCTTATTTATGATTGCCTTGTGCAGCCGGTGCATCACTTTAAACATGGTAAATAAGTGACGCTCTTGTGGCGCAAGGCCTTCATAAATAAGGCCCTGAGTTTGTTTGCTGTTGGTTGGAAAGGGGCGACCACTCGGTCCCCCCGAACGTATGGCTGAGTGCCTCGATCCCCCCGGGAAGCCATTTTTGGGCGGGAGGCGCGTCTCGGCTGGTATGCCCGAAGCGGCGTAGAGGCGGGGCGCGCTAGAGTGGGCTGGCCTAGACACTGACGCGGCCGGCCACGCCCTCGGGGCAGGCAGGGGCGGGTTTACGCCCGCCCTGAAGATGGATAAAAAGGGACGCAAGACCAGAAGACATCCTCTTGTTCCTGTGCTCTGAAGCTGCACCTCCTCGCTGCACGTGAGCTCGAGACGGAATGAAGAGCCAATTTTGAGCGTTTTAATCGTTCTTGTTTGTTTTGCAGTTACTTTGTTGGAGAATGCCGAAGAAAGTGGGAAAGCGCATGACTACTGACCAGATGCTGCGTGTTCTCATGAAGGAGATGTCCGAGCTAAAGAAGCGGGTGGACAAGAATGAGGAAAGGGGTCCAAAACGTCCTTTGGCGGGAGCAGCCCCGGGAGGGAAAAACAAGAGGCCCAGGAGGGGGGCAGCGGGTGAAGACATCCCGGGTCCCAGTGCCCCGCTCGAGGCTCCAACTCCCGTGCCGGAGGAGGGGAATCCGATTCCCGTTGTGGTCACCCCCGTGTCCGAGGACGATATGCCGCCCGAGCTGGCAGCACAATTGGCAGCGTGGTTGGGTAAAGGCAACGAGGGCGCCACGGCTGTCGATGCGCAGGCGCTGATAAAGCAATTGCGTGAGAAACGGGAAGCAGCCAAGGTGCCCGTGCCGGCTGCAGTAGGGGACAAGACACCAGGGACGATTGCGACCACAGAGGCAGCGTCAGGTGCAGGTAAGCGGCCATTGCCGATCGCGAGGGATGAGTCAACACCCTCTCGGAGAGAAAAGTTGGGGCAACATGTTCCTTTGGCAATTAAGGAAAAGATTTGGGCGGGGGAGTATGTGAACATTTTCTCATTGCTTGTTGATCATTATGAGGTAGAGCATGTAAAGAGTCAGAAGGATCTCATGCATCCAAGTGTTTGGCGCGCAAAAATGGCCGCCTTTAAAGTGAATGAGACTATCGGCAATTGGGGAAATGCTTGGGGAATCTTTACATCAATCTTGGGGGAACGTAGACCTGAGTTGCTTTCCGAGTTCCCAATCTATCAATCACGAATCATGGGGTACTCGACATCGCACCAGGGTAATCATTGGTTTTGTTACGATAATCTGTTCAGAAAGGAAAAGGAGCATAATAAAAGTTTAACCTGGGACTGTTATGATGCCTTGACTTGGGATAAAATGAAGGAGTCAGGAATGTTGAAAATGCCGTTGGTGGGAAGTAATGTTGGCGAATCCTCCCGGCAATATGCGGGGACGCCCTTTCGATCAGGTACGGGTGCCGACGATTACCCGAAACCTACCGGCAATACCGGAAAAAGGGGTTTCTGCTTTAATTACAACAGAGGTAAATGTACTAGACCCCAGGGATCGTGTAAATTCAAACATGAATGTAGTGGTTGTGGGTCGTCCCATCCTGAGGCCTCGTGCAGAGCCAGAACGGGTGATAACGGGGGGAGAGGAGGTGCCAAACAGGTCTAATATAGTCCGAGGGGCGCCTTTACCTACTCCGATTGATACCCTGGCGATGATTCCTTGGCTCAGTGAATACCCGGATCGTACTTCTGCTGGGGTGCTGCGGAACGGTTTTTTCGTATGGTTTCCGCATCCCGGTAGGGGACTTTCAGGGTGTGGAAAAGTGTAAAAATCAACTTTCCGTCCTGCAGCATACGACCGTAGTACAGGATAAGATCCGGAAAGAGGTGACTCGAGGTCGGGTCGCCGGCCCGTTTAGTGTACCCCCGGTCCAGAATTTTGTTTGTTCTCCCTTAGGGGTAGTCCCCAAGAAAGACCCCAGTGAGTTCCGACTGATTCATAATTTATCAGCTCCACGAGGTCTTTCCGTAAATGATGCAATCGATCCAGAAGTGTGTTCGGTGCGGTACGCATCCTTCGATGAGGCCGTAGCCATTTTGAATCGCCTGGGGCCCGGGGCGCTGATGGCGAAGTCAGATATCGAGTCAGCGTTCCGATTGCTCCCGGTACACCCAGACGACCAGCGTCTCCTAGGATTCATGTTTCAGGGTTGTTATTACATGGATAGGTGTATGCCAATGGGGTGCTCTATATCCTGTGCTTATTTCGAGAAATTCAGTAGTTTTCTACAATGGGTCTTCACAAAGAAAACAGGTTTCCAAGATGTAATGCACTACCTTGATGATTTTCTGTTTCTTGGGGCAGCCGGGGATCTTGAATGTGGCCGGGCCTTGGCCGAATTTTGTGTGTTAATGAAACAGTTTGGTGTGCCATTGACGCCGGGTAAAACAGTGGGTCCTACGACTTGCCTCGAGTTTCTGGGGATCGAGTTGGACTCCATTGAAGGGTGTTTCCGTTTGCCAGCTGAGAAAGTGTTGAAGTTCAGGGCTGCGCTGCAAGTGTGTATAAATGCATCAAAAGTTACGCTGCAATAATTACAGCAGTTGGTGGGACAGTTGAATTTTGCCTTGAGGGTAATACCAATGGCCCGCCCCCTTTTCCCGTTCAATTGCCCAAGCGATGGTCGGCCTTAAAGAGTGCCATCATCGCACGAGACTATCGGCCGAGATCCGCCAGGACATGCGTATTTGGTTAGCATTTCTGGCGGACTTCAATGGTAGAATCGTCTGGAATGAACCAGCCGTATCTTCTGAAGAGCTGGGGCTATGGACAGATTCAGCAGGAAGCATAGGTTTTGGCGCCATCTTCGGCACGAAATGGTCGGCACAAAGATGGCCGACATGGTGGCATGAGAATGGTCTGACGAGTAATATTGCTTTCCTGGAACTGTTTCCCATCTTGGTGGCCTTGAGAACATGGCCCGATGGGTTCAAAGATCACTCTGTCATATTTTGGTCTGACAATATGACCGTGGTCGAGTGCATCAATAGTCAGGCAGCACGTTGTAAACTGATTTTAAGACTGCTTAAGGAAATTGTTTTACTATGTATGCAATTGAACGTGCTATTCAGAGCAAAGCATGTTCCGGGGGTGATGAATCAGGCGGCTGACGCACTGTCTCGTTTTCAAATGCAGGCTTTTTCGGGTTTCCTCCCCTCAGCGGACCCAGAGCCGGCACCCTTTCCCGAAGCTCTCTGGTCTCTCGGTGCCCCGAACTTCGTCACCTCGTGGGAGAGAGTCTAGCACCAAGGACGAGGAAGGCATATGAAGGGGCGTTTCGGGCCTATTTAGCCTTTTTGGGGAGTGATAGAGAGCGACTTTGGGGTCACGAGGAATGGGTAGTGAATTTCCTGATGTCCTTACGTAGGGCTGGGAAATCGGTGGCTACGGCCCAGAGGCATCGTGCTGCCATTTCCTTTGTTGCCAGAGCGCACGCTATCCAGGACCCAACAGCGTCTTTCGTTGTACAGAAAGCGCTGCGTGGGTGGCAACGCCTTGAGGGTCGCAGAGTAGATGAAAGGCGCCCGATAGGTTTGGATAGATTGTCCCAGTTGTTGGCCACACTCCCGGCCACATGTTCATCTCAATTTGAGGCGGTGCTGTTCCGAGCCGCTTTTACGCTAGCATTTCACGGAGCGATGCGGGTAAGCGAACTAGTTGCAAGGAACAAACTGGATGTGGCAGGGGGTTTGTGCCGTGGACACGTTCAGATCAGGGGAGAAACAATGACTGTCTCCTTTGTAAAGTCCAAGACTGATCAAGATGGGATGGGTGACTGCGTCATCATACGCAGGATTCCTGGGTCCTCCATATGTCCGGTGAAGTGTTTAGAGGATTACCTAGCACGAAGGGTGGCATCATGGGGGGGGACTTTGTTAAGACACGCTGACGCCACCCCACTGACGAAATTTCAGTTTCAGCGGGTGCTTGCGATGTCAATTGCCGCTGCGGGCTTGAACCCGGGCGAATTTGGGACCCATTCCTTTCGGATAGGGGCTGCTACGGAAGCTACAGCCAGGGGTCTTAATGTTGAGCAAGTGAAACGAGTGGGGCGTTGGTCCTCCAATTGTTATAAAAGATACGTGCGGTTGCACATGTTGTGAAGCTGTAATAATGTACTCACGCTTCTTGTTTTTGTTTGGTTTTCAGTTACGCAAGCCTACGAGGCGGGGCGGACTATGCAGTCGACCCTACACCGGGCCAGCGGTCAGACATCACCGGCTGTGAAAAAGGAGGTGTGGGTCGTGGGCCACTCATACGTGAGGCGTGCCGCAGACGTATTCAAAGCAGGTGACATGATTCACGTAGCTGGGGAATACGGGTACAGGATGTCCTTCTACGGAAGGGGCGGTCTCTGTATTGACCAGTTTCAAACATTTTTCGAGGGTTTGTTAGGGCGGACAAGGTCACCGCCGTCTATAGTTATAGTGCATGTCGGGGGCAATGATTTGGTCACCATCGGTAGACGACTACTCCTGGAGGCAATGCTTTCCACTGTAAGTTGGTTGGCGAGGAGAGTTCCGGGGTGCACGATTGCATGGTCCCATTTGATTCCACGAAAGGTGTGGCGGGGGGCTATCTCTATTCCTGCTTTGAACCATTCTGTTAGAAAGCTTAACAATAAAGTGAGTAGGTTGTTCCGTTCCAGGACATTGCATTCTATTTCTCATAGCTGTATTAATGATGACAGTATGTATTTGGGGGAGGGTGTGCATTTGTCTTGGGTGGGGAATGAGTTACTCTTAGGAGACTTCTTAGCATGGTTAAAATCGTTGAAACATGACCTTTAGGTAGGAGTTTTGTGGGGGGTCCGGATAGCCGGTCAACTATCCGGCCAGTGGCGGTAAGGTCATGATCGGTGAGCACTAATTGGAAGATCCCTATGAGTGGGCGTCACCCAACACGGATGGGAGCGCTCGGGGGAGGTGGCCTTTGGCCCCTCAACGGGGAGGCGGTCCCTTCTAAGGATGGGTCGCCGAAAGAAGAGGAAAGGCGGTCAAGGCCCC
Source organism: Lissotriton vulgaris (assembly GCF_964263255.1). Taxonomy (NCBI): domain Eukaryota; kingdom Metazoa; phylum Chordata; class Amphibia; order Caudata; family Salamandridae; genus Lissotriton; species Lissotriton vulgaris. Next base: position 854,362,559 of record NC_141697.1, on the reverse strand, counting down.
TTCCTGTGTAGGAGGGGTTACAGCCCCCTCCTGGGGAATTTCCCGGGGCCTGTGACATCTGCGACGGCAGATGCGGTAAGTTGTGTGGGGTTGGGGGGAGGTCTACGATACCTTCTAGATACCTCACACGAGTCTTCGAACGACCTTTAACTGGCGTCGAGTTGATAAGTGCCCCCGTCAAGTCAAGGGAAATTGGTAGTAGTTGCACTTGAGTACGCCTCAGTGCTGTCGCCCCTCCCAAGTGGGGGGGGTATGTCTGGTTAGGGATCTTGACACCGGTTACGACCTTGCCGTTGGCCCTTAAACGTTAGGATGTACAATTTCAATATTTCAAGTAAATGTTTTGTAGGATGTTAGTTCGGCTAGGAGAACCTCTGTATTAGAGAATCTGTTAAGGTTAGCCAAACATCGCAATGTGGTATGAAATTGTACATTAATGTTTAAATGTTTTAATTTTTTGTTTTAATAAATACGGCCGGGAGGGTCACTCCCTCCCACTTCCAAAAACTTCAAGAACTGTTTCCGGTTTCCCTCCTTTTGGGGATTGTGTTGAGAGGGGGTGGCGGGTATCTCAGCCATATGGAAAGGGGCGACCACTCGGTCCCCCCGAACGTATGGCTGAGTGCCTCGATCCCCCCGGGAAGCCATTTTTGGGCGGGAGGCGCGTCTCGGCTGGTATGCCCGAAGCGGCGTAGCCGGGGCGCGCTTTTTCCCGCCCTAGAGTGGGCTGGCCTAGACACTGACGCGGCCGGCCACGCCCTCGGGGCAGGCAGGGGCGGGTTTACGCCCGCCCTGAAGATGGATAAAAAGGGACGCAAGACCAGAAGACATCCTCTTGTTCCTGTGCTCTGAAGCTGCACCTCCTCGCTGCACGTGAGCTCGAGACGGAACGAAGAGCCAATTTTGACCCACCCACCAGCCCCTGAGGACAGCCAGTTGTTTTAATAAAATTGATCAATTATTCTATTTCGTTTACAGGTTGTTTTAGTGTTATGTTGATGTTGAATGTGTAATAAAGATTGGTCTAATTTTACAAGTTTGTGATTAAAGAACTTCGGATTTAAGGTCCATTTATAAACAGGCTTTTTCGGTCATAGTGGCCAATGTAGTTTCGTTTAGTTAGCATTTGTCGTATTTATTTTGGTCGGGCGGTAAGGTCATGATCGGTGAGCACTAATTGGAAGATCCCTATGAGTGGGCGTCACCCAACACGGATGGGAGCGCTCGGGGGAGGTGGCCTTTGGCCCCTCAACGGGGAGGCGGTCCCTTCTAAGGATGGGTCGCCGAAAGAAGAGGAAAGGCGGTCAAGGCCCCTTCCTGTGTAGGAGGGGTTACAGCCCCCTCCTGGGGAATTTCCCGGGGCCAGTGACATCTGCGACGGCAGATGCGGTAAGTTGTGTGGGGTTGGGGGGAGGTCTACGATACCTTCTAGATACCTCACACGAGTCTTCGAACGACCTTTAACTGGCGTCGAGTTGATAAGTGCCCCCGTCAAGTCAAGGGAAATTGGTAGTAGTTGCACTTGAGTACGCCTCAGTGCTGTCGCCCCTCCCAAGTGGGGGGGGGGTATGTCTGGTTAGGGATCTTGACACCGGTTACGACCTTGCCGTTGGCCCTTAAACGTTAGGATGTACAATTTCAATATTTCAAGTAAATGTTTTGTAGGATGTTAGTTCGGCTAGGAGAACCTCTGTATTAGAGAATCTGTTAAGGTTAGCCAAACATCGCAATGTGCTATGAAATTGTACATTAATGTTTAAATGTTTTAATTTTTTGTTTTAATAAATACGGCCGGGAGGGTCACTCCCTCCCACTTCCAAAAACTTCAAGAACTGTTTCCGGTTTCCCTCCTTTTGGGGATTGTGTTGAGAGGGGGTGGCGGGTATCTCAGCCATATTGTTTTTTGCTTTTTGATAATGCTTGATATCAACATTTGCAAAATAGAGGATTTGTATTTTGGGAAACAGTGAGGTTTCAAAAGTGATATTGAGTGGTTGTACATAGGTTCTGCGCAGTGTTTCTAAAATGTTATTGAAAAAACGATTTTGGGTGCAAATCAATGGTATTTTCATTTGGCCCTTATTTATGATTGCCTTGTGCAGCCGGTGCATCACTTTAAACATGGGAAATAAGTGACGCTCTTGTGGCGCAAGGCCTTCATAAATAAGGCCCTGAGTTTGTTTGCTGTTGGTTTTTTTTTTGCTTTTTGATAATGCTTGACATCAACATTTGCAAGATAGAGGATTTGTATTTTGGGAAACAGTGAGGTTTCAAAAGTGATATTGAGTGGTTGTACAAAGGTTCTGCGCAGTGTTTCTAAAATGTTATTCAAAAAACGATTTTAGGTGCAAATCAATGGTATTTTCATGTGGCCCTTATTTATGATTGCCTTGTGCAGCCGGTGCATCACTTTATACATGGGAAATAAGTGACGCTATTGTGGCGCAAGGCCTTCATAAATAAGGCCTTGAATTTGTTTGCTGTTGTTTTTTTTTTTTGCTTTTTGATAATGCTTGATATCAACATTTGCAAGATAGAGGATTTGTATTTTGGGAAACAGCGAGGTTTCAAAAGTGAAATTGAGTGGTTCTACATAGGTTCTGCGCAGTGTTTCTAAAATGTTATTCAAAAAACGATTTTGGGTGCAAATCAATGGTATTTTCATTTGGCCCTTATTTATGATTGCCTTGTGCAGCCGGTGCATCACTTTAAACATGGGAAATAAGTGACGCTCTGGTGACGCAAGGCCTTCATAAATAAGGCCTTGAGTTTGTTTTGCTGTTTTTTTTTTTTGCTTTTTGATAATGCTTGATATCAACATTTGCAAGATAGAGGATTTGTATTTTTGGAAACAGTGAGGTTTCAAAAGTGATATTGAGTGGTTGTACATAGGTTCTGCGCAGTGTTTCTAAAATGTTATTCAAAAAACGATTTTGGGTGCAAATCAATGGTATTTTCATTTGGCCCTTATTTATGACTGCCTTGTGGCACCGGTGCATCACTTTAAACATGGTAAATAAGTGAGGCTCTTGTGGCGCAAGGCTTTCATAAATAAGGTCCTGAGTTTGTTTGCTGTTGGTTTGTTTTTTGCTTTTTGATAATGCTTGATATCAACATTTGCAAAATAGAGGATTTGTATTTTGGGAAACAGTGAGGTTTCAAAAGTGATATTGAGTGGTTGTACATAGGTTCTGCGCAGTGTTTCTAAAATGTTATTCAAAAAACGATTTTGGGTGCAAATCAATGGTATTTTCATTTGGCCCTTATTTATGATTGCCTTGTGCAGCCGGTGCATCACTTTAAACATGGGAAATAAGTGACGCTCTTGTGGCGCAAGGCCTTCATAAATAAGGCCCTGAGTTTGTTTGCTGTTGATTTGTTTTTTGCTTTTTGATAATGCTTGATATCAACATTTGCAAAATAGAGGATTTGTATTTTGGGAAACAGTGAGGTTTCAAAAGTGAAATTGAGTGGTTGTATATAGGTTCTGCGCAGTGTTTCTAAAATGTTATTCAAAAAACGATTTTGGGTGCAAATCAATGGCATTTTCATTTGGCCCTTATTTATGATTGCCTTGTGCAGCCGGTGCATCACTTTAAACATGGGAAATAAGTGACGCTCTTGTGGCGCAAGGCCTTCATAAATAATTCCCTGAGTTTGTTTGCTGTTGGTTTTTTTTTTTGCTTTTTGATAATGCTTGATATCAACATTTGCAAGATAGAGGATTTGTATTTTGGGAAACAGTGAGGTTTCAAAAGTGATATTGAGTGGTTGTACAAAGGTTCTGCGCAGTGTTTCTAAAATGTTATTCAAAAAACGATTTTAGGTGCAAATCAATGGTATTTTCATGTGGCCCTTATTTATGATTGCCTTGTGCAGCCGGTGCATCACTTTATATATGGGAAATAGGTGACGCTCTGGTGACGCAAGGCCTTCATAAATAAGGCCTTGAGTTTGTTTTTTGTTTTTTTTTTGCTTTTTGATAATGCTTGATATCAACATTTGCAAGATAGAGGATTTGTATTTTTGGAAACAGTGAGGTTTCAAAAGTGATATTGAGTGGTTGTACATAGGTTCTGCGCAGTGTTTCTAAAATGTTATTCAAAAAACGATTTTGGGTGCAAATCAATGGTATTTTCATTTGGCCCTTATTTATGACCGCCTTGTGGCACCGGTGCATCACTTTAAACATGGTAAATAAGTGACGCTCTTGTGGCGCAAGGCTTTCATAAATAAGGTCCTGAGTTTGTTTGCTGTTGGCTTGTTTTTTGCTTTTTGATAATGCTTGATATCAACATTTGCAAAATAGAGGATTTGTATTTTGGGAAACAGTGAGGTTTCAAAAGTGATATTGAGTGGTTGTACATAGGTTCTGCGCAGTGTTTCTAAAATGTTATTCAAAAAACGATTTTGGGTGCAAATCAATGGTATTTTCATTTGGCCCTTATTTATGATTGCCTTGTGCAGCCGGTGCATCACTTTATACATGGGAAATAAGTGACGCTCTTGTGGCGCAAGGCCTTCATAAATAAGGCCCTGAGTTTGTTTGCTGTTGGTTTGTTTTTTGCTTTTTGATAATGCTTGATATCAACATTTGCAAAATAGAGGATTTGTATTTTGGGAAACAGTGAGGTTTCAAAAGTGATATTGAGTGGTTGTACATAGGTTCTGCGCAGTGTTTCTAAAATGTTATTCAAAAAACGATTTTGGGTGCAAATCAATGGTATTTTCATTTGGCCCTTATTTATGATTGCCTTGTGCAGCCGGTGCATCACTTTATACATGGGAAATAAGTGACGCTCTTGTGGCACAAGGCCTTCATAAATAAGGCCTTGAGTTTGTTTGCTGTTGTTTTTTTTTTGCTTTTTGATAATGCTTGATATCAACATTTGCAAAATAGAGGATTTGTATTTTGGGAAACAGTGAGGTTTCAAAAGTGATATTGAGTGGTTGTACATAGGTTCTGCGCAGTGTTTCTAAAATGTTATTGAAAAAACGATTTTGGGTGCAAATCAATGGTATTTTCATTTGGCCCTTATTTTTGATTACCTTGTGCAGCCGGTGCATCACTTTAAACATGGGAAATAAGTGACGCTCTTGTGACGCAAGGCCTTCATAAATATGGCCTTGAGTTTGTTTGCTGTTTTTTTTTTTTTGCTTTTTGATAATGCTTGATATCAACATTTGCAAGATAGAGGATTTGTATTTTTGGAAACAGTGAGGTTTCAAAAGTGATATTGAGTGGTTGTACATAGGTTCTGCGCAGTGTTTCTAAAATGTTATTCAAAAAACGATTTTGGGTGCAAATCAATGGTATTTTCATTTGGCCCTAATTTATGATTGCCTTGTGCAGCCGGTGCATCACTTTAAACATGGTAAATAAGTGACGCTCTTGTGGCGCAAGGCCTTCATAAATAAGGCCCTGAGTTTGTTTGCTGTTGGTTTGTTTTTTGCTTTTTGATAATGCTTGATATCAACATTTGCAAAATAGAGGATTTGTATTTTGGGAAACAGTGAGGTTTCAAAAGTGATATTGAGTGGTTGTACATAGGTTCTGCGCAGTGTTTCTAAAATGTTATTGAAAAAACGATTATGGGTGCAAATCGATGGTATTTTCATTTGGCCCTTATTTATGATTGCCTTGTGCAGCCGGTGCATCACTTTAAACATGGGAAATAAGTGACGCTCTTGTGGCGCAAGGCCTTCATAAATAAGGCCCTGAGTTTGTTTGCTGTTGGTTTGTTTTTTGCTTTTTGATAATGCTTGATATCAACATTTGCAAAATAGAGGATTTGTATTTTGGGAAACAGTGAGGTTTCAAAAGTGATATTGAGTGGTTGTACATAGGTTCTGCGCAGTGTTTCTAAAATGTTATTCAAAAAACGATTTTGGGTGCAAATCAATGGTATTTTCATTTGGCCCTTATTTATGACTGCCTTGTGGCACCGGTGCATCACTTTAAACATGGTAAATAAGTGAGGCTCTTGTGGCGCAAGGCTTTCATAAATAAGGTCCTAAGTTTGTTTGCTGTTGGTTTGTTTTTTGCTTTTTGATAATGCTTGATATCAACATTTGCAAAATAGAGGATTTGTATTTTGGGAAACAGTGAGGTTTCAAAAGTGATATTGAGTGGTTGTACATAGGTTCTGCGCAGTGTTTCTAAAATGTTATTCAAAAAACGATTTTGGGTGCAAATCAATGGTATTTTCATTTGGCCCTTATTTATGATTGCCTTGTGCAGCCGGTGCATCACTTTAAACATGGGAAATAAGTGACGCTCTTGTGGCGCAAGGCCTTCATGAATAAGGCCCTGAGTTTGTTTGCTGTTGATTTGTTTTTTGCTTTTTGATAATGCTTGATATCAACATTTGCAAAATAGAGGATTTGTATTTTGGGAAACAGTGAGGTTTCAAAAGTGAAATTGAGTGGTTGTACATAGGTTCTGCGCAGTGTTTCTAAAATGTTATTCAAAAAACGATTTTGGGTGCAAATCAATGGCATTTTCATTTGGCCCTTATTTATGATTGCCTTGTGCAGCCGGTGCATCACTTTAAACATGGTAAATAAGTGACGCTCTTGTGGCGCAAGGCCTTCATATATAAGGCCCTGAGTTTGTTTGCTGTTGGTTTGTTTTTTGCTTTTTGATAATGCTTGATATCAACATTTGCAAAATAGAGGATTTGTATTTTGGGAAACAGTGAGGTTTCAAAAGTGATATTGAGTGGTTGTACATAGGTTCTGCGCAGTGTTTCTAAAATGTTATTCAAAAAACGATTTTGGGTGCAAATCAATGGTATTTTCATTTGGCCCTTATTTATGACTGCCTTGTGGCACCGGTGCATCACTTTAAACATGGTAAATAAGTGAGGCTCTTGTGGCGCAAGGCTTTCATAAATAAGGTCCTGAGTTTGTTTGCTGTTGGTTTGTTTTTTGCTTTTTGATAATGCTTGATATCAACATTTGCAAAATAGAGGATTTGTATTTTGGGAAACAGTGAGGTTTCAAAAGTGATATTGAGTGGTTGTACATAGGTTCTGCGCAGTGTTTCTAAAATGTTATTCAAAAAACGATTTTGGGTGCAAATCAATGGTATTTTCATTTGGCCCTTATTTATGATTGCCTTGTGCAGCCGGTGCATCACTTTAAACATGGGAAATAAGTGACGCTCTTGTGGCGCAAGGCCTTCATAAATAAGGCCCTGAGTTTGTTTGCTGTTGATTTGTTTTTTGCTTTTTGATAATGCTTGATATCAACATTTGCAAAATAGAGGATTTGTATTTTGGGAAACAGTGAGGTTTCAAAAGTGAAATTGAGTGGTTGTACATAGGTTCTGCACAGTGTTTCTAAAATGTTATTCAAAAAACGATTTTGGGTGCAAATCAATGGCATTTTCATTTGGCCCTTATTTATGATTGCCTTGTGCAGCCGGTGCATCACTTTAAACATGGTAAATAAGTGACGCTCTTGTGGCGCAAGGCCTTCATAAATAAGGCCCTGAGTTTGTTTGCTGTTGGTTTGTTTTTTGCTTTTTGATAATGCTTGATATCAACATTTGCAAAATAGAGGATTTGTATTTTGGGAAACAGTGAGGTTTCAAAAGTGATATTGAGTGGTTGTACATAGGTTCTGTGCAGTGTTTCTAAAATGTTATTGAAAAAACGATTATGGGTGCAAATCGATGGTATTTTCATTTGGCCCTTATTTATGATTGCCTTGTGCAGCCGGTGCATCACTTTAAACATGGGAAATAAGTGACGCTCTTGTGGCGCAAGGCCTTCATAAATAAGGCCCTGAGTTTGTTTGCTGTTGGTTTGTTTTTTGCTTTTTGATAATGCTTGATATCAACATTTGCAAAATAGAGGATTTGTATTTTGGGAAACAGTGAGGTTTCAAAAGTGATACTGAGTGGTTGTACATAGGTTCTGCGCAGTGTTTCTAAAATGTTATTCAAAAAACGATTTTGGGTGCAAATCAATGGTATTTTCATTTGGCCCTTATTTATGATTGCCTTGTGCAGCCGGTGCATCACTTTAAACATGGGAAATAAGTGACGCTCTTGTGGCGCAAGGCCTTCATAAATAAGGCCCTGAGTTTGTTTGCTGTTGATTTGTTTTTTGCTTTTTGATAATGCTTGATATCAACATTTGCAAAATAGAGGATTTGTATTTTGGGAAACAGCGAGGTTTCAAAAGTGAAATTGAGTGGTTGTACATAGGTTCTGCGCAGTGTTTCTAAAATGTTATTCAAAAAACGATTTTGGGTGCAAATCAATGGCATTTTCATTTGGCCCTTATTTATGATTGCCTTGTGCAGCCGGTGCATCACTTTAAACATGGTAAATAAGTGACGCTCTTGTGGCGCAAGGCCTTCATAAATAAGGCCCTGAGTTTGTTTGCTGTTGGTTTGTTTTTTGCTTTTTGATAATGCTTGATATCAACATTTGCAAAAGAGAGGATTTGTATTTTGGGAAACAGTGAGGTTTCAAAAGTGATATTGAGTGGTTGTACATAGGTTCTGCGCAGTGTTTCTAAAATGTTATTGAAAAAACGATTTTGGGTGCAAATCAATGGTATTTTCATTTGGCCCTTATTTATGATTGCCTTGTGTAGCCGGTGCATCACTTTAAACATGGGAAATAAGTGACGCTCTTGTGGCGCAAGGCCTTCATAAATAAGGCCCTGAATTTGTTTGCTGTTGGTTTGTTTTTTGCTTTTTGATAATGCTTGATATCAACATTTGCAAGATAGAGGATTTGTATTTTGGGAAACAGTGAGGTTTCAAAAGTGATATTGAGTGGTTGTACAAAGGTTCTGCGCAGTGTTTCTAAAATGTTATTCAAAAAACGATTTTAGGTGCAAATCAATGGTATTTTCATGTGGCCCTTATTTATGATTGCCTTGTGCAGCCGGTGCATCACTTTATACATGGGAAATAAGTGACGCTATTGTGGCGCAAGGCCTTCATAAATAAGGCCTTGAATTTGTTTGCTGTTGTTTCTTTTTTTGCTTTTTGATAATGCTTGATATCAACATTTGCAAGATAGAAGATTTGTATTTTGGGAAACAGCGAGGTTTCAAAAATGAAATTGAGTGGTTCTACATAGGTTCTGCGCAGTGTTTCTAAAATGTTATTCAAAAAACGATTTTGGGTGCAAATCAATGGTATTTTCATTTGGCCCTTATTTATGATTGCCTTGTGCAGCCGGTGCATCACTTTAAACATGGGAAATAAGTGACGCTCTGGTGACGCAAGGCCTTCATAAATAAGGCCTTGAGTTTGTTTTGCTGGGTTTTTTTTTGCTTTTTGATAATGCTTGATATCAACATTTGCAAGATAGAGGATTTGTGTTTTTGGAAACAGTGAGGTTTCAAAAGTGATATTGAGTGGTTGTACATAGGTTCTGCGCAGTGTTTCTAAAATGTTATTCAAAAAACGATTTTGGGTGCAAATCAATGGTATTTTCATTTGGCCCTTATTTATGACCGCCTTGTGGCACCGGTGCATCACTTTAAACATGGTAAATAAGTGACGCTCTTGTGGTGCAAGGCTTTCATAAATAAGGTCCTGAGTTTGTTTGCTGTTGGTTTGTTTTTTGCTTTTTGATAATGCTTGATATCAACATTTGCAAAATAGAGGATTTGTGTTTTGGGAAACAGTGAGGTTTCAAAAGTGATATTGAGTGGTTGTACATAGGTTCTGCGCAGTGTTTCTAAAATGTTATTCAAAAAACGATTTTGGGTGCAAATCAATTGTATTTTCATTTGGCCCTTATTTATGATTGCCTTGTGCAGCCGGTGCATCACTTTAAACATGGGAAATAAGTGACGCTTGAAGGACTGGGTTATTTAAGACCCAGCGGTGCCAGGGGACAACACCTGAAACCTTCGTGGGTAACCTGCTCCGGCGTACAAATGACAGAGACACGGGACACTTCCTTCAGCGTCAAAGATTTGAGGTTTATTACTGCAGGGAACACAGAAGTCACAGCAAGTACAACACGTGCAACTTGGGGAGACTGCTTCAAATTGCTGCAAGTGGGTCGCTCCTTTTATACATGTTTCTCCCATTGGGTTACACGGTACACAAAGGTTTACAACTCGGTTCCCATAATTATCCCCAAAAGGGGTCGCTTTGGTCACTTTGATACATTCAGAGTCCGAAACATAAGTGCGAAAACATTTGGCCGTTCCCAACTGTAAAAACCCATCTTCCCACCATTAGTACATTCCAATCAGCAGTAAAACAGATTGAAGAAGGAACAAGGACAGGTGCAGAGGAAGATGGAAACAGTGGGGAGATCGGAAAGGGTGTAAAAGAGGAGGTATCGGGAAACACGAGCCACAGGCATCAAAGGGACGTGCCTAATGAGATGCACGGCTGAGACAATAAACCGGTACGGCAAGATGAGCCTCGAGCCAGGCCATCTGCCTTACAGTATCATCCCCCTCATCATAAAGACACTTTCAAAGGACATGTGTCTTCCGCAGATATCTTGGGAATCCCAGGGTCGTGAAGCGGACAACGTCCGTTCGCTGGCTACTTGAGGGCAAGAGACAAAATGGATGCCGTATCTAAGATGGAACCCGTGGGTACAGATAGAAAAACCCCCGAAACAGACGAACGGTTTAGGTTAGCACAGCGAAACTGCGTACACCCACTAAACTCGTCATTTGCGGTTCGTAGATACCAGACTCGACCATATTCGTGCGAGTCGGAAACACCACTTACAATCGTCACGGAACCTCAGACGCTCCTTTTGCCCTCATGTAGGAAAGCACTAGTCAGAATCATATTCGATATTCAACAGACCATCTAGATGTTGCTGTAACATCGCTCTGTCCAACCGAGCTCCTCTGGTAACAGGTGGTTGCCTTATACACGTCGTAGCACAGAGGCCACATAAGGCAGGACCACACTGCACACAAAGGCAGCACGTGAACAGGAACGCCACAACAACTCCGACAATCATCAGAATCTTCCAACCCCAAGTCGACATCAGGCCCCAAAACCACCCAAGCAGCGTCCAATCCCCTACGTCCACGTGTATGGACTCAGAGATCTTATGCAACTTTGAGATGGCTTGATAGACGGTCGGAGCATTATCTGGAATGAAAATACAGCAGCTCGAATGGATCACCTTACATACCCCACCTCGATCTGCTAAGATCACGTCTAAAACCATACGATTTTGTAATGTCATAAGTCTATCCGCCTGAAGTTCTGTGGTGATATTACCAAGGGCACTGGCAGTAATATTAGCTGTCGATTCCACCACCCGAGTCAACTGTCTCAAGTTCCTACTATTAGCCATAGGCCCCCAAAACTGGAGGAAACCCTTGAAAAAGTCTCCTGCCTCTTGACCGGCAGTGTCCTCTTCGCTAATTACGCCTCTCACAACTCTAGTCTTGTGATAATCTGCATCTACAGTGAACGTCGGAGGCAACAGATTTGCAATAAAACATGAGCCCACAAAGTCGGAGGGCAACCATGCATACGCACGATCATGGCAGACAAAGTATGTACCCTTGGCAGCCAGAAACACAGGGGAAGAGACCATCGGCAGAATGTAATTCTCGGAGCAAGCACTCTCTCCAAGACGAGCTTTCGATCTTCGGCCACGACCCATTAGACAGAAATTACCAATGTGGGGTACAACCCATATCGGAGGCGAGCTTCTAAGCTGTTTTTCACTGGTGAGCGCACTATACTCGACCTTACTCAGGACCCTATAGGCCTGTACTTCTTCCTCTGGTATGAGCGACGGCTCATAGATATCTCTATCCAAATCTTCTATCGCTATAGACAAAGGCTTATGATACGAGCCAGGGCCAGAGTAGGGAGAACGTGGCTCTCGACTGGGGTAAGAATCTAGTGCGCTTCGAAACATTGTTTGGAATGCTCGAGCTGAACCCTGAGAACTATACGGTAAAACCAGATATGGAATTCCCTTATCCGTGGTATGTGGCATCAGCCCACACACCCAACAATTAGTAGTGTTAACCACTAACTGGTGCTGGTGAAGGAGCTGAATAAAGGAATTATTGCGGAATTCTGCACGTCTAGCCTGCTCGTGTTCGGGTAAGATATGGAAAGAATGAGGGGATGCAGTGGAGGTAAGTTTAGGGTCAGAAGTAGGAGTAGGTATGGCAGAAGGTAAGAAGTACGACATCATGTAATACACCCCACCCGCCAATAATGCAGAAATAGTCAAAAGTAACACGAATATTTGAAACATAAAACATTTGGTACGACTAAGTTGTTGCAGTTTGAATCTTTGTGCCTGAGCTTCTTCCAAGTCCATCAGCTTCGAAAACGCCATCCCCTATGACCGTCCGCAACGTTTCTTGACGCACTTCGTTCTGTGTAGCAGTAGTCAATCCCTAGGAGTTCCCAGGAACCGACGGTCTTTAACCTAGCGTCAAGACCTACTAACCAGAAGGAAGTACACGCGCGGCCCTACGGCCTTTATTTATAATATATATACAAAAATGTCTCTCAGCTGTGGAAGCAAAAATACATGTGGAACGAAACTTCAATATTTATATATATACAAAAATAATTACAATGATACGGGTGTTCAGACTGATCGTGGAAAACGGGATAATGCAATTGTCAAGGGACAGAACAAAATCTTTTTATTTGTCCTTAGTACTGGATCGCAAAAAGTATCGAGTTTTCCCAGCACGTGTCTGTTCATCAAACAAAGGATCCGTTGAGGGAACAGAGTTCTGCTGATCAGTCGAATGTTCTGGTCTTTAGTCTTTTGGTAACAAATGTTCAACAGTGTCTTTCTGCTGCACTGAGGATTCTCCGACAGGTTGTGCGTCGCTAAAAGGTACAAAAGCCGGCAATCCTTCGTATTCAGCTGAAGCAATACCACTCCTCACCCACGAGTCTGCCGGTAACGGTATAGGAACTTTCTTCGTATGGGTGGCATGCACCCAATTTTTCTGGCCCTCTAGACGAACGGCAGTTCTCGTGGCAAGGAGAACCTGGTAGGGTCCAGTGAAGCGGGGTTCCAAATTCTTCTTACGGGCAAAATTGCGCGTCACCACCCAATCTCCGGGCTGGAGCTGGTGGCCTGGACCCTCCGTCTGCGTCGGCAATGCTTCGTAAACCTGTTGGTGAATTAACCTCAGTTTAGCAGTCAGATCATGGAGATAGTCAATCAACATTGGGTACTCAAGATTACAGAACACACCCGGTCTAGGGACCCCCCAAACATTTGCAGGACGACCGAACACTATCTCGTAGGGACTGAGCCCTACTCGGGAGTGTACTGTCGCCCTTGTTGACAATAAAGCTAAGGGTAAAGCATCAGGCCATGAAAGACCAGTCGTAGCCTGAATCTTCGCCAGCTTTAGTTTAAGGGTGCCATTATACCCTTCAACCAAACCAGCTGACTGGGGATGATTGGCGCTATGGAATTTTTTATTATTTCCAAGGCCCTTACACACATTCTTCATCACACTCCCCACAAACTCACTTCCGTTATCAGACCACACAATCCGAGGCATTCCATACCGAGGAAAGTATTCCTTCAGTAGGATTTTCGCAGTTGACAAAGCAGTGTTGTCTTTGAGAGGATAGGCTTCAATCCATCGGGAGAATGCGTAAACCACAACTAAAACGTATTTCAGGTTATTGCATCGCTCCATATGGATGAAGTCCAATTGAATCACCTCAAAAGGACATGAAGGGGGAGCAAAACTACCAGGGGGTGTTGGGGTTCCCTTACCAGGATTGTATAACATACATACCATACAATTCTTAACCAGACGTTCAGCACATTTCATGATACCATCATTCTTCCACACAGGGGACAGCAACTTACAAATACCTTTCACGCTAATATGTGCTAACCCATGTGCCATTGTCACAACAGCCAGCACATACGCATCTGGCAACATCCATCTCTTATGTTCCGACAAATCAATCCAACAACCATTCGCGTCCAACTTTCCCGTACTTTCTTTCCACTTCGCCTTTTCAGTCTCGGTGGCCTCATTCTGTATCGCTTTCACACTCTCGATAGTATCCTCACACATACTCGTCTCTGTAGGCCACCTAACCGAACTCGTCACATACATTCGGGTGCTAAGGTTCCGGGCAGTCTCTTTAGCAGTCTCATCCGCAAATGCATTACCACGACCGACATCATCCGTCACCTTACGATGCGCACTACATTTAACAATCGCTACCTGCTTGGGCAGCGTAAGTGCATCCAAAAGATCATTCACAAGCTGACCATGCTGAATCTTCGTACCATGTGACGTCATAAAACCTCTCTCTCTCCACAACCGTCCAAAACTATGGGCGACGCCAAATGCATATTGGCTGTCGGTAAACACATTCACACGTTTCCCTTTCGCTAACACACACGCTCAAGTGAGAGCAATCAGTTCTGCAGCCTGGGCAGAGTTCTGATTCAATCTCGCAGCTTCCACAACAGTATTCAAAGTTACAACAGCATATGCAGTAGTCACATCACCATTCGGTAATTTAAAACATGAACCATTCACATACAAAGTTCCATCCGGGTTTTCCAAAGGAGTGTTTTTAAGGTCCACGCGACCTTTCGTTTCTTCTTCAGTCCTCAAATAGCAGTCATGCTCTGCTATTTCATCTGACTCTGTGCTAATTGGTAACAAAGTTGCCGGGTTCAGGACATTGCAACGCTTTATCTGAATATGACTTGCCAACAGCGTCAACTCATACCCAGACAACCTTGCACTCGTCAAGTGCTGAGTTTTCGTACGGTTTAACAGAGTGTCGACTGCATGCGGAACCATCACCGTAAGCATATTATCCATGACCAATCCTGCTGATTGTCGGATGGACACCGCAGCTGCCGCTGTTGCTCTCAGGCAACTTGGCAATGCTCTAGCTACCGGGTCCAAGGTCGAGGAAAAATATGCACATGGACGTTGCTTTCCACCAAAAGGTTGCGTTAAGACACTCAAAGCACAACCTTCCCTCTCGTGAACATATAATGTAAACGGCTTACTGTAGTCAGGGGTACCTAACACAGGAGCCGAACACAATGAATCACGCAATTCAGAAAAACTCTTCTGACATTCTTCCGTCCATGGTAAAGGAGTTGAAACATCCTTGCACGTAAGAGCCACCAATGGTTTCGCTAGCAATGAAAAATTTGGAATCCATTGCCTGCAATACGACGTGATACATAGAAAGGCACGCACATCTCTTTGGGTTGTTGGCACAGTCATCCGTGCAATTGCTGCAATTCTCTCTGGGGTCAACCGCCTTCCCTCCTTTGACAATAAGTGACCTAGATAGGTTACTTCTTGACAACAATATTGGAGTTTAGAAGGTGACACCTTGTGATGTAAGTCACAGAGATGTTGCAGCAACGACACCGTAGCAATTTTGCAAATGTCCTGAGTATCTGCAGCTACCAATAAGTCATCGACATATTGGATCAGGGCCGCACCAACCGGCAACGTAAACGCATCCAATTGACCCTTCAAGGCTTGACTGTAAATCGATGGACTCTCACAGTAGCCCTGAGGAGCACGTTTAAACCGGAAGCTACGACCACCAAGAGAAAAACCGAAAAGGTCTCTGCTTTCTTCGGCAATCGGAATACTAAAGAACGCATTCTTCAGATCGATCACCGAAAACCAAGATGCTGAAGCTGGAATCAGAGTCAGTAGCGCCGTGATGTCAGGCACAACGGGAAACTGAGGAATCACAATTTTATTTACCTCCCGTAAATCGATAACAAAACGATAAACAGGCGGCTTCGAGGGATCAGTACGTTTTAGAATGGGCAGAACAGGGCTGTTGCACACGTTTCCCCGAGTTTCTTCAATAACATCTTTCTCGATCAGATCATAGATGATCGCTAACAATGCACGTTCACCATCAAGAGAGATACGATACTGGGGAATACGTGGCAATCGCACGTTAGATTTCAGCTGAACAACGTAAGGGGAGATGTCAAGCAGGCCCACATCATTGGGACCTGTTGCCCACAAAGATGCAGGAAGAGAACTCAATTCCGGTGGAAGCTTATCGAGAGACAAGTACATAGGAGAGACAACCCTCTCACCCAAAGTAAGCTTTACTCCCGCAGGAGAACAATACAAAGTTGCATACAAACGTTTTAGCAAATCCAGGCCCAAAAGATTTTCACCACAACCAGTAGTCAAAATCAACGGAGCTTCAAGCTCACGAGGCCCAATTGTAAGGGGCAAAGGGCGTGAAACTGGATTGCTAACGGGGGCGCCAGAGAATCCAACGGAAACATTTGTTAAGCCAGACAAAGGTGCGCCAGGGAGTTTCGAATGCATTATGGAACTTTTCGCTGCACCAGTGTCCAACAGAAAAGGCTCAACGACGCCCGATGTAGCAACTGCGACGTAAGGCCCTCTCTGATCAACCGGAACTGATACCACTCCCTCTCCTTGTCTATGGCTGTCCTAGTAATTACTGTCGTCAGTTCCTTGATCGACGTAATAATCGTCTACATTGTACTGCGCAGATCGTCCTTGCGATGATCCACGTTGATCAAAACAGTTATTGGAATTCGATGAGTTGTCTGAACGATCATTTTGAGCACCACGACCTCTACCACGTGATGTCTGCTGAGAACCACCACGACCTCCTCTAGAGGAGTCACCACTATTACGATCATTTAGAACAGGACAATTGAATTTTAAGAGACCCTCCTATCTACAATAGGCACACTGATTGTATCCTAACGAAGACCTTTGGGAGGAGGAGTCATTTCGAGATTGCGATCTATTCGATTGTGGCTGCGATCGATTTCGCTGCTGTGAATCACTCTGATTCGAACGCGGAGGATAAGCCTGCTGTCACAACACTTTTGTTTTAAGTTCTTTCGTCTTTTTATCAGCGCGGTCATTCTCCTCTTTTTCTCTGTTCTCATAATACTGTGCCGTAGCCAATATTTGAGCCGAGGTAGAGACGGCCCACGCACTCTCAGAATTTTTCAATTTATTGCTCAAGTTGGGCAATAAGTTAGAGACAAATTTATCCACAAACAACCGTTGACCACCCTCAGTGCCCATATCCTGACCACTACGATCGATGAATGCCTCCTCAAATCTCGTAAAGAAATCAGAGACACTCTCGTCCTTTTTCTGCTTGCAAGCTGACAATTTGTCCCAGTTCACCCTCATAGCTGGCATAAGTGTTTTCATTAGCGTAATTATTCTCTGTGGGAGAGCCGTAATGAGCTGCTCGGGCTTAGCCCCACCAATTTGTCGTGTATCTGCCGCCGTAAGGGCAGTCCAATCACCACCCAATTCGTTCGCATGATCTTCCTGACGAATCTTAGCCCATACCGGTTGCGGTACGACATTGCCAAACAGCATATCGATATCGGCAAGATTCATTATTGTAGCGTCTACGAGCTGCGACAATTCTTTATAATATCCGCCAGGATTTTTGCGAGGGTCAGGCAAAGATTGCTTCACCTGTAACACTTCCGATTGTTTCCATGGGAGATTAATCCATACTCTCTGGAAATGTGGCAGAATAATAGGAACAGCATTAGCATCGCCTGGCATCCACACTGGTGGAACTTCCCGCATGGGAAACTGACCAGACGCATCTAACTGTCTCTCAACGTCCTCAACAAACAAAGCTTGAGGTATAGGAGTGGGACGAAAAGATAGCAACCGCTCAACAGCACGTCGAACGTTAGTATCCACTATCAGTCCGTTCGAGAACTGAAGCTGTAGATCAGACAAAGCGGTCAACACATCATCAGGTGCATCGGCCGATATCTGATCGCGCAAAACCTTGCACATTTCTTCGAAAACGTATCTCTGTGTCGGAATATTAAATTGACAGAACGTTTCAAGTACAGCACGTGGAGGATTTCTAAGAGGATATGTCATCCAACCCATCGCCATATTATACAGCGCGGCACGCTCCCTATTACCGGGAAGCTGGCTACGCCTTTGAGGACCGTCCGAACCAGCGGACTCAAGAATAGGTCCAAGAGAATTAAAGAAGTTAGCCGCAACAGGAGAGGTACGACATTGAGTAGACGGAGAAGTATAACATAAGGGATTAACAAGAGGAGTAGAGACAGACGAAGCAACAGGAGTAAGTAAAACAGGAGCGGTAGCGGGAGCAGGAGTATGTGGAAGTACAAGCGGAGGAGCAGTAGGAACAGCAGTAGGCAAAGGAGCAGGAATAGTCGGAAGAACAGGTGCAGGTTGAGGAACAGGTTGAGGAACAACAGGAGGAACAACAAGAGGAACAGGAGCAGGGGGGACCACAGGAGCTGCGGTACCCTGTGCATACGGAGGTCTGGGTTATTTAAGACCCAGCGGTGCCAGGGGACAACACCTGAAACCTTCGTGGGTAACCTGCTCCGGCGTACAAATGACAGAGACACGGGACACTTCCTTCGGCGTCAAAGATTCGAGGTTTATTACTGCAGGGAACAAAGAAGTCACAGCAAGTACAACACGTGCAACTTGGGGAGACTGCTTCAAATTGCTGCAAGTGGGTCGCTCCTTTTATACATGTTTCTCCCATAGGGTTACACGGTACACAAAGGTTTACAACTCGGTTCCCATAATTATCCCCAAAAGGGGTCGCTTTGGTCACTTTGATACATTCAGAGTCCGAAACATAAGTGCGAAACATTTGGCGGTTCCCAACTGTAAAAACCCATCTTCCCACCATTAGTACATTCCAATCAGCAGTAAAACAGATCGAAGAAGGAACAAGGGCAGGTGCAGAGGAAGATGGAAACAGTGGGGAGATCGGAAAGGGTGTAAAAGAGGAGGTATCGGGAAACACGAGCCACAGGCATCAAAGGGACGTGCCTAATGAGATGCACGGCTGAGACAATAAACCGGTACGGCAAGATGAGCCTCGAGCGAGGCCATCTGCCTTACAGTATCATCCCCCTCATCATAAAGACACTTTCAAAGGACATGTGTCTTCCGCAGATATCTTGGGAATCCCAGGGTCGTGAAGCGGACAACGTCCGTTCGCTGGCTACTTGAGGGCAAGAGACAAAATAGATGCCGTATCTAAGATGGAACCCGTGGGTACAGATAGAAAAACCCACGAAACAGACGAACGGTTTAGGTTAGCACAGCGAAACTGCGTACACCCACTTAACTCGTCATTTGCGGTTCGTAGATACCAGACTCGACCATATTCGTGCGAGTCGGAAACACCACTTACAATCGTCACGGAACCTCACGCTCTTGTGGCGCAAGGCCTTCATAAATAAGGCCCTGAGTTTGTTTGCTGTTGATTTGTTTTTTGCTTTTTGATAATGCTTGATATCAATATTTGCAAAATAGAGGATTTGTATTTTGGGAAACAGTGGGTTTTCAAAAGTGAAATTGAGTGGTTGTACATAGGTTCTGCGCAGTGTTTCTAAAATGTTATTCAAAAAACGATTTTGGGTGCAAATGAATGGCATTTTCATTTGGCCCTTATTTTTGATTGCCTTGTGCAGCCGGTGCATCACTTTAAACATGGTAAATAAGTGACGCTCTTGTGGCGCAAGGCCTTCATAAATAAGGCCCTGAGTTTGTTTGCTGTTGGTTTGTTTTTTGCTTTTTGATAATACTTGATATCAACATTTGCAAAATAGAGGATTTGTATTTTGGGAAACAGTGAGGTTTCAAAAGGGATATTGAGTGGTTGTACATAGGTTCTGCGCAGTGTTTCTAAAATGTTATTCAAAAAACGATTTTGGGTGCAAATCAATGGTATTTTCATTTGGCCCTTATTTATGATTGCCTTGTGCAGCCGGTGCATCACTTTATACATGGGAAATAAGTGACGCTCTTGTGGCACAAGGCCTTCATAAATAAGGCCTTGAGTTTGTTTGCTGTTGTTTTTTTTTTTTGCTTTTTGATAATGCTTGATATCAACATTTGCAAGATAGAGGATTTGTATTTTGGGAAACAGTGAGGTTTCAAAAGTGAAATTGAGTGGTTCTACATAGGTTCTGCGCAGTGTTTCTAAAATGTTATTCAAAAAACGATTTTGGGTGCAAATCAATGGTATTTTCATTTGGCCCTTATTTTTGATTGCCTTGTGCAGCCGGTGCATCACTTTAAACATGGGAAATAAGTGACGCTCTTGTGACGCAAGGCCTTCATAAATAAGGCCTTGAGTTTGTTTGCTGTTGTTTTTTTTTTTGCTTTTTGATAATGCTTGATATCAACATTTGCAAGATAGAGGATTTGTATTTTTGGAAACAGTGAGGTTTCAAAAGTGATATTGAGTGGTTGTACATAGGTTCTGCGCAGTGTTTCTAAAATGTTATTCAAAAAACAATTTTGGGTGCAAATCAATGGTATTTTCATTTGGCCCTTATTTATGATTGCCTTGTGCAGCCGGTGCATCACTTTAAACATGGTAAATAAGTGACGCTCTTGTGGCGCAAGGCCTTCATAAATAAGGCCCTGAGTTTGTTTGCTGTTGGTTTGTTTTTTGCTTTTTGATAATGCTTGATATCAACATTTGCAAAATAGAGGATTTGTATTTTGGGAAACAGTGAGGTTTCAAAAGTGATATTGAGTGGTTGTACATAGGTTCTGCGCAGTGTTTCTAAAAT
This sequence comes from Lissotriton vulgaris, assembly GCF_964263255.1. Taxonomy (NCBI): domain Eukaryota; kingdom Metazoa; phylum Chordata; class Amphibia; order Caudata; family Salamandridae; genus Lissotriton; species Lissotriton vulgaris. The sequence continues at coordinate 854,341,969 of NC_141697.1, read as the reverse complement.
GTTATTCAAAAAACAATTTTGGGTGCAAATCAATGGTATTTTCATTTGGCCCTTATTGATGACCGCCTTGTGGCACCGGTGCATCACTTTAAACATGGTAAATAAGTGACACTCTTGTGGCGCAAGGCTTTCATAAATAAGGTCCTGAGTTTGTTTGCTGTTGGTTTGTTTTTTGCTTTTTGATAATGCTTGATATCAACATTTGCAAAATAGAGGATTTGTATTTTGGGAAACAGTGAGGTTTCAAAAGTGATATTGAGTGGTTGTACATAGGTTCTGCGCAATGTTTCTAAAATGTTATTCAAAAAACGATTTTGGGTGCAAATCAATGGTATTTTCATTTGGCCCTTATTTATGATTGCCTTGTGCAGCCGGTGCATCACTTTAAACATGGGAAATAAGTGACGCTCTTGTGGCGCAAGGCCTTCATAAATAAGGCCCTGAGTTTGTTTGCTGTTGATTTGTTTTTTGCTTTTTGATAATGCTTGATATCAATATTTGCAAAATAGAGGATTTGTATTTTGGGAAACAGTGGGTTTTCAAAAGTGAAATTGAGTGGTTGTACATAGGTTCTGCGCAGTGTTTCTAAAATGTTATTCAAAAAACGATTTTGGGTGCAAATCAATGGCATTTTTATTTGGCCCTTATTTATGATTGCCTTGTGCAGCCGGTGCATCACTTTAAACATGGTAAATAAGTGACGCTCTTGTGGCGCAAGGCCTTCATAAATAAGGCCCTGAGTTTGTTTGCTGTTGGTTTGTTTTTTGCTTTTTGATAATGCTTGATATCAACATTTGCAAAATAGAGGATTTGTATTTTGGGAAACAGTGAGGTTTCAAAAGTGATATTGAGTGGTTGTACATAGGTTCTGCGCAGTGTTTCTAAAATGTTATTCAAAAAACGATTTTGGGTGCAAATCAATGGTATTTTCATTTGGCCCTTATTTATGATTGCCTTGTGCAGCCGGTGCATCACTTTATACATGGGAAATAAGTGACGCTCTTGTGGCACAAGGCCTTCATAAATAAGGCCTTGAGTTTGTTTGCTGTTGTTTTTTTTTTTGCTTTTTGATAATGCTTGATATCAACATTTGCAAGATAGAGGATTTGTATTTTGGGAAACAGTGAGGTTTCAAAAGTGAAATTGAGTGGTTCTACATAGGTTCTGCGCAGTGTTTCTAAAATGTTATTCAAAAAACGATTTTGGGTGCAAATCAATGGTATTTTCATTTGGCCCTTATTTATGACTGCCTTGTGGCACCAGTGCATCACTTTAAACATGGTAAATAAGTGAGGCTCTTGTGGCGCAAGGCTTTCATAAATAAGGTCCTGAGTTTGTTTGCTGTTGGTTTGTTTTTTGCTTTTTGATAATGCTTGATATCAACATTTGCAAAATAGAGGATTTGTATTTTGGGAAACAGTGAGGTTTCAAAAGTGATATTGAGTGGTTGTACATAGGTTCTGCGCAGTGTTTCTAAAATGTTATTCAAAAAACGATTTTGGGTGCAAATCAATCGTATTTTCATTTGGCCCTTATTTACGATTGCCTTGTGCAGCCGGTGCATCACTTTAAACATGGGAAATAAGTGACGCTCTTGTGGCGCAAGGCCTTCATAAATAAGGCCCTGAGTTTGTTTGCTGTTGATTTGTTTTTTGCTTTTTGATAATGCTTGATATCAACATTTGCAAAATAGAGGCTTTGTATTTTGGGAAACAGTGAGGTTTCAAAAGTGAAATTGAGTGGCTGTACATAGGTTCTGCGCAGTGTTTCTAAAATGTTATTCAAAAAACGATTTTGGGTGCAAATCAATGGTATTTTCATTTGGCCCTTATTTATGATTGCCTTGTGCAGCCGGTGCATCACTTTAAACATGGTAAATAAGTGACGCTCTTGTGGCGCAAGGCCTTCATAAATAAGGCCCTGAGTTTGTTTGCTGTTGGTTTGTTTTTTGCTTTTTGATAATGCTTGATATCAACATTTGCAAAATAGAGGATTTGTATTTTGGGAAACAGTGAGGTTTCAAAAGTGATATTGAGTGGTTGTACATAGGTTCTGCACAGTGTTTCTAAAATGTTATTGAAAAAACGATTTTAGGTGCAAATCAATGGTATTTTCATGTGGCCCTTATTTATGATTGCCTTGTGCAGCCGGTGCATCACTTTATACATGGGAAATAAGTGACGCTATTGTGGCGCAAGGCCTTCATAAATAAGGCCTTGAATTTGTTTGCTGTTGTCTTTTTTTTTGCTTTTTGATAATGCTTGATATCAACATTTGCAAGATAGAGGATTTGTATTTTGGGAAACAGCGAGGTTTCAAAAATGAAATTGAGTGGTTCTACATAGCTTCTGCGCAGTGTTTCTAAAATGTTATTCAAAAAACGATTTTGGGTGCAAATCAATGGTATTTTCATTTAGCCCTTATTTATGATTGCCTTGTGCAGCCGGTGCATCACTTTAAACATGGGAAATAAGTGACGCTCTGGTGACGCAAGGCCTTCATAAATAAGGCCTTGAGTTTGTTTTGCTGTTTTTTTTTTGCTTTTTGATAATGCTTGATATCAACATTTGCAAGATAGAGGATTTGTATTTTTGGAAACAGTGAGGTTTCAAAAGTGATATTGAATGGTTGTACATAGGTTCTGCGCAGTGTTTCTAAAATGTTATTCAAAAAACGATTTTGGGTGCAAATCAATGGTATTTTCATTTGGCCCTTATTTATGACCGCCTTGTGGCACCGGTGCATCACTTTAAACATGGTAAATAAGTGACGCTCTTGTGGCGCAAGGCTTTCATAAATAAGGTCCTGAGTTTGTTTGCTGTTGGTTTGTTTTTTGCTTTTTGATAATGCTTGATATCAACATTTGCAAAATAGAGGATTTGTATTTTGGGAAACAGTGAGGTTTCAAAAGTGATATTGAGTGGTTGTACATAGGTTCTGCGCAGTGTTTCTAAAATGTTATTCAAAAAACGATTTTGGGTGCAAATCAATGGTATTTTCATTTGGCCCTTATTTATGATTGCCTTGTGCAGCCGGTGCAGCACTTTAAACATGGGAAATAAGTGACGCTCTTGTGGCGCAAGGCCTTCATAAATAAGGCCCTGAGTTTGTTTGCTGTTGATTTGTTTTTTGCTTTTTGATAATGCTTGATATCAATATTTGCAAAATAGAGGATTTGTATTTTGGGAAACAGTGGGTTTTCAAAAGTGAAATTGAGTGGTTGTACATAGGTTCTGCGCAGTGTTTTTTAAAATGTTATTCAAAAAACGATTTTGGGTGCAAATCAATGGTATTTTCATTTGGCCCTTATTTATGATTGCCTTGTGCAGCCGGTGCATCACTTTAAACATGGTAAATAAGTGACGCTCTTGTGGCGCAAGGCTTTCATAAATAAGGTCCTGAGTTTGTTTGCTGTTGGTTTGTTTTTTGCTTTTTGATAATGCTTGATATCAACATTTGCAAGATAGAGGATTTGTATTTTGGGAAACAGTGAGGTTTCAAAAGTGAAATTGAGTGGTTCTACATAGGTTCTGCGCAGTGTTTCTAAAATGTTATTCAAAAAACGATTTTGTGTGCAAATCAATGGTATTTTCATTTGGCCCTTATTTATGATTGCCTTGTGCAGCCGGTGCATCACTTTAAACATGGGAAATAAGTGACGCTCTTGTGACGCAAGGCCTTCATAAATAAGGCCTTGAGTTTGTTTGCTGTTGCTTTTTTTTTGCTTTTTGATAATGCTTGATATCAACATTTGCAAAATAGAGGATTTGTATTTTGGGAAACAGTGAGGTTTCAAAAGTGATATTGAGTGGTTGTACATAGGTTCTGCGCTGTGTTTCTAAAATGTTATTGAAAAAACGATTTTGGGTGCAAATCAATGGCATTTTCATTTAGCCCTTATTTATGATTGCCTTGTGCAGCCGGTGCATCACTTTAAACATGGGAAATAAGTGACGCTCTGGTGACGCAAGGCCTTCATAAATAAGGCCTTGAGTTTGTTTGCTGTTGTTTTTTTTTTGCTTTTTGATAATGCTTGATATCAACATTTGCAAGATAGAGGATTTGTATTTTTGGAAACAGTGAGGTTTCAAAAGTGATATTGAGTGGTTGTACATAGGTTCTGCGCAGTGTTTCTAAAATGTTATTCAAAAAACGATTTTGGGTGCAAATCAATGGTATTTTCATTTGGCCCTTTTTTTTGATTGCCTTGTGCAGCCGGTGCATCACTTTAAACATGGGAAATAAGTGACGCTCTTGTGACGCAAGGCCTTCATAAATAAGGCCTTGAGTTTGTTTGCTGTTGTTTTTTTTTGCTTTTTGATAATGCTTGATATCAACATTTGCAAGATAGAGGATTTGTATTTTTGGAAACAGTGAGGTTTCAAAAGTGATATTGAGTGGTTGTACATAGGTTCTGCGCAGTGTTTCTAAAATGTTATTCAAAAAACGATTTTGGGTGCAAATCAATGGTATTTTCATTTGGCCCTTATTTATGATTGCCTTGTGCAGCCGGTGCATCACTTTAAACATGGTAAATAAGTGACGCTCTTGTGGCGCAAGGCCTTCATAAATAAGGCCCTGAGTTTGTTTGCTGTTGGTTTGTTTTTTGCTTTTTGATAATGCTTGATATCAACATTTGCAAAATAGAGGATTTGTATTTTGGGAAACAGTGAGGTTTCAAAAGTGATATTGAGTGGTTGTACATAGGTTCTGCGCAGTGTTTCTAAAATGTCATTGAAAAAACGATTATGGGTGCAAATCAATGGTATTTTCATTTGGCCCTTATTTATGATTGCCTTGTGCAGCCGGTGCATCACTTTAAACATGGGAAATAAGTGACGCTCTTGTGGCGCAAGGCCTTCATAAATAAGGCCCTGAGTTTGTTTGCTGTTGGTTTGTTTTTTGCTTTTTGATAATGCTTGATATCAACATTTGCAAAATAGAGGATTTGTATTTTGGGAAACAGTGAGGTTTCAAAAGTGATATTGAGTGGTTGTACATAGGTTCTGCGCAGTGTTTCTAAAATGTTATTCAAAAAACGATTTTGGGTGCAAATCAATGGTATTTTCATTTGGCCCTTATTTATGATTGCCTTGTGCAGCCGGTGCATCACTTTAAACATGGGAAATAAGTGACGCTCTGGTGACGCAAGGCCTTCATAAATAAGGCCTTGAGTTTGTTTTGCTGTTTTTTTTTGTTGCTTTTTGATAATACTTGATATCAACATTTGCAAGATAGAGGATTTGTATTTTTGGAAACAGTGAGGTTTCAAAAGTGATATTGAGTGGTTGTACATAGGTTCTGCGCAGTGTTTCTAAAATGTTATTCAAAAAACGATTTTGGGTGCAAATCAATGGTATTTTCATTTGGCCCTTATTTATGACTGCCTTGTGGCACCAGTGCATCACTTTAAACATGGTAAATAAGTGAGGCTCTTGTGGTGCAAGGCTTTCATAAATAAGGTCCTGAGTTTGTTTGCTGTTGGTTTGTTTTTTGCTTTTTGATAATGCTTGATATCAACATTTGCAAAATAGAGGATTCGTATTTTGGGAAACAGTGAGGTTTCAAAAGTGATATTGAGTGGTTGTACATAGGTTCTGCGCAGTGTTTCTAAAATGTTATTCAAAAAACGATTTTGGGTGCAAATGGAAAGGGGCGACCACTCGGTCCCCCCGAACGTATGGCGGAGTACCACGATCCCCCCGGGAAGCCATCTTGGGCGGGAGGCGAGTCTCGGCTGGTATGCCCGAAGCGGCGTAGCCGGGGCGCGCCTTTTCCCGCCCTAGAGTGGGTTGGCCTAGACACTGACGCGGCTGGCCACGCCCTTGGGGCAGGCAGGGGCGGGTTTACGCCCGCCCTGAAGACGAATAAAAGGAGAAGCAAGATCAGAAGGCATCCTCTTGTTCCTGTGCTCTGAAGCTGCACCTCCTCGCTGCATGTGAGCTCGAGACGGAACGAAGAGCCAATTTTGAGCGTTGTAATCGTTCTTGTTTGTTTTTCAGATACTCTGTTGGAGAATGCCGAAGAAGGCGGGAAAGCGCATGACTACTGACCAGATGCTGCGCGTTCTCATGAAAGAGGTGACCGACCTAAAGAGGCGAATGGATAAAGACGAGGAAGGGGGACCGAAACGTCCTTTGGCGGGAGCAGCCCCGGGAGGGAAAAACAAGAGGCCCAGGAGGGGAGCAGCTGGGGGAGACAACCCGGGTCCCAGTACCCCGCTCGAGGCACCCACTCCCGTGCCGGAGGAAGGGAATCCGATTCCCGTTGTGGTCACCCCCGTGTCCGGGGAAGATATGCCACCCGAGCTGGCAGCACAATTAGCAGCGTGGTTGGGAAAAGGTAGCGAGGGCACCACGGCTGTCGACGCACAGGAGCTGATGAAGCAACTGCGTGAGTCACGGGAAGCAGCGAAGGTGTCCACGCCGGCTGCCGCAGTAGAGAAGCCACAGGGGACGGGTTCAGTAGCAGAGGCAACGTCCGGTTCAGGTAAGCGGCCATTGCCGATTGCGAGGGATGAGTCAGCACCCTCTCGTAGGGAGAAGTTGGGTCAGCATGTTCCTTTGGCTATTAAAGAGAAGATATGGGCAGGGGAGTACGTAAACATCTTCTCGTTGCTTACTGATCACTATGAGATGGAGCATGTTAAGGGCCAGAAGGATCTCATGCATCCGAGTGTTTGGCGCGCAAAAATGGCCGCCTTTAAGGTAAATGAAAACATTGGCAATTGGGGCCAAGCGTGGGGGGTTTTTACATCGATCTTGGGGGAACGAAGGCCCGATCTGCTACCCGAATTGCCGATTTATCAGTCACGAATCATGGGGTACTCGGTATCACACGAGGGTAATCATTGGTTCTGCTATGATAACCTGTTTAGAAAGGCTAAAGAACATGATAAAAACTTAACGTGGGATTGTTATGATTCTGTGTCATGGTCCAAAATGAAGGATACTGGTATGTTAAAATTGCCATTAGTAGGGAGTAACGTTGGCGAATCCTCCCGCCAGTATGCGGGGACGCCCTTTCGATCAGGTGCGGGTACCGACAATTACTCGCGGCCTGCCGGCAATACAGGAAAAAGGGGGGTTTGTTGGAACTTCAACAGGGGTAAATGTACTAGGCCCCAGGGATCGTGCAAATTTAGACACGAATGTAGTGGGTGTGGGCAATCATCCCATCCTGAGTCCACGTGCAGAGCCAAACCGGGTGATAACGGGGGTAGAGGAGGCGCCAAACAGGTCTAACATAGTCCGAGGGGCGCCTTTACCTACCCCGATTGATACCTTGGCAATGATTCCTTGGCTCAGTGAATACCCGGATCGTACTTCTGCTGGGGTGTTGCGGAACGGGTTTTCTTATGGTTTCCGCATCCCAGTGGGGGACTTTCAAGGTGCAGAGAAATGTAAAAATCAGCTATCGGTCTTCCAGCATACGACCGTGGTACAGGATAAGATCAGGAAGGAGGTTACTCGAGGTCGAGTCGCTGGTCCGTTTAGTGTACCACCGGTTCCTAACTTTGTTTGTTCCCCTTTAGGTGTGGTCCCAAAGAAGGACCCGGGTGAGTTTCGGCTGATACATAATTTGTCAGCCCCACGTGGTCTTTCCGTAAACGAAGCGATAGACCCAGAAGTGTGTTCGGTGCGGTACGCATCCTTCGATGAGGCCGTAGCCATTTTGAATCGCCTGGGGCCCGGGGCGCTGATGGCAAAATCTGATATCGAGTCAGCGTTCCGGTTGCTCCCGGTACATCCAGACGATCAGCGTCTCCTAGGTTTCATGTTTCAGGGTCATTATTACATGGATAGGTGTATGCCGATGGGGTGCTCTATATCTTGTGCCTATTTCGAAAAATTCAGTAGTTTTCTAAAATGGGTCTTCACAAGGAAGACGGGTTTCCAACGTGTGATGCATTACCTTGATGATTTTTTGCTCCTGGGGGCAGCCGGGGATCCGGAATGTGGGCAGGCTTTGGCGCAATTTTGTGTCTTGATGAATCAGTTTGGCGTGCCATTGGCACCAGGTAAGACTGTGGGGCCTTCCACTTGCCTCGAGTTTCTGGGGATCGAGTTAGACTCCGGAGAAGATTGTTTTCGTTTACCAGCTGACAAGGTGTCAAAGTTCAGGACATCCCTGCAAATGTGTATAAGTGGACCTAAGGTTAAGCTGCATCAATTACAGCAGTTAGTTGGCCAGTTGAATTTTGCCCTGAAGGTTATACCAATGGCCCGCCCCTTTTCCCGTTCGATTGCTCAAGCCATGGTCGGCCTGAAGGAGGGCCATCATCGCACAAGGCTCTCGGCAGAGGTCCGCCAGGACATGCGCATTTGGTTGGCATTTCTGGCGGATTTCAATGGTCGAGTCGTCTGGAACAAACCGGCCATGTCCTCGGAGGAGCTGGGGCTGTGGACAGATTCGGCAGGGAGCATAGGTTTCGGTGCCATCTTCGGCACGAGATGGTCTGCACAAAAGTGGCCGACATGGTGGCATGACAGTGGACTGACAAGTAACATTGCTTTCCTGGAACTTTTCCCCATTTTAGTGGCCCTGAGAACTTGGCCCGAAGGGTTCAAAGATCACTCTGTGGTATTCTGGTCTGACAATATGACCGTGGTCGAGTGTATCAATAGTCAGGCAGCACGATGCAAATGGATTTTGAGACTGCTCAAGGAAATTGTTTTACTGTGTATGCAATTGAATGTGCTATTCAGAGCAAGACATGTCCCAGGGGTAATGAACCAGGCGGCTGATGCACTGTCTCGTTTTCGTATGCAGGCTTTCTGGGGTTTTCTTCCCACAGCGGACCCGGAGCCGGCACCCTTTCCCGAAGCTCTCTGGTCTCTCGGTGCCCCGAACTTCGTAACCTCGTGGGAGAGAGTTTAGCACCCAGGACGAGGAAGGCATATGAAGGGGCGTTCCGGTCCTATTTAGCCTTTTTGGGGACTGATAGAGAGGAGCTTTGGGGCCAGGAGGAGTGGGTGGTAAATTTTCTGATGTCCTTACATCGGGTCGGGAAATCGGTGGCCACGGCTCAGAGGCATCGGGCTGCCATTTCCTTTGTTGCTAGGGCTCATGGGATCCATGACCCGACAGCGTCTTTCGTTGTACAGAAAGCGCTACGGGGGTGGCAACGCCTTGAGGGTCGCAGAGTAGACGAGAGGCGCCCGATAGGTTTGGATAGGCTGGCCCAGTTATTATCCAGACTCCCTGCTACGTGTTCATCTCAGTTTGAGACAGTGTTATTCCGAGCCGCTTTTACGCTGGCATTCCATGGGGCTATGCGGGTAAGCGAACTAGTGGCGAGGAACAAGCAGGATGTGACAGGAGGATTGTGCCAGGAGCACGTCCAGATCAGAGGGGAGACAATGACGGTCTCATTTGTCAGGTCCAAGACCGATCAAAGTGGGATGGGTGACTGCGTAATCATACGCAGGATTCCCGGGTCCTCCATGTGCCCGGTAAAGTGTCTAGAAGAGTATTTAGCACGAAGGGTGGCATCATGGGGGGGGACCTTGTTGAGACACGCTGACGCCACCCCACTGACAAAGTTTCAGTTTCAGCGGGTGCTTGCGATGTCGATTGCCGCTGCGGGCTTGAACCCGGGCGAGTTTGGGACCCATTCCTTTCGGATAGGGGCTGCTACAGAAGCTACAGCCAGGGGTCTGAATGTTGAACAAGTTAAACGGGTGGGGCGTTGGTCCTCCAATTGTTATAAAAGGTATGTGCGGTTGCACATGTTGTGAAGCTGTAACAATGTACTCACGCTTCTTGTTTTTGTTTGGTTTTCAGTTGCGCAAGCCTACGTGGCGGGGCGAGCTTTGCAGTCGACCCAACACCGGGCCAGCGGTCAGACATCACCGGCTGTGAAAAAGGAGGTGTGGGTCGTGGGCCACTCATACGTGAGACGTGCCGCAGACGTATTCAAGGCAGGTGATATGATTCACGTAGCTGGGGAATACGGGTACAGTGTGTCCTTCTACGGAAGAGGCGGTCTCTGTATTGACCAGTTTCAATCATTTTTTGAGGGTTTGCTAGGGCGGACGAGGTCACCGCCGTCTGTAGTCATAGTACATCTTGGGGGTAATGATTTGGTCACCACTGGTAGACGACTTCTTCTTGAGGCGATGCTTTCCACTGTAAGTTGGTTAGCGAGGAGAGTTCCAGGGAGCACAATTGCGTGGTCCCATATGATCCCACGAAAAGTGTGGCGGGGGGCTATTTCGGTTCCTGCTTTAAATCATTCTGTTAGAAAGCTTAATAACAAAGTGAGTAGGTTGTTCCGTTCCAAGACACTGCATTCTATTTCGCATGGGTGTATTAATGATGACAGTATGTATTTGGGGGATGGAGTGCATTTGTCTCGGGTGGGGAATGAGTTACTCATAGGGGACTTCTTAGCATGGCTAACAACGTTACACCATGACCTTTAGGTAGGAGTGTTGTGGGGGGGTCCGGATAGCCGGTCAACTATCCGGCCTGTGGCGGTAAGGTCATGATCGGTGAGCACTAATTGGAAGATCCCTATGAGTGGGCGTCACACAGCACGGATGGGAGCGCTCGGGGGAGGTGGCCATTGGCCCCTCAACGGGGAGGCGGTCCCTTCTAAGGATGGGTCGCCGAAAGAAAAGGAAAGGCGGTCAAGGCCCCTTCCTGGGTAGGAGGGGTTACAGCCCCCTCCTGGGGAATTTCCCGGGGCCAGGACGTCTGCGACGGCAGATGTGGTAAGTTGTGTGGGTTTTGGGGGGGGGGTCTACGCTACCTTCTAGATACCTCACACGAGTCCTCGTACGACCTCTAAGTGGCGTCGAGTTTTATTGGGGCCCCCGTCAAGTCAAGGGAAATTGGTAATTGCACTTGAGGTACGCCTCTGGGCCGCCCCTCACAAGTGAGGGCGATATTTCGGGGTTAGGGATCTTGACACCGGTTACGACCTTGCCGTTGGCCCTTAAACGTTAGGATGTACAATTTCAAAATTTCAAGTAAATGTTTTGTAGGATGTTAGTTCGGCTAGGAGAACCTTTGTATTAGAGAATCTGTTAAGGTTAGCCAAACATCGCAATGTGGTAATGAAATTGTACATAATATGAAACTGTTTATTTAATGTTTTAATTTTGTTTCATATTTTAATAAATACGGCCGGGAGGGTTACTCCCTCCCGTCTTCCAAAAACTTCAGAACTGTTTCCGGTTTCCCATCCTTGGGGATTGTGTTGAGAGGGGGTGGCGGGTATCTCAGCCATATGGAAAGGGGCGACCACTCGGTCCCCCCGAACGTATGGCGGAGTACCACGATCCCCCCGGGAAGCCATCTTGGGCGGGAGGCGAGTCTCGGCTGGTATGCCCGAAGCGGCGTAGCCGGGGCGCGCCTTTTCCCGCCCTAGAGTGGGTTGGCCTAGACACTGACGCGGCTGGCCACGCCCTTGGGGCAGGCAGGGGCGGGTTTACGCCCGCCCTGAAGACGGATAAAAGGAGAAGCAAGATCAGAAGGCATCCTCTTGTTCCTGTGCTCTGAAGCTGCACCTCCTCGCTGCACGTGAGCTCGAGACGGAACGAAGAGCCAATTTTGACCCACCCACCAGCCCCTGAGGACAGCAAGTGGTTTTTTGAATAAAGTTGATGGATAACTCTGATTTTCGTTTACAGGTTGTGGTATTATCGTGAAGATTTTGAGTATGTAATAAAGAATGGTCGATTTGTGTTACGTTTCGCAAATAAAGAAATTCTGCTTTAGTGTTCATCGGTAAACATGCTTTTAATAAAATTGGAGTTGCTACTGTCTTTTTTAGTTTAGTCATTTAGTTAGCATTGTCGTATTTATTTTGGTCGGGCGGTAAGGTCATGATCGGTGAGCACTAATTGGAAGGTCCCTATGAGTGGGCGTCACCCAGCACGGATTGGAGCGCTCGGGGGAGGTGGCCATTGGCCCCTCAACAGGGAGGCGGTCCCTTTTAAGGATGGGTCGCCGAAAGAAAAGGAAAGGCGGTCAAGGCCCCTTCCTGGGTAGGAGGGGTTACAGCCCCCTCCTGGGGAATTTCCCGGGGCCAGGACGTCTGCGACGGCAGATGTGGTAAGTTGTGTGGGGTTTGGGGGGGGGTCTACGCTACCTTCTAGATACCTCACACGAGTCCTCGTACGACCTCTAAGTGGCGTCGAGTTTTATTGGGGCCCCCGTCAAGTCAAGGGAAATTGGTAATTGCACTTGAGGTACGCCTCTGGGCCGCCCCTCACAAGTGAGGGCGATATTTCGGGGTTAGGGATCTTGACACCGGTTACGACCTTGCCGTTGGCCCTTAAACGTTAGGATGTACAATTTCAAAATTTCAAGTAAATGTTTTGTAGGATGTTAGTTCGGCTAGGAGAACCTTTGTATTAGAGAATCTGTTAAGGTTAGCCAAACATCGCAATGTGGTAATGAAATTGTACATAATATGAAACTGTTTATTTAATGTTTTAATTTTGTTTCATATTTTAATAAATACGGCCGGGAGGGTTACTCCCTCCCGTCTTCCAAAAACTTCAGAACTGTTTCCGGTTTCCCATCCTTGGGGATTGTGTTGAGAGGGGGTGGCGGGTATCTCAGCCATATCAATGGTATTTTCATTTGGCCCTTATTTACGATTGCCTTGTGCAGCCGGTGCATCACTTTAAACATGGGAAATAAGTGACGCTCTTGTGGCGCAAGGCCTTCATAAATAAGGCCCTGAGTTTGTTTGCTGTTGATTTGTTTTTTGCTTTTTGATAATGCTTGATATCAACATTTGCAAAATAGAGGCTTTGTATTTTGGGAAACAGTGAGGTTTCAAAAGTGAAATTGAGTGGCTGTACATAGGTTCTGCGCAGTGTTTCTAAAATGTTATTCAAAAAACGATTTTGGGTGCAAATCAATGGCATTTTCATTTGGCCCTTATTTATGATTGCCTTGTGCAGCCGGTGCATCACTTTAAACATGGTAAATAAGTGACGCTCTTGTGGCGCAAGGCCTTCATAAATAAGGCCCTGAGTTTGTTTGCTGTTGGTTTGTTTTTTGCTTTTTGATAATGCTTGATATCAACATTTGCAAAATAGAGGATTTGTATTTTGGGAAACAGTGAGGTTTCAAAAGTGATATTGAGTGGTTGTACATAGGTTCTGCGCAGTGTTTCTAAAATGTTATTGAAAAAACGATTTTGGGTGCAAATCAATGGTATTTTCATTTGGCCCTTATTTATGATTGCCTTGTGCAGCCGGTGCATCACTTTAAACATGGGAAATAAGTGACGCTCTGGTGACGCAAGGCCTTCATAAATAAGGCCTTGAGTTTGTTTTGCTGTTTTTTTTTGCTTTTTGATTATGCTTGATATCAACATTTGCAAGATAGAGGATTTGTATTTTTGGAAACAGTGAGGTTTCAAAAGTGATATTGAATGGTTGTACATAGGTTCTGCGCAGTGTTTCTAAAATGTTATTCAAAAAACGATTTTGGGTGCAAATCAATGGTATTTTCATTTGGCCCTTATTTATGACCGCCTTGTGGCACCGGTGCATCACTTTAAACATGGTAAATAAGTGACGCTCTTGTGGCGCAAGGCTTTCATAAATAAGGTCCTGAGTTTGTTTGCTGTTGGTTTGTTTTTTGCTTTTTGATAATGCTTGATATCAACATTTGCAAAATAGAGGATTTGTATTTTGGGAAACAGTGAGGTTTCAAAAGTGATATTGAGTGGTTGTACATAGGTTCTGCGCAGTGTTTCTAAAATGTTATTCAAAAAACAATTTTGGGTGCAAATCAATGGTATTTTCATTTGGCCCTTATTTATGATTGCCTTGTGCAGCCGGTGCATCACTTTAAACATGGGAAATAAGTGACGCTCTTGTGGCGCAAAGCCTTCATAAATAAGGCCCTGAGTTTGTTTGCTGTTGATTTGTTTTTTGCTTTTTGATAATGCTTGATATCAACATTTGCAAAATAGAGGATTTGTATTTTGGGAAACAGTGAGGTTTCAAAAGTGAAATTGAGTGGTTGTACATAGGTTCTGCGCAGTGTTTCTAAAATGTTATTCAAAAAACGATTTTGGGTGCAAATCAATGGCATTTTCATTTTGCCCTTATTTATGATTGCCTTGTGCAGCCGGTGCATCACTTTAAACATGGTAAATAAGTGACGCTCTTGTGGCGCAAGGCCTTCATAAATAAGGCCCTGAGTTTGTTTGCTGTTGGTTTGTTTTTTGCTTTTTGATAATGCTTGATATCAACATTTGCAAAATAGAGGATTTGTATTTTGGGAAACAGTGAGGTTTCAAAAGTGATATTGAGTGGTTGTACATAGGTTCTGCGCAGTGTTTCTAAAATGTTATTGAAAAAACGATTTTGGGTGCAAATCAATGGTATTTTCATTTGGCCCTTATTTATGATTGCCTTGTGCAGCCGGTGCATCACTTTAAACATGGGAAATAAGTGACGCTCTTGTGGCGCAAGGCCTTCATAAATAAGGCCCTGAGTTTGTTTGCTGTTGATTTGTTTTTTGCTTTTTGATAATGCTTGATATCAACATTTGCAAAATAGAGGCTTTGTATTTTGGGAAACAGTGAGGTTTCAAAAGTGAAATTGAGTGGCTGTACATAGGTTCTGCGCAGTGTTTCTAAAATGTTATTCAAAAAACGATTTTGGGTGCAAATCAATGGCATTTTCATTTGGCCCTTATTTATGATTGCCTTGTGCAGCCGGTGCATCACTTTAAACATGGTAAATAAGTGACGCTCTTGTGGCGCAAGGCCTTCATAAATAAGGCCCTGAGTTTGTTTGCTGTTGGTTTGTTTTTTGCTTTTTGATAATGCTTGATATCAACATTTGCAAAATAGAGGATTTGTATTTTGGGAAACAGTGAGGTTTCAAAAGTGATATTGAGTGGTTGTACATAGGTTCTGCGCAGTGTTTCTAAAATGTTATTGAAAAAACGATTTTGGGTGCAAATCAATGGTATTTTCATTTGGCCCTTATTTATGATTGCCTTGTGCAGCCGGTGCATCACTTTAAACATGGGAAATAAGTGACGCTCTGGTGACGCAAGGCCTTCATAAATAATGCCTTGAGTTTGTTTTGCTGTTTTTTTTTTGCTTTTTGATTATGCTTGATATCAACATTTGCAAGATAGAGGATTTGTATTTTTGGAAACAGTGAGGTTTCAAAAGTGATATTGAATGGTTGTACATAGGTTCTGCGCAGTGTTTCTAAAATGTTATTCAAAAAACGATTTTGGGTGCAAATCAATGGTATTTTCATTTGGCCCTTATTTATGACCGCCTTGTGGCACCGGTGCATCACTTTAAACATGGTAAATAAGTGACGCTCTTGTGGCGCAAGGCTTTCATAAATAAGGTCCTGAGTTTGTTTGCTGTTGGTTTGTTTTTTGCTTTTTGATAATGCTTGATATCAACATTTGCAAAATAGAGGATTTGTATTTTGGGAAACAGTGAGGTTTCAAAAGTGATATTGAGTGGTTGTACATAGGTTCTGCGCAGTGTTTCTAAAATGTTATTCAAAAAACAATTTTGGGTGCAAATCAATGGTATTTTCATTTGGCCCTTATTTATGATTGCCTTGTGCAGCCGGTGCATCACTTTAAACATGGGAAATAAGTGACGCTCTTGTGGCGCAAGGCCTTCATAAATAAGGCCCTGAGTTTGTTTGCTGTTGATTTGTTTTTTGCTTTTTGATAATGCTTGATATCAGCATTTGCAAAATAGAGGCTTTGTATTTTGGGAAACAGTGAGGTTTCAAAAGTCAAATTGAGTGGTTGTACATAGGTTCTGCACAGTGTTTCTAAAATGTTATTCAAAAAACGATTTTGGGTGCAAATCAATGGCATTTTCATTTGGCCCTTATTTATGATTGCCTTGTGCAGCCGGTGCATCACTTTAAACATGGTAAATAAGTGACGCTTTTGTGGCGCAAGGCCTTCATAAATAAGGCCCTGAGTTTGTTTGCTGTTGGTTTGTTTTTTGCTTTTTGATAATGCTTGATATCAACATTTGCAAAATAGAGGATTTGTATTTTGGGAAACAGTGAGGTTTCAAAAGTGATATTGAGTGGTTGTACATAGGTTCTGCGCTGTGTTTCTAAAATGTTATTGAAAAAACGATTTTGGGTGCAAATCAATGGTATTTTCATTTGGCCCTTATTTATGATTGCCTTGTGCAGCCGGTGCATCACTTTAAACATGGGAAATAAGTGACGCTATTGTGGCGCAAGGCCTTCAAAAAATAAGGCCTTGAATTTGTTTGCTGTTGTCTTTTTTTTTGCTTTTTGATAATGCTTGATATCAACATTTGCAAGATAGAGGATTTGTATTTTGGGAAACAGCGAGGTTTCAAAAATGAAATTGAGTGGTTCTACATAGCTTCTGCGCAGTGTTTCTAAAATGTTATTCAAAAAACGATTTTGGGTGCAAATCAATGGTATTTTCATTTAGCCCTTATTTATGATTGCCTTGTGCAGCCGGTGCATCACTTTAAACATGGGAAATAAGTGACGCTCTGGTGACGCAAGGCCTTCATAAATAAGGCCTTGAGTTTGTTTGCTGTTGTTTTTTTTTTTGCTTTTTGATAATGCTTGATATCAACATTTGCAAGATAGAGGATTTGTATTTTGGGAAACAGTGAGGTTTCAAAAGTGAAATTGAGTGGTTCTACATAGGTTCTGCGCAGTGTTTCTAAAATGTTATTCAAAAAACGATTTTGGGTGCAAATCAATGGTATTTTCATTTGGCCCTTTTTTTTGATTGCCTTGTGCAGCCGGTGCATCACTTTAAACATGGGAAATAAGTGACGCTCTTTTGACGCAAGGCCTTCATAAATAAGGCCTTGAGTTTATTTGCTGTTGTTTTTTTTTGCTTTTTGATAATGCTTGATATCAACATTTGCAAGATAGAGGATTTGTATTTTTGGAAACATTGAGGTTTCAAAAGTGATATTGAGTGGTTGTACATAGGTTCTGCGCAGTGTTTCTAAAATGTTATTCAAAAAACGATTTTGGGTGCAAATCAATGGTATTTTCATTTGGCCCTTATTTATGATTGCCTTGTGCAGCCGGTGCATCACTTTAAACATGGTAAATAAGTGACGCTCTTGTGGCGCAAGGCCTTCATAAATAAGGCCCTGAGTTTGTTTGCTGTTGGTTTGTTTTTTGCTTTTTGATAATGCTTGATATCAACATTTGCAAAATAGAGGATTTGTATTTTGGGAAACAGTGAGGTTTCAAAAGTGATATTGAGTGGTTGTACATAGGTTCTGCGCAGTGTTTCTAAAATGTTATTGAAAAAACGATTATGGGTGCAAATCAATGGTATTTTCATTTGGCCCTTATTTATGATTGCCTTGTGCAGCCGGTGCATCACTTTAAACATGGGAAATAAGTGACGCTCTTGTGGCGCAAGGCCTTCATAAATAAGGCCCTGAGTTTGTTTGCTGTTGGTTTGTTTTTTGCTTTTTGATAATGCTTGATATCAACATTTGCAAAATAGAGGATTTGTATTTTGGGAAACAGTGAGGTTTCAAACGTGATATTGAGTGGTTGTACATAGGTTCTGCGCAGTGTTTCTAAAATGTTATTCAAAAAACAATTTTGGGTGCAAATCAATGGTATTTTCATTTGGCCCTTATTTATGATTGCCTTGTGCAGCCGGTGCATCACTTTAAACATGGGAAATAAGTGACGCTCTGGTGACGCAAGGCCTTCATAAATAAGGCCTTGAGTTTGTTTTGCTGTTTTTTTTTGTTGCTTTTTGATAATACTTGATATCAACATTTGCAAGATAGAGGATTTGTATTTTTGGAAACAGTGAGGTTTCAAAAGTGATATTGAGTGGTTGTACATAGGTTCTGCGCAGTGTTTCTAAAATGTTATTCAAAAAACGATTTTGGGTGCAAATCAATGGTATTTTCATTTGGCCCTTATTTATGACTGCCTTGTGGCACCAGTGCATCACTTTAAACATGGTAAATAAGTGAGGCTCTTGTGGCGCAAGGCTTTCATAAATAAGGTCCTGAGTTTGTTTGCTGTTGGTTTGTTTTTTGCTTTTTGATAATGCTTGATATCAACATTTGCAAAATAGAGGATTCGTATTTTGGGAAACAGTGAGGTTTCAAAAGTGATATTGAGTGGTTGTACATAGGTTCTGCGCAGTGTTTCTAAAATGTTATTCAAAAAACGATTTTGGGTGCAAATCAATGGTATTTTCATTTGGCCCTTATTTACGATTGCCTTGTGCAGCCGGTGCATCACTTTAAACATGGGAAATAAGTGACGCTCTTGTGGCGCAAGGCCTTCATATATAAGGCCCTGAGTTTGTTTGCTGTTGATTTGTTTTTTGCTTTTTGATAATGCTTGATATCAACATTTGCAAAATAGAGGCTTTGTATTTTGGGAAACAGTGAGGTTTCAAAAGTGAAATTGAGTGGCTGTACATAGGTTCTGCACAGTGTTTCTAAAATGTTATTCAAAAAACGATTTTGGGTGCAAATCAATGGCATTTTCATTTGGCCCTTATTTATGATTGCCTTGTGCAGCCGGTGCATCACTTTAAACATGGTAAATAAGTGACGCTCTTGTGGCGCAAGGCCTTCATAAATAAGGCCCTGAGTTTGTTTGCTGTTGGTTTGTTTTTTGCTTTTTGATAATGCTTGATATCAACATTTGCAAAATAGAGGATTTGTATTTTGGGAAACAGTGAGGTTTCAAAAGTGATATTGAGTGGTTGTACATAGGTTCTGCGCAGTGTTTCTAAAATGTTATTGAAAAAACGATTTTGGGTGCAAATCAATGGTATTTTCATTTGGCCCTTATTTATGATTGCCTTGTGCAGCCGGTGCATCACTTTAAACATGGGAAATAAGTGACGCTCTGGTGACGCAAGGCCTTCATAAATAAGGCCTTGAGTTTGTTTTGCTGTTTTTTTTTTGCTTTTTGATTATGCTTGATATCAACATTTGCAAGATAGAGGATTTGTATTTTTGGAAACAGTGAGGTTTCAAAAGTGATATTGAATGGTTGTACATAGGTTCTGCGCAGTGTTTCTAAAATGTTATTCAAAAAACGATTTTGGGTGCAAATCAATGGTATTTTCATTTGGCCCTTATTTATGACCGCCTTGTGGCACCGGTGCATCACTTTAAACATGGTAAATAAGTGACGCTCTTGTGGCGCAAGGCTTTCATAAATAAGGTCCTGAGTTTGTTTGCTGTTGGTTTGTTTTTTGCTTTTTGATAATGCTTGATATCAACATTTGCAAAATAGAGGATTTGTATTTTCGGAAACAGTGAGGTTTCAAAAGTGATATTGAGTGGTTGTACATAGGTTCTGCGCAGTGTTTCTAAAATGTTATTCAAAAAACAATTTTGGGTGCAAATCAATGGTATTTTCATTTGGCCCTTATTTATGATTGCCTTGTGCAGCTGGTGCATCACTTTAAACATGGGAAATAAGTGACGCTCTTGTGGCGCAAGGCCTTCATAAATAAGGCCCTGAGTTTGTTTGCTGTTGATTTGTTTTTTGCTTTTTGATAATGCTTGATATCAGCATTTGCAAAATAGAGGCTTTGTATTTTGGGAAACAGTGAGGTTTCAAAAGTGAAATTGAGTGGTTGTACATAGGTTCTGCGCAGTGTTTCTAAAATGTTATTCAAAAAACGATTTTGGGTGCAAATCAATGGCATTTTCATTTGGCCCTTATTTATGATTGCCTTGTGCAGCCGGTGCATCACTTTAAACATGGTAAATAAGTGACACTCTTGTGGCGCAAGGCCTTCATAAATAAGGCCCTGAGTTTGTTTGCTGTTGGTTTGTTTTTTGCTTTTTGATAATGCTTGATATCAACATTTGCAAAATAGAGGATTTGTATTTTGGGAAACAGTGAGGTTTCAAAAGTGATATTGAGTGGTTGTACATAGGTTCTGCGCTGTGTTTCTAAAATGTTATTGAAAAAACGATTTTGGGTGCAAATCAATGGTATTTTCATTTGGCCCTTATTTATGATTGCCTTGTGCAGCCGGTGCATCACTTTAAACATGGGAAATAAGTGACGCTCTTGTGGCGCAAGGCCTTCATAAATAAGGCCCTGAGTTTGTTTGCTGTTGTTTTTTTTTTTTGCTTTTTGATAGTGCTTGATATCAACATTTGCAAGATAGAGGATTTGTATTTTGGGAAACAGTGAGGTTTCAAAAGTGATATTGAGTGGTTGTACAAAGGTTCTGCGGAGTGTTTCTAAAATGTTATTCAAAAAACGATTTTAGGTGCAAATCAATGGTATTTTCATGTGGCCCTTATTTATGATTGCCTTGTGCAGCCGGTGCATCACTTTATACATGGGAAATAAGTGACGCTATTGTGGCGCAAGGCCTTCAAAAAATAAGGCCTTGAATTTGTTTGCTGTTGTCTTTTTTTTTGCTTTTTGATAATGCTTGATATCAACATTTGCAAGATAGAGGATTTGTATTTTGGGAAACAGCGAGGTTTCAAAAATGAAATTGAGTGGTTCTACATAGCTTCTGCGCAGTGTTTCTAAAATGTTATTCAAAAAACGATTTTGGGTGCAAATCAATGGTATTTTCATTTAGCCCTTATTTATGATTGCCTTGTGCAGCCGGTGCATCACTTTAAACATGGGAAATAAGTGACGCTCTGGTGACGCAAGGCCTTCATAAATAAGGCCTTGAGTTTGTTTTGCTGTTTTTTTTTTGCTTTTTGATAATGCTTGATATCAACATTTGCAAGATAGAGGATTTGTATTTTTGGAAACAGTGAGGTTTCAAAAGTGATATTGCATGGTTGTACATAGGTTCTGCGCAGTGTTTCTAAAATGTTATTCAAAAAACGATTTTGGGTGCAAATCAATGGTATTTTAATTTGCCCTTATTTATGACCGCCTTGTGGCACCGGTGCATCACTTTAAACATGGTAAATAAGTGACGCTCTTGTGGCGCAAGGCTTTCATAAATAAGGTCCTGAGTTTGTTTGCTGTTGGTTTGTTTTTTGCTTTTTTATAATGCTTGATATCAACATTTGCAAAATAGAGGATTTGTATTTTGGGAAACAGTGAGGTTTCAAAAGCGATATTGAGAGGTTGTACATAGGTTCTGCGCAGTGTTTCTAAAATGTTATTCAAAAAACGATTTTGGGTGCAAATCAATGGTATTTTCATTTGGCCCTTATTTATGATTGCCTTGTGCAGCCGGTGCATCACTTTAAACATGGGAAATAAGTGACGCTCTTGTGGCGCAAGGCCTTCATAAATAAGGCCCTGAGTTTGTTTGCTGTTGATTTGTTTTTTGCTTTTTGATAATGCTTGATATCAATATTTGCAAAATAGAGGATTTGTATTTTGGGAAACAGTGGGTTTTCAAAAGTGAAATTGAGTGGTTGTACATAGGTTCTGCGCAGTGTTTCTAAAATGTTATTCAAAAAACGATTTTGGGTGCAAATCAATGGTATTTTCATTTGGCCCTTATTTATGATTGCCTTGTGCAGCCGGTGCATCACTATATACATGGGAAATAAGTGACGCTCTTGTGGCACAAGGCCTTCATACATAAGGCCTTGAGTTTGTTTGCTGTTGTTTTTTTTTGCTTTTTGATAATGCTTGATATCAACATTTGCAAGATAGAGGATTTGTATTTTGGGAAACAGTGAGGTTTCAAAAGTGAAATTGAGTGGTTCTACATAGGTTCTGCGCAGTGTTTCTAAAATGTTATTCAAAAAACGATTTTGGGTGCAAATCAATGGTATTTTCATTTAGCCCTTATTTATGATTGCCTTGTGCAGCCGGTGCATCACTTTAAACATGGGAAATAAGTGACGCTCTGGTGACGCAAGGCCTTCATAAATAAGGCCTTGAGTTTGTTTTGCTGTTTTTTTTTGCTTTTTGATAATGCTTGATATCAACATTTGCAAGATAGAGGATTTGTATTTTTGGAAACAGTGAGGTTTCAAAAGTGATATTGAATGGTTGTACATAGGTTCTGCGCAGTGTTTCTAAAATGTTATTCAAAAAACGATTTTGGGTGCAAATCAATGGTATTTTCATTTGGCCCTTATTTATGACCGCCTTGTGGCACCGGTGCATCACTTTAAACATGGTAAATAAGTGACGCTCTTGTGGCGCAAGGCTTTCATAAATAAGGTCCTGAGTTTGTTTGCTGTTGGTTTGTTTTTTGCTTTTTGATAATGCTTGATATCAACATTTGCAAAATAGAGGATTTGTATTTTGGGAAACAGTGAGGTTTCAAAAGTTATATTGAGTGGTTGTACATAGGTTCTGCGCAGTGTTTCTAAAATGTTATTCAAAAAACGATTTTGGGTGCAAATCAATGGTATTTTCATTTGGCCCTTATTTATGATTGCCTTGTGCAGCCGGTGCATCACTTTAAACATGGGAAATAAGTGACGCTCTTGTGGCGCAAGGAATTCATAAATAAGGCCCTGAGTTTGTTTGCTGTTGGTTTGTTTTTTGCTTTTTGATAATGCTTGATATCAACATTTGCAAAATAGAGGATTTGTATTTTGGGAAACAGTGAGGTTTCAAAAGTGATATTGAGTGGTTGTACATAGGTTCTGCGCAGTGTTTCTAAAATGTTATTCAAAAAACGATTTTGGGTGCAAATCAATGGTATTTTCATTTGGCCCTTATTTATGATTGCCTTGTGCAGCCGGTGCATCACTATATACATGGGAAATAAGTGACACTCTTGTGGCACAAGGCCTTCATAAATAAGGCCTTGAGTTTGTTTGCTGTTGTTTTTTTTTTGCTTTTTGATAATGCTTGATATCAACATTTGCAAGATAGAGGATTTGTATTTTGGGAAACAGTGAGGTTTCAAAAGTGAAATTGAGTGGTTCTACATAGGTTCTGCGCAGTGTTTCTAAAATGTTATTCAAAAAACGATTTTGTGTGCAAATCAATGGTATTTTCATTTGGCCCTTATTTATGATTGCCTTGTGCAGCCGGTGCATCACTTTAAACATGGGAAATAAGTGACGCTCTTGTGACGCAAGGCCTTCATAAATAAGGCCTTGAGTTTGTTTGCTGTTGCTTTTTTTTTGCTTTTTGATAATGCCTGATATCAACATTTGCAAGATAGAGGATTTGTATTTTTGGAAACAGTGAGGTTTCAAAAGTGATATTGAGTGGTTGTACATAGGTTCTGCGTAGTGTTTCTAAAATGTTATTCAAAATACAATTTTGGGTGCAAATCAATGGTATTTTCATTTGGCCCTGATTTATGATTGCCTTGTGCAGCCGGTGCATCACTTTAAACATGGTAAATAAGTAACGCTCTTGTGGCGCAAGGCCTTCATAAATAAGGCCCTGAGTTTGTTTGCTGTTGGTTTGTTTTTTGCTTTTTGATAATGCTTGATATCAACATTTGCAAAATAGAGGATTTGTATTTTGGGAAACAGTGAGGTTTCAAAAGTGATATTGAGTGGTTGTACATAGGTTCTGCGCAGTGTTTCTAAAATGTTATTGAAAAAACGATTATGGGTGCAAATCAATGGTATTTTCATGTGGCCCTTATTTATGATTGCCTTGTGCAGCCGGTGCATAACTTTAAACATGGGAAATAAGTGACGCTCTTGTGGCGCAAGGCCTTCATAAATAAGGCCCTGAGTTTGTTTGCTGTTGGTTTGTTTTTTGCTTTTTGATAATGCTTGATATCAACATTTGCAAAATAGAGGATTTGTATTTTGGGAAACAGTGAGGTTTCAAAAGTGATATTGAGTGGTTGTACATAGGTTCTGCGCAGTGTTTCTAAAATGTTATTCAAAAAACGATTTTGGGTGCAAATCAATGGTATTTTCATTTGGCCCTTATTTATGATTGCCTTGTGCAGCCGGTGCATCACTTTATACATGGGAAATAAGTGACGCTCTTGTGGCACAAGGCCTTCATAAATAAGGCCTTGAGTTTGTTTGCTGTTGTTTTTTTTTTTTGCTTTTTGATAATGCTTGATATCAACATTTGCAAGATAGAGGATTTGTATTTTGGGAAACAGTGAGGTTTCAAAAGTGAAATTGAGTGGTTCTACATAGGTTCTGCGCAGTGTTTCTAAAATGTTATTCAAAAAACGATTTTGGGTGCAAATCAATGGTATTTTCATTTGGCCCTTATTTATGATTGCCTTGTGCAGCCGGTGCATCACTTTAAACATGGGAAATAAGTGACGCTCTTGTGACGCAAGGCCTTCATAAATAAGGCCTTGAGTTTGTTTGCTGTTGTTTTTTTTTTGCTTTTTGATAATGCTTGATATCAACATTTGCAAGATAGAGGATTTGTATTTTTGGAAACAGTGAGGTTTCAAAAGTGATATTGAGTGGTTGTACATAGGTTCTGCGCAGTGTTTCTAAAATGTTATTCAAAAAACGATTTTGGGTGCAAATCAATGGTATTTTCATTCGGCCCTTACTTATGATTGCCTTGTGCAGCCGGTGCATCACTTTAAACATGGGAAATAAGTGACGCTCTTGTGGCGCAAGGCCTTCATAAATAAGGCCCTGAGTTTGTTTGCTGTTTGTTTTTTTTTTTGCTTTTTGATAATGCTTGATATCAACATTTGCAAGATAGAGGATTTGTATTTTTGGAAACAGTGAGGTTTCAAAAGTGGTATTGAGTGGTTGTACATAGGTTCTGCGCAGTGTTTCTAAAATGTTATTGAAAAAACGATTTTGGGTGCAAATCAATGGTATTTTCATTTGGCCCTTTTTTATGACTGCCTTGTGGCACCGGTGCGTCTCTTTTCACATGGGACAAGGTGCAAGGCCTTCATAAATAAGGCCCTGAGTTGCTGTGGTATAAACTTTAATATGTTGCAAATTAGTGTGTATATTGTTTTCTTTTTGTCATTACTTTGTTGTTTGCTAATAGTGGTCTTTAATGTGGTATTTTTTTCAGATCCACAGATTGAAATCAACATTTTAAAAGCAAGCAAAAATGCCATCAAGGCAAAGGAATAGAAAAAATACCATACGTTAAAAAACAAAATCATCAAAGGAAATAAAAGAATCCTCTACAACAAGTACTTCAAAAAACACCAGAAAAGCTCCTGGTAAGACAATTAAGTCTTTTCTTCACAATTTATGTAGATCAAAAAGTAATGTTAATGGTAATAACAAGATCCAGAAGCAGAGAACAAATCTAAAAAGGAAGGAGAGACCCTCAAAAAATGTCTCTATTGGAGCAGGAGATAAGACTATGGATAGCAATAGAAGGTTAAATCAATTTAGGGACATTCGTAGACGAATGTTTCGCAATAGGGTAATTTTAAATTTGTTAAAAAATGAAAAGAAAGGTAAACAGAGAGCTGCTTTTTACAAGAAAAAGAAAAGTGTAGAGAAGATTGTTGATCAGGCTTTTGAAGTTAAGAAAAAATTATTTATTTTAGTAATCAATAGAATAAGAATACTTAATAAGGCAAATGATATTTTCAAATCGAACAGTAGATGGAAAAGATTTATTAATCGGACTAATTTTTGTGAAGTATTTTCTGGAGAATGGATGCATAGTTCAAGTTCTGAGCCATTTTTTAATGAGGAGAGTTACTTCCAGGAAAATTATTTGGTGCATGCAGTTGACACCAGTGGTCGAGCGTATGAGGTGAAAGATGGTTGTGTGATGGAAAAAGAGAAACTTGTGTCTAGAGATGCAGAAGAGGTGTTAGCTGATGAAGTTTTAGGGAGACGTACTAAGGGTCCAGTATACACATGGAAATGCAGTAGTATTTGTAGTGTGCGACAGGATTCAATCGATTTGCTTCGAAATTTCTTACGTACATATAGTAAGAAAAGTCTCAAACAAAAAATGAAGATCTTGCAAGAGTTAGATCCTTGCAGAGTGAGAGAAAGCACAGGTTTGCATGGGTATTCACTGGCTTGTCTTTCTAGAAAAGTATGTCAGAGTGTTTTTCATCATTTTAGGATGTTAGCAGTGCATCATAATAAGGTGAGGAAATTAGTGGGAAAGTTGTATTATGGAAAAAGTCCAGCACTTAAGCTTAAACAGTTAAACAGTGCTCTTTTGCATGGATCTGAAGTGGATGTGAAGACTATTTGTGAAGAAATTGAGTTTTGTTATTTTGGGAACAAAGAGGACAGTGTAGAAATGGATATAGTAATGGATGGTAATGTGGAAGACAATGTACAGATTTCAAGTACAGAAAAGTTTGACGAGGAAATTACCAAGTTTAAGGTGAAATCAAGTGAAAGGCCTAATTTAACTTGTGTGTGTTGTCGACGGACTCATTATAAGATTCAGACTAGGTTAGTTGATTTATATGCAAAATGTGAATTGGAAAATAATAGTGAATGGCAGGATTTTGTAAGTTATTTGTTGGTGGAGAATTCTTTTGATTTGAGTTTTGATCAGTATATTTGTAATTATTGTTTTAAAAAATTTAATGAAAATAGAATGCCTGCTAGAGCTGCTCATAATAATCTTCAGTTGATAGATATTCCTTCTGAATTAATGGATTTAAATACTTATGAATCAATTTTGATTCAATGTGTCCATTCTTTTCAAGCTATTGTTCGCATTACCTCCTACAGATTTACAAAGAGGATTAAAGGGAAGAGTTGTTTATATGCCTCTAGATATCAAGAAAAATATTGATACGATTGGTGTAGAAAGAGTAGAAGAGGATCCTCTGGTTATTCTAGTTAATGGGGTTCCGACAAAGAGTTAAAAAATCTGGCAAGATTTAGTGGATGTTAAAAAAGTAAAAAAGGCAACGTTGTATTTGGTCAAAAACAATGAGTACTATAAGGATGTAAGTGTTGGAGCAGAGGAAACAGCTACAGAAAAAGACAGTGATTGTTCAGTTGGCCAAATTGAAAAAGTTGATGTGTCTAGAAGTGAAGAAATATATGAACATTATACTGTTCATCCTTTGCATTCCAAAGAAGTAATGGGGAATGCAATTGACTTGTTTCAAATGAAAGCAGCAAAAGGAAGTCCCATTAGTGTATGGGAAGAAAGTTTGGAAGCTCGTTGTTTTCCACAGTTATTTCCAACAGGTCGTGGTGGACGATATGACGATGGACCAGTTAAAATTCCTGCAGCTGAATACCGGACTTTAAGATTATATGCTGAAGATCCAAGGTTTCGGCAATGCATTCCGTGTTTGTTTCATCTACTGTTTGAAAGTGATTTGTCTGGGCTTTATTATGCAGATAATCATATATTGAAAAGTGGAACTCATCTGCAAAATGTTTCAGCAAGGGACTTTATGGAGAAAGTCAATCTGCAAGACAGTATTTTGGAATCTCAGCTAATCAATCTCATGGCATGTCAGCGTGGAACAAATGAGTATTGGTTCCGTCGTCATGGGGAATTGAATTGTATGCTAAGAAACTTAGGAACTCCTACATGGTTCCTTACTCTTAGCTGTGCTGAGTATGCATGGGACGACTTACTTCAATTTTTACGAGAGGCAAATGGAAACATACAAAATATAGAATTGAAAACACCTGGAGAACTGTGTTCTGTGGATCCAGTGAATGTTTGCAGATATTTTAATCATAGATTTGAAGCTATGATGTCTTTTATTACCAACAAAAAAAATCCTCCCCTTGGAGAGGTTTTGGATTTCTTTTGGAGGAAGGAATATCAAGCGAGAGGTGCTCCTCATATACATATGCTGTTATGGATTAAAGATGCACCCAAATTTGGATTACATTTGGATGAAACAGTGATGAGTTTCATTGAACAGTATTCAACATGTGCTGTTCCAAAAACTACTGAAGAAAACAGTTTAAGGCAACAAGTTTTACGTTTTCAATCTCATCGTTGTGGAAAGTACTGTCGTCGAAAATTTAAAAACAAGGAAAAGTACTACACGAAATGTCGTTTTGCGTTTCCACGATCAGTGATTTCTAAGGGAAGAGTAAATAATTTGATGTCATCTCTACGACATACTGTGACGAGGAAATCTCCCAAAAATACATATAATTTAAAAAGAAACGAAGAGTCCAAGTACATCAACGACTACAACCCAGTGATTTTGTCCATGTGGAATGCTAACATGGATATTCAGTTCGTTGCTGACAACTCTATTGCTGTGGCTCGATATGTGACATCTTACATCACAAAAAAAGAAAAGACAGAACTGAAGGAAATGTGGGAGGACATTTCACATGAAAAGAGTCTAAGCAAGAAATTATACAGTTTCAGTCTGAAGATGTTGTCGCATCGAGAAATTGGAGCATATGAATGTTCTGATCGGTTATCATCAGCAAGTCTCTATGCCAAATCAAGAACAATCATTTGGGTGAGTCTAGGTCTTGCTGCAACACGAAACCGAGTTTTGAAATCTGTACAAGAAATTGAATATTTGGCGGAGAAAGAACCAAACAGTACAGATATTTTGAAGACAAACATGTTGGATACATACTATCCAAATAGAAGTACTCACCTTGAGAACACTTGTTTGTATGAAGTTCTGCAAAACTACAGTTATAAGAGGAACATCACAGAAGATATCAATAATGGAACATATGCTGTCATTGGGTATGAAGGATGTCTAGTGAAGCAGAGAAAAGGCCATTTGAATAATCATCGAAAATTGAGTTGCGAAGCTCCAGACAAAAGAGAATTTTACTATTTAGCTCTTTTGCAACTCTTTAAACCATGGCGTACAGAAGAGGAACTACTTGGAGATTTTCTGTGTTAAGAAGACTCTTTTAATGCAACTAAGGATACCATAGAATGTCCTGTTTTTCCAAATTATCTGCAAATGTTGAACGAAGAAATAGAGCAAGAAACCACAATTGCTGAAGAGATTGCTAGAGACAGTTCTCAAGACAGTCAGAGTTCTACTTCATTGAGCCAGGATCCACTAGGAGGACCAATTATCCAAAATGAAGCTGCCACTGCCATGGATGAGGTGGAAAGAGCTATGGAACAAGCTCAAGAGGATGGAGTTAACTTAGAAGATTTGATAAAGCAACTAAACGTTGAGCAGAAAAAGATATATGACGAAGTCACAGAACAGATTGAACATGGATTCAGACATGAGAAAAAAGAGTGCTCATGTACATCATTTGAGCCTGTCCGACTGTATGTAAGTGGAGAAGCGGGAACAGGAAAAAGTTTTCTGATTAAAGTCATTTCAACTTATCTGCAGAAAAGGACTGATTCACCGCTGTCTTGTGTTGTAACTGCTCCAACTGGTCTGGCAGCACATAATATTAAAGGGATTACCCTACATCGTTTACTGATGCTGCCAGTTGAGCATGATAATAAATTGCATTACAACAAGTTATATGGAGATGCGTGTTCTGAAGTTTCAAGAGTTTTGAAGAAAATGAAACTTCTTATCATTGATGAAGTAAGCATGGTCTCAAATCTAATGCTTGCTTTTGTGCATTTGAGAATGCAAGAAATTCTTAGAACAGAGTATGATGTGTTATTTGGAGGAAAACACATTATTGTTTTTGGAGATCTATTGCAGTTGACTCCAGTAAAAGGATAACCAGTGTTTAAAATGCTCACGCATGAAGATACCAGGAAGTCCCTTGGAAGCATTGGAAACGTTAATATATGGTTACATTTTAAATATGCTGAACTGCTTCAAAATATGCGACAGGCAAAGGATGAAGATTATAAAAATATTCTACAAGATGTAAGAATTGGAAAAGTTAGTGAGCTTGGGAAAGAAGCTTTACATGCTCGATTAATTTCAAATTTGTATCCAAATGAAAACATTCTGCCAGAGAATATTTTTTTAAAAATGACTGAGAAGAAATCTGGGATATGTTTGATGCCAACTCTGCAAGAATGTTCCATCTTCAACAACAAAATGTTAAAGTTAGAAAATGAAGAGATTGTGAAACTGAAAACAATAGATAAAATAGAGCATATGGGTGCAACAATTGTTTTGTCAGAAAATCTGAAAACAAAATTGGATTCATTAGAGAAAAGTATTTCTAAAACAGCTGGTTTTGAAAAGACTCTGAATGTGTGTTTAAATTGTCGTATCATTTTGAGAAGGAATTTAAATGTTGAAAGAGGTCTGGTAAATGGAGCAATAGGTTATGCTGTTGATTTTGTGAATTACAGAAATAGAGATGGAATTGAATTTTTAAAAATAAAATTTGATGGTATTGAGCAAGTACAACAAATCAGTCGTTGTTCTGCTAGATTTTTACTTGTAAAAGACTTATATGTTCGCCGAAAACAGTTTCCTGTTTGTTTGGCATATGCAGTAACAATTCATAAATCTCAAGGTTTAAGTGTAGATAGTGCTTTGGTGAACATTGGAAGATCTGTGTTTAAAGAGGGTATGGCATATGTGGCATTATCCCGAGTCAGAACTTTATCAGGATTGTACTTGATTGAGTGTGATGAGACAAAGATTTGTGCAGATCTAGATTGTGTTAAAGAATACAATAGGTTAAGAAGAGAATATGCTTCACATTTGCCACAATATCCTCTGTTTGGAAAAAAGTGTGGTAGGCCGAAAAAGAAGAAATGAGGATAATTGCAGTAAGGTAGTAGCAAAAAGACAAAAAGTAGATGAAACTGTAATTCAAAACAGAAAGAAAAAGGATTGTGATGAAAATGTTGTTGGATTTCAGTTTGAAAATAGTTCTGGTGTCAACTGCTATGCTAATGTAGTGGTTAATGTTGTTTTTTTTCTTCAAACTTTACAAGAACAGATTGTTGACAATCGGGATCAAAGATTGTGCGGTTTATTGAATTCTGTGTTTGAGAAATGTAGCAGTGATAGAGCAAAAATAGAAAGTGTAACAGAAATTCGAAATATTTTAGATATGTGTTCTGGTCAAGATAAATTTTCACAGAACATTCAGCAGGATTGTCAGGAATTTTTAATATATATGTTTGGTGTTTTGGAAGATGAAGGTGTAGATGTAGATAATCTTTTTAGCCTTTCTTATCAATGGCAGCATGACTGCCACAATTGTAGTTCATCAAGTAATACTAGAATAGACACTGAAAGATTTATATATTTGACTTTACCAGACTGTAAATCAGTGTTATTACAGTAATGTGCTCTATCTGGGGGTTACCAAGGCGATCTTACGTCGTCTCCAACTGGTTCAGAATGCTGCTGCCCGGCTCCTGTGTGGATGCCGGAAATATGATCCAATCACGATACGCATTAAGCAACTTCATTGGCTTAATATTGAAAATCGTGTAAAATTTAAGGCATTGTGCTTTATGCATAAGATTAAAATTGATGTTGCTCCCATTTACCTTCGAACACTCGTCAAGCCTTATTTACCCACACGCTCACTCCGTTCTTCTTCCCAACATTTGTTCTGCGTACCTAGGTTCAAGCTTTCCAGAGTGGGAGGCCGCTCCTTTGCTGTACTGGGACCCAAACTGTGGAACTCTCTTCCTATGGATTTACAAATTGAGCAGTGCCATCTCCGTTTTCGAAAAGCCTTAAAGACCTGGCTGTTTGCCCAATAATCCTTTCTTTTCAGGATCAATCATGTTGTCACTGTCAATTAGCGCCGGGAAACCCTTACGGGTAGCTGTCGCGCTCTATAAGATTAATAAATAAATAAAATAAATAAATTATTTAAAACTCTAGTTAAAGCAGCAGATCGTAATATGGTGTGTACCCAATGTAAATGTCCAATGCTATCCACATTATTTATACAAAGTTATGGTCAGTATATCATTTTAGTTTTCCAACGATGTAGACCTGATGGAACTAAATTGACAACTTCTATCAAAAATGTTGTGGCTTCTCAGTTATCAATTTCAGGAAGAACCTTTACAACTGAAGCTATTATTTATCATGACGGTCCTTCAACAACATCAAGACATTATACATGCTACTTAAAATGTAAAAAAGGTTGGACTTACTGCAATGATTCTCATTTGACTTATAAACAACGTTTGCCTTATGACTTTAAAAATTCTTACCTAGTGTTTTTAAAACCAAAGTTTTAGTAAAGGGAATTGGCCTTTGAAGACGGGAGTAGTTAATAAAAGTTATTTAGTTAGTTATTCTAATGTTTAAAATTATTTATCTCATATAGGTACTGTAAGTGGATCTCATAGTAAAATATACTCATATATCTGACACAATTTGGCCGTGAGGAAAGTGTAAGGTATGATGTTCTTAGATCTTTTTTCATAGGAAGTCGATGAAATGGAAGTTATAGAGCACAGCAGACTTTTTTTTCCACCAAAAGGACCTTCACTATCTTCTATTTGGCCTCACGGAAAAGTAAGTGAATCAAAGATTAGTGTACATATATGAGATGTAAGTTTGTATGGGTTTTTTTTAACACAATCTTTTAGATTGTGGGTTTTTTTCCCGCTGTTATATGATGAAGACTTTGAACTCACTAATTTAAGTGAAATTCAATATATTCTGAGAACAGCAAAAATAAACAATGTAACATATTGTAGAAGTTATTCTATAGTTTGCATTGTGTAATTTGTATTGTATTCACATTGTCTCACACTCATTTTTCTTTTTCACCCTTATTTAGCTCTCTTTACTCATTTACACTGCCTTTTTTTAACTTTGTTTCATCGCTGTTCCTTTACTGCACTTCATTCACAACTTCTCAATCCAATTTGAACTGTCTGCATTTCCTCTCTTCCTTCCACCACTTTTTATCTTTTTCACATTCTCTCAGTACCACTGCTTTAGTTTTCTTCCCCTCTCTTTCTTTCTTTTTCTTTCTTTCGCACTCATTGTACTGTAGTTCACTCAGTCCTTCCCTTTGTTTTTCTGTGTACTTACTCTCTCACTCTTTTTTCATCCATCGTTCCATATTAACCTCATTCCCTTCATCCCTTCACTCTGTGACTCCCCTTCACTCACTCTCAGTCATCTTCTATTCCTCTTTTTTATTAATAGTTCCTCATTTAGACTCCTCTCCTTTTCACTCATTTTCCTTTTACTTTTTTATCTTTCCTGATTTCGTTTGGGTATCTCACATTCTTTTAGTATCTTACTTACCTTCAGTAATTTGTTCTCTTTCTATTTCTTTTTCCCTCTTTTTTCTCTTTCTACATTACTTTATTTCTGTTTTTGTATCCTTCACTATTGCTTTATTTCTTAGTAAACTTTTTTAGATTTTTTACCTCTTGAACTGTTTCTTCTATTTTAAAATATATTTTTTACTAATTATAGCGTGTTTTGTCTTTTGTCTTTCACAGATACAAGTAAGTTTTCATTAATTATATGGTAAGTGTGTTTACAAAATGTAGTTTGTTATCACCCTTTGCTTTAACCTCACTACTTTTCTCTCACCCTACCTCACTCCTGTTTCCTTACTTTGCTTCCCTCACTTATTCTTACCCTCCATGTTTACTTCCTACCACATTCAACTTCTTTCAGTGCCTCTGCTTATCCACACTCCTTCACTTACCTTTTTTACTGGTTCACTTAGTCCCTTTCTGACACTCCTTCCTTTACTCTCTGTCACTCCCCATGTATTACCCTTATTCACTTATATCCACCCTCTTTCACTCCTCTTTACTTACACTCACTGCTATTTTCTTTCCCTCCGTCACTACTGTTTTTTTTTCTCTGGTTCTGTCACTATCTGTCATTCCCCATACTTAACTCTCCTTCCTTTTACTTTCATCACCCAATCACATTCTCCCAGAACCTCTGCTTTAGTCTTCTTCCTCTTTCTTCTCTTCTTTTGCTCCCTCATTCATTTTCCTTTTCTCAGTTACTTCCTCTTACACCTTTTCTCTGTCTTACTATCTATTACACAGTCCCTCTGTGTTCCTCCCTCTAGCTCTCTTTCTCTTAACACCACTCTCTCTGTCCCCATTCCTCATGCTCACTCCTTCATTATTTATTTAAAAAAAAAATTTTGTTGGTGCGCTGACGGGAAGCGCCCCGGTACGCACACCGGGGCGCTCACCGGTACGCGCACCGGGAGCGCACCAGAGTCAAATATTAAAAAAAAAGAAAATACTATTTTAAAACAAAAATATTATCTTAATATACAATATAGGGTTCATTTTTAGAAAAACATACCTTTCTCAGCTATAGACATTTGCGAAAAAATAACCTTAGAAATTCACTAAAAAGTACATAGGTATGAAGCCCTATAAAAAGTTAACAATTAGTAGTTAAAAACCTATGAAATTCACAGAAAAAACCAAAGGTTTCACACCAGTTATAGTTAGGAATTAGCATTAAAAAAAACTATGAATTTCACTGAAAAAACCAGAGGTTTCACACCAGTTATAGTTAGGAATTAGCATTTAAAAAACCTAAGAAATTCACTGAAAAAACCATAGGTTTCACACCGGTTATAGTTAGCTGGAAATTTTACTGACATAAAACCAATGAAATTCCTCGTTATAGTTAGTTGGACTCGCTATAACTTGCGCGTGTAATGCACTGCTGATGACATCACATATTACATCACTCATGACATGGTCAGTGACATCACTCATGACCCCATACCAACTCATGGGTTGGTATGGGGTATTGGTTTCTTGCAGCCACCTCGTCCTCCTCCCCTCCTCTTCTTCCTCCTCCTCCTCCTCTTCTTCATTTCCACCGCTGTAGTGTTGTGGTGGGCCTCTTGGTGGTGGAGGTGGTGGTGGTGGCTGAGATGCTCCTGCTGCTGCTGCTACTGAAGCCATTTTATAATAGTTCAAAAAGGTACAGAGAGGTACAAACAGGTCTTTCTCAGTCAAAGGACAAAGTCAGAATAAGGAAAAAAGGTGGGGGCTTTCATCATTTGGAAAAAAAACTGTCCTGAACCAATGAAAAGTGTTATTTTCAGGTCACAAGACCAGGGGCTTCATCATTATGAAACCAAAACTGTTATGAACCAATGAAAAGTGTTATTTTTTAAGGTCACATGACCCGACGCGCCACAGGGCGTGTCGCGTAAGCGCGCCGGATGTTTACGTTGCACGATCGTATTCGCTCGAGTGCTTCCGGGTGCGCTTACGCCGTGTGTATCACGCGGACGCCGCTACGCGATACGTCACGATCATGTTTTCGTTCGCGATATTGGCACTAACGGGACGCTTCCCAGTTCGCGCACTGGGGCGCTTCATAATACTACGCTTTGCGGGGCGCTCGCGCTCCGAGGCAAAAAAATATATATATCCATAAAAAAATGTTTAACAGAAATATATAATATAGGATTCATTTTTAAAAACATTACATTTCATAGCTATAGAAATTTGCTATGAAAAAACCTTTGAAATTCACTGAAAAAAACATAGGTTTCACACCAGTTATAGTTAGGAATTAGTATTTAAAAAACCTATTAAATTCACTGAAAAAACCATAGGTTTAATACCATGTCATCAGTGATGTCATGAGTGATGTCACTGACCATGTCATGAGTGATGTAATATGTGACGTCATCAGCAGTGCATTGTAGGCGCGCAAGTTATAGTGAGTCTAACTAACTATAACGTTGGAATTTCAATGGTTTTATGTCAGTAAAATTTCCAGCTAACTATAACTGGTGTTAAACCTATGGTTTTTTTCAGTGAATATATATATATGTAGATACATATGTATGTCTATATGTATATGTGTGTGTGATCTTAATTATGTGGATGGGTTCTTAAACTGATGTTAATTTTAAGTTAATCCCCTTAAACAAAATATAGAGCTGAAGTGCACAAAAGCCAGGTGTTTACTGCAACAATGCACATGTGGAACCCTCAACAAAAGCACAATGAGCAAGCAAAGCAACCCTGAATTCCATTTATATTTGATTTAAAAATAAACAATATTTCAAACATATGCTTGCCCTCAAGGTTGTAACTAGGTGGTTTTAGGAAGGCTCTACGGGTTTGCTGCAGAGCTCATGACTTGAATCAGGGAGTCCTAGCAGCAGATAGGGAGACTTGTTTACTATGTTTAGACAAACACTGTTATGTGCTAGTATTCTGATGGTTCTGGTATCTGTGCCTCCAAACTTCTTGCATCTTTTTGCACCACTTATGGGCATTGTCGCTGGGATCCATCAGGTAAATTATAATATATGAATTATTTGGATTAAATTCATGTTCGGGGCCACATTGTTGTATGTATTACTGTACAGCCTTGAATGTGAATAGTTATTGTAAACTATATTTTACAACTTTTTTTCCTGGCTTTATTATATAAATTTTCTCTTTGGTTAATGATGTATTCATATTTCTCATAATTTAATGAATCTGTTTATTCTCTTTCCAGATATTTGTGCTTTAGGTCTAGTTATTGAATGATGAGGTTTTCACATATTCTTGGTGGTCTTGTAACAAAAAGCATGTAGGGGTATTGGAGAAAAAAAAAAGAAATCTTGTGTAACTAAACAAACAATACTATTATGTGCAATCATTATAACCACAGCTAGTCAGCCTTAAAAAAGGAGGGAGGGGCCTTGGAAAACTAAAAGCACAAAAACCAATAAAATGCAACTGTACATAGAAAACTGTTGGGAAAGGCGCCCAAGATCATACAGTTTGCAAAGTAAAGTGCTTGATATAATTGCCAAAAAAAACTCTGAACTGTTAGCCTTATAGGCTTAAAAGTGCAAA
This sequence comes from Lissotriton vulgaris, assembly GCF_964263255.1. Taxonomy (NCBI): domain Eukaryota; kingdom Metazoa; phylum Chordata; class Amphibia; order Caudata; family Salamandridae; genus Lissotriton; species Lissotriton vulgaris. Next base: position 854,305,451 of record NC_141697.1, on the reverse strand, counting down.
TCCCACACAAAAAGTACACCTAATGAAGGTCAGAGTTATTTAAAAAGATCGTATGAATCCATGCAATGGATGAAATAAAGTGATGGGTGCAACTGCCAGCATAATTTGGTTGTAAGGTTACTATTAATAAGTGCTTCCGAAGAGTAACATGAATAAATATTAAGACTATGTAATAGGCTGGTAAAAAGTTAATAGACAAAGAAAAACTCTTTCGAGCCGTGCACGAGAGCTTAGGTGGGCACTCGTCACAGAGAGCATCTATCAGTAGGTCAGAATAGAATAAAATTGCCGAAGAAAGTTCTTCTTTTTGTGCAACTTGCAAAATATAGTGGAACATTCAATTTTCAGCATAAAAAACTACCCGGCAATTACAATTGTTTGTACGCAAAAAAGTTCAACCGTGCAAAAACGAAAATAGTTGGTAGGTCCTTCGTATCTGTGCTACACATTAAATTAAATAGTACATATAATTGCCAAGAGAACTTCCCATCCAGTAATGTGCAGAGACAATTTAAGTCAACAGCAGCACTTTATAAACATTAATCCATCCATCCAGTGGTCTTAGTCATAAATGACAGAAGGCTGTAAAGATCGATTTTTTTTTGTATATGGTTACCATCTTAAAAAGTAGCGCTCTCCCTTGCCAGCGTTGTAACCGGTTGTCTTCTTTTCCAGATGGTATACATATATGAGGCTAAGGCCTGGAAGACCTCTGGATGGTCAGTTCTGTAGCACATTAGGAGAGCATCCTTACAACTTCTCATACTATATTTTAAGAATGAGGGATGAAAGTAAGTTTACGAGGGGCTAGAGACTTATTGCTGAGTAACAAAAAGTGCTTGAAAGCTTCTTGGCCACCTAGGGAGCAGTCATTACATTCAATCTCTCCTGCCATGGGACTTAGACAGGATTTAGTATGCGAGTGGACCAGCAGCATGCCTAGCCTGAAGCTGAGGAAGAGAGCAATTTTTTCTGATGGAAAAATCGAGTCAATATAAAGTTCCCATTTGGGTTTGGCCTTTAGGAACAGATATATAGTTAACAAGGCACTGCGTGTGTCTTCAAACTTTTGCCACATACAATCCTAGTATTTCCTTTTCATCAGTGGTAGTGTGTCTTTGGTTATATTTTCTAGGTGAGACCATGATTATGAGCAGCCAAGTAATTTCTATATGTCTGAACCACAACAGTTTGTTACAGTTCATCAATCTCAATATGTCCCTCAGGCACTTTTGATATGCTACAAGAACCGGTGTTGACCAAAGACGGGTCCATTATCTTACAGGTCGAAAAGCGATATAATCTGCGACAGATCTTATTCCCAGTTCAGCTCTGAGTACTACCAGTGGAGTCTCTAGCCTAGGCATAAGAGACGCCTCAAAAAGGCATTTTCTACTTTTTGTATGCCCTGTGCATTAGTTTGTCCCCAAAGTTTTGGCCCCAGAGGTGCTTTCAGCTATTGCTTTCGATTTATATGCAGCCAGGACTGGTCTTATTAGGTGATTGTTGCACTTGCTCGCAAATTTCCCTACTGCCCCGGATTGTTGGGAGAGGACCATTGTAGACTTGGTTACCCCAGAGTAACTTATCATCAGTTCGTATGCCCTGACAATTAAAGACGTCGTTGCCTTTGAGCCTTATCTGGACCTGATTACAATACCTATGGACTGGTCACTCTACATCAAATTCAGAGTGGGTACCCTACCCTTGGGAGACCTGCTCTCAAGATGGAACACACATGCGCAGGTATCACCACATTGTGCCCTCTGTTCAACTAGGCCCGAAACTGTGGCACATTTCTTTTTTGAGTGCCCTGATTACTCCCGCCCAAGAAGACGATGGCTCAAACCTCTTTGCAGACAATTGAGAACTTGCCAGTATTTGGTGGCTCTACGGATTTTACTTACTGACACTTCCTCCCCCATTGTTTGTGGCGTTTCAAAATTTTTAAAATGGGCATGGTTGATCGGCTAAAAAAGACTGTCTATTTCAATTTAATCCAATTTTAATTAATTTATTTGATGTATTAACTGAACTCTTTTATCCCACCTGTTTTTTAACTTGCAACAGTTTATTTTTTCTTACGATGTGCTGTTTTATATACTTTTGTAATGATTTTATGATATCTGCATATCGAAATAAAGCTATCAACCAACCAACCAACTTATCATCAGTTCGTATGCCCTGACAATCAAAGTGTCTCACCTATTCTATTTGGTTGCCATATATCCTAAAGGTTGATTTTAATTTGGCCTTTGGTTTTATTATAATGTACTTGGTTTCCTGGACATTTGTTGTTAATTTCCTGGATCTACAGAAGCATTTAAAACCTTCCAATAGGTGGTGCATGGATAGTTCAATGCATGCTATGATAACTTCGTCACCCGCAAACATAAACATTGGAATTTGATTGTTCTCCAGCTTGGGTATATGCTTGGGCAAGGTTGATAAGCTTCTTCCTAATGTCGTTGATGTAGATGTTATATAAGGCTTGTGCCAGCACACACCCCTGTCTGACACCTGGGTGTATTTCAAATGCATTGGTGCATTCTCCTGTGGGGCCATATTTTATGGCCACTGCATTTCCAGTATGGAGACAACCGTAGTAAGTGCTTAGAGACAGCAAGGTCTTCCCGAATCTGCCATAGTGTAGTCCAGTCCACGCTATCAAAAGCAGTCTCTAGATCAATAAAAACCAGGAAAAGTGGTGTTTTCTGTAACATTACATACTTCTAACAGATCATGTACAGACGCAATACTTGATCAATCGTACTCTGGCCCCTGCAGAAGTCAGCTTGCAAGAGAGACATTATGCCATTGGTCTCCATCCACGTCTCAATGCAAGCCAAAAGCAGCGTACCAAAGATTTTACCTACACCTTCCAATAATGAAACTGGGAGGTAGATAGAGGGATCTTCCCTAGGCCCTATGTAGGTCTCACACAGGCAGCGCATGCGCTACCTCTCCTAGGCATCAAGTAATCAGTATTAGTGGTGAAACTCCACCCATTGCATTTCTATTTGTTTTGTGGCTTGCCATTAGTTAAATTTGGAATTGCTTTTCTAATCGTGCTCATTGATTGCCTGGTGATCCGATATGTCACTTCCGTTTTGCTTTAGTTTTGCAGGAAGCAGCACCGACCAACTACAGTTTAGTTCCATCGCTGGGCTGTTATCTTTTTATTTAGGGATTACTTCCTAGTTTTGTACTGCAGCTCTTGTGCTAATGTGCCTGAAAATTGTCAAATGAAACTGCCCTCCCAGGAGACAATAACTAAACTCTGGAATGAAGCTGCCGGGTTTGCTCGTTTAAGTAACTGTCCGCGTGAAGATTTTCTAAGGACACATTCTACCCAAGGTGCCTCGTGTGAATGAATCCGAAAGTGAAATGTCGCACTTACACAACATTCACACACATACCAATATTGTGAGAAAAGGGGAAGGACGCGTTTCGAATAAGTCAAATCACAAAACTCCCGGGTTTGCCAAAAAGTTTTCTAACTTCTTTAATATTTCATCAAACAGTCGAACCAAGAAATGTACCAACTTTCAATATTACTATAATATTAAAATAATTCTGTTTGTTTCGATGCCACGGACTTGACTGACCTGAATGTTTCGGTGTTTGAAGTGTCGTATACCAGGCTTAATGAAATTGTATCTAAATGTGCGGCTGTTTATACCTATTAAGATACCACCAGGTCTCTCTCAGAAGTTGGCAGGAGAATACAGGCGTCATTTCAGCCCATCCTCCTGTCTCTTCCATTAGACAGGCCGTAGGACCACGGTGTGAAGAGCACACACTGAGACAGCAGGGTGTTCTGTGCTCCTGTGAGAGAAAAGAAATGAACCTGCGTCCCCCAAAATAGAGCTCCTGAGAGGCAGGAATATTGGTTCAGATATTCAAGTATTATCAAATTGCTTGGGGAATTCAAGTTCAGCTGTCTATTTTGAGATGTTTCACAGGCCCGAAACCTTAATTTCCTTCTCACAGATGTCCTGACTGGCTAATTTCCCCGCTTTCTTTCTATTACACTTTTGGCTAGGTCTTGATGGATACAGGTATTTCCTGATCTACCTGTTTTTATATTAATATGTCCTAGGTGCAGGCCCTTGCGCTGGAACCAGGTGGTTCATTTCATGTTTGTGATTGCAGATGTCCCTGCCGTCATCGCTTTTTAGAAAAGTGTGGACCTCTAGTGCGTTCATTAGCACAGCCCAATCCTTCCGTACGAGCTGGAACTTGCAATCCTCAATAATTTATGCAAGCGTTTGTGGAACCTCACTCAACTTATTCAAGACAGGAAATCATGGGCATGACTCTGCCATATGGTTGGCCGCGCAAGCTTGTTCTTAACCATTTCCTTCATACAAGCCATTTTCTGATCAATCTTCTCTATTGCCTCCACAGTGCTTAGGGTCTCCCTAAGTGCATGCGTTTGCTTGTCGTTTTTAGTGCATGGAATGACAATGTGGAGGCTATAGAGTCTAATGTACTGCACATGGTTGTCATGGCGCACTATAGGTTGGACACGTGGTGTCTCATATTTCATCGGATGGCCGTCTTTTGGGCAAATAAGGTCTCCTGTACAGATTTTTGCCTGTTGGCCCCCTGTTGTCTGAGAGTCTACATCGTCATTATTTCTCATGTTAATCAAAGTATCATCATCTAGGAAAATGAGTCCAATGATAACAATCCTATACCCCATGGAAATATAGCGGAGACAGAGACCCATATGTGGACCTTGGGGTGGGCTGACACCTGCTAGATGCCTCATCAATGTTGGTTATGTTGTTGATTAACACATTTATTGGACTGCTTGTGACAAAGATAAGATCCTTTTGGGGTGAGAGAAGTGATGCTGGAATCTGACCACGTTGTGCTGGAACTTGTGGCTTGTGGGGCAGTTTTGGTGTGTCCCCTTGTCACAATAGACATGCATCTCACGGCTTCCAATGCTATATCAGCTACGTGTGCTACTGGTTTAGAGGCCTTTTCAGCTATTAAGGTCTGAGCTGGACTGTTAGAAGTCAGATAGCTATTAGAAGGCGGTGACAGTGGTTTGAGCTGTGTAGCAGCAGGTGGCCACTTAGTTGAACCAGATGGCTCTCACAGCACCAATGGGTGTGGAGCTGCAAATAGGGAAACAACATCGAATCTTTCTCAATAATACCCCCCAAATAGTTTGTAATAGTGTTGGCATTAGCCATTGGATGCTTATACTTAATTTTTTGGTTTAATAATGATGATGAAACTGCTGATCCCTCGGCGCACCGGTTTCTTGCCTTTGCTAATGCTCAAGGACCTGTCTTTTAGTTTGATACTGCTCTGCCGATCAGCTAGTATAGCACCATCTACGATGATAATTGCTGGTCTATGTTCGAATTTGATCAAGAATTGGTGACTATTACAGGGGCCTGTTAGAAATGGGGGTCTCTAGTTGGCAAGGGCTTGCACCTTTGTCCAAATAGAGACCCTTCTTTCTAGTCAGGATAAGGGAGTTACACTCCTAAAATAACCCCTGCTTACCCCCTTGGTAGCTTGGCACGAACAGTCAGGCTTATCTTAGAGGCAGTGTGTAAAGCATTTTTTGCACATAACCAACAGTAATACAGTGCAAGCACTACAAAAGAACACCAAACCAGTTTAGAAAAATATCCAATATTTGTATATACTCAAGACAAGATCAAAAACAATAAAAAACATAATACAGTACTTAGAAATCTTTAGTTATCAACATAACCTTGAAATATAGTTCCTTGAAGTCAATGGCTCTGCCTGGGGCAATCACGATGTTGTGAACAAACACATCCAAACAGTTCTGGCTGACCGCGGCGTCGCAGGCCAGCTATGGTGTCGGGAAGACCAGCAAAACAGTACTTTTAGAAATGCAGGTTGTCTGCGACCTCTCCTTGAGCTTCCGAAAGCACGCTGTCCACAGGCATCAGTTCAGAAGGTCGGTGTAGGAGTCATCGGGCCCTTGAAGTCACACGTATTGCAGATTGAACTTGTGGTTGAAGTCAGGAGAGCTGGCGTTGGCAGGTATCGGAAGCTGCAGTGCGAAGTGTAGTGGTATAGTGTACAATGTCCTCAGGTCGTGTTACGAGCAGCGACTTGGTGGTGGTGTCAGATGGCATCATCGCTGAGACCAGGGTCGCGGTGTGAAGTGATACAGTGCTCGTCGTGGGCTGGCAGGTCACGGTACAGGCAGCATTGTTGTTATGGCTGAAGCGCTGTCGTCGGTTAACAAACTGGAGTTGATGGCGCTCGGTAGGCCAAGGCTGTGGTGCAGGATGAGGGCGGTGTATCGTGTAACTTATGAGTTACACCCTCGAACCCAGGTGCAAGCAGCGGCGTCAATTTCGGCATGGAGCAGCATCGTCGGGGATACCAAGGCCATGGCCTGAAGTGCGATGCCCACAGGTCGGGGAGCAAACAGTGGCTTGGTGGCGGCGTTAACAGGCATCGTCAGTGTTGGACTTCGCCCTTTTTGCAGGTTCACCCCTGAACTTTTTGCCTTTTAATGACATGATGGTAGTGATTTCTGGTCTCTGCGCACTTTAGCACTGTGGCCCAGTGTAAAGTGCGTGCGCTCTCTGAGCGCGTGTGGTGAGAGTGGCTTGCCCGCCCATAGGAATACATTGGGAATATGTGTGTCCATGGTAATTCCCGATGTGAGGGGAGTGCAGGGGCGAGTTTGGTATGTGCGGACTCATGAGGACAAATGCTGCGCAATGGTGTGCGCAGATTGATTGTGGTGAGTAGAGAAGTGTCACTTTTAGAATTTGGCATTTCTGTGTGCAGTGTCTGCCTGCCTGATGTGAATTGGATGTCTGGCTTGTGATTGACAGGGGCTGGCTGGTGTGCTTGGCTCCAGGAGCCAGGATGGGTCTGCCCCGTGGTGAATAGGGAGATCTGCATGTAGATGGGAGGAAGGAGTTGCACCTGGGACCTGAATAGTGCTGGGCCTCCCCTCCACAATGCTGGCTCCACCCCCTGTGGTGCGTCTGATGTCCCTGGCCTGTCCTGTGAATAGAGGAGAGGAGCTGAGCAAAACAAAGTGCTCAAGTGCTCCTGAACCAGTTGTATCTGGTTCCCTCCTAGCCCTGTGCTGTGTCACAAAGGGAAAATGGTGTATAAATTAGGGGCTGTGACCCCATGAATTTGTTCTACTTTTGGGAGCCTGATTGCTGTAGGGAGTGTTGCTGCTGGGGCTCAGGAGGACTTGACAGGAGGGCTGCATCCCTAGTCCCAGCTATACCCTGGAACCTTGGAACCTTTTTTGCTGTATGTCCTTATTTAGGGAAATTGGGGACTTTATGCATTGTTCCTTGCCCCAGGACTTTGGCTTCCTCTAGCGCTGCTGGAAGTGCTATCTCTTGATGGCCCCGTGGAGGAGGAGCGTGGGCTGCGCAGCACGATGCTGCAGCCCCTTTACGAGGGATTCCCCCGAGATTGCCTTAGTTTCAACTGTGGGTGCCCACCCCGCTTATTTGATTATTTATATACGCAGGTGCTAACCCACAACTTTGCGCTCCTTTCTTGTCTTAAATACACGAGTGCCCACCCCACATCTTTACTTTGGTGCAGAAAGCGGGTGCCTACCCCGCGTTGTCACCGCCGCAGCCCGAATGCAAAAGAGGAGACCTCCAGGCCGCTGCCAGACATGACCCGGAAGTCAGGCAACGTGGTGCCTGATGGCGGGCGGGACTTCCGGTTTTACGGAAGGAAGCCCCACGCCCGCCCACGCCCACGCTGCAAGAGAGAAGCAGGCCGAATGATGGCCTCTCGCTGCCTGGGGCTCCCGTGGGTGGTAGAGAGTCCCGGGCCGCCAACAAGAAGGGAAGCAATGTGGCAGGTCGGCGGGGCTCCCGAGGTGAAGGGAGAGCCCCGCAGGTGCCGCGCTGGAGAAGATGAGAGTCCTGCCTCCGCCCCAGCCGGTGAGTTCCCGAGGGAGTCCGGGGGGGGGGGTTTGGGGGAAACTCAGAGCGGCCCTGGCTGGCAGCAGGCCGCTCCAACGCTGTGCTCAGTATTTTCCAAGCCTGAATGACTCCCCCGATGGCCAGCTCTGTATCAAGGGCCCATGGGGGTCCTGAGGTCCCGGGGGCCCATGTTCCCCAGAGCCAGCGTGCTCCAACACTCGGCCTCATTTGTTTTAGAGCCCAGATGGCTCCCACAATGGGCCATACTTGTCATTCCTGGGCCCTGAGGGCCTCAGGCTTTATTATTCAGGGGCCAGTCTTCCCCTTGAGAGGCCCCATTATTTAAGGAGCCAGTGTGCTCCCTGGGGCATAGTTGATTTCAGAGCCTAGAGGGCTTCAACAGGTGGCACATTTGTTCCTGAGGGCCATTGAGAACCCATGCCGCATTTCTAACTTTCACAGCTGCCCAGCAAGTAGTGGGCAGCTGCACTGTTTATGCGCAATTCTTGAGAGAGTCCCTGAGAGGGGCAGAAGTGGCACAGAGGTGCCAGGCCTTCCACAGCTGTGCAGCACTTAATGCCAGCTGCTACTTTTAGGCATTCCTTTGAGAGTCCCAGCTGCCCACCAAGTAGTGGGCAGCTGCAACATTTAGGTTTTGTACAGTGGCGCACCCTTGACCTTCGCTGCCTAGGCAGCAGCCCTGACTCTGTGGACATAGGGCATTTGAGATGGTTAGTTGGCCAGGGGGATTGTTACATTTTTAGGGTGCCAGGCCCTAATGTGATTTATGTGCTAATGTGATTTTGATGCTAGGAAATGTATTGTGTATAGTATGTTTTAAGCACCCTATTTGATACCTCTAAATATGGTTTATGATTATGAGGTTGTTTTGCCCATTTTGGTTTGTGTTAGTGAGATTATACTTAACTGTGTGACTTACGCCTCTATTGTGATTTATACTTAGGTGGTTAGGGTCTAAGGTATTAAGACTTGTGTCATACTGTGCATAATGTAGTTATGTCACAGACTGATGCAAAGTACAGTGATTACCAGTGTTTACTGCTTTGTAAGTTTTATGATCTGTTTTACTTTTACCAAGTTCGCTTTGTGATGGTTCTGACAGTGGTCCATGTGGCCCTGTCAGGTGTACATAATCCCTTGTAAATATGGCCCAGAGCCAGTTGGCACAGTGTACAGTATGTGTTTAATATTCTAAAGTGTTTTGATAATACAAAGGCTATTTTTGATATAACCTTGTGTGGAGTTCCTTTTCTAGTGTGCTTGGGATGTTGTTGCTGTTTTTTGAGTGCGCAAATGCTTTACACATTGCCTCTGGGATAAGCCTGACTGCTCGTGCCAAGCTACCAAGGGGGTGAGCAGGGGTTATCTTTGGCGTGTACATCCCTTGCCCTGACTAGAGTGGTGGTCTCTGCCTGGCTTTGGCACAAGCCTTAGCTAACCAGAGATCCCATTTCTAACAGTCGGTGAGACCAGGGCCGCAGTGAGGCGTTGCGGTGGTGCTCTCTGCGGTGCCTTCAGGACACAGAGTGGGCAGCGGCGTCGTAGACGACGTTGGGTTGCTTTTTCTTCTGTTGCAGAGCAAAACTCACAGTCCCAAGTGCTGAGGGCAGAAGAACTTGAATATTCTTTGCTGCTCCAGAGACTTCTTGAACAGGGGGAAAGCTCTACCTCAAGCCCTTGGAGAAACTCACAAAAGTAGAGTGCAGAAAGTTCAGTCCAGTCCTTTCACTGCCCAAGACAGAAGCAGCCACTGCAGGCCAACACAACAAAGCACTCAGCAAAGTGGTGGTTCCTCCTCACAGCTACTCCAGCGCTTCTTCTTGGCAGTCTTCTTGGTCCAAAATAGATCTAAAGTTCAGGGCTTTGGGCTCCACTTTTGATAGCCCAAACTTTTTTGTCCTCTCAGGCAAAGAGTGTCTGTGCCCAGCCAGAACCAGTTCTGCCTTCTCTGGTGTGGCTTCCTAGGAGGTGGAGACAGCATTGTCAGAGGCAGACCAGGCCCATTTAGGTGCAAGGAAATCTCCTCCCCCTACTCTAAATGCAGCTAAGGTCTATTCAGCCCTTTCCTGACCCACCTAGACTATCCGGAGTCAGTGCTGCTCCCCATCCCCTGTCATCCAAAACCCAGACAGTCAAATCACAAACCCAGCAGAGGCCTGCTGGATAGCTAAGCAAGAAAATACCTACTTTCTAAAAGTGTTATTTTAAAACCCAGATTGTAAAAATCACCTTCACTGAAAGATGCATCTTTAGATTCTGAGTTCAGGCATACTAAACTTTATTTTCCTACCTAGTTCCCAGGGCCAGTTATGTTTATAAGATGTTATAAACAAACTCCCAATTCTGTCATATGGGGAATAGGTAGCCTTGAAATAGTGAAAAAACAAAATTGGCAGAATTAATAATAATAATAATAAAAACATTTATAGAGCACCTGGCTGCACAAAACTGTGTGTCCCCGCGCTAACTGCTTACAATTCATAAACTGAGGAAGATGAAACCTTAGGGAGTAAAAACAGCAATTATTTAGGGAATAGAAGAGTTTTCAATTTGGCCCTGAATAGTGTTTCGGAGGGTTCCATCCGAAGAGGAAGTGGACGGGCGTTCCAATATTTAGTGGCCAAAAAACGGAAGGATTTACCTCCCATTTTGGCTCTCGTAATGCGAGGGAGTTTGAATTGCATCATTCCTGAAGATCTTAAGTCTCTTAACGGGCAATGGATGGTCAGAAGGCTTCTGAGGTAGGTGGGGCCTTTATTATGAGCTATACGATGGGCATAGCAGAGGCTTTTGAATCTAATTCTTTCCTTGACAGGAAGCCAATGTAGCTTGGTTAAGGCTGCTTTGGTAGATGTTCTTCTATCAGCACATGCCACACACACCAGGGCATGTTCTACCTTTCACATACACTGCACCCTGCCCACAGGGGTACCTTGGGCCTACCTTAGGTGTGACTGACATGTAAGAAAACTGAAGGTTAGGGCTTGACAAGTGGGTGCACTTGCCAAGTCGACATTACAGTACCAGACTGCACACAGGCTCTGAAATGGCAGGCCCGAGTTACATTTACAGGCTGTTTGTGTGGGTGGCAGAATCCAGTGCTACAACCCACCAACAGCATTTGATTAACAGGCCATAGCACACTCAGTGCACTTTACTAGGGACTGACACATAAATCAAATATGCCAATCATGGAAACACCAATCCATAACATATTTTACCACAGGAGCACTTGCACTTTACCACTGATCAGCAGTGAGAAAATTTGCAGAAACACTAAGCCAGCTCAAACAGAGTCAAAACCGGGAGGTCAGAAAGCAAAAACTCAGGGAAAATATACCAAAATATGCCAAGTCTAGCAGGGCCCTAGCCCAAGTTAGTTCTCCATCATTATTTCTGCTTTGAGGTCCACGTCATGCTCGTTTTCTACATATGTCCTTGATTCAGCTGCAGCCTATGCTTTGCCTTTGTTTCGTGCATGTTAATGATGACAATATCTCCTAATATGAACTGCTATACTCCACCGCACTATGGTAGGTAAATAGTGAGGGATGGAGAGTGAGGGATAGGGGATAAAAATAGGAATGGGTAGCAGATAGACACAGAGCACCACCTCACCCACTCTGGTCTGGTCCACTCTGGTCCTCAAAGGTCTGCTAGCACTAAAGCGTGTCCAGGAAATGGGCACAATCACGCAAGAGGAAAAAAGAAGGCCCCCTCCCTCGAACTACAAGAAAAATGTAACCAGCAGATTTAAGCAGATTTACAGACAGTACTAGATGGCGAACACCCGATACGGAGGTAGGGGGAGCAAACACCGTGCACACAAGCATCACCCCCACCTAGCAGGTTGCTTCCGTATGCCCTGGCTCTACCCAATATTGTGCTGCTAGCAGCCATCCTACAGAAGCTCTGTGACTGTTCTGCCTGGTCTTCAGCCTCTCTGCCTCTTCCCTCTTTGCCTCTTGGTACTGTCTTTGCCAGCCTTATCCGACCGCTATCCTTACAGCAACTCATTGCAGCAGATTGCTCATCGCGGCTCGTTTCAGCAGTGATAGTGGCACCCTTCATCTGCCGCAAGGGAGGGTCTGGGGGAAATGGCACCATGAGTCTAGTGGGGGCTGTAACCCTCTGTGGATTGTGGTGCTTGCTTTCCCACGCGGGGTCTCTCGTGTCTCTCTCCCGATTTGGTTTCTCTCCGCTGTGGATTCCAGCTCCTACGCCTGGCTCCTCTATTGCCTTTGTTGCAGGGAGCTATTGGGGACTCTGTAGAACTATGTTCTGGGCACTTTGTCACAGAAAAGGCCAGCAAATTAATTTGCTGGCCTGTTGTGTCAGACCCCTTGGCTTGCTGGAGCTGTGACTCAGGGTCCAGTCAGAGATTTCCACCCTGCAAGAAGCAGAGATTGTGCATCTGGTAAGTAGTAAAAGGTGGCCAGGGTCCTTGTTCCATACTGAGAGCAACCAGATTAAAGGCAGGTTACTCCTATCCTTTCTTTATTAGTTTGGAAGAAAGCCACTGGTTTTTCTTGTAGTCCCTGCACAGTGGTTAACAGACAGGAAGTTTGACTGAATGTGTCTGATGTCTTGGAGCGCTGACTGGGCTTGAAGCGTCATATTATTCCTCATCAGGTCTTAGTCTGCTTGTACCATGCATGGCTGAAAGCAGAAACTTGCCATGCCTTGCGAGATGAAATACTTTAGACAATGGTTGTACCTCGGCACTCTAATATTTAATAACATGCAATTTCTTGAGTAGTCTTTTGATAATGGCCCGTTTAGGGCACCCTGACTCTATAATGCTTTTCAATGTCTTGTCTTACGAAGATGGAAATATGAGCAATACAGATGTCATTACAAAAAAAGAGAACATCAAATCCTTATATTTACTGTACAATTTAATTTTTGTTTGTATAAAAACTCTTTCTGTTTTTTCTCTCAATACAGTTTATGCAATCAAAGCACAATATGTACAGTTTACAATTTGGTACAAGATCTTAGTAATTGACAATATGTTTGAAAAGTTCTTCACTTTGAGCACAGAGAGCAGCAAAAAACAGCTGACGCGTGTTTCGTTATAGTGCGTAACTTTCTCAAGGCTGTAACTAAAGATTAGCAAAAAAGAAAGTACTCAATAAACTCTTCCTCTGATGTTCATATCAGTTTAGCTAATTTGCAATTGGAATTAGGGTCATTCATGCTTGAGAGAAGGATCCATAAAATGATGTTCTCTAATGGTGATTTATACAAGTGGTGGTTATCTCGTCACCCGTGTTTATGAACAGTGAACATGCGCAAAGTTTGTGATAATGTGAATCACTAAGAAAATGGTGAAAAAAAAAGAAATGCAAACCCCATAGGTACTTAAAGTGAGAAAAACGCTCTAGATTGAGTAGCGGGAAACCATGTTCCAGAATGCTTTGCGCGAAAATGATATTCCAGACAGAAGCGTAAAGTCCTAGGAATTGGCAACCAAGCCAATGTGTAGGTCCAGAGATTAGCAGCCAAATGGGAGCATATAATTACTACCTTTTCTATAGTCACTAATAAGATAGGATTCTGTTGTAGAGAAGGTCCGAGATAAATATTTTCCCAAACCTAGGAGAAATGTCAATAATATTGAACATGAGTTGTCAACAGTTATAGGAGTTTTTATCGTAGTTAGTGTAAGGCCTGTGATATGCAGGTACTAAAAGCTGATTTTACCTTGTTTGGAGTGTGCGTCGATTTTTAATCTATATAACGAAATCGGGTAGGCCTCCAAATTTGTTCCTAAATTTCTGTAAAATACGTCAAAAAAAGAAGGAAGGGTTTCAAATCATCATTTGCTTAAGTTTCAGTGCGGCCTGTATCACATCATTAAATTAGCAAGTGATAAGTTACCTTTCTGTTTATTTACATTTCTGATCTTTCTATTTGAGAATCTGGGGAGATATTATCAAGAAATGGCGTTAACATTATCGCTGCTTTAGTGGCAGAAAACTGCTGCTAAAGCGGCGATAATGGGCTTGATAATATGCCCTTGTGAATTCCCATAGAAGCCCATGTTCTGGTATGAACATGGGCTTCTATGGGAATTCTCGACAGTGTATTATCAAGCCCATTATTGCCATTTTAGTGGCAGTTTTTTGCCACTAAAGCGGCGATAATGCTAACACCGTGCTTGATATTATGCCCCCTGGATCGGTGATCATTCTATTACATGATCCTATGACAAGACACCAAAACGATAAAAGATCATCACTTTTGGGATAGATAGTAGCAATGGTTCATTTCAATTATATACAAAAAAGAGTAGCAGACTCTAATGGTATCGTAGTCATTCAAGGGTAGGATTTAAAAGAAGAAAATTAGCTCTACATATTTATGCTGTTAATATTCGGTCAGAAAAAGATCTAAAAATGGAGGTCCGCTTAAATGATAAAATCTATTCATGACCTTATCTCGTATTACAGAATTCACTCAAGGTCGTATGTCCTTTATTAGCATACAGACATGAATTATATTTAAAATAAGCTTATCAGTACCTGCAAAAAAGGTATACTAATTCTCTTCGCCCCGCTGAGCTTGTGTGCCTTTCTGTAAAGGTAACAGTTCAATCGGTCCCCAAGGAAAAAGGGCTTAGAAAGTGTACGGAAATAGCCCTCTGTAAAAAAATATGAAATACTACTTGCATTCAGAGGACCATTTGGCATTGAGATAATTGCATTGTGGAAAAGTTATACACCCCACCGGTGATAGAGACAGACAATCTGGTTGCTTGCACACGAATGGCCAGTGCCCTTGCACCATCCAGAGAAAACAGCAAGATGAAAAACAGCTCAAAACAAGAAAACCGTTTTTGTGGTCTGTGAAAAAGTAGTGTAGAGTGGGACGTGCCAGTGAATTTATCCGACCTCCTGGAGTACTGGCTGGGCTTGAAGCTTCAAATGAGCCCAAGCCTGGGCTTCCAGGACAGCGTGTGTGAGAAAATGGGTTATTGGTTGATGAGGGTGAAAACCCTATAAAACAACAACCACAATTCCTATAAGAGTGACCCACATAACTCACTAAATTAACCTTTGACTAACCTTCTGGTACTGTGACACAAAAGCAGGAAGACTTAACTTAAAATTCCTGTGTACAGTATGTATGCAGCACACAAGCCGTAATAAATTGAACACACAACACAAGAAAAATCCCACACAAATTTAGAAAAATAGAGTAAAATATAATACATGCAACGGCACCAAAACAAATTGAATTCAATCAATTGTACCAAAGTAATGAGTTACGTTTTAGGTGTTCAATAGCTTCTAAAATATCAAAGCGGCCGCCACGGGTATCAGGTCGCGCAGGACTAGGGTAAAGTCAAAAGTTAAGGCCGACCGGGAAAGAGCACGGTACAACTACACAAAGTGGATTGTCTTGCCTTGTCTAGTCTTGTCTGTCTTGTCTAGTCCTTCTGGCAAAATATTTTTTTAAGAAAAGTCCCTGAGAGGGTAAAGTTCAGTTGGGCAAGACAGCTGGCAGGGTCTGAAGAGGAGGCATCGTTTTCAGGGAGTCGCTGAACAGAGTCACAGTAAATATTTCCATCTTTGGACTTTGTCACATTTTTGGAAGACAAAAATCTCCAGTGGGATGTTGCAGCAGGCTGTATCCGATGAGGACTCAACAAGGCACAATAACTTCCGTGATAGGTTACACTGAACAGGATTTGCTGCTGTGGAGAAGAACGTTGCTGGAGCTACAGTGGAGTCAGGCCAACTGGCGATGTCCCTTAGACAGATCGAAAAGCAGTTAGGTCCCAGCCTTCTGTTGGTTCTGAAGAACATTCTTTTTATTCCTAATATTTAGGCTTATTCAGGAGTAGCACCTTCAATATCACCACCAAGGGGCAAGGACTTTGTGGGGCTCTACTTCGGGGGTCAGAACTTACTCCAGCAAAAGCCAGGTGCAGGGTTCAAAGTACCAGGATCTTGTTATGTCCCTGTAGCTCACACAGGAGGCCATCCAACTAGTACTTGGTGTCGCTCTGGTAGTGTTGGGTTCAAAGAGCAAGGCAGGCATCAAGCAGGAGATCAGTCCTCTAATGCAAGCCTCAAGCAGAAAGCCAGTCTTCTGGTAGCAGTAGGGTAGTTCTCTAAAGTACAAAACAAGCCTCAAGATGCAGGCCAGTCCTCTGGGTGTCTAAAGCAGTCCTATTGTTGTTCTCCACAGGTCCAGGAGTGTACCGAAGAGAGGGTCATAGGATCCATTATTTATACCAGATGCCAGCCTTTGAAATGGGGTAAATATATAGGCTACCCCCAAATATGGTTCTGGAAAGCTCCTTTCTTCCCCTGCCCAGGCTCCAAGTAGTCCAGAGTGACAAAAGACTTGTGTCAAGTTCCTTTGTGAGTATGTTGAAGTCAGCCCTTTGAAATGTAAGTGGAGCAAGGAACAGCTCCACCCCTCCCAACACTTAAGCCACCTTTGTCTCACTGTCAGTGGTGAATACACAAAGGCAAACTGTAAAACTATTCACAGCCATGTGGCGCAAGACACGTCCAGCAGGTATCAAATGGCAAGGGCAAGAAAATGTAAACTTTCTAAAAGTAGCATTTTCAGAATTGTGACTTAAAATACGACTTTACCAATAAAGAAGTTTTTAAATTACCATTCATTTGAGAACAAGCATGCCATTTCTACCTGTTCCCAATCAAAAGTTAGCACTTATTAAAGGCTCTAATCATAGCCGGACTGGGAACTGAAAGCAGCCCTGACAATTTTTTCCAGACCAGCCCCTGTCCGGCCTGTAACGAGCGAGTGAGCCCGACCGCTACTGGGGGGCTTTGGGGGTGTTCTCCCCCTAAGAAAATTTTGGAAAAAGACAGACAATAATGGTGAATTTTACAGCACATTTTTCATTACATATTCAATTGTATCAACTTTCAAAGCACAGTAAATAGTAGATGATGACCTTAAAGAGGACCAGGTTACCCACCAAGTCATATGTACTTGTAGACCTTCTTTCAGAGAGCACCAAAAATAGACACAAGTAGTGAATCAGAGATAACAAAGTAAAAGTGAGACCAGCCCCCGCATGGTGTGTAGCTAACAAGCGCACTGAGCAACCATTACTAGGGGGAG
Organism: Lissotriton vulgaris; assembly: GCF_964263255.1. Taxonomy (NCBI): domain Eukaryota; kingdom Metazoa; phylum Chordata; class Amphibia; order Caudata; family Salamandridae; genus Lissotriton; species Lissotriton vulgaris. The sequence goes on along the minus strand of NC_141697.1, from coordinate 854,288,397 downwards.
TTTGGGGTTGTCCCCCCACAAAATTTGAGACAGCAGGGCCAAAATAAAGCATTTTTCAACACACTTTTCATTACATATTAGATTGTATTAACTCTTAAAGCATAGTAAATTATTACCTGATGGAGCACCAGGATCCCCAGTTATAAATCACAGACATTCCTACAGAGAACACTAAAAAATTAAATGTCGAGCAAGAAACATTAATTTAAATATAACACATTTATTCTTCATATAAAACAGCATAAAATCATTTAAAAACGCACTTAACTTCAAATAATTGTGCAAAGGTTCATAGCAAAAAGTGTACAAGACTGGCCCATATTCTCTGAGGTTCCTGAAAAAACACAAAGACTTGCAACTTTGCTGTCAATGGCAGGAGGTCGAAGGTTCATAACTCATCTTTATCAAGCACTACATACTAATAGGCATTTTAAGCCGCTACACATAAAGGAAACATGGCAGCACCTAACCAAAAAACCTATCTCCCTCAAGGGCTGTGCCAAGATGCATGAAGGCATTCGAAAGTTGTCTGTGTGGGGCTGGGTTCAAACAGATAAAGTATAATGTTGTTCATATGACCTACCTCTCCTCCAAATGACTGCAAGCCATATATGCATCAAGAGTTTCGAGCTTCCCCTGATACGAGGGTGTCGAGGCCGACTTCCTACACATGATGTGGTATTGGCCAATTGTAATTTTCTATTGGCTTGAGATTTTGGCCCAGCTTAAGCGTGCGACAGTGTGGGATATCCCACATACAGTTAATAAGTGTCTGCTCCCGGAAGACCCAAAGCAACGATTGAGTAGACGCTTTACTATATTAGGCCTTATAGTGGCAAAAAGGCACATATCAGTACACTGGTTAGGCACCCGACCCGACACAGGAAGCGTGGGAGAAAGATATACTGAATGGGCAAGGGCAGAAGATGGACATATGAGGAGGACCAGGATTGATGAAAAGGCACAAAATGCCTTGCTTGCCTGGAGTGCAATGAGAGGGGCTCTGCTGGATCCCCCTAGTCAGACTCAACTTTATCAATTGAATGACATGGAAAGGAGACGCTAAGATGGGATGGGACTATTTGTCCATTTGTGGCCTAACATATAAAATATGCATGAAGAATTATACGAAATGGGCTGAGACTGCAAGGGAGTTTACTTGTGAGGTATGAACTATCACTTACATTGATGTATAGAATACAATAAGCCATTTTTTATATTTCTTTGCTGAAACTAGGATAATGCACTATCCTGTGTTGTTACATACTGGGACACTTGACCAATTGATTATGGCATTGTTGCGTTTCTTCTCCAGAACACAGTCCCTTTTGTTGCAATACTATGAGGTATGAGCATTAGCCTTTCTTTTATTCTTGTACTACTGTAAGGAGCATTGTGCTGTTTGTCATAGTGTATCCTGTATGCAAATAACAAATGTCAATAAAGAAATATATTTTTTAAAAAGGTGCTAGAAATGCACCATGGGCGAGAAAGCAAAAGACACACAATTGATGGACAGAATGCAGAACAAATCTTAACAATCACCCCCAGTCAAGAGATCTGGGTTAAATCCATCATTTTTTTTTTCACCATCCTACCCCAGTTTAGACTTGGCCATATGCAAATCAGTCTTGACCCTGTGCCTCATGGGAACAGTGCAGCCCAAACTGCCAAGCCAGGTCCTTCCTTGACCAGTAACAAGCACCCTAGGACCAGTTTCGGGGGTTTACCCCTCCTTAGCCAGGATAGCTTGATTCCAGTGGCACAGTAAACCCAGGACCCACGTCTGGGCATACCTAGCACCTACCTGGACTGTTCCCATTGGGCGCAGGGTCAAGACTGATTTGCATATGGCTAGGTCCAAACTGGAATGGCATGGTGAGCACAAAAACGATGGATTCAGGCCCAGATCTCTGTACTGGGGCGAATTTATGACATTGTCCTGCATTCTGTCCATCAATTGTTCTTTTTACAGACGGGCACCCTGGACATCCCATGACCTAAGAAATCACAGTTCACTCCTCGATTCAAAACATATTCTCAAGATTTCAGGCTAGGCACAAGAGACCTTAATAGTCAGGAAAAGGATGGGAGGCACTCAAAATGGTAGTCAGTTATATATGTCAGATATGACATCACAGGTACATAAATCAATTAGAACACACCTTGTGACACAGGAGGAATATGAAATTAAAACTTCTGAGCTTTAAAAAACACACTTCAGGCGATGCAATACTATAGGTCACAACTGATGTCGCACTTAAAGAATTCATGAAGGAAGCAGACAGGGGAGTTACATTCACGGCCAAATATGCAGCAGCAACAGTTATGGAGAGAGGAGAGATCCCGTAAAACACTCGCCATGGTGATGAAGAGGCCATGGGCTTCCAATGAAGTAATCATGCTGGAGAGAGATTAATCCCAACACTCATTACAGGTGACGAAATGCACATTGTGGTGAAAGGGAATGAAATCAGGCACAGTCTCTGGCAGCAAGGAGTTTTATGAAAAACACATGGCTGTTCCGGCCCCGCAATGTTTACTCCTGAATGAGAAACCTGTATCAAAAGGACCTCGCCCACCATCACTGAGGGGGCACTGGCCCTGCTTAAACAGCATGAGTCACCATCGGCCCCAACTCTCACGTCACTCACGGTCCGACGGTCGGACTGAAAATCAGCCCCCCAGCCACAAGACCAGCCCCCTGTGAAAAAACCAGCCCAACCCCATCCAGCCTACCAGGGGATTGCCTGGTGCCAGAAAGCACCAGTCCGGCCCTGTTACTAATGTAACCCAATATTATCACATGGGAGAGGTAGGCCTTACAGTAGTGAAAAACGAATTTAGGATATTTTCCCTTCCAGGACATGCAAACCTAAAAACACATGACTCAGTATTTAAATACAATGTGCCCTTCCCTGTGGGCAGTACAGGACCTGCCTTAGGGGTGGCATATGTATTAACAAGCATTGGTAAATGCATTAGTTTTCGCCTATGTGATTATTAATAATAAGCTGTTTGTGCAGGCAAAACCTAAAAACAAAGATATGTGGCTTGTTATCCAAGTTGACTACCGGAAGTTGGTTCAGTACCCAAGCAACATAAAACTTGAAGAGAAAATGTATACAAAACCATCTTTTTTATATTCAATTAAAAAAACTAACCAGTATATTGCAGTGCTGGCCAGTTCTTCCAATATGGGGAGAGAGTAACCTGAGATCTTCACATGCCTCTTGCAGGCACACTGATATAATTGCCCAAAACAAAGTCTTAAAATTGAGTTCAAGAACTTAAGCACATATAAAATGTAGAGTGAGATCAAATGTATTCTCCTCAGTGGTATCAAAATGAAAAGATCAGGAATGTAACACAGTTTTGCAGTGCCTGCAGCCAGGGGAAGAAAAAGCAAGTTCCACACAACATTGGATGGACACAGTAACTTGGCTTTGGGAACTTATAAGAACCTCCTTTCAAAATATATTCAAAGCAAGAGATTTCACAAGCACAGCCTAAGCAAAACCTAAAAAGGAAGGTTTAGGCCTATCAAAAAGGTTATTTTGCAAGGTTCATTTGGCAGTTTAAAACTGCTCTGCAAGGTGCAATGGCAGACCTGAAACATGATTTAAAGAGCTAATTTAGTGAGTGGCACAATAGTAGCTACAGGCCCACCAGCAGCATTTCATTTACCAGTCCTGGGTACATGTAGTACCAGTTTACTAGGGACTCATAAGTGAATTAAATGTGCCAATTATGTGTATTCAATTTTACCATAGGAGAGAGCGCAAGCAGTGTAGCACAGATTAGCAGTGGTAGAGTGCACAAAGTCCTAACGCTAACAAAAACAAAATCAAGACAACAGGAGGGGAGAAGGCAAACGTTTGGGGAAGCCCACACCAGGCATGTCATGTCTAACAGTGTAATTGCGAAGCAAAAGTAATGATGACGAATGCACTCCTTCAATTTTAAATCGTTAATTTTTGCTTTGACTGACAAATAGGTGCATGCATAACAGTGCTGTGATCGTCCCAACACAGCATATCAAAAGATGATAGAAAAAAGGTGTTAAGTAGCAACACCAACTGCTGCACTGCTGAGATTAGGACAACAGTCCTTCACATTTAAACCATTTTAAACATTAACCAAACTAATCCATTGTATTTTCACGTGATATGTTCGTCGTCAGGGGTACTGCAAATCTTTCTGATTTATTGCAGTACCCCTGACGAAGAACTTATCATGTTCGAAATGCATTGGGTCTTTTACTATACTGGGTCAAATGCCTATGTTTAAGTTTGGATAAACACCATATGGCATCTGAAAATTAGGAATAAAGCATTCCAGCTCAACTTATCTGTCTCCGCAGTGATTTTATAAGAATGGAAAGCATGGATTACTTAACACGTTAAAAAGATGGAAATACAATGGATTACTTTGGTTAAATGTTTAAAATGGTTTAAATGTGAAGGACTGTTGTCCTAATCTCAGCAGTGCAGCAGTTGGTGTCGCTACTTTCGCACCTTTTTTTTATCATCAAGGTCTAACAGTGTGACATTTTTTTGAGTGACTTTTGGAATTTTTTTGAGCATTTGGGCGGCTTTTTTAGCCAAACTATAATTAGGAAATGAGTGTAAATTGCATTTGCTCGGGGTTTTACACAAGAAAATATCAATTGTTTTAGATGGTACATATGAACCAATTAATAATATAAGAATAACAGATGCAATAACCATTTTCCCAAGTTCATGTCTATCATGTATCACCGGAATTAAAGCCAGTTTGGAATAAATTGAATTAACATTTGGGTGTTTTTTTGCACTTGTCATGTCAAGGGTATGAAAGGCTCCATGTATTTCAATATTTTAGGACACTAGATAACGTCAGTCTTAGCACATTGGCAGGATTTGCTTGGGAAAGGGAAATTATACATACCATAATTCTTGTAGACCTTGTCAAGTGTTGGTGCTGTTCCTCTTCCACTGAAGTCATCTCCCTGATCAATCAAACCCTCCTTTACAGCTTCATAGCCACACACAACAATGACACAGCGAGGGCCCAAATACACTGTGAACACGTCTCCATACTTCTTTCTCAGCTGCATTGATAAGCACAAAGAAGAAACATTTTGAGTAAATATGTGAGACTGCTGTTGACACTAGTGACATTGAAAAACATCTTGACCTATTGAGTCATAATTCATTCTGGTGACAACATTCAATAAAAAAGAGGTAGTAGGACTGAAAGAGATACATACAAGAAGCAACCACACTCTCTCGGGTAAATGCACCATCTATAACAGAGGACATGTGTAAAACACATGCACACACACACATGTACACCATATAAACAGAGAACTAAGCTTCTCTTCTTGAACCCTTCACTTTCTACACCCTCTTCTTCAAACACACAATCACAAATCTCTTACATACATACATCCTGAGCATGGAATACCTTTATTGTTATTAACCTTTGTAAAACAATAATCTATCACTAATGTGATCTTCCAGTTCATTCTATTACCTTATCCAGGTTAGCTATATTCTGGAGCATGGATGCAAGCATTGGATAGTGTGTGGCTCAAGTCTAACTCAAGTCAGAAGGAGCTGTATGTCAGGATTTTTTCGACTTCTGCAAAAAGAAAGGGTGTGTCAAAGTAAAGATTGGGTGTCTTCAGTCAATTCCACAAAGAAGGGAGAATTTCCTCGACATCGGTGGTAATGGGATAGCAAAATGGTCCACCTCCACATGTCTCTCTTGCTTAATTATATATAGAGTCCATGTCTTGTCAGAATGCCTTGATCCCAAGATCTATTGAAAGAGGTGGATCACTTCTAAATTGACAAGGAATGCTTTATCTGCTGGCATATCAGCTTTGTTAAATCTGATAATAAAGCCTTCTAAAATTGAATAATTGGGAAGATATTGTATGATACAGGTAAGAGAGGCTGTACAGCTTGTGTTGAAGATGTGTTAAACAAGAGATTGTCTGTATGTAGAGAGACTGGGAGGCAGGTTGCACATGATGAGTAGTATTTCTATTTCTGCTTCTTAGAAGAAATGGGTGGGCTAAAATTGTGTTTTACATGCAACAATGACCCATATTCCTTTTTTGTGTTTGTACCTACTGATGAAGGTCTTACTTCCTATCAGGATTGCTTTCTTTAGAACCGGTAAGGCATCTTACGAGCCATGCTTGACAATGAACACTATGTCAAGGATGTTGTGCAGCATGAGATCATTGAGTGCTGTCTACCTTTAGGGAGAAATCTTGCATAGATAAGGATGCTCTTACATGGCATAGACGAAGTCTTGGGGATTTTAATGATAGTGAAAAAGGAGAAATTTAGTGAACAACAGGAAAGGGATAGATGGGAGAGTCTGTCTTCGAAATGTAGGAGGAAAATAACTGGTTTAGTATATATATATATATATATATATATATATATATATATATATATAGGAAGGAGGGGATAACTAGAATGAAGGCATGAAAGATTGTGTGAGGAGTAAAGGAACAGAGAAAGTTTGTTTGGGTGAGAAAGTAAGTGAAAGTCATTTTAAAAGAGGTGGTAAGGTGAAGGATAGTTTTAGACCATTGAGATTCAAAGTACTGCCCGGGCCGCATGCGACCCTCCTGACCTTTACATGCAGCCCCAGTCAACAACAGCACTGGGCTGCTGTTTACTCAACTCAGCACTAACAAGAAAAAATATTATGTATAAACAGTCAAGCATTTATTTAAACGTTAATTGGTGTTAAAAAAAGAAACAATTAGGGAGTCCTGTACGGCTTAAGTTTAGGAACACCTTCATTTTTAAAGAACATGTTGCCGCAAAATTGTAAAAATTGGACAAAGCCTCTTCAAAATTCAAAAAGTGCCCCTTAGTACATCAGATTATGTCAGTGCATTGAGAAGTATTCATTTAAAAGTGATAGCTTTCAAACATGAATTTAGAAACATTCATTCTTTCCCCCATCCTGCCAACAATTCCAATAATAAACAAAAGAGGCAAGTCTGTTGTCATGGGTACTCTTTCAATCAATCAATCAATCAATTAATCAATCATTTATACAGCAGCAAATCACCTGTGAGGGTCTTGAGGCGCTGATCGCCTTGGGTCTCCGGGTTTACTATAATACATGATCAGCAATATAGTTTAATAAATAAAAAACAGTAGAAGATTTTGTACAGTGCACATCCTGAAGTCATATATTTTGAGGTCCACTTACATGTGATAATTAAGAAAATGGTGAAAAAGTTACATAAAATACTTGTCTAGAATCACACAATTTGGTAAAGTGGTGAAGCCAGGATCAATCTCAGGTGTTCTGCTTTCACATTGTTCAATTTAGCCACTAGATGTCTGAGCTTCACTTACCCTCCCCCCACCACCAGAGATGAAGAGTGAGATGAGTGTTTAGGAGGAATTGTAACAAAAGGTGGAGGAAGGTGATCGGCATGGCAATTGTTCTAGAAGCATAGATTATTAGCAGAGATTTCATATTTATAGTGTTTAGATGAGGGATGAGAATTGGAAGGGCAGTTTCACACAAGCAGAAAGAGTATCAGAGAAGGCAGTGTCCTAATGTATGCTATTGAGGAGAATAGATGATTTATACCTATTTGCCTAAGACAAAGAGTGAGTGCATGTATGTGTCGGTGTGTGTGTATGTATGCGTGTGTGGGTGGGTGTGCGGATATGTGTGTGTACTGTCTTTGTATTTTTTTGCCTCAGAGTTAGAGGTGGATTAAGATGGATAAGACTATCATAGTGCTTATTCTGGTCATTTTTCGGGTTTCGTTGATGTAATTATGGCTACGCTGACCATAACAGAGTCTTGACCTAATGTGGGCCTTTTTTGCCCATTCTTGTTTTCCTGTCATCTTGGTTGGCCAGTCCCGACATACTGTGGTCTTATTGTGTGTTTACCCCTTGCTGTATATATCAAAATTAATATCCTGCATAGGAATAGTGATGTTTACGGAATGAGATATACACTGCTTGAGATAAGTGTAGAAAATATTATGTACCACATTTGATAATTACAGTCAAAAATCAATATGGCATATGGAAAATAAAATGTAGTTACATGCCTGCTGGATCATTCGAAAGCAGCAAAATTAACCCTGAAAACAAAAGCAGGTAGGAAATGATGTCCTTTTCTGACATCCAAACTAGCACAACCATACTAAAACATAGATCAAACCAATAGGTTATGCCTTCTTCTATTAAAATATGTTCCAAACAACCACTACAAAAGGTAAAATTACTTTGAGACTAAATTACATGCACCGGTACTGAGACCCAAATTGAACACTTCTAAACAAATTGATTACTCAGTTGACAAAACATACAGGTCTATATAAACAGCTGTCACACACACCACCACCATGGATATTTTGATTGTTCCACTGTGGAGCATCTTGTATTGTTGCACATACATACAACAGGGAAAAAACAACCATGCATCCAGAGATGAAGGAAAAGGACCAGGATTGACCGAATAATGCTGAATGCATTGCCCTTTAAAGCAGAACATGTACTGCAAAACGTACATGCCAGGCTTTGAAATGATATTGAACACCCTGGTTTCCATTGGGGATGCTTTTGAGCCCATCACAGTCATACCTGCTGACATGCCCAGTCACACAAAGATCTTGCTGTGCTAGAATTCTTTGCAACTGGCACATAGTGGGCTTTGTACATGGATTGTCACAGCCCATCCTTTATAAGAATGTTTAAGGTCATGGACATCTTACTCAATGTCATTGACTAGTTTGCCATCTCAAATAGTGTATGCAACCAAAACAAAATTGTAAGCAATTGCAGAATCCAAGAATATCGTAGGGACCATTTACTGCACCCATATAGTACTGTGTGTGCCCCAGACCTAGCAATAATTCTCAAGTAACTGTAAGATTCAGCACACAATAGGAGTATAGATGCTGCTTTTTCATTATGTCCCTGATTGCAGGGAGTGCAGACAGTGTTTCATCTATCTAAAAATATTTGGCCAGTAGAGTTTACTGCCCTGCTTCCTTGACAGTGATTACCTACCTTAACTCATGTAGTATCTGTATGGCATTGCTTAAGTGACAGAGGTTGCAGCTGCAGATGTGGGCATATACATTACTACTGTAGTGTCTGCTGCAGGTGTGGTTAAAGTGTTTGCTACTTGCATGACTTATTATTATTATGTTTCTTATATAGTGCCTGAATCGACCCCTGAAGGGGTATCTCCGCACTTGCCTTGGGAACCCGTCCTGGCTTTTCCCTGTGAGATAGCCCCTACAGGGCATCCCCAAGGTGAAAGCCAGGCATCCCGCCACAGGGGGGCCGTTGTGGAGATTAAGCAAGCTTAATGCCCAGAGTTGCAGAGTGTGAACCCATGATTAGGTCAGGCACCAAAGCGAGAATTATCGAGTCCATGGACATTTGAGCTCAAGACCCTGCCGCGTCGGGAATTGAACCCTGGTCCCGGGTCTGACCTCTGCTTCAGGGTCTGCCTGCTCTAACCAGTGAGCCACACTTATCTTCTGAATTTGCATCCTGAGTTCAACATTCTTGGCTTCACATGGGTATGGAATTCCTATTGCTGGATCTCAAAGACTTATTGGGCCTAATTGCAATATCGGGCAGACTTAAGTCCACCTGGCACGTCTCTGTATTGGGACCGACCGACCTCCAGTCAGTGGTCCCGACTCCCTAATTAGGATGCGACCGAAGACTGTTCAGTCGCATTCCTACATTTCGCTGTGGGAACATGCATTATGGTTGTAAATCGGCCATAATACATGCTCCCATAGGGAAGTGGGAGGTGCTGTTCATCCCTGCACCCCGTTTCAGCACCTCAAGGTACCTGCCTTAGGATGCAAGGATCAACAGGGGTGCACCATAGATGCCCCCTCGGCCATCAACTGGAGGCTGCGCACCCAAGGGGCCCTGCTAGGGGCCCCCCAAAATGCTTTCTGAAATGGTTTCTATGTGGGACAGGCCGGCATGGAAACCATTCTAGAAACCGTGCATCATAATCTCAAGGGTGGAAAGGCCCGCCCTTTGGGATTACAAGATGGTTCCGACTGGCTGACAGGCTCCTTGAGTCAGTTGGAAGCCAGCTGGAATGATCATCCAGTTTAGTTTCCAACCAACAGCATTCAGTTGGAGCCTTTACGGGTCCCATCATAATCAACCCCAATGTTTGGGCTCAAAGACAACAAGCCTTCATTTTTACTTTATTCAATAGACCAGTGGGACCATCCCCTTGTAGCACAATCCATTTGACTGCCAGTTTACAGTACCTCAGAAAGGTGATGAGGGTGAGCTGGCATGATAAGCATCTATAGTAGAATAACAGTGGAATCATTTGCCCAAGATTTCTACAATGTAGTAAACTGGAGAAGGTTAGAATGTTAGTGATTTAATTGATCTTCAGTTTGCAAGGTAGGCACAGGAGCTCAAATATAATCAGCGTTGATTTACAGTAATATTTTGGGACCTCAAGTGAATGTTTGAAAGTATATTAGCAAGAGCAATTGGCACGCTGCTTGATCACAAACTAAAGGACCCAAAAGAACAATGTTACAAATCATAATTGTATTTATATAGCGCTTACTACACAATACTAGATGGTGAAGTGCTTTTCTGTGCACATGTGAGTTTGTTATTTTGATTGAATGGGATAAATGGAGGGAATAAATAGTGTTATTTGGGAGATCATATTAGTTAGATGAGGTTCGGAATGAGTCATAAAAGGGAAGGGTCTAGAAAAGGTTGTTAGGAAGGGCATAGTAGTAAAATGAGGTTTGCGATGAGTAGATAGAAACAGGAGGAAAGATTCTAGGAAGTGTTGTTTTGGAGGTGAAAGAGCATAAACATTTCCTATAGAATTAAGCATTACAAATGACAAACCTGACTTGGGCTTCAGACATGAAACTGCATTTAAAAAGTGACACACAGACATTTGCTGCTGCAAAATGAAAATATGAGAACATATGAGAACATATGAGAAAATATGAAAACACTCTGGTGTAAAATCATCAACAGCTCCCTAAAATCTGGCATCATCCCGGACTGCCCCAAAGTCGGCCAGGTCACTCCCCTCCTAAAGAAACAAGGTCTAGACCCCAACGACCTAAACAATTTCAGACCAGTCTCAAGTCTACCCTTCCTAGCCAAAATCCTAGAAAAGTGCGTACTACGCCAACTCAACAACCAGCTCGACAACATCAACCTTCTTGATCAAAACCAATCAGGCTTCAGAAAAGGCTACAGCACCGAAACCGCAATCCTGAACATAGTAGATGACATCCGCAACTCCCTTGACTCGGATCAGTGTTGCATACTCATCCTCTTTGACCTGTCAGCGGCGTTTGACACGGTTGACCACAAGCTCCTCATCAAGGCCCTCAAAGAACGAGTAGGTGCGGAAGACGTGGTCCTGAAATGGTTTGACTCCTTCTTTCAGAACCGCTTCCAAACAGTAAAAATAAAATCCTTCACATCCGACCCTCTCCCAGTAACCAGAGGGGTCCCCCAAGGATCCGTTCTCTCCCCTCAACTGTTCAACATATACATGGTCCCTCTCACCACCATACTGAAGAAAGCCAACATTCCTTTCCATCTATACGCGGACGACACACAGATCTACATAGAAGCTACTTCCTATAACGACATTCTAAGGCTCAACAACACTCTAAGAGAAATCCAAGACTGGCTAGGATCGAATCACCTCAAACTCAACCAAGGAAAAACAGAGATCCTCCTCATCTCCAACAAAGACAACAACCCCCAAATGACCGAATGGGTGAAAGCCATCGACATTCTCAAAGGAAATCTCACCCTGACCAACTCAGTAAAGTCACTAGGAATCACCCTGGATCATAAACTAACTATGTCTAACCACATCAAGAGCTCCGCGAAAAGCGCCTTCCTTAACCTGAAACTCCTCAATAAAATCAAACCTCACATCCCACAAAAAGATCTCCAACAAGCCACCCAAGCACTGGTCCTGTCCAGACTGGACTATGGGATCGCAACCCTATCCGGCACAGCCAAATCCCACCTAGCGCCACTGAAAACCACCCTCAATGCAGCAGCCAGAATGATATCAGGTGCAAGGAAATTTGACCACATATCCCCCGCACTCAAAGATCTTAAATGGCTCCCAGTGGAAATGCGCGCAAACTTCAGAACAGCCTGCCTAACACACAAAGCCCTACACACAGGGAAACCGGAATATTTAGCCTCCAAGCTCAAGAAAGCGGGTCAATCAAGAAATCTCAGAAGCTCGAACTCCCTACTACTCATCCCCGTGAAAACGCGGAAACAAAAAACCGCCAGCCGCTCATTTGCCGGCAACGCCCCAAAAATTTGGAACTGCATCCCAGTGGACATCAGAACTACCCCCTCCTTTCCAGAATTCAAGAATCGTCTAAAAACCCTCTACCTCAACAGCGCGTTCCTGAACTCTACCTCTAGAGCGCAACATGGAACTCGCACTACCTCGAAAACACTACCTCAAAACCGCCCCCCAGGTGGAAGACCTCTATGCTAATCTATGAACTTATACGAACCCTGTTTATGTTATACTGTACTATCTTCGCACCTGTTTTTACCGGACTAAATGTAAAGCGCTCCGATACCCTCGGGTCTGGCCAGCGCTATAAAAAACTCCAAAAATAAAATAAATAAAATAAAATAAATAAATATGAGGCTTTGATCTTCACAGACTTTAGTCAGACTCGTTCTACTTAATAAATCATGTAAAACATTGTACAACTAATTCATGGCTTGATTTAATGTTGCTAGTTTAGATTTTGTCCTCACTATAGAATGTGAATTTAATTTGCAAAAATGTTAAATGTGTGTAGTAGTAGAATATAATTTTTAATGAATTTATACTACATTTTAAAGTACAGAACACAGAAAGCAGCTCATGGTTTAGCACTTTGAGAACTTCAGTTTGACCTTCAGATAACAGAGGAATGTTTCTTCTCATGTCAAAGAAGAACGCCTCACATGATTTACAGAATGTTATCTTATTTAGGTGCTGGAAAATGTTTCAAAGTCTCATTTAATTCTTTGCTTTAGAGAAAATAGAAAACACTTGTACTTTAAAAATGCATTACCATGTTATGCTTTAATGATTCTTGCTTAAGTAACTTAGGTCTTTTACAGCTAATGTTATGTGTTTTTCTAAATTAAAATGTTTCTTTCAAGAAAGGTTATGAGATGAAGTTATATTAAATAAGATGCAGAATATGTTGAGGGAAGGATTTTGCCTGCCTAATTTATGACGTGTGTAGACTGCAGAGGGGGTGAGATGAGAATGCTGGATTTCAATTAGATGCAGAAAGAAGATCATGCCACATGCCTTGCAAAATGTTTCTGCATCCCTAGTTTAGGAGTTTCAGACCTTTGCCAAGAAACAGACTCAGACAGATTTAGAGACGAAGGCCTGCAGATGAGTTTCAGACTTCAATACAGAACTGAAGGGAGCAGAGCAGATGTGATTTGCAGATGATAAGGTGGAGAGGGCAGACTTTAATGGAGAGCAGAACAGATGCAGATGAGTGCCGACTAGATGCAGACTTTGTTCCATTCAGAATTGTATTAAAACCCCCTAGCTTTATGCTTTGACTAATTGGCTTTGCCAAAGCTTATTTGCTATATGCTTTATTTCTATTTAGGGGAGATTCTGAAATTATTATTGATTTAGCTTCATGCTAATCTCACTATTGCTCTATTTTTTAACTCTTCATGAGTTCTGACTGACATCATTTGTACCTCACTTTCTTAGAATAGGAATTATTCCCTTATGGAAATACTATGCTCTGTGCTAACTTTGTTTTTCTGTTATCTTTTCGGTAACCTTTTGATACCTGACTAATGAATGAAGATTCAGAGAATCTTAAACTTTAATTAGAAAATAAATCCCTTAAAATAATTCACATTCCTCATGATTGACTAACATGGGTATTTGCATTTGATTACTTGACTGTGTCAATGAAGGAGCTCTTTTGGTAAAAATACAGTGGCAAAGATTCATCACCTTTAGAATAGATAATGTCATGGGAAAAGGGTAATGATAACAACATTTTCCAAAGAGAGAATACCGCGAGATTTCCGCGTTAACCGAGGTCATAGTTTTGTGTGGGTCAAGGAGGAATAGAGGAGGGGAGAGTCTAGTAAGGGCTATATGGGTAATCATCGTAGTAGATTGAGGTTTGTGGTCAGCCTAGGAGGAATGGAGGTGAGAAGAGTCAGAAGAGGATCTTAGTAGTAGAATGAGGTATGGGATGAGTCAGGGAGGCAAGGTAGAGGATATAGTAATAGAATAATAGGATGAGACAGAGCAGTGTTTTGGAGGGAGTAGACATTTTTTTTCTTTCTTTCTTTCTTTTTCTTTTTCTTTCTTTCTCTCTTTCTTTTTCTCTTTCTTTCTCAGGAGTAAAGCAAAAATAAATATAATCAAATTGAACAATTCTGTATATCATCAATCTTGAACTCAGTTGTATCAGAATTTCAGGCATAATGGCAAGGCTGGCATATGCAGAACCCTACTGACATCATAAAGGTGTCGGTAAAACCCTAGTCATAAACAGAGCATCAAATTATTCAAAGGTTTGACATAAATAGAACCCTGGTATGTTCAGAGTCTGATATAAATAGAAATATGGCATAATCAGACTCTTGTTAGAATCAAAATCCAGCCATAATATGAGATCTCTTATATAATGCAAATAGTACTATAATTTGCCACCTCGCTGTATTGCACCCAATAGGGCAAATGGACTTATCAACTCAGCAAGTAAATTTATGGAGCATTTTAACCTTGGGAAAGTAGATACATTATATAGTTCCACATCTCTGATTCCTATGCTTGGCTCTAGAGGTGGCAGCAATGCTGCTGGTCAGTGTCCTTACATCACTGCCAGATGCCTTTGTTGTGGCTGTGGAGCTTGCACCTTTTGTTGAACGTAGGTGGGTGCTGCAGTTAGACTGCAAAAAAGAAGCAGTGGGTGATGCAGAAATGCCTTGGATTTTCTACAGAGCTCCAAGCACTCAAAATTATAAACACTATTGTATAATACAGTAATCAATGTCCAATGTCTTTTTATTCAGACATATTTTCTCTTTTTTTTCAGTTTTCTTATTTTCATATGTACATAAGTTTCTTCATTTGTGCCACAACATCATACGTCATGCCTTGCCAACACATGTTTTGTCCGTTTACATTAAAACGTGGACCTCATCAGGGCTCATTGCAGTTGGTTTTTCATCCTGCTAGAATATACAAAAACGTGTAATAAGGTGTTGAGGGACTAAGGGGCTCATTAGGATGGCGGACGGAAGTGCGACTGCAGCCCTGGAGTATGCGGAAAAAGACGTTTCTGTGTCCGCCTGCCGCGGTCACTCCGTCCGCCATATCAGGATAGGAAAGAGTGCCAAAATTCCGTCCGCGACGGAAGAGCACGCACCGCCGCCTAACTACACCCGACCACGCGGCGGACTGAACCAATCCAGAGACACCGCCGTACGGACTGACGTCAACGACCGTCCCCCAAATCAAGATGGCGGAAAATACACATAAAACCGCTGCGGGAAAACAACCTGCCTGAACACGGCGGATTCCCCACAGTGAAGATACCATACATAGCAGAGATACCCACCACAAGCTGCTCGACGCCATGGACCCAGCACTACACGCTTTCCCGATACTCTTCGCGATCCACCACCTGCAAGTCATGGCCCACTATCGACGACGACGCAGGTACGCTACAAACCATTCGCTGTCTGAAGGGGAGTACCTGCCAGGGTCGTGACGTTGGGAGGGGGAGTGTCATGTGTGAGAAACCACTTATTTGTCTTGAATAAAAATCCACAATTGGAGTACACAAGCAGGAATGACTACGACAAACCACGACACATGATTGACTTGCTTTATTACACATAATAGGGGTATAATCACAGAATAAGCTTGAGCATGGGCATTGTGGGCACCAGAACAGGTATATCAGAGGCAGCACATGAGAGGGCAGACTGCAGTATCAGAACACCAACAGGGCATTGTGGCCAACACAGCAGGTACATCAGAGGCAGCACATGAGAGGGGCTAAGTGCATCAACAGTCCATGGCATCGAACAGGTACATCAGATGCAGCACATGAGAGGGGCACAGAGCAACAACAGTCCATGGCATTGAACAGGTACATCAGAGGCAGCACATGAGAGGGGCTAAGTGCATCAACAGTCCATGGCATCAAACAGGTACATCAGAGGCAGCACATGAGAGGGCAGACTGCAGTATCAGAACACCAACAGGGCATTGTGGCCAACACAGCAGGTACATCAGAGGCAGCACATGAGAGGGCAGACTGCAGTATCAGAACACCAACAGGGCATTGTGGCCAACACAGCAGGTACATCAGAGGCAGCACATGAGAGGGGCTGAGTGCATCAACAGTCCATGGCATCGAACAGGTACATCAGAGGCAGCACATGAGAGGGGCTAAGTGCATCAACAGTCCATGGCATCAAACAGGTACATCAGAGGCAGCACATGAGAGGGGCACAGAGCAACAACAGTCCATGGCATCGAACAGGTACATCAGAGGCAGCACATGAGAGGGGCTAAGTGCATCAACAGTCCATGGCATCGAACAGGTACAGCAGAGGCAGCACATGAGAGGGGCACAGAGCAACAACAGTCCATGGCATCGAACAGGTACATCAGAGGCAGCACATGAGAGGGCAGACTGCAGTATCAGAACACCAACAGGGTATTGTGGCCAACACAGCAGGTACATCAGAGGCAGCACATGAGAGGGCAGACTGCAGTATCAGAACACCAACATGGCATTGTGGCCAACACAGCAGGTACATCAGAGGCAGTACATGAGAGGGGCTAAGTGCATCAACGGTCCATGGCATCGACAGGTACATCAGAGGCAGTACATGAGAGGGGCTAAGTGCATCAACAGTCCATGGCATCGAACAGGTACATCAGAGGCAGCACATGAGAGGGCAGACTGCAGTATCAGAACACCAACAGGGCATTGTGGCCAACACAGCAGGTATATCAGAGGCAACACATGAGAGGGCAGACTGCAGCAAGATAGGGCTCCACGCCTGGTACAGTCTGTAAAAGCATTGTCCCCTCACTGAAGGTTTCTGCAACTCAAGCTATTTCCTTGATAACAAAGCTCGCTCGAGGAACAGGCGCATAGTTCTTTTCAGTGTTCGAGGTGACAGTGAGTAGGGATCTAGAAACATATATGTTCTCCCAAGGGAGGCGATTGCTGCCTTTACATACATGATCCAGGGCATTTTGTGTGTAAAGTCGAGAGATAAGTAGTCATGGAGGATCAAACAATTAAGCTTTAAATCCTCCATGGTTCAGATCTTCATTCATTACCACAGGGGGCTTAGGGCAACTAAATCAGTTAAGTGGCACATTCCAAGCTCCGCAGGCACTGAGAAGGTAGGAGTGTGTTGTGGGACCTGCACTAATCACCGTAGCAATTGATTTTCAGCTATTTGAATTCTCGCAGTATTCACAAACCCCCAAACCTCTCTCCCACATCGAATCTGGGACACACATTTATCCTGATATACCTTGGTGACCAAAAGCCCAATCTATGCGCATAGCTGTTCACAGCCCCATTGGTTTTGATGAACTCAGATTTCTTGCCCTCAATTAAGGAGTTCCAATTTTTTACACATCAAATAAAACCCCTAAGTTGGATAAGGCAAAAATGTTACCAAAGGTGGGGATTGCCACTTTAAACGTTTTGGAAGAACTAGTAGATCATAGTACTTTGTAAAATGTACTGACAGGTCCAAACTCCCCGTAAAGGAAACAAATTTGTACAGGAGTAGCTACAGCCCTCTGGCCATAGGGTCCTTGAGGACCACATCAATGACATACAACAATGGTGGAAGTGATCTCACTCCTGCCCTCGGGCAGTCTGCCTGGACAGAGAGGCGTGCTCAAGCCCATTTATATATAATGTGAACAGCAATAGTGTGAGGATACACCTTTGGCGGACACCACTTCTTTTAGGTAATGACAGTGTCAGAGTGCTGGTTGGCCAAGAGGGCCACAATACTTGAGTCCACCCCTATCTGAGACAGCGGGGCCCAAAGTTTAGTATGGTTGACCCTGTTGAAAGCGAACGTAATGTTCATGAAGGCTAAGTGGAGGGATTTGTCTGGTGAATAGAATATTTATTGATTATAAGATGGAGGTTCAGACATTGGTCAGATGTTGATGTTGACCTCCCAGACCTAAACCCATATTGGACGTCGCTCAGGATGTTATTGGTGTCAGACCACACAAATAGCCTATTAAGGATTGCCCTCTTCAGGACCTTTACTTCCGCATCTATCAAGGAAATGGGGCAGTAATATTGAGTATTATCCTTATCCACCTTCTTAAACATGGGCATGATCACTGCCAAAGACCATGAAGTCAGCACTCCAGTCCGTGCAGCCAGATTCAGGACCCAGGACAGGAGAGACACCCAGAAATCAACTAGGGACTAACAGGGCCAGACTGGGAACCAAAACCGGGCCTGACAAAGTGCTTGGCAGCCACCCCGGGGGTTGTGTGTGCAGCCGGGCTATTTGCCAGGGCTGTTTTTCGGACGATTTTGTTACAGGGCCGATTTTGCAGCTATGCTGCAAAAAACGTCCCTGTAACAAAAATGGCCCTCAGGGGCCCCAAACCAGCCCCCACCCGAGCGGCTCACCGGTGGATTGCCCGGTGCCCGCTACGGCCAGTCCGGTCCTGAATACTATTAAGTAAGTTAATACAATGCCAATTGTGGGTGAACCACTCAGACATATACCTTTCAAGGGCCATAGCACTAGCATTAAGGTTTAATTAGCAGGTCTCAGGGCACCTTCAGAGTAAAAATACATGCAGAATCAGTCCAAATCAATAGGGGTGATCATAAAAAAGAGGCATTTCCTTAAACACTGATGACTCGGTTCAGGGGGCCTGGCCACAGAAACTTGCTGGTATTTGCTGGATGTGATTTATTTTTTATTTTGGCAAAGCTGTTGTTACTGCCTTCTGGCAGCTAGTGACTTAGCATAGTTACAATGGGTAATAAGGCTTGTAAAGGAAATGGACCCTGCACCTGTTGGTTTGGTAGCAAAATCAGATGTAATTGTGGAGAAGTGACCCTTTCGCCCCTGGGCCATGGTACCTCTCCCCTGCTGCACTATCGATTGCTATGACACTCTTGGTCGCTGTTGTATGTGGCTTTATGCAGACTAAAGTGACGATTTTTATTTCCATGTGTGGCATGACAGTTCCATTTCTGTTGTTTTTGGCGATTTAGCCACTGCTTTATCATGCTCTTAAAGTTCTAAGATTAACAGCCAAGTGTGAGATGCTGTTCTGTAAAATCATGCATTTATGCATCAATTTATTTATTCATCCCTCATTGATTCCTCCAAAAGAAACTAATCTGGCAATGTACGGTTGTTTTGTTTTTAGAACTATCATGATTTATTTATTTCAAATGATCGCAAATATGTAACTTCTCTTTGTCAAGAAATTATGAGGCATATTTACAACGAAGTGAAGGGGTGCAGCGTTAGCCTTCTTGGCGTAATGCTGCACTCTGCCACTTCAGAAATGCAGGGCTGCACCATATTTACAAAAATATGGTGCATCCCTACATTTCCCCCTGCAATTGCACTAAACTTAGCAGCCGAGTGCCAATGCAGGCACCCCTGCACCATAGTGCTAGGGTG
This sequence comes from Lissotriton vulgaris, assembly GCF_964263255.1. Classification (NCBI taxonomy): domain Eukaryota; kingdom Metazoa; phylum Chordata; class Amphibia; order Caudata; family Salamandridae; genus Lissotriton; species Lissotriton vulgaris. The sequence continues at coordinate 854,268,631 of NC_141697.1, read as the reverse complement.
TCTGCATTAAGGGGAAGATTGTGGTCTCCTTTCCTGCACATAAACAACCTTTAAATGGCGTTTTGTAATTTTTATGCAGCACACATAGAAGTTGCACAATGCCATTTTATGTTGTTGATTGTTTATGGTAACCTTCCTGCACATAAACAATCAATGGCAATTTGCTGCTTCTATGTGTGCTGCCCAACGCAGCACATATGGAAACAGTAAAAATGAGGAGGGGAGACATAAATAATCTCTCCTTGTTTCGCCTGTTTAAGACCAGGTTCTCCCTGATCTTAAAATTGCCTCTGCCTCCTTGTGACGGGGCGGGACGCCCCTGTGAGGATGAAGACTGTGAGGAGAATACCTTTTCCCGTGACTGGTGGTCAGCTGTTCCCTTCTCGTCCCTTTCCAGCAGCCTACTTCCCTTTCTCCGGAGGAGTGGCCGCCCACTAATGCTGACTCTGAGCACCATTGGGGATACGAGGAAGAAAAAGGACACTGCCCCTTTAAACCTGACTGGAATGAAGACGAGACTCCGCCCATCCAGAGCGTCATCGAGCCAAAAGGAGGAGGATCCCGGAAGACAGCGGACGGCGATTTCCCGGAGGACGAAGGTGTTGTGGATCGGAGACGGAGTGCGGACCGAAGAATCTACGGGGAAGACGTAGCCTCGACTAGCCCAGCTGAGACCAGCAAGCCAGGAGGCCAACGTTCCTGCGAAGCGCCACGCCACGCTCCTGCGGGAGGAGCGTGGCTTTCAAAGGTACGGGGCAAAGTTGCGGGTTGGGCAGGTTGGAGTGGCCAGCCTACTGTTTAAATAACCCGCGTATCCGATTCCCTGTACCCCTACCTCACGAGCACTACCGGCACGGCAGTATTTTGTATTATACACTTTGCACATGGTTTCCCTCACTCCCGGCCCTTACATAAACGTGCTCCGGACGTCCCATTGATTGTTCTCTATCTTTCCTTCCTTTTTGGTGTCGGCGTACCCACTGAACATCGTGTGGAGGTCGTTTGGGAGGTTACCATTCTGGCTGCAACACCTCCCTTACAGCGCCGCAACACCCTGGAACTCCCTGCTTTTCCTAAGGGTGTCAGAACGGAGCCTGACGAGTTCGCCCGGATTAGACTCTCAAGCAGGAGAAAAAAGCATATTTGAAAATAAAGCCCTCTTTGAAAGCGTTATTTCAGACTTCTGACTCAGTTCCTTCCCCTCCAGACCCTACCCCAGTACACTCCTATTTACACCACCCTTGTAAATAGGGGCAGCGTCAAAATCGATGGGTGTTGCGGTGGAACACCCACACAACACCCATTGCCCTCCCCTTTCTCTATGAGTACAGCGTGAAAGGGTGTCTTATTTACAAGGCAGTGTTAAACCGTGTTAAGTGGCTTAGTGCTGCTGTGTAAATAAGGCAAAGCCCCCATCGCCACCACAACATCACTAAAAGTGACTTTGTGGTGGTAATACAGGCTTGTAAATATGCCCCTATAAATGAGTGATGCTGACACATTCAAAAACATTTGTGAAGCTAAAATTGTTTTCAAACAACTCACCCTACTGTCAATGAATTTGAACTGTATACTAAAATGGACAAATTACATTACGCCTTAATGTCAGAAAAACTGAAATTGCTCACCATTGGTTACTCTAGACTCCATCAAGTTTTGGAATTTTAATGCATTCCAATCTTCCCAATCACGATATTGCCAAACTTAAGAAAGCGATCATATTAGATTGAACTTAAGTTCAATTCACCCTTGAAGATACACATTGGGACCAGATTGACTAAATACTGGTTGAAATTTGTGATCAGTATTTTTGTGACACGTGTGGTATTTTGTGAACTGACCAATGTACTAATAAGTCAGTTTTCAAAATACGGGGTCATAGTCGGTCACAATTCAACCCACTTAATGAATGTTAATATGGACCACTGCCTACTCTTAAAAAATAATTTATTTAACATGCACAAATGGGGAGAGGTCCCTTGGGGGCCATTCCAATTCCTGAATGGGCTAACACTGCCTTTCAGTACTCTGTAAAATACGGTATACCAATTTGAAGTGAAGTTACAACATGCCCCACCAAATACCATATTGGAATCCATTTCTAAACAAATTTACCAACTCGGAATCACTTTGGGCCTGATTATGGTGTTGTGATGTCGGCTGGAGTTGCCTCCTACCGACATCTCTCTGGCTTCAGAACTGACCGACCTCAGGTCAGGGGTCCGAAACCACAATTATCATGCGACCTAACGCAGACACTTATTTCCCTATGGGAGCTTGTGTGGCAGTTGGAAATCAGCTGCAGTACAAGCTTCCACAGAGAAATGAGAGTTACTGTAAATCCCTGCACTGAGTGGCAGGCAGCTCACAGTACCTGCCACACCATGCAGGGATTTACAAGGGGGCAATGGTGCCCCCCAGGTGCAAACTGAGACTGCGGAAGGAGGGGGCCCTGCTAGGGGTCCCAAAAGTCATTTTCCGGTAGGCTTTCCATGTCGAGTTTGCCAGACACCATCATCATAATCCAAATGGCGGAAATGTCGTCCGCAAGGGATTATGTGGCAGTTACGACTGGCCAACAGGCTCCTTAATCTCATTGGAAGCCATTTACATTAACCGGCCAGTTTCAAATCCAACCACCTTCATTATAATACGGCGGTCGCGGTTGAAACCTTGGATGTCGGTTGGAAAGCGTTCGACATACGACCGGAAGTTTTTAGACCGACATCCAAAGAAGCCCTAAATGTGTTTAGTACATTGCATCAAATGTTTTATCATTCACAAACACTTAGATTTACATATTCGAAGGATCTGTGACCACTAAAACCAGATACACCTCACCCTAATTTCCTAATATCTTTTATCATTAATATCCTGAATGCATTAAGAACATGTGCAACAAATATTTCCTCCTAAATGGGACTGTCAGAAATTGCTGCTTGAAAGTGCAGACACAGTGTTACTAAAGAAAATATTAGTTTTCTGAAAAATATGATGCATGGCTGTATTTCTATTCGCAGATGTCATAGTAGGCAATGTTCAAGTCCTTATACTAGTACCTTGTTAAGAAATGCTTCTCATTCCGCCTCTGTTCCTGTTATACAAAACTATGTGCAAAAGTGTTCATTTCCTCTCTGCATGCCTAATAATTCACTCTCTACCATGCCCCCTTCGCTCCTCAATCAAATAACTGATCAATTCTCCTCTATTAAAGCTTTTTTTTATCATCAGCAAAGATGTAGGGCATGGATGGGAACTCTTTTCATCAATCCTTGAGAGATGTTCCACACCTTTTTCAACTGGCATAACAGTGATAGACTGGTTATCATAAAACATATTTTTCTAAATTATGTGAAGTAATAAAAAAATCGATTATCATTAGGAAAATTGAGAAATTGATATTCCTAAATATTTTTACTCACTAGGTTCAGTACCTGGTTTCATAGTGGGTATGCAGCACATTGAGGTTCCATTTATATGTAACACTTCACAAAATCCCAAAGACGAAAATAAAAATAAAATTAAAATTAAAGAATTGAAGCCCAATGTTAGTGCTTGGTAATTGATATATTTAAACACTTTAACTCCATGATTTGCCCCAGGAATTCAATGAAAGGTTAGTCAAATCAGATATGTTTTAATGCATCTCAATATGGATTATATTTTAGGAAAACGGTAGTTCGGTGCTTTGCGTCCAGCAATGTCAATTAACCATTGTTCCCATTTATATATGTCTACATTAAATAACACACATCACTATAAAAATTGGGAATGCATGGGCATACATCTCCCAAATGTGTGTTCCTTGAGGTACATTTCCATTACGTTGATAAGACCAGGCTATTGGCTTCTCCCTTCCCAGGAAAATCCTGTAAAACCATTGAAATAGGGAAGGGGAGGGTAATTTAGAATTAGGTTTTCCAGCTTCCAATGGCTGATGCAGCAAAGGTCACTAAATGTAGAGTTGTCTGCTTCTTTACTTGACGTTTGCTCCCTGAAATGGTGCTGCATCATTGGTAGAAGGCACCCAAGAGGAATTAGGAGTCCCGCCGCAGATCTGTCTTCGCCCATATTATCTCCTAAAGCAAAGGTTCCTGTCATGTTTTGGAAATAAGATAATTTATGCCCTCATGTACTGGATAGAGATATTTTTGTCCATTTTTATTTCTAGGACCACCATGTATGATATGGTAGACTTGGTTAGAACTGACTGGGACTGACCAATGGGACTGGCATTAGAGGGAATGCTCTAAAGATAACGGTATCAGGTCTACTGCCAGGATTTTCCCAAATGTGTGTGGCAGCTAATTTACCAGAAAAACAACCTCCACCTCTCCTACGCACACACAAGGGATGAGGTGGGAGAATTAACTTTTGAATATATACAATGTTTTGAAGTATTTCTGCAATAAATTAGGAATTGAGGGGCTTATTTTTAAGTCCATTACACCACCAGTGCATCACCTTTTATGACGCTCCCTTGGCACAGGAGCCTGCTGCATATTTACCAGGCAGCACTAAGCCACTTTTTTATGGCTTAATGCTGCCTTGTAATTATTGTTCCCTGTAGCACAGTTTTCTGCGCTAAAGGGCCTTGCAATAGGTGTTGCTGGGGGCATTCTCAGCAACATCCATGACTTTTTGACACTGCCCCAGATTAATGAGAAATCCTAACTCCGAGGCAGTGCCAAAAACATACGCCTCCCCGCTTCAGAGAGGCACAACGAGGAGAAGCATTCATTCTGCAGCACATATAGAAAGAGGAAAAAGCCTTTAGTGATTCTTTTTGGGCAGGAAGATTTCCCTTAGTGCACAAAAACAATCATCCCGCAACGCAGGCACCATTGCACCATGGTGAAAAGGTGCTTGCATTGGCGCACGGCAACCCATCGTTGGCTAGCACTGGGGGAAAGGGCAGGAGTGCACAGTATCTGATAGATAAGGCACATTCCTTTCCTTTTTATTTGCCATAGGGCAGTGCAACAGGAAGGCCTGCGGCTGTGCCCTACCGCAAAAAATCATAAATGAGGCCCCGAGTCTCTACACGTGCCCAAGAATCCCAAGAGAGTTAATGAAGAATGTAGGACAAATTCCCAAAATGTTGGAATCACCAGCTGCATAGGCATGTGCCTATGCATTGCTGAGATTAAAAACAGTTTACCAAGTTCGAGCACCCATGTATGGTTTAAATGGAGTAATTCCGGGTTTCAGAATTTCTACTTGGAAATGTATGATTTACTGGTGTACTTTCCAATACTTTTCCAGTATTACATGAGAATCATTTAATTGCACGCTTGTAAGTGAAGATCAGTGTTGGATCGTCATTACTAATGTTTATGCATGTTAGAAAATAAGGATTGTTGAGTGGGCACCTAATTTGGATTGCAGTTCTTTTACCACCCACCTTCAGTTGCAAACAGGCAGCATATAATCCAATGTCTTGAAAAGGCATATCCCTTAGAAATAGGCAAAAATACAAAAACAAAATAAACTTACTGCCAGCAGCGAGCTCACAATTTCCCCGCTCTTTATTTGAAGGAAGTTTCCAATCAAAGGTAGAGGAAAAGGTCCAGGGGGCAGGTTGAGCTTCTTGTCCCAGGCCTTCATTAGAAACAGGCAGGCGAGCCACGCAATAAGTAAGGGAGTGACTATTCCAAAGAAATCCATTATGCTACGCGTTGATTAGATGACGTTTGTATTTGCAGGAAGCTCCCTTGAAAAAGAAGAATTAACAAAATTAAATATTAGGTCATGGAGAGAAATTGTAGAAGCGCAGTAACAAAAAATGATTTAGACTGAGAGTGCACAAAATTAACATTCTGCTTGCATTGTTTAAAAAATTAACAATTTTTGCACTTCACGAGGATGTAAGGCTGACATTACACCCCTAGGTTTCAGGAGCAAGTCGTACAGAGAAAGTGAAAAAGTGAACCAATGTATCTTGGGCCTGGATTTGGTGGAAGTAATTCTCCACTCCTGAGTTATAAATACAAGTATCATCGGGGGTGCATAATAGGCACATACCACAGGGTGAACACTGAAAAATAAGGCATTACTGGGGAAATCAGTAATTAAGAGCCCAATAGCCCCAGCAATGCCTCATTTTTCTCCATAGTTTCTCCAAAACATTCCATCTGCTTTCAGCAACTATAGTCCTAGGTGAACCAAAGCCATCATAAATATTCAGATCAGATGAGGCCTGCAAAAGGAGTTATTTGCTGCACTGAAATTAAAGGACAACTCAGAAAAGGACGTAATATACTAAAAACCTGGTAGCAAGATCCGGTCAAAAATTAGGCACCAGCTCTCTGCATCCAGTAATTTATTTCGAGAACCAACTTATGTAGTACCAGATCGATTCACAAAATAAGGTATCCTTGTGGTCACACACCCGCCTGTCACATGGCTATTTAGGCAGGTCTCGAGTTGCAACCCACTCCAATTTGCTATAATAACAGGAATGGTGGTCTTCAGGGTCAGCAGACTACCAATTCTGCGATTGGTTTACAAAATTAACATTTTGTAGATGCCATCCTAATTCTAAAAGGGGTGGGGGTCTAAAGGGGATTCCTTCCTCTTTGTGAATCAGTTACCACCCCAACTTGGAAGTCAGTAATTGATTAATGATGTGCTACGAATATTCCTGTTCCAGATATTAATACATATGGTACAGCATCACTATGTGGAAGGGATGCCCACAACACTTCTTCGCTTTAATGGAATAGCAGTCTTGTTAAAACATTATAACAATTACAAATCCCATGAACATCAGAGAACCAGTTAATTGGAGTTCAACAAAAACATTAACCAATCAGGGTGTCACAAGTCCATTATAGCCACACAACAGTGTCCATCCTTCCTCTTTCTTTACTGCTCCTCGCAGCCTTGAGATGAGTGCAGTCTCTTTGCCACCTTTTCTTTTGATTTAGTGGTTATTTGTTGTGTGCTTGCTGTTAAACGTTATTCCCCTTCCAAAGGCTTTCAGCCTACGGCTCTAGAAAGCGTGTTCACTTCTATGTGGTGCTTCCTTCGCTCTCAGGCTTGTCGGGACTCTGCGGTGTGGTCCCCCGACTGCTAGGTGGCGCCGGCATTTTTGGGGGGGCCACACCTGACTGTCATTCAGATCGCATTCCTCAGGGAAGTGCGATCGATCGGGCACAGCAGCTGTGTCCTCCTAAAAAGAAGCACCCCAGGCCCGAGTGTGCACACCCCAGGGGAGTCTGTATTTTCGCCGACATCGGCAATTTTTCAAAATAAATACTTAGCGCTTGTAGCGCATACTACGGCCAACAGGGTCTGTAGTTGAGGTCATTGACCTCTGATTTCACCACACGAGTGAGCTCGTTCTGGGCCCTTGACGCAGATATAAGCCTCATATACTGCATGCAACATTTGGAAGGGGATAATATACCCTTACTGATTTGGGACACCCACCCGGGCCTTGTTACCACGCATTTCAAAGTAAATTCCTGTATACCAGACAGCTGTTCTTGCAGGCTACCTTCCTGCAGCTAGTTGTAGTGCCCAGCGAACCAAAGGGCTGCTCGTGTCCCCAATGTATTGGTCTCTCTCAGCCCCCCACATTTCTCCTGATCTTAACCAGTACACTTTGCACCCCCATAATGAAGAAAATTCACGATTCCCACTCTGAATAGGAGGCAGTTACCTACCACCCTATAGATGATGATTTCTGTGATGTCATGGATGCAGAAGCCTTAGGGCCTCTCGAAAACAAGTTAATGATACTGGCAGTGCAAATCCTTAGACCCCCCTCAATCCAAGGGCAGAACCCAGGGGACCTCTACCTCCTAAGTCTACGTTCAGACACAAGACACCCCAGCATGCTTGTACCAAGTGCACTTGTGTAGGTCTAGACACCTTTGCTCCCCTAAAGGGTGCCTTCATAAACCATACCTCCTTGGAGCCAGCAGTTCCCTCAATCCACCCCGCACTTCATCCCTAACCTGGTCTCCTCGACCTCACCAGTCTCCGGACAGGGATGCATCCCCACTTTCCAAAGCAGACCGGGATCCGGACAGACCCTGGCATTCCCATCCTATATCTGTGCCACATGAAGCCAATGAGCCCTCCACACGGCTCAATAGGTTCTCCTGGATCTGGATGACCCCCTAAACCCCAGATTCCCGGACTGGGCCCCAGCGGAGAAAGTGGCAAACCAATGTGGCTGAGCAGCTTAGGAAAGCCATGTACAAGGAGGTTCGCAATTGCCTCAAGGTAGAATGTCCCCATCCCTCACTGGCAAACAAAGTGGTCCTTATGCCAGAGAACAATCCACATCTGGCAACCTTTCTCGACAAATATATTTGAGATCCCAAGAATAGGGGTCGTGTTGGGACAAACTTTTGGACATAGCAGGCCTCATAACCAAAATTATGGACATGGCTGAGCAAGCCAATGCCTTCAGTTCTATCATTTCACTCGAAGTTCTCTACAGATGGGCTCAAAGAGCTACAATCTTTCTTGGTAATGCCAAATGTGCCCTATCCACAGAGAGAAGATGCTCCCTCCTAATCAAGATTGACATCAAGCTAGGGGACCTATTCACTTCCATAGCAGGTCCGGTGGCAGAAGACGGACTATTTGGCAAGCCCTTAAAAAAAGAGAGTGTCAAATTTGTTGCCACTTTTAGTTCCGTAGGCAAGGCCTAATCCTCAATCAATAAGAATTTTTATCCCTGGGGTTTTCACTAGGGCCGGCCATGGAGGGGAATGCTCCGGTGGCAACAGCATGCCTCCTTCCGTGGCACAGCCTCTAGATGAGGCCAATTCCAAGACCAATCACGATTTGGAGGTTTTTATTCAACCCGCTCCTATACCAGACACAGCGGCTCCAGAGGTGGACATCAAGATTGACACCAACTGAACACATCTCACAGTGACTGTCATCCCATTCTCTCAGGGGCAATTGGGGGCAGACTGGCACACTTTGTCCACATCCAACGCTTGGATCTTACAGTCTATCCAAGGATTCCACATAGAGTTTTATGGCTCCCCCTTTCAGTCCCGACCTCCACCACCCCTTAATTTTTCTGCAGAGCAGTCCGAATTGGTGGAAGCAGAAATACAAAATATCATATCCAAGAGAGCCATTGTCCAGACAATTCCCCAACCTTGTTGCTTCCTCAGCAATATTCTTGTGGTGGCCAAACACAATGGTGGAAAACACCCAGTAATCAAACCCAAACACCTAAACGAGTGGCTTGTCTACCACAACTTTAAAATTGAAGGGATTAATCTCCTCAGAGACCTTCTCCTTCCCAATGATTGTCTAGTCCATCTGGACTTAAAGGATGCATACCTCACGGTTCCCATCTCCCCCCCCCCCCCCCCCGGCGCTTCCTCCCATTTTAATGGATCCACACCATCTGTGAATTCCCAAACTTCCCCTTCAGCCTTCAGCCTCTCCACAGCCCCCTGGTGCTTCACCAAGGTCCTTTTACCAGTGGTGGAACACCTTCGAGCCAGAGGAGATCACCTAATAATATACCTGAACGATCACCTGTTGCTTAACCAGGATGAGGAAGACTTACAAACTCATCTTCAGGGGGTGGTTGCTCTTCTACAATCTTTCTGCTTTCACATCAACGAGAAACAGTCAGTATTGACTCCAACTCAGTCCATAGTCTTCCCAGGGTTCGTGGTGGCCTCTGTTCCAGTGACCATCAGTCTTCACTCATGAAAAATTGCCAAGATGCGGCATGAATTGGCTTGCACCCTGGGAGAACCGGTCATCTCCCTCTGTGCAAGTGGCAAGAGTAGTTGGCCTCCTCTCCTTATCCATCCAAGCCATTTGTCTGGGTCCCCTGCACTGCAGGTCCCTCCAGTGCCTACAAATTGGTCACTTACAGAAAGGCCTGACATACTCAGAATGTTTTTCCCTGTCGATGGAGGTAAGGGCAGAATTCCATTGCTGGTTGGCGCACATGGAGGCGAAGAAATAGTGTGCCATTTTCGGGTCCAATCTGCAGCTAGTGATAGAATCAGATGATAGTGGTGTGGACTGGGGTGTGATATAGGGAATTCTAAACAAGAGGAAGGTGGTCAGAACATGAAAGTACTCTTCACATCAATTGTTTGGAGCTGATGGCTAGCTCCTTAATATTAATAATAATAATTCACATTTGTAAAGCGCGAACAATCACCTGTAAGGGTCTCTAGGCACTGGGGGCCGTCCGGAAGATTAAGCAAGTTATTGCCTAGAGTCACATGGTGCTGGGCTAATCTGCCGCCGGCACCGGGGATCGAACCGTGATCCCCCAATTCCAGAGTCAGTCGCCCTTCCTTTGCAGTCAAATGCTAGATGAAAGACCGAATCCAATGCAATGTACAACTAAACATGGGCAATGTGACAGTGGTCAGGTACATCAATTATCTTGGGGGAACTCATTCCAAACTTCTCTCCGACCTGGCCTGGAGCTTCTGGGAAAACTACCTGGAGAACCAAATCTCGATCACAATGGAACATCTACTGGTGTGGACAACCAAGTGGTGGACTGGCAGTCACAACATCTGAGGGACCTCAGTCTAGGGAAGCCTGATCCCTCCATATTTCGCTAACTGAACCTTTGCTGGGGCCCTTTGTGGACCTTTCTACTTCTTGTCTGGATCACCACGTCACCAGGTTCTTCAGCTGAAGACAGGATCCATTGGCTCAAGCGATGGATGCATTTACACAGACATGGGGATGGAGAAGGGCTATGCCTTCTCCCATGTCTCGATGATATGAGGCTGTCCGCCTAAGTTTAGAGTCAGCGAGAGGAGGTGATGGTGATCATTCCCCAGTGGAGATCTCAAGCACAGTTTCCAGTTCTGATGTAACATTGTTGGGATTCTCCAATTCATCTACCCCTATAGGCAACTCTCCTCCGGGAACCCTTCGGCAGCCCGATCATCTAGTTCTGGAAGGCTCTATGCAGCTTATAGCGTGGAAGATTACTGGGAACGAAGGCATTTCCCGAGCCTTTCGGGCCAGGCTGTGGACCTTCTCTCCAAGGCATGGGCAAGAAATGCCAATAAAAGATATAGATCAACTTGGTGCAGATGGCCGGGTTGATGTTGCCAAAGACACCTGGATCTTGTGGGACCACCATTGTCCAAGTCCTGAATTTCTTTGCCTCTTTGGCATCAGAGGGTTTGGTTTACAGAATGGTCATCACGTTACATCTGCGGTCTCGGCAGGGCAGCCTCCCATTGACGGACTCCCCGTCAGGGAGCAGCCATTGGTACAAAAACGTCTTAGGGGAGTGAGTCTCTTCAACCCTCTCGCTCCCAGGTACTCACTCCTTTGGAGCATACATGTGCTGCTTAACCTCTTCCTTTCTCGGCCAAGGGATAAGTATTTGTCTTGTAAACATCTATCCGCTAAATTAGCGCCCCTGCTTTGTATTATCTCTTGCAGATGGGCTTCCAATGACAGGGCCTTGGACATGACTGGTAGGGCTTTTACCCCAGATGGGGTCACCTTTTATGTCTCAAAAAGGACTTTGACTAATTCAAGACTAATCTCATATCCAGTGTTCCCGCTTTCTCCTAAACTATGCATGGTTAAATGTATCAAGGCTTATGCAGCAATGGCCGAGGATATCTACCCTCATTAAGACCAACAGCTCCTTATCGCTCTCACAAAACCACAAAAAGTGATGTCATCCCCATCCATTGCTGAATGGGTCAGATGGGCCATGCAAGAGGCAGGCAGGGCTCATTCTACCAGGGAGGCTATAGCTTGTAAAGCTTTTTCCTTGGCGGCCCAACTAGAGGATATCATGAATGTGGCTGATTGGTTTCAGACTCTGTTTTCAAGAGTTTTTATATTAACACCATCGCTGCTGATGGTATTGCCCTCCTGTGCTGACCCTCCTCTATTCCCATTGTTCATGACGAGCTCAGCTCGTCATCAGCGCAGCTCAACCGTGCCTCATGACGAGCTGAGCTCGTCATGAGCATCGAAGGGATAAATCGCTTCATAACATGGCATCCTTGGTGGTGGATAAGCTTTTAACTTGCATAAGCCTCACCTCGGGTCCTTACACAGAATATAGCATTTCGTAGCCTTGATAACAGAAAGTTTAAATTCTATTAAGGTCCAGGAGTCAAGCATAATCCCTTCTGGCGTGGAAGAACGAGTCCTCCCACTCTTGGTTATGGTTGATGCTTCATTAAGAAAGCAAGTTATTCATTTTTTGAGTCACTAGTGTTGTTGTTGTACAATTGCTTCTGGACGGATAGGTATATCACCTGTATGATTCATTCTAATATTCGGAGTGGGTTCTCAATGTTGTCCTCTCTTACAAGGAATGACTTGGGCAAACAGGAGTATTGGCTGATTCTGGCTTTTCATCACGTCAAAGGATGGACACTGTTGTGAGACTATAATGGACGTGTGGCATCCTGATTGGTCAATGTTTTTTTTTAACTCCAATGAACTGGTTTCCTGATGTTCATGGAATTTGCAGTTATTCTAATGGTTTGAGATAGCTGCTATTCAATTAAAGTGAAGAAGGAAAGCATAATCCTTGCCTCAGTGTCCTTAACAGAATTTAAACTTTCCTTAACGTAAGCTAGGAAATCTTATATTATCACCCTCTTGAGCACAACCATTTTCATGATACTGCGAAGTTGATGTTTTCTAATAAAGATGTTTACAGCACAGGTATTTGTAAGCCTCTTTTCTGAAAATGTTGTTTAGAACAGAGGTCAACGTCAACTCTGGAAATTTCCACAGAAACCTGCAGAACTGATGAAGCTCTGAGAAAAAAAGTATATGCTTGTTTGCATCTTCAGGACGAATACCTGCCTCATAACTAGATTTTGAAACCAAAATATTGTAATAGCAGACAGCCATCAAATAGGTCATTATTCCTATTGAAAATCTATCTATATTTTGCCTTACATTTCTGTCCTTTCACTCTAATATGTCAATATATTCATACTAATGTCCCCAGTGAATTTTGGGGATTGCCCTTCATCAGTGGAGAAGTGTGGCTCAATGATTAGAGCGGCAGACCCTGAGGCAGAGGTCTAGCCTGGGACCAGGGTTCAATTCCCAGCCTCGGCGGGTCTTAGGCTTAAAATTCCACGGACCTGATAATTCTCGCCTCAGTGCCTATTCCGATCATAGAGTCCCACTCTGCAACTCTGGGCAATAGCTTGCTTAATCTTCACAACGGCCCCCACAATGCTAAGGATGCCTGGCCTTCACCCTGGGGGTGCCCAGGAGTGGACGCCTCACAGGGAAAGCCAGGACGGGTTCCACAGCGGTATTCGTACAAGCGCCTTGAGACCCTTGCGGGTGAGTAGTGCGCTATACAAGTATCAATTTACAATTTACATTTACATTTACATCAGTGGGCTGAGGTGATCAAAGTGAACCAACAAATAGACTCTAGGCACCAATGGCATCCCATAGAAATCTGGGAAGTGGTACATGAAGCCTATGATTCTACTAAGAAGTATGAATGAAATGTAATAGGCAATGAATACATTCTGGAAACAAAGGAGCATATTTATGACTTTTGTGACACAGGCCAGCACAGAAAGTCACCTTGCTTCTCTGCATCACAGGGAAAGGGCAGGAATGTGCCGTACTAATCCAATATTGCACATTCCTGTCCTTTTCCCATTGGGCTGGTACCGTTTTTGAAGCCAAACACCAAAGCAGGCACCCTTGCACCATGCTACAAGGGTGCCTGTGTTGTAGTCGTAATTGTTTTGTGCTGGTAGGGGCACCTTCCTGCACAAAAAAAATCCTGAGAGGCTAGTTTCCTCTATCTAAGTGTGCTGCAATCTGTAGCACACAAAGAAATAGCACAAAAATTAGAAGAAATGAAGATATTTCGCATTGTTACAACTCTCCTGCGGAGGTATATCTTTTAGGTGGACTCCCAGATTTGCCTATTGTTGTAAATCTGGGAATCCATCAAAATCCATTGATGTTGCATGGGAACTCCCTGGCACAGAGTAATGCAACATAGCGATTGGCGTAATTACATTACGCAGGGTGGCCATGTGTGGCTTCATACATTTGTGGTGCAAGAGCGATGCAAAGGGGGTCATAAATATGTCCCAAAGGGTTTTAATATTATGAAATAACTGCATGTATGGACTTGTATATTAAATAAAATAGAAATGAGTTCGAAAAAAGATGATATCTATGACACACTGAACATTCAATGCAACACAATAGTACACACACTATGATTCAGGCGTGGTTCCAGTGATCTGTTCATTGTTCCCAACCTAAAGGGGACTTTCCTTTGAGCACGCAAGAAGATGATCTATACTGGAATACATTGTTGTTCAAATAGAGTTTGTGCAGATAGAGGAGCTTCTATAACATCACCATATCATCGTAGACTTCTGTCCTTAACTTGCAGTATGTTTGCTGGGCTCGATTGAGAGCGCAATTCAAGGGAGGCCATGAATTTACAATCTGTTATGTTCTAATTTTGAACAGACAGGACTTGTACCTGTTGAGTATCACGCCAGATACTTGTCACAAGTGCTCAAATGCTCTACTACCCGGCAGATCGCTGTAATGGCATCTCTCAAGTACACTAGTATGGGTCTGGTTACGGGTTAGGTAGTTAATTACATCCTGTGAGTAAACCTCTGTTTACGCATGGGACGGATTTGCAAGCTTGACTTTAATGCATCATGCATTAAATAAACTAACCCATGTTACATTTCAGCAGGATAAACCTGACAACATTTAATAGGGAAAAACATACAATATATACCCTATCATGAGGAGTTTGGTGTTTTAAACACCAAAATCTGCATGTTATTACCCATAAATTATAGTAGGTGTTATTTATCTTACCCATTAAATAACATACCAGTGGTTTTGTTCTGTATCAGGGGCGATACATAACACCTCAACTTGTAATCAGGACCTATGTCTTTCGTATAAAGACAGACAATTTGGACAATGTCTGAGACAGCAATGCCCACATCCCTCCCAATAGAATGTAAATGTCTTGCAACATGCTCCATGGCCAAGATGCAAATCAACGGACACAGGGGGTATCCCTGCCTAGTTTCTCTACCAATATTGTGCATTGAATTTCACTTGGCAAGTCCCATCCATGACAGATGGAGAAGCATATAACATCAGGATGTATCAATAAGCATACTCTCTCAAAACACAACTTTCTGCAGTACCTCAAATATATAGATTCTGTTAATCACATCAAAGACCTTTATCTAGGTCCACCACCAACATTGGGTTTGGAGTTGACACAGGTATCATTTCAAGGTTATGCTACAAAATTCCTAATATTAGGTGAGTGTTCCTCCTAGGAATAAACCCACTTTGACCAGGGTGTACTATCAATGCCAATGTCCTTATAACACGATTTGCTATGACTTTACTGAGAATTTTATAGTCAATTTTTATATTTGAGAGTTGCCTAAATGCAGCTGTATTGATTGAGTCTTGGCCAGGCTTCAGAGAGAAATCCCCTTCTATCTCTTTCAAATAGGTCACCTTGCACAGAGCATGGAATTTCAGTCCTGGTACATTGGCAAAGGTCTTTGTCAAATTCTGCTGGTAGTCTGTTTGGCCTAGTAGTTTTATCTATGGCCAGATCAGTGATAACATTTTTGATTTCAGGCAGCAACATTGATTCTTCCATGGTGGTAATGCGGTCAGGCAGAATATTAGTTAGCTTAAATGTTTCAAGATGTGGGGACTGATCTTGTAGAATCACTAAGGATCTCTCTGAATATAAGTCAAAGTATTATCTATCTATACTACTATTATAAAGAGAGAACTTGCACCTTTAGGCAAGGTAAACTCGGGAACTACAGCGCCAATCCACACACCCAAGACATCTTAGAAAACCTCAGGGCAAGCAGAAGGACATAGGCTACATAAAAAAATAAATAAAACGTTTTTTAAAATATTAATAAATTAAAAAAAGTAGTCCCTTGCAACTAGTGCCGGCCGCGACGTCTGCGTGAGGGGAGGAGCGGCGACGACATGAGCGACGTGAGGGGAGGAGCAGCGCCAGAACCAGGAAGAGCAGAGGACAACAGCGCCGGTAGGAGCACTGGCAGTGAGAGGTACGATGCTGGGGCGGGGGGCGGGAGGCGGGAGTCGGCGGGTGCCCAGCGCGGGCTTCAATGTTTATGGAGTCCGGGTGGGAGGCGAGGCGGGAGGCGGGAGGCGGGGCGGGGCGGCTGCTACTTTTCCGGGCTTCAATGTTTATGGAGTCCGGGCGGGAGGCGGGAGGCGGGAGGCGGGAGGCGGGGCGGGGGAGTTGGTACTCATCACCAGAACAGCCGGAGGAGTCATGAGGGCAAATTTTCACACAAACCATACATCAATTTGGATATTGAGGAGTGGGGAAAAAGTTTTACTAGTGGACATTGCCTGCCCTAATTCCGAATTGGGCATAACGTACGTCACGTAGGAGCCTTTGTGAGTTGCGCCAAGTTTTAACTGGCAAACATTATGGAAGCAATCTGCCTCCTCTTCGCGGGCGTGCCCAGGTTGGACTTTCCATTCAGGCTTAGGTACTTTCCTTGACCTTCCTGTGGTTGAACAGTAAAGGTCTAGCACATTGAAGGGGGTGTGAAGGATGGTGCCAGGCAGAGTGCAACTTGTAGGAATCACATTTGATTAAAGTCAAATCCCAATAATTATTACTTTATTATACATTTAAATGAAAAGAATAGTTGAAATTAAGACCTTTAGGAAAACCTGAGTTCTCTGTCTTATAGTGTTCCAAAGTTATAACAACACTATTCTAGGCATTTCACAGAGGCGGACTTCAGGCTATTGAAAGGTATGGGAGTGTGTTAACATATGGGCCGACTTCACAAAGCTTTGACAGTCTAAGGCCACGTGGCTGCTACTTTTTAACTTAATTAGAGTCCGTGCGGGAGGCGGGCGGCGGCGGGCGGGCGGCGGCGGGGGGGAGTCGGAGAACATGCTGCCCCAGCCACCTTCTGCCCGGGGTAAAAATGTAGCCCCCAGCCCCCTTCTGCCCAAGGCAACGCTGGGGCGGGCTGCTAGTCAAAAATAAATCTGTTTTATTCCTTAATGAGCAGGCAGGTACTGTCCCCAGTTATGTTTAATCCTAGGCTCCCCTGGTTCTTCCTTGATGAGCAGGCACACCTTCATATCCCCTTAATTACGTTTTCTAGATATGTAGTTTCTATAATCCAAACAAAGCAAGCAGTCAAGTAATTCCGTACAGTTGTCCTTCTGATTGTCATATTCCCTACGTGTCTTGGGAGTGGGGAGGCAGTCAATTCCAAGGCCTTCATTTTCTCCTCCTGGGACAGTGTCTTAGGGCCTGATTATGAGTTTGGTGGTGCGGGGCGGCACGCCACCGCAAGATTAGGCGGTTTCTCCTGGTCTGGCTGGTGGTCCTTTGGTGTTCCCATGGCGGTGCCTTTCAAAAAGGTACCACAATGAGAACATCAAAGCCCGTTCCTGCAAGGCATGGACTGTGAATTGTAAGCTGTGCAGAAAAGGGGGTGCATGCACACAGGGGGGTACACCATGTGCCCCCCTGCATTCATCCCATTGGCCATGAGGCACCAGGGGGCCTGTGCGGCCACCTTTGTTTCCTCCCTGCCACTCTAACAAATACAGTCTCACTGCTGAGGTCAGGGATGCAGTGAGGAAACTTGTATTATGATTGGAGGTGCTTCAGAGGCACCACCAATCATATTGCTGCCTGAAGACTGCCTGCCAGGGATTTCAGGTTCCTTGCAGTGGTCTACTCACGATCTGAGTGCCGTACTCATAACACGGACTTGGGTCACTGGTGTTGAAGGCCCGAGCATCACCACACCTCCACATCGGGTTCTTCCTAGTGCATTTTGTGTGCCATACGTCATCCCTATAAAATGACTCCTCAACACTACTTTAAATATATCCCATTTAAGTAGGACTTTAGAGGCTGTCCTCAAAGTAGTGCCCTATTTCATCCAAAATGGTACGGTATTTTATGTGATGTCTATTTGTATAGTTTGCTAACCACCCATAAGGGTATCCATGCACTTCGCAGGTGGGTAAGCGGGTGTCTCCTATGTGAAATTATTGAAAAAAAACAGGTATTCAGCTTCTTAAAGAGCTCAAAAATTGACGAGGTGGCTCTGATGTGCTGTGGGACATTGTTCCATGCCTTTTGGGAGATGTCCAAGAAGGTGAGATTTTATAGAGCGCTTAGCACACTCTAAATTGTATGGGTGCATTATACTCATGGTTCAAATGCACTTACATATATTTTTTCGTTTGCAGTGTTTCATGATTATTAAAATGCATTTATTCAAGTCACAAAGCATTGGTAATGTAGTATGCACATTTAAGTAGGATTTTCTATGTATTAGAAAAGTGTAGTATTCCTGTATGTATAATGTGCATGATGAAAGTATACTTGTATAATGTAACTGTGTGTAGTTTAAGTTGCCTGCATTGTAGGCCCAAACTGCAGGTTGTTTCGATCCTCCTTGGTTGCTTAAGAAATAATTAAATTAATCCCTTTTGTATTCGAAAACAGTATATTCTCCTCCTACTACAGGTGCAGGAATTTGAGCTTGTTATTTTTAGATTAAAGAGATACCTGAAATGTCTTTGAAGAAGACTGGAAGGCGAAAATTGAGGATGCCTTTCGTGTCCGACCTATCTGAGAACCAAGGCCACTGGAGAGGAGCTGAACAAACTAAGGCTCCTGTGGAAAGTTACTAAAATTTTGCAATGAAAAGGTTCATTATATGACGTATTGGGGACTGAACATTGTCTTTTTGCATGATGCGCAGGGACAGATTTGAGAGACTTCTGCTTTTTCAGAAAAGAAGGGGCCTCTTAGAACAAGCTCCATAGCCTTAAGCTATCAGACCCATTTTGATGTGAGTACTTCTTAGGGGGAACAGCCATGACAATGCGGGGATTACCCCGCACTGCCATTACAATGCAGGGATTACAACGAAAGTCGTTACAACGACTTTCGCTGGAGGGCGCTATTGGATAGGGAATAGTTTAATTTTCTATCCAACACCTTGGGCTGGAGTTGGAATAGAAAATTAAACTATTCCACTATCCAGAGCCCTCCAGCGAAAGTCGTTGTAACGACTTTCATTGTAATCCCTGAGTTGTAATGGCATGCGGGGTAAAAGCCTGCGTTGTAATGCCATACAACCCTTCTTAGGAAGTCAACACGTGCTGCCACCTTTGGGGTATGGTATAATGGAGATAGGCAGGTCCCTCATTTAGAGCAGTGTAGGGAAAGATAATTTTGTTTACTTCTCAATGAAAAGAGAATTGGACTCAGCTTCTATTCTGTCTTGTATTCTGATTTTGGAGTTGATCATATTATGACTTTTATGCCAAATGAATTATATTTGTAGACTTGGCTCTGTATTGATTTTCATGTACCTAAATACTTTAATATTGAGGTGCATATATATCCAATTTTTTGGGCTTTATAATAAATCCATCAAACTAAGTCCAGAGTCTGTGGTCCTTCAAAGCATGACTAATTTGTAAGTATAATCTTGAATTGTTTTGCTCCCCTCTACCACTTTTAGCAGGCAAATAAAAGACAATCAGGACTGGATTCAGTAGGTAAGGCAAGGAGTAAGGATAGCATATTCAAATGGTAGCAGAGAATGGTTTGCCTCCAAAAGAGAGAGGAGAAGGAGGAATTTGTGTAGAAACTGAAGAAAATAGGGCTCTGAACATGGAGTAGAGGACGGCGAAGGTGAAGACTGATGGAGGTCGGCGGATGCTGATTTTGTGGCGGAAACGGTGGTAGCGTGAGTATGAAACTGTGTGGTGTGTTAGAGTGCGGTGAATAATTAATTGTGTGATGTCTTGCGAAGTTGGGATGCAAGTTGAGTGAGTGTGGGTTCATCAGTTTACTGCTCCGGACACGTGCGGATCAGGAAGTTTGGTGAGCAGACTCAAGAGAAGTCCAAGATCCCGGGATAGTTGTATTTGTAATTGTCTGATCAATACTGTGGGTGTCGTGAAGCGCTATTGATGATTCACTTGTGATAGGGAACTTTGTGTGAATGCAGGAGTACGTCACAGTAGAAAGCCTCAGGTACCGGGGGTGGATTACGGAGATTGAGTGACCGACACAGGTTGGGGGTCACAGCGGACGCATGTTCTTGTAAGAGTGTTCCATCAATCTTTTAGCAGATGGACAATTACTTGTTTATGTAGCTGTATGTTATTGTGACTGTAGTAGGATCAGTTACTTCGCCTAATAGCTTTTATGATATACAGTTACTTGTAGTACGGATGTGTGAGCGAGTGTACGAGGCGAAACTGTAAAGGTGGGTGAGCCACTGCAAAGAGGGAGCAGTGACGCCAGTGTGTGCTGCGCTGGGATTGGTGGAGATTCGTCCTAAGTTAAAAATTGATATTTGGTTTGTAAATTGTTTATTTTCATGATGATATGTTTTAAGGTGTTGCGAGATTTGTGTAGAGGTGACACAGGGGTGGTGACTCGGGTAGGAGAAGGAGCTTCACCAGAAAATACCTCAGCACATTATATGTCAACAAATGTGGGACTCCATACTATAGTGTGGCTGCATAATTGGCATACAATTTAAGAGAAAGAGGGAGAATTGGCTTTCCCTCATAATGGGTCATTTCGAATGGAGGTGCTGTACCAGCTGAGGGGAGTGATGGCTTCTCTGAAATCTCCACCTAGACCAACACAATTTGAGGCATTAGATGCATGGATGAGAGCAGCAATGGTGAAAAGCTGGGAAGCATCACAGAGAAGAATAAAAAAGGCAATGAAGGCATATCAGGATGCTAGGAGGGATGCACAATTGAAGAGATCAAGAGTAGATACGTAGAGGGAGAGCGCGTATATCCAATCAGGTTGCTAAAAGGATGATCTGAAGGAAAGAGTTAGACAGAGGAGGACAGTGATACAGATGATATCTTTTTAGAAAGACTGCTAGCAAACGCCCTCCACCTTGTGACTCCAGGTTGGAGCCGGAGAAAACACTGCAAATGGAAAAAGCTTTAGGAGTGGGACGAACGGGTACAGAGGAGCAGACAACAGGAGTAAGAGGGAGAATTTCAGTGGGAATAAGAATTCTGGGAGGATCCAGAGGAATAGGGTACGCAGCTCTTGAACCAGACGACACAGCATGTACCATGCGCTTGCCAGATGCCCTTACGGGACTAGTTACTATTGGACCTTGAGTTTCAATGTATAACCCTAGAGAGAGGACAGGTGGAAATCAACCGCAACCAGTAGAAGGGGAAGAGACTATATCTGGTGGGAGTCTTACAATGAGTGGAACAGGGATAGCTTGGATGCCAGTGGAAGCTAGTACTCCACTGCCAGCTATGGCTGATCCATCAAGAATGGACAGTGGGTCGGAACGAAGACGAACAGGAGCTTTGGCAAATTCTAGGTCTGACATTAGAATGTGGGTTCCACTGGTGAGGGAGTCAATGATGCAGACAGAGGAATTGGATATGAGACGAGAAACAGTTGGAGTACTGTTCAAACCACAGAATTTATGTGAGGGTAACCTTTGGATAAGTCAAAGTTGTTAGAGAGAAAGTTGCCCACTGTTGAGGATGGAGGAGAGTGTAGGTCCAAGGAGAGCACAAAGTTGTGGCAGGGAGGAATCAGGAAGTAAAAGAGGGCAGATAATTATACAAGTTGCAATGATGGCACCATTAATAGATGTGGTAAGATTAAAAGCAGAGATAGATGAGGTGATAGAAGGTAATCTGCCATTGGGAAGAATTGGAACATATTACCCAAGCGAGTTGTCATTTGTAGCTAAGGATGTTAAAAAAAGGCAAAGCGAGCTCACGAAGCATTGGTACAGTTGGCACAAAGGTATAAGGTGGACTTGACCAAGACAAAGTTGATGCAGGGAAGCTGTAGATTGAATTATACTGATCAAGACTTAGAAGAAAAGCAAACGACATGACTAAAGGCACAAAATAGAGATTTGGTGATAGGGATGCAACTGTGGAGAGAATTAGATAAATGGGAAGAAAGGTGGTCTAAAAAGAAAAGTGCCAAGAAAGTGATAGGAGATACTCCACCTCCTGAAGGAGAGTCAGGAGCAGCAGGAATTTACCCTCTGAGAGAAGTACAAATAGGGGGGTATGTACATGTACATGGAGCAGGAGTGATTTGGCAGCATTCACTAATGAATTTCCTCGGCTGAGGAAAAAACCTGCTGATTGGTATAAACAGATTGACAGGTTTGTTAAGATTTCAAAAGTGTTATGGAATGATTTAAACACTCTGTTTGAATTAGCAGTCCCGGGTGATTTGTGGTGGCATGCAAGGTTGCCATTGATTGGCCCACTACAGAACCAGCTAGAGATGAGGTGAATCATGTTCCTTCACCCGAGGTAATGAAAAAATATGAGCAAGTTATCACATGGTTACAATCCAAAGTAGCTCCTCAGACTGTTGATTGGCTTAAAATCGATCGTACTACTCAAGATCCTAAGGAGTCGGTGCATGACTATTATGAGAGAATTTTAGTGGCTTTTAAACAACATAGTGGATTGGACACCATTGAGCAGAAAGACATGGGACAATTTGTCTCAAAGTTTGTGTTAGGATTGAAATCTGATATTAGCTTGACGATACAGCATCATTTGATATGTTGGCAAAATAAGTCAGTGGACGAAATTCTGCGTTATACAAAATACTGCAGTGAGCAAGTAGAGGCAGCACAAAACAAAAATTGAAAGATAAATTGATGTTGGTACAGTTGATGAATGCGAAAATGCCCGATTTGATGCAAGCGGTTGGAGTAGCGATGGGCCGAGGAAGAGGAAGAGGAAGTGGTAGGGGAATGAATCAACAGACAGTACCTCAACCTGGACAGGGAAGAGGAAGGGGTATGTATGCAGATATGGGCGGTGATTGGGTGGCGAATAAAAAGAAGGTCACTGTGTGTCATTATTGTCACCAAACGGGTATTGGAAGCGCGAGTGTCAGTTAAATACAGCAAATAAAATGCAATGTGAAGGAGAAGGACAGATGTCTGAGGGTTTGAACACTGTGACAAGACCTAGATCCATGTATGGGGGAGTTTATGAGTCAAAAATGCAGATACCTCAGCCTCCAAGAATTCCCATAACTAATCCAGTATATCATCAGATGCCTTATTTTGAGATACAAAATAGATTTGACCAAACTCAAGGTTCTAATGAGTGTCAGAGGGGTGTGCAGGACGAGTGCACTTTAGGTGCTGCTCTGGAAGTAGATCAAAGTGGACCATTTGTAGATGCAGAGGTGAATCGACATCCTGGTACCTTTTTGTTAGACACTGGAGCTGTGTGCTCCACAGTAACGACAGGTCCTAAATGTATCCCTTTCAGGAAAAACAATTCAAGTCGTGGGAGTTACCAATTTGAAAATGACTAACCCGTTGACAAACGAGTTACCGGTGAGAATAGGACCGTTCCAAGACAAACACCAATTTGTGGTATGTGATTCATGCGTAGTCTGTCTATAGGGATAAATTGTAAATGTAAATGTAAATGTATTGGCATTTATATAGCGCACTACTTACCCGTAGGGTCCCAAGGCGCTTCGACCGCTGCGAAACCCTTCCTGGCTTCCCTGAGAGATGGTCCCTTAATGGGTATCTCCAGGGTGAGACCAGGCATCCCCGGCGGGGCCGTTAGTGAAGATGAGGCAAGCTAATGCCCAGAGTTGCCGAGTGTGATCGCTGATCAGAGTGGGCACCGAGGCGAGAGAATTATCGAGTCCGCTGACCCTGGTCCAGAAACCTGCCGCGCCGGGAATCGAACCCTGGTCCCGGGCCGTCCTCTGCTCTCGGGTCTGCCGCCTCTAACCAGTGAGCCACACTACTTCAGGTCCCAGAAGAGGAAGTTGCATCATGGGTTAGAGCAGGCTGTGAATAGAGAGAAGATGGCATTTGGGTATCAACAGATGATAGAGCAGTATTACCCAACAGTCTACTAAGCCCAATGGCAAGACAGATTCACGGAGCAGTTCATCTTGGAAGAGATGCCATGGTGAGAGTGTTTAGGCAAACGTGGTTTAACCCACGATTTTGTGTGTATGCTGAAGCAGTGTGTCACAGGTGTGTTACGTGTCAACAAATGAATGTTGGAAAGAGAACTGTGGTTGCAATGAGTCACATTGGAAGATCAGGAGGTCCTTTCAAAAGAATACAATTGGATTTTATTGAGATGCCGAAATCCAATAGGCTGAGATATGTTTTGGTGGTGGTGTGTATCTTTTCATGTTAGGTTGAGGACAGGCATATCTGACTGGACAATGTGACAGTCTCACAGTGGTGAAATTGCTCTTAAGGGAACTGATACCGCGTTTTGGATTTCTGACCTCATTGGAGACAGATAGAGGAACACACTTCCATAATGAAATCATGAAATTGTTGTGTACAGCCTTGACGATTGATCAGAGATTGCATATGGTATCAGGAACAGCATTAATAAACATCACAGATGATTTGGTTATGGATTATCTTAGGGGACTGGCTGATGTAGTTAATTCTGTGTCCCACCAGGTTGAGGCTGCGACTGCATCCACCTTAAGAGACCTGCTGCATGATCTTAGCCCTGGTGACTGGGTGCTTGTCCCATAATGCAGAAAAAGTGTTCTTTGAGAAAGAACAAAGATGGGTGGACCGCTTGAAAACGAACATAGTAGGGCTCAATGATGATGCACCCTGGCACCAATTCTAAACAATGAGTCAAGAGTACTATATAAATAATTGTGAATGAATCAAAACGGTGACTGTCACACCATCTCTTTACCATCGAAATGATTAGCAACTTCATCAATACTAACTCTGAATTCCCCCTGAATGATATTATGGAGCGTGAGGTATCTCCACTAATAGTAATTTGTTCAATTTAGTCATCTGCTTTACTGTATTAGAAACATACAAATACAGGGTATTTGACAACAACTGCCAAAAATAATTAGCCCAAATAAAGAAGTATTTCTTCTATTTTTATCTTTATTATATTTTGTCAATGCCAAAACAAGCGGTTCGAATTTTAGTGACTATACTATATTAATTACACATCTATTAGTATCTAGCGTCAAATGCTGAAAGAATAACATTTTAGATGAATTGCTCTTGGTTCAAAACGAAATTGAGCTTTAATGCTACAGACATCTAAAAGAACCCGACTAGACCTGTCTCTGTGACCATTACTAAACCTTCCTTTGTGTCCATGAACCATGTTGTAAACACCTCTTAAATGAGGAATCAAGAAGTGCTGGTCACTTCCGGGGGCAGAGTCAGCACAAGGAGGCTAAAACGCCATTAGCGGGTAAGATCGACTACAACACGAACGGATTCAAACCGGGGACACAGGAGTAACATAATTAACCAAGCGTCTCGCTTTCAATACAGCTCCGAAATAACTATTCCGCTTTCCCGATGAAGCGCGCATGAAGGGCATAAGAGGTAATAATATAATTGTAACCAGTACCTTTTTGAATCACCATGCTTTCAAATGAGATTTGTGGGCCACAATTGAGACAGCGACCACTGATACTTATGTGTGGATGCAGAACTTAAAACATGCCATAATAAACCTTTTTTCCCTTTCTAAATGTGGAACCACTTTAACATGATAACTTTCCCGCTCCAAACGACTATGAATAACCTAGTCTTTTGAGTTCCGAATAAGTCACTCTGAAATACAGCGGCACTTGCAATTTTAAGACCATGACTAAATTTCGACTTTCCGAGTAAAACTAAAATTGTTCTTAAATCCTCCAGCTTATCCCAGTTATGTTAGAGGCTAATATTAACCTCACAGAACACAGCTAAAATGTAGCGTGTAATTGTATGTTGTGTGCATATATTTTGTATTCTTTGTGTTTCCATACCTGCAGGTACAATAAAACCACGCCCAGAAACACAGTGGAACACAAGACCCACTATAAATACTGCACAATAGTGTAAATACTGCCTTTTCCGTCCTGATGAATGCCCCATAGACCCGGCTTGGCATAATGGGGCATAAACATGTCGACTAAAATTGAATAGAGGTATAGAGGACCCAATTTCACGATCCCCATATATATCCACTACAGTTCTTTTAGATAACATTCCTCATCCAAGCCCGAATTGAAGTTTTACACTTGGGATGAGTGGGTGTTTTTACTTGGTTTTTACTTCCTTCATACCTGAGTGTGGTTAAACATCTATCCCTGGACACTACTGCGTTTTCCAGTGGTTGCCTCAGGTTTGAGACTTGCATACGACTAAAAAAGAACCCGATGATGATGCAATAACGCATTAGTGTAGGCGGAGAACCAAGATATACCGCCATTGTTCCTACAATGCGTGTATGAGGGTTTTTTTTAAGAAGGATAGAGAACCCCGGTAACGCAGTTACAAGTTGTCCATTTCCCCCCTTCATTGATTTTTGAGCAATAGTAGTTATACCTATTTTTTTGTACTGAATTTCTAGTTTTTTGACTGTGTATTTAGAAATACTTTATTCATTAAACAACATATGTTTCTGAAAATTGCAAAAAAAAATTAAAATAAATTTAAAACTGAAATAATTGTAATTATTTAGTTTTTTTGTATTTTAATATATCTATATAATTTTCTTTTTAAAATGTTTTGATAAAATTTTTGGGTGAGTTGCGCACCCAAAGCGTACCACAGTGGGTCTGCGTATTCTTGCTGCCATTTTGGAAAGTTGTTAAAAATCTGATTATGGTGAGCGACGGGTGTGTGTTTTTTTTCAGTTAAGGCATATACGTACAATGTTACGTGGTGGGCACGACCGGTATGCAACCAGTCTGCTACTCTTGCTCCAGCACATTCGCAACACATGGGTATTACGGTACACAACACCCCTCGTGATGACATATACGTGCTGGGTGAACGACTCCTGTGAATTTTTTTATGTTCTAAAATGATATGTACGTGTCTTTAATGTACATATTAGGGCAAAAGATTATATAAGGTATTCATAAAAATATATATTTCTACTTGTAATAAACTTATATTATTTTTAAATTTATTTTTTGGTGAAGTTGCATTGGCTGCGCAGATCCCATGTGACCTAAAAAAAAAAGATTTGACTGGTTCATAACATTTCCCACTGTAACTATTGAAGGACCCCACCCATTTTAATTATTCTGTCCTGAGCAGTTGATGAGAGACATCTCTTCTTTTTCCAGAGCTGTTTTTGGAATTTTTTGGGAGTTTTTTAAAAATTGCATTGGAGAAATGGCATCAGGCTCGCAAGCTCCTCATCATTCTTCAGATGAAGATATCTTGGAGGAAGATCCACCCAAGCAGAGTCCTGAATCAGAGGTATGGACATTTTTCACCTTTCCTGCCGGAGAAAAAAAGATCAAAGCAAAGAAAAGTCACATGCTTGCTGTGTGACAGGGTCCTGTCACAAAGCAGTGACAAGAAATACTCCTGTCGATCAGCGGGTATGTATAAACATCTGCGGACCATTCACCTGAAGAATCTGGCACAAGAAGAAATGAGGCGTGCAGCAAAAAATCTACCACCAGGCATTGCTAGCACTTCCAGAGCGTCCACTTTATTACCACCAGTAGACATTCACCCATAACTTGCTTTTCTGCAGCAGCACTGCACTAAGTGCAAAACCATCATCTGTTATGGTGACGCTAATTGTGCAGCTCAACTGAACAACAAATGCACATTTTAGTTTTTTTTGTTTTTGGAATGATGTTGAATTCCAAAAGCTAACTGTTTATTTAGTTACTTTTTTGTTCAATTTTTAGAAAACACCAAAAACAGTACAAAATTGTTAAAAAAACTACAACAAATATAGAAAGCAAAAAACAGCAGAAAAAAAAAGATCAGAACTACCTTATCTGGTTTAAAAAAAGAACTATAATTGAATGGTAATGTCTGAAAGTTTGGTTGAATGTATGTGTAGAGCATGATTGACTGAAAAATGCATTAGTACTGTATGGTGAATTTATAGGGGCAGATCTATGAGGAAGTGCTGCAGCGTGACACTGCAATCCCTTTAGCTGCACCAGGCTGCAGAACTTCTGAAGCACAGGGATGTGACATATTTACATGAATATGTTGCAATTATGTGCTCCCTCTGCACTAGCACATAAACTGCAACCATGCAGTGACACAGGCACCCTTGCACCATGGTGCAACGATATCTGTGTCGTGGGGAGATTGTTTTTGTGCAGGAAGGGACTACCTCCTGCACAAAAACAATCATTAAAGGCATTTTCCTCCGTCAATGTGTGCTGTGGAATGCAGCATGCATTGAAAGAGGAAAAAAACGTGGAGAAATGAAAACATTTCTCCTTGTTATGCCTCGCTACACCACCTCTAGGGTTGCACACCATTCACACATATCTACAGATTTACACTTTCTCATAAGTCTTGAGATGTGTTATTCCATGGGTGTTGTGTGAGAACAGACACAGCAACACCTATGGAATGCCCCTTCAACTCAAAGTGCTGCGTTTGAATGGGTTGTATTTTCAAGGAGGGCTTTTCCTCTCCTTGTAAATATGGAGGAGTCCCCAGCGCCATCACTACGTTACAAAAAGTGACGTACTGGTGGCACAGGGGGCTTGTAAATCTGCCCCATAAGTGCTTAGGTATTGGCAGAGTGACACAATAAGAACACAGTGCGGGATGGCTGATTGACAAACTGCATGAGACTGACAGGAGGTATCCTAGGCTGCATGAGTACTATTTAGTATTTAGTGGAGTGTACCAATAGTATGTATCTGCTTAAAGGTTTGTAGGGATTGTGCACAGAATATTGTATGTGTACTTGTGTTGGTGCCAAGGTCATTCTATAAGAACATCACTAGTAGCTACAATGATGACAGTGCTGCAAACAGAGTGATCAGTTAATTTATAAGTGCTTAGGTATTGTCTCAATACCTCAGTCATTCTGCACGTGCATAGACAGTGACTGGGTTCCTAGAGTGCTAGCAGTTGACAGCAGGATAAGTTTATAAGCAAATATGTTTCAGCATAGTGTTTAGATAAGGACATGCTTCTGTCAGGATGATAGTAGGAGTGGACACAGACTCACAGTGTGATTCCAGACAAGCATGACTATTACCTGGAATTTTGCAGGGCTGACTCAGTAGTATGCAAGGGGTTAAGGGACCACATATATTGTGCACATTTGACTTACCACTGCTTGTCTCAATGCCTGAGTTATTCTGCAAGTGCATAGACAGTGACTGGGCCTGACCTGGTCAGAGCCGGTCGCTCCACCCGCCTCGTGCCTGTCCCCCGAGTGCTGCCGCCTCCGCTGCCCACTGTGCCTCTGGTGTGCCCCTGAGCTGCTGTGCCCCTGAGCTCGCCAAGGATCTGGTGTTGTATTTTGATTTTCAATATTGCCCGGTATTGTAATTGTTGTGCCTGTTTCGTTCTTGCTCTGCACTCATATTGTTGCGCACCCTGATTGCTGCCGCCACCGCTGCCCGCTGTGCCTCTCCGGTTTCGGTTTTTGTTTGTTTACTCCAATTGTTGTGCCGTGTGCCCCTCCACCCCGCTCCCTGCCGCTGCTCAGCCCAACCCCCATTCCCTCCTGCATCACCGCTCCTCCCCTCCCCACTCGCCACCCCGCTCCCGCCTCCCAGCTGCTCCTCCCTCCCACTAGTAGCCTAGGTGTGCTTCAGCGAGACGGGGAGCTGTGACCCGACCTGACCTGGTCAGAGCCGGTCGCTCCACCCGCCTCGTGCCTGTCCCCTGAGTGCTGCCGCCTCCGCTGCCCGCTGTGCCTCTGGTGTGCCCCTGAGCTGCTGTGCCTCTGAGCTTGCCAAGGATCTGGTCTTGTATTTTAATTTTCAATATTGCCCGGTATTGTAATTGTTGTGCCTGTGCCTGTTTCGTTCTTGCTCTGCACTCATATTGTTGCGCCCCCTGATTGCTGCCGCCACCGCTGCCCGCTGTGCCTCTCCGGTTTCGTTTTTTTGTTTGTTTACTCCAATTGTTGTGCCCTGTGCCCCTCCACCCCGCTCCCTGCCGCTGCTCAGCCCAACCCCCGTTCCCTCCTGCATCCCCGCTCATCCCCTCCCCACTCGCCACTCCGCTCCCACCTCCCAGCTGCTCCTCCCTCGCTCCGCCCCCTCCATTCTCCACTTATGGCAGAGTGGCAAATGCGCAGCGTTCACGCGCAGCATGCGCGCCCTATGCGCGCCGAAGGCGCGCCAAAGGTAAGCCCGTCTACGCCCGTCCGCGCCTGGACCGCGCCCAGTGCCAGAACCCCTGACCCCCGCATTGACCATCCCCCCGCAGAACATACGACACTGCAACCCTCAATGCCCTCATTACCGGCAGACTCCCCGATTGCCACCGAGCTGCCCCAGGACACACCCATGGACCCTTCACCTGCCAATCCTGCAAGTTCTGCTGCATCAGGACCCACACTACAACCACAAATGCCAAACAGAGCTCCAACAACAACCACCTGAAGTGCATCCTGCTCAACACCCGCTCGGTCCACAGACATGCCATAGAACTATGGAACCTACTTGACACCACAACTCCAGAGGTCGCCTTTCTCACAGAAACCTGGATGAACGCCTCATCAGCACCCGACATCGCCATAGCCATCCCGGACGGATACAAGATCATCCGAAGAGACCGCATCAACAAAACAGGAGGAGGCATCGCGATCGTCCACAAGAACACCATCCGCATCTCAACCAGCTTCGACGACACCGTCATAGCACCGAACACCTCCACTTCCAGATACACACCGACCCCAAGACAACACTCAGAGGCACCCTCATATACAGACCCCCAGGACCCTGTACACAATTTTGCGAAGACATCGCTGACCTTGTCAGCTCACACGCCCTCCCTTCCGAGGTCTACATTCTCCTAGGAGACCTCAACTTTCACCTGGAGAATAACAACGACAACAACACCACCACCCTGCTTGATAACCTTGCCAATCTTGGACTCAAACAGCTGGTGAACACCCCCACCCACTACACCGGACACACGCTCGACCCAATCTTCTCCTCCAGCAAACACATCTCCTTTAATCACACCACAGGACTCCACTGGACGGACCATAGCTGCGTCCACTTCAGCTTCAGAAAGACAACGACCCACCACCACCGGCAACAGGTTCCCCGCAGAAACTGGAACAAAATTGCCCTGGACCATCTCACCACATCACTGAACCAAAACCCTCCCACCAGATCTACGGACTCAAATCAAGCAGCCTTTAATCTCGCACAATGGATCACCCACTGCGCTGACGAACTAGCACCCCTGAAAAACCGTCCCAACAGACCAGAAAGCAAAAGAGCCTCCTGGTTCAATGACGACCTTAAGAACTCCAAAAAGAACTGCCGCACCCTCGAGAAAACCTGGGGAAAAAACCCAACCGCAGACAACATGACCGCCTTCAAGAACGCCACCCGCAAACACCACCAGCTGATCCGCACCACTTTGAAGTCAGCATTTAAAGGCCGACTAGACAACAACGCCCACAACAGCAAATAACTCTTCAGCATCGTCAATGAGCTCAACAATCCCAGCGCCGGCAACAACAACATCACTCCCTCTCAAGATGTATGCGACTCACTAGCCTCGT
The DNA here is from genome assembly GCF_964263255.1 of Lissotriton vulgaris. Taxonomy (NCBI): domain Eukaryota; kingdom Metazoa; phylum Chordata; class Amphibia; order Caudata; family Salamandridae; genus Lissotriton; species Lissotriton vulgaris. The sequence goes on along the minus strand of NC_141697.1, from coordinate 854,237,044 downwards.
TCTTCCACAGCAAGATCGCAGACATACATAACAGCTTCAGCGACCTGTCCTCTCCCCCTACCTTTGAACTGAAGCCCCCTACCACCACCCTCCGCCCCTGGAGCCGAGTCAGCACCGAAGAAACCATACGCATGATGAACTCCATCCATTCCGGATCTCCAACTGACCTATGCCCCCACCACATCTTCAATAAGGCCGACTCCGTCATCGCACCCCAACTCCGAGATATCATCAACTGCTCCTTCAACACCGCTACCTTCCCAGAAAGCTGGAAGCATGCCGAGCTCAGCGCCCTCCTGAAGAAACCTACAGCAGACCCCACCGAACTTAAGAACTACCGCCCCATCTCGCTCCTCCCGTTCCCCGCCAAAGTCATCGAGAAGACCGCCAACAGCCAGCTCGCCGCCTTCCTTGAGTCTAACGGCTCCCTTGACCCCTCACAGTCCGGACTCCGAGCTAACCACAGCACCGAGACAGCCCTCATCGCAGCTACAGACGACATCCGGACACTGCTCGACAACGGGGAAACAGTGGCCCTCATCCTCCTGGATCTTTCCGCAGCGTTCGACACGGTATGCCACCGCACCCTAGTACATCGCCTCAGGAACGTCGGATTACATGTTAAGGCATTGGACTGGATCATCTGGTTCCTCGTCAGAAGAACCCAAAGAGTCCGTCCCCCCCTTTCAGATCAGAGGCCACCGAAGTCATCTGCGGCGTACCACAAGGATCTTCGCTCAGCCCCACCCTCTTCAACGTCTACATGAGCCCCCTCGCATCCATCGCACGCCAACACAACCTAAACATCATCTCCTATGCTGACGACACTCAACTTATCCTCTCCCTCACCAAAGACCCAACCACCGCCAAAACCAACCTACACGAAGGGATGAAAGACGTAGCCGAATGGATGAAGAACAGCCGCCTAAAACTGAACTCGGACAAGACGGAAGTCCTCATCCTAGGAACATCCCCCTCTGCCTGGGACGACTCATGGTGGCCCCCGGCATTAGGCAGCACACCCAAACCAACGGACCATGCTCGCAACTTAGGATTCATCCTAGACTCCACCCTCTCCATGACCAAACAAGTCAACGCCGTCTCATCATCATGTTTTAACATCCTACGCATGCTCCGAAAGATCTTCCGATGGATCCCTACCGAAACAAGGAAAATGGTCACCCAAGCACTTGTCACCAGCCGACTAGACTACGGAAACACCCTCTACACCGGAACCACAGCCAAACTGCAGAAAAGACTTCAACGCATTCAGAACGCCTCCGCCAGACTCATCCTGGTCTTACCTCGACACAACCACATATCAGAACACCTGAGAGACCTGCACTGGCTCCCTATCAGCAAGAGAATCACGTTCCGTCTCCTCACTCACGCACACAAGGCCCTCCACAACTAAGCATGAGCGAATTTTGCGGATCTCGCGTTCGCGAATTTTGCGGATTTGCGGATTCGCAATCCGCAAAATCCGCGAATTCCCGCGAATTTGCGGATTTTTTTTTTTTGTGTTCGCCCGTGTTTCTGCCAGTTCGCGAGGGTTTTGTACACTTTCGCAAATTGCGAACTTACCTGTCGGGTCGCAAGTTTCGCGAACTTGTTGTTTCTACGTGTCCAGCCTGTTTGGGACACTCTTCTTCATCACTGCCACTCTCTGTCACCACTGCCACTCTCTGACTACTCATGCCACCCTCTGGCCCACCCATGCCACCCTCTGTTTCATCACCACACCCTCTGGTTGTCCAGTGTACATTATTTTCGGCAAAGCAAAGCACACCTTCCCTGCCTCAAGTGACCTGAATTAATTTGGGGCTGATTAATGTGTCACAGAATATTTTTTTAGCTGGCACCTGCTTCCTTAGTGCGCCCTGATTAGTGATCTTTTGCACTTGCTAAGTGCTTTCATTGTTGCAAAATTAGTTACAACACCTGCCCTGCCCCAACTGACAATAATGAATTAGGGGCTGATTAATGGATTTTAACTTCCAGCCTGGCTCCTGCTTGTCTCCCTTAGCTGTAATTCAGGACCTTTGTGGCATATGTGTAACTATTCTGAGGTTCAGAGCAGGGTCTCATAATAGTTTCAACTGGCAACTGAACTCTGGAGGGGCCCCTCAGGAAGCACTACAGGAAATGGCTACTAATGATGAGCCTGAACTTTTGAACCTGGTAAGTAGTTACTTTCAGTTTTGCTAAGATCGTATTTCTGCAATTTTGCACTTATTCGCGGGGCGCGAACTCACGCGAACTCACGCGAACAGTGCGAGCAGTGCGAGCAAAATCCGCTGCTCGCGGATTTGCGGATTTTGCGGGAGATTCGCGAATCTCGCAGATTGCGGATTTCCCGAAAATCCGCAAAATCCGCGAGCGGAACGGATTTTCCGCCCATGCCTATCCACAACCTAGGACCCAGCTACCTCAACAATCGCCTATCCTTTTACACCCCCACCCACCAACTACGTTTGTCCAACCTAGCCCTCGCCGTGGTCCACGCATCCGAAAAGCCACCATGGGAGGAAGATCCTTCTCTTACCTGGCGGCCAAGACCTGGAATTCCCTCCCCTCTCACCTCCGTCTTACCCAGAACCACCTCTCCTTCAGGAAGCAACTCAAGACCTGGTTATTCGATCAGTAACAAACCCCTCTCCCTTAAGCGCCTTGAGACCCTCTGGGTGAGTAGCGCGCTATACAAATTTCTGACTTGACTTGACTTGACTAGAGTGCTAGTAGTTGACAGCAGGATACGTTTATAAGAGCTTATTATTCAGCAGAGTGATTAGATAAGGACATGCTTCTATCAGGATGATTGTAGGATTGGACACAGACTCACAGTGTGATTTCAGACACGCATGACTATTACCTGGACTTTTGCAGGACTGACTCAGTAGTCGGCAAGGGATTAAGGGACCACACGCATTGTGCACATTTGACTGTAACAGTGCTTGTCTCAATGCCTGACTCATTCTGCAAGTGCATAGACGGTGACTGGGTTCCTAGAGTGCTAGTAGTTGACAGAAGGATAGATTTATAAGTACTTATGTTTCAGCAGAGTGATTATATAAGGACATGCTTCCATCAGGATGGTTGTAGGAGTGGACAGAGCTGCTTTGGAGCCATAGGACAGGTCAGCAGAGCTGCTTTGGAGCCAGAGAACCAGGTCAACAGAGCCGTTGTAGAGCCAGAGACCCAGGTAAGCAGAGCTGCTGTAGAGCTGGAAAACCAGGTCAGCAAAGCTACTTTTGAGCCATCGAACCAGGTCAGCAGAGCTGCTGTAAAGCCAGAGAAACCAGGTCAGCAGAGCTACTTTTGAGCCATCGAACCAGGTCAGCAGAGCTGCTGTAAAGCCAGAGAAACCAGGTCAGCAGAGCTGCTTTAAAGCCAGAGATCCAGGTCAGCAGAGCTGTTAAAGAGCCAGAGAACCAGGTCAACAGAGCTGATCTAGAACCAGAGACCCAGGTCAGCAGAGCTGCTCCAGAGCCAGAGACCCAGGTCAGCAGAGCTGCTCTTGAGGCCCAGAACCAGGTCAGCAGAGCTGCTGCAGAGCCAGAGAAACCAGTTCAGCAGAGTTGCTTTAGAGGGAGAGAACCAGGTCAGCAGAACTGCTTTAGAGATAAAGAACCAGGTCAGCAGAGCTCTTTAGAGGGAGAGAGCCAGGTTAGCAGAGCTGCTTTAGAGCCAGAGAACCAGGTCAGCAGAGCTGCTCTAGAACCAGATAACTAGGTCAGCAGAGCTTCTTTAGGGCCATAGAACCAGGTCAGAAGAGCTGCTTTAGAGCCAGTATTGGGTAGAGCAAGTACTCCCGGGTCTTTGCTGCTTCTCGAATATCTACAAATTGCACATTTTTTACGGAATAATATAGGTGATCATTTAGATTTAATAAATGGGATGATGAAATTGTTGTATGAAGCCAAAAGTTGTGGGATAGGAAACTGGTACAAGAAGCTTTCATGTGAAGGACAACTCCCAATTATAGAAAGCCATTTAGTTAAAATTAATGACCTAACACAATGCAACTTAACACATAAAGATTGGGAAACGATTAGTCGGCTGGGTAATAGGTCATTGCGTGCCGCTAATTTTAAGAGAATGTCCTTTCCGTCTCGTTGGCTAGCACATTGGACTCCGAAGGCTTTGGGAAAGAGGTTTCCGGAGTTAGGGAATAAGTGTTTTAGATGTCTAGCTGACGGCCAGGGTGGTTGGCTCCATATTTTTTACACCTGCCCCCACTTGAATCGATTCTGGGAGTTGGTCTTTAAAGACATTGAGGCAGCCTTGGGGAAAGCACTTTTGCCCTCAGCCGATGGCCCTTTTTGGGATTTGTCATATTAGAGGGTGGTTTAAGGATGATGAGGAAACCTTCATATTTATTTCTTGCAAAGTTGCATGATCATTAATCCTACAAAATTGGAAATCTAAAGAAGCCCCATCACACCTGAAATGGCTTAATAAAATGAGAAGGGCACGAAACTTTGAGGAAGCATATTCAAGCAGAGTAGGGTCTATTGGGAGATTTGAAAGGAACTGGCACTATTTGGAGAATTTGGAGGAAACAAGGGGGTCTCAATTGCTAACGTAAACTAGGAGTATTAAATAGTCTCGAGGCTGGGGCAAGCTGTATATAATGGGTGGGTATACACAAGTACTTTGGGGTATTAAGCACTTTAGGGGTCTTCAGCATCTGCACTTTAGGACTGCTAAATTAATATAGTACTGTATTACATTTGCAGTTTAAAATAGTAGAGGTTTAGTTTAATTTGACGGTCTGTACTGTATTGTATTGCATTAGTACTGTAGAAATGGAAAATGATTCAATAGTTTTTGCACATGCACTTTAGAATCGAAAAGTAAAAAATGGATTGTGCATATATGTTTTGGATGTGAATTAACAGCTATATTGATTGCTCTTGGTTTTAAAAGGAGGCTGTTTTTTACTCATCCTGCAACTTGCTTCTATTGGATCGACTGTATCGTACTGTATTATACTTGCACTTTAGAAATTGAAAAATGTATTAATGGTTTGTATACTTGCACTTTAGATTGGAAAAGCAAAATATGGACTTTGCACTTTTTTTCTATGAATTAATAGCTACATTGACTGCTTGACTGTTTGTGCTTTTTAGAAGAAGCTATATTTTTCTTGTGATTTTTCTCCATTATTTTAAAGATTGGTTTTTATCTGTCCTGTACCTGGTTTCTGTTCTGCTCAATAAAATTTTTAAAAAAATTTAAAAAAAGAGCCAGAGAACCAGGTTAGCAGAGCTGCTTTAGATCAATAGAACCAGGTCAGCAGAGCTGCTCTAGAGGACGAGAACCAGGTCAGCAGAGCTGATTTAGAGGGAGAGAACTAGGTCAGCAGGGCTGCTTCAGAGCCTAAGAACCAGGTCAGCAGACCTGCTCTAGAGCCACAGAACCAGGTCAGCAGAGCTGCTTTAGAGCCAGAGAACCAGGTCAGCAGAGCTCCTTTAGAGCCAGAGAACCAGATCAGCAGAGCTGCTCTAGAGCCTAAGAACCAGGTCAGCAGATCTGCTATAGACTCAGAGAACGAGGTCAGCAGAGCTGCTGTAGAGCCAGAGAAACCAGGTCAGTAGAGCAGCTTTAGAGGGAGAGAACCAGGTCAGCAGAGCTGCTTTAGAGCCAAGGGACCAGGTCAGTGGAGCTGCTCTAGATCCATAGAACCAGGTCAGCAGAACTGCTTTAGAGGCATAGAACCAGGTCAGCAGGACATATTTAAAGGCAAAGAACCAGGCCAGCAGAGCTATTGTAGAGCCAGAGAACCAGGTCATCAGAGCTGCTTTAGAGCCTAAGAACCAGGTCAGCAGAGCTGCTTTACAGGGAGAGAACCAGGTCAGCAGAGCTCCTTTAGAGCCAGAGAACTAGGTCAGCAGAGCTGCTCTAGAGCCAGTGAACCAAGTCCACAGAGCTGCTTTAGAGCCATAGAACCAGAGAACCAGGTCAGCAGAGGTTCTCTAGAGCCTAAGAACGAGGTCAGCAGAGCTGCTCTAGAGCCAGAGAAACCAGGTCAGTAGAGCTGCTTTAGAGGGAGAGAACCAGGTCAGCAGAACTGCCCTAGAGTGAGAGAAACAGGTCAGCAGAGCTGCATTAGAGGGAGAGAACCAGGTCAGCAAAGCTGCTTTAGAGCCAAGGGACCAGGTCAGCGGAGCTGCTCTAGATCCATAGAACCAGGTCAGCAGAACTGCTTAAGAGGCATAGAACCAGGTCAGCAGGACATCTTTAGAGGCAAAAAACCAGGCCAGCAGAGCTATTGTAGAGCCAGAGAACCAGGTCAGCAGAGCTGCTCTAGAGCCTAAGAACCAGGTCAGCAAAGCTGCTTTTGAGGGAGAGAACCAGGTCAGCAGAGCTCCGTTAGAGCCAGAGAACTAGGTCAGCAGAGCTGCTCTAGAGCCAGTGAACCAAGTCAACAGAGCTGCTTTAGAGCCATAGAACCAGAGAACCAGGTCAGCAGAGGTTCTCTAGAGCCTAAGAACCAGGTCAGCAGAGCTACTGTAGAGCCAGAGAAACCAGGTCAGTAGAGCTGCTTTAGAGGGAGAGAACCAGGTCAGCAGAACTGCCCTGGAGGGAGAGAACCAGGTCAGCAGAGCTGCTCTAGAGCCAGAGAACCATGTCAGCAGAACTGCTTTAGAGCGATAGAACCGGGTCAGCAGAGCTGCTTTAGAGCCAGAGAACCAGGTCAGCAAAGCTGTTGTAGAGCCAGAGAACCAGATCAGCAGAGCTGCTCTATTGCCTAATAACTAGGTCAGCAGAGCTGCTCTAGAGCCAGCAAACCAGGTCAGCAGACCTGCTGTAGAGCCAGAGAAACCAGGTTAGCAGAGCTGCTTTAGAGGGAGAGAACCAGGTCAGCAGAGCTGCTTTAGAGCCAGAAAACCAGGTCAACAGAGCTGCTCTAGCTGACACTGACTGACTGACAGACACTGATTGACACTGACTGACACTGATTGACTGACACTGACTGACTGACACTGACTGACACTAATTAACTGACATTGACTGACTGACACTGACTGACACTGACTGACTGACACTGACTGGCAGTAATTGACTGACACTGACTTACACTGATTGACTGACACTGACTGACTGACACTGACTGACACTGACACTGACTGACACTGACACTGACTGACTGACACTGACTGACTATTCTCGACTACTCTACTACTCACTCTCTACTACTCTATCTCTACTACTCAATCTCTACTACTCACTCTCTACTACTCTCTATTACTTTCTACTACTAAACTACTCACTACTACTCACTCGCTACTACTCACTCTCTACTTTTCTACTACTCTCTCTACTACGAATCTCTACTACTACCTCTCAACTACTCACTCTCTACTACTCTCTACTATTCACTCTCTACTACTCACTCTCTACTACTCACTCTCTACTATTCAATTGCTACTACTCACTCTCTACTACTCACTACTACTCTCTACTACTCACTCCCTACTACTCTCTACTACTCACTATACTACTCTCTACCACTCACTTTCTACTACACTACTCATTCTCTACTACTCACTCCCTACTACTCTCTACTACTCACTCAACTACTCTCTACTACTCACTCTCTACTACTCTCTCTACTACTCACTCTCTACTATTCACTCTCTTCCACTCACTCTCTACTACTCACTCGCTACTACTCAATCTCTACCACTCGCTCTCTACTACTCACACTCCACTACTCACTCTCTACTACTTGCTCTCTACTTCTCTCTACTACTCACTCTCTACTACTCATGCTCTACTACTCTCTACTACTCTCTCTACTAATCACTCTCTACTACTCACTCTCTACTACTCACTCTCTACTACTTTCTACTACTCACTCACAACTACTCTCTACTACTCACTCTACTACTCTCTACCACTCACTCTCTACTACTCTACTACTCACTCTCTACTACTCTCTACTACGCTCTCTCTACTACTCACTCTCAACTACTCTCTCTACTACTCAATCTCTACTACTCTCTCTCTACTACTCACTCTCTACTACTCTCCACTACTCACTCGCTACTACTCACTATTTACTACTCACTCACTACTACTCTCTACTACTCACTCTCCACTGCTCACTCTCTACTACTCACTTTCTTCTACTCTCTACTATTCTATTACTCTCTCTACTACTCACTCTCTACTAATCTACTACTCACTCTCTACTACTCTCTTCTACTCACTCTCTACTACACACACTCTACTACTTGCTCTCTACTACTAACTCTCTACTACTCTCTTCTACTCTCTCTACTACTCACTCTCTACTACTCTCTGCTACTCACTCTCTACTGCTCTCTACTACTCCCTCTCTACTACTCACTCTACTACTCTCTCTCTACTACTCACTATCTACTACTCATGCTCTACTACTTACTCTCTACTACTCACTACTACCCACTATCTACTACTCTCTCTCTACTACTCACTCTCTACTACTCACTCTCTACTAATCTCTCTACTACTCCCCACTACTCACTCTCTACTACTCACTTTACTACTCACTCTACTACTCACTCTCTACTACTCACGCTCTACTACTCTCTACTACTCACTCTACTACTCTCTACTACTCACTCTCCACTATGCTCTCTCTACTACTCTCTACTACTCACTCTACTACTTACTCTCTACTACTCTCTACTACTCACTACTACTCACTATCTACTACTCTCTCTCTGATACTCACTCTCTACTACTCACTCTCTACTACTCACTCTCTACTATTCTCTCTACTACTCCCCACTACTCACTCTCTACTACTCACTTTACTACTCACTCTACTACTCACTCTCTACTACTCACGCTCTACTACTCTCTACTACTCACTCTACTACTCTCTACTACTCACTCCCCACTATGCTCTCTCTACTACTCTCTACTACTCACTCTACTACTTACTCTCTACTACTCTCTACTACTCACTCTATACTACTCCACTACTCTCTCTCTGCTACTCACTCTCTACTACTCACTCTCTACTACCCTCTACTACTCATTATCTACTACTCTCTACTACTCACTCTCTACTACTCACTCTCTACTACTCTTTGCGAAGATTCGTCAACCGGCACCAACATTTATTGCAAATAGAATGTTGCGGATTTCCTATGGAAAATAGGTCTTACCTATAACTACCTACTGGCGACCGCCAGTAGGTAATATATACATATATGTGTATATATATCCTTCCACTTCCTTGTGTTTGCCGGGACACTGATGCAGCAGTGCACACCAGGGTTCAAGGCAGCCCTGTCTCGCATTACAAATCACACGTACAAAAATGTACATGCGCGCTCCTTCCATTGAAAATAAAGCACAGATTCAAAAGTGTTTGGACAATGGTTTTTTTTTTACGGTACCAAGCCGGAAAAAAACAACTGCAACAAGTAAGCTATTGTTCGCCTTGTGGTTTTGACCTTTGTTTTGACGATCTGTGGATTAACCCACTTGGGATCAATCTATTTGCCATTTGTCTTCATGTTGTGTATACACCACATTGGAGTTAAAACATTTCTCACTCTAACTTATTATGGTTTTTAATACGGTAATAGACGAAGTAGTATTTAGAGGTTCTGATATTGATTGAAATTCATACTGTATAAATATTCAGCCACTTAGCTGCTCAGATCTGTATTTAGTCTCACATTGCCTATTAGGTGCTACACTCATGACAGGTCAGCAACTGTAGTTTAAGCAGCATTACATAGAATTTGGAAATGATGCTACTAATTGCAAAAGCTGTATGAATTTTCTTATTGTTTATATGCAATAGTAAATGTGTAATGTTTGTTTAACTATGAGAAATCATTTATGTGTTTAGATTGATTAATATTATTCACAGCATTGGTACTTTGGGAGATGAGAATATGAGGCTATAGCAAATGAGATATGCCAATATTGTTTGAAAACCTACCACAAAATTAGCGACCTCTAACAAAAATTGATGTTCCGCTTTCACTTGTTGTCCACTGTTGATCTTGACTATTTTTTCACGTTGTACTTGAATTGGTGTGTATTTATATGCAGAAAAAAAGTAATTAATTTACCCGTGGGCAAGGCGTGTTGACGCCGAAACGCGTTGTTTTTTTCCAGATTGATACTGTAAATAAAACACCATGCCAAAGCACTTTTGAATCTGTGCTTTATTTTCAATGGAAGGAGTGCATGTGTACATTTCTGTATGTGGTGATTTGTAAATATATGTGTATTTATATATATATATAAAAACTGATATAACATTGTCGCAAATTTTACCCCCCCAACCGTGCATTACCTTTAGAAGGGGTCCTTCTATGAGAGATGCTTTGGTAAGGTCAAGCCCAGAGGTAATAAATAAGAACAATTGGTTATCTACAAAGAGAGGATTTTTTAAATGTATATCATGAGGAGCATGTTAATTCGGGAGTAACACTAGTGAGTATCAATCTATACTACAATCTACTCCTAGTAAAATTGAAGGTTTTTATACATGTCGTACTGACTATGTTGTTTATGTACTTCAATGTACATGCAAGTTACAGTACGTGGGAAGTACGAAGTTGCAAGCATATGTCCGAATTTTACAGCATATAAGGGCAATAGTAAATTTGGATGAAAACTATCCTGTAGCTCGCCATTTTAAGCTTGTGCATGACAACAATTCAAATGACCTGAGGTATTTCATTATTGACTCTGTGCCCAAAAACATCAGGGGAGGAAACAGAGAGAAACAACTCAGGCAATTGTAGTCCAAATATATACTAATGCTCTTCTCCAGAATCCCTAATGGGTTGAATATGGGGGAAGACCTTCAAAACTTTCTATAAAACTTTTTTGGTATGAGTAATTTTAACATGATAGTCTGAAATAGTAAACTAGTGGATTTTGTGAATATCATTACTAGTATTGTAAATATAGTGTATGTACAGTCATGAATTAATTTCTATGTAAAAAGCAGTTATACAATGACTTATTTATTCATGCACTTGCACTTTATGAATGTCAGATATAATGATAATTGAGCATCCTAAGACCATGGTTTTTCTAATAGAATTATATAATTATATAATTTTAACACATATGTTGCACTTTAAAATAATATTTGTATCCTGGGATCCAATGATATGATTTTAAATATCATGCTTTTTTCCTTGACATCTAGCACATATTTTGCACAATGGAATATTCATACTTTTATGCACTAGCATTTTATTTTAGGAATTGATTGCATATTGTAAATAGGACAGAAAATATTTAGACTGTTTTTGTTCTTTCATAAGGATTCTTCTAGGTCTAATTTAGTATGGCCACTTGGCCATTATTCCACATAGTACAAACTATAGAAAACAGTATGAATTAACTCTGTTTTTATATTTTTAAAACTGTTGGTTTAGTAACAAATAGTAAATATTTTATCGTAATTTTTACTTGATCTTAAAAAAATATATTTATTTGTTTTTTAAGAAAATAGTTACGATATACCATGTGAGAGAAATCCGGGACTCTGTGAAAGTGCAATAGTATTTTGTCTGTTTTTATGACTGGTGCAATTTAGCCTAACCAGGAAGTGCATGTATTTAAACCTAAAATACATCTGGGGTGTCATGTGATCAAGGATGCCTGTGTGCAGCCGAAACACGTCATGCTGACGAACGCCATTCTGAAATAAAGATTATGCAATAAATGATCATTTTAAGCTCGTTTGTGGTCTGCACCTGTTGCTTTTATCTGAGGATCCCAAGGTCAGGACTGTTTTGGAGTTATATATATATATATATATATATATATATATATATATATATATATATATATATATATATATATATATATATATATATATATATATATACATATATATCTTTGTGCTCAGCAGCCGGTGGGCTACAGGCCATGAATCTGCTTTCAAATGTTCCAACAGCCGTGGAAGTACCGCACCACCGCTTCAACTGGACTTTTGCTCTGCAGGGCTAGATATCGATCTATGCTCCCACGCAGCACGGATTTGTTGGAACATTTGAAAGCAGATTCATGGCCTGTAGCCCACCGGAGGGCTGTTGAACCCTTTTAAAACTGGCAGAAAACAATGTGGGGAGATGACATGACCGTACCGAAACGGAGTAATTGGGACTTCCATTCCCGGCATGCTGCTTACTGGAAAGCAGATGCCTTGCTGGTGAAAGTGTTGGCAGTCCATTTCATGTTTTCCCCATATACCGCCCTAAGATTAAGGTGCTTGAAGCACCGAAACGCGTCAGGGAAAGATAATTGGCGGGTGATGTAATGCTGCTTTCTGAAATAAAAGGTTTTGTTAAACCCATTTCCGTGGAGTGCGACTTCATAAGCTTGGGGCTTTTGTTTGGATATATATATATATATATATGTGTTCATATTACCTACTGGCGGTCGCCAGTAGGTATATATAGTTAGGATTTTTTCCCTATGGCATTTTTGAAAATTCTATGTCTAATAACTTTGGCGTTTGTGGACGGAATCGGCTGAAATTTTCAGGAAAATGGCACATTTTGTTTCTGAGCAGCTCCTGGAAATTTGGGGGGGGTCGTCAAGGGGGGGCCGAGAAAAAAGGGGGGTCCCAAAACGCGTTTTTCCCATGTTAATTTCCATAGGGCGGTTGGACTCACTTTTAGCCCGAACGGCTGAATGGATTTTCACGAAACTTGGAAAAATTGTAGGGACTGTTAGCCCGATGTGCCTTTGCTAGGTCTCAATATATGTGCTCCAGTAGTTTTTGAGAAATTAACGTTCAAAACAAGATATATATCTGTAACAGCGCTCCGGGCAGCGATCCGGTCCGCTTACTTTTCGCGAAACGGAACTTTGCGCGCAGAAAGCTGATTGGCTCTCCGGTGTCTGTCAACATTCTAAACAGTCTGGAGCGGCCGCCATCTTATCTCTCGGTAGGATCGAGAGAGAAGAAGAGGTGAAAAACGAAGGGGGAATTTAATGAAAGGGGGCAAGGTATACCCCTCTTGACCCCCTAGGATTGTTGTTGGGGTTATTAAAGGGTCCCGTGGGGAAAATAAAAAAAAATGATTTTTCACGGTAGAAGCGCTTCACGGGCCGCGAACTGGGCCGCAAACTGGTAGCGAAACGGGAATTCGCCATTTTGTGCTTCGTTTTAATTGTTTAGAGACAAAAATTATCGCCGCACATTGGCCACAATGCATGAATATCGCTGAAAAGTCAGCGATATTCATGCATTATCCAGCAAATGCTCTTAGCCATGTTATCCACCTTCCATTGGATAACAGAAAGCTGATTGGCTCTCCGGTGTCTGTCAACATTCTAAACAGTCCGGAGCGGCCGCCATCTTATCTCTCGGTAGGATCGAGAGAGAAGAAGAGGTGAAAAACGAAGGGGGAATTTATTGAAAGGGGGCAAGGTATACCCCTCTTGACCCCCTAGGAATGTTGTTGGGGTTATTAAAGGGTCCCGTGGGGAAAATAAAAAAAAAATGATTTTTCACGGTAGAAGCGCTTCACGGGCCGCGAACTGGGCCGCAAACTGGTGGCGAAACGGGAATTCGCCATTTTGTGCTTCGTTTTAATTGTTTAGAGACAAAAATTATCGCCGCACATCGGCCACAATGCATGAATATCGCTGAAAAGTCAGCGATATTCATGCATTATCCAGCAAATGCTCTTAGCCATGTTATCCACCTTCCATTGGATAACATGGCTAAAAACTGCTCTGTGCGTGAGCTTTTTTTTTTTTTTTGCTGCGTGACGTTTGTTAACGTTCGATTCGATGGAAATCAGGAAGTGTTGACCACCATTTTGTCACTGCGAGTAAATATTTTGTTATAAATGAATCCTTATTGATAAACATTGTCTGCGCCATCTTGCGTTTTTGTCCAATGCCACAATTTTGTCGTGCACGGCAGCCATTTTAGATGCCTTGACCAGGGCCACTCTCTGCACGCCGCCGATCCTCAGCATGGCTCCCACCCTCGCAAGCATCTCTCCCACGCACTGGTCACCCTCGCTCTTTCTCTCATGCATGGGCCATATACTTCCCCCCATCTGCGCTGCTCTTCTCTGAGAATCACACCCTGTGCCTGCCCGACACCTCCCTTTCACCCTATTCACTACCGCACCCTCTGACACTCCTCTTCCTCTGTGTCCGATTGTCCAGGCCGGACCTAGGCTATCACCTAGCCCTGCGGATGTAGTTTATGGCCCCAGCTGTAGAGTATCCAGACATGCCAACCTTCCCGATTCAGGCGTGAGACTACTGATTTCAGTGCTAGTCTCCCGCCTCCCGATTCCTGCAAGCAAAAACCCGGGGGCATATTACCAACAACTAGCGATAATTTTTGTCTCTAACTTAATTAGAGACAAAAATTATCGCCGCACATCGGCGAATTTTATCGCACATAAACCTCGCTATTAGCAAGGTTTATCGCAAATGCGATAAAAAACGGCCGCAATGCATGAATATCGTTGAAAAGTCAGCGATATTCATGCATTATCCAGCAAATGCTCTTAGCCATGTTATCCACTTCCCATTGGATAACATGGCTAAAACTGCTCAGGGCAGGTGTTAGGTTTTGGAGATATTCGCGCTTAGCGCGAATATCTCCAAAAGTTGGTAATAGGAGATAGCGATGGTTAGGGACTGTTTCCAGTCGCTAAAATCTTGGCACGCCCACTTTGCATGTCATTAGTGATAAATATCACTGATATGCAAAGCGGGGCCCAAGATGGTCGCTATCTCCTTTTAGCTGTCACTAACTGGTGTTAGCGACAGCTTGGTAATAGGGAGATAATTTTATCTCTTTTTTTTTTGGCTTTTAAAGCCAAAAAAGCGGAAATAACCCCCCTTGATAATATGCCCCATGATTTCTCGGGGGTTTCAGCTGACAGGGCTTGGTATTGTGTTACGTGCTAATTCTTCCAGGAAACATCAGAGGGTCGATGCAGGGGTTCTAGAAGGGGTGATAAACCATTTAAGCCTCATGAACAAGCGCATGGTCTTTTAAAGATTTATGAAGTACTCGGGGCGGCGGTGTGTGTGTGCCCTCTTTCAGGAGCGGGCGGGGGGGGCACTGCCAGCAACTTGCCAGGCCAGGCAGTGTTCAACACGTGCATCACCCTTTCTCTGCCTGCTATTGCGCTCCATGCTTCGGAAAGGTAAGAAAAAGAACGTGCATTTGAGTTTGAAATGTCCGATCTTGTAGCAGTACACTTGCAAAGCCCACACATGACAATAATCCGATTCAAGGCCCCATTCACCCGATTTTTTAAACATATATAGCACTCCAACAAAGTTAGATTTTAAAACTTTATTAACATTTAACTATAATGAACGGAACAAAAACTGTAAAAACATTTAAACATTTTTCACCCAAAAAAGCAACAATGGTCAGAAGCTGTCTTTTGTGCGAATAGTCCCAAGGCTGTCACCTGGGTGCCGCACTGGTTTTTGGGATCCTACAATGCTGCTCCAAAAATTGGCGTGGGGCGTCCCGGGTGGTGCGGGGGGAGGCCTCGTCAGTAGCGGTCTGTTGTGCGAATAGTCCCAAGGCAGCAGAACGCGCTGAGATGTTGATGGCACCCAGGTGATGTCCAGTAAACTGCTGCACTGGTTTTGGTATCCTACAATGCTGCTCCGAAAATTTGCGTGCGGCGGCCCGGGGGGGGGGGGGGGGCGCGTGGGGGAGGCGGCGTGAACGGGCCTCCCCAGGTGGCGGCCATCCAGCTGAGTTGCGCCCGCTCTTGCGGCTACAGCGTCTCGCTCACCATGTTGTTGAGTTGCTCCCACTCTTGCAGTGCAGCGATAGGCGCCTGCCACATGACTCTTAAAATGGCAGACGGCTCTTCGGTTTTGGGCCTGGTCCACTGAAATGGCCCTGGGACACCTTGGAACTCGGACGCTTGCCTGCTAGGGCTTGGGCTCCATTCTCGAAAAGCGTCCCCTCAGCCGTGAAGATTCTACAAAAGTCTTGGGGGCCCCCGACTCCCGCAGGCTTCCGGTGGGGAGCGGCTGCCA
The DNA here is from genome assembly GCF_964263255.1 of Lissotriton vulgaris. NCBI lineage: Eukaryota > Metazoa > Chordata > Amphibia > Caudata > Salamandridae > Lissotriton > Lissotriton vulgaris. The sequence goes on along the minus strand of NC_141697.1, from coordinate 854,221,018 downwards.
TGATTGCTCGCGGAATGACCACGACGGAGCCACGAGATGGTGGTGCTCTCATGCTGACGCCAGCTTCAGTCTGAATGATCCAGAAACAAGGTGGGGCTTTCATCGTTTGGGAAAAAAAAATGTTCTAAACCAATGAAAAGTGTTATTTTTAGGTCATATGACCAAGGCTTCCATCTTTAGGAAACCAAAAGTAAAATGATCCAATGAAAAGTTTTATAAACAAGTCACATGACCTGTTATGCGGCATAGGGCTACAAAAAGCGTAGAAAATCCGTTGGCACGTGAGGCGGCGTCAGTAGCGGACCGATGTGCGAATAGGCCGAAGGCAGCACAACGCGCTGAGATCCGGATGGCACCGAGGTGGTGTCAAGCAAATTGCCGCACTGGTGTGGCCATCCTACAATGCTGCGCCGAAAGACGGCGTGTCCAGCTGAGTTCCGGTCACTCTTGCGGTACAGTGAGTCGAACGTGCCGAGATCCGGATGGCACCGAGGTGGTGTCCAGCAAATTGCCGCACTGGTGTGGCCATCCTACAATGCTGCGCCGAAAGACGGCGTGTTCAGCTGAGTTCCGGTCACTCTTCTGGCACAGTGACTCGAACGCGCCGAGATCCGGATGGCACCGAGGTGGTGTCCAGCAAGTTGCCGTACTGGTGTGGCCATCCTACAATGCTGCGCCGAAAGTCGGCGTGGGGTGCCCCGTTGGCTTATGAGGTGATGTCAGTAGTGGACCGATGTGTGAATAGGTCGGAACCAGCACAAGGCGCCAAGATCCGAATGGCAAGTCCTGGATGTTGAGTGCCTCAGTTGAGATTTCTGAGCAGTGTTTGTAAGACTGTCTGAAGCTTATGTGCACCTGCTGCAGCTTCACTATTGCCCTGGTGTGGCCAAAGGTCGCACATGACATAGGCGGCCGGCTCCCGAGGTCCGGCGGAACTTTTTTCCTTTTCCTTTCTGCTTCTTTTCCTACAATCCGTTTCATCTGAAGACACGACCAGGTCCCTGAATGTGTGCAGGGGGACGCTATTGATTGAATGAAAATGGCGGCTTGACACAAAGCTGACTCAAGCGTTGCTGTTGATGCTATACAGACAAAAATTGGTTTTCAGTTTGTACATTCTTCAGGATTTTTTTTTCTATCCAAGTCTGATTGACAGTTTGTAGAAAAATGGCTTCAGATTTTCCACATACTACTCTTCAACATTCTTCCTAAATGTAACAATGTGAAACTCACTAGGAGAACGGCTGTTTCTGTTTCCTTTCAAAATGCTGCCAACAATATTTTCTGAATGGAAGACACCATCTTGTAGCATAAAGGGCCGAAAGGGGTTCTGGTCTGGCCGATGGTTGGTGGAGACATTTTGACTATATCTTGGACCTGCCCGGCCTCGCACAAAATGGCGCCGGTATAAATGGGACTCGTAACTCCTTGCCCGCAAATGTATATCTAGAAAATGTTATTGTAAGTGGCCCTGTCGTATTTTAATTACAAAATGTACGTCCACCGATTCCGCAACTGTTAGACACCTTTGTTCTGCAACCTAATGGCCCGCTCGTTACGTTCCTCTACAGTGTAAATGTCTCCTCATCATATACGATTTCAGTTTGCTCCGTGGCCGGCCCACGTGGTTATAGGCCCGTATTTGTATACTGATATTTTCACAATAAAGGTTTTTAAAACAAAACACGGTAGTAGTATTTACATTGGTAAAGTTTTTACTTTTAGTCACTGTTTTCGAATCAGTAAAAGGCAAGTGAAATAAAGCAGTCCAATTACATGACGGATAAAAGGTATAATATGTAGGAACGCAGTAAAGATAAATGGTCAAGGGCAGTTGTGTTTTTCATTTCTGCAACATAAAGTGATCGATAAGAATCTGATAATCAGGCGTATCGGCGACTAAGACAGCAGGCCGAGTCTCTTTTACTCAACGGCTCCGTCATGGAACTAAGAAACGCCCTTTTTCTCGAAAAAGGAATATATTTTACTTGCAGGACAGTTATAAATTTTCCGGGAAAGTACATTAGCCTGGAATATTATAACATATATGTTTTAAAAAAAATAATGTTCGAAAACAATAAAAAGCGTAATTTTTAGGTCATATGACCAAGCTTTTCATCATTAAAATAACAAAAGCAAAATGAACCAATGAAAAGTTTTATTAACAAGTCACATGACCTGTTATGCTTACGTTACGCGCTGCGCGCCGCGCCTCGGATCACTTCCGGATGCGCTAACGCGGCGTGTCATATAACGCATTACGCGACAACGTAGGTCAAGAATATAGTCAAAATGTCTCCACCAACCAGCGTTCGGAACACAACCCCTTTCAGCAGTCCAAAAAGTTCTGTTAAATGACAACAGAGGGGACAGGCCAGAAGAACCATCAGTCAAAGAGGGGAGGGCAAGTTCTTCTCTTCCGGGTCATGTTGGGGCGCTACCGGAACTGATCGAATTGGTAGTCTAAAGTGTTTCTGGATGTTTCAGACTAAAGCTGGCGTCAGCATGAGAGCACTACCATCTCGTAGCTCCGTCGTGGCCATTCCACGAGCAATCATGGCAGCCGCTCCCCACCAGAAGCCTGCTGGAGTCGGAGGCCCCCAAGACTTTTGTAGAATCTTCACGGCTGAGGGGACGCTTTCGAGAATGGGACCCAAGCCCTATCAGGGAAGCGTCCGAGTTCAAAGGTGTCCCAGGGCCATTTTAGTGGACCAGGCCCAAATCCGAAGAGCCGGCCGCCATTTTAAGAGTCCTGTGGCAGCCGCCTATCGCTGCACTGCAAGAGCGGGAGCAACTCAACTACATGATGAGCGAGACGCTGTAGTCGCAAGAGCGGGCGGTAAACAGCTGAATGGCGGAAGAGGCACAGTGTAGCAAAAGCGGGCGGAATGGCAACTGAAACGGTAAAGGGGCGCCCCACTACAGCGTGTCTTCAGGTCAAACGGATTGTGGGACAAGGTGCAGAATAGAAGAGTCATCAAAAGGCAAAAAGTTCCGCCGGACCCCGGGAGCCGGCCGCCTATGTCGGGGGCGATCTCAGGCTACACCGGTGCTATAAGACTTGGGGAGGGTGTCGGAGCCAAGCGTCTTCTCCGAGTCCATGGCCATCACACCGCCCCTCAGGGGCCTCCGTCAAGCTGTTTAGGAAGGTAGCATATCACATTGTTTTCTAATGCAGTCAGGTCCACAAACGACACTCACTTACTTTGAGAATAGTGAAGCTGCAGTAGGTGGAAATAAGCTTCAGACAGTGTTACAAGCACTGCTCAGAACTCTTAACTATGGCACCCAACATCCAGAACTTATGCCATTTGAGAATGGCAGTGACATTGAAGCAACTCAGGGACCAAAACCATTAACGTACTTTCACGTATGAAAAACTTACTTGGGGAGGGGGCAGGAGCGAAGCGCTCCCTCCCAGTCCGCGCCACCACACCGTATGTTGAAAATCTGAAGCCATCGTTCTACAAAGTCAACCAACCTTGGATTGAAAAATCTAGAAAAATGTACAAACTGAAAACCAGTTTTGGTCTGCATAGCATCAGTAGCAACGCTTGCTATCAGAGTGCATGAGTTTCATGCTCGATCGATTGAGCTAGCCGGATCGGGCAATAAAAAGTATAAAATAGTTATGTAAATAGTTATTTAATAAAATGTTTTACCCTGTTTCTTTGCTGGTGTGTTGTCTATATTTTTAATATTTGCATAGGGTTTGTCGTTATTTTGGGCGGGGTGGGTGACGGAGTCGAGCTGTCTTGCAGCCCTCATGGTGTGGAGCTCAGTTCATCTCACTATTTTCGTATTTCTCATGAAGGGTTGTTCCTAATATTTCTATTTTAGCGCGGTCAAAAAGAGATCCAATTAGTGGCCTACTGATTTTGCTCGATTACTTTTATTTTTTTACATGATTTTTCACTATCTGCAAAGACTAAACAGAGTATTGCGACTTTGTGCTTGTTTGTAAATAGAGAATGATCCAAAGAGAACCATTTCTAAAACAGTAAATGCTTGGATAACAATCAATCAAATGGAGAGACAAGCAGGCACGACGGATTACAACGGGGGCAAAGGCCTGCGTTAACTACCGTTCACTATCTGCAAAGAGAGAGTACTACTAAGAGAAAAGAGGGGAGGGGGGGGGGGCAGCGTTCAAAGCACATCAGCGTGCATAAATACGAAAATGTTTTTATCTATCACGTACTTGACATTTTAAAGCTTTTCATATTTGCTATTAAAAAACCAATGAAATTCACAGAAAAAACCATAGGTTATAGTGGATATATAGTTAGGAATTTGCATTTACAAAACCTTGAAAATTCAATGAAAAAACCATTGGTTTTAGGCCATATATAGTTAGGGATTTGCATTTACAAAACCTTTTTTTACTCGCATAAAACCATTGAAATTCCATATATAGTTATAAGCGCTAACTATATATCGCGCACCCGCAATCCACTGCTGATGATGTCACATATTACATCATTCATGACATGGTTAGTGACATCACTGATGACATCACTGATGACATCTCAAATGACATCACTGATAACATCACTGAAAACATCTCATTTGACATGACTGATAACATCACTGATGATATTTATTCATGTGATAATACCATGAACCTCTTCAGACTCTAATATAACCTTAGATACAATCAGTGTAAACAGACAGTCACAGACTGTCACTCATCCATGGAGTTACTCACACACCTAGTCAGTTATGCCAAAAATCAATCACACCTCCATTTTCTCAACTATACAGTTATACACACCTTACTTATTCAAACATATACTAACACATATTTACTTTACTCTCTTATACAATCCCTGATACAAGTTCACAATGATCCATACAGCCACTCACACATTCACTGGCTCTTATGCACAGTTATTTATATATGTCAACTCTCACATGTACTGTGTTTTACATATGTACTTACTTTGACATGTAGCACTGAGATATCCATTCATTCACCAATACACTCATGCACACAGTCAACCGCCCATACAGCTGTTTCCACATGCACTTTTGAACCCATACATCTAGTGAATCAACTGCTCACACATCTATGCACAGAGTCATACACCTCCCAGCCACCCACACACACACTCAGTCTCCCATACAAATACTTGGGCAACCAATCAATAACCCATATAGTTACTCATATAGCTACTGATCAACACATGCAGCAGTTTACAGAACAACAGACATAATGATGCACAAATTAAGACAGTTTAGTCACTAACCCATGCACTGAGTGAGACACATTTAATCACTCACTCATACAGTCAGACATGCACCTACTAAATCCTTCATCCAGACACTTATACATCCACTCATTCTTCAATATGTAAGACATATTTTTACTTTACAGAAACATACAGTCACTGGATGTTGTCATCAGTGATGTCATCAGTGATGTCATTTGAGATGTCATCAGTGATGTCATCAGTGATGTCACTAACCATGTCATGAATGATGTAATATGTGACATCATCAGCAGTGGATTGCGGGTGCGCGATATATAGTTAGCGCTTATAACTATATATGGAATTTCAATGGTTTTATGCGAGTAAAAAAAGGTTTTGTAAATGCAAATCCCTAACTATATATGGCCTAAAACCAATGGTTTTTTCATTGAATATATATATATATATATATATATATATATATATATATACACACACACACACACCCGTATATATACACACACACACATATATATATATGTATATACATAACAAGTGAACTAGAAAATCTTTGAAAGATATACCAATTTTATGACATATACATATTTTTTTTAAAAGTAAGCAATATAAAAGAATATATTTTTACTAAACATATATTATATATTACAAACATTACCAATTAAAAAATATCATTTTAAATACAGAGAAACCTGATATTGATATCATTTTAAACAATATAAACAAAACTATAAAATTCGAGGAATAAAATATTTATGATTCCCATTCCAGTCTGTGCAACAGTAGTGAAAGCCTTGGACTCAGGAGAGGAAAACTGCAGTACGCCAAATCCAGTCTGTACAACAGTAGGGACAGCGTTGGAGTCAGGAGGGATAAAATGTTCTATTCCCACTCCAGTCTGTGAATTCGTAGGGAAAGTGTTGTACCCATTAGGGGTAACATTTACTTTTCCCAGTCATCATCATCACAATAAACGTTATTCCATCTATTGAGATAGACCATAAAAGTACAAGAAAAGTAAGAGGGTTACAGTATGAATAAAGACGATGAGGTGATAATCTATACATTATAAAAATGGTTACAATTTACACATTTGCAAAACAAATCCATGAAAATGGTAAAAGGCAACCTTGGTTAGCAATCTGCTATGCATTTCAAGTCAAGTCAAGAAATACTTTATTTCTGCCTCACAAGACCATAAAAGCAAAAGCATGACATTTTAAAATTCAGTGCAGATTACCAATATAAAAAATTATTATGTACAGCTAAAAATTGAGAACAGCTAAAATAGAATTAAGAAAGTATTAAATGGCATGGTAAACATTAGGTATCTTCAACGTAAAGTGCTAAATCGTATATTAATAGAAAACAGATTTAAATACAAGGTCCCATACATGATTGATAAAACGGAATAAACAAGCTGGAGTTTTCTTTAGAACTGCACAGTGAATAGGTAGTGGGAAAGTGAGTATACAATTGGCATGCTGGTGTCATATTTAAGAATCCTGTAGTCCTGTGAGCAATGTTTGTTCCCAAGATTCCTACAAAGCTTTTGCAACCAGCGAGCCCTCCTTGCGTTATAGGTGGGGCAGAAAAACAGCACATGCAAATAAGTCTCCGTACAATTTTTACAAGACGGGCAATCTTTTGTATAGCTACCTCCCCACTTAAAGGTAACAGCACATAGAGGGAGTACACCATACCTAAACTGCAAATAAAGTTTTCTTGCTAGGGAAGGCTGGTTGTCATCTATGTTGGATTCAAAGATGTATTGCAGTTTAACCTCTAGGAAGGATGATGTAAGTGTGCCTCTCCTGGGGCTACTTTGTAGTTGGTTGAGGTGGTATTCCTTGAATTTTTTTATCAATACTTTTCTTGGTGTTGCCAAGGAAATCTCTTCCGGACTGTCCCATAAGTCACCCATTCCAATGGATAAGAAGGAATCCTTGATATATGTGAGTTAGGGAATTTTACTTGCTCCCCTAAGATTGGCTACCTCCTTCAATTCCTCCCTATACATAAATAATTCTGGAGTGCACCAAAGGCGGTGCCAGTAAAGTAGAGGTCTTGGTGCAACTTTCAGTGCCACTGGGCTAACACCCAGATCCATTCTGAGATGAGTTAGAGGGGTACTACCGGAAAGACCCAACAGCTGTCTAAGAAATGTGTTTTTAATCCTCACCAGCTGTTCAAGTGGCCTGTGACCCCACAGCTCTGCTCCATACAGGGTGGCCCCTCTGGCTTGCACCCTGTATGTTTCCAGGACCGTCCCCAGAATCTTGTTTGCACACTTCCTTTGCTGTTTTGCAAGACCCCCAGACGTTTGCGTCAGTTTAAGACAAGCCTTCTTAATTTAGTCACCCCACTTTATTTTCTCATTGATGGATAATCCAAAGTATTCGCATACAGGTACTTTTTCTAAGAAATCCTCTGCTAAATGTGGATTGGGTCTTTTTGAGTGCCCTGCATTAAACACCATAGGGGTTATTTATAAGGCCCTTGCGCCACTTTTGCCTAATTTTCCCAATGTTAAAAATTGCGCAAAAGTGGAGAAAGGGGCTTGTAAATAACCCCCCATGTATTTTGCTTTCTGGGTGTTAATTTCCAAACCTCTATTTTTGCTAAATGAATTCAAAATATCCAAAGCCCTTTAGATGCCCATCGGTGATTTCAACAGTAGGAGGGTATCGTCAGGGAACATCAGGGCAGGTACCTTGTGTCCTGCTAACTTTGGAGCATCTATATCCCCTCCCACTGTCAGGGCTGCCACTAGGCTATTAATAAAAATGCAAAAGAGGGTTGGGGCCATGCACACCCCTGTATCACACCTCTCTCTATGGGTATACGGTCAGTGAGGTCACCATTCTTCCCATATCTTCCCATATCTTATTTGAGCATAGTTATTCACATGCAACCTTTTCAGGATCTCAGGTCGGATATGATGACCCATAGTATTCCCCAAGGGATTAAATCAAAGACTGATTTTAGGTCCGCAAAGATCTTAGAGACTGACACCCTCCAAGATCACTGTTTTCCAGTGCCGTACTTGCAACCTGATAGTGTGATCGATTGATCAATTGTGGCCTGGTAAGGGCTGAGAACGGAAATCTCCTCTATCAAGTTTTGCAATCGGTCCAGAACCACTCGGGCAAAAAAATTGTGAGCAACATCGATGAGGCTAATGGGCTGATAGTTCACAGGAAAGAGGGATGAGCCCTTCTTGAAGATAGGGATACATTTCAATCTACCCAAGTTTCTTTTAAAATCACCAATCAACATTAAAACTATGCGCAGTATGAACAATATAAAGTGAAGAGAATAATTGGTTAAAAACCTAATAATGTACCTTTGATGGTTTAATTTCTATCCACCGGCCCACTAAATTACAAGAATAGAGAACAGGCTACGACATTGACAAGGATAATTGTGTGAAGACAGTCTTAAGTTTACTATAAGGGCATTGGAAAATAGATTAATGACTGCCTGACTTCGGACCTCAAGAAGCTTAGGACATGTAACACAGATTTGCAAGTAAGCATTTGCACAAAAATAAACGTTGGTCAGACCGGTCTAAAATTTCCTTTCTTTAAAATGGGTGTGAGATAAGATTTTCTGGGAGCCTCATAAAAACTGCAGAACATTAAAAAATGCATCATGTCCTGCTGAAACTTCCCGTCGCAGCCACAGGGAGAAAGACTCTGGCCCCTATGTGTACCCACCAAGGTGGGCCAGAAGATAATGGAAAAGTTGCAAATGAAATCTAGTCAGTAAAAATCTGCCAGGGGAAATTTTAAGTCATAAGAGATAGGGCTCAGTTAATGGCCCGGTTTTCAATGGGAAATATACATGCACACTAGGATTTTTCAGCTCCTCTTCTTCCCTAGTCACCTACCTTTTTTCTTTTAAAAGTTTGCCTTCACCCAAGACTAGTCTCTTCTTCATATGTTCTCTGAGTTGGTGATTAAGTCAACCCTTCCCAAGTCCGAAAGACAATCCTTTATGTACTTGAGCCAGGGAATGTGATGATAGGAATCCAGGGAAAGGCAATCAGTTAAAATATCCTTGCTTAGGGCAATTCACTCGTTGAGCCACAGGTTTATTCACAATGATAGGGGGCGGTATAACAACAGGTCAGAAGAGAAGCCAACCCCAGTTCTTCGTGGACTACAATAGATGGAATACACTGAGGTAGACATAACATTCCAGGCAGTTTCAACAGTAGGGAAAGTGTTGGACTTGGATGGGGTAAAATGGACTATTCCCACTTCAGTCTGTGCAACTGTAGGGAAAGCATTGGGCTCAGGAGGGGTGAAAATTACTATTCCTACTGCAATCGGTACAACAGTAGGGGAAAGAATTGAACTCAGGAGAAGTAACATTTTATATTCTTACTCCAGTCTGTGCAACAATAGGGAAAATGTTGGACTCAGGAAGGGTAAAATCTACTATTCACTGTGCTGCCAATGCGCTTTGGGGGAGATTTTGGAAAGCACACATCAAGAGACCTGCCCTCCCATCGCCTGCCTTTGTCCCTGTCTCCCTCCCGCCGCCGCACCTTGTCAACTTGCGGCCGCTGTGTGGAGGGGGGACTACAGCTCCCAGGGCCCTCCGCGGCGGAAGTCGTCACGGCCATTTCCGCGCCCGGAGGCGCTTTAAATTCAGGGCAGCCCCGGTGGAGCGGGTGCTGCAATACACTTTGGGGGAGATTTTGGAAAGCACACGTCAGGAGACCTGCCCTCCCATCGCCTGCCTTTTCCCTGTCTCCCTCCCGCCGCCCCACCTTGTCAACTTGCGGCCGCTGTGTGCAGGGGCACTACAGCTTCCAGGGTCCTCCACGGCGGAAGTCGTCACCGCCATTTCCGCGCCCGGAGGCGCTTTAAATTCAGGACAGCCCCTGTGGAGCGGGTGCTGTCAATAAACTTTGGGGGAGATTTTGGAAAGCACACGTCAGGAGACCTGCCCTCCCATTGCCTGCCTTTGTCCCTGTCTCCCTCCCGCCGCCGCACCTTGTCAACTTGCGGCCGCTGTGTGGAGGGGCACTACAGCTCCCAGGGTCCTCCACGGCGAAAGTCGTCACCGCCATTTCCGCGCCCGGAGGCGCTTTAAATTCAGGACAGCCCCGGTGGAGCGGGTGCTGCCAATACACTTTGGGGGAGATTTTGGAAAGCACACGTCAGGAGACCTGCCCTCCCATCGCCTGCCTTTGTCCCTGTCTCCCTCCCGCCGCCGCACCTTGTCAACTTGCGGCCGCTGTGTGGAGGGGCACTACAGCTCCCAGGGTCCTCCACGGCGGAAGTCGTCACCTCCATTTCCGCGCCCGGAGGCGCTTTAAATTCAGGACAGCCACGGTGGAGCGGGTGCTGCCAATACACTTTGGGGGAGATTTTGGAAAGCACACGTCAGGAGACCTGCCCTCCCATCGCCTGCCTTTGTCCCTGTCTCCCTCCCGCCGCCGCACCTTGTCAACTTGCGGCCGCTGTGTGGAGGGGCACTACAGCTCCCAGGGTCCTCCACGGCGGAAGTCGTCACCGCCATTTCCGCGCCTGGAGGCGCTTTAAATTCAGGACAGCCCCGGTGGAGCGGGTGCTGCCAATACACTTTGGGGGAGATTTTGGAAAGCACACGTCAGGAGACCTGCCCTCCCATCGCCTGCCTTTGTCCCTGTCTCCCTCCGGACGCCGCACCTTGTCAACTTGCGGCCGATGTGTGGAGGGGCACTACAGCTCCCAGGGTCCTCCACGGCGGAAGTCGTCACCGCCATTTCCGCGCCTGGAGGCGCTTTAAATCCAGGACAGCCCCCTCGTCACGGGATCACGCGCGGTGACGCCGGGCGAAGCCCAGACCAAGGGCGGGCTTGTCTGCGCCCGTCATAGCCCGGAAGAGGCTGGGCTGGGCCACCCCCCTTAACTCGCCCTCGAGGACTCAGGAGTAAGACTATATCACTTACTGTACTGTTGCTGTAGGACGTCTCATCTAGCTTGGTGATTGTTTATCTGATATATGTTATTTGTCCTTATAATCAGGCAATAATTTTCTTTTTGACAACAAAGTCATGCGAGATGAATAAAAAATTGGGCAAACACAGGAAGTCCTTGGTGGGAGGTACAATTACGGGGACTTTAGATCAGTTTATTACTGGGGCGGCATCAGTCCTAGAACACGAGATTGCAATTACTGAGCGACGTTTATCCCTAGAACCTCTATATAATAAACGGTCCTCCTTGGGACCAATTCAGCTAGCCATTACTCCACCAAGATTTCCATCAACTTCTGGTACTGATAAGGATCCAACTAATATTGACAGTACTTCGCCCAATATTTTGCCTCGGGCTGTTTCCAGAGCATTGCAAAAGGGGGTGGTGATGGACGGAGCTTCTGAATCAATCAAACACTCACACCCAGTCAAAGGTTCTGGGTTTAATCCATCACCGTTCTTCAGCCCACTCTGCCACCCCAGTTCAGACATGGCTATATGCAAATCAGTCTGACCCTGTGCCTCATGGGAACAGTCCAGCCCGAACTGCCAAGCCATGTCTTCACTGGACCGGAAACAAGCTTCCGAGGACCGGTTTCTGGCATTCCAGCCGTCTTCAGCCCGGCTTGCTTGAATCCAGTGGCAAAGTGAGCAAGGGACTCACGTCTGAGCATACCCTGCCACACTTAAGGCGGCCAAAAGCGGTACAAAAGTGGGTGGTGATGGACGGAGCATCTGAATCAATCAAACACTCACACCCAGTCAAAAGATCTTGGTTTAATGCATCACCATTCTTTAGCCCACTCTGCCACCCCAGTTCAGACATGGCTATATGCAAATCAGTCTGACCCTGTGCCTCATGGGAACAGTCCAGCCCGAACTGCCAAGCCATGTCTTCACTGGACCGGAAACAAGCTTCCGAGGACCGGTTTCCAGAGCATTGAGCAGGGAATCTACTCGAGAGGATTTAAGCATTGAGCCCATTCTAGAAATCATATCTGAGGAGAGTGTCTTATGCCCCCCATTAAAGTCGACAATTAAAGATAGCTTGCAATCTATTCCGCAAGGCCAGGGGTCTGCCTTAAAAAGAAAGCGTGGGGGGTTTAAACTTAGGGGAAGACTGGCGAAAACTCCAAAAATGCATATAAGTCCACCTAAGGAAAGTGCCCCAGCCCCCAGGAAAGCAGTGGTAAACCCATCATCCCCAGTGTCTTCTCAAACCCAGGACTTATTTGATAGAACTGAACAACTACTGAAATCTCTGATAATACCACTGGTTGAAAGAATAAAGAGAATAGGGGAGAAGTTGGGGTCTATAGAGGAAGCGATAAAGTCGAATACCGCACTTATCAATAAATTGGCTGACCCCCCACACAATCAGATTCAAAACCAGATTTTAAACCAAAATAAGCCAACTAAAACACCTGGGTTGGAGAAAAGAAATGAATTAAGCGAGGTGGTTCACACGTTACCACCCTTACCTAACACTGTGGCACTGCTGAAAAATGCTAATGGTGCCTTATTTCAGAGAGAGGAAGGTATTGTGGGACAGGCAAACAAAGTCTCTAACAGAGATAAGGAATGCAGTATTGGCGGAATAATAAACAGACCCTAACCCCGTATTGACCTGCTGCCTGAGGCAGCTCCTTACGTAGTTGTCCTATCTGGGGTCCCTGAATTAGCTGCTGGGAAAACAGAGGGATATTTTGAACTGAAAAACAAAGTAGTTTATTGGTTAAGCAAGAATAGACTGCTTCCAACAAGCATAGATGGAGAAATCCGTCATGTAAGGAGAGTGGGGTGGTTGGAGTAAAGGCCAAAAAATCTACAAGGGGACTTGATTATCGTTAATTTTAAGGATAGGCGTGTAATTTCTTATCTCCAAGGCTGGTGCACCCAGAGAGGTGAGGGAGGTATACTTACGCGGGACCTAAGTTATTTTTATCCCAGACCGCAAGCCATGTCATTGGCAAGTTACCAACCAGGAAACTACCATACAGTTAGACCGGCCGACCCTAGTTTTAATGGCTTTAATATTCCAACTTTGAACCGATTTGCAATGTTATCAGACTAGAAGCGGTTGATTGACTTACTAGAAAGATACCCAGTTATGGTGAAAATCAATTGATACCTGACAGATGACTCAATAGTGTTCTGACGGCAGTGAGGGTGCTTAGGGAGGGGATAGTAGAGAAGCAGCATGATGACCAGGATCCCCCAGAGAGAGGCCACAGTGATCACATACAGGAGGATGAACCCTTTAACTCTCACACTGCAATAGCGACCTGACCTATATTTCTGGCAAATTTGGTGCACCCAGGAGCCTGCTCATAGGGGGAGATTTAACAGGGGAGCCATCTGTAAGAAATGATCCAAGTAATCTTATTATGCCTACAGAAAATGGGGAAAAATGCCGCTTAATGTTCTGAAACATGGCAGGACTTAGAGCTAAAATAACTAACTCCATTTGGCATAACATCATAAATGGGTATGATATCTTATGTTTTCAGGAGACATGGATAACAGAGCCTCTCCATCTCTGTGGTTTTAAAACTTTGTTTACATCGGACGTGGATGTAGCACATGGCAGGGCTAAGGGGGGTCTGTGCATATACCTATCAAACCAGCTTAAATATGAGAAAGCCCAACTATTATCTAATAATAGCTATTATCAGCTGGTGAAGATATGTATTAACAAGGTGGCGCGTGTCATAATTATTAATTTTTATAACAACATCCCCTCTGTTGATATTGAAGCAACATTAAAAAAATGGCTATTGAACTAAAAAAGGAAAGTGATACAAACTTTAAAGAAGTATCGGTTATCTGTGGGGGGGACTTTAATTGTGCAATCTGTAAAAGGGGACGGCAAGGAGTTTGTGGTATTATGTTAGACCAGGATACCAATTTAACATATTTTGAGCATACTATATGTGGGGATATGTTAAATGATATTTTGTTTGCTGGTGATCTGGGGTACGCAAATGAAATTGGCCAAATAGAGTCTCCCTTTGTGCCGACATTTATTGGCAGGGGTACGTCCACAACAATTGATTTTATTTTATTCTCTGTTAGGTATGGACGCCAGATTAAAATTTGTAAGACTCTTAATATCGCATTAAGTGACCATTATCCGCTAATTATGGAGATCTTAAACGCATTTCAGGATCTAGGCGGAGAACAGACTTGCAGGCTGACTGTCCCAGATGTTATCATGAGAAGACAAAATGGTTATTCCCTTAAATGGAGTAAGCTGGTTCCAGATGATTTTATACACAATATGATGTCCAAATGTTTAACTAGTGCATTGATCTGTCTGGACGAGAATGTTGATAGTCAGGACATTATTAAACATTTTCATATTATTGCAACTCATATCAAGGATAGCCTATGGGTGGAATTAAAAAATCGTAAAGAAGTGACCAGGAGTTGGTTTGACTCAGCATGTACAAAGGCCCACTCGAAACTTAAATGTGCTCTACATGCTGTCCCCCGTGACCTCCTATTGGTTAAGGAGTCGCAGAAAATTTACAACACGGTATTGAAAAAAAGGAAAGCGGCTATTAAAAGGGACGCGTGGTAGTCACTATGCGAGGCTTCACAGAGTAGGGATTCATCTGCTTTCTGGGAAGCAGTGAATGCCCCATTCTTTACTGATAATACTAAGGCACATATTGAAATTGCGATTTCAGAGGACGAATGGGTAAACCACTATGCCCAACTGTATAGCACTCCACATGGGTTGCAGCAAATGCCACTTCAAATTTTAAGGGAAGAGAGGGCTAAGGGCATGAAGCTAGATGTCACCTTGAATAGGTAACTGCGAGCCTTAAAGCAACTCAGGGAGCTAAAGCTGCGGGCCCAGATGGCATACCACCTGATCTCTTTAAAAATAATATTGAGCTGTGTGGACCTATTTTAGTACAATTATTTAATGCCACCTCTGAGATGGGCTTAAACCCTTTGTGGTTTACATCTGTTATCGTGCCCATATTTAAAAAGGGAGATAGACAAAATTGTATGTGCTATCGACCGATATCTTTACTGGATTCTTCCATAAAAATCCTTGGGAGAGTTATTTTAAGTAGACTTCAAAGCTGGGCGGTAGATAATTCTGTTATCAGTGATCTTCAGTATGGGTTTCAGAAAGGGGTAGGAACGGTAGATCAGGGTTTAAACCTATTTATTTTGCAACAAAAATATATCAGGGACAGGAGGGAGCACATCTATTTCGCATTTGTTGACTTAACGTCAGCGTTCGATTGCGTTTTGCACAGTAAATTATGGTTGATTTAAGAAAATTTGGGGGTGGCTGAAAAACTAATTCATTTTCTAAGAGAATATACTCAGGTGCCATCGTAACAGTACCATATGGAAGAAACGGAGAGTGCACAAGATCATTAGGCATCGGGCGCGGGGTACGCCAGGGGTGCGTTCTTGCTCCCTTTTTATTTCTAGTTTATATAAATGGCCTTGAAAAAAATTTACTCCAAGAGTGCAGGGATATGCCTATGGTAAAAAAAAAGACATAGATATCTTTGATAGTAATATTTGCTGTTATACTATCACCACTCTCTGTTTTTAACCTTGCCGTTATGATGACCCCTCTATTAAAATTTTGCTTTTGGCATCACAACAGGCAATTTTACTCACTATTCTCTTATGTTATTACACTCTTTTTTGCACTGCAACTTTTGACCCTTCAGCTGTGACATCTTTCTCTCTCTGGTTGTTTCCATACCAGTAACCCACAATACTATACAGTGGGTCTTTCTGGTTGGCATCAGTCTATACAAAACAACCCAGATGACGAGATTCCGCCAATGGGTGGGCTGATGGGTTTACATACTCTATATACTATATATACTCCATAGACTTTCTCTTCTTATAACACACACATACATATATGTACACTTTTTTATTCACACTACTTACTGAGTGTTTAGATAGTGTTTTGAGACCCTTGGCATTCTTTGTGTTTTTTCTTAGATAGTTGGGGGATAGGATGCAAGCAGGTCTTTAAAAGGTTCCCCTTTGACCCTTCCTTACGGTTTGTTTTTGTATATGCCTATGGTAGCCAAAAGACCAATCCCTGCGCTTCTTTACGCAGATGATGCGGATGATCGGACCCCCCTCACCCTACAAGGCCTGTTAACATCTTTTAATACTTTTATGTCAAATTTAGACCAGAAAAATTAACTGCACTTAAACGTTTTCTATGAATTGTGGCTCTGGCATTAATAAAAGGAAAAAGGTCATGTATATTAATGCTAGTCCCTTAGACTTCACCCCCACTTTTCCATATTTAGGTATTTTGTTTCATGAAGCCGGCACATGGGAAAGTGCTATAAAAGCAAGAAGATTTATGTTTTGTAAATCAATTATGGCCCTAAAAAAATTTCACAAAAATTGGGAAAAAAACTATTGTTGAACTTTAAATTTTTTTTAATGCTACTTGTATATCAATTGATGTCTATGGCGCCGGTATATGGGGCTATGCCAATGTAAAACCCATCCATCTTGCAGAAAACATGTTTCTGAGATACATCTTAGCTGTACCTGAGAGTGTCTCAAACTACATCTGTCACATGGAACTTGGCCAACCGCATATTGAAGACACAATTAGGGTCCAGCCAATACTTCTATGGCATAGGGTCTGGACCAATGAGGAGTGTGCACTGAACCGCGCTATTATAAGGGATGTGACAAGTTTAGATCATGTGAGCAGGATAAGATGGTTTGTTTACGTAAAAGATTTCCTTGTGAATATGGGCTGTCAGAATTATTACGATGATCCACTTTTAATGTGTAATATCCCAAGGAAGTCATTGAAAAACCAGTGCATGAATTACCTGGAAGATATAAGAGCCAGTGAGGAATTTAAGAAAAAGACAGTATTAGCCCATCAACTGATATTGGCTCAGGGTAAAATACAACCATACTTAACCCTTTCTATGATTGAGCATGAGCGGTTCGTTTTAACCCGTTTTAGGTTAAATATTCTTTTTAGAGGTTTTAGCTTCCCTGCTATGAATATTTGGTCACGTGATTTAATTTAATGCCCATGTGATGATCTATCTGAACAATCGGATATCCATATATTATTTTTTTGTACATTTTATACATTACCTCGGAAAAGATTGATTCTGCCCATACTGAAGGATATGGAAGTTAATCGCTGTCGTCCAGCTTTTTTAGCAATGCAGAAATTAGACACTATATTGACTGTGGTATCTATCTCTGAATTTTATAAAAATGTGTTTAGATTGCATAAATCAATTTGTATGTGAGTATCTCACTTTTAACTATTTCCTATGTGACTGTCCCACTTACAATGTAATTTTCTGATTTTTCTGGTTGTACCTTTGAATAATGAAATTTTGTGTGTACTTTTATGGGTATTTGCTTTTTAACCGAATAAAGTTATAATGAATGAATACTATTCCCACTCCAGTCTGTGCAACAGTAGGGAAAGCATTCTCCTCAGGAGTAGGGTGACCAACTGTCCGTAAATTTCACAGACTCTCTGTGATCTGGATCTCAATCTGTTGTCCATGAAGATCCCTTGTACAGATGCCTTTTGTCCTTAATTTTGGGCATTGAGGGTGGCAGCACTGTTCCCCTGCAAAAAGCCTCAGCTCCCTGATAGGGCCACCTCACACTCATCCTCTGAGCACAAGAGCAGCCCCACCCCACCCATTGTCATTCTGTATGCCAGGTGATTGTCACATATCGAATGACAATGGGCCAGTCTGGGCTGTTAAAGCATGTGGTGCCCCTCCTCCTGCCTCCGTCTAAGGCGAGTCATTCTGTTTTAACCATACACAAAGAAAAATGTTGCACCTTACCAGATGGAGGAAGACTCTGGTCCCTATGTACCCCACCCGGGTAGGCCAGAAGATAAAAGAAAAGGTACAAATGAAACCTAGTCAGTAAAAATAGGTCATGGGAAATTTTAAGCCGTAAGAGATAAGGCTCAGTTGATGGCACTGTTTTTAATAGGAAATACCCCCACACACTTGGCTTCTTCAGCTCCTCTACATCCTTATCCATCTGCCGCTTTTTAAAAATGTCTCCTTCATCCAAGACTGGTCTCTTCTACACATTTTCTCTGGGTTGGTAATAAGTCAGCCCTTCTCAAGTCCACAAGACTATCCATTACGTACTTGAGCCAGGGAACACGATGATAGTAAACCAGGGAAAGGCAATCAGTTAAAATATTCCTTGCTTAGGGCGATTCCCTTCTTGAGCCACAGGTACATCCATAATGATAGGGAGCGGTAAGACAACAGGTCAGAAAGAAAAGCCTACCCCAGTTCTTGATGGACGATATTAGAGGGAATACTCTGCAGTAAACATAACATTCCCAGTCAGTTTCAACAGTAGGGAAAGTGTTGGACTTGGGTGGGGTAAAATTTACTATTCCCACTTCAGTCTATCCAACGGTAGGGAAAGCATTGGACTCAGGAAGGGTAAAAATTACTATTCCCACTGCAATCAGTGCAATAGTAGGGGAAAGCGTTGGACTCAGGAGAGGTAACATTTTAAATTCTCACTCCAGTCTGTGCAACAGTAGGGACAGTGTTGGACTCAGGAGGGGTAAAACTGACTATTCCCACTCCAGTCTGTGCAACAGTAGGGAAAGCGTTGGACTCAAAAGAGGTAAACTTTACTATTTCCACTCCAGTCTGTGCAACAGTAGGGAAAGGATTGGACTCAGAAGGGGTAACATTTACTATTCCCACTCCAGTCACTGCAGCAGTAGGGAAAGCATTTGACTCTGGAGTAGGGTGACCAACCATCTGTAATTTCATGGACTATCCGTGATTTGGATCTCAAGTCTGTTGTCCATGAAGATGCCTCGTACGGACGCCATTTGTCCATAATTTTGGGCATTGCAGGGAGCAACACTGTTCCCCTGCAAGAAGCCTCAGGTCCCTGACAGGGGCACCGTACACTCATCCTCTGAGTACAAGAGCAGCCTACCCGCCCATTGTCATTCTGTATACCGGCTGATTGTCACATACCGAATGACAATGGCCCAGTCTGGGCTGTTCAGGCATGTGGTGCTCCTCCTCTTGCCTCGGTCTAGGGCAGGGCATTCTGTTTTAACTGTACACAAAGAAAAATGTATCACCTCACCAGATGAAAGAAATATACTGAATCCAGTTCAGGAAAAGAAACCAGCAAAAGAAGTTAAAAAGAAGAGTTATAGTTCATTCACAGTCTCATCATTTTAGAACTGAAGCATTTTCATTATTATATACAACGTAGAAATAGTTGCTGCATTTTTAATTTGAGCAACTAACAACCATTGGAAAAGCCAATAATCCTGGCTTGTTGTATGTGTATTGTATTATATATCTGGATGCAATAACAGAAGTAGCAGAATACCAGTCGGGCAGCACAATAGTCTAAGCACAGATTTTTAGCTTGTGTGTTTCAAGCCACACCCTTAATTACATCTGAAAAGCCCTTTGGAGAGACCCACAAGTTATTTCAACCCACTTAAAGCCCTGGAAACTACTACACCATGTGACAGTTACCTCACGTCCTGGCACTGTGCATCATGCAACACTCATGACTTCCAAGTTTGCAGATTGCCTATGTGCATGTGCATAGTGAACCCTACCTCTTGCTTTAGGAACTACAGCAAAGGTGAGGTTCTTAATGGGCGTTTTCTGTCTGCAACTGTGCAACTGATCAGTTCATAATTAATGTGAAACAGAGGTTGAGTAAGTAAGTGAAGGAATGGGTGAATGGCTGGATGGATCACTGAAAGTATGAATGGATTAGTGAAAGGGTGAATGGATGGATATTCAGAGAAAGGATGGATGGATGAGTGAGTGAGTGGAAGGATGGATGAAAGCAAGGGTAATAAATGTATGGGTGGAATGGTGGGTGTATGGGTGGAATGGTGGATGTATAGGTAAAAGGGTGGATGCATTGGTAAAGGGTGGATGGATAAGTGAAAGGATGGATGAATAAATGAAAGGATGGATGATGGAGAGTGAATGAGTGCCTGGATTAGTGAAATGATGGATGGATTGATGACTTGATAAGTGAAAGGATGTATGGATGGACCGATGAGTGAAAGGGTTGATGTAAGGATGGATGAGTGAGTGAAAGGGAAGGTAGATGGGCAAAAGGATCAATGGATGAGAAAATGATGGATGAGTGAAAGGATGCATGAGTGATAGGGTCAATGGATGGGATTTATGAAGGGATGAGTAGATGGGTGGATAGGTGAATGGTTGGGTAAAGGGATGGCTAAGTGAAAGGGGGATGGAGAGAGAAAAGGAAGATGGATGGATGAGTGACGGTATGAATGGGTGATTGAGAGGATGAATGGGTGAATGGATGTATGGACAAGTGAAAAGAAGGAAGTAAGGATGGATGATTGAAAGAATGCATAGATGAGTGAAAGGGAGGTTGAAGAGCTAGAAGAAAGGATGGATGAGTGAAATGGTGAATGGATGGATGAATGGACGGATGAGTGACTGGGTGAATGGATGGATGGATGAGTAAGTGAAAAGATGTCTGGGTGGGTGAAAAGGTAAATGGTTGGATAGATGAGTGAAATAATGGATGGAAGAATAGATGATGGATAGGTTTGTAAATGGTTCAATAGGTTTGGATATGAATGGGCACACAAACGGGAGGACAGAATGAATGGTGAAAAACTGAATGATGAATAAAAGCATGAATGTATGCCACACCGTCAGGTCACTCAGCCCGCCATCTGAAAAAACAACGCATGACGTCAAGCAGCAAGCGTGGAACTCGGGTTTGAAAAGCTCCTTCGGCCTGCCAAAAAGCATAAACTCATTTCTTGTATGGCACTGTGGTATTGCGATCATTTACAAATCAACCCACTCTTGTCGTTTGCCGCCCCTAGATCTCCCTGTCTGCGAGAGTGCACTTGTTAAAATCACACTGAATGCAAACTTCACCTTCTCTGGCCTCATCATCTATCGAACTCCTGGCCCATCAAAAACATTTAGAGAAGCTTTGACAAACACTGTCACAGTACTAGCTCTCCAGACTGCTAATTTTAATATTATAGGCGATCTGAACCTTCACGTAGAGCTGCAAGAATCCTCAGAGATTCTCAGCTTTTTAGGGGACTTGGCAGACTCAGCTGGCCCCTAGTTCTAGGCACAGAACGGGATATCTCCTTGACCCTATTTTTTCTAATCTAGAGTCACTGGAAGTTCTAGCACCGCTTCCTATCATTTGGAGAGGTCATTTCCTCATCCTAATGCGTTTAACAATAGCTGACCCCAAGTCCCAGCCTAACCAGCATCCCTCACTAAAACGGCCCTGGCATAAATTGAATCAAGCAGACCTCCTTACAGCCTTGAGCGCAAAGCCACTGGTAAGATCCAACAACATGGAAGAGGCTGAAGCACTCTTCCATAGGTCGATAACCCAAGCCTTGGACACATGCATTCCCCTAAAACTCACTCACTCTAAAAGCACCCGGGCCAATGCCTGGTTTAATGAAGACCTAAACCTTGCCAGGAAGAACTGCAAGATCCTGGAAAGATCTTGGAGGAGATCATATGACCCCCAGGCCAAAGCACTTTATAGAGCGGCTGTTAAGTCCCACCATAAGCTGGTGTGTAAATCCAGAGCAGCTCACTACTCTAGATTGATCACCACAAGCACCAATCACAGCAAAACTGTGTTCTCTCTAAGGAGGGATCTGATTTTCTCTCCAGTGGAATCAGGCAATATTATCTCCTCCAACCAACACTGCAAAGAGCTGGCGATCTTCTTCTTGAAGAAGGTCGAAGATATTTACCAAAAGTTCGACCAAGGCAAATCCGCCAGTGTTTTTGGGAAGAATGCACACACCGGCCCTAAGACTGTCCTTCTCTCATCACATCCCTCCATCCCCCTGAATGAATTAGAGAGATTAGTGGTAAAAATCAAATCAGGATCTCCAGATGACCCCCTCAACCCAGACGCTTTCAGGAAAATCCAACAAGGTCTTCAACCAGAGTGTCAAGAGTGACTTTATCTATCTCTTTCCTCAGCAGTGATGCCTAAGTCATGGAAGCATGCAAAATGGTTCCTCTACTCAAAAAACTAATGCTTGACAACTCAAAACCGGAAAACTTTTGCCCGATTTCACTGCTTCCTTTTCTTTCTAAAATCCTGGAAGCACATGTGAAGTCAACACTAACGTGCTTCCTGGAAACCAACCACATACTCGAGAGTTCACAGAACGGTTTCCGACAACGGTACTGTACTGAGTCAGCATTACTGGCTGTTGTAGAACTCAAATCCGCGCTGGATGCCAGCAGTACATCAGCTCTGGTGCCGCTGGATCTAAGCACGGCATTTGACACAGTCTCCCATGGAATCCTGCTCCTTCGTTTGGAGGAGATAGGAATTGAAAATGAAGCTCTATTGTGGTTTTCCTCCTTCTTGGCCGACCGGACTTTCCAAGTGACATCTCCCCCTTTCTCCTCAAATGTCTACCCTCTCTGCTGCTGGGTCCCTCAGGGCTCTGCACTGAGCCCTACGCTCTTCAATATATATATATGAGCCCTGTGGCACGGATGGCCAAAGCACGAGGAATCTCCCTGGTGTTATAAGCTGATGACAACCAATTGGTGATTGCTTTGTCCAATAATCCCAAACAAGACAAAATAAAATGTAAAGAAGATATCTCTGCTACAGCAGATTGGATGACAGCTAACTTTCTGCAATTGAACTCCACCAAATCTGAGATTCTCCTGGTTGGTAAAGTATTTGAATTTGAATTTGAATTTAAAAACTTTTCTATAGCGCACTTTTACCATGCGGTTTCATGGCGCTGTTGGATTGTGAGAAGCGGGCAGGAGCAGAGGGGGATTAAGCATTATAGGCTCGAGAGAAAAGAAAAGTTTTGAGACCCTTCCGGAACTCCATATAGGAAGATGACATGCGGAGTTCCAAGGGGAGGGAGTTCCAAAACGAAGGAGCAAGCACTGCAAATTTCGTACCACCAGTCTTTTTCTTACTGAAGCGGGGGATAGTTAGCAGAGCCTGATGAGTGGACCTGAGCTCTCGTCCAGGTATGTAGGGGGTGATGGCAGAACAGATGAATTCCGGGGCGGTGCCTGTTTTAGCCTGGAAGGTGGTGCAACCAAGTTTAAACAAGGCACGCTCTTTCACCGGCAGCCATTGCAATGCCTGCAGTAAGGGAGTGGCTCGATGGTATTTAGGCAGGCCATGAATCAGGCGGGCAGCCTGGTTCTGCACTAGCTGCAAACGGCGAATGGCGTAAGCTGGAGCGCCGTTGTAAATGATGTTCCCGTAATCGAGGCGCGAGAGCACCATGGCCATCACTATAATCTTTAGGGCGGGTAGAGAAAAAAAACGAGAAATCTTTCTGATGATTCGGAGGGAAAAGAAACAGGAGGAAACAACTGAACTGACCTGGGAGTGGACGGAAAGTGAAGGATCCAGGAAGATGCCGAGGGTCTTGACCTTGGGGACTGGGAGTGGGGGAACACCAAGTGAAGGGGGCCAGTGAGAGGGGGACCAGGGGCTGCAACCACCTCTAGTCAAGACTAACTCCGTCTTGTCTGGGTTGAGTTTGAGGTGGTTGCAGTTCATCCAATCCTGGATGAGTAACATGACGGATTGGACAT
Organism: Lissotriton vulgaris; assembly: GCF_964263255.1. Lineage (NCBI taxonomy): Eukaryota > Metazoa > Chordata > Amphibia > Caudata > Salamandridae > Lissotriton > Lissotriton vulgaris. Next base: position 854,197,187 of record NC_141697.1, on the reverse strand, counting down.
TTGAAGCAGAAGAGGAGGGGTGGGAAAGGTTGAAAATTAGCTGGAGGTCATCGGCGTAGTTGAACACCGTGACCTCGAGCTGCTGTAACATAAAAATGAGGGGGTAGATGTATAAATTAAACAAAAGAGGGGAGAGGGAAGAGCCTTGGGGAACTCCACATGCGACCTTACGAGAGGCAGCAGTGAAACCAGCAAGATGGACTGCCTGAGCCCTGTCACTCAGGAAGGACTTGAGCCAGGCGAGGGCCAGGCCCTCTATACCCGCCGCCTTGACACGGGTGAGAAGGATGGAGTGGTCCACCGTGTCAAATGCGGCGGATAGGTCTAAAAGAATGAGGGCCTGGGGGACGTTGGTATCAATGCCCTCGCGTAGGCTGTCCATCACTGAGATCACTACCTTCTCCGTCGAGTGGAGGGGGCGAAAGCCCGCCTGCCGGGGGGAGAGGCAGTGGTTGGCTTCCACGTAGGTGCTCAGGGTGCTGGTTACGTGGGTCTCCAAGACCTTGGCCAGATAGGGTAAGAGGGAGATGGGACGGTAATTTGAAGGAGATGAAGGGTCGGCACCAGGTTTTTTTAGAATGGGGATGACTGCCGCAAACTTATGGGCAGTGGGGACAACTCCGGATTTAAGTGAGTCATTTAAAAGTGTGAGGGGAGGGGTAGGACAGTGTAGGAAGACTTCTCGCAAAATACGAGCGGGGCAAAGTCTAGGGGTGAGCCAGACTTTACCTTTTGAAGCAGAGGAGAGAGTGTAGCTGTGGTCAGAGGGGGGAAGGACGTGAGTTTGGAAGTGATAACCGAGGGGGAGGGATTGATGAAGGCCGAGGAGGGAGGAGAGATTTTAGCCTTGATCGTTGCGACCTTGTCAATGAAAAAATCATTGAGGGAGTCGCAGAGTGGTTGGGAAGGGGGGATCAGGGCCGTGGCTCTGTTAGATGAGGCGAGCTCATGTACTGTGGCGAAAATCTCTTTGGATTGAGATTCCGCTGCTAGTATCCTGTTTGAGTAGAACAGGGTCTTGGCATCAAGTATGCTTTGTTTGTAAACTTTGAGCACAGAGAGATAGGTGTTTTTTTTGGCAGGGCAGTATTCTCTTCTCCATGCGCGCTCTGCTCTGCGTGCGGCCAGCTTCTTCTCCCTGAGGTCGGAGGTGAACCAACGATTGGCCGCATGGGCGCGCTTCACCGTGATCCGTCACAGGGGAGCGAAGTCGTCGCCTACTCGGGTCAGCCAGCCATCGATGGTAGTCAGCTGGTCTGGGGCGGCGAGGCCCGAGAGGTCAGGGCAGGAGTTGGCCAGGGATAGACAGAAGGCAGGCATATCTGCCTTACCCCACTTTCTAGCCCAGGTGTTCTTAGGGAGAGGGGGTTTAGATGCTGGGGCTAGCGCGAGGGAGAAGGAAATTGAGAAATGGTCCGACCAAGAGCAGGGGGAGATGACAGGAGGAGTAGTGGGGATATTTAAGGTCCAGACCTGATCAAGCGAGTGGCCGTGGACATGTGTGGGGCTGTGGACGAGGGGACAGAAATTCAGACTGGTCATGAGGCTGGTAAAATCTTTAGAAAGGGGGGTTTCGGCGGGGTCGTTAGGCCAAAAGTTGAAGTCACCCAACACCAACACTGAGGAGTTGTTAATAACCAGTGTGGCGAGAGTGTCTTGGAGACAAGAGACAAAATTGGAAGTTGCATGAGGGGGTCGATAAATGAGAACAGCCGTGAGGGGGGTCAAGTAAGAGCTAGCACGAATTATTAGGCAGTCTACCTCAGGGATAGGAGGAGAGGGAAGTATCTGAAAATGGGAGTCAGAATGTGTTATCAGGGCTACTCCACCACCTCTCTTACCCTCCGGGCGATCCGCCCGGATGATGGAGTAGGAGGGGGGGAGTGCGGCTAGGACATTGGGAAGGGAATCAGCCTTGAGTCAGGTCTCAGTTAAGAACAAGAGATCCGGGTTATGGGAGTCAAGGAAGTCGTGCAGCTCGTGCTGGTGGCTGACAACAGATCGAGTATTGAGGAGCGTGGCAATGGTGTTGTAAGACGGCGTGGGGGGGGCGGGTAAGAGGGGGCGAGTAGGCGCGGAGGCGCAAGGCAGAAGATAACTTTGAATAACGGCGGGGGGGCAGCAGGGGGGCTCGTAAGGAGATTTAAGAGCTGTAGTGAATTAGCCACAGCAGGGCTGATTGTGCCAGGGATCCAGTGAGAGAGAAGCTCAGAGGAGGTATAAGGCAGCGAGAGGGCATAAGGGGGAGCCCCTAGCCCCGGCCTGCCGCGGACGGGCGCAGACGGGCAGGACCCTGGCTTGACTCCGGCGCGCCTACGGCGCGCCCGCTGCGCTCGTCCGCTGCGCTGACACATAAGGGACGTTTAAATAGAGGAGCAGCGTGGGGGGAGTGGCGTGGGTGGGGTCGGGCGAACCAGCCCGATCCAAGATGGCGGCCACTACCGCTCGGCGCCTGAGATGGAATCAGCTGCCAGCCAGCCTCGCTGGGCCCCTAGAAAGGCAAGATGAAGGTTAAAAGGTACCTGTTGATGTTCAGTACAGGTTAGTCGACAAGATTATACAATTTAAAAGTAAGTGCGTGTCACCGCTTTTAATCGGCGTGACAGCGCGCTAAATGAACTTAAAAGCTCAGTCGCAGCCCTCAGCTCCCACGAGCAAGCCCACTGCCACCGGGCCGCTCGCAATCGCTGGGGAGACTGTGAAACGCTCCTAAATAGAGGAGCAGCGTGGGGGGAGTGGCGTGGGTGGGGTCGGGCGAACCAGCCCGATCCAAGATGGCGGCCACTACCGCTCGGCGCCTGAGATGGAATCAGCTGCCAGCCAGCCTCGCTGGGCCCCTAGAAAGGCAAGATGAAGGTTAAAAGGTACCTGTTGATGTTCAGTACAGGTTAGTCGACAAGATTATACAATTTAAAAGTAAGTGCGTGTCACCGCTTTTAATCGGCGTGACAGCGCGCTAAATGAACTTAAAAGCTCAGTCGCAGCCCTCAGCTCCCACGAGCAAGCCCACTGCCACCGGGCCGCTCGCAATCGCTGGGGAGACTGTGAAACGCTCCTAAATAGAGGAGCAGCGTGGGGGGAGTGGCGTGGGTGGGGTCGGGCGAACCAGCCCGATCCAAGATGGCGGCCACTACCGCTCGGCGCCTGAGATGGAATCAGCTGCCAGCCAGCCTCGCTGGGCCCCTAGAGAGGCAAGATGAAGGTTAAAAGGTACCTGTTGATGTTCAGTACAGGTTAGTCGACAAGATTATACAATTTAAAAGTAAGTGCGTGTCACCGCTTTTAATCGGCGTGACAGCGCGCTAAATGAACTTAAAAGCTCAGTCGCAGCCCTCAGCTCCCACGAGCAAGCCCACTGCCACCGGGCCGCTCGCAATCGCTGGGGAGACTGTGAAACGCTCCTAAATAGAGGAGCAGCGTGGGGGGAGTGGCGTGGGTGGGGTCGGGCGAACCAGCCCGATCCAAGATGGCGGCCACTACCGCTCGGCGCCTGAGATGGAATCAGCTGCCAGCCAGCCTCGCTGGGCCCCTAGAAAGGCAAGATGAAGGTTAAAAGGTACCTGTTGATGTTCAGTACAGGTTAGTCGACAAGATTATACAATTTAAAAGTAAGTGCGTGTCACCGCTTTTAATCGGCGTGACAGCGCGCTAAATGAACTTAAAAGCTCAGTCGCAGCCCTCAGCTCCCACGAGCAAGCCCACTGCCACCGGGCCGCTCGCAATCCCATCTTTGGACTAATGAATGGTGCCCCCTAGCACTTGGTGACCCCCCTGACCCTAAACCCGCACTGAAAAATGTGGGCTTCATACTTGACAAAGACCTTAATCTTCTAACTTCTCTAACTTCTTGCACCGTCCTTCTTCTTCTCTTCCTGTTTCCACTCAGTAACCCCTGGTTTTTAGCGCCGGGACACCCCTTCGGGGGTAGCTGCGCGCTTTACAAACTCCATAAAATAAAATAAATAAATAAATAAATAAACACATGCTAAATCAGTGGCGGGAAGGGGTTTTGGACTACTGCGCGGTCTCAGACCGATTTTGGGTCTTTTTGATGCCCAAACACGCCAGTTGATCATTCAAGCCTCTATCCTGGCCCGCCTAGACTACTGCAATGTGCTTCTTCTCTGCTCTAATAAATCCGTGCTCAACCGACTGCTGCGGGTCCAGAATGCGGCAGCACGCGCCATCTATGCCCTCCCTAAATTCAGCCATGCCTCCAATCTCCTCCATCGCCTACATTGGCTGCCCCTCGAACAATGTGTTTGCTTTAAGGCGCTCTGCATCATGCATAAGATACTGGCAGGAATTACCCCAGACATTCTAGGCGATCTGCGCACCCTGTACCCCCCACCGCGTGCACTGCGTTCGGCGAACCTGCGTCTTGCACGTATCCCTTGCTCTTTTAGACTTCTGGTCCCCCCCTATGGAATTCTTTCCCTCGACACATGCGCAGTAACCATGATCATTAGGCCTTCAGACTTCTTGTGAAGACCTGGCTCTTTTCTCAGGTCTAACCTCTTGGTCTAGTCCCCTGCTTAGTCTGGCTCCAGCGCTTGGTCGCCTCTTTGCCGAGGCATTCATGCGCTTTACAAGTATTTAAATCTAATCTAATCACTGTGGTACCCCAAGAGATGTTCTGCTGTTGTGCGCAGGGCAGTACTGCTCCCATGCCACCGGGAAGCAGCACAAGCAGCCATCTACCTGCCCGAGGCCCTGATATATGCATGAGGGCATGGCTCCGTGCAGCCCTTCTTGAAGGAAAGGTGGGCAAGACAACATAACCTGCACTTGCTGACATCATCACCAATGTGACGCGGGTCACATTCACCATAGTTTTTTTTTTCTTTTAAAGTTTTGCACTACTAAGAATATTGTGCCCGGGGGAACCACCCCTGTGGCCCCGCCCATGCTACACCACTGCCTACCAGTATGGAAGACATCTGACACCTTGTAGCCCTCATTGTCTTTAGTAACATTTCCTATACATTGACTTTCACATTCAGGAGTCATTGTCTCTATATAATATGTGTGTGATGTAAGGCACTCCAACACCCTGCCGTACATTCTTCGGATGAGCAGCACTATAAAATAAATTAATTACACATAAGAGAGGGTCTATGTGAAGATGAGGGGCACCATTGGACGCTGGTAGCAAGACTGGACTGGCAATACCCGGCATCTGGTATTTCCCTGGGAGGCTGGAAGGGTGGGGGCGGGCGGTTTTGGTACTGGGGGCTGGCACTACAAAGTTCCTTGTATACCCAGCAGTTTCATGCAATAATAAAAGTGACACGATAACTCTGGTAACTAATTTACCCGCTAGAGAGAGATGGGAGTTTTGTTTAATGGCAGTTTTGAATCATCTAAAATAGCACAGAGGGTTATTATGCCTGCTGCCAAGAATGCGTACCATGCATATCAAAGAACACCATTTTATGTGTAGAGCTCAGTGAGTTACTGCTTTTGTCACTTAGATTCTTTTGTTACTGTGCAGTTTATGAGTTACATATGTAATCTAGCACAGTGAGATATGAACTGCCATCAAAGAGCTGCATGCAAGCTGCATGGTACAGGTTACAGAGTTAGGTTTTCTTCCCAGTGTTTCATTATCCTGATGTTGATAAAAAGGGTTTGTTTAGGTAGAAATACATTCTTATCATTGAAGTGAACGCTAACTACTGTGTTATGTTCTGGATCCTGAGTTTGAGCTCCTTCAGATCAAGCCCTCTTACAAAATGCCTACCAATATGGATGATGTGCATCCTACACCTTGTAGTCCCCGTTGCCTTATGTAACATTTTCTATAAACTGATTTTCACACATATGATTAATTGTCTATGTATGTGTGTGTGATGTAAAATACTCTGGCACCCTAAACTGATTTGAGAGATGCTATAAAACAAATGAAATACATGTGAGAGAGAGGCACTGTTGGTGATAGTGAGGGAATCATTGAAGTTACCCATCAAAGATTGTAATTTCCTGGTGAACAGTTAAGGTCATCATTTACTATGCTTCTGAAACTAATACAATTGAATATAGAATGACAAATGTGTTGTAGAATGCACCCTGTTTTCGCACATTTTCTTGGGGATGAGAAAACAAAGGCTGTATGCTGTCAGTTTGTTTATAACACACAAATACTAAATATCTGCACAGTAAGTGTGCAAATGTGTCAAAACATATCAGCAGTTAGGAAACCACAAATGGACCACTTGTTTGTAATTCAGAACTGTGCTTGAAACCGAGTTTTATTAGGATCAAAGCAAATGATACATATTTGCCAAAAGCACATTTCCACACATTAGTATTTGTGTGCTATATAGTTTTATCAGTAACACTGCATGTTGGCATTGTGCTTCAATTCAATAGAAAATCTTCTGTATGTAAAAGACAGTGCCTCCTTCTGACCTACAATAACGCCTCAACAAGGTATACAGATTATAGTCTGTAGTACACTTCTGTGCATCAATGAGAAACTGCAGTTTACAGCTCACATAAATGAAACAGCCCAAGCAGTGTACTACTTCCCATATACACGTAAAATCTAGAGGGCTGCTATATGGCTAGCCAGGTCATTATATAGTAATGTCAACTCCTATCTAACTGTTCTAACCCACAATAATACCATAACACTCAGCAGTGTTCAGCCACTTATAGGGAATGCAGGCTGGTTAATAGCTCCTTTTCCTGCTTTACACTCTTACCTTTACACAAGACCAGTCCGCCATGGGTCTTATCCATCATGCAGGACTGTACCAGCCCCTATACCACTCATTAACAGCTGAACAGACATGGAATACCTGAAGTGCTCTGACACATAAAGCTGGCCACTGGGAGGACTGCAATCTAGTCCAGCACCTCAGGTCCCAATTAGCTACATCCTATAGATGCCATTTTACATCTCACAATGGCACTGACGTATTTGTAAAACTTACCTTTTGTCCCAAAGTTTTTTGTCCTGAATTTTGATCTAATGTCCTGTATTTTTGTCCTGATTCTTGACCCTTTGTCCTGAATGTTTACACTCACTGTCCTGAATTTGCACCCATGCCAGTTGGTCACCCTGCTCAGGAGGGTAGAAATGTACTATTCCTACTCCAGTCAGTACATCAGTAGGGAAAGTATTGGACTCAGGAGGGGTAACATTTACTATACACACTACAGTCTGTGCAACAATAGGGAAAGAGTTGGACTCCGAAAGGGTAAAATGTACTATTCCCAGTCCAGTCTGTGCAACAGTAGGGAAAGTACTTTCCTTCAGACACATATCTTATTTTAATAAAAGTATTAATTTAATAACATTATAAAACTATTAACTTAAAATTAAATATAAACATTAAAAAAACAATGAAACAAGAAAAAAATTCTACACTTTTAAATAGTCTAAGAAAAAAAGTTTTCAATAAATATTTCATTAAATTCCAACACTGAAGCCCCACATATCTCGCAATGCACATTTAGCGTATATCTAAATAAAGAAATTATAATAATTGCACAATTTACATCATTAATTAGCAATTAATTAATAATAAATAAATAATTCATAAGAAAGCACTTAATATTTAATTACCTTTCTACCTATACACTTACAAACCCAACCAACACCTAAAATGGAAATTAAGATATTTACACAATGTACATAATTAATGTCCTATTACTTACCGGTAATCTTCATTACTCCTGGTCCCGTTGACCCCGTCCCATTCCTTAAAATATGGAGATGTCAAGTCAAGTCAAGTCAAAGAATTTATATAGCGCACTACATACCCAGAGGGTCTCAAGGCGCTTAGGAAGGGGAGGAGGGTTACTTGTCAAATATCCATGTTTTAAGTTGCTTTCTGAATGCTAGGTGGTTCTGGGTAAGGCGAAGGTAAGTGGGGAGTGAGTTCCATGTTCTAGCAGCCAGGTATGAGAAGGATCTGCCTCCCATGGTGGTCTTGTTGATGCGAGGTACAGTGGCGAGGGCTTGGCTGGAAGAACGTAGTTGGCGGGAGGGGGTGTAGAAGGGCAGTCGTGAGTTGAGACATTCTGGTCCGATGTCGTAGAGTGATTTGTGTGCGTGGGTTAGCAGTCGGAAAGTGATTCTCTTATTGACGGGTAGCCAGTGGAGGTCTTTCAGGTGACCAGAGATGTGTTCGTTGCGTGGGATGTCTAATATGATCCTGGCTGAGGCGTTTTGGATTTGTTGGAGTTTCTTCTGGAGTTTAGCGGTGGTACCTGCGTAGAGGGTGTTTCCGTAGTCCAGTCGGCTCGTGACCAGAGCATGGGTGACAGTTTTCCTGGTTTCGGTGGGGATCCAGCGAAATGTTTTTTTGAGCATGCGAAGAATGTTGAAGCAGGATGAGGATACGGCGCTGACTTGTCTATTCATAGAGAGTGAAGAATCCAGGATGACGCCTAGGTTTCGTGCGTGGTCTGTCGGGATGGGTGCTATTCCAAGGGCTTCCGGCCACCAAGAGTCATCCCATGCAGAGGGGGATGTACCTAAGATGAGGACTTCTGTTTTATCTGAGTTCAGTTTCAGATGGCTGTGTTTCATCCATTCGGCAACTTCTTTCATTCCTTCATGTAGGTTAGTTTTGGCGGTGCTAGGGTCGTTGGTGAGAGAAAGGATTAGTTGAGTGTCATCCGCGTAAGAGATGATGTTGAGGTTGTGTTGGCGGGCGATGGCCGCGAGGGGGCTCATGTATACGTTGAAGAGGGTGGGGCTGAGTGAGGATCCTTGTGGTACGCCACAGATGACTTCAGTGGCCTCGGACTTGAATGGTGGAAGGCGGACTCTCTGGGTTCTTCCGGTGAGGAACGAGGTGATCCATTCAAGTGCTTTACCTTGTATTCCGATGTTACTGAGGCGTTGTAAAGGGGTGCTGTGACAGACTGTGTCGAATGCTGCAGAGAGGTCGAGGAGGATGAGGGCGACTGTGTCTCCATTGTCCAGTAGAGTTCGAATGTCGTCTGTTGCTGCGATGAGGGCGGTCTCAGTGCTGTGCTTTGCTCGGAAGCCAGATTGTGAGGAGTCGAGGGATTTGTTGGCTTCGAGGAAAGCGCCGAGTTGGTTGTTGACAGCTTTCTCGATTACTTTGGCCGGGAATGGAAGGAGCGAAATGGGGCGGTAATTTTTGAGTTCGGTGGGGTCCGCTGTGGGTTTTTTCAGAAGGGCGGTGAGTTCAGCGTGTTTCCAGTTTTCCTGGAAGGTGGCGGAGTTGAAGGAGCAATTGATGACGTCTCGGAGGTGCGGTGCTATGATGGAGTCTGCTTTGTTGAAGATGTGGTGAGGGCATGGGTCTGTGGGGGATCCTGAGTGGATGGAGTTCATTAGGCGGATGGTGTCCTCAGTGGAGATTGGGTTCCAGTCGTTAAGGGTGTTCGCGGGGGAAGAGTGTTCAGCATAAGGTTGGGTGGGTTGGTCTCCGGGTTGGTTGTCGAAGCTGTTGTGGATGTCTGCAATCTTGTTGTGGAAGAATGAGGCTAGGGAGTCGCAGAGGGCTTGAGAGGGGGTGATGTCGTTGGAGTTGGCCGAGGGATTGGAAAATTCCTTGACGATGTTGAAGAGTTCCTTGCTGTTGTGGGCGTTGTTGTCAAGTCGATCCTTGAATGCTGTTTTCTTGGCCTTTCGGATTAGTTGGTGGTGAGTGCGGGTGGCGTTTTTGAAGGCGTCCTTGGTGCTAGTGGTTGGGTCTTTTTTCCAGGCTTTTTCAAGGGAGCGGCAGTTTCTTGGACTTCTTAAGATCATCGTTGAACCATGAGGCCTTTTTGTTGCCAGGTTTGGTTTGGCGTTTTTTCAGTGGTGCTAAGGTGTCGGCGGTGTTGGATAACCATAGGGTGAAGTTGGCGGCGGCTTGGTCTGGGTTAGAAGAGTGGGCTGGGGTGTTTAGAAGCAGTGATGAGGAGATCTGGTCGGTGGTGATTTTGTTCCAGTTTCTTTGTAGAGTTGGTTGGAGGTGGTTGATGGGTTTTGGCTTGTTGTAGGTGAAGTGAACGCAGCTGTGGTCAGTCCAGAGGAGATCCGTAGTGTGGCTGAAGGAGACATGATTGCTGGAGGTGAAGATGGGGTCGAGAGTGTGACCTGCGATGTGGGTGGGGGAGGTGACCAGTTGTGTAAGTCCAAGGTTGGCGAGGTTGTCCAAGAGGGTGGAGGTGTTGCGGTCGTTGATCTTTTCAAGGTGAAAGTTGAGATCTCCCAGAAGGATGTAGTCTTTTGAGGGGAGCGTGTGAGGAGTGATGAAGTCCGTGATGTCTTCACTAAATTTTGCGCGGGGTCCTGGTGGTCTGTAGAGGAGGGTGCCTCTGAGTGTGGTCTTGGGGTCGATGTGGATCTGGAAGTGAAGGTGTTCGGAGTTGGCGAGGTTGGCGTCAGAGCTGGTTGAGATGCGGATTGATTTCTTATGGACGATAGCGATTCCTCCACCTGTGTGGCCGGTACGGTCCTTGCGAGTGATCTTATAGTCTTCAGGGATGGCGATGGTGATGTCTGGGGCGGAGGAAGCGTTCATCCATGTTTCTGTTAGGAAGGCGATGTTCGGAGAGATGGTGTCTAGTAGATTCCATAAAAGGAGCATGCTGGGATACCCTACCTGCTCCCTCCCACTGGGAGTACTTAAGCGGTACCAACCCAGCATGCAGCCTGAAAAACACCAAGCCAACAACAGGAAGGCCGGCCACAAGGGAGGGAGGGAAGTAAGGAATGGGACGGGGTCAACAGGACCAGGAGTAATGAAGATTACCGGTAAGTATTAGGACATTACCCCCAGGTCCCTCCTGACCCTGTCCCATTCCTTAAAATATTGAGAATACCAAAGCAGAGAAGCCGGCCTTCCGGAACCCCACCAACAACAAGGGCACCAGACCAAAAACAGAACCCCACAGACCCGAAGCAAGACCTCCAAAGGTCAGAAAGGGACTGCCATGAAAACAAGAACCAGAAACCCGGCAAGCTGGAAAGAAGGCACAGAAGTAGAGCCAAGCCCCCAAGGGAGCAAGCAGAGGGGGCCAAAACCAAGGACCCCCCCCACGACCAAAGGAAGGCCAAGAGAAGAGCCCGCGACCCAACGGAGAAAGGAGCCAGTAAAGGGCAACCAACCCGCGAGAAACCCCCAAGGGCGAAGCCCCCGGAACCAGGCCCCACCAGGCCGCCAAACAACCAGAGACCAACAGGCCATCCCAGCCCAAAGGACAAAGGCAGAAAGAACAGCCCGCACAGGGCGGAGAAGCCGAAGGACCAGGAAGGAACAAAGCAGAAGGACGGCCCCCACACAGCAGGGGAAGCCCACAGCAGAACCAAAAGAGAGCAGCAACAAGGAACCACAAAGGAACCAGGCCACAGGGCAGGGCCGACCAAAGGCCAACCCCAGCAGAACCAGCAACCACCACAACAGAGGGCAGGGAGGGCAAAAAGCCCAACCAAAAACAGACCCGGAAAAACCCAGGGCACAACCAAGAAAGACAACAAAGGTCCACACGGAAACAGGGAAACCAAAACCCCAGAACCGGAAAAGGAGGCACCGACCCCCATGAGGAACAGGGGGACACCCACGGAACCACCGAAGGCGAAACTCCAAAAGCAGAGGACCAACAACAAGGCCCACAGCCCAACCCCAAGAAGCCAGCCGCAGAAGAGGCAGGCCAGCCAGCCAGGAGGCACACAACAACGGACCACCAGGACCCAGAAGGAGAGCCACAAAGGAACCGCCAACCAGGAAGGAGGCCAGGAAAAGCACAGCAGCCAACCAGAGCCAGACCGCCCCAGAAAGCAGAACCAGAAGGAGGGAGCCCAGAGCCCACAAAATGGACCCAGAGCCAAAGCCAACTGAAGGGAGCGGACCCCGAAAGGACCGAAGAACACCCCAGAACCGCGATAAAGCCCAAGAGAAGGAGCAGTCAGGAAAGGACCCCAGCAGGGACCAAAAAGGACCCCAAACAAAGAAGGTCCACACAGCACAAAGCTCAACACCACCAAGGAAGAGCATCAGCGACCCAACTGCAAAGCGAACGGGAAGCCAAAACGGAGACCGGGAGGCAAAACCACAGAGGCAGAGCCCCGGTACCCAGAGCACACGGGGAAAAAACCCCGGCACCCGAAAGCAAAGGAGAGGAGCCCTAAGAAGGCCAAGGCGCACCACGCAAGAAGGGAGCGCGAAGGAACACCCCAGCACCAATAAAAGAGCAAAGGCCGAAAACAGCCTACGCGGCACAAGGCCAAACGCCAGGGTCATAAAGCCCCAGACCCGAAGCAAAAACCCACGGCGGGAAGCAGAAACCCGGCCAAACACCAGGAAAGGCAGACACCCAACCCCACAAGCAGGGAAAAGGCACGGCCAACAGGGCAGGGCACAAGAGCCGAACAACCCAAGAACAAGAGGCCACCCAAAGCAAAATCCGAGGACGACCAACAAATCACAGCCCCCACCGGAGGGAAACAAGACGGCAGGCGAGGAGAACCCCGAGCCAACACCACCAAAAAGGCCAAGGCCCACCAGCACAGAGGAAGGGCCCGACAAACCCACCCTCCCCCAGAAACCCGAGGGGGGGGGCACCACCAGAAGGCAGACACCCCGATCACAGGGCAAGCAAAAGCACCCGAAGGGAGCAAGAAGCGCCAAAACAGCAGGCAGGCAGGCCGGCACCCAGACAGGCACACACCCCGGGCGAACCAACAGAAGGGCAGGAACCAAGAGGCGAAAGGAAAAAGCAGAGAGGCCACACACCCGGGAAGACCAACACCCAAAAACCCACCAGCAGGGAAAGGGCACAGCCCAGCCAGGACCGGCAAACAGAGCGGGGCACAGGAGCCAGGCAGACGAAGAACAAGTGCGCCCACCCAAGGCAGAGCCATGACCCAGCCACCACCGGAGGCAAGAGCGGCCAGCCAAGCAAAGCCCCAAAGTACAAACCCGCCAGAGAGACAAGAGGGGAGACGGAAACCACAACAGGAAACCAAACCCCACCAGGCAGAAGGCGAGAAGCAAAAACCCCCAACGACTGGACCCAACAGGAGCCCAACCACCCTCTTCGAAACCAACAGCCCAACAAGGACAAGGCGCCCCCAGGACATTGGAAGGGCCCAACAGCACCCTGACAAGGAATTCAAGGGAGCCAAGAGGGAGCAAGAAGCGACCAGCAGCGGAAAACCGCAGGAACCTGACAGGCACGCACCAGGACCGAACCCACAGGAACGCCAGGAACCAAAGGGCAGCAGGCCGCAGAAAGCGAGCCACGGCCCCGCAGGAAGACACCCCACCAGAGACGGCCAGGCAGCAGGAGGACCAGAAGCCAAATTCCAGGGCAAAACAGCCACAGAGTACAAGCGGCAAACGAGCAACAACAAGGGACAAGCAGCAGCATGCCAGACAGAAACGGCAAAGCCAAGCAGCAAGAACCCCGGAACCAGAAAGCACAGGGAACCGCAGCAGCAGGAGAAGGCCAGAAACATGAGCCCGACAAAGGCTAACCCGAACCCCCAAAACAGCACACAGGCCAGGGGAACAGGAAGAAAAAATCCACGCCGCAAGGGCAAGCCAACAAAGAGGCAAGCCAACGGCACACAGGAGAAAACAGAGGCGACCCAGGAACACAGAGGACCAGGGCACAGGCAGGAAGGTAGAACCGCCCAATCCAAAAGAAAAAAACGGTGGAACGGCAACCACACCAAGAGCACAAGCGTACCCCACCAGGGCCAGAACAACCACGGCGCAGGAGAGTCCAAGCAACAGGGCCCCCCCCCCGGCAAGAAAGAAGGGCCGGAGAACCCCCGAGAGAGCCAAAAGGAGGAGGCCCACCCGAACCCAGGGCCACTCCAAAGCTGAAACACCAGAGGAGGAGAAAGGACTGCAAGGAGGCAGGAAGAAGGCACACCCAGCCCACCGCCTCGACCAACAGAACTCAACCAGCTGAGGAGGCACGGGGAAGGCAAACCAATGCGGAAACGAGAGGAGGAAACTGAGGAAACAGCACCCACCCAACATGACCGGCAGAGAGAAGCCTAAAGGACGACTCCCACCAGCAACAGCCATAGACAACAGGCCAAGAGACGGAACCAAGCCCATCAAGGCCAACCTGCCCATACACAGCCCAACCGCCACACCGCAAAGAAGGACAGCGAACAGGAAGGAAATAGGGACGTACTATACATGGTACTCACTCGGAGGGCAGGAAGAGGGCCCCAAAAGCACCCCCCCACGCCCAACAGGGAGCCCTGGCACCCACCAGAACACCAGCACAGGGCAGAGAAGTCCCCCCTCCCCCTGCAGAGGCCACAGCAAGAACCACACCGGCCGCAGGGAGGGAGCCCAGGCCAGGCCCAGGAGGAACCTGCAAAAGAAACACAGCAGGAAACACGGGACACAGTAAAAAAGAAAGCAACAGAAACCGCTATGCGGTACTCACCAGGAGGGCCGGAGGAGCGTCCCAACAGCCCATCGCCCTCCAAGAGACCACCCAGGCGCCCTCCAGGACAACAGCGCCAGGCAGAGCAGACCACACCTCTTATGAAGGCCGAAAAGAGACAGCCCCAAACACAAGCGAACTGCCAAGGCAAAGGCTCCACAGCACGAGGGGATCGCAGCACAGCAGCACGGCATAGCACAGGCCAGAAACCAGGGAGCCAGCCAGCCACACGGCCAAGCAGCACCAACACAGCCAGAAATGTGCGGGCAGCAGGAACAGCAAGGAACACACAGCCAGAAATGTCAGAACAGGATGGGAGCCAACAGGACACCGAAGGCCAGCAGGCGGACCACCATCCAGACGTCGACACAACACGTATAAAGCTTCTCCAGTTAGTGAACTATATGTCACTAGAATCACATGTAAAGACATCCTTAGGCATGTCCACGACGTTCTGATAGCATATTGCTTAACTGGCATCCTAGGATAAAGCAGCATGTCAGGCACCCCACCAAGCAAGACCCGCAAACGTCCGGAGAAACAAGCTTGGGGAACGAAGAAAGGCTGCAAAGTCATGGAGGCCTTAAAACCGAGGAGCAAAACCCGGCAGAGCCCGCCAGGAACCAGCAACACTCCAGCAGCAGTGTGTCTCCCACCACCGGCCAAGCCCCAGGGAGACGCGCAAAGCAACCCGGAAGAGAACCGGCAGAACCAGCGCCCCAGCCGCAAAGGGCCGGGCGGCATCCAACGCGGCTCCCGGCAAGCCCGGCAGGCCCGGAGACCGCGGAGCAGGACGACGGGAAGCCCAGCAGCCCGACGCGTCCCACCGAGAGGAGGACTTCAGGGACGGAGAGGACAGCCCAGCAGCCTGACGAGAAGACCCTGGAGCCACCGCAGGTAAGATAATCAGCAAAACTCCATCCATTCTGTGGGAAGACAGAAAAAAGAACAGGCTGCATGCTGGGTTGGTACCGCTTAAGTGTAGTAGAGAGTAGTAAGTAAGTGGAGAAGTGGTTGGAGCGGCAGACCCTGATGCAGAGGTCTGGCCCGGACCAGGGTTCAATTCCCCGCCTCGGCGGGTCTTGGGCTCAAATTTCCCCGGACCTGACAATTCTCGCCTCGGTGCCTATTCCAATCATGGAGTCCCACTCTGTAACTCTGGGCAATAGCTTGCTTAATCTCCACAACGGCCCCTCGCAGCGGGATGCCTGGCTTTCACCTTGGGGATGCCCAGTAATGGGTTATCTCGCAGGGGAATACCAGGACGGGTTCCCTAAGCAAGCGCTGGGACGCTTCCGGGCAGCCATGCGCTCTACAAATCAAATTTCATTTCATTCATTCATTAAGTACTCCCAGTGGGAGGGAGCAGGTAGGGTATCCCAGCATGCTCCTTTTCTTTTTTCTGTCATGGAGATGGTCATCTCCATATTTTAAGGAATGGGACGGGGTCAGGAGGGACCTGGGGGTAATTAACAATTACTTAATTCATAATTTATCAATAAATAATAATTGATCAATTATTACTTAATTGACTTCCCACCCTATCCCCTTACAAACCCAACAGCCCACACCTAAAATATACATTAAAAAATTATACTAATTACCCAATTTACATATTTAATTAACAATTAATTAATACATTATCAATAATTAATCCATTATTATTTAATTCAGTTCCCACCCTATACCCATATAAATCCAACAACCCACACTTAAATATAACATTAAAAAAATGTATACAATTTACATACGAAAAAATAAACTAATTAATAATAATTTAAAAAATGATAAATGAATGAAACTTCATTAACTTCCCACCCTGTACCCCTTTAAACTTCACAACCCGCTAAAACACCATAAATTACTATTTTACAAATTAATTAAAAATATAATAACTTAAAATTACTAACTATACTTAAAAAAATTAACAACGATTAAACAAACAATGTAAAAAAAGAAGCACAATTCAAATATTATTTAAACACATAAAGAAACTTAAACAATTGATCTTTTAGTCAACTATATTTTTGCACATGATATTTCTGTGTCACGACATTTACAACTTGATATTTCTGCTAGATACGTTTTTTAACTTGATGTTTTGTCTCAAAACCAGTGAGTATATTACTTATGTATATAATTTTAGCGAAACTAAAAGGTTTTTGGCTAACACTAGATTTAACAAATGATTGTGCAAAGATACTCAGTCATTATGCTTTTATGATAGCCTAATGCATCGAAGCAGCAGCATTTCCTAAAAAAACAGAAAGCCTGAGCACAATAAATGTTTGTGCTCAGTAAATATCTCAAAGAACATAGACTGGCTAACAAGTTGACTACTTAAACCCCATTAATGAAATAAAATGGAAAACAAATAAGTCAACATAACCATCCTTAAAATACTTTGGCCTCGATAGGCATTGTTTTCTATTAATGATAAGGTATGAAAAAAGCAAGAAAATCAGTGGCTAAAGGAAGTGGCACAAAATCCACTCTCTGATGACATGATGTTCTCAAAATAGCTAAAGCTGTTCATACCCAGACCTAAAAAAATGACTACGATTATAGAAGGAACTATAAATTGTCTGGATGGCCATGTGACTTTGGACAGAGTTTTTGCCCAACTTCAAGTTGTGTTAAAAATGTGCATTTTGAATGGTTTGCATGCAAGAAGGAGAGTACTAAAGCTAAGAAATCGTGACAGTACCACATCCTGGACTTTGCCCAGCTAGCATGTGGCTTTCGAAACTGGCATGGAGAGCAGTTTGCACCTGGCTGCCTCCGCTGTTTCTAGTTCATCATGGAGCCAGAACATGGATGGGAAATTTGGAGAAAAATTTTGAATTTCAAAACCGTTGGACCAAGTTCCTAATTGAAAACAACATTTTACGTTCAGAAGTGAGCTTGAGATTTTGTAATAGATATATAATAGTGCTTATCAGTGCTACAGACTACAGTGGGTGGGGGAGAGAACAGAACTGATATCATGATGGACTTTTCTGATGCAGTGCAGAGCCAAGAGCCTGTTTTATGCACCACGAGCATAAATGGAATTTATTTAACTTCATTTTTATGTTTCGTTAGCACCGCAATTGCGCTGTGCTTGTGAAATCGCTTGTAAATAATATATGTTCAAAGGAGGCTCTTATCAGTTCCCGTAGCCAAACTACTGAGTTCATTCGCTTTTGTTTGGAACATTTCCTTTTTGTTAACTTCCCATGGCTTCACACATTTACAATACTTCTACCAAAACTGTTCACAGTGTTTAAGTCCCATTCACAGTCAGGATAAGAACTCTTTCCAAGGAAAAGTCAGAGAGCTTCTAACAGTATGCTGGAATGCTTGCTTTTTATTACTTAGTTGTGTAAAGCAGATGTATTAGCCTTAGACCGTTTGTGGCATTTCCTTTTCATGCTCCAGTACCTTTCTTTTCACTTTGCAGGCATTATCGGATTGATTATTTCAACATAATCTATTTGGACATTATGATCAAATTCTAAAGGTTGTAATAAACATTGCACGTTAAAAATGAAGTTAATATACAAGAGCTATGCTATATATTACTGCTAAACAGGCAGCCAAAGTGCAGTTACCTTGCGGATAACAGGGTCATGGTTTGAATGGTGCAGCAGCACTGGGCCCAAAAGTTGTCAGAGCTCCTCCAAACGCATAATATTGCTATATTTGACTACTAAACAGGCGTTCACAATTGCAGTTACCTTGCAGTTAAAAGGGACATTAGTTGAATCGTGCAGCAGGTGCAGTGGCACCGGGACCAGAAGCTCTAGGGACCCCACTAAATGCAGAATCTTGCTAAATGTTACTACTAAACAGGCAAGCACCAGTGCAGTTATCTAGCAGGCACTAGGACCATGATTTTAATGGTGCTGCAGGTGCAGTGGCACCAGGGACAAAAGATGTTAGAACTCTTCTAAACACCAAATATTGCTATATTTAGTATTAAATCTTTTTATTGAGCAGAAAATAAGCGCAATGCACCTCTCAAAATCATCAGCGCCGGCCTCGAGAGGAGGCGGCCTAGGACAGAGTCACTGCTTATTCCCAACGTGCCGACACAGGGCCTACACAGTTAACACAGCAAGCCGCCTACAACCCATCTGGGCCGGCCGCGTCAAAAGAGGTGCCATAGAGGTGCAAGCGGAGCCAATAATAATGCGAGAACTAACAGGAATCCCCAACACAGGACAAAACAACCCCTGGGGTCCCTCCCCCCTCCCACTCCCTCCCCTCTCCTTGTCCATTAGCAAGCATGGGGCAACAGGTCATCACTGACTCTCTACGAGCCAGTCGGCGCCGCACGTGCTGGGCCTCTGCGCTTGTGTGTGCGTGTCTCGGGCTCCGGGAGTGGGGTATCTGCAAGTCGCAACAGCCGCAGATATCGGGGGCAGCTCATTTCCCTGAATTCCCCGGTCAGCAGGGTGAGGAAGGGTCGCCATAGTGCTGCAAAGTCCGCCCCCCTCCCCGCTGAGGCTAACAACAGCTTCTCCATTCCCAGAATCGCCCAGAGACGATGCAGCCAACCCAGTTGCTGCGGGGCCTGGACAGCCCTCCAGTGGGCTACTATATTCTGAACTTCCGCCCCCAGGGCCAGTGCGATCAGTTTCCCCCTCCAGGATTTCAGGGGGTACATGAGAGCGTTAGGGAGGCCCAGTATAATGTAGGCTGGGAATCGAGGTAGTTGCGTGTCTAGGTGGGAGTCTATTAGATCCAGAAAAGGAGTCCAGTATGGACGGAGTCTGTCACAGCCCCACAACAAATGTTCTAGCGTCCCCAGTTCCCCGCAACCCCTCCAGCAGCGGTCGCTAACCTGGGGATCCCACCGATGCAACCTCTCTGGTGTATGATACCAGTATGTGGCGACTTTGGTCATTGTCTCAGTGAGACCCGTATGGTGTGCTGAATGTCTGGCTCTGTAATAAACCCCCCCCCACTCTTTCAACGTGAGTTGGCGCCCCAGGTCTCTCTCCCATCTAGCCCTTCCTGCGTTGTATGTGGGAATGTTGGTGAGGAGTAACTGTTGGTAGAGATCTGAGATTAATTTTTTGTCTGATGTGCGGGTCAGCAACCACCTCTCATAGGGTGTGAGGTGTCGTTGTGCTCCTGGCTGGATCGAGGGGTGAAGAGCCCAGTGTCGCACCTGCAGATATTGTAAGCGATCCGTCTCGGCAATGCCATAGTCCTCTTTCACTTTGTGGAACGGAAGGATACCCTTGAGGTCAAACATGTGTCCCACATCCCTGCAGGGGGTCGCTCTCCATGCCGCGTATGCCCTCGTGTCCAGGCCCGGTGTGAAGTCCGGGTTATCGAATATCGGAGTCATCGGCGAGGGAAACGAGGTCAGTCCTTTAGTCACGGCCACCCTGTCCCACACCCTGAGGACTGTGTTCGTGATCATTGAGGCATACAGGTTGGGGGGTCTATGACACCGTGGGAGGAATGGGATACCCTGCAGTGGGCGGCCGGCCACTGCCTGGTCCTGAAAGAGCCAGTGTTTACCCGACTCTAGTTGATGCCACTCCACTAGCGTGCGCAGTTGTGCCGCTTGGAAGTATAACGTGAGGTCGGGTATGCCAACTCCACCGTGATCAGGGGGCAGAGTAGCAATAGTGTGCTTAAACCGCGGGCGTCGGCCGTTCCAGATAAACCGCGCTAACTCCGATTGAGTTTTCTGAAGCCACCCGGTCGGCGGCCGCAAGGGAAGCGTCTGGAACAAGTATAGAATCTGGGGCAGCAACGCCATTTTAACAGCCGCGATCAGGCCAAGCCAGGACAGCGTGAGGGGTTTCCAACGCCGTAACTGGTCTCGGATTTTCTTAGTGAGTGTCACGCAGTTGGTCTCCGCGGTGTCCTGCACCATCGGAGTCAGGAGGACTCCCAGATAGGAGATGGAGGTGTCAGACCACTGCACTTTGAACTCCGCTTTGACCTCTTCCAGGGTCTCCGGTAGCAACGAGACATTCAGGGCCTCCGCTCTTGCCTCATTTATCTTAAAGCCCGACACCAGTGGAAAGGCGTGGAGTTCCGCAAAGCGCGCCCGCAATGACTGCATCGGATTGGTGAGAGATAACAGGATATTGTCCGCGTACAGACTAATTTTGTGCGTATCTCCGCCAAAGGGAATGCCGGAGATGAGTTCATTGTGCCGCACTCTCTGCGCCATCGGCTCCATATAGAGTGCGAACAGGAGGGGGGAGAGTGGGCAACCCTGCCGGGTGCCTCTGCCAATGTCAAATCTCGGGGAAGTATGGCCATTAACTCGCACTGCTGCATTGGGTCGGCGGTAGCAATTAAATATACGGTGTCGGAGGGTTTCTCCGAACCCGAAGTGCCGCAGTACTTGGTCAAGGTAAGGCCAGTGCACCCTATCAAATGCCTTTTCTGCATCGATAGTGAGGAGCATACAACCCGGTCTCGTACGTGAACCGGCTTCGATGAGGTGGAGGACCCGCCGGGTATTGTCGCTAGTCTGCCTTTGTGGGATGAAGCCCGACTGGTCAGGCTCTACCAATTGTTGCATGTAGGGCGCTAGGCGACTTGCGAGGATGCCGGTGTAAAGCTTCAGATCTACGTTCAGCAAAGAGATAGGCCGGTAGGAGCCGCAGTCGGTTGGGTCACGTCCGGGCTTGGGGATCACCGAGATGGCCGCTTCAAGCAAGTCAGGAGAGATGGCACCAGGTTGATCAAACGTGTTGAACAGGTCACGCAGGATAGGGGCAACCTGTGGGCAAAATGTTTTATAGAAGGCCGCCGTATAGCCATCCGGTCCTGGGGATTTCCCCACTTTAAGGCGGGATATCGCCGAAATGACCTCCTCAAGGCCAATGGGCCGATCTAGGAAGTCCGCTTGCACCTGGTTTGGGGAGGGAAGCGCCGCGTCTCGCAGATAGTCCAGTCCGGTCTTCGGGTCGAGGCAGTCTGCATCATAGAGGGCGGCGTAAAATTTACTGAAGGCCGCCGCTATGGCCGCGTCCTCCGTGACCTGGGTGCCTCGAGTGGATTGGAGGGAGCGTACCTGCTGCCTCTGATTCTGTGCCCGTAGCCTGCTCGCGAAGAGCTTTCCACAGCAGTCACCCCCGGTGTAGTATGCGTGCTTGAGGTGCATGGCAGCGTATTCAGCCACATCTTGATCTAGGGCAGCCAGCATCTTCCTCTCGGTGCACAACTGGCGCCACGCCCGCGCGGCCCCGGTGCGTTGGTGCATCTGCTCCAGTTCAGCCACCCGTTGAGTGAGTTCGGCTCTCTCCAGCGCTCTTTCCCTATTGTTAGCGGCGGCGATTGATATGATCTCACCGCGTAGGACCGCTTTGAGTGCCGCCCATTGTGTGGTTTTAGTCGTGTCCCCATTCGCGTTGTGCGTCAAGAATTGAGCAATTGCGGCTTTGAGTCTTTCTTGTGTGTCTGGAACTTGCAAAAGCCCGTCTCGAAGCCGCCAGTGTTGCTGAGGTGCCGGCGTGGACGCCACTTGAAAGGTTGCCACCACTGGTGAATGGTCAGACAATGAGGCCGGAAGTATCTCTACGTCCTTAGCTTGTGCCGTCAGCTGGGAAGAGCACAAAAGATAGTCCAACCTCGCATAGGTCTTGCGGGCCGCTGAATAGTATGTGTAAGCTGTCGTATGTGGATGGGAGTGTCTCCATAGGTCAGTGAGGCCTAGATCTGAAATATGTGTATGTCCTGATGTCGAGAGTGCCCCAACCTGTCCGAACCTCTGGCCTGAGCGATCTGCTGTGTTGTGGAACACTAGGTTGAGGTCTCCACCAAGTAGTAAGTGCTGGTGCGCGGTGGCTGTGGCCGCCTCTAGTGCTGTGTGTAAGAACCTTTCCTGACCTTAGTTCGGCGCGTAAACAGTGCCCACCTGTAATGTTTCGCCCGCAACCTGAAAACTGTGGACGAGAAGTCGCCCCTTGATCTCAGCCTCTTTCTGTATGACCCTCCCCTCAAAGGATTTGGCTACTAATATTGCTACCCCAGCTACCTTTTTCTGAGTGGATGAGAAAAACTGCCAAGGGAAGGAGCGCAACTTAAGTCTGTGATGATCCTTAGATACAAGGTGTGTCTCTTGTAGGAGGCAAATGTCAGCTTTCGAGTGTTCCAGGAAGGACAATATCGCCTTGCGCTTGACTGGGTTGTTGAGGCCCCGCACATTAAGTGAAAGTATAGTCAAGTGGCGTGTCATGGCGGGCGCAGTGCAGAGGAAGCTAAGCCCAGCACCTGGGCTGCGGGCGCGAATTGTAGGACAACACCTCGCTCGACGCAGGTCTGTCTGCCAACCCCATTTGCAAGGTCAAAATCACCTGGACAAGGAGAGCCCCTCCCTCCCCCCTCTCAACTCCCCCCCAACCCAAACTTCCGCAACACCCCCCTCCCAGCCCGCCCCCCATCCCTTAGTCCCAACCATGAAAAGATCTCGGTCGAACATAGTCCCAGGTCCAGTTAGTGGTCCATTGGACCCGTGGTAAGGTATATCCTTGGTGTGTAGGCAATGGCAACAGTGTGTTTGAACAGACCTGTCCCCCATCTACATTCGTAGATGAAATATTAGGGTCTCAGTCGGGGAAGTGTGTGGAGTCTAGATCTGAAATATGTGTATGTCCTGATGTCGAGAGTGCCCCAACCTGTCCGAACCTCTGGCCTGAGCGATCTGCTGTGTTGTGGAACACTAGGTTGAGGTCTCCACCAAGTAGTAAGTGCTGGTGCGCGGTGGCTGTGGCCGCCTCTAGTGCTGTGTGTAAGAACCTTTCCTGACCTTAGTTCGGCGCGTAAACAGTGCCCACCTGTAATGTTTCGCCCGCAACCTGAAAACTGTGGACGAGAAGTCGCCCCTTGATCTCAGCCTCTTTCTGTATGACCCTCCCCTCAAAGGATTTGGCTACTAATATTGCTACCCCAGCTACCTTTTTCTGAGTGGATGAGAAAAACTGCCAAGGGAAGGAGCGCAACTTAAGTCTGTGATGATCCTTAGATACAAGGTGTGTCTCTTGTAGGAGGCAAATGTCAGCTTTCGAGTGTTCCAGGAAGGACAATATCGCCTTGCGCTTGACTGGGTTGTTGAGGCCCCGCACATTAAGTGAAAGTATAGTCAAGTGGCGTGTCATGGCGGGCGCAGTGCAGAGGAAGCTAAGCCCAGCACCTGGGCTGCGGGCGCGAATTGTAGGACAACACCTCGCTCGACGCAGGTCTGTCTGCCAACCCCATTTGCAAGGTCAAAATCACCTGGACAAGGAGAGCCCCTCCCTCCCCCCTCTCAACTCCCCCCCAACCCAAACTTCCGCAACACCCCCCTCCCAGCCCGCCCCCCATCCCTTAGTCCCAACCATGAAAAGATCTCGGTCGAACATAGTCCCAGGTCCAGTTAGTGGTCCATTGGACCCGTGGTAAGGTATATCCTTGGTGTGTAGGCAATGGCAACAGTGTGTTTGAACAGACCTGTCCCCCATCTACATTCGTAGATGAAATATTAGGGTCTCAGTCGGGGAAGTGTGTGGAGTCCAAAACCTCCGCCCCTGCCGCCGGCTCAAGCGGTCCCGGCCCCATCGTGCTCATCTGGGCCATAACTTCATCAGTCTGGAGGTCAGCCGCTGTCGGGCTTCACCAAGCCCTGTGCCACGGTTTCCACTGCAGCTCGTTGACCTTCCTCAATCTCCGTCGCTGCAGGGCACCTCGGTCTGCGACGACGCCGTTGCTGCTTCCATCGCCCGGGGGTCTCCTCACTGGCAGCACCCTCCCCCGTGGGTCCCTCGTCCACCGCCGGTTCCTCGATGCCCAGCAGGTTGCAGGCCTCTCTGAGGGAGCGCAGTTGGTGAAGGTTGTTGCTTAGCCTAAACACCAGGCGGAAGGGGTGACCCCAGCTGTAGGAGCTATTACGCTTTCGCAGTTCCGCCGTGACTGGCCGAAAGGTACGTCGCTTCTCCAAGGTAAGGGCAGCGATGTCTTGATACAGAGTCGGGGAATGTGTACCATAGGTGACCGGTGTCATCTGGCGCGCTTTGTTAAGGATCTCTTCTTTTGTTCTAAAGTCCTGCACACAGACCAGAATGTCCGCTGGGTGGGCCGCATTAGTTCTAGGCGGGCCCGTCCGGTGGGCCCTGTCCAGTCGCAGGGGGGAGTCCGCTGGCCGGCCCAGAATGTGATTGAACAGTCCCTGCGTGAACTGAAAGAGATCTTCCGTGTCGGGGGACTGCTTCACTCCTCTAATCCTGATGTTGTGCCGCCGAGAGCGGTTCTCCAAGTCCTCAGCATGAGTTTGGAGGTCAACCTGTTGGTCATGTATGCGAACTAACTCGTCTTAGCGCCTCTATCTCCGCATCCCGCATGTCACTTTTGGTCTCTAAATCCGCCACCCTCTCTCCAATGGCGTCGGTGTCTCGGCGTACCTCCTTTATTTCCTCCTGGAGTTCTTTCTTTAAGGCGTGGATGTCCTCTCGTAGACTGGTAAAGAGGGACTCCAGAAAGGACCGCGTGACAGGGCCCTCGGGATCCATCTTTTCCAAGGACGGAGAGTCTAAGGCCTTCTTCTCGGCGCCAACCCGGTGACTGGTCGCTGTGGCGTCTGTCCGTTTCCCCATCGTGCTAGGGGTGAAGAGCTCCTTTATGGTGCGATCTTTGCGGGGCCTCCCGGTGGACATGTCCTCTCCAGCCCCCCCCTAGCGCACCGATCAGCCGCCACCAGTGTCGGCGGCCCGTGAGTCCCCAAACCTCGAGTGTGCGAAGGTCCCACAGGGCCAGACAAGCAGGCGGCCCAGGGCCTAATGAGCCGTATGGGAGGGCAAGGAACAGGACCGGGCCCAGTCACAAAATGGCGGCTCACCACCGAGGAGCCCAGGAGGCCACGAGGCAGCCAGCCACTGCTTGGGCACAAGGAGCACTAGGCGTAGGGGGCCCCACGATCACAGCACCCATGTGGATCCCTATTCAGCCTCCATCAACCTGCTATTGTCCACTGAGCAGTTGGGGCCTCCTCTGCTCGTCGTTCGTCCCACAGCCTGGGCGGGTGTATGGCTGTGCACCTGTCCTTGGCGGGCGCCGTGTACTAGGAGCACCATCAGGATTCAAGCAAGCCGGGCCGAAGACGGCTGAAATGCCAGAAACCCATCCCCGGTAGCTAGTCTCCTTTCTGGTGAAGAATTGGCTTGGTAGTTTAGTCTGCCCTGTTCCCATGATGCACTGGGCCAGGGACAGACTGATTTGCATATAGCCAGGTTCTGAGCTGGGATGGTGCAGTGAGATAAATAACGGTGATGGATCAAGCCCTGATCTTTGGACTGGGTAAGAGTGGTCTGCTTAATTCAGACACTCTGTTCATCACCACCCCCTTTTCTGAATCGTTTTTGGCCACTATAGGTGTGGCAGGGTATACTCAGACATGAGTCCCTTTCTCACTGCACCATCAGGATTCAAGCAAGCCGGGCCGAAGACGGCTGAAATGCCAGAAACCGGTCCCCGGTAGCTTGTCTCCTTTCTGGTGAAGAATTGGCTTGGTAGTTTAGTCTGCCCTGTTCCCATGATGCACTGGGCCAGGGACAGACTGATTTGCATATAGCCAGGTTCTGAGCTGGGATGGTGCAGTGAGATAAATAACGGTGATGGATCAAGCCCTGATCTTTGGACTGGGTAAGAGTGGTCTGCTTAATTCAGACACTCTGTTCATCACCACCCCCTTTTCTGAATCGTTTTTGGCCACTATAGGTGTGGCAGGGTATACTCAGACATGAGTCCCTTTCTCACTGCACCATCAGGATTCAAGCAAGCCGGGCCGAAGACGGCTGAAATGCCAGAAACCGGTCCCCGGTAGCTTGTCTCCTTTCTGGTGAAGAATTGGCTTGGTAGTTTAGTCTGCCCTGTTCCCATGATGCACTGGGCCAGGGACAGACTGATTTGCATATAGTCAGGTTCTGAGCTGGGAAGGTGCAGTGAGATAAATAACGGTGATGGATCAAGCCCTGATCTTTGGACTGGGTAAGAGTGGTCTGCTTAATTCAGACACTCTGTTCATCACCACCCCCTTTTCTGAATCGTTTTGTCCACTATAGGTGTGGCAGGGTATACTCAGACATGAGTCCCTTTCTCACTGCACCATCAGGATTCAAGCAAGCCGGGCCGAAGACGGCTGAAATGCCAGAAACCGGTCCCCGGTAGCTTGTCTCCTTTCTGGTGAAGAATTGGCTTGGTAGTTTAGTCTGCCCTGTTCCCATGATGCACTGGGCCAGGGACAGACTGATTTGCATATAGCCAGGTTCTGAGCTGGGATGGTGCAGTGAGATAAATAACTGTGATGGATCAAGCCCTGATCTTTTGACTGGGTAAGAGTGGTCTGCTTAATTCAGACACTCTGTTCATCACCACCCCCTTTTCTGAATCGTTTTTGGCCACTATAGGTGTGGCAGGGTATACTCAGACATGAGTCCCTTTCTCACTGCCCCATCAGGATTCAAGCAAGCTGGGCCGAAGACGGCTGAAATGCCAGAAACCGGTCCCTGGTAGCTTGTCTCCTTTCTGGTGAAGAATTGGCTTGGTAGTTTAGTCTGCCCTGTTCCCATGATGCACTGGGCCAGGGACAGACTGATTTGCATATAGCCAGGTTCTGAGCTGGGATGGTGCAGTGAGATAAATAACGGTGATGGATCAAGCCCTGATCTTTGGACTGGGTAAGAGTGGTCTGCTTAATTCAGACACTCTGTTCATCACCACCCCCTTTTCTGAATCGTGTACTAGGAGCAGGGCCGCAGAAGAGGACCAAGTGGCGGGGAGCGAGGGGCCAGGCCCGGGTAATGCGCGTTCTGGGTCGGGGCGCTGTGTCCTACAAAATGGCGACCTCCTGTGACATCCTATCACCGCCGGGGCCGAGGGTGAATGCAGGCGCCCTGCAGCGTGTGAGGGGGACCGGCGCTGCCACAGTTCCTCCCCTGCCGTCCCCACTCTGCAGACTCTGTCTCGCTGGCCGCTGGGAGGCCGTTCGTCCACCCCTCGCTCCTCACCTCAGACCGCGAGTCGGTCCCTCCAGGCGCCGCCACTCGCTCCGCCGGTGTTCACCGGCAGCGTCGGCAGCACTCAGGGCTGGGGTAGCTCAGTTGTTGGGGAGGGACAGCAGGTCCGCAGAAGCCCCCACCAAGGAACTGCGGGAGGCCTCGCGCACCGCTGCGTGGGTCGGACCTGCCGTCACCACAGCCGCCCGCTTGGAGTGCTTCAGAGGCGGCCTCCGGGCTCTGCCCACTACGGCCTCGCTCTCGCCGCTCCACTCTCTCCAGGCCCCAACGGGCCGCCTCGATACTGAGTAGACCCGGCAGGAATTGGGCGCTGCCGGTCTTCAGTGCCGACAGTCAGCTCCACTGCCGCCTTAGTGTCGATTCCGGGCACCCCAGGAAACCACTCGGGCCGGGATGGATGCTATAATAGTGCTATAAATCGGCGGCCGGCGGCGGGAGCTCAGCAAAGCACGTCTGCTCACACCGCCATCTTGGCCACGCCCCCCCAAATATTGCTATATTTAACTACTAAATAAGCAGTCACCAGTGCAGCTATCTTGCAGGCACTAGGGTCATTATGTCAATAAGGCAGCAGGTGCAGTTACACTGTGGATCAAAGTCCTATGAACCTCTCTAAGCATCAAATATTGAAATATTTTACTACTAAACAGGCAGTCACCAGTGCAGTTACCTTGCAGACAACAGGGTCTTGATTTGAATGGTGCCGCGGATGCAGTGGCACTGGGCCCAAAAGTTGTCAGAACTCCTCTAAACACCTCATATTGATATATTTTCATACTATACAGGCAGTCACAATTGCAGTTACATTGCAGTTAAAAACAGGCTTGATTTCAATGGTGCATCATGGGCAGTGGCACTGGGCCCAAAAGATGTCAGAACTCCTCAAAACAGCAACTATTGCTAACATTTTACAAATAAACAGACAGCCACATGTGCAGTTATCCAGCACGCACTAGGGTCATGATTTCAATATTGCAGCAGGAAAAGCAGGTGCTGTGGCACCGGGAACAAAAGTTCCAGGCACCCCAATAAATATCTAATATTGCTATATTTTATTCCTAAACAGGCAATCACAAGTGCAGTTACCTTGCAGACAACAGAGTCTTGAGTTGAATGGTGCAGCAGGTGCAGCAGCACAGGGCCCAAATGTTGTCAGAACTCCTCTAAAGTCTAATAACATAATATTGCTGTATTTGACTACTAAACAGGCAATCACAATTGCAGTTACCTTGCAGTTAAAAGGGACTTGATTTGATATGTGCAACTGGTGCAGTAGAACTGGGGCCAGAAGCTCTAAGGACCCCACTAAAACCAGATTATTGTTAAGGTGTACTACTAAACAAGACAGTCACAGGTGCAGTTATCTAGCAGGCAATAGGATCATGATTTGAATAGTGCAGCAGATGCAGTAGCACCAGGACCCTAAGCTCTAGGCACCCCACTAATTACTTAATATTGCTATATTTTACTGCTAAACAGGCAGTCACAAGTGTAGTTACCTTGCAGACAATAGGGTCATAATTTGAATGGTGCAACAGGTGTAGTGGCACCGGGCCCAACAGTTGTCAGAACTTCTATAAATACCTAATATTGCTGTATTTTACTACTGCAGCAGACACAGCTGCAGTTATCTTGCAGTTAAAAGGAGCTTTATTTGAATGGCGCAGTGGTACCAGAGCGAAAAGCTTTAGGGACCCAACTAAACAGAGAATATTGCTAAATGTTACTACTAAACAGACAATCACAAGCACAGTTATCTGGCAGGCACTAGGGCCATGATTGCAATAGTGCTACAGGTACAGTGGTACCGGGGCCAAAAGTTGTCAGAACTCCTCTAAACACTAAATATTGCTATATTTAACTACTAAATAAGCAGTCACAAGTGCAGTTACCTTGCAGGCACTAGTGTCATGGTTTCAATGGTGCAGCAGGTGCAATGGCACTGGGGCCAACAGCTCTTGGAACCTCACTAATCACCAAATATTGCAATATTTTAGTACTAAATAGGCAGTGACAAATGCAGTTATCATGCATTGACTAGGGCCATGGCTTGAACGGTGCAGCAGGTGCAGTGGCATCGGTCTAAAAGAACTCCTCTAAACACATAACATTGCTATTACATCAATTAATTCTATGTTGTCCCTCTTTCATTTAATTTTTTCAAAAAAGTTCAGCTACTTACCCACACTATACCACTAGTAACAGCACAATATATTGCCTTTCAGTACAGAAACAAGTCATAACACTTTAATAGACTTTATGTAACTTATATTATACAAATACTCAGCAAGCCACAACGTCCAACAAAAAAAACAGCTTATTATTTATTAAATAAATAAAAGCTAATGAATTTACCAGTGCTTGTTCTCTGAGTCAGTACTTTATTTTCGGACGAAACAGCGCAGAAAGATATATATGTAATCCTTGCTCACTATTTCCAAGCTGTATTATCTGAAAGTGAGCACTGGCTCATTAAAATGTCGGTTTAAATGAATTCACGTTAAGACCAGAAGACGCAATAAACTGGCTCTTTGCTCTGCGCCATTAAAGCCCATAAAATACGCCCCAGGATTAATATTTATTTTTAGAAGCCGGTGTATATACAAGACCTTAGATATAAAATCGTTGCAATTTTGAGGAGCGTTGCATAGCCACCCTCTTTTACAATGAAAAGCCCATACCATAACTTGATGGGCTTTGCTGGCGCAGTGCAAAGCCGAGCTACTGTTTTATGCACCTTAAGAGCGTAAAGTGAGTTCTGACAACCCAGTGTTTCTCTAAATTAGTACTGTATTTTCACAGTACGGCTTAGAAACAGAAATAGGCAAACCTTGCTTACTGTTTCAGAGCTGCGCTATCTGAAAACAGAGCACGAACTCCGAGAATTAAAAGTTAAATGAAATCACTTAAGACAGCTGGCGCATGCAACAGTCTCTGGGCTCCTGCACTGTGCCTATAGCTCATAATGATACAGTGCATTTCAGAAACCCTGTTAAAAATGAAAGTACCTTCTTTGCAACTGCAGAAAGTAGCGGGAGATGGTGTTGCCTCCAGAGTCAGCTCGCTGTGTAGGTAATTTCCTGCTCCGGCTCAAAACGTATTCAAACAGTTCAAAGTGTTGACCTCGAATCAACTTCTCGCTGTTGTTTACAGATTATTCCGCAGGCAAAGAACTCGGAGCCAGCCAGGCATTGGCAAGAAGCAACCGGGCAGGAAAGTCAGATTCCTCACGTTGCAGTGAAATTAGGGCAGCCATTGCTAACTATACACCAGTTAAAGGGGTTTTTGACAGATGGAGCCTACAAACGCGGCCCTTTGTCCTCTTTCGTCAGCCTAACATACATCTCCTGCTTCTCGTGTGAACTGCATGTTGGTCCAAGCCGGAGATAGGGTTGCCAACCGGTTTACTGGAATTTTCTGGTCGAGAGTGGCACAACAAAAAAATAACATCAGGCAATTCATGAAAATCCCAAAATATTTTCTCCTTGTGAATATAAACTTAACGAACAAACTGAAGCCATGAAATGTATCCACATCACATCAATTAAATTCAAACTACTTGCCAACTATCTGCAACATTTGTCAGGATTCTAAAACTTAAGGAGGAGACAGAACTTCAGAATCTGGTCGGGATCCAACTTTCAGATCTGCCTACTCGAATAGTTCGACGTCTTAAAAACCTCTGTTAATACCGCACAAAAACTCAAAAGTTAACCGTTTAAGGTCTATTTTAACCTATCACTGGCTTTTCCTATTCTCACATTTCTAAGGATCCCTTTTTTTTCACCCTCAAAAGAATTCATCCCCAAACACCAATTCTTTCCACTTCTTCATTCCTCGACTTTTTTCTAACTACCTTCGCCCCTGTCTTCCCTTACATAAAACCAACTCCAACTGGTTTCGTCTCTTTGTTTAATACTGAAATTAATGTAAGTTCTAATGTATTGTTTTGTCTCCTACCTTATTGTAAACATATTCTGTCCACCACAATATTGAAACTACAGATGCCTACCCGTTTTCCCTATGTACGGTACATTAATGCCTTTCATATGGGGAGTTATGCTATATAAACATGTGAAATTAAATAAATAGATAACATGTTCAAAGAATTGTTAAAGCTTTCTCGACTATTCCTAAAACAAATTTAAAGCAAAAGTAACCTTGGTGAATTAAAAAACAAGCATTTACAGTGCAACGGTCTCGCCTTTGCAAAAGTTAGAGCTACTGGCAATATAAATGACAACATTTTTATTTATGTGTTGGTTTTGAAAACAGATAAATAAATGGCATTGTCATTTACAATGCCAATAGCTTAATCTCTCGCAAATGCCACACACACACACAGAGCCCCACACACACAAACAGAGCCCCCCACACACACAGAGCCCCCCAGACACACACACAGCCACACACACACACAGAGCCACACACACACACAGAGCCCCCACATACACACAGCCCCCCCCCACACACACATAGCCCCCCCACATACACACAGACCCCCCCACACACACAGAGCCCCCCCACACACACAGAGCCCCCCACACACACAGAGCCCTCACACACACACAGAGCCCCCACCACACACACACAGAACCCCCCAAACACACACAGAGCCCCACACACACACAGAGCCCCCCCCCCTCCAGTTACACACAGCTCTCTAACGGTTGCATCACTCCACAGCGCCAGATTACCATTCAGTGATGCGTTCAGGTGTAGATATGAAGATTCAATACCGGCCGCCCGACATGTTTAAGCCAATTTACGGGTGAGGTCTCTCTGGTGGGATGTTTGACAAATTTAAATGCACACAACAGTCCCGATTGCAAAATTATTTGTAACTCTGAAACAGTGCCCCTTATTTGGGTATTCACAGTAATCCACGTAGAATGGACAATTTGTGCAAGTACTGAGGACATGTGTGTCCATGTCCATAAACCAGAAAATGCAAGGAGCTTGTTATCAGAGTTTTCACAGCCAACTAAACTAGAGAGAGAGAGAAACTTGTTTATTTAGACCATAGTCTTTTAAACAATACAAACAAAATGCAAACAGAATCGGACAAAGTACGAGCAGACAAAATATTCCTACGTCATAAATAGTTAAAATTCATATTTGTTAAAAAGAAAAAAAAGAGAAGGTTAAAAGAGGGTAACACCTCCTGATACACAATTCATTAAACCCAAATTTTACCAAAGTTTTCACATATCTGGAAGAATAAAAAGACAGATTTAAACTTTATAAAAGGCTTAAAAGAACTTAAAATCAGTGCCCATCCTTCGATATCTCCCTACCAAAATCTTTTACGGCCTTCAGGAATTTGCCCAATGCGATTGCAATTTCTAGCGAATGCATCTCTGTTAGTAAGCCTATCGCATGGGCACGTGTAAATGTCTTATGTGATAGGAATATAGGACGTAAAAACAATTTCCTTAAATCCTGTACAAATGTGCAATCAAGCAAAATGTGCAACATATCGTTTCTTATACCACGCCCACACTTACAATTACCTTCTGGAGCAATCAGTACAGATTTTAATTTCCCGTCTATCTTCTAGGGGTTGATCCCAACCCGGGTCCTTAATATTTCATGTCGTAACCCTTGGTTAGGCAATATTTCCAGATAAGGGAACCAGCCTTCATTTACCCATGAGATCTTTAACCACTGTACTGACTTTTTCTCCTGCATGTAATTTAGGTCCTGTGACCTTGAGAGCGACTGGCCTTGTTCCCTAAGTGTTTTCTTTGTAAAGTGGCCTATCAGGGTGTTATGGGCAGGACTCAATTTAAGACGCCCTGATACTTTCTGGAGAGTCTTTCTAACCTCCTTTGCCCAGCCAAGATTGCTTGTCAGGATTTCCTCTCCACACCAATGTGAGACCTTAGGTGTCACTCCTGGGTCTTGGCGCTTCCAGAATCTTGCTAGGGCCATTTGAGATTGTACACTCCAGGAAATCAGCCCTAGTTCCATTCTGATTGCTTGAACCATTGTACAATTTGGTAAAGACAATAACATTTTTAAAATTTTTCCCTCTTCCTGTTCCCACGTATGTTTACCGCTCAAGTATAACACTTCTGCCCCATACAATACTTGGGGGGGGGGGTCATTGCTTCAAATGCCTTTATCATTGGTTTGTGTGTCATGTCTCCATATTCTTTATTAAACTTTTTTAGCCCACAGGTGGATGAGAATGCTTTTGCCTTTTGAGCCTCTAAATGGGTGCGCCATTTTAGTGCACTGTCAAACCAGAGGCCTAAATATCTATATTCATTAACTGTCTCTAGTTTGTCATCACCCAAAAACCAATTGAAATTCTTCTTACTCTTCCCAAAACATAAAACCGTAGTTTTCTCCCTATTTACAGTCAGTATTTTCCTATCACAATAGTGTTTAAAAGCGGTTAATTTCCTTTGAAGTCCTATTTCAGTTTGATCCATGATCACTAAGTCATCAGCATAAAGAAGGCAAGGGACTTTATGGCCATTCATTTTTGGGCTTGCACTAAACTAAAAAAGCCATCTTAATTCCCAGAAAAACATTGTGACGCCAAGAGTAGTCTTATTGAAATAGAGAATTATTAAATCACCCCAGCACCCACAGATCCCCATCGACACTGCCAGATCGGGAGATAGCCGCACAACAAATCACGATCACCCCCCAACACCCACAGACGGTAACATCACAGACAGAGCCACACACGCCACCGCCACACTCACTCACAGGCAGTATCATCTCAGGCAGAGCAGGCGTTCAACGCACAGACGACCAGCAAAAACTACCCAGCACTTCTTGAAAACTTCATCGCAGCTACCGGGGGCGCTACAGGCGAGAAAACCAGCAAACACCTATAATAAATACCGACGTCGCCGATGGGGCTGCTGACGTGTGTGGGGGTTGGGGAAGGGGGGGGGTGAGGTGGAGACAGATTTGGCACAAGAAATTAACCAACTTGACACCACAGCCTATGCATAATTACGCTATAACCGTAACAGCTACCAACGTGAGAACGAAAGAAAAAGTTACTCGTAAAACCATCAAACAAACACACACATATAAATAATGGAGATAAAGAGACAGGTTACTGCTTGTCAGCAAGTGCCGTGCAAGGATCTGGAAAACCACCCGCGGAAACAGTGACAGGTACAATGAAGAACGCCCGGCGCAAACAATAACATAATCAAACAGTACACAAAACAGATCCACACTCAGCATGGGCCTTAGGGCACACTGCTCGAGCGCACGCTGATACGCACAACTAGAATTACAGTGAGATCAAGCGCTGGAAAGCGCTATAGCGGTATAGGATTACTTAAAGACGCTATGTAAATGCCCGCAGCACACAAACACTTCTAGACCAGAAACGAAAGTGCGACACTCGCATGTTGGCAACCACTCACGGCTCAGCGGCCCTCAGAAATTGTATTTATATTTGGGAGCGCAGGGAACCCGCATACACAGTGCCCAGCGTGCACATATAATTTAACCCGGGAGGCTGACATTGCGGGTAATAAATAAACTCTAGAAAACTGCCGACCACAACGAACGATTCATGAGAATGAGGCTGCGTTAAGGAGAGGGTGGCGCGTAGTCGCCCGTCCCCAAAATAGTCACAGAGAGACAGTTACATTCCACCAGCATAAGACACCAGGGCAGATAAACCTAAGTGTGAAATCTGATACTGAGTGCCTCTCTTACAAAGTCGACCAGCTAAAGTGCCCCGTGCCACCCCGAGCAAAAACTCTCTCCAAACTCTCTATACCCGGAAAAAAAAAACACTGCCCGCCAACCACAGACAAATCAGGCATTACTGGAGAGGGCACAGGTGAGCCTTGTGTGCACAGGAGAACAGCAAAGGGGGGGGGCGCAGGGAGAGCCCACGCACTGCCCTACACCAAACTCAAAACACTGGGCGTTCTATTGAGAAAACTGGGCAGAGACAAGCCGCACTCTATGCCAGGACCTAACCCCAGCTAAAGTGGGCATTACAACTGCTGGGCAGGGGTGGCGGTTGGAGGGGAGAACTGGTAAACAGCACCTCCATTGCCCTCAACGTGGGCATCCTTGAAGGGGGGGAAGGGGGAGGGTGATATCCCAAACCAAGCAGGCATTGGGTGAGAATAGAAGAGCCCCCCGCCCACACACACACACACCCGTACCACACTCCACAGCTGTCGTCTATACCACCACATGGTGGGCACAGTCAGTAAGCACGGGCACAGCGAGCTTCAAACTCCATTTCACCAACTACAAACACCTTCGTTACAGCTACAGCGAGCATTGTCAGTAGACAGACTCACAACCATCAAGAACTCCGCGCATCAGCTGACACCGATGTCGTCATACTCACAGCGGGCATTATCGCCACGTTGTGTTCCAAACATTAGCAGGATCCACCAGATGCAGATAACAGCAGCCCAGCCAGAGCGGGCATTAATGAAGACACTGTCACAAATAAATGAACGAACTCGACCAGACAGAAATGACAGCAACAC
Organism: Lissotriton vulgaris; assembly: GCF_964263255.1. Classification (NCBI taxonomy): domain Eukaryota; kingdom Metazoa; phylum Chordata; class Amphibia; order Caudata; family Salamandridae; genus Lissotriton; species Lissotriton vulgaris. The sequence continues at coordinate 854,161,303 of NC_141697.1, read as the reverse complement.
CCAGAGAGAGTGGGCATTATTCAAGACAAAGTCACACATGTCAATAAACTATCTACCAGCTGCAAAGTCTCCCTCACAAGAACCGGCATTATTAGAGGGTTAGAGACCAAACATCACCAACAACCATCCACCTGAAATAAATTACATCATCCTAGCCAGAGGGGCATTATAAACACACAGCGGCAAAACTATCAACAAATCCCATCTGCAGATATAAAACATGTGCTTTATTCCAGAAGGGCATTATTGGAAGATAACAAGAGCCGCAGTAACGATTATCATTTTAGGGCGACATTGAGAAGAACAATGCCAGTCAGTGCGCACCGCTCACACGCAGAGTGAGTCCCCGTGGCGGGCATCCGTAAACAGGGTCGGGCCATTTCCTGGCATTCAGACATGCACAGGGAAGGCATTAATGCACCTCAGAGCAGCTGCACTGACAAACCTCTTGTTAGTACAGATGTGTGCGAGTGGTGGAAGAACGGGTGTGATACTGGGCGAAGGGGTGATAGCTACACGCCACAAACAAGTGCGGGCACACGTGCAGCCGTCTCAAGAAGGGGCGCAAAGACAGACCTTCGCTCTCAACTGCCCGAAGCATGCCCCATATCTCAGCTAAGGAGAACGCTGCGCCTGCGGTCCGACAACGGAACGGGTTACAGCCATACTCTCCATGACGAAACAAAGGGGGGGTTGGACAGCATCGAACACGGACAGTGGGTGGGCGGGTGGGAGGGAGGAGGCACGGACCGTGGGCGGGCGGGAGGGAGAACTTCAAGAAGGCACAGACAACGGGACAAGGGGAGGGAGGGTGTGGGGGCGGGACTTAAAAAAAGACCCGGAAACGCCCCCGAATCGCGTTTCGATGGGGAAATAGTGACTGACAGCCAATCTCTTCCAATGGCTAGCCTCCATTTATGGAGCTAGCCAATGGAAGACAGAGGCGGGACTAAGCCCCACACTGTAGGACATAAGATTTCGCCTGGGCGGAGCACTAGTGCTCCGGCCCAGGCGAAACCTAAAAATCGCATGGACGATTTTACACAAATTATTATTTGTATGCCAGTTCCTGGCCCTTTAGGAGCCTAAAACATTTGCAAAATGCCCAGTACAGAAACTTAACTGGAAAGAGGTTCACGTGTCTCGCAAAATTCTCACGTTTTACAGGCTCAGGCTTAAGTGCTCAGCAAATCTTGCATTTGCTTTGCATTCTGGGACTTGTAGTGCTGAATTTATAATGAAATTAAAAGGACAGTAAGTCCTATAAAACAACGGGAAAAACCTGGACTGGCTGAGCTACTCATGCATGGATCGCTGTTAAATTTTCATAAACAGCCAAAATTATGTCACTCAATATGAAGGGCACTACCATTGTAAATGCTGTTATGTGGCTTTATTCACAATTAAGCTGAATACTGGCACATAGTCTGTATTGTGTGCTGTCCCGAAATGTAAGTAACAGTCTAACAGAGCAATGCCGAAGTTAGTTTACCCCAAGCTCTTTTAAGTTTTATTAGTGTTACTTATGTAATATTTTTTGAATACACGAGGCAAGCCTAAGAGAAAGCCGTCACTAGGGCAGACATAAGACATAAGGATCCTTCCATGCCATTAAGTTCCCATCTGATATAACTCTTACAGGCACCTGCCACCACAATGTAGTGGGTTCTTTACATCGCAGCAGGAGTATGGAGAGGTCATAACATTGTGTCCAGAAAATCTAAACCCAAAATATCGGCAGGTATTCCAGACTATAATCCTGCACGTGTAAAGCAGTATAAACGAAAGGTGGGCGTCATACGGCCAGGTAATCAAGCACCAGTCGTGAAAATAATCCTCTGCCCTTGATAACAATATGGCTCTCATCCTACTACCCGAATTAGCCCAAGTTTTTATTGTACAGGGTCCTAGGCGTGTTCCATCGATTATTCGCAAAGGTTCAACTGTGTTAACGACATTTTTGGAATAAATTGAAGCACATAGGCTTAGATGATTTTCTGTTAAAAGCGCCTGTAGAGTTTGAGGGTGAGACACAAGACCTTTATCAGGGCTGCAGTCTTCCTCTCTTGCTTTTTTGTCTTTTTTTAAGGATGACATTTTGAATACATTTACCTCTACCAGGGATTGGATGCATGCTCCAGGTTTAGGAAGATGATCCGTAGATGTTACTTTTCAGACGGACATTGTTCTCCTATTTGAAATTACTGAGATTCCTTTTCAAAGGTCTATTTGTACCCACAGTGAAAACAATAACTTCAATCATCTTTAAGCAGACAATAAAAAGGCACACTTTGTAGTCTCTGAGCTATGCAAAGTACACTAAAGTGGCTTTTGGACAGAAAAAATTGGTTGTGGCAAAAAGCTATGAATATTTCGGGTTGATGACTACTTATTAAGTAGTATTTATTTATTATGCCCACTCGACGGACTTAATCATATCTAGGCTTGATAGAGTTCACAGCATTCCTGCAAGAAGGGACACCTTCCTGCACATAAACAATAAATAATGGCATTTAGCTCCTTCTATGTGTGCTGCAGACAAAGAAAGAGCAAAAAAATAAAATAGTTTCTTGTAGTTGTGGCACTCTAATGCCTCCTTTTCAAAGGCATTAGTTTTTGGCACTGCCACATATTTACAAATCCTTGTAAATCTTGGGCAGCGTCAAAAAGCAATGGGTGTTGCATGGGTAAGTCCACAATAACACCCACTGCACATCCCTTTGCGGCCGAAAATTGCGGCGAGGAGGCCCATATTTACAGGGCGGTGTTGGGCCACACAAAGTGGCTTAGTGCCACCTTGTAAATATAGTGCAGGGCACTGTGCCACCAGAGTGCCAGAAAACGTGATGCTTCGGTGGTGCTATGCCCTTGTAAATATGCCCCCAGGAGTCAACAAACAAACCTGTGTTAACAAACTATGATTAAGGGTCAGCACAATAATATGACATATAAAGTTCAGCTTGATACGCACCTAACAATGGTCACATAGTAGGACACCACTTATAATTTGTTATTGATTGAAATGGCTTTTGTAATTTGATAGTAGTTATTCACAGGGCATAAGTTGAGATATATGCGGGTAGCAGGCATCCATCCACTATTTTTACATGGTGGATACTGCCGTCCACCCTGTCAAGAAGCAGGCCCCACTGAAATATGCTGAACTCTCCCTGGTGCAATTTTCAGACACTGTGACACTTTCAGCAGCATCCTCACATTGTTTGCTGTCTTTGGGAGCAGCAATGTGGGGGGTCTGACCTGGAAGGGGGGGCAATGACCTCAGGGAGGGCACTGTGTATAGCAATACCTTAAGATCTAAAAGTAATGTCAAGATAACTCTTGTAATTAATGTTCCTGCCAGAGAGAGAGATCGGAGTTTTGTAGAGGGTTAGTACAGCTGCTATAAAGAACAGATCTGTAAGTTATGTTGATAGCTGAGGGGATTAGTAAAGCCAGCCTTTACCACTACTTGAGAGAAAATTAAATGTATGTAGAAGGAGCACTATGGAGGGATGCGGAGCACTTTTGTTGTGTGGTAGTGAGGACATTCGAGGAAGAGGTCATGGGGCGGGTTCGTCCAAAATGATTGCTAAAAATTGCTAAAGCTGGCCCTGCTTGTAGGGGCCGAGGGGGCTTTGTTGTTTTAATTTACATCTGGGCCCTAAACAAAGGCGAAGGTTAAGGGGCCATTTTATAACAAGTGGGTTACCCATAAAGCCATAGAACCTGAGTATTTTTGTTTGGCATTTGATTCTATTGTTTTAGTGTGATGAATTTTTTATTTTTATGTTATCTCCTCCCTTATTCTCCATTGGCTTTTAAGGTTTCATTTTTCTACCTTGGGTTAGGTTTATTAATGAAGCCTTTCCTCAACATCTGTGTGCGCCATCTGTTGTATGTGTTATCACATTAAGGGGCCATCCGGTCTCCTTTTGCACATGTATCCTGTCTAGAAACTGTCTGCAGCCTCACACCTAGATGAAAATGCAATAGAGGGGAAAAAGGCAAACAGCTTGTTATTAACCATTATAAATATGAAAAATGACATAGCACATTTCAAAATAACAGTAGAGAATTAGAGAGCAATAACAGATAAATATATGTATCATTTTAAAAACAACAGTATTGTAAGTAACTATTACATTCAAAGAATACAAGAGTACATTAAAATGCATACATGTTTGGCCAACACGCATGTCCCATTACCTGAGGTATCCCTAGATTTGTAGTCCTTACAAGACAAACTTGCCTGTTCCCTCAGAATAGAGGGAACATGGGCCAGCATCAGAACTGGTCCACCAGCATCTTAAGTCACCATGCTAAAGTCACCTAATAAGGTATCCCCCGGCCACCATTTGGGATGGGCCATACCTGGACCTTGAAGAAATATAAAATCGATACTATATAATGTTGTCATAATGTATCCAATATATATCTTCTACTTTGATAGAAGCCCCTTGTAAATACACTCGATCCATGTACATCTTAAGAATCGGGCCCGAATTGAACAAGCGCCATCTTGGGTTCATTTCCCGAAGCCTTCTCCCTCTTTCGTTAGTAAGGAAAACATGTGCCATGCTGCTAAGAGGAGAGTCTGAAAGGTCGGCCAAGGCTATGAACAGAGCATTGATTCTAACTTAGGAAACTCAAGGTCACATCTTCTCTTTCTTGTAGGATGAGCACATTCCTGCAGGCGCCATGCCTGTACTCCCATGCACCAGAACCAAAGGGAGGCACCTTTACTGACCTAACTATAACTTTAGCAGAGTTTCGAACCCATCTATTGTGCCTTATATGGGTGTTCCTGTTGGTCTCTCCAGAACTGATACTTTTCTATGTACGGGGTTTCTATGAGGTATGTCGAAAGTATATATGCACTGTTTTGAACGTGATCCAGCAGTCTCCTCTGCACACCTTTGCGAGCTGTGATCAGAGGGAGGCTCCCCTGTACAGGGTGCTTTGCAAAATAAACAATTGAACCTTTTCCATTGCCAACTGATTTATGTATGGTAAACAAGGTATAAGGGCTATTGGTAAGTATAGCTCTATGGTATATTTTTCTAGTACTTCAACCTCTCAACTATGCAATGTCCACCAAGGAGACTAGGGGCAATTACTGTAGCAGATGCCACTATCCCTTCCCTTGAGTTTGTGTATCCCTGCCTAGAGTTGGGACATCGGCTCAAGAGTAATTCAGTCTTGGGCTAGCCTGCAATTATACCTGATGCCAAGGTTGTCCACCTGTTTTGTAGCCAAACATAACTCCTTTGCCTCGGACCTGGGTGGTTTACTGACTGCCCAGGACTCCCCTTATAGTCTGCTACGTAGCGGCATGCAAAATGCTGTACAGCAAAAGCAACCAAGTTGCCCACAAAGATCACATTGCCCTGAATCAACACCTAAGGCGGGAAACATCCTTAAGGACGCGGTCAGTCCACCGCAATGCAGTTACATCGCGGTCGTTACAACGACCGCATGTAACAATGCTATGCCATTACAACGCAAGTCTTTACATCGACTTGCGCTAGATGGCGTGCTAACATTAAAAATGGTGTAGTTTACTATCCCAACACCTTCCCTACTGATAAGTGGACTGGAGTTGGAATAGTAAATTACACTTTTTTAATGTTAGCGTGCCACCTAGCGCAAGTCGATGTAAAGACTAGCGCTGTAAAGGCATAGCGTGGTAACATGCAGTCATTGTCACGACTGCGATGTAACAGCACGCGTTGTAATAACACGCGTTGTTACATCATACATCCCCTAAGGCCAATCCTTGTGAAACAGAGATTCCTGCCAAATGCAACGATGAGGGATTTTCTTTAGGAAAGCCTCATACAACAGTTGCTCATCCTGCTTTCGAACACCTGGTTGACTCGATGAGGTTTTTGGCGGAGTGACAGTACCTCCATGCTCTCCTTGGGATGATGTGCGACCATTCAGTAACTTTTCCCAGGCACCTCTTGGCCCAAGAGATTTTGACCAATACGTTTTGAAGTCCTCCTGCCTAGGATTGCCAAGTCATTGCCACAGATGTGGAGGATGATGAGTGTCAGCGATGGACGCCTCCCTGACATCTATTTTTCCACCAGTTGCCATAGACCATCCAGATGAAGACCACCCCTGCCGGCCCAATAGAAACATAGTTGTGCTTCTGTTGCACACTGGTGGAAGTAATCCTGCGAAAATGTCACCTGTTCCCGACACACAAAGAAATGACCAATGATCCACACACTGTCAGCAGCTATGTGTCTATTTGCAAAAACAGCAGGTGACAAAGAAACAAGGTACCATTAAGGTGAAACCAAAGTATTCGATTCCTACGTCATGTTGAGCAACACAGAGCGCTTGTAGCAATCTGATTTCCACCTGGCTATTCTCATAACCACCTCCAGGGTAAGTCCTGCTCCGACTGCAGAAGTCGCTGCCTCTATTCCGAAGGTATGCATGCTGAATTGGCCTCGGATCTCTGCTGCACGGACCGGAGTGAACTGGGATTGTGTCATCAGCACAATTGAGATGTGAATGAGCAAGGTGGTGACTGCCACCCGGGGTCACAAGTGAAGGTAGTTAAGCACCATTACTGGTTACTGGACACCACGCAAGCCCTTCTACTTTCCTCAAAATAACCTGTTCCCCCCTCCCCACTTGATCATTCTTAGAGCAAAGTATGGTCACAACCAGATTGCACTCCACCCAGGACATGTGTTGGAGTAGAATTCCGCCCTGTGTGATTTGCTTAAATCTTCCCACAATTGATTTCATGAAGGGACCATAAAAGGCAAATTAGAAGGCCATGGGGAACCGTGCCACCTCAGAGGGAGATGTGTACACCCCAGGCAGGATGATCCTAATCAGCTTGTCAATATTTATGGGACACCCTTCATTGCTTCTTGACCCATCCAATCTCTCCCATCCCCTAAGAGCTTGTTTAACTAAAAAGGAGCATGAGTGGGCAATTACCCCTTACACTTTGCAATCAAGGCAAGTGCTGACACGTTATCTAGCAACTACTGCTGATCTACCCTGCGACTGTGTGTGCCCAAGGAAACCCAGCCAGTTAGTGAGTTCCTTTGAGGATTGCCCCAGGCGCATGCTGTGTATGTAGGCAGGGCCCTTTCATATGCGCGCAACTTTTTTGTTGCAAAGCTCACTGTGATCAGTTCAGAGAGAGCAGCTGGAGAACCTGGCCTTATGGGCCTGGCAGTGCAGGGCACGCCTTAAATCCCAGAGTTCACCTGCCTTGTCGAACAGAGACACGAGACACTCTGTTGGGCGTGGAAACCAGGTTTATTACCTGCAGCCAAGCAGAGTTATCCCAGAAGTTACACACAAGGTGGGTTCTGAGGAGACTGCCACTTCAATCCGTGGCGCACAATCTTTTATAGGAAACACATTTACGAAATTCACTCTTTACACATATAAAACAGACCAATGAGAAAAGTTGGAAAACAAGCTATCAAGTATCTCAAATACTCCCCTTTCTCAGACCCCGTGTGTTACCCCCCCAACAAATTAATCAGCGATGGTTGCAACAATCCAATTTGCAGGTGGCAGGACGTATTTGTGTGCCTCAAAGGATAGCTGTGTAACAAGAGAATACAAGGAAAGAATAGTGAAGGCCAGTCAGATAAGATAATGTAAAGAAAGAATAGGAGAAGGCAAATAGTCAGTCGAGACGGGGATCAGTCAACCCAGACATAGATTAACAAACTCGGGCAGACCCTGACATCGGTTTCATAAACAAGGGCAATGGAGTTACTCTTTAACTGAAAGGACACGCCGCAGCTGGGAAAAGCAGAAACACTCCGTTCGCCTTGCGGCCTGAATGAGGGCAACACAAAATGGCGACGAAACACAAAATGGCGGCTAGATACGGGACGAAGTCAGAAATCAAAGAACCTCACAGCGTTCCAAAGTTCCATAGGTGTTCTGGGAAGTGTGTGGGTTCCGCTTCTCCTCTGGAGTGGAAATACCGGAAATCCTGAAACTTAAAATGAGACATTGCATCAGCCGCTTTGTTTAACACAGCAGGCACATGTTTTGCTTTAGACAAAATGTTATTCTGAAGACATAACAAAACCAACTTAACTACTGTCATGTCATCTGACCAAAATATCACTGAGTGATTGCAGATTTGGCTTATCCAGTTATGCAAGGCCACCACAATGGGGAACATCTCTAAAAAAGTGATATTGAACCCCTAACCTTAATCCAACCAGGCTGGGGTATTTGTTGGGCACACCACGTGTACCTCTGTATAGCACCGAAACCCAGAATGCCTGTGGCATTATGAACAAACCAAACTCCTGACTGTACATCAAGGGAGCTGGCCAGACCCTAGTCCCAAAGAACAAAACCAGAAATGATAGCCAAATACTTAAAGCCTGCTTCTGATCCCCAGATCGGCGAGTCCAGTGGTGTTTCTCTCTTAGACCAGACATGGCCTGGGGTCTCAAATAGGGAAATTGGCTTACCATTGTTATTATCCATAGGGCGAAATTGATTTGACCCACTTAGATTTGTAACTGCCGTAGGGTGACCTTGCAGGCCCCCAGGTATGACATAAGAGAGGACAAATGGCATCTACCTTGTCCACCAGGAGCCTGTACTCTCATCCTACAGATCTCAATCCGAAAAAAAAATACTAAGGTTGTGGCTGGTCCTGCCGTCCTTGTATTAGCTAGGAGAACACATCATTCTGACATCAAGTGTCGGAAGGTAAGGTCGGTAGGGATTTGGCACAGAAGTCGTGTACCTCTGGTTGCAAGAAAAATAAGTCATCCAAGTAATGTATGATGAAATTGGTACCTGATACGTTTGTAAAAACCGACTGCAGAAAAGTACTAAATAGCTACAAATACACATAGAAGAACGAGCACCCCATTGGCATACATTTGTCATAATAAAACTGCCTCCTAAACTGAAAATCCAGTACATGGCAGTCATTAGGGTGGACAGGAAGCAGCCGGAATGTTTACTCAATGTCTGCCTTCGCCATCAGAGCCCCTGGACCCAGCTTCCTTGACAGGGCCATGGAACTATCCAAGGATGCATCCTGCACCGAGCATAAGAATAAGTCAATAGCATCATTCACTGAAGATTCTTCAGTGCTGAGAGATTGTAAATATGTCTGTACTCTCCCTTTTCCTTGTTTGTAACCAAATTCAAAGGGGAACATACATACCGGGGAAACAGAGGGCGATGCAAAAGACCTTGCCACCTTTCCAACTTTTGCTCCTTTTCAATTTGTTTTTCATGCCAATTCTCTGCTTAGTACCAAGGAGTGCTGATTTATGCAAAACCCAGGACCCTGAAAGCCCAAGGCCGCTATTCTGAAACCATCAAGAAAGCCTAAATCTAGCAGGCGTCCTGCACCTAATCAAGTGTACAAGTTCAGCCAAGGTTCAATATCAGCGATGACAAAAAAAGAGGCATTGACAAATGTTAATGACAGGCCTACCTTATTTTGAGCTATTTTTATCCATGACTTTCTTAAAGCATTTGAATTCAGGGTGCCTTGGTGTCCCACAGAATGAACAAAAATATTTAGATTTGCAGGTGCCTTGAGGTCTAGAGCATGCTTTTTTAGTTAATGCCCAACATGCCCCATTTTTCACCGTCCTTCAGTTGCCAATAGAAAGGGTGACTGGCCACTGCCTTCCGTCTTCTTCAACATCATGCACTAAAGCCATGCATTGATGTCAGTTTGGTCCCAAAACATTCATGGGGTTGTGGCTTTCTTCAGTCTAAATGCCTTATACTCCTTCCAACAAGACCCAACAAATTCCTTAAAAGCTCCTACAATTTTGTTCAACTAATAGGCACTCTGATGGTGCCAATCAGGGTATTTCTCCAAAAGCGCTGACAGATAGATGGTTAAACCCTTAATCCAATTCATCAAAGTGAATGAGAATGATCTTCTTGTAGTATTATCTCCATGTTTATTAATTGTACATTCCATGGCCGTGGAATGTTCTTGTGTTGTGATTCTATGAGTGGCAGTTGCCGCCTGACAGCTGATGGATAAGGTGCATATCAATAAACCTGATCTAAGGATTATTTGGACTGTGTATTTATTGATACTTTTCACTGGCGACGAGGACGGGATGAAAGAAGATGAAAGAAGCACCTTAACGTCAAGCTAAGTACTTTGCTGTATTTTGAAAGGAAAACCCTTCGTGTAATTATTTTTAAAAAAAAAAACCCTGTTTTTAAATAGAACAGAGTGTTCCTGCAACTCGATCTTCACTTCCCCAGCGGCAGTGTATTTAAAAAGGGAGTTTATATATATATTCCCCAGCGGCAGTGAATTTAATATACATTATGGGAAGGAGTGTTTAACGTTTTTATCTGTTCGTCTTCCATAATTGAAACTGCTCGAGAGTTACAGGATGACCTTGGAAGGGTTTTGCGCATTTAAACGGCAATAAAGTGGAAGCAAAACGTGTGATTCTGGCAGAGGAAAGATTTGTCAGTTACCGTTTTTTCTTTCTTTGAAGAGGAGATCCTTTCCTTTCAAGTTGTTTTGTTGACTGGTGACGTAGGTGAACCAGTCTCTGGGTATTGGCGGATGTCTCCCATGGCAACAGGTTCGTGCGTGTGACATAGCAGTCTGATCACGCTTTCTCAAGTCGTTTCTAGACTGCGCAAGAACACAGATCACCGGCAGAGGTTGTAATTTGACAAATATCTTCCTGTGCTAAAGGAAGGTGAAGTTAATTGGAATCATTTCAGATTTATGACGTTTTTCATTTGAAAGAGCCAGGAAACATCTCCGTGTGCAAAAGGAAAGTGACGCTTACAGAGATTATTTCAGATTTACGATGTTTTTCATGTAAAAGAGTCAGGAAACCTCTTCGTGTGCTAAAGGAAAGTGACGCTTAAAGAGTTTATTTCAGATTTATGATGTTTTTCATTTGAAAGAGCCTTTAAGTTCGTTTTGGAGAAAGTGGAAGAAGAGTGAATTAATTTTGGGTTTATTTATTTGTAAAATTATAGAAATTTTAGTTGCTCTTAGATTAATTCATTACTTATAAAAAGGTCGCTTTGATGGTTTAAAAATAAAATCCTGCATTATTCTCTATTCACAAACCAAAAGGAATTGTTATTAAAAAAAAGTGAACATTTTATTTAATTCAGTACATGTGGTGGTTGTAAACATTAGTATTTATTATGCAGAATGTGACCACTCCTCCATTTTTTTTAAGTGATCCAGGAGAGCCAAAGGTAAAATGGAGTAAGTGGAAGAAGATATTTGCGCATTACGCAAAAGTATGTGGTACAAATTTAAGTGCGGAAAGGAAACATTCCTTACTCTTACATTGTCTTGGTGGGGAGGGGCAGGAGGTGCTTGAAAATTTGCCGGAGTTATCTCAACAAGAACAAAGGGGTTTGGATGAGTATGAGGTGTGTTTACTACAATTAGATAAACATTATTTACCGCGTATGAGTACCATTATGGAGAGATATCATTTTGGGAAACGTGAGCAGGGAAAGGATGAATCTGTGGAAGAGTATATTACTGCTCTAAGAAAATTGTCTTCTACTTGCAAGTATGGTGCTGTGAATGAAGAACGTATTAGAGATCAGTTTGTTTTGAAGTGTAGGGAGGATAAGATCAGAGAAGAGTTGTGGCTCAAAGATGAACCTCCTTTAGAAGAGGTAATTGGGATAGCAAAAAGGGTGGAACATATGTTGAAATGTGTGAATGAATTAAAAAATGATAAAGGAAAGGTTGAAGAGAAAGTGGAAGAGGTTAAGGTTGATGTAGCTCAAATTAAAGAGGTGAAACCTGTCGTAAAGGAGATGGGTAAAGAGGAAACTAATGTAGCTGGTTTTACCTGTTATAGATGTGGAAAGTTAGGGCATAAGGCAAATTCTAGGTTTTGTCCAGCCATGAACTTTGTTTGTCATGGTTGTGGTAAAAAGGGACATTTTGTTAAATTTTGTAAAGCTAAGGATAGGAAGGTAGTTAACAAAGAGGTTAAGGAGGTTATCTGTCAGATAAAAGTCAAAGATGAGCAGGATCATCCTACTGGTGTGATAAAGATAGATGACATAGAGATAGAGGTGAAGTTTGACTCTTGTGCCCGCATTACCATCGTTTCAAGGGAAATGTATGAGAAGTATTTTAAAAACAAAAACAAACTGAGGAGAATGGATGTGTGTCCAGGTGGATATGGAGGTGCACCCATTACTATGATGGGTTATTTTGATGCTTCCATTGAATTTGGGAAAAGAATAACTGTGGGTAAAATTTATGTTTCAAAGGTTGGAGATTCTTTGATAGGATGGCCTCATCAGCGTGCTTTGGGTGTGGTCTTGAATCCTAACTCGGATCCTCAAGTCCAGATTCAGGAGGTGGAGTCAAAGGCAAATGCATTTATGGAAGAATTTCCAAAACTTTTTCGTTCTGAATTAGGATGTCTAAAAGGTTATAAACATTCTATAAAAATAAAAAAGGAAGCTGTACCTGTGATTGCTAAGGTTAGGAGAATTCCTATAGCAATTCAGGGAAAAGTGGAACAAGAACTTAAAAAATTACAAGAACAGGATATTATTACTTCAGTAGAGGCGACTGAATGGTTGGCGCCTGTGGTTGTCGCTGACAAACCCAATGGTGAGATAAGACTCTGTTGTGATTTAAGATCATTAAACAAGGAAGTAGTGGTGGATAAATTTCCCCTACCTAATATTGATGAACTGTTAGCAACTTTAGGTGATTCTAAAGTGTTTACAACTCTTGATCTAACACAAGCTTATCATCAAATAGAATTGACACAGGAATCACAAGAGCTTACAGCTTTTATAACGCCTATGGGTGCATTCAAATATAAACGTATGCCTTTTGGCCTTGTGTCGGCTGCGTCAGTTTTTCAACGGGTCATGCATTCGATACTGAAGGGGATTAAATGTGTGAAATGTTATCAAGATGATTTATTGATATATGGTGTGAATCAACTGGAACATGATAAGACTTTAAGGTTGGTCCTGAAAAGGTTGGAAAATGCTGGTTTAACCTTGAAATATGAAAAATGTAAGTTCTCTGTAAATGAGGTGAATTATTTAGGACATCATATCTCATCTGATGGTATTGCTCCTAAAAGAGATTTGGTTGACACTATTGAGAAGTTGTCATCCCCGAAAAGTAAGGAGGAGGTGGTTTCATTTCTTGGAATGGTTGAATACTACGGAAAGTTCATAAACAATTTGGCTGGGAAAAGTAGTAGTTTGAGGAATCTATTAGGTAAGAATAAGGAATTCAAGTGGACCGATGAATGTGAAAATGAATTCTGTGATATTAAGAAAGATTTGTTTAATGCTCCGGATTTACAAGCATTTGTACCTTTTGAAGAGACTTTTGTTGTAACTGATGCTAGTTCTAAGGGTGCGGGTGCTGTTTTGAAACAAAGGAGGAATGGAGAAGAGAAACTCATTGCTTGTGCTTCTAGGAGTCTGAGGGGTGCAGAGTTGAACTACTCTGTCATAGAGAAAGAGGCACTAGCCATTTATTGGGCGTTGAGGAAGTTTAAGAATTTTCTATGGGGTATGAAATTCATGGTCTGCACTGATCATAAGCCTTTGAGAGAGATTTTTATGTTGAAAGGTTTGGATTGTGTTTCATCTAGGATTCGTAAATGGGTAATTGGTCTTCAGGAGTTTAATTTTGGTGTTGAGTATATTCCTGGAGTTGAAAATGTGTTTGCTGATTGTTTGTCACGATTGGTGGATGAGGTTCAGGGAGTTGATCTTGAGGATGAGACATGTGATAATGATGTAAATGTATGTGAGATTACCTCGGGTGCCATACTTGAAGAGGAGTGGTTAGAGGAAATTGGTAAGGATTCAGAAATTGTAGGTGTAATTGCCAAAATCAAAGGTAATGTTAATTGGGATAGTTCGTTTGGTAAAGTGTGGCGTATGGTTGAAAATGAACTTTCGGTGGAGAATGGTATCCTTTTGAGGGGGACTAAGTTAATTCCTCCTAGTTCTTTGAGGAAAAGATTGGTTGAAGAAGCGCATCAGGGTCACTTAGGGATTGTTAAGACTAAGGAGAGAATTAGATGTTCATTTTGGTGGCCAGGAATGGATCAGGAAATTGAAAGGGAGGTTAGGGAATGTTTGCAATGTAGGGTGAGTGATAAAATTTTGATATCACGCACCACTCCCATGGTTTGTCGTAATCTTCCATCAAGTCCTTGGGAATATATTGCCATAGATATTGTAGGTCCCCTTGCTGGTGAGCATCGTACCCCATTTCTGATAGTCTTGATTGATCTTTATTCTAGGTGGGTGGAGGTATCTTCTGTTTCTGAGGTGACTTCTTCTTGTGTTATATCCTTTCTAAAAGAAATTTTTAGAAGAGAAGGTCTTCCGAAATCTCTTTTATCAGATAATGGTCCTCAGTTTTGTTCGAGCATGATGTCTGAATTTTTAAACTCCTGTGGTGTAAAACATAAAAGATCATCTGTATATCATCCAGAAACAAATGGAACTGTGGAAAGATTCAACCGGGTGATTAAGGAGAATGTGCAACTGTCAAGGGTAAATTCATTGGATTGGAGGGAGGAATTGCAAAAATGTATTTTGGCTCATAGATTTTCTCCACAGATGACAACTAAAAGAACTCCTTTTGAATTATTTAAAGGAAGAATTCCGAATACGAATTTGAGCCCTGCTTGGATGTGTTGGGGTAAAGGTTTGATAAACAATGGGATTGGTGATTGGAGGGCTAGAGAGGAGAAAGTTCAGTTGAGGAATAAAACTTGTTATGATGAAAGGAAAAGAGTGAAAGAAGGTACATTTAAAGTTGGTGATTTAGTTAAAGTCAGAGCTCCTGTGGGAGCCTTGGCTTGGTCAAAATATTCTGCTCCTTTGCGTGTTATAAAATGTTTTAAAAACTCAGTTAAATTGGAAAATGGTAAGATTTGGAATTTAAATCGAGTTGCTCTTGTAAAGGACTACACAGTTTCTGATGAATCCAATGTGAAGAATCCTGTTATTTGTGATGAAGCCAGGGTAACCCATCAGAGGTTTAGCTCACGTATTAAGAGGGTTCCAACATATCTTAAGGATTATACACGTTAAGGATACCAAATGTTTTATCTGTGTAAATTTCATTATGTTATAAGCTGTACTTTATCTTTATGTGCAATTCTCATATTTTTATCTATTTCTCTTCAATTTGAGTTCTGTCTTATTTATAAGAAAGAGGATGTGTAGTATTATCTCCATGTTTATTAATTGTACATTCCATGGCCGTGGAATGTTCTTGTGTTGTGATTCTATGAGTGGCAGTTGCCGCCTGACAGCTGATGGATAAGGTGCATATCAATAAACCTGATCTAAGGATTATTTGGACTGTGTATTAAGCTCCTACAATTTTGTTCAACTAATAGGCACTCTGATGGTGCCAATCAGGGTATTTCTCCAAAAGCGCTGACAGATAGATGGTTAAACCCTTAATCCAATTCATCAAAGTGAATGAGAATGATCTTCTCCCCTCCGTGTGCTATGTTGATTGAAGCATGTATCAGTATCCCTCCGATGCAGTTCCCAAGGAGAGAATAAAAAGATATTTTTCAGAAATAAATGTCCTCACAAGTGCCCAAATCAACCTAGGATGGGATTAGATTTGCATACAAACCGTGTGCTTAGAAAACCGGAGTAACAAAACTTGCATGAACCATGAACCCCCTTGCCCTTGCACCCTAAACAGACATCCAATCTGCAAAAAGGTAGGAAGACCTGGCAGCTGCTGGCTAGGAGGGCAGCGTCAACATCCATTGCAAGGTGACCCCCAGTAGGGCTGTAACTGCATTTAATTAACTAACCTTCCCTGCCGGGCACCCAGGCAACCCAGCCAGCCCATGGGTAACCAATGGTGATTGCCGGTCAAGTCATCGAAAAATTAAAAAGTGCGGCCACCGTAGGCCACACGTTTTGGCCAGTCCAGGAAGGCCCACACCTGTTGTAGGGGCCTGCCAGCCTGCAGCTTGGGCCCACGTTTAAAAGTCTCTTTTCTTAAGAGATATACATGCACTGTAATGTGATGTTATGCTATTTTTCTAGAGCATGCACACAGCTAAAGTGGGCATAATGATGCAATTCGTGCTATAAGCTAGTGTGAGAAACCAACAAGGCATTTTGCAGGTTTTTGCTTAATTTGATTGAGCATGATCTGTAATTTCCACAAAGGAAGTTAGGTAACATTCAACCAGGCTTACAAAACTAACAGTGCTGCCCAGCAACCACACCAGGAGCCCGGACTTAAAACAGGTCTGAAATAGGACCAGGAAAAGTATAGGCCCTGGTTTTCAAGATAAACATTAGGAGTTTGATTTAAGGGTGAGACAGAAGGGCTAAGACTGAAGCGGG
The DNA here is from genome assembly GCF_964263255.1 of Lissotriton vulgaris. Classification (NCBI taxonomy): domain Eukaryota; kingdom Metazoa; phylum Chordata; class Amphibia; order Caudata; family Salamandridae; genus Lissotriton; species Lissotriton vulgaris. The sequence goes on along the minus strand of NC_141697.1, from coordinate 854,144,923 downwards.
TATACTAGAAAAAGATAGTCAAAGTAAATGTCATGGGCTCAATTCACACAGGTAAGTCTTCATGTGAATATCTACTCATATGCAAATCTCTTCCTACACCTCTGTTAACCTCTCCACATTTTTGCTATTTACAATTTTTTAGAGTAACGTTACAGCTAGGTGTGGATTTGGGAGTTTGCACCCACTCCAAATCGAGTGGAACCTCCTATGTCTGAATTTACATCCGTAAAGTTACTACATGACTGTGTTATACATTCTGCCTCTTTTGGGGATATGTCTGCCACTGGGGTCTAGACCAAATGTGGAGACCACCAAATGGAAGGAAATAGGTGAACAATGTACAAATTACCCAAATCACACACACCTGACAAACATTACTTTAAAACACATAAATACAGCCCCTATCCTAGACTCTGCCTTTTCTTCCTTAGAGTTTGTGAGCTGGACGCTAATAGGATCCACGTCCATCCTTCAGTATGTAGACAACAATACTCAAGATGAAGAGGAAATTGAAAGAGGAGGAGATAACGCCTATTTTACAATTGTGATCACATGTATGTAAGTACATGGTCTGCCTCCATCAAATCTCAGTTGAGCACAGAAGGCAGCCTTGTGGCACGTGGTCACAGAGTCTTTAAATGCATTGGGGGAGGAGGCACACAACATTGGAGAGTATGAAATGAAATGGTGTGATGAAAGGAGGTAGATGGAGAAGAAGTTTCACAGGATTCAGGCGAAAAAGACTATTCCTATAGGCAGACTGTGATGACCATAAGAAAGGGATCGCCAACTTTCTTTTATTAAATGAGCTTCCTATATTCAATAAAATCAACCAGAGCTACTAACACAAATGATCAGTCTTACAATAGTGATCACTTCAGTTAAGATTCCATCACCTAATGCAGCATGAATTACTATCTAAATATTAGCCTTAACCATGTGTTTTCTGCAAACAACAGGTCTGAAAATACCCAGATTTATGCACCCATTTAAAATTTGGGACATACCAAATTCAAATAAACAAAAACTTACATTTTTACTAGGTTTGGTTACACATAGGAGAGATGGAGGGCCACCAGTAGCTCCCAAGCTACTTTTTGGCGAATTATGCTATGGGAGATTTATATATCTTTGCATGTTAGACTTTACATTTTTTGGGGTATTTCATTTTTATGAGTGAATTTGCTTGATGATTACTTATATTGTCATGTTATTAACACAAATAAATCCATATTCATCATGATTTAATCCACTTCTAAGGGTCTGTGTTGTGATCCCATCCAACACCTGCCGCTATTGCTACATCAGCTCTTAAGGCTGCACTAAATCCTGGATTGGCTGTACACAGCATACGGATAGTGGAGACTGCTAAGTATACTGTCTGATCTTTTGAATTTGGGCCAAATAGCTCTCTCTCTCTTCATAAGTGACATGACAGGTGTATGTTTACTGTCACACATCAGTATTTCCACCCTTGTTCCCATTATATTCACTTTTTGACTGTGAGATCCTTGATTAATTTACTTATTATGATGGCATGGCATTGTAATCCTTTCATAATAATCTTTCCTTTATCCCAGTTGATAACATACAGGAGAGAACCCCACAGGCGTGTTTTCTTTTTCTGAGTATCAAGCATGTCACTGCCATGAGAATGTATGCCTTTGCATGACATTGCTTTTGGTATGTCTCTCTGGTCACTTAGAGAGATTACAGTCCCAGTGTTTATTTTGCACCACAGGCAATACCAGTGGACATCCTGCTAGCAGTGATTGACATTCTACCAATCTATTCATTAGTTAAGTCCAAAAGCGTACAGACCTAGAGCTCACTGAGGGGAGCTCATTCACAAATTAGCTGTGAGCCCAGGAGTTCTTCAGTTGTATTTCACACAAGGAGAGGGGCGCTCTTCTAGAAGACCTCCTCCCATGTCACTAATGTGAAAGAATTAAAAGAAAGTCCGAAAATACCCCATCCAAAGGCAGGGATTTGAGTGCTAGTGCTGGCAGAAGAGAGAATAATTAATTAGGTCCCTGCATATAACACAGAAAAAATCGGTTACTCTATGACTAATTGCACAAGGACTGAAAAACAAGCCTCGAAAGATCTGGCTGAGAATCCTGCTATAGTTATTAAGGTACAACCAGATCAACTTATACTCCCAAGAGCGTCATGGGGAGATCCAGACAAGGTGGCAGACAATCAAATGGTGGACCTTTGGCCCCATGATGTTGCCCCACTGGATATCCCAAGTGGGATTGAACCTGTTGAAGACAACCGCATCCTGGAACAGACATTAAACATGACCATGTCCACTATGACTCCAACCTTGACAAATCCAACCTCATCATCAACATCTCCAGCCATGTTCTATCCTTTTTATTTTTGTCCTCATCTCACCTATAAGCATATTGCAGAGTGATACAGCCGTTGTTATGGACCTGGGCTCCCTCCAGCTAACTGCACTTGCTTAGTCTTCCGACCAACTCCTTGCACTGGAGTGAAGGTGTAATCATAGGACCGGGTACCTTCACGCATATTTATCAAAACAGTCTCAGATCTCGGCCCATATTTATAAGGGGTTGCCAGAGGCTAGTTACGACATTACTAGAGCCAACAAGGTCAAGGCAAGCCATCGCAAATGGGGATTTAAGCCAATCTTCCTTTCTAGGGGGGCTTGGGTCCTTCCATTTCATACATATTTCTCTGCGCAGCAGCACGATAAGACATAGCAATAATCCTCTGTCGGTCACTGCCAGGTCTATTGTTGAAGAGCCATTGTTAGCAAAGAAGACTAAAGACCCATTGACCACAATGTTCATATCAAAGATCCTGCACAGATAGCCCCCAATCTCTTTCCAGAATTGTCCCAGCTCTGGGCACTCAAAAAAAATATGAATGTCATTGGCTTTAGGGGCCATACATCTCTGACTTTTCGAATCGGGGGTTGGGGCAAATACGGCTATTTTTGCTGGGGTATAATAAATATGGTTAGTCACAAAAAGTGATTCTTCTTTAAACTAACTAATTTTGTACATTTATAAAGAAGTTTTAGGGAAGGTTTTAAAAGTGTTGCGCAAGCAGAACCGTTAACAAAAAGATCCCCTATTACATATTCAAAGGGGGATTGATTCCAAGCAGAAGCCTGTGTTGGGATATCCTGATCATCTGCTTCAACCAGCTTTCTGTACCAAATCGAAACTTTCTTCTTCAGCTGTTGGGCAGATGTAAATAGAGACTCTAATTCCCAATCTCCCCTTATACCCCCACTCTCCACCTCGAACCAGGATTTCAGTTGTAAAAATAAGAATTTGGATATGTCAGGGCCTATCCTGGCTATCAATATTTACCACGAGTGGATACCATGTGCATCCCCCAGATCTGACCAAATAGAGACTCCAGCTCTCTTAACGGGGGCAACCAATCCGTCTTTAAGACAGAGAGGGGTCCCCGGAGAGTCCCAGACAGGGGCATGGTTAGAATAATAACCTATCCCACACCTAGTCCTTACTTTGAACCAGATTCCTAATGCATTTTTCAGGACCTTCAGGCGCACTCTTTTAAAAAATTTAGGTGACCCAAATTTGTAGAGAAACCCCTCCGCACTACCTCCTCAACATTCTTTGCCAGTTCGCTGAGCAATAACCCCCAAGCTGAAGCCGCAGGATTTGTCAGGAGCATCCGGGTAGCTTCAAATTGGAATGCTACCAGATACCAGCTGATATCTGGGAGAGCTAACCCGCCTTTGACTAACCTCCTCCTCAGTTTCTGCCATGACAGCCTCACTCCCTTTTCTCCCCATACAAAACTCCTGATCTTACTTTCGATTTTCAAAATACCCTGTTGGGGAAACATCAGGGAGACAGCATTGAAGATATACGTCAGCTTGGGGAGAATAGTCATTTTTACTAAATTTACCTTCCCATATATAGTTAGGGGGAGATTCTTCCACCTTGCGAACAGACGGTCTAGTTCTTTAGTGACTTTTTTCAGATTTAAAGGGGCAATCTTATCAAGATCTTTGACTATAGTGATGCCGAGATATTTTAACTCTGTGCTGATCTGCCCCCTCCACTGCTCAATATTCCAGCACATTACCTCCGTCTTGGAGGAGTTGGCTAGATACCCAGAAATTGAACCAAACTCCTGCAGGAGGATCTCAACCCGTGGCATTGTTACTTCTGGATTGCTGGTAAAAAGAATAATATCATCAGCGTATAGTGCTATTTTTGATGAATACTGCTGAGATTTGAAGGGAGTGATTAGTTCATCTAGCCTTATAGGCTGGGCCAGCGGCTCTATGTATAAATCAAACAACAGGGGGGAAATAGGACACCACTGCCTAGTTCCCCTCTGAACTTCAAAGCTGGAAGTAAGCGACCCGTTAATCAGAATTTTTGCTGAGGCTCCCTGGTAGCATTGTCTTAAGGTATGAATAAACACAGGGCTGAAGCCCATTACTTCCAAAGCCTCCCAAAGATAGGTCCAGCAGACCCTATCGAACGCCTTGCGGCATCTAAAGCGATTACCCCCAAGGGTTCTGATCTTACTGTGGCCAGGTCTATGTTGCCAATGAGTAACTGCGTCTGTTCCTGGATGTAACGTCCATTAATGAACCCCTTTTGGTCGGGATTAACCAACCCAGGGGTCAATTTAGCCAATCTCCCTGCTAATATGCCCATGAAGATTTTATAATTGGCATTAGCAAGGAGATCGGTCGATAGGAGTCTGCTCTCAGAGGGTCTTTCCCAGGTTTGGGTATTAGGACAATAGTTGCTTCTTTCCATGAACTCGGGATTTGCCCTGTTGAATTATAGATTGACTGAAATAAAGTCCCCAGTACTGGAGTAACCTCATCTGTCAGAAGTTTATAAACCTCATTTGGGAAGGCATCTAAATAAGATGCTTTCTTATTTTGAGATATCTTTATTTGGGTTCTTATCTCCTCCAACGAGATCGGTGAGTCCAGGATGTCCTTACCAGCCTGCGTTAGGGAAGCTAGGCTACCGATTCTTAAATACCGAATCATACCGATTCGGTATTTAAGAACAGGCAAATGGGATGTAGGTAATTTTACCGAAACAATTACCGAATCGGTAAGTTTTGGTAATTACCGAATCGGTAAATACCGATTCGGTAATTGGGGGAAACATTGAAGGGTGGCAGGGTGTCACTTTGACAACCTGTTGCACCCCTCAATTGTGTATGGGTGCACATGTTGCAGACATACATGCCCTAAGGGCATGTATGTCTGCAACGTGGCACTGTTGGAAAAGCAAAAAAATGTTTTTTTATGGGTTTTCATTATTTACCACCAACTGCTAGTTGGTGGTAAATAACGAATCCTTAACTGAGGAATGCACTAACTTGAGTGGTTCCTACATCCTGGATTCAGTATTTTACCGATTCGGTATGTTAAGAATTCGGTACTTTACCGAATCCTTAAATTACCGATTCGGTAAAATACCGAATCCTTAAAAAATGCCACCTATATCTGGAAAGCCCAATACCGGTCGGTAACGGACACAATTCGGTAATTTCTGCCGTTTCCGACCGGTATTTGGCTACCTACATCGGGCCCATTGTGCTCAGCCATGCCCGTATTTGATTTCTTGAGGGGCTCAGGTTCTCCTTATAAAGATCTGTGAAGAGGGAGAGCAGGCAATCCTGTATGTCCTTTATATCAGTGGATTTATCTCCGCTGTTATTTATTACTAACTCGCTAATGTTGTTTTTAGAGCGGTCAGTTATAGCTTTCCATGCTAGCAAGGCACTAGCCTGCGCGCCATACTCATAGTTATCCATGTTCTTATTTAGCCATTGAGCCTTATTTTTTTCATCTAGCTTCCCTCTAAAATCTTGCCTAGCTAGCTCTAGATCCTCCTGCACTTTACCTATCCTTTCAGGCGGCCCTCCTGTTGACAAGAGAAATTCTGCTTCTAACTTCCTAACTTTTTCCTCTCTCGATTTTAGCTCCCAGCCTTCAGCTTGATTTTTGGAGCATATAAGGCCAGGGAGCCGACCCCTAAGATTAGCCTTAAAGGCTTCCCAGGCAACCTCCATAGTCGTTGAGCCTATGTTGAAATAAAAAAAACTCTAAGGAGGATGCTTTGATGTCCTGAATAATGTCTGGGTCAGTCACCTTTCCCCTATTGAGTGTCCATCTGGTTTTAATGGAATTTGTGAATTTTCTGTATGAAAACAAGACAGGGCATGGTCGGAAAGGTGGCTTGGTAGAATAGAAACTGCAGAAGTTTTTACCAGGAGATCTCTGCTCACTAACATATAGTCAATCCTGGAAAAATGATGGTAACTTTTACTGTAAAACGTAAACCCAGCCGCCTCTCACATCTTGCCCCTACAAGCATCTACCAAATCTAGGTTGTGTATCAGATTCTTCATTGCACGCCGAATATGAGGTGTCCCTATATAATGGCCTTGATTTGACCTATCCTTGAGGGGATCTAGGAGGACATTAAAGTCCCCCCCCACAATCAATGGAGGATTCTCCAAAGTTAGCTTTGAATAACGTTTAGAGATATATGATGAGTTGTCCACGTTTGGGCAGTAAAAAGAAGCACAGAATAAACCAGTGCCCCCAAAGTCCAAATGCGCGACGATCCACCTCCCCGTTTGGTCTGTCTGAGTTGATTTTATAGAACACGCTAACCCCGGCTTTATTAAGATTGCAACTCCACAGCTATTTATTGTTTGACTAGAAGAACAGAAACTCTCAACCCAGGGCGTTTTAGAATACAATTTTTTAGATTCTTCAGCGGTTAAGTGTGTTTCTTGTAGGATGCAGACCTGTGCCTCAGAGAGCTCTAGATATTTCATTATCAATCTTTGTCTCCTTCGGCATCTAAGTCGGTTGACATTCCAGGAGATAAAACTAATCTTACTGGGTTGAGCAGCTACTCTTGCCATCCAACTGAATGCCCCTGACCCAGAACCATTGGGACCAATGTTAAATTCCTAAAGTGAGATGAGTTTTTTTTAATTTTAACCCTTTGCTCCCCATCCTTGCCCCTCTTTCCACCCGCCCACCCTCCAGTGCCCCTTCATTCCCATGAGGAACCCTCCCTTCCAATAGGCTAAGCCTATTTAGTGGCGCCCACCTCAAATAAAAAATGTTTTACAAAAAAATAAAAATTGAATGAATGGACGACCTAAGCCTCCGTGGTAAAGAGCTATTTATGCTATAGTCATACCTCCAGAATAACACTGTCTCATATTCATTTCCCTGATTTCCCCCCTCTGATTTTTGCCATGAACTCATCTACCTCTTCATTTGTACGAAATTGATGCATTTGATTATTAAACATAGCTCGCAACTGAGGTGGAAACTTCAACTGAGCCTTAACTCCTAGGCTTTTTAACTCCTCTAACCTGCACCCCAACTCCCATTGCCTGGTAGCTGTTGTGTGCGATATGTCAGATCTTATCTGAAAAGTATTTGGCTCTTGCCCTGTGAGTGAGAAGGAGACTGAGCCCTCCTTTAGACCTGCAGACAATATTTGCTCTTTAACAGCATAGGAAAGAAAATTAACCAAGATCTTCCTAGGTTTCTGTTGGCCTGGCTTCTTCCTAAACAGATCTCAATGGGCCCTTTGGATCTCCTGTGCCAAATTTATATCTGGAACACGTTTTAGGACTGTCCCCTGTAACAACAGAATAATGAATCCCTTGAGATCTGTCCCTTCAAGATTCTCTGGAATGTTCAAAAGTCTCAGTTGTTTTTCCGGAAGTGATTTTCCAGCCTTTCTAGATCGTCTCTTAATGCCTTATTCTGAGTTGCCAACGTTGCCATATCCGTTGCGGCAGAGCTTGTTGCCTTTTTGATTACTGGAATCTCTGCCTCAATTTGATCCGTTCTTGCTGCCACGTCCTCCAGTTTCTGGGCAAGCACCTCTCAGGAGAATTTAATTGCTGCCTGGTTTGCTTCAGAGACGGAAAACCTGCTTGCCATCTCCACTTGATTCATCTCGGACACCTTAAAGCCACTTATCATTTCCCCCTTCATGGCAATCAGAATGTCAAACAAGGAATGCACCACTGATCCAATGTTTCCAGGGTTCTCCAGCTCAGCTCCCCCATTTTCAGTGGTCATAATTATACCACCAGAGGCTCCCCCTGACATTGACTCTTCATTTACCCTTTCCTGTGGAACATGAGAGACAGGAAGAGAGTTATGTACGGTATGTGAGTCCTGAACTTTTAGGGCCTTAAATCTGTTAGACAACGTAACCTCTGCGTGGGATTGGGGTTCAGGCGAGGTCAGAGACAAAGTTATACTAGATTGTTTAGGCCCCCTCTGCATGCAATGCTGGAACGGAGTGTTAGAATTAAGCAGGAAGCAATTGTAGAAATAGGTAGGTTTAATGTCCAGCACAGCATCAGCAAGTACACAGATCAAGATCCAAGGTACAACTGCTTCATTACACTTAAACCTTCTGGAATACAGTAGAGATTGGAATCATAACATAACATGCAGGGAAGACATCAGTGGAACAGAGTGATGTCATACAAGCATAAATAAATAATTAATAATGAGAGGCAAGACAGGATGTAACACGGAGTCAAAAAGAGAAGAAGTTCACTGTCGCCATCTAGCGGCTTAGATTTAGATTTCATCTTAGGTTTGGGGGCCCCTCCTTCCAGCTCTGTTTGGGGGTTTAATTCAGCCGCATCACTCAAGCTTGATGTGGGGGACATGACTCTTTGGTAAGTTTTTAAAGAGGGAGTTTCTTTAGCTTTTAACACACTTCTTTTCTTCCCCCTACCTTTCCCTCTGCTCTTTGGGGCTTCTCTTGCTTTTATTTCCACTTCCCCGGTCGTGACACTACGCTTCTTCTGTTTACCCTTAATGTTGGTCTCCAAAATGGGAGGGGATTTATTGGGGGTTACTATGGGTTGAATAATGTCAGAATTCTGCACTGAGTGATTTAAGCTGGCCCTAAGGGTGTAGCGACCTAATTTGGGAGGAGGAGACACCCCTTTACCTCCTCAACCCCCCTTTGCTCTTCAAAACCCCCTCCCCCCACCTCCATACAGCAGGAAGGAAATTTGCTAGCTTCCCAGCACCCATATGCAAAAAGTATCCCTCCTCTGGGGCCCCCAGCCCTGGAAAAGCCTGCAGCTGAGATCTCCGCCGGCACACTCACTCGCTCAGAGAAGAACACACTGACCTCAGGTGCCTCTTGCCTCCTTCCCAAGGTCCTCACTAGCTCGTTATTCAGCCTAGGCAAATTTGCAGCTAACACCGGCTCAGCGTGCACGACTCCCGAGCTGCCTGTTCCCACGGCGAATCGAAACCAGAAGCAGGCGGCGTCCCCGGAGCCGCGCTGCCTCCTCCCATCTCCAGTCGCTACACTCGTCGGGTGAAATCAGGTCCCTGCTGGCACCAAAACCATCAACAAACTCCCGCATAGTCTTCTGTTTAAAAGAGGGCACAAGACATTAAACAGAAAGATTGAGGGAAATCAGCCGCATCTGCCGCATCAAGAGGAGACAAAAACCCACCACGTTAAACATTGGATCGCCATTCTACCACCACAGAGGTGAGGCGTGACTGCGGCCGTTTAGCTGGCGGCCGCCATGTTTCTCCGCTGATGATCGGGGCAGTTCATGAGCATATCTGAGCAACAGGACGTAAGCAATATCGATGTCCAGTCATGTTTTATCAGTAGGAGAAAACTCCATCTTGGCACAAGGCCTCCCCTTCGTATCAACTACACCACCGGATTCTTTCAACATGTAGCTGGAATTACAGCAATCTTTTCGCAAAAACAAACAAACTACTAAGCATCTCACTGCTACAGGCTTTGAACCACCTTCCACATTCACTCTGACTGCATACCTGATGAGCCAGAAAATACTTGCCTCTGAACAAATCGTTCTCACTGAAGTCATGGCCCTTAGGGATAAAAGCAAGTATATCCATCACAACTTAACCAAGGAAGAAAAGCATGCCTTGGTATCCTTGCAAAATAACTCCGAAATTGTAATTACATCCACAGATAAGGGAGGCTCAGTAGTGGTGCAGAACATAGTGGATTATGTTGCAGAGATATAACGACAACTGGATTGTCAGGACAGTTACACTAGAATTAATAAAGACCCCACCAAGGCAACACAAGAAATCATCCATCAGCTCACACTGTATGGCCTGGAGGATGGATACTTGAGCGAGCCTGAGTACAACTTTCTCAACAAAAAACAGCCTAGAACGCTGACAATCTATATCCTCCCTAAAGTACACAAGAACTTGACACATCCCCCAGGAAGACTGATTACATATGGATGCGGCTCCATCCTAGAACCACTCAATCAATTCATTGACTAATTTCTACAACCATGGGTCACAGAAACCAGATCCTATGTGTGAGACATAATGCACATCATACATATCTTAGAGAACCAGCCGTTTGACCCAGCAATACAGCTTTTAGTAACTCTGGATGTGACCTCGCTATATACCAGCATTCCACAAGATCTAGCAATTTCCTGCATACATGAGGTATTGGATCAAAGACCGACCCCACAATGTATACCCACTGAGTTCCCGGTGAGCCTTCTAGAGATAGCAATGAGGCGCAATTTCTTCATTTTTCAAAATACTTTCTACCTCCAGTGCAAAGGAGTAGCCATGGGAGCCGGTGTTGCCCCAAGTCTGGCGAACCTGTTCATGGATCCGCAGAAACAGAGTCTTACTGGAGACGGGGGATGAAGGAGAATACCTACTACAGCTGGCGAAAGCCATTTTCTTAAGAACTCTGAAGCCACATTTTGGCTTTATCTACCGACTAAAATACTACCTAAAGAACGTCCCCAACAGAAACCCATTGCGGTTTGGAATGATCACCGCATAATATATACGACCGCTTTACTCAGGAATGAGCCTTGAGAAAGTCATGGGTTACATTCCCAATACGATGAAACACGTGTTGGCTGTGAAATTCCAGGAATAAAACTTCAAAAGAATCTACCGGACCCTATGAACAGGAATAATTTATGAATGCAAGATTGATGAATGATGGAAACACTGATATACTGAAAAGAGACATTAATATACTACGTATGCTAGGGAGCGTTTTTGCTTATGTGTAGGCCTTTGCCAAACTTAAAGAGGGTTGTGGTTCTCTATACCCTATAGCACCGTTTAAATAACTGAACCTTCCATACTAAGTGTGATATTCTGACTGGCGCCATAAAACCTAAAACAATACCACTAGTCGAGCATTCCTGTTCATGGATCAATTTGAAGATAGGAATGGCAAATCGTTTGAAACAGACAGGAGGAACATGGCAGCGGACGGACTCCTGTTGCGGGAGCTCCGGGAGCAGCGAGGCACACACTATCGATATGCGGGATTTCTAGAAGCGGACTACAGCAGATTGCCCGGTAAGGACGTGGCGCCTTATTAGCTTTCGTTTGAGTACACTATTCTTAATACTGTGTTTGTTTTCCTACCGGTGGATGTCCTGTTTGAATCTGTGAGCTGGGAGCCAGTCTCTTCGTTTTCTCCTGCGGTAGCTGAGGCAGCGGCAGCTGAGGCTCTTATGGGTCTGGGGGTGGAGCCAACTGCTTACGGGGGCTACGGTGGTTATCGGACTAGGTCTGGATACGGATTAAGGCGACAGCTGTGAAAGTGAGTTTTCGGGGGTTGGAAGGAGCAGGCCACGGGACTCTATGACGAGCGATTTATGTGTTGAGTACTACGGTAACACAGCATTACTACGGCCCCTACTGTGATCTGGTAAAATGGATGCTGGCTGGGAGTGAGTGGTATTACATGGATTCTGACTCCACTGCCCCTGAATTGACATCTATCTCTGATGCTGTGGTTAGGGGAACAGCAACAGTGCAGGGGTTCAGGAGTGACTTTGACTCCCTAGAAAAGCTGTGTTCTGTGGGGAGTTGTGGGGGGAGAGTGCCTGTACTGGGTCTCCACGGGGGTCAGTCTCTCCTGTAAAAAATCTGTACAAGTTGCGCTTCCAGTCTGAGCCTGAGTCCAAAAGTGGTCCACAGAGTGTACGGGAGGGGTGGTCCCCACGACTCCACGAAAAAGGAAGGCTACCAGATTAGGGGGCATTAAGAAGCCAAAGGTGCCTAAAGCAACCCGCCCACCAATAAAAACTACACCCTCACTTAAATCTTACTTCAAAATTATGGAGCAGGCAGTGATTTCTAAGGAGCCGGTCTCAGCCTCACTGCAGAGTCCTCCTTTAATTCTTCTTGAGAACCTCTTTTCTCCTCTCATGAAGATTTCACAATTAGAGAAAGATACTGGTGATGCAATCAGGGATAATCAATTGAAAGCCCCTTCTTGTGACATTTCTCCTGTGCTAAATCAGTCCTGTGTTTCTGCTATCGCTTCTGCTACTATTGACACTGCTGCCGCCACTACCACCACTACCCCTTCTTCACCTGCTCAATCATCCTTGCCAGCACTTTCACCTATTGCAGTAAGCAAATTTGATTCAGCAGCAAGAAAGGAAGTAAACAAAGGTCTGGCAATGCAGGTTTCGGGGGGGGGGGAGAACAGATAGTAGCCAGTCGCAGCTTGAGTCCTTGCTTCAGTCCCTGAGGGGTGATCTGCTCTCTAAGTTTTAAATATCGGAGGCAAAATAGAAGGGGATCCATGAGAAGTACGAAGCCCTAGAGTCGAAATTGGATGATATTTGTGCACGAACTGGGATTCTTGAACTTGAAGTTAAATCCCTTTCAGAATCAGTGCAGGGGAACACGAAGGATATAAAGGCCTTAAAAGCTCAAAATAGATCTCTACAGACTGACATGGAGAGGCTTGAAATGCAAGCACAGAGAAACAACTTGAGAATCCTTAAAATCCCAGAGGGGGCAGAGAAGGGGGACATTAAGGCATTTGTGTGTAAACTTTTAAGGAAGGGAGTGTTGAAAGACAGGGTAGACATTGATCTTGAGTCAGAGATTCAGAGAGTGCACAGAGATCCCTTTAAGTTGCACCCTGATAGGAAAGCCCCCAGGAAAATATTAGTCAACTTTCAGACACTTGCTCAACTGGTTCAGGTACCCACCCATGATAGGGGACATATACTAGACTTGGTATTTGCAGATAAGAACTTGGTTGTGATAGATAAGGTCGAGGCCCAGGGTTGGACCGATCATTCTATGATTGTCCTGTCCCTCCTTATGCCTGCCCCATGGAGACCCAATAAATCGACCAGCAGGAAGCTGAATCGGCAATGGAGTCGCCTCCTTAAGGAACCGATTCGACCCACACTCCTACCGGGAATCTTTCAGATGGAGGAGAATGTGGATAAGAGCTACGCCTCTCTTTGCCAGCATATTGTATCATCTCTCGATGACCTGGCCCCCTTACGCAAGGTAAGAGACAGGCCCAGGGGCCTAAACGCCTGGTTCAGCGAAGAATTAGGGCACTCCAAACTCCGCTGTAAACAGGTGGAGCGCACTTGGAGGAGAGGATATAGGGAGCAGGATAAGGCAGCTTATAAAGCAGCCTTGCACGAATACAAGGCCCAGTTAAGAGCCGCAAAAGCCAAGTTTTTGGAAGACACTCTGGCGAAGGCCTCTAACAAATCTCAGACCCTGTTCAGACTGGTCAAGACTTTGTCTGACCCGCCTTGCATGGCGTCTACTATCCCGGCCTCACAGGCACTGTGCGACTCGCTGGCCCTTGCATTTGAGGAGAAAATCAGGACTATCCTGACTGGACTGAAAAATTCCGAACAATCTGTAACAACCGCAGTCTCTCCTTTGGACCCGTCCGACAACATGGACTCCAATTGGGTACCTAACAAGGAAGGTATGCCTCAGCTGTCCAGCTTTCCCGTTCCCTCATTAGAGGAATTTGTTATCCTGGCAAGCAGTGTATCGTCAGGATCACCGCTGGACCCCATGCCTCACAAGATCTGGAAGGCCTTTCAAGATGAGCTTTTCCCTCCGCTGCATTCCATCTGCTGTCAATCGTTGACCACAGCGTCAGTTCCAGACAGCTGGAAGTTGGCCATTGTAACACCTCTGTTGAAAAAGGCTTCTCTGGACCCTCTCTGTGCGGCCAATTATAGGCCAATCTCGCTATTACCATTTGCGATAAAAGTCCTTGAAAGATGGGTCACAAGAGCCTTATCCAACTTCCTAGAAACAAATCTGTGTCTGGATGCTGTACAATATGGCTTTAGGCCAGCGCACGGCACCGAGACGGCCTTGGTCACCGTGTTGGACGATCTGCGAACGCGAGTCGACAAGGGCAAGTCTGCATTCTTGGTGCTACTTGACATGTCGGCCGCGTTCGACACGGTGGACCATGAAGTTCTACTTGGCCGTCTTCGGAGTGCGGGAGTGTGCGGCCTGGCCCTAGACTGGCTCACGTCCTATTTGGACAACCGACAACAAGCCGTGGCATTACCACCTTTTCGATCAGCCACTAGGCGGGTGAAACAGGGAGTCCCTCAAGGATCGGCAATTAGCCCGATCCTATTTAACATATATCTCCGTCCCTTGATAGCACTGATAAAGTCATTCGGCATATCTGTTGTCAACTACGCCGATGACACTCAGTTGATTTTTTCATTTGAGGGTTCAGAGTCCATTTCAAGGGATGTCTTTCACCGTTGTATGGCAGCCACAGCAGCATGGCTGCGAGCCAATGCGTTGCAATTCAACGGATCAAAAACGGAGGTACTCCACTGCTCCTTGGACCGAACTCCCCGTACACTACCGGCAGATTTCTGGCCAGTGTCCATCCCGGGATCGGTGGAGGCGGCAGAGTCAGCTCGCAACCTGGGAGTTCTATTCGAACCCAATTTGCAGCTTGATGCCTCCGTAAACAAAACGGCAGCAACATGCATGGGTCTGCTCCGTGCTCTACGGAAAATCCTGCCACTTCTTCCACGGGGCTCCAGAGCTGAGGTAGTGCGTAGTTCCATTCTCAGCAGGATTGACTATTGTAACGCACTACTTCTGGGTGCCCCGAAGATTCTGATCCTAAAGCTCCAAAGGATACAGAATATGGCCGCTAAACTGGCCTTGTCTCGACCACGGTCCGCCTCTTCATCGGCAGCTTTGGCCGATCTACACTGGCTTCCAGTCCAGCAGAGAATTGCGTTTAAGGCTCTCTGCCTTGTCTTTAGGGCCCTGCATGGACTGGGACCAATACCTCTTCAGACTCTCTTCCTCTGGTATCAGGCAGCCAGACCTCTAAGATAATCTTCGGCGTTCTTGGTAAAAGTCCCTAAAATTAATAGAACGAGAATGGGTGGTCGCGCTTTCAGTTTTGCGGCTGCCACGCTGTGGAACACTCTCCGCCTGGCATTAAGGAGCTGCCCTGATCTGCTCACTTTCAAAAAGAGCCTCAAAACGTACATGTTTCCCAGAGTAATGTAGCTGTTTTAATAGATGCACGGTTCGGTCTCAGCGCCAGGATACCCTTGGGGGTGACAGTTGCGCTTAATAAGCAATAAATACATACATACATACATACAGACATATATGGTCAAAGAACTGATCCTGGGGAGAGTCTTGACTGAGACGGCACTGCATTATGACTCTGGGTTTTATCAAATTCGCTCCGATCTTAGAAAGAGAACAGCGCAAAGGCAGTGGGAGCTGGGCTCTAGAATGCCAGAATTGAGGAGTTTGGGGTCACAGGTTCAAATGAAATTTCCCGCATTGCTGAAGTAATGTGGAAAAATAAAATGCACAACCTTAGCTCCCCCGAAGATGTAGATGCTCTTTTGGCACAGATGAGGGGGTAGTTATAATGGTTTAAGGATATGGTGTGCTCCTTTCTAGACATGGATTGAATACCGGGGAAAATGCAACTTAATAAATTGGAGTTAAAAAAAATTCACATAGACAGTGTGGGGATCACGCCCGTGGGTATTAGTTAGATTCTTATTTTTGAATGGGTAAGGTGCCTTCCCTGCTTCGGGGTGGGGGTCCCAAATAGGCGGTTTCTTTTTATCACCAAGGGATGAAAGGGGTGTTCCTCATGGAAGGGCGAGGGAGGGGTGCACAGGTTGGTAGGAGCAAGGGGGGGAACAGAAAAATGTGTCCTCATACGAGTAAAAGTAGATCATGTTAGCTCAAGTTGGGAGGTTTTTGGGTTTAAATATGAGTTGGTCGAAGAAAATTAAATTCCTCACCCGGAATGTTAATGGTTTAAGGAATAGTAGGAAGATGTCCTGGGTCTGCAAGTTTCTAAAGAATAGTGAGGCTCATATCTGCCTGTTGCAGGAAACCCATCTAGAGGCCCATGAATGCAAACAGGGGTTCAGTAAACTTAGATGGGCTCAGGATGCGCTATGCTCTAAACAAAGGGGCTGCACTAGAGGGGCAGCACTGATCATAAGAGGCAATATGGGGATTAGGGTTGACAAACTAGGTACAGATCAGTCAGGGAGGTGGCTGGTGGCCACCCTGACAATCTGTGGTTCCTCGATAGTTTGTGTTGCCTATTACGGGCCAAATGAAGATAACTCGGGCCTCTCTTAAATTTAGAGGCCATCTTGCTAAATTCATCTGCTCCAGTCATAATCGGAGGTGATTTTAATCTAGTGTTTGATAGTCAGTTAGACCGGACTTCTAAAGCTAATACACTATGCCACCCAGAACATTTTCTGTGCTCAAAAATGTCATCAAGGAGTTTAATCTGATAGACATTTGGAGGGTTAAGAATGGTAACATAAGGGAATTTTCCTCCTATAGCCAAAAATACAAACACCATTCAAGAATAGACTATTTTTTGGTGGATCAGAGTATATTTTTAGAGCTCGAGTCTATAGCCTATATCCCGGCGACCCTATCAGATCATTCTGCTGTTGAGCTGGTACTTAATGTTAAGCACAAAGAGCTACAGAAGAGGTGGACTCTGGATAGGACCCTGCTAATAAATGAGGGGGTGAGGTCTGAGCTTGAAGTAAAAACAGAAGAATTTTCCAGGCTTAACACAGATACTGCTAGAGACCAAATAGTGTGGGAGACCTTTAAAGCCTACTTGAGGGGACTATTAGGCTCTGCAATGATCAATAAAAGAAAATCCATGAAAGAGGCTGAAGCTGATAGACTCAATAGGAAAAGGAGGCTGAGTCACAGTAGGCAGTCCTGACATCTCAGAACCTTATGCCGCAGTTGGAGAGTGAGTTGGCGCTTCTTCAGGCAGATTTTCAGGCCAATATAGCTAGGATCCTGAAGGATAGATGGGATGCCAGGAAATTACAACATTTTGCCTATGGCGAAAAGTGTGTTTCCATCTTGGCATGGTAGTCAAGGGCAGATAGGGTCAGAAACCATGTAAAGAACCTGGTACAAAGAGGGCCAGTTGCCCTGTTACATGATGACAACAGGATTAGAGAGGAGGCAAGATCATTTATGCTTAATTTGTATGAGGAAGATACTGACTTTTGACCGGAGGAATTTAGGGAGTAGTTAAATTTAACGGACCTCCCTCAGTTGTCTGAAGCTGATAGGCTGTTCCTGTGTACCAGTATATCCGAGGGTGAAATTAGGGAACAACTTAAAAAAATGAGTAGGGGTAAAGCAGCCGGCCTGGATGGACTCCCAATAGAGGTCTATCTTGGGCTATTAGACAAGGTGGTGCCGGTTTTAGGAACCCTGTTTAATAAAATATACTTGCAGGGAGAATGCACCCCCTCGTCATGGTCTGAAGCGACGGTGTCCTTGATCCTTAAACAGAATAGGGACCCGCAGAAAATCGATGCATATAGACCAATTTCACTGCTAAATTCGGATCATAAGATCTTTGCTGGGGTATTGGCAGCAAGGATGGCGAAAATTATTAAGAACATTCTAAGGTTTTATACCTTTGTCTTCCAGGTTTTATACCTGGAAGACAGCTAAACGAGCTCATCTTTCTAGCCAATGGGGTAATAGATGTTGCAATAGATAAAAGTTGCCTCTTACTATAGTTGCAATTGATGCTGCTAAGGCGTTTGATCAGGTGAATTGGTTGTATCTTTGGGAGACTTTGCAAAACTTTGGTTTTCTCATAAATTTCGTGGAGGCTGTCAAATCCCTTTACTTTAAACCTCGAGCAAAAGTTCTTGTTAATGGTGCCCTGACAGAATGGTTCAGTATTTTAAGAGGCATGAGGCAGGGGTGTCCTTTGTCACCGTTAATATTTAATCTATATGTTGAACCTTTCGTATGCTCCCTTAGAGCGGATTCCCTCATTAGGCCTTTTAAAATCGGAGATCTGGAGCTCAAGTTGGCTCTTTATGCCGACGACCTCCTTATGTATACCTCAAATCCCGCAGAAGCCATACCCAAGCTGAGAAATTTGGTAAAGTCTTGGGGGATAAAATCAATAAAGAAAAAAATGAAATAATGGGATGGAACTGCGAATACAATAAAGGGGGCGAAGCGTCAAATGAGATACCTTGGGATACACCTAGCCCAGAAGCTGGTAGATACATCAAAAACTAGCTGTAAGAAGGTATCTAAAGAGGTTGGCAGCCTTTTGCAGTGCTGGGTGAATCTCCCCTTAAACATCTACGTGAGGGTCAACCTCGTCAAAATGATAATTTTGCCTAAATTAACCTTTTTGTTTAATTCAATCCCTCTATCCATAAGCACTAAGGACATCGCTATACTTCAAGGCAAAATTGGGTCTTTTATATGGGCCACAAAAACCCCGAGAATTGCCTGGAAAAAGCTCAGGAGAGGGTTAAAGCTCAGGGGACTTACCTTACACGACCTACTTTCCTATTACCATGCTTTCCATTTTAAGAATTTTAGAATCCTGGCTAATAAAATGGATTCTTCCTCTCTTGGTCTACTATTTCAGGTCATGCTACATGAGTTCTTTCTCTACAAATTTGGTGATCCAAAGTTTTACAAGAAGGTCAGACTTAAGACTCTGTGAGCAGAACTAAACAACTGGATGCACATTAGAAGAGCTCTGAAAATCCTGTACTATACTGCACAGGCCCCAATTTGGGGCTTCCCCGGTACCCCCGAATGCCTTCAGGATCAACTTTGTCAACCACTTAGATTAGCCGGTATCAGACTTTGGGGAGATCTTTGGAAGGATTCACAACTGATTAGCAGGGAGTCAATCTCAAGTCTGACTTGCGGGACACTGACAAGATTTAAGTTCTACCAGTTATCCGCATGGTGGGCAACGCAGGCGTGAGACAATTGTGATGCAAGTCCGATATTCGATTCAGTTTCCAGAATGGGTACATGGAAACGCAAAGTTTAATTTTGGTACTGGGCCTTTTTGGAAGCTGGGGATGGCATGGAATTGGAGGTTGGGAAACTCTGGGGCAGTGTTTTTGTAGGGGGGGTGGAGGGAATGTGGAAACTTTGGTGTGACTCTTTCATTATGTTGCAGGCAGTGGTAAAACCAGCTACACTCAGGAGGAATCGTCTTTTTACTGCCTACAGAGTTTACTGGACTCCTGGGAAACTGTCTAAAGTAACCAGGAGGGTCTATAATTGCCCCAGATGTAAGTACCCAGCCGCAGATGACTTGCACATGTTTATGGATTGCCCGAGAATCCTGCTCTTCTGGACCGAGGTATGTGGTTTTCTTGAGGATGTGTTGCTCCAGCGGATCGAAGCTAACCCAAGGTTAATCTTTTGGGGTCTTATGTCGGACTATCGTATGAATGCTCCAGCTGCGAGATTTGTGTTCTACGTAATAATTATTGCTAGAAGGGAAATGTGTAGAGCTTGGAAATCTGAAATTCCCCCTTCCTTTGCGGACTGCCTAAAGCAGATTATTCCGACCAGTCAATCAGATGTGGCCTGTGACGAATCTAGTATTTGTAAGATCTGGGCGGCTCTAGTGACCTGGAGGGAGAAGTAAAATCGGTCCGATGATAATGACAGGGAACTGTTGTTCCGGTCCTCCTTAGTAACATACGGTCTTCCAGGTGCTCTGAACAGGAGTGGGACTAGGATACAGTCTTATCTCTAGGAAAATTCTGCTTCCCCTCCATAGGCATTATACAAGGGCGGATATTGAATTTTCCTGTTTGGAAGGTGTGGAGGAATCCCATCTAAAGAGTTCCCGACGGCATGTATGAGGACAA
Source organism: Lissotriton vulgaris (assembly GCF_964263255.1). Lineage (NCBI taxonomy): Eukaryota > Metazoa > Chordata > Amphibia > Caudata > Salamandridae > Lissotriton > Lissotriton vulgaris. The sequence goes on along the minus strand of NC_141697.1, from coordinate 854,124,862 downwards.
AAAAAAAATATATGAAGATAGGAACATCTACAACATCAATACCTCTTCATCAAAACTTCACCATCTGGAAACGCTATATTGACAATGTCATCAGGGTTTGGAAGGGAACTGAACAAAGCCTACTGGACTTCTGTGCTTGGCTTAATGGTAGATCGCCGGATATCCAGTTCACAATGAACTATGACAAGGAATCCATCTGCTTTTAATTAGGTTTCGCCTATAGGAGGGGACCTCTTGTAATTGATTCGCTTTTTTGGCGAAAAACGTGCATGCGTTGCATTGCTTTCAATGGCAACGCATGCACGTTTGGCGATTCCCTTGCAGGAGTGAGCTTTGAAACCATCTCTTTGTAATTAACTTGCAAACAGATGGTGCCATTAGCTCGCTCCCGCAAGGGAAATGCTCTACGAGTCTCTCTCATTTAACTTTGAAACTAAGTATGGCGCCGCTTCACTGACACTGCGCTCAGTTTATTTATATATTTCTTAACTTTAGCACTAAGCAGTGCCCACTTCAAGGACACCGCGCTCAGTGTTAAAGTTAAGAAATATATAAAGAAACCGAGTGCGGAGTCCGTGAAGCGGCGCCGCGCTCAGTTTTAAACTTAAGCATTTGCAAAACAATCGGACCGATTACATTGCAAATGCTTGTTTTACATCTGCCTTCCACTTTGTGACCTTTTTCCGTCTTGCCTCTTCTTCCAAGAAGATTCTAAATCATATTATGACTAGAAAGTTGCTGAAAAGGGACAGGGGTGGAACATTGAAAACAAATCTGCCAGGCTCAGACAAAGGTGCTAGAACTCTGGCATCGCTGGTTCAGGCAGGAAGCGTGTTCCTCAGACCGCTCCATTCTCAAGGCCACAGGGGGGGTGTGGTGATAATGCCCAGCACTTCAGGGATTGGCCACACGCCAGCAGGCTTCCTTTTCTCCGCAGCAGAAAATCATTTTGTGTGCCTATTAGAAAGTGTTACGCTGATCCGTCATGGCAGCTATTGGGGCTGGGAGGGTGGAGGCTGCCCCGGCCCTTACAGCTTCACAAGCTGCCCATTGTCCGGCAACGTAGCAGGGATTCCCCTCTCTCCCCGTGACCAAATTGAACTGAAGAGATAGCCCTGCTTGCAAGCCTACAGGAACGTGCGTCATATGAGGACAACAATGAGCCTCAGTGATCGCAAACTCCTACCATGCTGTGGATTGGCGAGTGCCCTTTCGTGAATTAGGTAAAGTGAAAATAAGGGCACGCTGTTATCGTGTTTGACGTTTGCACAAACACTTTCATTGCCCGCTGCATATCTTAGCTGGTATATTAGAGGGATGGGGTGTTATTAATGATCTGTGCGGGAGAACCAGGTGACGTAAATCCGCCAAAATCAGAATGTCCTATTTGTGACGCAATGCTCCTTCAGACTGCTGGTCAAGGCGATGAGATGCTGACAGGACCCCCCACCGTTGCATTGAAAGAGGGTTCCTACATTTATATGGGTTTTGAAAGTCCTGGCTAGATTTATTACACACATGACGAGCTCACCTTCAGGAGAGAGTGTAGCCTCCTTCACACACCCACCACCCCCTTGCGATGGTGTGTATTTTGACAGAGACTCACGCACCCCTTGCCTGGTTATTGCAATGCTTTAGGGCACATACAACTTCCCTGAGCAAGGTAGGATTCATTGCTTTTGCGCCTCAGAGTCGAACAGCGTGTGCAGCACGTTATGGATTTGCACATGACAGCGACACCCCTACCTTTTGGGAAAAGTGGAACTACAAATACGTCCTCAGGGCACCTTATTAAGGCGTCTGTAGGTAAATGACCCATGGCATCAGCACAAGAGATCCAAAGATTGCCCCAGATAGCTAGAAAAGCTTTCAAAGACAGGGGCATATTATCAACAAGTAGCGATATTTATCGCTAACTAAGCTTAGTGACATTTTTTCTATCGCTGTGCATCGCCGGATTTTATCGCAGAGATAACGTGCTATTAGCAACGTTTATCTCAAATGCGATAACATTTCTGGAGTTAGCGGCGAAATACGTGAATATTGCTGGTAATCCAGCGATACTCAGTCATTATCGCCAATGGGGACTTAGCCAGAATATCCACGTCCCATTGGATATAATGGCTAAGAACTGGTCTGAGCAGGCGTTCGTTTTCAGCGATATTCGCGCTTAGCGCACATTTTTTAATCGCTATGCTTGTGTTGATAATAGGCGATAGCGATGTTAGCGACTGCTTTCAGTGACTAACAGGTTGTGTACGCCCACTTTGCATGTCATTATCAATAAATATCGCTGACATGCAAAGCGGGCCCAAACCACTCGATATCGCATACAAACTGTCGCTAACTTGCTAATAGGGCGATGAAATTATCGCCGCTTTGGGGCCGAAAACGGCAGCTAAAGCGGCAATAATTTCATATCGCCCGCCTTGATAATATGCCCCATAGTTTTGTTGCAAGGGCGGGGGTGCACTCAAAGGACAAAATACTATTTTGCTTGGAGTTCTTATCATTATTGCACTGAAGCAACACTCTTGGAGCTCTGATAGTCCTGACCTTGCACTGAAACCACACCCTTGGAGCTCTGACAATCGTTGCTCTGAAGCTTCCCGTGGCGCCAGGCCCAGCTGGCCCCGGATAGCAAAATATGGCAGAGAGGCGCTGGCAGTAGTCTCCGAATCATGGAGGGGTCCCCCCTTGGTCAGCGCCAGACCTGTCGACAGATAGCAATCTGATACGTATTGAATTGGCTCACAGGGGGAAGGATGCCGAACCTAACGTGGGAAAATCACAGCGTATTTTAGTAACATTGCTTTTGGATGACTACATAACACTAAAGTGAAGCCGCACGTCGGAATAATTAGAGTTTTACTGGCGGCAGCCAGCCAGGCCTCTCTCTGCTCTCTGGAGCGGCTTGAGATGTTTACAAGGAACATGTGTGTAGTGTCTTGGCGTGGACACGTTCTAGTGTTCCGGTGTAATGTAACACACTCTACACCCACCCACCACAGACGTCATGGTGTCACATGACGCTGCCAATAAAAGAGGCCGAGCGGCACGTGCTCGGGACCTTTTCTACCACTCATTCCTGGAGTCCGTGTCCATCCTTGCTGCGCCTAACATGAGGGCCCAGGGCCCATTACTTTCATCATTACAATGGCGACGAGGTCGGTAGTGCAACCCATGCGTGCCACTACCCTACACTGAAGAAAAGGGGGAGAGAGCTGCCCGCCTGAAGGGCATCCCCTGCAGCAAGGTGCAGCGAGCCGAGCAGCCGGTGAGCACGTCGGAGCCCAGCAGCCACCAAGAGGCTAACAGCAAGCCGACCGAAGCCACCCGCGTCAGCCGCCACCAACATGCGCCATCAGGAATGAGCGGACCGCCCAGAGCCCACCTGAGACGGCCGCGGAGCAGTGACCCCCCCGGAGAGGTGTACCGGCCGGGCGGAGGCCGCAACAGTGCATCAGGCCCGTCGGCCGAAGGTGAGCCCCAGGGGCGAAGTGACTGTAAAATAAACTGCCCAATCATAAGCAGGACCAGCGGAGCCTACCCGCGGCCTGCCTGAGTCATCCCCTGCCCCCGCCGCGTGTGTAACGGAAGTGGCGGGGCCCAGAGAAAGCGACGGCGTGAAGGGAAGGCGGCCGGACCCAAAATAACATACTCAACGAGGGGGAGGGAGCGGAGTAGCTAACCGCCTCCGGACCCCCCTCGCAACGTGGTCCAGGCCAGCGGAGTCCACCCGCGACCTGCCAGCGGCACCCCCAGTGAAGGAAGACTCAGCAGTGCCAGCGGAGCCCACCCGCGACCTGCCGACGGCACCCCCAGCGAGGATAGACTCAGCAGCGCCAGCGGAGCCCACCCGCGACCTGCGGGCGGCACCCCCAGCGAGGACAGACTCAACAGCGACAGCGGAGCCCACCTGCGACCTGCCGGTGGCACCCCCAGCGAGGATAGACACTGCAGAGCCGGCGGAGCCCACCCGCGGCCTGCGAGAAGCATGGCGGGTCTCCGCCGCGCAGCGAGTGCTTGTTGAAGCTGCTGCGGCGGGAGACCGGCAAAAGTGGAGCCAGCTGGACCAGAGAACCAAGAGCATTCGAAAAGACAGAGCCGGCGGAGCCCAACCGCGGCCTGCCTCGAGCGCCCCCGCCCAGGGAGGAGTGACCGGAGAGACGCGCTCCCCCGCTGGAGTGAAGCACCAATACCCCCCGCCCGCGTGAGTACTGCCGAGGCGGCCGCGGGCTGGGAGGGGAAGCAAGGGAGGAAAAAGCGTCTGCATGCGGCCAGCGCCGCCAAGATGAGAAGGCGCCCCCCTCCTCGTGTGCTCCGTGTGAGGAGCAGAGTGCAGGGAAGCAGGGGAGAAGTAAACGTCTGCACTTGACCAGCGCCGCCGTTATCAAAAGTGCCCCCTCCTAGTGTGCTCCGTGTGAGGAGCAGAGCGCCGGTAAGCGGTCAACACCGCCAAAGATTAAAGGAGCTCCACCATCAGCAAAACGGAAAGTGTGTCCATTGAACTTCAAAGTGTGCGTCACGCGGAGCCTGCACACCACGGTACTGCCTCGCCATCGTGCCTGCATTCCTACCCCAAAAGTACACAATAACAGGGAAGGGACTCACCAGAAAGGCAGTGTGGGGGCCAGGTTCCTAGCGACTGCTCCAGCTCCAGCCCCCTTCCCTGTGCACTGAAAGAGCGACAACAGTAGAGTTCACCCAGAAGGGAAGACAAGACCCACAAGACAGGCTGCTAACAAATCCAGCAACATTGCCACCCAGTGGCCAAAAGCAAAAGTGCACTTACATCCACCACTACTAAAACAAGCATTGTACAACGCAAGAGAAAGTAGCAGCATTTAGAGGCAACAGACTGAGTAGCGCCCCCAGGGAAAGCATCTGAACTCCCGCAGCAAGAAAGCGCGCTACAACGCAGAAGACACCCACACGCACCAGCAAGGAGTCGGCAGACGCCACTTCCAGAGTGACGTGGGAAGAGGCACCAACGCCTCACCAAGCATCCAAGCAAGGACAAAACGTCTGGAGAAAACGACTGCCAAGCACTGGAGGAACGATCAAGGAAAAGACTGCCGCGATCAGAAGACGGAGAGAGCAGTGACTCCTAGTGGCCACAGGTGTTCACCGCAGCATCAACTACTCCCGCCAACGGTCCGAAGCAGCAAGTACCTGACGCCAGCCAAAGCAGCAAGTACCCAACGGTCCAAAGCAGCAAAGTACTGGACGTCAGCCAAAGCAGCAAGTACCTGAAGCCAGCCAAAGCAGCAAGTACCCAACGGTCCAAAGCAGCAAAGTACTGGACGTCAGCCAAAGCAGCAAGAAATCGACGCCACCCAAAGCTGCAAGTACCAACGACACGCAACAAGTGTCCGAAAGCCTTGAAAAGTACGGGTGCAGATAACGCGCCACGTGGCAAGGCACAGCCCCCACAAGATGGAAGAAGGGCATAGGTAACGCCACAGTGCAGAACAGTTACCGGAGACGACCACTAAGCGTGGCGCCCCCCAGAAGCCGATCCACAGAATGATCGAGTACCAAGTATGACCCGCGACGGGTTCCCAAATCTACACCAGAAAGTGCTAACGCACCGAGTCCGACTGGACGACCGAAGAAGCCTGCCAAAACATCGGCAGAAGTGGACCACCATACGGTCCAGGACGTTCAACCTAGACAAGGTCTATGAACACCATCCTATGAACGTCACCAACAAGAATCTAGAGAAGAGGGTTCGTGACACCAACTCTGGCAGCTGAGGAAGAAGGAGGAAGTGTCCCTGTCGAGGACAAACCAGGAGTACACATGCAGCGGGCGCGCCCTGCATGGAGGAGCCAGGTCAGGAGAGAAGATGCAAGATCGGACCAAGTGATGTCGCGAAACAGGAAGGAGAGGAGTGATCATGTGTGGCACGTCTGCCACCGTGAAACAGAAAGGAAGAAGAGAAAGGAAGAAAAGGAGAGATCCGAGTGGCACGTCTGCCACTGCGAAAAGAAAGGAAGAAGAGGAGAGAGCTGTGTGGCACGTCTGCCACTGTGAAACAGAAAGGAAGAAGAGGAGAGAGCTGTGTGGCACGTCTGCCACTGAGAAAAGAAAGGATGAAGAGGAGAGAGCTGTGTGGCACGTCTGCCACTGAGAAAAGAAAGGAAGAAAAGGAGAGACATGTGGCACCTCTGCCACGGCTAGAGCGGAAGGAAGTATATCCACGTGGCCGTTGCCACAGTTGAAGAATGGAAGGAAGTATACCCACGTGGCAGTTGCCACAGTTAAGAATGGAAGGAAGTAAATCCACGTGGCCATTGCCACAGTTAAGAGTGAAGAAGAAGTCAGTGCAAGTAAGTCCCCACTGTGAGTCCAAGGCCGAAACTGGTACGTAACCATCATTCCACGGCGAACTACAAGAACTCCAACCGCACCCGTACCACGGAAGTCAACAACTGAAAGACTGTGAGGACAAAGGGGCTACCCAGTCGTCTACAGACTGTTTCCATCGAACACCACCAACCGGTGCCAAAGCGGACTAAGGTTCCCCGAAACAGATTGAACTCCATCTGCCAATTCCAAGCAGCGGCGGATAGAAAAGCAAGGCGGAACTGAACACTTCACTGCATCCTGAGATATGTTATTTTCCCCAATGTGTGAATTCTGAAGTTGGGTCTTTTCAATGATTAAAAAGGGGAGTGATGTAGTGTCTTGGCGTGGACATGTTCTAGTGTTCCGGTGTAATGTAACACACTCTACACCCACCCACCACAGACGTCATGGTGTCACATGACGCTGCCAATAAAAGAGGCCGAGTGGTACGTGCTCGGGACCTTTCCTACCACTCATTCCTGGTGTCCGTGTCTATCCTTGCTGCGCCTAACATGAGGGCCCAGGGCCCATAACTTTCATCATTACAATGTGGAGCTCTTCCCCGGCCGAGCCAACTCCTTGAAGATTATCTATCTGTAGCCCTCATCTGTGTGTCAGGAAGAGTGCCAGCGAGAGGTGTCAGCTTGTGATGGGCTGACTGGAAGCCCTCCCTGAGTTAATGCACTTCTACTGCCCCAAGGACCAAAGAGCGATGGATACAGATGCTTCAGCAAGCGCCCTTCCACTCGCCAGCATTCCATTCCATCACCAGCATTCCATTCCATCGTTTGAGCGTGTCTATGTTACTACAGAATTGGATTAATGATTTGCAAATCAGCCGTGATGTCAACCAAAAGCATTGTAGGATTTTGGCCCGACAAGGCCTCGCCAGAGGTGCATTTTGAGCTAAGCTGGGCGTACCTGCAGCTCATGTCTACACATACACCTCTCATGTATGGAGATTTATCAAGACAAACTTGAAGGACACGCATAACCAGCATGAATTCTTCAGGCTAGAATTCTTTTTAATATTCCACACACCTCTCCTATACTTTTGCACTTCAGGGTATCATGATATTGTCAGTATCACTGCAAACACCTTCACATTGATTACATCAAAAATGGAATTAATCCAAAACAGAGATTGAATCAAGCAACCGCTAGATAGAAGCGAATAGCAAATTAGCAATGAAGTTCAGTAAATATGGATTATCAACACCTTCGCTAAATCATAATTCACTCTGTGTTATTGCCTTTTCTCTTTCTCTGTAGGTGCCAGTCATCAAACACTCTCTGCGCGTTTTGTCCACAATACACATGTATACAAGGATCGCATGGTATGACATATGCATGTAGGTGCCTGTTTTAAAAGCACACAAATCCATGAAGAGAGATGCAAACATTTTACATTCTCCCAAACTCGGATGGCACTCATGAAATATATTCAGCTCCGCAATACCGATGTAAACATTTCTTTCCATGATTAGCAAAAAACAAAATATTGTATGACAAAAATGGATGTGTGAGTCTATTTTGTTCAATTTAGTTTGTTTTTGTTTCCCACGGCAGACAATTAACCTCTACCCACCACAGTCAATTGATTTGGTATACACCTTTAGAACAAACTTCTCCTGCCTTTAATTTCTGAAAGCACCAATCAGCAGGTGAACGTTGCCCAGTTAATCTTTGCTGCTTTGCAAGGTCCTCTGCAACATTTTACCAACTTTTTACGGTTTGAGCTAGAGACAAGCTATGTATTGACATTCACAAATCATGTATCAGATAATGGATTAAGTGGCAAGTATTGACAATCCAAATTTTTTAGGGAAAACTCTGCAGCCGCGAAATTACATAATTCCAGTGACCATATTTAAAGTTGCCCAGACCAAAAAGGTAACGTTCAGGAATGTTACCTAGACAGATCTAGGAATTCTTTCCAAGCCCAACCACACCAAGTGACTTAATCAGGAGACACAATTTACCTTAGTCTCCCTGTCAGGCCCATCTACTACTTTGTTGAAGAGATCTAGTTCAACATAACCTTGTTAAATTTCTGAGTCTGAGAGAACTTGTGTTTTAGAGATTATGAAGCCATATTTTCCTCGCTTCCTTGGTGTCCATATTCTTTTCTCCAGTTGTCTATTTTGCATCTTGTTGTGAACCTCAAACAAAAGTCACGAAATCCAGGAAGATTGTTTTAATCTCAAGTTTGGCGTCCATGCCAACAGCTGGCTTTCTACCCAGAGTTGGGCTGGCCTGTCAAGATTTTCCCAACAAGCCATACTTATGGAAAGCCAGAGGAAAATGGAAGTGCCTGTAGCATGTCAGCGTATAACTGGATGGACTCTGCTTGTGTGTTCTAAATGGAACCAACCTCTTGAACAATCACCTCACACTCCAAGAGGCACCTCTAGTGATGAGCAACCTTAGAGAACAAGGGTAAAAAAACTGATGGAGCAGCTATCAGAAACAAGCATTGGCATAGCCAATAGGTCTCGCCTTTGGGATCTTATAAGTGTTTAGCGATGCAACAGTTAATGTTGTTGCAGTAAGGATTTTGTGTTGCATAACTAAATGATTTTAAGGTCCCAAAAGAGAGACCTATTGGTGATGGATAACCGGTTCAGGAGATTTTCTCTAATACCATACTCACCTGGGTCCATAAAAATGTTACACACCTTAAACCGGTAACCTATTTCTCCTGCCTATCAATGATCTTATAAATTATACATGTACACAAGAACTTACCAATTCCTTGTCACTTTTACTTTATTAACACTAGGTGATTGGATCTCGCTGTTAGAATAATTGGTGGTACAAAAGGGGGTGGTGATGGAAGGAGCATCTGAATCAATCAAACACTCACACCCAGTCAAAAGATCTGGGTTTAATCCATCACCGTTCTTTAGCCCACTCTGCCACCCCAGTTCAGACATGGCTATATGCAAATCAGTCTGACCCTGTGCCTCATGGGAACAGTCCAGCCCGAACTGCCAAGCCATGTCTTCCCTGGACCGGAAACAAGCTTCCGAGGACCGGTTTCTGGCATTCCAGCCATGGCAGTTCGGGCTGGACACTTTATCTATGCAATACTTTGTGAGTCAGATACCAGAACACTGCAACTAAAGACTTTTCAAGTACAAAAATAACAATCAAAGTAAAATTATTAAAAACCTTAGCAGAAATACTTTTAAACATTGGTACCTGGGAAGGGTGGAAAAGGGAAACAGTACAAGGACATACCACACAGATTTATATTTACCTAGAATGGTGCGAGAACCAACCCCTGGCCAAGGGCTGGAAAAAGAAGGGCTTCCGACTAATCAGGAGCCAACAGGTCAGGACAGGTGCAGGACAGGACAGGTAAACTCTGCTAAGTGCAACGCCAGCATCTCACCCCTCTCTGCAGCTACTCTATTTCATTTCCTTAGACTTATTTTGAATTTTACGCAATTCCTTCTGCATACTTAGGCTCAGATTTACAAACCCCTGGCGCCTCCTTGCGCTGCCATTGCGTCACTTTTTTTGATGCAACAGGGGTGCAAATAATGCAGCAACTTTACAACGTGATGCATTTAGGGAGATGCGTCACGTTGTAAAGCACTGCGTTACATTATGCCTGTGCCAGGTATAATGTGTGCAGGGTAGGCATTCCCATCCAAAAAGCCACGTAGAACTGGCGCAGTGAAAGTTTGAAGATTTTACTGCGTCACTCTACGCCTTCACTGCGTCAAAATCCCTATGCCTGCTCAGACTAGGCGTAAGGATTGATGCAGGGCATTTAACATGGGCCTTCCTATGTTTTCTGGTGCACTGCTGGAGTTGCGTCACTTTTGTGACAAACTCCAACAATGCATCACTTTTCCTCCAACAGATGCGTCAGAATTTCTGACGCATCTGTAATTCCTTGCGTCATGGTGCATTGTATTGCAAATACAGTGCATCCATGATGGCCCAAAGACATTTGGAGTTGAAGCAAGGAAACTGACGCATCTATGCAGATGGGTCAGTTCCTTGTAAATCTGCCGCACTGTGTTCACGTTCATCACCGTTCCAGCTCAGGGAGAAATCGAGGTGGGCTCATGTTTCTAATCTCCGTCAAACACAGGGGAGTTGCGCAGATCATAAACACCACATCCCATATTCTCTTAGCCTGTGAAATAACCTTACCCAACAATGTTAAGATACTTTATGTTAACTTTGATAATGCGCCTTATGGTACGCACTGCAACGAAAATATTAACGCACTAGCGAAATTTTTAATCACCTATAAGGAGAGTCAAACCACTTTTGTTCATTTAATTTTGCTTGGGGATTTTAATATACATTTGTGTCAGCATAACTGTCAGTACAGGGTGTACTCAGATATGGATTGTCTCCCCCACTCTCATTTTGAACACTCTATAAAGGGGGTTGCGTTAGAAGAACTACTGTCCAATATTGATTTATCTGAGCCTGAGTTTATCGACCCTAATGAACGGGTAGCTACTTACAGTGCAAGAGACGCAAACTCTGTTATTGACTTCATATTTGTGTCCCCAGGTTTGCTACAAAATGTTATTTTTTATAATGCTGTACAAACTACTTTTAGCGACCATAACCTAGTAGTTATGAAATTAAGTAATAAAAATGTAGCGATACTTGCCACAATTACAAAGACTGCCCCCCATATGGATTTATCTGTGCAAGATCAGGGGAGGCGGGTCAAGTGGAGTAAAATTATCCCAGAGGATTTTTTCTCTGAACTTACCGAGATGGTGGGAGATGAAATTAACACCTGTCTGGACCCTCTTAGGTTTGGAGGTGACATTATTACCTCCTTCGAAATTATTTGCAAACAAATAAGCTCGAATCTAACATCTAAGACAAAACACAAGGAGCAAAAACTGCATGGGTGGTTTGACGCAAAATGCTCAAAGGCCCACAGAGACTTATTGACAGCATTAAAAAAGTCACCCCGGGACACCCAAGCAGTGGCCAGACTAAGGAAAAATTATAAATCTATTGTAGAGACACGCAAGAAAGAGATTAAGAACAATGCCTGGGACTCACTCTATGATAGGGCCACCCTGAGGGATAGTTCCAAATTTTGGGAAATCGTAAATACACCCTTGTTCAGTGAGAAGGAAAACTCCCCGCTGGAATTGAATATATCTGAAAAAGATTGGTTGAACCATTTTGAAAAAATATATGGGAGCAATCTCCAGATAGATCCATTTGTACCAACAGTAAGTGAACAATCAGGGCCACCTTTGCGGTTCACCATTAAAGAAGTCCTAAAGGCTATTGAGGACACAACTGCTCATAAGGCTCCGGGCCCAGATGGGGTTCCTGCAGATATGTATAAATCGAACCCTTCCATATGGTCAATTGTCCTCACAAATATTTTCAATATAGCCAGCATCGGTAAAAGTAGATTGCCTACGACCTGGTCACGGTCTATAATAGTCCCTATTTTTAAGAAGGGTCAGAGGGGGGACGCAAGATGTTATAGGCCGATATCATTGTTGGATTCGTCCTTTAAAATACTAGGGAAGGTGATCCTAACTAAAATTGCAACGTGGGAAACCAACAATGACATCTTGTGTGATACACAGTATGGATTTAGATCTGGCAGAGGAACTGAGGACCAGTGCCTCAACTTACACCTAATAGTCAGTAAATACACTATGGCCGCAGGGGGGTCAATCTATCTAGCGGTTATGGACCTGTCCACAGCTTTTGACCTAGTAAATAGGTCAAAGCTGTGGACCATGCTTTTGGATATGGGCCTAGACCAGGCATTGGTGCACTTCCTGGCTGACTTACATAGGGACCTGAAATCGGCCATACGCATGTCACAAGATGGGAAGTGTACGGCTGATTTTAAGTCGGGAGGGGAGTACGACAGGGGTGTATTTTGGCCCCAATGTTATTTTCTTTATATATTAATTCATTAAGTGCAAATTTGGCGGCGGCATCTGTAGACGTCCCGTGCATGGGGGGTACTAAATTACCAGTATTATTATATGCTGACGATACAGTGCTGCTGTCAAGGACCCCCATAGGTTTGCAACGCCTCCTAAACTCCTTTGGGAATTTTATGCAAAACCTGGAACTTGTAATCAATGTGGAGAAATCGCATGTGATGTTTGTGGGGAAAGGAAGGAATAACACCAAGACCCTCTCGTGCAATGGCTCAGTAATATCAAAAGTAAAAATCTTTACATATCTTGGTGTAGTGTTTGATGACCTGGGCAGTTGGGCCCCCCAAGTGGCCAATAAAAGAGTAGCAGTGAAAAAGTCATCGGCTGCAATACTTGGCTTTGCGAAAAGACTGGGTGGGAAACCTCCTGAGGCCATTTTGGCGATATATAGAGCCAAAACTATGGCCATAGCCAGGTATGGGGCAGCAATTTGGGGTTATAAAGATCTATCTCTGATTCAGAGAGAGGAAAATAAATTTCTGCGATCCCTCTTGGGTTTTCCCCAATCCACTTCATCTTTCGCGGTCCATGCAGAGTTGGGTATGGGTTATATTGCGGACATGTTAAACATGGCACCGCTCTTACTATGGATCAGAACTTGGCTTAACCCCAAACTTACCCTGAATCATAAAATTATTAAGGATTGTTTGGGGCGGGATAGAGTGGCTGATATTAAATGGTTGGCATACATCAAAACATCCACTGCACTCCTGGGCCGTCCGGAACTATATTCAAACCCGGAAAATTTGAATAAAGATGATATTAACTGGGTAAAACAAAATTTCATTAGGACCGGAGAAACGGATAGAGAGTCGACTGAGATCTCTAAACCGACAGTAAGATCACATTTTATGCTGATTAACTCAATGTCATTGCAACCGTATCTGACTGTTGTTACACGTCCTTATCATCGTTGGTTGCTAACTAAATTTAGATTTAATCAGGCACACTTTCTGTTGGGTAATTATGAGAACTGGTGCACGCCAATGGAAAATGCACCATGTGAATGTGATAATTTTTCCGATCAGGATTTGATACATTTTATCTTTTTCTGTCCCTTCTTTTCGGAAGGCAGGGTAAAGTATATCAAGCCTCTCTTGAGGGAAATGGGGTTCTTACAGCTGAAACCAGCATTGTTGTTTTTACAATTAATGGAAAATCATCGGGTGATGTTCTGTGTAGCCAATTTTCTGATTGCATCTATCCGTGCTAGACGGAAGAGACTCCATACGAGCCTAGATGGAGTTAATGTAAATGTTTGTCCTATACCTGGTAGTATGAACTAATTTCTAGGCTCTGGTCCAATCCACATAAATTTTTTATAAAGGAATATGAATTTTTTCCTGATAACAGTGTAATTTCTGTGTGCTAGGTCATCCTATATGTATTCGTTAATGAATTTTAAAATGTACAGTATTTTTATAGTTTTGTATGATGCTTTTATGTATTTGTATAGCATACTTTTATGATTTTTATTTAATCGAATAAAGTGTTTTTTGACTTGACTTGACTTGACGTTCATCACCGTAACCAGTCACCTTACTGTGCACAATTCACACTGAATTGGTTCCAACACCTATTAGAAGATCAAGAACCTACAGGTCTATTATCTTAGGTATTTTGCGCTCTCATATAAGCGCTGTTATTAATTTAATTTCCTTAGACTTAATTACACAAAATCATTCTACATTCACACTGAATTGGTTTTAATGCGTACTAGAAGATTAGGCACACATATGCATGATGTTACAACAGATGGTTTACTAACTTAGGCACCTCGCGCTCTCTCACTAGTGCCTGCCTCTTCACCAATTCTTCCCATCACCCTTGCGTCTTAGAAACCATTTTATTTGACGGACCTGTCACTCCTCCTGCTCAAGCCAGTTTTAAACCCTCTGTGTGAGCAACCACAGTTGTTAACACATGGAATCTATGTTAGTCACCGCAAATTTATCGATATTGTCAGCTAGCTAACTAGTAACTCATCAACGCTTGTGTTAAGGGGTCATTGGCATGCATTTATACAGCCTAATATGGGGGCAACATGCATATATAAACAGACATCAAGTCACCCTTTCCCATTAGCTACAGTACTGTGCCGTGCCATTGATGTGATTCATAACCATCAAGGGCCTTGATTCAGTCATTGCTTTAAATTCAACCGAGTAGTGGACCATACCCTGAATATCTCTTTGGTTTTGGGTAGGTCCCCAGTTACCTTACAATGCAGTTTTTTCCCCATATCCAACACACCATTCTAAATCCACCCATTTCAAATTGTACAGGCTGTCCCTTGGTTTGTCTAGTCCTGAGGAAGACCCACTGTGCCTACTAGTCAATCATGCACGTTTCTGGGTCAAAACGTCAACTTACTTGTGATAATACTGACCCTACTCTCTCTACCCCAAGTGATATGGAAATTTTAAATCCCAAGCGGTGTAGAGCTTCATGTACTTAAGGATGGATGTCCTTTTGAATGACTAGTTTCAACAATTCATACAGCACTGTATATATCTTGTTCACATTCAGCACTTTTTTCACCATATCACTTGCGCTGTTGGAACAAACTGTATGTTCATGAACTTTGACAGCCTTCGAATGTCATCGCGACACCACAAAATGTAAAAAATATATGGATTTATCCTTAAATACAAACTTTGATTGATTTATTTTTGGTGTATTTTTATTTTTTTGACTCATTTGGCATTCTCTTCCCTTTCCGTATCATTGATTATTACTGATAGGTTTGAGTATTATTGTTGTTTTTTATTGGGTATTATTCAGTATACCAGGACTCAATTCTGTCCCAAAAGAACCACATTCTCCACATTAATATAGTTATTAAGCTGGCAGACAAAGGGGGTGGGATTGTGTTTTGGATAGTGAAGATTATGACAAGGATGTTATGAGACAGCCTAATAACATCTCCCACTATAGACCAATCGATACCAACCCCACCTTTCAGCTGAGAATGCAGATATTACAACTCACTACAGAAGCCATAGAAGAACAATGGATTTGCAAAAGAGAGTTAGAATGTTTGAACACAGTGAGCCTTAAAATGCCTAACATATATGTGTTGCCCAAAATACATACAAACGCAGACAACCCTCCCGGGAGACCGATCATTTCAGCTTGTGGTTCTCTATTAGAACCAGTGGCCAAATATATAGATAACTTTCTTTCACCATTTGTTAAAAAGACTAAATCCTATGTAAGAATCACTATGGATTTGATTTTGAAAATAGAAAATCTTCCTTTTGAGACAATCAGGCATTTATTGGTTACATTTGAATCATTGTAAACCAATACCCCGCAGAATGAAGCGTTTCAGGTTTTAAAACTTACCCTTGAGCGGAGAGAAAGACCCCATCATGTGCCCACAGATTTTATAGTTGCTTTAGCATCTATATGCTTAAAGAACAATTTCTTTAACATGAAAGACTCCTTATATTTACAAGTTAAAGGAGTAGCTTTGGGGTGTTGTTTTGCCCCTGAAATATTGAACCTTGTCATGTACTGCTTCAAAAATCTATGGCTCTATGGAAATACCAATGTTTTTAAGTCTCATATCATTCATTGGTATCGCTATATAGACAATATCTTTATGGTCTGGGAAGGAGACCATGACACACACGACCTATTTTACAATTTGCTGAACTTGAGGTTGTCAGACCTCAATTTTACAGTTACGAGCAGTAATGTTAAGATTAATTTGCTAGATGTGTAGATCAAAAATAAAAATGGTCTATTAGTAGTTAATCTATACACCAAACCCACAGACCGTAACACTTTGTTACATTTTCTCAAGCTGCCGCCTAGGAGCTCGAAGGAGAATTTGCCCTATGGGCAATTTCTCAGAATTTGAAGAAATTTCACAAACAAGGAAGATTATTTTGAAAATGCAGAAATCTTGAAAAATAAGCTTGTTGATCGAGGGTATCTGCTGAAGTTGGTAAAAACTGCCCGTAAAAGAGCTTGGTACACTCCTAGAGAGGATCTATTGGTGCCTAATAAACAGACACAATTGAATCTTTTGACCTGTGTCTTTACATATAATCCAAAGGCTAACAAAATTAAAAAAGATAATTTAGCAAAATTGGAGATTGGTTAGACATTTGGGAATTCCTAAACCACTGTTTTCCTTCTGAAAAGGAAGAAATTACGACAACAACTGGTTTAAGCGCCATGACTAGCCCAAACAGTGAAAAAATATCTGAGGAGAATGCTTGGACTCCCTCCAGTGGATGGTCACTTTAAATGCAATGGCTGCGCAGCCTGTCAGATGACTGCTGATTCTAAATTCATCATGATCAGGGACCACAAACATGTTCAGAACAATTTTTCAAATTGTAACACCAAAAATGTGATCTACTGCTTGAAGTGCCCTTGTGATCTGTTTTATATAGGTCAAACAAACAAGACAACCAGTAAAGTCTTGCATCCTGCAACATAAGTCGAGGTTAAAATGTTTTATGCAGGGAGCACCACTGGTACAACACTATTAGCATTTGAAACAGAATGAAAAAATGAGATGCGGTGGTCTGTTTTGATAGTAGTACAGAAAGCTAATAATAACAACATGCAGACCCTCCTCAATAGACTAGAGGCTAGGATGATTGAAAAATATCATGCAGCTGTTCATGGTTTGAATGACCACGATGACGTGTGGTCATTGATTTGAAAGAGTTATCAATACATGTGATCCATCTATAGTTCATGTATAATGTCTTAAATCTTGTGATGCAATAGAAACTTTTTTCCCTTTACCTATTATGAACACTGTGAGGTTACTGTGTGGTCTCACAGGATCTGTGTGTGCATAATATTTAATTCTATTGGGAAGTTGAGTATGAATGTTTGTAACAATTCTTTGCAATAATAATTTTTCTTCACTTTGAAAACAAGTATTATGTGTTGGAAAATGGCATGTGTGCCTTACTAACTAAGACTGCATTGTGTACAGAGCTTAGACAATATGTAATATATCTAAGTTGATCCTTTGTATTTGTTTTGAGTTTTTATTTGTACAGCCTTTAGCCATTGATAGATATTGAGAGCATGTTCCGCGGGTGACATTGTATATGACAGGAGCACTGAGTGTACAACGGTCTTTCTTTCTAGTCGTATTTTTGCCTTACCTTCAGTATTCTTTATTATTCTACCTTTTTTATTCAATTTTTCTGGTTAAATGGCGTTACTCACCCCCCCTTTTATTAAAATGCTGGCACGTGATTTTTCTTATAGAGTTTAGTTTGGTAATTATATCATTATAATTAGGGTGAAAAATTCGATCTGGATGGAGCTCCCTTATGGTAGCGTCAGGCCTCCTCCTTTGTTTTAATTGAGTGAGAGTCACAATCACAATGGATGTCTCCAATTGTGATGTGAGGTGCATACGCCTCACAACTGGAGTGGACCACTGTTTTAAAACATGTAGGAATGGTCCGTTCTCCATTTCCAGGTACCTGTTGGAGAGAGCTGTTTAGTCTGTTCTCAGTGTCTACTTTCTGCATCAATTAATATGTAGGCGGGCCTCCCGCGGAGGCATGCATTTGGCATTTTAAGTTGGAAGATGCCCCAGAGAACTCGAGGGACGCCGTTACCGACCGTGTTGTTGTAATTTTAGCACACGGTACAGGATGAACATTTTTTCAGATCTTAGATGTTTGCCAAAGTAAGTGTGCCACATTTTTCTTTATCGATTTTCCTTTAGTGATGGTTTGTTTATTATTTGGAGCATCGGTTCATTTTTCCTCTATGTGTTTATGTTGCAGATTCAATAAAGAGGATATTCACCATACAGAAACTCATTTTTTCTGTGTTATGTGCAGGGACCTAATTAATTATTCTCTCAGAATTGTCCAGGTGAGTTTCTGCCAACACTAGTACTCACATCCCTGCCTTTGGATGGGGTATTATCTGACTTTCTTTTAATTCTTTCATATTAGTGACATGACAGGAGGTATTCTAGAAGAGCACCTACCCTCCTTGTGTGACGTACAACTGAAAACCTTTTGGGCTCACGAGTAATTTGTGAATGAGATCTAGGTCTGTATGCTTGCGCCTTTTTGTTCATATTGGTGATGGAACGTGGTGAATATTGGTTTCTGTTTGTCAGATTGTCATGTGTGGGCTTTTGACTTTGTATCTCTTCCTGGTGTTTTCTCTGAACTTGATCTACCTTCTCAACACATTTTTTCGGTTGGGGTATCACAGTCTTACACCCGAGGTCACCTGGTCTATAAAGGCATGGCTTTGTCAGGCTCTCGTTTGTTTGATGCTTTTAATCATTACTGATATTCAGTGGTATTGATTGGTTCCTACAAGAATTTTTTGTAGGCATTGCCATTCCTTGTCTCCCCCGTCCTCATGGCCAGAATGAATGGGCAGAAACGCGTTGACCTTTCATCATGGAGGAGTCCAAAGATTGTGATTAATTCCTAAAGATTGCGATTACACGTCTCTTGTAACAAGAGGAGGATGGATTAATTTCCTCGATTGTGTAATGGACTACCTCATAGTCTCTTGAATTGCTGTTTTTTAATGACATCCTTTGTTTATTTGTAAAATACACATGCAAAGACAAAGGGTAGGAAGGATTGGTGATGTGTATATCGTTTGCATTTATGTGTATGTATTGTATGTATCTTTGTGTGTGTTCAGAGATATAAAACAGGGACACTCACTTGCTCGTTGTTGGCGGAAATCCCTGTTTCTTCCAGTGAGACTCAGCAGCGCACCAGCCTACCAAGCCCACTCCTCGCCCGTGTGTGACGGGGCATTGACCATCAGAGAGGACCACTACTTGGCAGCGGCGGCAAGGCGGTAAGGGCGTGAGGCTTCAGCGGGGCTGCGAGCGTGCGGGGACTTCAATACCCAGAAGTCCCTGCAAGACCGACGGCTAGCTTCCGGTCCGCTCTCCCTGCTGGCCCGCCCCCCGCCCCTCGAAGGCTCCTTAAAAAGTGTTCCTCACTTTTAGCGTGTGGGACACTCACCTGCTCGTTGTTGGCGGAAATCCCTGGCTCTTCCAGTGAGACTCAGCAGCGCACCAGCCCACCAAGCCCACTCCTCGCCCGTGTGTGACGGGGCATTGACCATCAGAGAGGACCACTACTTGGCAGCGGCGGCAAGGCGGTAAGGGCGTGAGGCTTCAGCGGGGCTGCGAGCGTGCGGGGACTTCAATACCCAGAAGTCCCTGCAAGACCGACGGCTAGCTTCCGGTCTGCTCTCCCTGCTGGCCGGCCCCCCGCCCCTCGAAGGCTCCTTAAAAAGTGTTCCTCACTTTTAGCGTGTGGGACACTCACCTGCTCGTTGTTGGCGGAAATCCCTGGCTCTTCCAGTGAGACTCAGCAGCGCACCAGCCCACCAAGCCCACTCCTCGCCCGTGTGTGACGGGGCATTGACCATCAGAGAGGACCACTACTTGGCAGCGGCGGCAAGGCGGTAAGGGCGTGAGGCTTCAGCGGGGCTGCTAGCGTGCGGGGACTTCAATACCCAGAAGTCCCTGCAAGACCGACGGCTAGCTTCCGGTCCGCTCTCCCTGCTGGCCCGCCCCCCGCCCATTACGCCCCCCATATCATTACATCTTACTCCCGCAGCGCGGGACGCAGCCCGGGCGAAGACTGGGCAAAGACAGGGCCGTTTGAGGCCGTTCGAGGACGGCAGAGGACGGCCCTGGCCCTGAACCCCTGCATCATCGCCTCCTATTTATTGGCAAGGTAGGCGGTACTTTGATTCTCCTCCTCTCTTCCAGCATAGAGTGATCGGCCACCAGTCCTAGTATTTACTCTTTCTGAGGGCCACTTTGTTGTATTTGGCTCCACAGTGCAGATGTCAACCATGCGCAATAGAACCAGAAGTTGCACCAAAAAAGCAATGGCTGTGGCACAAGTGACTGGACCCATAGACCATTTCATTTCACCGGTAAATGAAACCATCGACAAGAGCATTATCCTACTGGAAAAAAGAGTTTCCTTGGATCTTATGAACGCTAAGCGCTCGTCTTTGGGCTCTCTTGCAACCGCAACTTCTCCCTCCCAGCAAGTTTCGAACAATTGTTCCCTACCCCTACCCCTAACTGCTGCTGGCACGTTCACAGTCCCGAACGCTGTCGATTTATCAGTGACTCAATCTGACTCCGACCCGTCTTATGTTGACCTTGAGGCCACTCCAGATCTAGAAGCCTGCCAGCTACCTGATAAGCCAGAATTGAGTGCAGATAGGCAACCTGACACAGGAGCGGCTCCTCCATTGATTGATTCAGGGAGAAGGGCTACTATTTCTACAAAGGTTGTGCCTAAGACCAAGACTAAGGAAAAACCCAAAGCTAAAGCTAGGAATCACAACCTGATTTCGCCCACCCCGAACTTTGCATCAGGCATACCCTGTTGGGTCGAAAATATGGTAATAGATCTAAAATCGGATCTTGAAGCAACAATAGCAGCGCAAATCAAGCCCTTAATCTCTAAACTTGATAGACTAACGTCGCTAATAAATTCGAAATGTGCTAATAAGACGAGCGGGGTAGGGCCCACGCAGCCGCAAGGGTCAAAAGAAGCACCTTCCAAAAATATACCTTGCACCAAGCACATAAAAGATCCATCCATCAAGGCTAATACTCCATTAGCTAGTAAAGCACCAGCTATACAACATTTGACCCAAACAGGGAACAATCCTGCTTTACCCTTACCTACCCCTAACGTGGTGGGCTCTGCTCCAGCATTACAAACATCTACTGGTCTATCTAAAGCAGACATATCACAAGCCAAAGACCCAAATGGGAATTCCACCAACTCAACAGTACCTTCTTCCTTAAACAAGCCTCAAGGTTCTAAGTCAAAGCAGGCGCGCTTTAAGACAATTAGCCTGCCACCGGAAGTCTCCCCCTTTGTGGTTGTTTTGACGGCTGTTCCGCCACTGAAGGAGGGAGTAAAAGAAACCTTCGTAGAGCTAAGAAATAAATGCGCTCAGTGGCTCTAGTTACACAAACCCCTACCTAGCCATATGAGTGGCGAAATTCTCTCTGTACGTAGAGGGGACTGGGTGGGCAGGAATACGAAGACTATAGCAGGCGATGTAATCACAGTTAAATTCAGGGATTTAGGGGCAGCTAGTTATATATGTAACACACCTAACAGCGGACCTGCTACACAAATTAACCCACTCCCCTTGTCCTACTTTTTTCCCATGCCTCCAAGACAAAATTCTCATCGGCCTGTTTTTCCAAATAACAGAGGGTTTATGCGTCCTCTACAACATACCACCTATCAATGGCAGCAACCTCTACATTTTCCACAACCTTCACAGCATACTACTCTTCAGTGGCAACAACCTTTTCAACCTTCACAACCCCTTCATCATCCTACTCAGCAGTGGCAGCAACCCCTTCAGCCTACACAACTTGCTAACCACCAGTGGCAACAGCCGTGGCAAGGATTGCCCCCTCCTTTTGATCCCTTTGTTTCACAGTTTGCCCATCCAAATAGATTTTGTGTGTTAGATGAGGTTGATTGACTTAACCTTTTGGAAACTTCAGCCCTAATCCCTGTTACTAAAAGGGATATGGAGGATGTTCCCTTAGCCATCCCTCATCCTATTTGTCCCGAATCTCCAACAGTGGCAGCTGTTACACCACTATCCCATGCTCCAACTAGGGACTGCGAAGACCTAACTAACCCCAAAACCATTACCAACATTGGAGGTAAACTAACATATGGTGAAATAAAAATTCTTAGCTGGAACCTTGCGGGGATTACTAGGAAATTAGGCTTGCCTGAGTGGAACGTCCTGATTGAAGCCCATAAGATCTGTGTATTCCAGGAGACCTGGAGCACTGAGCCACTGTATCGGGTTGGGTTTGTTACCATCTTTGTACCAGCTGAAAAACCCAAGCAAAGGAAGGGGCGTCCCTCAGGGGGGCTTATCATTTGGGTAAGCATCTCGCTCAACTGTCGAATAACCATCAAGCGGACAGATAACCCAGATATCCTTGGTATTTCTCTATCTGGCCATCGTGGTGAATTAACTTTAGATCTCTACTATGTCTATGCTAGAGGCTCCAAAAATGGGTGTACTTCACCTGTAATATCCGAGCTTGAGGCCCAACTTGGGGATCACAGAGAACCTGATCACATTATAATAGCAGGAGATTTTAACTGCACATATGAGCCACTTCCCCTGGAAGGAATACCTGATCTAGGAGAAGAGGACAGTAGATGGGGTATTCCTACACTCTCTATCCCTCCTATCAAGCGCTGGACTCATAGTGCAATACAGCTAAATGCATTGACTCTAGAGTTCGGACTAAGAGCAGCTAATGGCCGCACATCTTCTGACCGGATGGGTGCCCCAACATTCAACAGAGTTGGTCATTCCTCGAGGATTGACTATATTCTGCTGGACCGGGGGATTTGGAGCTCGGTTATTGATATGGTCATTATACTGAGCATAGAGAGTGACCATAATTCACTTTCTTTATCCATAATGAATCCCTGGTCCTCCCGAGTGCTGTTAGTACCACCGAATCGTCCACAGGGGGTCACTGTCTCCTCTTGCGGAAGACGCCTTAAGTGGAATAAAATCTCGAGCAATGTTGATAAACTCTCCACTATCGAAGAAGTGCTTAAAGTCTCACAAGAAGAAATCAGTTCCATAGACCCACTTATGGCAGCAGATAGGGTATCACCTATATATGAAGCAGCCGTAAAAACAATAGGGGATGTTTTTTGGGTAAAAGGGACCGCAGGGAAAACCTTGCCCCTAAGCAAAACTAAAGGGAGACACGACTGGTACTCTGCATCATGCAGGAAAGCCAAAACACGCCTAATTGAGGCGGTTAAGGGAAAGTCCCAACCACTAATACAGATGGCTAGGCAAGAAAATAAAAGAGCATTGGAGCTAGCTAAAAGGGAGTGGGAAGATGCCTACTGGTCAACTCTCAAAGAAGCTAGCTCTAAAAAAGACTCGAAATGGTTCTGGGATACCATAAGAGCCCGTAATAGACCAGATAGTGATCTGATAACTTGTAATATCCCAAGCCAGGCGTGGGTCGATCATTTCTCTAAACTTTATACCTGTCATGATGATCTTGATGAGGGTGGGGTGGTTTTACCTTTGTTCATTCCAAATTATGCAATCCGGCATAATGACTCTGATTTTACGATCAAGGAAGTGGAATATGCAATAAGCACTATTATTCCACAAAAAGCGGCTGGTCCCGATGGCATTCCTGGTGACCTCCTAAAGTCTGATAGTGCAAAATGGGGTAAATTGATTCACTCCCTCCTAGTTGCCATGTGTAAAGGTGCCCCTATTCCCTCATCGTGGAAAGGGGCCGAGGTGGTCCCTATTTACAAGAAAGGATCGAGGGATGATCCATCTAACTATAGGCCGATCAGCTTGTTAGACATTGGCCAAAAAGTAGTCGGCAAAGTCCTGTTAGTCAGAATTTTAAATTGGGTAGAAGAAAACAAAATTCTTTCTGACTTTCAGGCAGGCTTCAGAGTGGGCACTGGGACGATTGAGCAAGCCTTTAGGCTCATGATGGTGTACTGGAAGGTGGTGGTCATAGGCAAGGGCAGTCTTTATCTCGCGTTTATCGATTTAAAGACTGCCTTTGACCTTGTACCTAGGGAATCACTGTGGAAAGTACTCGCTGACATGGGGTTGCCCCATTATTTGCTGTCCCTACTAGTTAGGTTGCATCAAGATAGCTTTGCCCAAGTCAGGTGGGGCCCCGGAGGGGAGAAAACGGGTAGTATCCCGGTTGAGAGAGGTGTCCGCCAGGGATGTGTTCTAGCTCCCACCCTTTTCTCTCTTTACATCAATGGGGTGGTCGAGCATCTCCTGAAACATCCTTCTGATGAACCATCCCTGGCTGGTGAACGCATACCGACCCTCCTCTTCGCGGATGATACGCTTCTAATTTCTAAATCCCCAATGGGACTTCAGAGACTTTTGGATAATTTTCAATCCTTTTGCACTAAACGAGGTCTGGTAATAAATACAAATAAAACGAAGTACCTTGTGTTGAATCCACCTAAACAACAAGTTCGTTCTCCCACTCTGAACGCCGAGCTCTTGGAAAGGGTAGAGGTCTTTGACTATCTTGGGATACGCCTATCGCACAAAATGGACTGGACTCCACACTTGGACAAAATGTTGATGAGTCACAAAAGGATTACAGGAGCCCTTTTGAAAGAGCAACGATCCTGCACAACAAGGCCTATAGCTACAGTCCTCGAGATTTATTCAGCTAAAGGTGTTAGTTCTGCCCTCTATGGGGCCGAACTTTGGGGTTCATCCACCACTGATGCACTGCAGAGATCTGAAAACAAATTCTGTAGAGCAATTATGTCCCTCCCACAAGGCACCCCTACACTTCCTTTAATGCTGGACTTAGGCTGCTCCCAGATTGATGATGTTGCAAAATTTCGTCCATTACTGCTATGGGCACGTATCTGGCGGGTGGAAGAACTAAGTGGATATGCCAGAGGTCTAGCAGAAATCATGTCATCGCCAAGTTGGCATAAAATCAAATGGCTGAGAGACATGAAGAGCTTACTAATAAAGTTGGGCCAAATTGAATCATGGTCGAATAGAACTTCACCCCCGAAGCTAGTCCTCAAAGAGCTTTACTGGGACTGGATTTGCTCACAAAGGAATTCTAGTACCACCTTGGGCAGGCTCACAGAGGATTTCCTGAGGTTTAAAGATTGTCCTAGACGGGAACTGTACCTTGATGTAATTGGAAAACCCTTTGATAGGGCCTTGTATTTCAGGTTCAGAGTGGGAACTCTTCCCCTTAACTCTTTCACTGCAAGATGGAAATCCCACATGGAAATGTCCGAGTTATGCCCAGCTTGTCTCGCCAAACCGGAGTCATTGGCACATTTCATGTTCGAGTTCAGCGAGTACGCAACTCCAAGGAGGGTCTGGCTTAAAAACGTATGCCGCCAGTTGGGCACTAGGAGTCATGAGGCGGCAATTAGGATACTTATATCCGACAGTAGTGTACCCTATGCTTGTGCCCTAGCCAAATTTCTATCATGGGCCTGGGTTATTCGAGCCAAAAGGCTAAAATCAACTGTTTAATTCTATTTTAAAAAATTTCTTAACTGAATGAATTGTCACTTTTTCTCGATTTAGCAATCTGTAAAAATTCAATTAATTATCTGCTAGCTTTACTTGTGCAGACAATTATTATTGAAACTATTGTCCTTTTCATTTTAATGCACACTGACAAAAAATTCTTTTTTAAATCTACTACTGTTTTCACTTGTACTATATGATCTACTGAGTTGCTTTTATGATAATTGTTTTATCGAAATAAAGCTTTTTGACTTTGACTTTGATAAAACAGATAAATACATGCTTGAACAACCATTTATTGGAGTGCGTATCGTTTTATATAATTAAATTAATTGTAGAGATTGATGACTCATTGCTAGGGATTATTAAAACGTTTCCCCACAGATTTATACATGTATTTGTTCCTCTACATCACTGTTCTTCACAGAGTGTTTCCTTTGCCCAGATGCAGTAGGCGTACTTGGGCAAACCCTATTTTTTTTACCGTAAAGATGACAGAGGCAGTTTCAGAAAAAATGACAGTGATATTTTGTAGGACAAAAGCATGAACAGGGTTCAACTGAGGCCCCACACCCTAATAGGCCCTTTCTACCTACAAACCTGATGTAAATCCCTCCTCAAGACCTACCAACCTAACACCATCACCCGAAACATAAAAAACAGAACTACTAACACAAGCACCATTACACTGACCAATACAACCAGATAAACAATTGTATTGCATAGCCACAGATGTAGACGGCCTCATAAACATTAAAACTATTCCACAGTTGACTTCACTAGGCTCCTAACAACTTTCTCACTCAAACACACATTTAATCTAACTTTTGATTGCACCATTCACAAAGTTAGATTCGCTAAAATCTAACCTGTAGTCACATTTAAAAAAAAACTTTTGAATACCTAACCTAAATCCATATCGCATTTTTATATACAAGTTTATTCTTCTGTTAATAAAAAACAATTTAATAAAAATCACACAACATAGCTAAAACACTTATTAAATGATAAATCCATGTCAGTTTTAATGTGTTTGTTGCCTTATGGAGTGTTTATGTTTGTATTATGTATGAAGTGATTTCATAACAACACCTATTTACCTACACACTTCACACTCATTTGAGACAATTGCATATTAGTGCATTCATGTTCTCCACGAATAATAACAGTACATCAAAGAGTAGGCTTTTAATTGTAATTTTACATTAAATTAAAATATATGTTGTCAAATCTTATATGAAAATAATGTAGTCAATTCTTGGAATGGGGCAAAATTAAAACAATCAGAGTCTTACCCTGTCAATTCTAGGCTTTTCCCTATGGAATGCTGTGTCGATTTTTGGCTGTTTCAGGTACTTTGTATTTAGATCTCCATACCTTTTTTCCACTTAAAGTATCGAAAGTAAACTACTGTTGTTTTGATCCAACATGATGTGGATTCTAAGGGTACTGAGAGTTTGTGGATTCTCCTGGAGGGGATCGAAACGGTAGACACTATATAGGAACATTTAGGTTTTTTAAAACAAATGGGAAAAAGGTGATGTGAGAGAAAGTGTATGTTATGTTCATGAAAATGTAATAAACAAAAGGTTTGCTGTACTAAAATCACCATCATACTATCTTCTCAGAACAATAAGACTTGATCAAAAACCTATTTTTCATTACTTTTTAAAAAGAAGTAGCCAATTTCTCCTATTTGTGTTATTACAAACTGCTTCCAGTTTGTAGTGGAAACAGACGTGAAACCCATAAGTGATGCCGGTAAGCTATACATTTCTGAAAAGTAGACAAAACTCGGAATTCAACAAGGGGTCATTTGTATAGTGCCCTCATGAGTTTCTTAAAAAAACCAACAATTGAAAATAAATTGCATATAATTTGGAAAAAACTGCCATTTGTAACAAAGTATTCATCTGTAACTTCTTGCCACAATAGCAGATTTACAAAAGCAATATACTGTTATATCCACCAGACCCTTTGGGTCACAGGGATATGCAGGGCTTGTAGGTTCTTTAAGTATCGAGGTACTCAGAGCAAGCAACCGAGCTGCACCTTACAATGGCTTCCCATTGTGCACCGACTATATATCAATTCATATGATTAAATATAAAGAGTGAAATTTGAGTATGAAGTACACCTATGCATTGCTGAAATGTAAAGCAGATACTGAGCTTAGGTGCAGTGACTATTTGTACATATCTAAATTTGTGGGGACCCATTCTGGCATGTCAATGTCTTCTTTCTTACTCACTGGCTTACATTTAGAAGGCAGAAATGGAGAGAAATTCAATGGATAATAACAAATGTTTGACTATTGTGTGTTCCCACATATCTCCCAATAGAAATTGTACTTCACATGTGTGGATAGGCCCAGTGTCCGTGACAGAAAAAGGCCCAAAACGCAACATGGACACATCACATTTTTCCACTGAAAACTGACACTTTATTGCAATGTGTATAACTGTGGATTTTGGGCCCTAGCTCAGTGGCACCTACACATTTCTGAAAAGTAGAGACCCAGGTGTGTCCAGGGTTAGGTTCCTTGCATAGCACTCACCAGTTTTCTTACCAGAAGTCCTTGAAAACCTTATACCTTGGCAAAAACACACATTTTCCATACATTTCTGTGAGGAAAATGTCTGGAATCTGCAGGGAACCACACATTCCCCTACCACCCAGTATGTTTCAAAGTCTCCCAATAAAAATGGCACCTCACTTGTGTGGGTAGGCCTAGAGCCTGACACAGTAAAGGGCTCAAAACGCAACATGGACACATCTCATTTTTCCACTGAAAACGAACCCTTTTCTTTCAATTTGGATAGCTGTGCATTTTGGGCGCTAGTTCAGCTAGCACCCAAGGAAATTCAACAAACCTACACATCTTTTCAAATTTAAATACGGATGGAGTCCAGGGTGGGGTGACTTTCTTGACTCTAACCAGGATTTCCTAACAAGAAGCCATTGCAATCCTCAAACTTTGGCTAAAATTAAACATTTTCCTCACATTTCTGTAAGAAAAACTTTTGGAATCTGTGGGAAGCTATACATTTCGTACCACCCAGTGTCCCCCCAAGTCTCCTAATAAAAATGATACCTCAGTTGTCTGTGTAGGTCTAGCACCTGTGGCACATAAGGGTCTAAAGCACAATGTGTTCTTACCCACAATGGCCTGCAAACCTCAAACCTTGTCTAAAATTGTGCATTTTCATTGCATGTTTCAAGGTAACTCCCATTGACCTGTTGGGAATACCAGGACAAACAAAACAAGTGGGGTAGCGCTTTTATCAAAACAAATGTGGGAAGGCTGGATGGAAGGAATTTTGATTCCTTAGCAATCCCAACCAAAAAATTAAACCCCAGAGTTGAATTCTTTCTTGGAGGTTTGTAGGGGTCCAATTCGTAGTTCTAGAATCGGACTTACATGCAG
Source organism: Lissotriton vulgaris (assembly GCF_964263255.1). Taxonomy (NCBI): domain Eukaryota; kingdom Metazoa; phylum Chordata; class Amphibia; order Caudata; family Salamandridae; genus Lissotriton; species Lissotriton vulgaris. The sequence continues at coordinate 854,096,023 of NC_141697.1, read as the reverse complement.
CATTGATGTCCCTCAAAAACTATTAAGATTGCAAATTGGTCTAATGAACAATATCATTCAAATCCCATTATAAATAAACAGTTGGAAGAAGTTGGAAGGAAAAAAATGTCTTTGATTTAGCTCCACACTTTGCAACACCATTAAGGGTAGGCAAATCAGGATGCCCCATTTTAGGGGCAACCGAGGGTTCCGCGCCTCCAAAGGAAGCCAGGCTGCAATTCAGCTTGCTCATTTTGCACTACTGTCATTTCAATGTCCTCCTCTTAAAGGGGCACTTCATCAGAGCTAAAAGTGGATTCATCACCAGAATATTCACTGCCAAAATCTTGCACTTGGTTCTCTGCCTCCTATGCATACAGCCATGTTCAAAGGTAGATTAAAAACTAAAACCAACACCCTGCTAGGCAGTCAGCCTGCGGGCAGCCATAATGCTTACTAATGAAACAATGAAAAAAAGAAAAGACACAAATTAACAACACTTTGTCAAATTTGAACTCAACAAACTTGAGTTGTAACAATCAGTAAATATATCATTGTATAACGATCTAGAAAGAAACTATCATTACGAACCACACAATGAACTTTATACACCAAAAAGATACTGCAATGCCTTTCATGTACAAAAGACAGCCAGATTGAGGATCAACTGCACCTACTGTGCACATACAAAGCAAGCACTAGAGATGTCCCACTAAAAGGACAAATAAACTTACACGTAGCAGGACACATTATAAATATTTCACAAAACCATACGTTATTTTGAAAGACAGCGAATAGAAGCTAGATATGCAAAAATTGTTACAGCAGTAAAGAAACCTCAAGCAGAGAAATAGCACACATTTTAAATACAAATTTCAAAAAGTTTCCTTAGCAAACACATGCAACTGCACAAACTGTGGATCTACCAATGCCAAAACTACATGAAGGTTTCATCAAAAAAGAAAATCAATTATTTTGCACCACAGTAAAAATAAAAATAAATACATTCACAAATACAAATGATAAGAAATAAAACAGTTAACAAAATAAAATATAATGGAGGCCCAGATTTACAAACAAGACGCGGAAAACAGCACAGCAGCAAAAAATGCCAAGCTGCGTTGCGTGACAGGGAGGGAGTAGGAGAGTGCCATATCTACAGAGATATGGCACTCTCCTCGCCTCTCCCAAGCATCAGAGCATCAGTACTGATTTCAGCAGCCTTGCGCCAAGTACACACATTAGCACTTAGCGCTAGAGATCATGCCTGAGTCTGACATAGGTTTTGTACAAGAAGGGTATCCTTCCTGTACAAAACACTATGCTTAAGCACGCTTTAAAACATTTCCTACTTTGTATGTGTGCTGCACAGTGCAGCACACATGCAGTAAGGAAAGAAAGGAAAACAGTTCTCCTCTTAATTTCTCCTTTTAAATGACGTTAACTTTTGGCTCTAAACCCTGCCTACTATTGTTTGTAGATATGGTTTTGAATCAAAAGGCTTGGCTAGTAGCATGGGAATGCCCATGTGCAACCCATGTAACGTCCCCTTGGTGCTAAGTAACGCAAAGCAGTGTGTTACACTGCTTTGCATCACTTTCAGGCTACTTTCCAGCACTAAACAAGTTTTGCACTAGAAAGTAAATTAGGAACAAAATATGTTGTGCTGAATAGCATCACTTTTGTGCTAACCCACCGCAAAATGTTCGTAAATCTACCCTGAAGTCTGCTCCGGGGGACAGTTCAGAATCAAAAGATGCTGATCTACTTCAAAGAGGTAAACAGAACAAAGGCAAAATATTGGCACCACCAGATTGGAGTGTATACTCCGTGCACAAGGAGGTGTACACCTTGCTCACAGAGAATTCTGTCCCAAGTACAAAGGTCTCCGTACCACATGCAGAAGTCTCAATAAACATGTAGGATGACATTACATGTTAAAGGTTGTTGAATTTTACTACATATGTGAGGGGTGAAACACATCTGTATGAATAGTTGTGTAACCTATGTGAATGACTTTGAATTTGTGAAAATATTTACCTGATAAAATGTGTGTAAATATAAAGTGTTATTGTATTAATAACTAGAGAAAAATTAATTTAGCTGCTGAATTTCTATAGTTCAACAATACTGTCTCTGAATAGTATACAATGATAGTACATTATTCCACCATTCATCATTGGCAGGACACTGTCAACCTATAATAATGTAGCAACCAAACTGTCTGCTCATTGGAAAAATTAAGCAGCAGGTTGCTGGAGCTAACCTTTGTTCTGTGCCTGACTCGTTGAACTTGGATTGGGTGTAGTGTAAAATTGGTGTCTACATACAAGCCCTGTTGCATGGTGAGATTGTGCAATACACAATAGGCTACCACTAAGTGCCACACAGCCTCTGGGGAAAACAGTACAACTCCTACTGTATATTCATTACATCTTAAGCTTGGCTTAAGAATGCCAACAGCACATTCAATGATTGCTTGAGTAGGTATATGTACCATTTGTGTCCACACCCGCAGAGGTAAGGAGTACCAGAGACTTTTTCATTGGGTGTCAAAAGTGAGTGAGGAGATAGGAGAGCAAGTGCATGCCTGTGATCATCAGCAAAAAATACATGATATTTCTGAAGATGTGCTTCTATTCTGTTTGTAAAAACAACAGTTGATGGACAGAATGCAGAACAATGTCATACATTCACCCCAGTACAGAGATCTGGGCCCAAATCCATCGTGTTTTTGCACTCCACACCACCCCAGTTCAGACATGGCCATATGCAAATCAGCCTTGACCCTGTACCTCATGGGAACAGTCCAGCCCGAACTGCCAAGCCATGTCTTTCCTGGACCGGAATCAAGCATCCTAGGACCGGTTTCTGGCTATCAGCCGTCTTCAGCCAGGATAGCTTGACTCCAGTGGTGTGGAGAGCATGGGACTCACGTCTGAGCATACCCATCCCACTCGGGGTGACAATTGCAAAAACAACAGTTGATGGACAGAATGCAGAACAATGTCATACATTCACCCCAGTACATAGATCTGGGCTCAAATCCATCGTTTTTTTGCACTCCACACCACCCCAGTTCAGACAGGGCCATATGCAAATCAGCCTTGACCCTGTGCCTCATGGGAACAGTCCAGCCCGAACTGCCAAGCCATGTCTTTCCTGGACCGGAATCAAGCATCCTAGGACCAGTTTCTGGCTATCAGCCGTCTTCAGACAGGGTAGCTTGACTCCAGTGGTGTGGAGAGCATGGGACTCACGTCTGAGCATACCCATCCCACTAAGGGTGACAATTCCAAAAACAACAGTTGATGGACAGAATGCAGAACAATGTCATACATTCACCCCAGTACAGAGATCTGGGCCCAAATCCATCGTTTTTTTGCACTCCACACCACCCCAGTTCAGACATGGCCATATGCAAATCAGCCTTGATCCTGCGCCTCATGGGGACAGTCCAGCCCGAACTGCCAAGCCATGTCTTTCCTGGACCGGAATCAAGCATCCTAGGACCGGTTTCTGGCTATCAGCCATCTTCAGCCAGGATAACTTGACTCCAGTGGTGTAGAGAGCATGGGACTCACGTCTGAGCATACCCATCCCACTCGGGGTGACAATTGCAAAAACAACAGTTGATGGACAGTATGCAGAACAATGTCATACATTCACCCCAGTACAGAGATCTGGGCCCTAATCCATTATTTTTTTGCACTCCACACCACCCCAGTTCAGACATGGCCATATGCAAATAAGCCTTGACCTTGTGCCTCATGGGAACAGTCCAGCCCGAACTGCCAAGCCATGTCTTTCTTGGATCGGAATCAAGCATCTAGGACCGGTTTCTGGCTATCAGCCGAAGTCAGCCAGGATAGCTTGATTCCAGTGGGACTCACGTCTGAGCATACCCATCCCACTCAGGGTGACAATTACAGATCTCTGTACTGGGGTGAATGTATGACATTGTTCTGCATTCTGTCCATCAACTATTGTTTTTGCATTTGTCACCCCGACTGGGATGGGTATGCTCAGACGTGAGTCCCATGCTCTCCACACCACTGGAGTCATGCTATCCTGGCGGAAGACGGCTGATAGCCAGAAACCGGTCCTAGGATGCTTGATTCCGGTCCAGGAAAGACATGGCTTGGCAGTTCAGGCTGGACTGTCCCCATGAGGCACAGGGTCAAGGCTGATTTGCATATGGCCATGACTGAACTGGGGTGATGTGGAGTGCAAAAAAACGATGGATTTAGGCCGGACCTCTGTACTGGGGTGAATGTATGACATTGTTCTGCATTCTGTCCATCAACTATTGTTTTTTCTATTCTATTTGTTGTACATTCCAATATGTGGGTACAGGTCAAGCTATGCAACGGTTCTCATCAGTCGAGGTGCATTCAAAAACCAAAGGCTTTAAACAGGGGTGCGTTCTCGCACCCTTTCCCTTCAACTTTTACACTGTGGATCTGACAACAGCACTTACTGCTTGCAATGCGCATTCTCCCCGAAAAGGAGGAAAAACCACTTCCAATATGTCTTATGCGGACGATGTTGTTCTACCCAGCCATTCTCAAGTTGGCCTACAACGGCTACTCAAAATACTTCATAGATATGCCAACGAGAATTATCTGGAGGTCAACATCGAAAAAAAACAAGAATAAATGGGAAACGGTCCCATTCTTGGTCACTAGGTAAAATTACACTCACCAACTGTGAGGTGTATAAATACCTAGGAGTTATGATCGACAAGGGGGGTCACTTCACGAATCAGCTCGAAGCACTTAAAAGGAAGGGAATGGCGGTTGCGATCACGCTAAGACAACTTAAAACAAAACTTACTGGTCAAACATCTGCTTCACTTGTCAGCATTGCAGAAGCAAAAATTCCATCATCAATTACATATGGCAGTGAGGTTTTGAGAGGCAGGGATGCTCGATTACTGGACACCATTTTGACAAAATCATACAGAGGAATGTTAAATTTACCACCTTATGTGTCGCCAGCCCAGATTCGGCATGAGCTTGGTCTAACGAAGCAACTCCTCGCAATGCGAGGTTCATACATCAAGTGCTGGCACAAAATTAAGAACTTTGCCACAAACACATTGAATCACCAGCTCTGGCAGGAACTGTGCAGCACACCTACCTCACTGGCCAAAACTTCCTTGGAGGAATCGTTATTCATAACGGGATTGGCCAACCTATGGGAAATCCCAAAAACGCATTTGCACTTTAAACGCATCACTAATAAGGTTGTTAAGAAACTCTCCTTTATAGAAGACAAAGCAGAATTTGCACACAGGAGCCACGCATGGATGACTTTATCCAATTATAAATCATTTGGATCACAGGCATACTTTGTATTAGGGTATTCAAGGTAGTCTAAAGAAGCCTTTTTAAAGCATAGGCTAAGAATCCTGCCAGCCATACCACATCTTCCACCATGGCTAAGAAAGAACTACGGGAACGTATGCTGGCTATGTGGCGCTGGAAAGGAAGACATCGAACACATAATATGCTCCTGTGTCAGGCTTAACAAGGAAAGGGTTGACCTGCTAAAAACTAACTTTAACGGACGAGGCATACGCTCATGGAGACAAGCAGTACTTGCATTCTTCAATCCACTGGATCCACAACTGAATGGGAAGCCTTTCAAGTTTTTAGTTCTAGTAGCATCCAAGCAAAAGATGCTTGTTACTACAACCAGCGTACAATTCCTCATAGGCCTACAGCAAAAAGAGTTTGAACATTCTGCATTTTTTACTTACTCACGTGTGCACTGATACCTAAAAACCTTTTTAACAGAGCATTGATTGAAAAGCCTTTTCATCAAAACATTTTATCTGAATGTATTTTGTAATGGTTTTAATTAATCAAAAACAATACATTTTACTTACTAACTTATTTGTAGTACATCATTTATTCGTGCATATAGTCACTCTTAGGGTAAGATGTGTCTATTCTGTTGTAGTGAGAAATGACCACAAGTGAGGAATTTGGTCACTGGTTGAAGGGGGTGGCCCCTGCTCATGCAATTGCACAATCCCCGTCAGGGTGAACTACAAAATTCATAAACTCACCTGTGCTTAAGCCTCTAATAGCTTGGCATAAAAGCAGTCAGGCTTAACTTAGGGGCAATCTGTAAAGTATTTAAACAGCACACAAACAATGCTAAAATGAAAACACAGCACAAGAAAAGAAACACAATGTTGGGAAATAGCCCTTTTCGAAGTGTCACCCCAAATGTTGTTGCCTTACTCCTCCTCTTTTTCTGAAATTTTTCCAGCTTTAGGACTCTGAGCTCTTTTCCACTGCCAACCAGTGCTGAAGTGCATGTGTTCTCTTCTCTAAACATGGTATGATTTGTTCGCATTTGTTTGACATAATTTAATTTACTACTAAACCCCTTCTAAAGTGGTATACCATATGCCCATGGCCTGCTAAGTAAATGCTACTAGTGAACCTATCACACAAATTGTGCCACCCACACAAGTAGCCTTTCAAACCTGTTCCAGGCCTGCCATTGCAGGATTTGTGTGTACAGTTTACTGCCACTTCAATTTGTCATTTAAAAGTATAGGTAGCCCATAGGGCAGGGTTCTGTGTAAGTAAAAGGTAGGACATGTACTGGTAAGTTTTGCATGCCCTGGTAGTGCCAAACACCCATCATTCAGTTTTCACGTCTGTGAGGCCTAGTCCTCTTATAGGCTAGCGTTTGGGATTCCTTAAAACCCTTTTAATCTGTCATTTCTGATCAGATAGGAGTAGCTCCATCGTGTTGTATATCTTTTGAATGGTAATGATACATCCTCCTTAATGCTAAAGTTGGATTTAATACTACTGTTTTAGAAATGCCACTTTTATAAAGTGGACATTTCACTGCTGTTATTGCTCTGTGTGCCTTGCAGCATGTCTCCTATACATGGCTGGGGTGGTTGATAGCTACTATTTGTGCATTCCCTCTAGACAGACCCAAGCACAGGAAGGGTGGGTCTGACAGAGAACTCATCTACACTCTGATAGCTATTCCTGGGCAGGAAGAGGACGAAGGTGCTGACACTTGCACCTGAATACGCAGTGTCCTGTGGCCCATACAAATGGCTGATTACCCCCTACTGAGCCAGGGCTGGAATGAAAGGGGGACCTGTGCACTTCAAGGCTTTGGTATGAAGTTATTCCCACTTTTCAGGCACAACTGAGCATAAGTACTGGGGCTCTGACCCTACCAAGACAGTACACTACTGAACCTGTAAAGAACTGTACCAGGAATAATGACTGTTGTGCTACAAAGATTGCACTTTTGCCTGACTGCTGTTCTGAAGGAACTGTTTTCAGCTTTGCTGAGCAGCCCTGATGCCTGCTGATATCTGCCCTGATTAGGGCAGGGACTGGACCCATCTCAATTGAACCCAGAGTGACTCCAAGGGCTTGCTGGCTTGCTCCCTGTTTCTGAAGTCTCAGTACCATCATCATGTTACTACAACCCTGCTGCTGGACTCTGGACCTTAGAAGTGAGTTCTGCAGCTGATTTACTTAAAAATTGACTCAGTGCAGACTTTGGCTAATCGTAATTGATGCTGCGCCCATGCAACACCCACACAGTGCCGATCTGAGGACATCCCTGCATGGCTTGATGACGATGGGGCACCTAACTCTGAGGTTTGGCTACATCTCAGTGCCTGAATCATGAAGGGGTTTGACGACAACGTGGGACCCACCTGCAAGTTCAATGACAACGTAGCGCCTGCATTGTGAAGGGGTTCGACAATGACGCAGAAGGCTAGTTGATGACGCATTGGCCTGACTGAATGACTCGAACCAACACATTGTGCTCTTGAAGTCGACACTTTCTCCAGTGGGACCTGCGTGAGTCCCATAGCCCTTTTGGTGCTATTGATTTCTATGCACTATTTTTGGTTTATTCTTTAATAATTCATAACTCCGGTTCTGCTTATTAGAGTTTTAATCATTTTGGTCTTAATTTTCTCATAAAAATATCCTCTATTATTCTAAACCTGTGTCGAGTATTTTTGAGATGTTTTAATTGTGTTGCTGTTTTTCTGTGTGCGTTGCATACATACTTTGCACATTGCCTCTTTAGATAAGCCTGGGGGCAGGGTGCAGTGTATCTACCATATGGAGTTAGATATCAATGCCATTTAGAGGTACAGCAAGAGTGAGCTGAGGAAGCTGTGCAGATATAGAGGACTACAAATCCCTGAGGGTGACCCCAGGTTTGAGTATCAGTTTGCCCTTAAAGCTTGGGAGAAGGTTCACAGAATAGAAACTGCACCACAGGAAGATTGTAAAGTAGACTACTTCCCTACTCTAGAGAATTCAGCACCCTGGTTATACCAGACATCCCCATCAGGGACCTGAGAGAGCAGTGGTCCTGAGAAGGAGGGAGAAAAGCAAAAACATAACTGGATACAGTCTCCAGAGGAGAGAGGGGATCCTACAGAGAGAGAGTTCCCTATTGAATTCTATGCAAGAGGCAATGTCTCCTCTCAAACCCTGTCTCCTGAAGAGTTAAAGGGAAGACAGGCTGAGAGGGGCCTCAGGTTTCAAAAGGCCTAGCTGGCTGCAGAGCACAGAAAAAGTGAGGCCGAGAGAGCCCTGACAGAGCATAAGATATTTCTGTGTAATGAACTAAGTCTCAAGGAGTTGGACTTGAAGGCTAAGCAGTGTGCAGAGTCTAGCCAGAAGGTTGCCGGCAGCAGAATTACTGTGCCCAGTGCTGAAGAAAAAGTCCACATACCTAGAGATTTGGTTTCTGATATCAAGGAGGGGTACAACAGAGACAGGTGGTTTGGTTCTATGCATATAAGGTAGCTCTACAGGTGCACTGGATCCCTGAGGAGGATTGGGAAGCTGGCATACATAGTCATATTACTGGTGATGGAAGGGACGCCTTACTGGCCCTAGAGAAGCGGGAAAGCCTGAGGTATCTCACCATGAAGGAGACCCTTTGTCAAGAAGGATGGTTTCACACCTGAAGAGTGCAGGTTGAAATTCAGGGGCAGTCGACAACTGTCTCACCAGTCCTGGGAGGATTTTGTGGGGAACTTTTGCAAGGCGCTGGATGGTTGGGTGAAGAGTAGGATGGTAAACGCTTTTGAGGGGCTGTACAATTTGATTGCTGGAAAGCACATGTTCAGTCACAGTTTTTTTTATAGCTACACGAACACCGGGTTCATTGTAAGTTCTCTAACCCCAGGGAACTTGCAAAGGAGTCAAATGTCTGGGTGACCACCAGAGTGAGAAGGCATTGTTGAGTGATCCTAAGGGGTTTGGCTCAGATTCCCATCAACCAAATGAGAGGAAGGTTCACAGTGACCCAGACAGGTCCCAGTATAATGCGTGGGAGAAAGTGTCCCATGTCTCTTGTAAGAGTAGGATGAGAGGTGGGGAAGGGCAGAGGCACAGGATCCCCTATTTCTAGCTCCAGAGCTTGGACTGTTCCCAGAAGGAGTACAAGCAGGGAAGCCTGATCTGTAGCAAGAGACCATCCACTGATGGGAGCTCTACAGTGTCCGAGAGCTGGGGGGTGGCTGCCACAAGCTGTCTACCAGTTCTGATTTCCAGGGATGCCAATCCACAGCAGATGGTGAAGAGGGCCAAAGGTAGAGGTAGGAGGTTGAAATAGTCCACAGTGGGAGGACCAGTGGGCCAGGGGTTGCCATCTCTGAGATCAGAGCACCCCACGACTGACCCTGTTGATGCCACTTCTGGCCTTGAGGGCTCCATGCACTGTCACAGGGACAGAGGTATGGCGACCTGCACCAGGCAGACTCTTGCACAACACGTGCAGAATGTATTTCCCCTGGGGAGGATAGTTGTAATCCCATTGGAGTCCTGGCTTGCCAAGCACCTGTTCAGCATAAGGGTAACTACCCTGGGTTAAAGGATGTGTTTCAGTATACTACCTTTGAACCCATGGGAGGGAGAGTGGGAAAAGGGTGCAAGTCACCTGGGGTTACCTCTCCTCACTCTGAAAAACTTCAGAGGTCAGCTATCAGTGGCTCCTTTTGGTTGCTGTCCTGGTGGACACGGTGTTCCTTGGGGTGGGGACAGAAGTCAGACCCCAGGGGTGGAATGGGCCACATCACTTTGCTAGCCATAAAGATACTATCTATCTACTGGGATGCATCTGTGAGCAGGTTAAAGTTAGGCGCTGCACAAATGGGTTCCACAGTTGAGTAGAAGGATTCAGCATATGTCAGTTCAGTGGCCCCAGAAAGCAGACACAGAGAGTTCCAACTCGGTTACGAAAGGCATAGAACTGGCAAGTGCCCCTGCAGTAGTGGGCCATTGTCATGCTCTATTGCCCTAAGCAGGGAAGTCCATCAAGGTATTGATTAGTACATCCTGGCTTTAGGATGGAGGGAGGTTGTGTTAGAAAATGGCCCTTTCTGAAGGGTCACTCCAAACTGTTTTCCTTCTTCCTCCACTTTTTCAGATCTTCTTTATGTTGGCTTTAGGACTCTAAGCACTTTACTTCAGCTAAAACCAGTGTTAAAGTTTATGTGCTCTCTTTTCTAAACATTGTACAACAAAACATTGACCAGATAGGTTGTTACTGATTCCTCATATATGAGCGTAGACCAACAATTCCAAGTTTATGTGATTTATTTCACATCATTTGTGACTCATTTAATGCACATGTCGATTAGAACAATCATTAATGTCATAAGGTGAATAGCACAGCATTCAGTGTACCATGCTTATGAGAATATAACACAATTCAACATTACAACAAAAAAACATAAATGATAAACATGTGAAAAGACATAAAAGCCAATGTTTTGTTGTACAATATTTGAGTGGTCCAGGCAGGTTAGTAATAGGACCGAAGCCTCTCTTGTTTTCCCCTCTTTTCTAAACTTGGCATAATTGGTTTACACCTGTTTGGCATTTTAAATGTTCTTGTAAATTCCTTGTAAAAGCAGTCTGCCATATACTCAGGACCAGTCATTTAAATGCCACTAGTGGGCCGGCAGCACTGAGTGTGCCACCCAAACAAGTAGCCTTTCAAACCTGTCTCAGGCCTGCCATCTCAGGGCCTGTGTTTAGTAGACCTTAATTACAAAAGATCAATTGTGGGGTCCTAACATATTTTAAGATTATTGTAAGATCCACACCCAAGTAAATTAGTGGGATCCTGGCATATTTTAGATATTGTAGTAGGATCCTCACCCACAGGTACCACCTGTGGCATGTTTCATCACTGGATCCCCACCCACTACACCTGGTGTGAGTAGATAGGCTCAACACAATTTGTAGGCAGAGCTCTTAACTAGGAATGAGGGGTTATAAGTGCAGATTAAAATTGCCCTCTGAATCCTAATTCTATTTTACTTTTGAGGTCATTTGGCAGAGTTAAAAACAAAGATTATCTGGGCTTTAGATCAGCCCTTTGTTAATGATTGGATAACTGTGCTATCTAACTCACTTTCTTGGCCCTGTTTCATGGCTTTCCTGACCCTGTTTCATGGCTTCCCAACCTATTCTTGTGTTTGTCCCATCAGGGGCACTTTAGTCCCACAGAGTTTTGATTGTGTAATGTATCATTCTACTGCTGACTTCAGATCGTACTTTAAAGTGTACTCGTGGGTCAATCAACTTTCACTTCTTCTCTCTCCCTTCTCCCTTCTCCCTCCTCACCCAACAACCTCTCTTCCGCTCCTTACTTCTGCCCACACAGCATCTGGTTGTTTTAGTTTTGTAAGCCAAGTTCTTTGCCTGTTTACATTAAAGCCAGCCTCACAGGAGGGAGTGTAGGTCTGTGCTCGCTTCATACCAGGTCAGTTTGAGGCCCTAAATAGACTTTGAAGTAACTTCACCAGCGCTGTGGGGTCACACTAGGTCAAGCAGCCATTGCTCCTAAAAGATAAGTGTCACCACTTTGATCACTCTTTCGATATTTTCGCATGGTCAACCACTGCCAAACGTGTGACTTTCTGATTCGATCGAACTCTGTCCACTTCCATGCTCTGATCATCTACGTCACAGCTCTTATTTTCAGCTGGGCTTTTCAAACTTCTATTTTTCAAAGGTTACTAAAAATGGTAATTAGTTACTGACAAATAATTGGTCACATGTTGGTTCCTGGTGAGCTCTGTGCTTGAGAAAACCTTTAGAGTGCTGAGAAACAATGTGTGGTTTCCTGCCAGCCTGTCATTTTTGTGCCCTGTTGTTTTTTCTAGGCGGATTTCCCCAACTTGATTATGTTATTCTTTTCTACAAAAGGGGACATCATCCTGAAAAGCACCAAAAGGCTAAGGGATTGACATACTCTGCAGTACAAACACAGGTTATGCACATCTGCAGCATGAGCTTATCTCCCTGAGATATCTTGCTTCTTTCTCGTCTGACAATCTTGAATTCACAGTCCTTAATAATGCAGTTACATACTTTGCCCACCAAAATCCAATTAACAAAATTAATACAGCATGTTGTGCTTTGCTCAAATAATTTTTTTAAAAACTAGCTGTACCCGGCCACGCGTTGCTGTGGCTCAGTCTGGTTAAATGGAAGAGAAAGAAAAGAGTAAGCACACGTTTCTACTATGTTTAATTTCACAATGCTTGTGGGTATACAATATGTTTTTGTGATTATTGTCTGTATGCGTCCCTTGTAGTTGTTGCGCAGCAAGCAAATCGATAGGGTCTGTTCGGCCTTTCGATTAAAAACACGCGTGTATTCAAATCCCACGTTGTGTATATATAAGCACATGCTAATGTTGCAAAGTGAACCAGCTCCTCCCTCCTCCCTCCACCCAATTCCTGGTCTGCCAGCCTGACACCAACTGTCCATCCTAATCTATGTAGACTATTGTCTCTATGAGTCTTTTCTTAATGTTGCAAAGTGAACCAACTCCTCCCCCTTCCCTCCACCCACTTCCCGGTATGCCATCCTGCTACCAACTGTCCATCCTAATATATGTAGACTATTGTCTCTAAGCGTCCCTTGTATTTGTTGCGCAGCAACCAAATCAATAGGAACTGTTCGGCCTTTTGATTAAAAACACTCGCGTATAGGACACATGCGTATTTGAATCCAATGTTGTGTATATATAAACACGCTCTATGGTTGCAAAGTGAATCAACTCCTCCACCCTCCCTCCACCCACTTCCCTGTCTGCCATCCTGACACCAACTGTCCATCCTAATACATGTAGACTATTGTCTCAATGCGTCCTTTCTTAATGTTGCAAAGTGAACCTACTCCTCCCCACCCCCTCCACCCACTTCCCGGTCTGCCATCCTGACACCAACTGTCCATCCTAATATATGTAGACTATTGTCTCTATGCGTCCATTGTAGTTGTTGCGCAGCAACCAAATCAATAGGGTCTGCTTGGCCTTTCGATTAAAAACACCCACGTATTGGACACACGCGTATTCGAATCCAAAGTTGTGTATATATAAACATGCGCTAAGTCGAATCCAATGTTGTGTCAAAATTTCAAAACAATCGGTGAAGAACTTTTGGAGATTTAAGATTTTGAACAAACGAACATTGACATTTTATGTGTCGGTTCGGGCTTTCGATTAAAAACACGCGCGTATTCGACACGCGCGTATTTCGAATCCAACGTTGTGTATATAAAAACACGCGCGTTTTCGAATCCAACGTTGTGTATATATAAACACGCGCTAATGTTGCAAAGTGAACCAAGTCCTCCCCCCTCCCTCCACCCACTTCCCGGTGTGCCTTCCTGACACCAACTGTTCATCCTAATATATGTAGACTATTGTCTCTATGCATCCTTTCTTAATATTGCAAAGTGAACCAGCTCATCCCCCCTCCCTGCACCCACTTCCCGGTCTGCCATCCTGACACCAACTGTCCATCCTAATATATGTAGACTATTATCTCTATGCGTCCATTGTAATTGTTGCGCAGCAACCAAATCGATAGGGTCTGTTCGGCCTTTCGAGTAAAAACACACGCATATTGGACACGCGCATATTCGAATCCAACGTTGTGTATATATAAACACGTGCTTAATGGAATCCAACATTGTGTGAAAATTTCAAAGCAATCGGTGAAGAACATTCGGACATTTAAGATTTTGAACAAACGAACATTGACATTTTTATGTGTCTGTTCGGGCTTTCGATTAAAAACACGCGTGTATTTGACACACACTTTTGGAGATTTATGATTTTGAACAAACAAACATTTTTATTTATATATAGATAGATAAAGCAAACATGTATTGTCGTCATCATAACATCAATAAACTTTGTGTGGTGTAACGGCCAGAGCTGCCTATTTCTGAGATATTGGAAACTATGTTCGAGTCTCAGCATCAACATCCTGTGATTCTGCGCTAATCACTTAATCTTCTCATGCCTAGCGCACTTTACAATGCAAAGGATTATTATTTATATTTTCACATTAAGACATTATTAAAGGGTGAGGCAAAGAAAGCAAGCAAACCAGTCTCAATGCTTGTGCCAGGTAGAGATTCATTATCAGCAGAGTGCACTGGTTTATTACCATGCCACAGTCAGTGGAGAAAAGGCAAAAGGTGGAAAGGAATTTCTAAGCCTTTGCAAAATTCCCTCATTTATTGAGTGCCATCAATGACACCTATGTGGCATTTTAGCCACCTCAACAGAAGGAACATCTTTTCTACAACAGATACCACTGACACTCCATCAATGTGCAAGCTGTGTGTGATACAAGGAACTGCTTCACTGATGAGTAAACTCCCTTTCCTGGAAGCAAACATGTCAGTACCCTCTTGCACATCAATTGATTTCTAGTGATTTTGGTGATTGGGGCTCATAGATAAGTTATAAAATCTCATACTGGGGCTACATTTGCACTTGGGGTATGGCCTCCCAAACAAAAAAACGGTTAAAACTGCCAGTCTCAGGGTGGCCTTCCCCTAAACATTTTGCCTTCTTCTCTCCATTTTGTTTGCTGAAATTCATTTTTGTTGGCCTTGCGACTCTCTGCTCTTTCCCACTGCTAACTAATGCTAACATGCTTGTGCTCATTCCTCTAATTATGGTAAAATTGGCTTACAACTAACGGGCACATTTGATTTACTTGTCAGTGTCTTTTAGAGTGGTATACCTTATACCCAGGGCCTGTTAAGTGGGTGCTACTAGTGGGCCTGCAGCACTTTTTGTGCCACCCACTTAAGTACCCCTTAAAACATGTCCCAGTCCAGCCATTGCAGCCTGAATGCATTTTTAAAATGCCAATTCGACTTGGCAATACAACCACCTTGCCAAGCCTTAAACTCCCCTTTTATTGCTTATTAGCCATTCTTAAGGTAGCCCAAAGGGCAGGGTGAATGGTAATTCAAAGTTTGGCAATTAACTTTTAAGTCCTGTTAGTGAAAAACTCCTAAATTTGTTTTCACTACTGTAAGGCCTACCTTTCCCATATAACAACATTGTGTTGCCTTATTATGCTAAGATTTGTTTAGGGACAGTTAAGCATATTATGTTTCGTATCTATGAAATTGTAATTAAAAATCGTCTTTAATGGTAACGTTGGGGTTTAAATTACAATTTTGAAAATGCCACTTGTAGAAAGTTGGCCTTTTCCTGCCCATTGCCATTTGGTGCCTGTAGCCTGTCCTAGGGCACTGGACTGAGTGTAGCTGGCAGCTAAACTTTGTGAATTTCTCTCAAACAGTCACACAATAGAGGGATTAGGTGTGCCTGAAAGGGTAATCTACTGTCAAGAATGGGGGCGGAGCTGGGCAAAGCCCCACTTGCAACTGAATAAGCTGTGCTCTGCCTTCACGCAAAGGGCTTGCATTGCATTGCAGCCAGCCTGGAGCCAGGACAGGGGAGTCAGGAAATATCAAGCACTTCAAAAAGAAACCTCTAGAAATTTCCCCTACTTCAAAGAAGGTACCAGTTAAAAAAAGGGCCTTCAGACCCACTCTTCAGTTCACTTTCTGGACTAGTTGAAGACCTCTTGGAGGACTGTCTGCTGCTCTGGCCTGCTGCATACCCCACAAGACTGTTTTTCTGCACCTAGAAAGACTCCTGTGCCTGGAGGCTCCCTGCTGCTTGAGCCCTGATACGTTTTCTGAACCAAGGACTACCAGTGCCTCTAAGGGCTAGTATGCTGGTCTCTTGCTTAGAGCCATAGACATAACCGATTCCCATAATTTTGAACCCATACCGGAACCCAGCCTGAGTGAGTCCTAAACCCCAAGTGGTGCCCCTCCAGTCCTTGACCCTTGGTTGTGGCAGTGCTAAAGGTACCCATATAGCCAAAATCCAAAACTTGGTACTTGGAAAACTTTTGCCAAAAAAACTATTCTGGGAACTTAGAGAAGACTGGTGCCAACCTGCTTGTCTATCCACCCAAGGTGAATTGCCAGTTGGCCTGACTTTGTGGCAGCTCCAGCTACGTTCTTATCCTCAGCTGCAAATCCTGGTCAGCGGTCCTTCATTAAAGGGGTATCCATCCTCCTGGAACTTTTATCAGCTACAGTCTCCTCCTTTGTCCCTCTGAAGATTTTCAATTTCCAAGAAAGTGACTAAGTCCAAACATAAAAATCTTCAACACAACATCGTCCAGTCCCGCCCTGAAGACTAACCTTCCTCCTCAGACACCACCTGCAGCCTTGCCCCTCACAATTTTACCTTCTCAAAAAAAATGTTTTCCATAATTTCTTCTAAGTTCGAAGGTAAGCATCAATGGGGCCCAATCGACTTCTTATGCACAACACACACTTCATTGCAGTCAGATATAATTTTCCACTTTGACCGGTTTCACGCAACTAGATATCCACGGTTGGTGCTTTGATCTTTTAGTGGCTAGTTTTTAGTTAAAACTTTTCAAATTCATTCAGTTTCTACTAACAGAATGTTTGCCATTTTGGTGTCAAATATTTTATTAAACTGTACTTCATTTTTCTAAATTGGTGTGTGTTGGAATGGGTCTCTAGTTGGGCAGAAAAATGCACCATGTCCAAGTAGGGACCACAATCCTTGTCATTGTAAGCTATATACACAGTAAAGGATAACCTGTGTTCACCCTTTGATAGCTTGCCAATCCTTAAACTCCCCTTTTATTAAATATAAGTAATCCCTAAGGTAGGCCCAGGTAGCCCACTGGGCAGGGTGGTGTGTAAGTAAATGATAGAACATGTACTGATTCATTTTGAAACTCCTAGTAGTGTTAAACACCTGCATTTGAATTTTTCCACTGTGGGTTCTCCTCCTCTTACAGGTTAGCATTGAGAATTCCTTCAAGCTTTTTTAAGCTGTAATTTGTGATCCGAAAAGAGTAGCTGCATCATATTGTATATCTTTGTAATGGTATTGATAAATCCTCCTTAATGGTGAAGTTGGATTACACATTACTGATTTAAGGACTGCCACTTGTAGAAAGTGGACATTCCTCTGCTCTTACTGCTCTGTTTGCTTTGAATGGGGTGGGTGACAGCTATTCCTTATGCATTCCCTTTAGGCAGCCACAACCACAGAAAGCCTGGGTGTGACAGAGAATTCATCCACATTCCGATAGCTCTTCTTGGACAGGAAGAGATGAGGAAGTTGACATTTACACCTAAATACGTAGTGTCCTGTTTCCCACACAAAGGGCTGATTACCCCCAAATAGTCTGGAACCAGGGCTAGAAAGAAAGTGGGGCCTGTTCATTTTAAGGGCCTGCTTTGATGTCACCCCCACTTCAAAGGTACACTGGGTATAAGTACTGGGCCTCTGACTCTCCCAAGACAGTACACTACTGGACTCGTAAAGAATACTGCCAGGAGTAAAGACAGCTATGCTTCAAGGATTGCCACTCTGCTTTAGTGCTGATTTGGAAGAACTGATTTTCTGCCTCGTAGTTCTTCCTTTATGCATGCTGATCTCTGCCCTGCTGAGGACAAGGACTGGACGTATCTCACTTGAACGTAGAGTGACTCCAAGGCTTGCTGGCTTGCCCCCTTTTCTGAAGTCTCCTTTAACTCTGCAGCAGCACCTGGACATTGCCATCAGTGAGTCCTGCAGTGCCAAGTGGTGCCAATCTAGTCCTGGAATTTCTGCTGTGCTGATCCATCCAAACCAAAGCATCTGCAACATTGCGATGGACGGAACTGACGCATTTCCCTTCAACACTGACACAGGTTTCGCTTGGAAACATCTATTTGACAGACTGTGCGGCTCAGCGCTGATGGACTGTGTGGCTCGATTATGATGCATCTACTGCATCCAAAAGGGGGTTGTAAACAAAGACTTCATTGACTGCATTGATCAGAATCATTGCCTCACCTGCATGCAGGGGATCAAGGACGACGCCACGCCTTCTCTTCTCCTTGCATCGAGTTTTCAAAGGCAATACTTCCTCCAGCCAAGGTACTTTTTCAGAGGGACCTGTGTGAGTTCTGTAGCTGGCCTGCCCTCCATCACATTCATACTGAACTTTGGATTTACTTACATGATCAAAAGTCATCGGTTGGCGCTTATGGCTCTGAGCACTATAATTTGATTTAATCTTTAAAAATTCATAATTCCGTTTTTACTTATTGGATTTTTGTCATTGTGGCCTTGATTTACTGATAAAATTATAATCTATTTTTCTAACTGGGTGTAAAGTATTTTTGTGGTGTTTTCTATGCATTACTGTGTGTGTGTGTGTGTATGTGTGTGTGTGTTGCAGAAATACTTTACACAATGCCTCTTTAAATGGGCCTGACTGCTCTGTGCCAAGATTAAAAATCGTGAGCACAGGTTAGCTTTTAGTATGTATCTAGCTGACAGTGACATGAGTGGTGGATCCTGCTTGTACAGGGTTTATACTCTGACAACCAGAAACTCAATTTCTAACAGGATTAGAGAGGGCCTACCTTAAGAGTGGTGTATATGTGTAAAAGAGAAATGTTTACACCTGGCCATGTCAAAATTACAGTGTAAACTGCACATACAGACTCTGCAATGGCAGGCCTGAGACATGATAAGATGGCTACTAAAGTTAATGGAATAATGAATGCTACAGGGTTTATTATAGAGTTTTATATAGAGCGAACTTGACCCGAATCGGGTATCAGAGCGCTTTACATAGCACCAGTTGCGTTACATGAGGACACATTTAGGCACGGGTATATGAAGTGATTTGCCCAGAATCACAGGATGTTCAGGGTCGTTGCCGAGACTCAAACCCATTTCCCCAGATTCGATGTCGACGGCCCTAGCCGTTAGGCTAACTCCTCTCGTAGCATTTCATTTACAGGCTCTGGGCAAATGTTGCACACTTTACTGGGACTTATAAGTAAATTAAATATGCCAATTGTGTAGGGGAGAGACTACAAACACTTTACTACTCTTTAGCAGTGGTCAAGTGCACAGGGTCCTACCAACAGCAGAAAAGAGGTCAGACAAATGGAGGTAGGCAGGCAAAAGTTGGAGGAAGACCACCATAAGGATGTATGGTCTAACAGTGTTCTTTTCTGACTTAAAGGGACTTGTGTTGGCCAAAGGCGGCTAAGCATTGCCGTCAGATACATTTTTTGAGTCATTCTTGATGGGGCCTGTATATCAGACTGTCAAATCTTCATTCTATTGTCTAATAGTTTTCATGCATATGTTTCAGAATTTGGATTTACTCACTTTCAAGACACCAATGCCATAGAGATTGTGCACATGGACCATGCAAATCATCTCTACGAGCCTCTTGCTGATATTGGGCGGACTGGCTTCTGTGGTCCTGTCTGAGGCAGTCAAACTGCCGTAGGTCTCATCAGAAGCGGTCGCTCGTACCTCCAGATTATGATGCATTCAAATACATGGCTTTCTGACCTCTGTGGTTCTTCCGACTCAGGAGTTTCAGACCACGCAATTCTCGGAAAGGACCAATGGAGATGATAGGAGAGCTTTCCGTCCTTAGCTTTGTTCACCCTTAGATGGCTGGGTATGCCCAGATGCAGGTCCCTTGCTCACTTTGCCACTGGATTCAAGCTAGCCCGGCTGATGAGGGATGTTACTCAGAAACTAGTCCCAGGATGCTTGTTGCTGGTCCAGGGAAGACCTAGATTGGAAGTTCGGGCTGGACTGTTCCCATGAGGAACAGCTTCAAGGCTAATTTGCATATGCCTGGGTCTGAACTGGGGTGACAAAGTGAGCTAAAGCACGCACGATGATGGAGTTCAGCGTCATGAAACCTTTCTGGTAAACGTGCGTTTTATAAAGCCCCCCAACTTCAACTTCAACTTCAACCCAGATCTGTGACTGGGGGTGAGGGTCTGAAAAGTTTCAGCGCTCCGTCCATCATCTCCTTGTGTTTGCTTCCTAGGAACCGCCCACCCAATTACGATGCGTGTTTTGAATGTGCCATCTGTGGCAGTCCATCCATCTCATCAGAACTGGTGGGAAGCAGACCTATAAGGCCGAAATTCACCTCTACACAGTTTCTGACTTCCTGTGCAGGCATGGAGCCTATTGTGCATGTCGTACCACTATTCTACCTACTTGATTATCTTTGAAATCAAAACCGTTGCAGATGTCACCGCTGGTAAGTGACATACCTACCCATAGACATTGAGGTGACCACAAAGCGATAGTCCACTAATGAGATATTGCTCTGTAGCATGGTGAGCATGAGTAGGGAGGGAATCTCTGCATCAGGTGACAAAGATTTTTAAAAGGAAATACAGGGGAAGGCCCAACATAAAGGAAGGACTAGAAATGTACACATACACATAAATATGAATATACATTTATTGTAAGATCACCACTGCGATATGTGCCACATGGTATGGCAACATAACATGAATGCACACACAACTTCTGTTATCAAAAACTGAGGGTAAAGCAGAGCTTCTGCTCAGCACCATGAAGGAGGTTGTGGCAGCACAGTGTCAGGGTGTAAAGGTATACCTTGACATGTACAACATGAGGAGGCAGGAAGGTGCATGGGAGGAGCAGAGCATCAACAGATGTGTAGCAAGCCATGAAGTGGTTTCATGAATTATAGTGCATAGCATTGTAGTAGAGAAACTATTTTGCACAGACGGCTTCCACTTATCCTCCATTGACCACAGCACTACCAGGAATAGACGGAAAGCTGAGTTTGCAGCAGCAACACCTACCACTGCCCCAGAAGTAATAGCTAAGATATCTGTAACACTACAATCACAAACTGCTCATGTCAGAAATTAACCTAATGCAAATACGTATGTAATGAAACTATACTTGTGTCACCAACATGAATTACAAATAATACCAATTGCCAATAACACATACATCCCCTTGGAGGCTGAAGACCATGGAAAGTATAGGGCATATGAGCCCTGGGTGAAATATCTATTGTGGGGATATATTTGCAACAAGACAGAATGTGACCAGAAGACAGAACAAAATTAGAACACGCTAAAACAACAATTCCACCACTACCTGCTGCCAGTAAGGGTTAAGCTGAAGTTATAATATTGTAACTATTTGTACTTTTTAAATTGCAGCAACTTTTTACCTATTTTAAACCAAAAACTCTTGCACTCTGCCAGCGTATTTAGCACTCACTCTAAAGAAGTGGAACAGCACCTTTGCGCCCTTTGATCCCCCCGGTCCACCGCAGTCATTAGTGGGCTGTTTGTTGTGGAGGGAGATCTCGTGGAATAGAATTAACAAAAAGTTGACTCACTTCCTGGCAGGGCCACACAGAACCGCCATCTTGGAAAAGTAATCGGTCTAGTCTTTCCGCTCCTAACCAAGACCGACGTTATAAGAAGAGGAAATGGCGCCTGCACACCGCCGGCACACCAAAGGCGCGTCTGCGCCCGTCCGAGCCTGGACCGCTCCAAGCGCCTGAACCCCTCGTTCTGTGGCTTCAAAATCCACCAACATCATCAGTTATTCCTGCGAGAAATTATTAGCGCTAAGAAATTGTAATTCCAATAATGCCCCCTATCTCCCCTATCAGGGTAATACTTCTGACCAAGTTAGTTAGTCACCTGATAGTTAGCCACCAGACGGTACCAAACCACCTGAGCACATAGATTCAACTAAGTATTCCCCAACAAACAAAAACAGCACCCATTGCCTATTCCTAAACACTAGATCTCTGGTGAAACATCATTTAGAGTTCCACGATCTTGTTGAAATGCTAAATAAAGATGTAGCATTCATAACATACACATGGGCAGATGACAGTTCCGGTCCTGATATAGTTGCAGCCACACCCCCTGGGTATGCCACATTTAGATCAGATAGGCAATTCAAAAGAGTAGGGGGAACTGGCTATACTTTATCAGTGATGTCACTGGCCAAGACATGAATGATGTCATATGTGATGTCATCAGCAGTGCATTGCGCGGCGTGAGTTATAGTTAACTGAACGAACTATAACGGCTGAATTACTCTGGTTTTGTACGAGTAAAATATCCCAATTAACTATGACAGCCCTGAAACCTGTGTTTTTTTCAGGGAATTTCTAAGGTTTTTTTAAATTCTAATTTTTAAGTATAACGTCCCTGAAACCCATGGGTTTATTTCAGTGAATTTCTAAGGTTTTTTTAAATGCTAATTTCTAACTATAACATCTCTGAAACCTATGGTTTTTCAGTGAATTCAAAAGGTTCTTTTAAATACTAATTTCTAACTATGCCTACAGAGGTAGGACATGTGCAGAAAGAGTAAGAAAGGATCAGAATGAAGTAAAAGAAATGCAGAAAGAGGCAACAGAAGTCCAGAAAGAGGAAGAAAGGTACAGACAGAATCAAGAGATATGCAGAAAGAACCAACAGAGGTGTAGAAAAAGGCCTTGTTGCAAAGTCATCCTGTGCCCTGGGCACCCCCCAAATGTTTACTGACTGGTACTGGGGGTAACTTATTCTGACTGACTCAGGGCTCTGCCTAACCAGGCCCGGAGACAGTGCTGTGATGAAAGACACTTAGTATACAGTGAAAATACCTATATATACTAGGGTACTTTGGGTTGGGTTACCCCTGTGATTAGCATGACCTCCCCTATAAGGACAGGACAGGGGGATTAAATCTACTACTAAGTCCCTAGCATATAATAGGGCATGACAGGTTAGTGGCTGCAGCCCTTTTCTGTACTTGCATGTGTGCACTGCTGAGCCTGAGGTCAGTTTAAAATAGCCCTGTGTGTGCAGAAAGAGACAAGAGAGGTGCAGAATGAAGGAAGAAGGGCGTAGAAAGAGGCAAGAGAGGTACAGAAAGAATCAGGAGAGGTGCAGAAAGAAGCAAGGAAAGTACAGAAAGAAGCAACAGAGGTGCAGAAAGAGGGATGCGGGGTGCAGAAAGAGGCAAGAGAAGTGCAGAAAGAAGCAACAGACGTACAGAAAGAGGGATCATGGGTGCAGAAAGAGGCAAGAGAAGTAGAGAAACTGGCAGAAGAGGTGCAGAAAGAGGGAACAGGGGTGCAGAAAGAGAGAAGAGGGGCACTGAAATAGGCAGGAAAGGTACAGAAATGTGCAAGAGAGGTGCAAAAAGAAGAAAGAACAGTGCTGTAAGAAACAACGGTGGGGCAGAAGGAGGCTAGAGGGGTACATAAAGAAGCAAAAGAAGAACAGAAACAAGCAAAAAAGGTGCAAAAAGAGGCTGGAAGGGTGCAAAAAGAGACAATAGAGCTGCAAAAAGAAGCCAGAGAGGTTCACAAAAAGAGGGAAGCAGGTTACAGAAAGAGGCAAGTGGGTGCAGAAAGAAGCAAGAGAGGTGTAGAAAGAAGCAAAAGAGGTGTATGAGGAGGAATGAGGCATGCAGAAAGAGGCAAGAGGATTGCAGATAGAACTCAGAGACTTGCTTGAAAAAGGAAGAAGGGTGCAGAAAGAGGCACAAGGGGTGCAGAAAGAGGCAACAGAGTTGTAGTAAGAAGCAAGGGAGCTACAGAAAGAAGCAATGAAAGTACAGAAAGAAGCAACAGATTTGTAGAAAGAGAGATGAGGGGTGCAGAAAGAGGCAAGAGAAGTGCCGAAAGAAGCAACAGAGGTAAAGATAGAGGCAAGAGAACTTCAGAAACAGACAGCAGGGGCACATAAACAGGCAGAAGAGGTGCAGAAAGAGGGAACAGGGGTGCAGAAAGAGAGAAGAGGTATGCCAAAAGAGGCAAGAAATGTGCAAGAGAGAACAGTACAGTAAGAAACAACAGAGGTGCAGAAGGAGGCTAGAGGGGTACATAAAGAGGCAAAAGAAAAGCGTAAACAAATACAAGAGATGCAGAAAGAGGCTAGAGGGGTGCAGAAAGAGGCAAGAGAGCTGCAGAAAGAGGCAAGAGAGGTGCACAAAGTAGGAAGCAGGGTGCAAAAAGAGGCATGTGGGGTGTAGAAAGAAGAAAGAGAGGTATAGAAAGAAGCAAGAGAAGTACAGAAAGAAACAGGCATTGTTGCAAAGTCATTCTGTGCCCTGGGCACCCCCAACTTTTTGCTGACTGGTACTGGTGGTAACTTATTCTGATTGACTCAGGGCTCTGCCTAACCAGGCCTGGAGCCAGTGCTATGATGTAAGACACTTAGAATACAGTGAAAATACCTACATATACTAGGGTACTATGGGTTGGGGTACTCATGTGATTAGCATGACCTCCCCTATAAGGACAGGACAGGGGGATTAAAACTACCACTAAGTCCCACGCATATAATAGGGCATGACAGTTTGGAAGCCAGCAGCCCTTTTCTGCACCTGCATGTGTGCACTGCTGAGTTCAGTTTAAAATAGCCCTGTGTGTTCAGAAAGAGACAAGAGAGATGCAGAAAGTGGGAAGAAGGGAGAAGAAAGAGGCAAGAGAGGTACGGAAAGTATCAGGAGAGGTGCAGAAAGAAGCCAGGAAAGTACAGAAAGAAGCAACAGACGTGCAGAAAGAGGGATGAGGGCTGCAGAAAGAGGCAAGAGAAGTGCAGAAAGAAGCAACAGAGGTGCAGAAAGAGGGATGAGGGGTGCAGAGAGAGGCAAGAGAAGTTCATAAAGAGACATCAGTTGTACAGAAACTGGCAGAAGAGGTACAGAAAGAGGGAAAAGGGGCACCGAAAGAGGCAAGAAAGGTGCGGAAATTTGCAGGAGAGGTACAGAAAGAAGCAAGAACAGTGCAGTAAGAAACAAAACAGGTGCAGAAGGAGGCTAGAGGGGTATATAAATATGCAAATGAAGAGCGGAAACAAGCAAAAAAGGTGCAAAAAGAGGCTAGAGGGGTGCAGAAAGAGGCAGAAGAGCTGCAGAAAGAAGCAAGAGAGGTGCACAAAGAGGGAAGCAGGTTGCAGAAAGAAGCAAGAGAAGTACAGAAAGAAGCAAGAGCAGTGCAGAAAGAAGCAAGAGAAGTGCAGCAAGAGGCAAGAGGGGTGCAGAAAGAGGCAAGAGAAATGCAGAAAGAAGCAAAAGAGGTGCAGAAGAAGGAAAGAGGGATGCAGAAAGAGGCAAGAGGAGTGCAGTAAGAACCAAAAGACGTGCTGGAAAAATGAAGAAGGGTGCAGAATGAGGCACAAGGGGTGCAGAAAGAGGTACAAGGGGTGCAGAAAGAGGCAAGAGATTTGCAGAAAGAATCGAGAGAGGTACAGAAAGAAGCAAAGAAAGTACAGAAAGAAGCAACAGAGGTGTAGAAAGAGGGATGAGGGGTGCAGAAAGAGGGAACAGGGGTGCAAAAAGAGAGAAGAGGTATGCCAAAAGAGGCAAGAAATGTGCATGAGAGAACAGTACAGTAGGAAACAACAGAGGTGCAGAAGGAGGCTAGAGGGGTACATAAAGAGGTAAAGGAAGAGCAGAAACAAACAAAAGAGATGCAGAAAGAGGCTAGAGGGGTGCAGAAAGGGGCAAGAGAGCTGCTGAAAGAGGCAGGAGAGGTGCACCAAGTAGGAAGCAGGGTGCAGAAAGTGGCAAGTGGGGTGTAGAAAGAAGCAAGAGAGGTATAGAAAGAAGCAAGAGAAGTACAGAAAGAAACAGGCCTTGTTGCAAAGTCATCCTGTGCCCTGGGTACCCCCCAACTTTTTGCTGACTGGTACTGGTAGTAACTTATTCTGATTGACTCAGGGCTCTGCCTAACCAGGCCTGGAGCCAGTGCTATGATGTAAGACACTTAGAATACAGTGAAAATACCTACATATACTAGGGTTCTATGTGTTGGGGTACTCCTGTGATTAGCATGACCTCCCCTATAAGGACAGGACAGGGGGATTAAAACTACCACTAAGTCCCACGCATATAATAGGACATGACAGTTTGGAAGCCAGCAGCCCTTTTCTGCACTTGCATGTGTGCACTGCTGAGCCTGAGGTCAGTTTAAAATAGCCCTGTGTGTGTAGAAAGAGACAAGAGAGATGCAGAAAGAGGGAATAAGGGAGAAGAAAGAGGCAAGAGAGGTAAAGAAAGTATCAGGAGAGGTGCAGAAAGAAGCAAGGAAAGGACCTACGACGCCACCGAACTCTACGCACTCAACGCCGGCCGAATCCCGGGATGCTATCGAGCCACCCCGAGACGCACTCACAGACCCTTCTCCTGCCACTCCTGCAAGTTCACCTGCACCCGGACCTGCACTACACCAGCACCGACCAAGCCGAACACCAGCAGCAACCACCTCAAGTGCATCCTGCTCAACACCCGCTCCATCCACAGACACGCCGTCGAGCTCTGGAACCTGCTCGACACCACAGCCCCAGACGTCGCCTTCCTCATGGAAACCTGGATGAACGCCTCCTCAGCGCCCGACATCGCCATCGCCATCCCGGACGGCTACAAGATCATCCGGAGGGACCGCGTCAACCAGACAGGAGGAGGCATCGCCATCATCCACAGGAACACCATCCGCATCCCGACCAACACCGACGACACCCTCGCACCCGCCGAACACCTTCACTTCCAGATCCACATCAACCCCAAGACCACCCTCAGAGGCACCCTCATCTACAGACCCCCGGGACCACGCACACAATTCAGCGAAGACATCGCCGACTTCATCAGCCCGCACGCCCTCCCCTCCGCTGACTACATCCTCCTCGGGGACCTCAACTTCCACCTGGAGAATAACAACGACCGCAACACCACCACCCCGCTGGACAACCTCGTCAACCTCGGTCTCAAGCAGCTGGTGACCACCCCCACCCACTACGCCGGACACACACTTGACCCCGTCTTCTCATCCAGCAAGGACATCACCGTCAGCCACGCCACCGGACTCCACTGGACGGATCACAGCTGCGTCCACTTCAGCTTCAGTAGGACCACGATCCATCATCACCATCAACAGGTTGCACGCAGAAACTGGAACAAGATCACAGCCGACCAGCTCGCGACTTCCCTGAGCATGAACCCTCCCACCAGCGCAACGAACCCAAGCCAGGCGGCCACCAACCTCGCAAAGTGGATCAGCAACTGCGCAGACGACCTCGCCCCTCTAAAGACCCCGCCCAGCAGACCCGGCAGCAAGAAAGCCCCATGGTTCACCGACGAACTCAAGAGATCCAAGAAGAACTGCCGAGCAATCGAGAAAACCTGGCGCAGAGACCCAACACCGAACAACATGACTTCCCTCAAGCTCGCCACCCGAAAACACCACCAACTGATCCACGCCACCAAGAAAACTGCATTTAAGGAACGACTGGACAACAACGCACACAACAGCAAGGAACTCTTCAACATCGTTAAAGAGCTCTCCAACCCCAACGCCGGAAACAACGACATCACCCCTTCGCAAGACCTCTGCAACTCCCTCGCCTCCTACTTCCACAACAAGATCACGGACATACACAACAGCTTCAGCACTCAACCAACGCACGCCACGACTGAACCACCGCCCCCCACCACCACCCTCCGCGCCTGGACCCCGATCAGCACCGAAGACACCACCCGCACGATGAACTCCATCCACTCCGGATCTCCGGCCGACCCCTGCCCTCACCACGTCTTCAACAAGGCCGACGCTGTCATCGCACCCCACCTGCGGGACATCATCAACACCTCCTTCGACACCGCTACCTTCCCGGAGAGCTGGAAGCACGCCAAACTCACCGCTCTGCTAAAGAAGCCATCAGCCGACCCCACCGACCTCAAGAACTACCGCCCCATCTCGCTGCTCCTGTTTCCTGCAAAAGTCATCGAGAAGACCGTCAACAAGCAGCTGTCCGCCTTCCTCGAGACGAACGGATCCCTCGACCTGTGGTAAATATTTGATTTACCGTCCTAATTTCTATGCAGGTAAGTACTTAATCAATAATAACTCAATCGGAAAGAAAGAGGCAGAGGCCGTGGTGTTAGAGTTCTTAGGGGTTTTATTCCTTAAAAAGGAATGGTCAAGACCGGATATCTTGTTCCTGCCACCACTGGGGTGCAGGAAGGGATAGAGCAATATTTTATTGACAATACATAGCTTATATACTTAAGTTACATTATAGAAACCAATACAGTAGGCGTAACAGCTGAGAGAAACAAGATAAAACACACATGTGGTAGTGATACGTAATTAGAAGGCGTGAACTAGGCGTGAGCATAGAGGTGTGTGCTAGAAACGTCACAGGTAGGTGTCACAAGTGGGTGGCAACAAAGCAGAATCTTGTAATGTCAGCAGAAATCTGAGGCCTGGATGCGCGCGCAGCTGCATGATGTGTGATTGACGTGAAACTGGAGGGTGCAGGGGACTTGACATTTACACTGGCGGAAAGAGACAGAAGTCTGGCATGTCAGATCAACTCGTACTTCTATCATATCTGATATCTGATGTTTGGGAACCATATTATCTAAACGGAAAAGGTCTCTGGGGCAGAAGCTATTCTATACTGACTGTGAGTGCGTGTATAAGCGCCTAAGTGTCTACATGAGAATGCGAGGGGCATGGGCCTACCATGGTAACAGAGGCTATGAATTACTTGTACGGAGACAGTGAGGCCGGGCCCTTTGCTCTGCAGCTGGGGGGATGTTTACTTAAACTAGTAGGCAGGAATGCATTTTCGAGGAACGGAACAGATAATTCGAAGGTTGAATACAGTCTTGGCAGGCAGCAGGCTGAGCTAAGCGCCGTGAGCCGCGCAGGGAGTAAGGCAGAGGTCACGGGTACAGAGACAGCCTGGGCTGATGTTCTCGGAGTCAGAAAGCAGGAAAAAGGGCTCGATGGCAGAATTCAGGGCCTACTTCGCCAGAGCTGAAAAACGTGTAAAGTACACCACAAAAAGACGTTGGCATAGCATACTTAGAAACGGAATATTCAACCCATTCAGGGTGGGTCTGAAAGAGGACATGTTAACGTTGGACGCAAATGTATTTGCGTCTTCATAGCTGGCACAGGAGGGAAGTTACATGCACTTTTAGCTGGTACATGGAGACGGTGGGGTACACGCTAGGGAACATTACTTGACCATAAAATTTATATTTCCTCATTCCCTCCTTGTTCCCTACGGACCCTTCATGATATATCGATCCTCATGAATCGATCGGTCTGTTCTTGTAACATCATTTGTTCTTCTTTCTTCCTTTCACGTTTTGAGAGAAAACTGGAATGTTCAATGCACGATGTGGCACACAGTCCACAAATCGCTGGCCCACACTGTAGGCACAGGCAGCAACTGAATACTATGACAAGGGCAATGCCTAGGAAGGATAGGATCTTCCATCCCCAAGCGGTTAACGTTGTCCAGAACCAACCGGACCAAGTCCAGGTGCCTGGATTCTGATGTATCTGATTTGCAATTTTATGAAGACGTGTAATAGCTTGGTATACCGTTGGCGCGTTTTCTGGAATGAAAACACAGCAACTTGACCCGATGACCTAACAAGCTCCGCCTCTGTCTGCCAAGATGACGTCAATAACAAGACGATTCTGAAGAACAACAACCCGCATGGCGGACTGCTCCTCTGTTAAGTTACCTAGGGCGGAGGCAGTTTCATTTACTACTGCTTCAAGTGTTCTAGTTAATCTGCGTATTAGTTTACTATTTTGGACGGGACCTGTGAAGAAAAAGAAACCTTTATTGAAATCTGTGTATTGCTCTCATGCCGTTTCAGTGTAGTCGACAATCGGGAGATCTCTTCGGAGTCTATTCTTTACTAGATTTGTGTTTCTGTGATAATCAGGAGGAGCTAGAAAAACAAGGGGCAGAAGGAATGCAATGTAACAGGTACCATCCCAATCTGGAGGCAAGCGTATGTATGCGGTATGGCCACAAACGAAGTAGGAATGGCGAGTAGCTCTAAAGGAAGATTTGCCTTGGTCACTGAATTCGACCACAGTAGTACATTTGCTATGACCTAAGTGTACTGAACCTTTCTTACTGACACATAAATCACCAGTGACTGGTAATACTGACATAGCAGGGAGAACTGGTGCGGCTTCGGATTCAACAGTAAGAATCATAAGGTTAATTGTATAATTACCTAATCCATATACTTCATTTTCTAGATCAGTTCCTACTCTAGTGGGGAGTCCCTTCTTGTCAGGGTAACAGGCATTAAGCAGAACTAAGTTAAAGTTTCCCCAAACCCAGCTCCCTTTAAAAACAGCGACATCAGGATCTAAGGAATTAATTATTCTGAACTATGCACCACAGGAGCCATTGTGAGTGAACGGGTACGGAAAGAGGGGCAGAACTCCCTTGTATTTCTGGTAGGGAGGGAGTCGGCCACATATCCAGCAGTTTGTAGCATTGTTAGTCTGATGGGAGTGATGTAACATATTAATGAATGTGTTGTTGCACAGCGCGAGCCTGTAAGAAAGTTCGTGGGGAGGTAATTCACTAAAAGAATGTTCGGCAGAAACATTGTAAGCAGATTGTTCACGTTTGAAGATAGGGTAGTATATGGGAAGCAATATACTAGCAACAATAATCAGAAGACTTAGAAAAAACATAATCAATAATGTCACTATACAGTGACTACGGAGTGATTTGCAATATGTACGGTTCTTGAGTTGTCTCTCTCTCTCTCTATCTCGATCTAGGGGATACATGTCAGAAACTATTTAACCGATTCACCTAGGGGAGGACTTAAACAATTAAACTGTCTGACTTGCTAGATCGAAGTTTCATGCGGTACTCCTCTTGGGGAGTTTTCTCTTGTTTCGGAACTTTAAAGTCACTAGGTTCGATGCAGTCTTTGGAAGGGGTGGACGAGTCTTTTTCTGGCATCAGTTCATTGCACTTTTTTATATGACTCGTATGGATCCACCCCTTTCGGCCTTCCACTTTGATAGCGGTCCGCGTTGTAAGAAGGACGGTCTTCGGCTCTTTCCAGCGGGGCTCCAGCGGATTTTTCCTGTCGAAGTTCCTAATTAGGACTGTGTCACCGGGACGGACATCATGCGGCTTTACATCAGTGTTGTCAGGGAAGGCTGCGGCAACCTGTGAACGACATGATTGGAGTGCAGACATCAAGGAGGCAAGGTAATCTGTCAGCATATTACAATCAACATCGGTAATTTTCTTAGGTATGGGCGTCCCCCACATATTCGATGGTCTGCCAAAGACCACTTCATACGGTGATAGTCCTGATCTCGAGTGGGCGACCATTCTCATATAGAACAATGCGACTGGCAGGGCGACTATCCAGTCGACCCCTTTCTCTTTACAAACTTTAGCAAGGCGGGTCTTTAGTGTCTGGTTAACCCTCTCTACAAGGCCAGCGGCTTCGGGATGTCGGACACAATGGAATCTCCACTGATATCCTAGCAGCAGGGAAACGTGTTTCATAAGTTCGGATGAGAATGGCTGTCCGTTATCTGAGTACACGACATGAGGCAAGCCGTATCGTGGGAAGAATTCTCGAACCAGCTGCCTGGCAGTGGTCGGAGCAGTGTAATCTGGGACTGGATATGCTTCGGTCCAACGGGAAAGTGCACAAACAATTACGAGGACATATTTAAATCCTCGACAACGGTCCATCTGGATATAATCCATCTGGAGGACTTCAAAAGGGTGATCGGGAGGATGAAATCCACCTTGCTCTA
Source organism: Lissotriton vulgaris (assembly GCF_964263255.1). NCBI lineage: Eukaryota > Metazoa > Chordata > Amphibia > Caudata > Salamandridae > Lissotriton > Lissotriton vulgaris. Next base: position 854,064,189 of record NC_141697.1, on the reverse strand, counting down.
CAGGGACGCTTTTACCTGGATTGAACTGACAACAGATCATGCAAGTACGCACTTTCTGTTTTGCTGCTGCTCGTAAGTGTTTATTGCACCAGAGATTCTGTAAACTGTCTAACATCGCTTTCTCTCCTAGATGTGCTGGACTGTGTGCTGTATTGATTATGACTTGAACCATAGAGTCGGGGAGAAACCATGTAGATTTTCCCTTTGTCATCCATCCTTGATCTGTCTGGATCCCTCCTAGTTCAGTCCATTTCTTTATTTCTTCTGTAGTAGCATGTGTCTGAATATCGATTACATCTAGTGTGGGATCCCTGACTGTCATACAATGTGTCGGTACTATTGTCTTTGTCACGTCAGTTGTCTGAGTGTGAGTCAATGCTGTATGTTTTGCTGTCTGGTCTGCCAGGTCGTTACCCTGGGAAACAGAATCTGTAACTTTAGTATGTGCTTTACACTTCATGACGGATATGCCTGAAGGCAGATGTATTGCTTCTAACAGTGCTTGAATGAGGGGACCGTGTTGGATCTTGGCTCCGTGAGAGGTCAAGAAACCTCGTTCTTGCCATAACATTCCGAAGTCGTGTACAACTCCGAACGCATAACGGGAATCAGTGTATATGTTAACATTTCTGTTCTTGGCTAGTATACAGGCTCGGGTCAGAGCGATGAGCTCTGCTGCTTGAGCGGACAGTGTATCAATACGATGTGCTTCTTTAACTTCAGTTTCAGTGGTCACTGCATACGCGGCCACTAATTCTCCTGTACTTGTTCTCATACATGAACCATCCACATAAAGTGTCAGGTCTGGATTTGTCAATGGAACATCGGTTAAGTCTCGTTTGGGCTTTGTTACTGCATTAATGATCTCTATACAATCATGCAGGGCTGGATCTGTCATAATTGAAGGTAACAATGTTGCGGGGTTTAGAATGCTGCAGCGTCTGATTTCTATGTGTGGCTGGAATAGCGTTAATTCATAACCTGTCAGTCGTGCTATAGTCAAGTGTTGAGTCTGAGTTCTGTTTAAAAGAACCTCTACAGAATGTGGAACTTGTACTGTTAATTGATGTCCTAAAACAATTGAGTCGCTCTGTCTGATTGCTAGTGCTGTCGCTGCTACTGACTTTAAGCACGCAGGGAGTGCCTGGGCTACTGAATCCAATGTACTTGAAAAGTAAGCGCAAGGCTTATGTGAACCTGCTTGATCTTGAGTGAGGACAGACAACGCTGTACCATCACGTTCTGTAACAAAAAGTGTAAAAGGTTTGCTGTAACATGGTGTCGCTAAAACTGGTGCTTGGCATAAAGCTTTCTTTAATTCCTCAAAGGCTTGTGTGTGTTCCTGAGTCCAAGGAAGGACAGTCGAAGTCGCTGCCTCCTGTGTTGTCAACTGAATGAGTGGTTTAGCTAGAAATGCATACTGAGGGATCCATTGTCTGCAGTACGAGGTGAGGCCTATAAAGGCCCGCACTTCCTTTTGTGTCTGGGGTTGCGGCATATTTACAATTAACTGGATGCGATCGGGAGTGAGCTGTCTCCCCACTTTGGACAGCAAGTGACCCAAGTACACAACTTGCTGAACACAGAATTGTAGCTTCGAAGGGGACACCTTGTGTCCCTTGTCGGCCAGAAAATGTAAAACTGTCAGTGATGCTTGTTCACATTCGGGTTCACTTCGTGCGGTGATCAACAGATCATCGACGTATTGCAGTAAGGCTGTGTTAACTGGCATTTGAATACAATCTAGTTGTCTTTTCAGTGCTTGACTATAGATGCTGGGGCTTTCTGTGAATCCTTGAGGTGCGCGTGAAAATTTGAAACTTCGTCCATTTAAACTGAATCCGAAAAGGTATTGGCTCTCTGGGTCAATAGGCACACTGAAGAAGGCGTTCTTGAGATCAATTACAGTAAAGAACGTTGCTTCAGAATCAATAGCAGTCAATAGGGAAGAGATATCGGGAACCACAGGGTACTGTGGTACAATGCATTTATTCAGTTCTCGTAAATCAATCACCAGCCGATATACTGGCGGTGCATTGGGATCAGTACGTTTAAGAATCGGAATGATAGGGGAATTACAGATATTGGAGTCGGTCTCTACGACCACTCCTTGGGCAATGAGCTCTTCAATGATTTCCAGTAAAGCCACTACAGCATCGGGTGGTAACTTGTATTGTCTGATTCGGGGTAAAACAACACCTGGTTTCAGTGTAACACGGTATGGTGTAATGTGCATGCAGCCTACATCGGTTGGGCCTTGTGCCCACAGGTGATCCGGTACATTTTTCAATCTAACATCAAACTCTCGTAATACATAGTGACCCTTGAAATCTCGCAAAAACAGTCTAACTCCCTCCGGAGAACAACATATCACTGCTCCTAGAGCCTTCAATGTTTTGATACCTAACAGATTTTCTGGACATGATTTTGTAAGTAACAAGTCTGTAACACGTGATAATGGACCCACCGCCAGGGGAACTGGTTCTGATACCTCATTTACAATAGGCTGTCCTGAAAAACCAAGGGAAACATTCTGTGAGCCTGAGAGGGGTGCCCCTGGGACTTCGTCATGGCTGATTGTTGTGCGGCTTGCCCCTGTGTCAATTAAAAACTTTCTGTCTTTTCCCAATACTTGACTGTGTACATAAGGACCCTCTTGATCTACAGGAATCTCAATAAGAGGCAAGCCAAACTCCCTCTCTAGGCTGTTTCATGTGTATCGTGGATAATCGGGGTAAGCAGATTGGGCATACTGGTACATCTGTTGTGAAACTTGCTGAGTCGCGGCAATGGGCTGTGGCTGTGGTACCGCTACCGTCTGTGCTGTATGTGATGAAGCATGCGTAGGCTGTGTATTCTGCGAAGTCTGTTGCCGGACCTGGTCTTGTCCAGGTGGACGCGGTCTTTCTTTAGTTTTACCTGTTGATATATTATGTTTCAAGACTGGGCATTCATGTACGTAGTGACCTGGCTGCTTGCAATAGTTGCATGTCCCTTTAACGGGAGCTGCTGAATTCTGGGTCTGGGTCGTACCCTTTCTCTGGCCGTCGGCTGGAACCGACTGGGCCACTAACATTTTCATTTTCGTGTCTTTCATACGTTTCTGTTCATGATCCTGTTCTTCTCTAATTCTGTTCTGATGGTATTGTAACATCTGTAACATCTGGGATGGCGTATTTGCTTGCCATGTACTCTCGACCTTGTATACACGACTTTTAACTGCTGCCAGGGAATTCTCGACTAACTTTGATACAAAAAGGTGCGGGTACGATTCGCTACTTGGTTTAAGGCCGCTATTAATAAGGAAACATTTCTCGAATCTGGAATAGAAGTCACTAGTATCTTCATCGTGTTTCTGTTTACAGGCTGAGATAGCGTCCCAGTCTTCCTTTCTAGTTGTCAGTAATCTTGGCAGAACCTGTACTATCAAACCTGGTAATGCTTTAGTCTTCTCCCCAAGGCCTAGCCCTGGGGTACGAAGTTTCTCCTCGTCTTCTATTTCTGTACATGCAATCTTTTTGTCTCCCACCTCCCGTTCTCGTTCCTTAAGTTTCTCGTAGATGCCTGTAGGCAACAGTACCTTTAACATTTTCATGATGTCTTCATATGTGTAATCTCCCATCAGTAACATGTCTTTAAGTTCTCTGTGAAAACCTGCAGGGTCTTTATCATGACAGGGTACTAGTTTCTTCATTTCCAATAGTTCTAACTTGGTCAGAGGTGTGTGTACATACACACGTTTCAAGGTATTATCGGTACCCATAACTGGATGTACTTCTCGTAAGGGGTTCTGACTTTCAATGCCATGCAGACGCTCCATATGGTACATTTTTCTTTCTGGGGGCGGAGCGGGAACATATTCGGAGCTTAAGAAAGTGTTGTATCTGTGCCGTTGTTCTAGAATTATTTGTATTAACTTGGTACTTAGACCTCTCCATCTATCCATGAGTAGTGCTTCTAATGTATCGTGTAAGGGACCTGGATCAGAATGTTGGTTTCTGTATAACGTGAGGAGGTGCTGAATCATGTATACACCTGCTAATTTCTGTTCGTCTGGGGAAAGGTTCAGAAATGTCTGCGCTACTGTGTCATCATTGTATATGTTCGGATTGTCAGCCCATAGTACTGCTGACCGGGCTAGTTCTTGTTCATCCATAGAATTGAGTACATGGTACCCCGTTCGTTCTCGAAGCATTTTATCAGTCTCTTGGAACTGATGTTCAGGAGAATTTGGTTTTGATATGCCAGAGAGAAAAACTCTCTTGCTTTCTGGACGAATGCCTTTCCTAAGGTAAGTTCCCTTACCTACATACGCTATCGTATCTGTAGTCTTTTCTGGTTCTTCAGGTTCTTCCTCCTCGGAGGAGGAAGCTTTTTCTTTCTCTTTTTTGTGTATTTCTATCACTGCTTTTCTTATTTTCCTGTACATACTGGCTATGCAACCCCCTTTGTCATGTTTTCCTTCCGATATATTTTGACCCCACTTGTTGAGTCCCTCTAGTTCATCCTGTTCTGTCTCAGGCCTGTCTCGTTCTCTTATTAAACAATTTATGAAAAAACGTAGTATATATGCTTGAGTGTCAACTTTCTGATGTGCCATGGCCTCCTTAATACTGTCAGGGTCTTCCCCAGTCTGGACAAAATGATATATTCTATCTAGGTGCTCTTTCATTCCTGAGAATAATATTAGGTAATCTGTAGCTTGTCGTAAGTGTAGCGATGCTGTCAACATTCTATCGTCTTTGCCGGGTACTGGATCATATCTGCAAACTGAAAGCGGTCCTTTGAGTTTGTCGAAACGGGGTAATTGGGGCGTAAGGTGGTTCTGCAGGTCCCTAAGGTGTAATCTGTGTGTTGCTGGCGGGGTCTGGTGACCCCCGGTCGCACCTCCTGAGGCAGAGGCTTGGGCATTATCCCTCTGTGGAGTCTGTATGTGTACTTGAACTTGTCTTTTAGTAGGATCAGGTAGAAGCGGATTTGGTATACTAATTTTAGGTGCGGGAAGTGATGGAGGTGGAGGAACGATGGGCTGTCGAACGGGGAAACCTGGTTGCGGTAATGGCGGGATATGGTCTGTAGGCGGGTTGCCATCTCCGTCACCGTCAGTAGGCGGGACGTGGGCCTGTGGATTGGTGTAAGCGGGTGCTACATCGTTTAGATAGGAATTCAGAAATATGTCTTTAGTAGTCCTGTGATTTACTTTAGTTGGAACCAATGGTGGTGGCAGATTTTTCGGTATTTCTGAAGTGGCTTCAGGCGAACCCTCGGCCACAAGATACATACCATTTAAAAAGTTGTTTCGTGCGTGGTCTACTTGTTCTGATTTTACTCGAATCCCTTCAGTAACTAATTTGTTTTCTCGGGCTTTATCTGATTCCTCTCTATGTCTGTCTTCTCTACGGAGTGCTTTTTCAGCACGTTTATGTGATTCTTTACGCCAAAATTCTATGGCGTCTTTCTGAGATTGTCTGGCTTTCTTTTTCCACAGTGCTTCTTCTACCTTCATGATGCACTCGGCATCCCATGTTCCGGTAACAGGCCACCTGTGTCTCTCGTCTAGGTGCTTAGTATAATCGGCCCAAAAATCTAGATACAATATGGCGTCTATGCCATGTTTCTGATACATGAAATTTCCAGGAGTGTCCCTAGGGGGGATAGGAATTTCTTCCTCTAGTATCCCTTTCCTAGTTCCTATCTGCTTTAACTTATTGAAAAACGGCATCTTGTTTACTTAATACTGAATGCTCAATCCTTTCTACTTAATTCTGAACACAACTAGTTACACAAGAACACAATAATGCACATAAAAAAACAGTCACTCATACCACGACATTAATCACATGAAAGACATTTGAGACATATATGACTACCCCCCTATACTGGATGTACTGCTAAACAGCACAGATACACTGCTAAGAACAGTGCAAGAAATAGGATAACGGATATACTGCTAAACAGTACAGATACACTGTCTAAAACAGTGCAGACCGAATTTGTGTACCCAAACCCGTCTAGATACGTCCCAGCAATGGTACTCACCGGGAAGCACGGAAACAGAAGGCCTCGGAAAACTCGACTGGACTGGACCGGACTCGACTCGACACGTGGATACTTCGGAAACTGGTGGGCCTCTTGACACCTCGGACCTTGCTTCTTTCGGCTAGGCTCTGGTCGGGATCCTCCGCACTCCTCACCGCCTCGTCTGGGTGCTGATCGCAGTCTTCGTCACCTCCGTAGGCCAGAGGGAGATACAGGAAATCCTGCCAGTACGCGTAGTTTCCGTCTAACTGATGGCAGGGGACAGAGCTTGCAACGCACCAACCGGCGCGTGGGGTGGGGGAGGGGTCCCTATTCGGGCGCCAGAATAATGTGGTAAATATTTGATTTACCGTCCTAATTTCTATGCAGGTAAGTACTTAATCAATAATAACTCAATCGGAAAGAAAGAGGCAGAGTCCGTGGTGTTAGAGTTCTTAGGGGTTTTATTCCTTAAAAAGGAATGGTCAAGACCGGATATCTTGTTCCTGCCACCACTGGGGTGCAGGAAGGGATAGAGCAATATTTTATTGACAATACATAGCTTATATACTTAAGTTACATTATAGAAACCAATACAGTAGGCGTAACAGCTGAGAGAAACAAGATAAAACACACACGTGGTAGTGATACGTAATTAGAAGGCGTGAACTAGGCGTGAGCATAGAGGTGTGTGCTAGAAACGTCACAGGTAGGTGTCACAAGTGGGTGGCAACAAAGCAGAATCTTGCAATGTCAGCAGAAATCTGAGGCCTGGATGCGCGCGCAGCTGCATGATGTGTAATTGACGTGAAACTGGAGGGTGCAGGGGACTTGACATTTACACTGGCGGAAAGAGACAGAAGTCTGGCATGTCAGATCAACTCGTACTTCTATCATATCTGATATCTGATGTTTGGGAACCATATTATCTAAACGGAAAAGGTCTCTGGGGCAGAAGCTATTCTATACTGACTGTGAGTGCGTGTATAAGCGCCTAAGTGTCTACATGAGAATGCGAGGGGCATGGGCCTACCATGGTAACAGAGGCTATGAATTACTTGTACGGAGACAGTGAGGCCGGGCCCTTTGCTCTGCAGCTGGGGGGATGTTTACTTAAACTAGTAGGCAGGAATGCATTTTCGAGGAGCGGAACAGATAATTCGAAGGTTGAATACAGTCTTGGCAGGCAGCAGGCTGAGCTAAGCGCCGTGAGCCGCGCAGGGAGTAAGGCAGAGGTCACGGGTACAGAGACAGCCTGGGCTGATGTTCTCGGAGTCAGAAAGCAGGAAAAAGGGCTCGATGGCAGAATTCAGGGCCTACTTCGCCAGAGCTGAAAAACGTGTAAAGTACACCACAAAAAGACGTTGGCATAGCATACTTAGAAACGGAATATTCAACCCATTCAGGGTGGGTCTGAAAGAGGACATGTTAACGTTGGATGCAAATGTATTTGCGTCTTCATAGCTGGCACAGGAGGGAAGTTACATGCACTTTTAGCTGGTACATGGAGACGGTGGGGTACACGCTAGGGAACATTACTTGACCATAAAATTTATATTTCCTCAGACCTCTCGCAGTCTGGCTTCCGGGCCAACCACAGCACCGAGACCGCCCTGATCGCAGCCACCGATGACATCCGAGCCCTGCTGGACAACGGAGAAACAGCAGCCCTCATCCTCCTAGACCTCTCCGCGGCCTTCGACACCGTCTGCCACCGTACCCTAGTGCGGCGCCTCAGCAACGTCCGAATCCAGGAGAAGGCACTGGAATGGATCATCTTGTTCCTCGCCGGAAGGACACAGAGAGTCCGCCTCCCCCCGTTCAGATCAGAAGCCACTGAAGTCATCTGTGGCGTTCCTCAAGGCTCCTCGCTCAGCCCAACCCTCTTCAACGTCTACATGAGCCCCCTCGCAGCCATCGCACGCCAACACAACCTCAACATCATCTCCTACGCCGACGACACCCAGCTGATCCTCTCCCTCACCAAAGACCCCGCCACCGCCAGAGCCAACCTACACAAAGGGATGACAGACGTAGCCAAGTGGATGAGGAACAGCCGCCTGAAACTGAACTCGGACAAGACGGAAGTCCTCATCCTGGGTTCTTCACCCTCCGCCTGGGACGACTCCTGGTGGCCCCCCGCCCTGGGCAGCGCACCCAAACCGACAGACCATGCACGCAACCTGGGCTTCATCCTGGACTCCTCCTTCTCCATGACCAGACAAGTCAACGCCGTCTCCTCGTTGTGCTTCAACATCCTGCGCATGCTACGTAAGATCTTCCGGTGGATCCCCACCAAGACCAGGAAGACGGTCAACCAGGCCCTCGTCACCAGCCGTCTGGACTACGGCAACTCCCTCTACGCTGGAACCACCGCCAAACTCCAGAAGAGACTCCAGCGGATTCAGAACGCCTCAGCACGACTCATCCTGGACATCCCCTGTCGCAGCCACATCTCCGGACACCTGAAAGATCTGCACTGGCTCCCGGTTAACAAGAGAATCACCTTCCATCTCCTCACCCACGCACACAAAGCCCTACCCAACCAAGGCCCAGGATACCTCAACAGCCGCCTCAACTTCTACGCTCCCACACGCCAACTTCGATCGACCGGCCACACCCTCGCCGCCGTCCCCCGCATCCGAAGAGCCACCACAGGAGGAAGGTCCTTCTCCTACCTGGCCGCCAAGACCTAGAACTCCCTCCCGACCCACCTCCGCCTGACCCAGGACCACCTTGCCTTCAGGAAACAGCTCAAGACCTGGCTGTTCGAGCACTAACGGACCCCCCTCCCCTAGCGCCTTGAGACCCTCCGGGTGAGTAGTGCGCTATATAAATGCTTTGATTGATTGATTGATACAGAAAATCAACAAACGTGCAGAAAGAGGGATGAGGGGTGCAGAAAGCGGCAAGAGAAGTGCAGAAAGAGGGATGAGGGGTGCAGAGAGAGGCAAGAGAAGTTCATAAAGAGACATCAGTTGTACAGAAACTGGCAGAAGAGGTACAGAAAGAGGAAACAGGGGCACCGAAAGAGGCAAGAAAGGTGCGGAAATGTGCAAGAGAGGTGCAGAAAGAAGCAAGAACAGTGCAGTAAGAAACAACACAGGTGCAGAAGGAGGCTAGAGGGGTATATAGAGATGAAAATGAAGAGCAGAAACAAGCAAAAAAGGTGCAAAAAGAGGCTAGAGGGGTGCAGAAAGAAGTAAGAGAGGTGCACAAAGAGGGAAGCAGGTTGCAGAAAGAAGCAAGAGAAGGAAAGAAAGAAGCAAGAGCAGTGCAGAAAGAAGTAAGAGAAGTGCAGCAAGAGGCAAGAGGGGTGCAGAAAGAGGCAAGAGAAATGCAGAAAGAAGCAAAAGAGGTGCAGAAAGAGGATAGAGGGATGCAGAAAGAGGCAAGAGGAGTGCAGAAAGAACCAAGGGACATGCTGGAAAAAGGAAGAAGGGTGCAGAATGAGGCACAAGGGGTGCAGAAAGAGGCACAAGGGGTGCAGCAAGAGAGTTGCAGAAAGAATCGAGAGAGGTACAGAAAGAAGCAAAGAAAGTACATAAAGAAGCAACAGAGGTGTAGAAAGAGGGATAAGGTGTGCAGGAAGAGGGAAGAGGTATGCCAAAAGAGGCAAAAAATGTGCATGAGAGAACAGTACAGTAAGAAACAACAGAGGTGCAGAAGGAGGCTCGAGTGGTACATAAAGAGGTAAAAGAAGAGCAGAAACAAACAAAAGAGATGGAGAAAGAGGCTAGAGGGGTGCAGAAAGAGGCAAGAGAGCTGGAGAAAGAGGCAGGAGAGGTGCACAAAGTAGGAAGCAGGGTGCAGAAAGCAGCAAGTGGGGTGTAGAAAGAAACACGAGAGGTATAGAAAGAAGCTAGAGAAGTACAGAAGAAACAATAGAGGTACAAAAAAGCTAGAGCAGTGCAGAAAGATGCAATACAGTATAGAAAGAGGCAAGAGAATTGCAGAAAGAAGCAAAAGAAGTACAGCAATGTACAAGAGAGGTGCAGAAAGAACCAGAGCAGTAAAGTGAGATACAACAGAGGTACAGAAGGAGGCTACAGGGGTACCTAAAGAGGCAAAAGCAGAGCAGGAACAAACAAAAGAGATGGGCAAAGAGACTATAGGGGTGCAGAAAGAGGGAAGAGAGCTACAGAATACTGAAAGAGAGGTGCACAAAGAGGGAAGCAGAATGCAGAAAGAGGCAAGTAGGGTGTAGAAAGAAGCAAGAGAGGTGTAGAAAGAAGCAAGAGAAGTACAGAAAGAAAAAATAGAGGTACAAAAAGAAGCTAGAGCAGTGCAGAAAGAAGCAAGATCAGTGCAGAAAGAGGCAACGGAAATACAGAGAGAAGCTAAAGAGGTTCGGAAAGAGGAAAGAGGGGTGCAGAAAGAGGCAAGTGCAGTGCAGAAAGAACAGAGAGACATGCATGAAAAAGGAAGAAGGGTGCAGAAAGAGGCACGAGGGGTGCAGAAAGAAGCAAGAGAGGTCTAGAAAAAAATAAGAGAAGTGCAGATAGAAGAAACAGAGGTACAGAAGGAGGCAAGAGGGGTGCAGAAGGAGGCAAGAGAACTGCAGAAGGAAGTAAGAGTAGTGCAGAAAGAAGCAACAGAGGTGCAGAAAGAGGCAAGAGGACTGCAGAGAAAGTCAAGAGATGTGGAAAAAGAGGCAGGAGAGGTGCAGAAAGAGGCAAAAGTGGTATAGAAAGAGGCAAGATGGGTGCACAAAAAAGCAAGAGAGGTACAGAAAGAAGCAATGAAAGTACAGAAAGAAGCAACAGACTTGTAGAAAGAAGGATGAGGGGTGCAGAAAGAGGCAAGAGAAGTGCTGAAAGAAGCAACAGAGGTGTAGATAAAGGCAAGAGAAATTCGGAAAGAGACAGCAGAGGCACAGAAACAGTCAGAAGAGGTGCAGAAAGAGGGAACAGGGGTGCAGAAAGAGAGAAGAGGTATGCCAAAAGAGGCAAGAAATGTGCAAGAGAGAACAGTACAGTAAGAAACAACAGAGGTGCAGAAGGAGGCTAGAGGGGTACATAAAGAGGCAAAAGAAGAGCAGAAACAAATAAAAGAGATGCAAAAAGAGGCTAGAGGGGTGCAGAAAGAGGCAAGAGAGCTGCAGAAAGAGGCAAGAGAGGTGCACAAAGTAGGAAGCAGGGTGCAAAAAGAGGCATGTGGGGTGTAGAAAGAAGCAAGAGAGGTATAGAAAGAAGCAATAGAAGTACAGAAAGAAACAGGCCTTGTTGCAAAGTCATCCTGTGCCCTGGGAACCCCCCAACTTTTTGCTGACTGGTACTGGTGGTAACTTATTCTGACTGACTCAGGGCTCTGCCTAACCAGGCCTGGAGCCAGTGCTATGATGCAAGACACTTAGAATACAGTGAAAATACCTACATATACTAGGGTACTATGGGTTGGGGTACTCCTGTGATTAGCATGAACTCCCCTATAAGGACAGGACAGGGGGATAAAAACTACCACTAAGTCCCACGCATATAATAGGGCATGACAGTTTGGAAGCAAGCAGCCCTTTTCTGCACTTGCATGTGTGCACTGCTGAGCCTGAGGTCAGTTTAAAATAGCCCTGTGTGTGCAGAAAGAGACATGAGAGATGCAGAAAGAGGGAAGAAGGGAGAAGAAAGAGGCAAGATAGGTACAGAAAGTATCAGGAGAGGTGCAGAAAGAAGCAAGGAAAGTACAGAAAGAAGCAACAGACGTGCAGAAAGAAGGATGAGGGGTGCAGAAAGAGGCAAGAGAAGTGCAGAAAGAAGCAACAGACATGCAGAAAGAGGGATGAGGGGTGCAGAGAGAAGCTAAAGAAGTACAAAAAGAGACAGCAGATGTAAAGAAACTGGCAGAAGAGGTGCAGAAAGAGGGAACAGGGGCACCGAAAGAGGCAAGAAATGTGCAGAAATGTGCAAGAAAGGTGCAGAAAGAAGCAAGAACAGTGCAGTAAGAATCAACACAGGTGCAGTAGGAGGCTAGAGGGGTATATAAATATGCAAATGAAGAGCAGAAACAAGCAAAAAGGTGCAAAAAGTGGATAGAGGGGTGCAGAAAGAGGCAGAAGAGCTGCAGAAAGAAGCAAGAGAGGTGCACAAAAAGGGAAGCAGGTTGCAGAAAGAAGCAAGAGAAGTACAGAAAGAAGCAAGAGCAGTGCAGAAAGAAGCAAGAGAAGTACAGCAAGAGGCAAGAGGGGTGCAGAAAGAGGCAAAAGAAATGCAGAAAGAAGCAAAATAGGTGCGGAAAGAGGAAAGAGTGATGCAGAAAGAGGCAAGAGGAGTGCAGAAAGAACCAAGAGACGTGCTGGAAAAAGGAAGAAGGGTGCAGAAAGAGGCACAAGGGGTGCAGAAAGAGGCAAGAGAGTTGCAGAAAGAATCGAGAGAGGTACAGAAAGAAGCAAAGAAAGTACCGAACTAAGCAACAGAGGTGTAGAAAGAGGGATGAGGGGTGCAGAAAGAGGCAAGAGAAGTGCCGAAAGAAGCAACAGAGGTCCAGATAGAGGCAAGAGAAGTTCAGAAAGAGATAGCAGAGGCACAGAAACAGACAGAAGAGGTGCAGAAAGAGCGAACAGGGGTGCAGAAAGAGAGAAGAGGTATGCCAAAAGACGCAAGAAATGTGCAAGGGAGAACAGTACAGTAAGAAACAACAGAGATGCAGAAGGAGGCTAGATATTGTAAATCAGCAGCGATTAGGTTAAGCATTAGCAGAAGACATGCTTCGTTTGACCATTATTGTAACATTTTGTATTTGCAGCGGCCATTTTGTATGCCATACATTGCCATGTGCTCGTCATGTGCTTTGTCCTACCTCCTTGTTCACCGCGCCTGAAGTCTGCACCGGCAACAGGCTATTTTTGGTAATCCCCACTTCCAGCATGTCCAGACATGCGCAGTAGGGTCAATGACCGTTACTAATTGGTTCCAGATAGGAATATGTTTACCAGTTACCGAAGACTGTTAACTGCGCCCATCTATCGATTATGCCTTCCAAAATGTCCTTGTATGGTCATAAAACTGCTCTTGTCTTCTGTACCGCCTTCTTTTGAGCCCCCTCATTGTGTATAAAAAGGGCCATGTGCTTTAGTTCGGTGTGCTACTCGATACAATACTGAAGGGTATTGTGTGGATTGTAGTACCACCTTTAAAGGTTTAATAAACTTTGCTTTTGTATTTTCCAGTTTCATTGCCAACTTCTTCCTAAGGTCTAAAGACTCTGTGCAGAGAAGGGCGAACCCCTTGCACTAAGTAGGCCTAGCTGAGGTTTGCTTACAACAAATTGGCGCCCAACACGTGGAGCTCATTGGCGACTCGGATGCCCGAAGGAGTGGTCCTGTCGAAGGATTGGAATCCCGCTGCGGACGCGTACGCATGCCAGAGGAGACCCGAGTCTTGGCATCCAAGGCGTTTTTCCTTTCTTTCCAATCTGACCATCCAGGTGGTGCCGGTCCTTGACTGAGATCTCTTCTGTTGGCTTGCTGTGCAGTGGCCGTTTGGTCGAATTTAGAACTTGACCGTCGGAATCTGGACGCCCTGTGATTGGTAAGAACCGTTGTATGGTACTTGCTGTGGGTTTGGAAGCCTGGGAGTGGCAAGGCAGTTTTAGGATACGCTTGCTGTGGCAATTTTAGTTTGGAATGACTAGTCAATGATGTGTATTTGTATGTGTAATATATGTGTTGCAACATATATAGGCAGGTAATGAGGAGATTTTTCTCCATAATGTGATTTTGATTTGAACGGCACAACGTATTACAGATACCTTAAGTGCTACTTTGATTATAATACTGTATATTCTGCACTATTTTTGGCATGCCTGTTTTAGCGCACTTCGTAGGTTGTGCTGCTTTTGTGGAAATAACCAGTTAAGACTTGAGGAATCGCAGCCGGCTCCCCCAGAGGGGACGCCTCATAGAGAGATGTATCTAAAATATGGTCTTTCTTCTATAATGTACAGCACATTGTGGATGAAATACACGCGAAAGGATCCTGAGTTATGTTGGCCGAAGTATGGGTCATTTGATATGCGAAAAATTGAGTATGTGGAACAGTGTATGTTTAAACGAAAATCTAGACAAGATATGTTTGAGAGTGTGCGAATGTGGGTAAAAGAAGTACGTGAGCGTGAGAAACGTGAGCAAGTGCTGTGTGAGAAAGAACAACGGAAGAATGTGTATGAAAAAGCGCAAGAATTGAGAAAGAAGGAGGCAAAAGAGTTGGAAGAGAGACAGGAGAAGAAGCGCAGATTACAGATATCTGGCCAATATGCTGTTCGACAACCTCTTTATCCTGTCCTTAATAAACCGCACGATGATTTTTCTTTATTAGATCGTTCTCCTCCTCCGTATGTCGTTCCGTCCGCTCCATCTGGCGAAAATGAAGATTCCGGGGCTGATTCAATGAAACGTGATACACGCTCCATGATACCGGTCGATCGTTCGGCTAAACTTAGAAAGTTTGCTCGACATTCACTTAAGGATACTGTTGCTGTTTCTGATATTTTACAGACTTTAAAGGGATGGCAAGACAGAGAGCAGATATATTTTACTGAACATTTTGCAGACGAAGTTGTTGACAAGTTTCGAAAAGTTTATGATGTTCTTGAGCCTGATGATGTAACAATCGATTGTAAGCAATTACATAAGGGTCTTTTTACTCTTTTCCAGGTGACTGATACGATCAGGCGGCTGGTTCAACTTCGAAATGAGGCGCTTCGGCTACGGGAGGAGAAACGGAACGCTAGAACAGACGAACGACCGGATTGGTCGACGGGAAACAATCATCTATTTTTGAAACAGATAAGACCACAATAGTGCATGCAAAGCCTATGCGAGAGGCCGCGCCTTTATATGTTCCTCCTAAAGGAGCGGTACGAGTGACGATAAATATTCTGTAGATGCTAAAGGGTATTTTATTTATAAATGGGTATATACTCCCTGGAATAGAGCAGATGTTATGGCAATTAAAGCTGCAGTTCCTGATCCGTGAAAAAATCCTGCCACTTTTTATGAGGAAGTTGAGGGAGCCTTAAATTCTTGTACCATCTTCATTCTGTAGGTTTCCCAGCGCTCAGCGCCTTCCTATTGGACCTGCCTGACGGAGAACTTCTTATAGGGGGCGATTTTAATGCAGTGGCTGATGGTGCCAGGGATCACTACCCTAGTAGGCCCACAGGGCGGGTGGCTCCCGCATGACTGGGTTTATTGACGCCTTGAGACTCACGGACACCTGGAGATATAGACACCCTACAGACCTACATTACACTTATCAATCTGGGGTACATAATAGTTTCTCCAGTATTGACTACTTTCTCCTTTCTGCAGAAGGCCTCCCCCATGTAACTGACGTTGAGATACGCTCTTGAGGCATATCAAACCACTCACCAGTGCACCTGACCTATGCACTACATATCAAAACAAGGAAGCGTACTTTCCCTAATCCCCCGGGTTATTTACAAGTCCCCAAGATCCGTAAAGACATAGTGAGGGCTATGAAGCACTACTTCCACGAAAACGAGAACTCTGTACAGTCCCCGGGCATTTTATGGGAGGCATATAAGGCAGTGGTTCGAGGGCAAGCTATTGCCTCTATAATGGGCTATAGGCGAGAGACGAGGGGAGAGTTAGACACCCTGGAGGCTGACCTGGCAGTGCTTCAGGAACAACACGAATGAAAACCTTCGCCGGATACGGCGCAAAGCCTGCGTCTCAAACAGTGTGCACTTAAAGAATACCAAAGTGAGCAGGTTAAACTACGGTTCCTAGCTACTAGACATACCATATACGAGGTTGGTGACAAGACAGGCAAGCTCTTGGCATGGGTAGACAGGAGGGACAGAACGCAGAGAATAATAGCTCAACTTCACACTCCGACTGGTTCCATAGTCACCGCCCCTGAAGACAATCAGCCAGATGCATCAACGGATGGAATTGCGATTCCTAATTAGTGATTTTTAAGGAATCACTATTTAGGAATCGCAAAAGCCAATGCATGTAGGAATCGCAAAAAAAATAGCGATTCCTACATTACGAATCGCAAATTGCGATTCGCAATTAAGGAATACCTCCCCATTCATTCCTATGGGCCTAGAGGCCCATAGGAATGAATGGGAAGACATTCTCAATTTGTGATTCTCAATTAGAGAATTGCAAATTGAGAATGCAATTTCAAGAGTGCCAGGGTGTCAAAAGGACACCCTGTTGCACCCCTAAAATGGATCTGTGCACATATGTTGTGCACACACAGGCCCTAAGGGCATATGTGTGCGCAACATGAAACTTTGAAAAATGCACAAAAGTGCATTTTTCAAAGTTTTTGCAAGTTTTTGCAAAGTACCATGAATTGTAACTTCATAGTAATTTGCTACTCCTATTAGAGAAATCGCGAATTTTTTGACTTTGATGCATTGCATTTAAGGAATCTCAATATGGGATTCCTTAAATGCGATCACAATTTAAGGAATCTCAATTTAGAGATTACTTAAATTGCGATTTTTGCATTTGGGATGATGCATCCCAAATGCAAAAATACCGGTCGCAAAGGGGCAAATTCTGAGAATCTGCCCGTCTGCGACCGGTTTTTAGGTTGGTGCATCTGGCTGATAGTGTGCACCTTGGCTGACTATTTTGAGCAAGTATACACCTCCCCTATGACAGTGGAAGAAGCTCGTACGTACATAAAAGATATTCAAATGCCGACTCTTACAGAGGAAGCACCATTGACACTGGAGGCTGAATTCACGCTTGACGAGATTACAACTGCCAGTCATGCTCTGCAGTCCGGAAAGGCTGGAAGGCCTAATGGCATCCCCATTGAACTATACAAGTGCACATCCGATTCCACTGCCCCGTATCTCTTGACTGTGTTTCTGCACAGCTTGGAGGCCGGTGCCCTGCCGCGTGACCAACGAAGGGCCACTATAGTTACAGTGCCTAAACCGGGAATGCCCCCAGATGAATGCTCTTCTTACCGACCAATATCTCTGCTTAACGCTGAGGCAAAGAACTTGACTAAGATGATAGCTGCACGGTTAACCCCACTCCTCGAAACACTTATCCATCCAGATCAGTCCGGGTTTATGCCCAATAGAAGTACTGCACTTAACCTGTGGAGAGTCCAGGCGGTTGTGGCGCGCATGCCCTGTCTCCAAGAACCGGCAGTCATTCTTACCTTGGATGCTCGAATGGCATTCGACATGGTGGAGTGGACTTACTTATTTGCAGTTCTTGAACATCTGGGCTTTGGCCCCAAGTTCTGTGCCTGGGTGAAATTATTATATTCCCGCCCCCTGGCCCACGTGGTGGACATTGGCCATATTTCCAGGGACTTTAAGCTAGGTTGTGGCACGCCCATTGTCTCCTTTACTATTTGTTCTGGCGTTGGAGCCAATGGCGGCCTGGATTCGATAGGACTACATGATTACGGCGCTGCACTGGACCGCAACATGGGAGGACTGCATTTCCTTATATGCGGATGATATCCTTTTATACTTAACATCCCCAAAGCGGTCTATCATGGCGTTCTTAAATATTTGTGAGATTTTCGGATGGGTGTCTGGCTATACTATTAACTGGTCTAAGTCTATCTTATTTGTCCTCAAAGGCCCGCCTCCACAACTTCTGGCGGAATGCCCCCTAAGGGTTACAGAGGAGTCCTTTAAATACTTGGGGGTGTGGGTAATGCCTAATCCTAGTGTCTTCCTCCTTAAAAATCTAAAACCTCCCCTTGAGCAGTTCCGTTCCAATGTAAAGCACTGGCATACCCTGCCCTTTACACTTCTGGGTAAAGCGGCCCTCTACAAGATGATGACACTTCCACGACTGTTCTATATATTGGAAAACACCCCATTCCCTGTTCCCGTAAAGTATTTCAAACAAATAGATAGCCTAGTTTCAGGTCTACTGTGGGGTAATAAGACAGCGCGATGTCACGTGGCAAGTTAATTAGGAGCTGGTATGACGGAGGCGTCGCCCTCCCAGATATTCAGTTGTATTATTGGGCGGCCCATATAAAAATAATAAATCAATGGCTGTTTGCACCACAAACAGAACCGGCATTCCAAGCGGACCGATATGAGATTGGGGAGGAGGGAATTCTTTCTGTACTCTATGACAAAAAGGGCACATCGTCCCTCCTTGGCCCAACAGCTCACACAGTGGGCATATGGTACGCTGCGCAGACTCGTCTCAAGTGCAAGGACACAATTACTCAAATGACTCCGCTATGGACCGCACACAGACTGGGAAAACTCTGCAACAGTAAAGGGTTTAGAGAATGGGACCTGATAGGAATCTCCACGGTAGGCGACCTATGAAAGAGGGGTGCAATCATACCATTTAACCAGCTTCAAACTCAATACGACTTAGCGCCCACTGAAAGATTTAGATATTTGCAGGTCCGCCATGCCCTATGGTCGGTTATCCCACCAAATCCTGATCTGCCTGAATCAACTCCGCTGGAAGACAGGTTACTTATGGAGCACATGCATAAAAAAGCGACGTCATTTACGTATCGCAAGCTAGTTAACAATTTACCAGATCCCACCCTGAAATTAAGGCACAGTGGTCTGGAGACTTGGGGGAATTTGACGAGGCGGACTGGCAGACAGCACTATCTTCCCCGAGAGAAGTGGCCACACCCTCTAGCTCTGCCTGATACAGTTAGAAGTACTCTATCGTGTGTACTACACTAGCACTACTCTGCACGCTATAGGACGCGCTACACACCGCTTTTGTCTAAGGGGTTGCGGGGAGGAGGGAACATTCTTCCATACCATATGGCAATGCTCCCGGGTCGCTACATACTGGGCTAAGGTCATGAGGACGATGTCGCAGGTAGTGAATGCATTTGTGTTACCTGAGCCACGGTGTTGTTTATTAAACACCTGGGACCCGAACAGCCTTACCCACCCTGCTCAGGACTGGGTGACATTGGGTATAATGTTAGCCAAACGCAATATCGACAAATACTGGGGCGCTGAGGAGGTACCCGCGTTGAGAGACTGGTGCACGGATTTAGATATGGCCATGATGGCGGAGAGAGTGGTTTACCTACACCGGGGTTGTCCCCAAAAATGGGATAAGATTTGGGATGCCTGGGACGAATACAGGGGGCATCTGTGTGATCCACTGAGGCCGGATGAAGAAAGTGATTTCGAATTTTAGACGGGAGGGGGTGGGGGCTAGGGGAATGCACCGATGGATTGGGGCAATGTTATTTGAATATTTAGCAAATTGTACTGATACTGCCTCTTACATTGAATTGCCTGTCATGCTGTATGTACCAATTGTCTATCAGATGCCTTAATATTGTTCTTAATAAAAACAATAAAAAAAAATGTATTGCCTCAAGAAGGTATTCATTGTGACCCTCCAACATCAGATCTCACCACGGCTACAGCCACCAAATGACAGGGTCCGCAACATTCCACCACAGACAAAGCTCCTGGCAATCTTACACATGTTGGCTTCAGGATCTTTCCAAACCACAGCAACATGAATGGCAGGTGTCTCCCAGGCCTCTTTCTCAGCCTGCCTCCCTTCTGTCCTGGATGCTATTATTCAGATTCCACCAAAGCACCTCTATTTACCAAACACACAACACCAGCAGAATGAGATTAAACAAGGATTCTACAGCATTGCAGGCTTCCGACACGTTCTTGGTATAATGGACTGCACACATATACAACAGGTACCAGCTGAAGCAACTTCCCATCTATTCCGTAACAGGAAGCACACACACACTCCATCAATGTTCAGGCCATTGTGGACTCTTCATCAATATACTGGCCAAATATCCTTGGAGTGTACATGATCCATATATATTTAGAAACTGCATCATGAGCGAACCTTTCCAAAATGGACAATATGGCAATGGGCTACTTGTAAGTGAGCAGCAATCAATAAGTGATTGTGAAAAGGCAAGCACACATCTACACCATAAGCACATTACATACAGTCAAAAGGTACATACACCTAAGACAGCATCACAGAAAGTGTCCTGTGGGGGCCATGGTACTATCTGGCCTCTAACTTTGCCCCCAGGGCACATTGTGATTACATAGGTTGGCACAGATGCATGTAAATCACCTCACTAAATGCTGACCGCACATGTTCCCATAAGACAAATGTGCTGCCTGAAGGCAACTCATTCACTAATACATGGTGTTTGTGAACACATGCAAGTGATGAAATACCCTTTGCCCTCTGCCTGCACAGTACCACAGGCCCAAGATCAGAGTACCATAAGCTCACATCATGTGCACAAACATTGCCCCACCTCAGAGATGTTGCACTGTCTGTGTGCCCACAAAGATTACCCATACAGAGGCTTGAACGGGTGTCCATTAGCTAAAACAGACATCACCTTGCATGTGTGTGCACCTAGTAACAGCACCTGTCATTAAAGGAACATGAAACATCTGTCAAATTTGCATTTTGTAAACCACATTCACAGTGACACATGAAGCAAATAAGTGTAAGTTGATATGCTTACGAATTGAATGTTCTACACTCATGGCAGCATGGATAAGTGTCAAACATGTGTGTGGCGCAATCAATGTAACACCTTCCATTTTCTGTGACCTGTGCACACATGTCAAGTCTGATTTTGTATGATCTCCTTATGCAGCTGGTACACCACATTGTGTGGTGCACCAGGGGAATAACCTGCGGATGTATGTCAGTACAACGCGATATTTTAGATCGCGGTACTTTACAACGCGGTTATTACAACGCAAGTCGTTGCAATGACTTGCGTTGGAGGACGCGAATTGAGGAATATTATAATTTTATATTCCAACACCAGTCCACGTAACAGTAGGGAAGGTGTTGGAATATGAAATTACAATATTCCTTAACCAACAGCGCCATCCAGCGCAATTCGTAGCGTGGTAAAGGTTGTGCGGTGTAAATACCGCGTTGTAAACGACATTTACCTAACCTGCTGGTCCAAAACTACAAGGACAGGTGAATTGACCATAAGTGGCTTTCTGTGTGCCAGCTAATACAGTCCTTTTCATGCAAGGCTATGTGTGTAAGGTATGTGACATGATTGTTGCTGTGCATTCTTCAAATCAGCAACCATGTATCCTGAGGGACATCATAAAGTGCAAAAATATACAAACTGGAAATGCAAGTGAGTCACACTGTCAATATATGCTAACATCTCACCTATTTTAATTTACCTCTTTCTTTTTTTTAATTTTTTTTTTTATTTTATTTGGTAATTTACAGTTGCAGATACATAAAGAAAGGAAAGAAATGTTAAAACGGGAATTCAGTAAATATCATACACAGTTCAAAGAAACAGAAATATTAACGATAAAACATAAAAAAGAAACAAAAGATTAAAACAATGAAGTCCTGGTTACATTCATTTACCCACAATCTCTATTGTCATTTCTCCAATTTTCTATTGGTTTCCAAATCTCGATACCACGTGTTCTAGACTTTATCCCTTTACAGGCGAAAATCGCCTTTTCTTGATTGTACATACCTAAGAGCCTGGACAGCCAAATCTGAAAGTTAGGGGGATCAGCATCCTTCCATCGGGCTGTTAATATAATGCTATATACAGCTGTGCCCAAGAAAAGTGATACTTCTTCCGCCTTAGTATGACTCAGAGTGTTATCGTAGCCCAGAATATAGAGGGTGGGAGATTCGGCTACTGAATGTCCGAACACTTCCTGCCAGAACCCAGCAATCATTGTTCTCAGTGCTAGTAATTTATCACATTCATAGAGCATATGTAATAGATTTGCCGCTGCTTTACCACACCTTGGACACTCTGAAGTGGGCCTTATCCCCCAAGAGTGTAGTTTAGCGGGAGTAAAATACAAATCATAAATAGTTTTATATAGTTGGGCTTTCAAGTTAGAAGACATAAACAGCTGTGACGATAGTATAAGGGACATGTCGATGTCTACATTAGGATTATTTAGTTTCCTTGACCAGCCCACTTCAGTAGATTCTAAGTCATCTTGTTGGTTTTCAATTAAGATGTCGTAAATAGTACCTATCCTAGTTGAGGGTCTAGACAGACAATCAATTAAAGGGATATTATCCAGAGAAATATTAGCAAGTTTTGAGTTTAAAATTGTGTTGATTTGTATAAATTTGAATACACTGTTGTTTGAGATAGCAAATTTGGATTGAAGTTGTTGAAATCTATTACCATCAGTGGGGAGCATAAAGTCTCCTATTGTTAATACTCCTAATGTTTCCCAGCATCTAGAAATAGCGTCATATATTTGTGGTGGTAATATTAAGGAGTGCCATAATGACATATATCTATTGTATTTAGGAATTTTCATATATCTCGAAATTTTCTTCCACGCTACGCATGCGTTTGATATAACCTTGAATTTTATTTTCTTATAATATGAGGGTTCAATCTGTTTCAGTAACAGACCATTAGCCCTATCACCGATAAACAACTCATAGATTGAGGGTATATGATTAGCCCCCACCTCATTTCCCAGCGGTTTAACATGAAATAGTAACATCATCTGTTGTAGAAAAGCAGCCCATGAATAAAGTCCCAGATCAGGTATTGCCAATCCTCCTCTAGTGATGGGTAGGGAGAGCTTCCGGATAGATCTCCTTACCTTTCCATAACCCCCCGCAAATTTACTCATTTCGGATTCCAATCCCTTTAGAATGTTGTCTTCCACAAGAAGAGGGATCGCTCGAAACAGATATAAGACCCGGGGTAGAATATTCATTTTGAGGAAATTGCCTCTTCCGATGATTGAGAGATGTAGTCCATCAATCCTTTTGAGCTCTTTCTTTACTTTTTTGGAGCAGCGGTTCATAGTTAATTTTCACGATCTCATCTATTTTGGCAGATATTCGAACTCCCAGATACACAGCGGATTCTACCCTTCTAGGATCAGTGAAGTAGACATTATTTGTGCAGATGACCATCGTTTTATCTCTATTTAAGGGGGTATCCTGATATTTGGCCAAAGGCTTGAGTAATTTGTTCTATTTCTAATATAGCCTCCATAGGCTGTGGTGTTATTACTGCCACATCGTCGGCGTAGGCTAATATTTTTGTTTGGTAGGGGCCCAGTGTAACTTGTTTAATTGCCTCAGCCTTTAGTAGTTTTAAAATAAGAGGATTTATGTAGAGGGCAAAAAGAATCGGAGAGCAAGGGCAACCCTGCCTAGTCCCCCGAGATATGTTAAAAAATCCAGATTCCTGGCCCATTACCAATACCCTAGCCTTCGGTGAAAAATACATTGCTTTAATCGATTTTATAAGGAAAGGTCCAACATTATTCTGTTCTAGTATTGCCCAAAGGAATGCCCATGAAACCCTGTCGAAGGCCTTCTCGGCATCCAGGAGGACCATCGACATCTGGCCCGCCGTAGCATTTGCGGCATCAAACAGTGCAATAGCGCGTCGGGTATGGTCCGTAGTATCCTTACCTGGAATAAAGCCATGTTGCCAGGGTGAGACCAGATGTTCGATGATCCCCCTGAGCCGATTAGCCAAGATCTTCGAATAGAGTTTTGAGTCAGAATTTATTAGAGAGATAGGTCGATAAGATGAGGGCAGCTGAGGAGGCTTATCTTTCTTTTGGAAGATTACAATATTAGTTTCCTGCCAAGACCTAGGAGGGATGCCACTTGATTGAATTCCAACAAATAAATCGAGAAGTAGAGACGTTACGATATTACCCAAAATTTTGTAAAACTCGAGTGGTATTTTATCGGGCCCTGCGGCTTTTCCCGAGGCTAATTCTGCAAGAGCAGTTTCCACTTCTATTTGAGTTATTTCTCTTTCTAGATCCAGCCTAGTAACATTATCCATTCCTACACCATCTTCATGCTCGGTTGCCCATTTGGATAGTGTTTCTTTGATTACGTTTGAATTTAAAGAGTCCTCGTTTTTATACAATTTCCCATAATAATTTTGAAACACTTCTAAGATAGTTTCAGGTGTTGTAAATACTTGGCCTTCTGATTCAATGCGCGTAATTGAGTTAAGAGATTGACTTTGACGAGTTCGGAGTGCCAATTGCTTACCCACCCTATCTCCCATTTCATATATCTTATTTCGGTGGGATTGGTATAATTCAGCCGTACTTTGGGTAAGTTTACTATTTATCTCTGCTTTTAGTATCGCCATATCTCTTAGAACTGAACCACCGTCCCTTTTTTGTGCTATTAGCCTAGTATGCTTCTCTTCTAGTTCTGCTAGTTTTGTAGTTGTAAATCATTAAGCCTTGCCACCTCTTTCCTCTGTCT
This sequence comes from Lissotriton vulgaris, assembly GCF_964263255.1. Classification (NCBI taxonomy): domain Eukaryota; kingdom Metazoa; phylum Chordata; class Amphibia; order Caudata; family Salamandridae; genus Lissotriton; species Lissotriton vulgaris. The sequence goes on along the minus strand of NC_141697.1, from coordinate 854,039,936 downwards.
GGCTACGTAGCTGATTGTCTCCCCACGGACTGCAGCTTTAAAACAGTCCCAGACCATATTTCTAGATGTGCTATATCGATTGTAGTCGAAAAAATCCTGCGACCATTTTTTCATATATTCTACGTATTCATTATTTACAAGCAGTTTTTTGTCGAAGGACCAACTTGAGCGAGGTCTGGACATGTCACGTAAGTAGAGAGTGAGAGATAGGGGATTATGGTCTGAAATAATTTTTGGTAGTTTACTAATTTGAGCCAAACTAGCCCGGTTATTTGACATTAAAATATAATCGATACGAACATATTTATTGTGAGGGTGCGAGAAATATGTATAGCCTGGGTCTTGACCCTGCTTTAGATCCCATAGATCGACCAGACCTAAACTTTCTTTTAGTTGGGAGACAGCATTAAAAACTTTTAGCTTGCGACAAACATATTTAAATTGCGCTTGTTTCTGTGATGCACTAGCTCTTGGTAGAGAAATATTCAAGTCCCCACAGAGGATCATTACCTGAGGCCAGGATGCTAATTCTATCTCCAGGTCGTTAAAGATTGTGGGATCGTCTTGATTAGGGGCGTAGATGGAACATATTGTAATTCCGCACTTGAGCTCCGCGATCACCCACCTGCCTAGAGGATCAGCTAGTTTACGTGTAGCCTCCCCCAAAAAGGATCTTGCTAGTATGGCGACCCCCCTTGTCCTCGTAGTTTGACTAGTACAGACCAGTAAATTAAACCCTGAGATCTTCAGTACTTCCCGCTCTGCCCATGGAATGTGGGTCTCCTGGAGACATATTATATCGAATGCATTTGTCCTTATTAGCCCCCACATTTGTTCCCTTTTTCCTCTATCATTGAGCCCTGCCACATTCCAGGAACACATTTTTATCCTAGCCATATCATTGTGTTATTATAGTTTGCTCCACATCTGTTATACGTAAGAAAGAATAGAAGCAAATCAAACAAATCCTTAACATCATTGACACATCTGTTATACGGAAAAAAGAATAGAAGCAAATGAAACAAATCCTTAACATCATTAACATTAGTGTCACCATTTATATTCCTCATAGTGCATCTGGAACTGTAATCACCATATTTCTGAATGTTCTCCCCCCTCCCTCCCTCTCGACTCCAACCCCTAACCTCACCCCCCCCCCCCCCCCCTTCCACCCTTCGAGGCAACCTGGGTTTTGGCTCACCCAGTTGTTGATGGCTGTGTGGTCCGAACGCCTAAGCTTGCCCCTTGCCTATTATTATTTTTTTACAATCCTAGAAAAAGTCAACCATATAACAAATAACAATAGTTTGTCAGCACTATCATATTCTTTATATATTAGTATTCATTGCCAAATATTCTAGTCATATTTGATCTACATTGTGTTCATATCATTTTGTTAGGCAGTTTGTAGGTATTCGTATCATATCCAGTCCATTCTAATTTTCTTCTTTCGTTTATTTGCCATTATTTTGTTTCACTTTCTCTGCGACCTCCTTAAGGTAGGCCTCTGCCTGGATTTCGCTTATGAAGCTCCTTGTTGCACCTTTGTAGATTACTTTTAATCGTGCCGGATTTTGCAGAAAGACCGTCGCTCCCAGCTTTTCAAAGGGTGTGAACAGTTGTCTCATTCTCCATCGTCGTTCTACAGTAGCATGCGCAAAATCCGGTCTTGCAAAAAAGTTAAAGCCCTTGTATTCTCTTTTAGCTGTGGGTCTAGCCAGGTCATATATAGTATCACGTACTAGATAATTTCCGAAATTAACTAGAAATGCTCCAGGGTATTGTGGTGATTTATCCGAGCGTTTAGATAATGACAGAGGGAAACGGTGTGCTCGACAAACTTCCCTGTCCATTTCCCAAGATTTGAGTTCCGGGAAAGATGATTTTAAAAGGTTGGACATGAAGCCTCTTGGGTCACTTCCTTCTGAGCCCTCGGGGATCCCAAGAAATCGAAGATTATTTCTTCTTGCTCGATTCTCTTGGTCTTCAACCTTTGTCATTAGGTCCTTGATTAGTCCTTCATGGTCTTTTGCCTGCATTTGTAGCTTACTGACGTCTGATTCCAGATTTTCCGCCCTGACTTCCATAGAACACATTCTGTCAGAGATCTCCAAACATGAACTACCTACTTTATTGATTTACCTCTTTCAATGTGTACAGCCTTGTAAAGCATATATTGAAAGAGGAAATTACCAAAAAGTATTTTGTTTGTGCACTAAGGTGCCTCTTCATGATCAAAAACAATTTACACATGACACAGGCATTTGTGCACCATGGTACAAGAGTAACAGTGCAGGATCATGTCATCTGTTTGAGTGACAACACAGGGGCAACCACATTGAATAGAACAATCCATATAAATGTGTTGCATCACTGTGCCTTGGAAGTGACTCACTTCTGCTCAGACAAATGATTTGCAGCACTTTCATAGTGAAGTGGACCTAGGTGTGCCATGCACAAACAGGAAAAGTGTGTATCACACATAATAATTACCCAGTTATCACTTACACATTGCAAGACCTCACAAATTTCAGTCAACAAATCATGCACTGCAATGCACCATCCCCAGTCATGCACATTAAAAGATACACAGCAATTTAAATGACGTGTCACAAACAATGTTTAGCTCTATATCAAACACTACATCTAATTTCACCAAACAGTAATCTCAATGAAAACGTTGGCAAACATGACTTACACCCAATGTCATGTACACTCAAGAATGTTTCAAAGTTAAATATGTTCTCTTACTTTCCACTTACAGCTGATCAAGTATATGGCCAACAGATGTTGTTGATGACACCATTTGGACATACCCAGACTGACCGCAAAAGGTATAGCACAATGCACATTGCTGAACAAGAAACATTGAGAGAGAAGCTTTGGACTGCTCAAGGCCAGGTTTTGTTGCCTGGATTTATCAGGTAGGAGGCTACTGTATTCACCTGAAATGGTCTGCAAGATGATCACTGTTTTTGCAATACTACACAATATATGTGTCAAAATGAATGTGCCTTGGAATGAAGAAAAACAGCCCCCGGAACCAATGGATAATGCTGATGATGAAGCTGAAACAGAAGGAAGAGACACACTCAACACTGCTGCAGGGCTAAGACGTCACACTCACACTGTCACCCAACGTTTCACATGCTGCTGAGAGTCTACATTTTTAAAAATAAGCACCAATGTTTCAAATAAACTCACAAATACACATGAAAGACTTTCAGGTGTGTCCCTTTTGTACACAGGTCAATAGAAACACCAGCATCTTATGTGAATTGCATGTATGTTTATTAAAATGTAATGAAACAACCACTATAAGAAAGGGGGACCCCTGAGGAAGGATGCAGGTAGAGAAGCAGGGGAAAAGATCAAAATTCACAAGGGACGGACTCTACCTATGTGAATTTAAAATGTGCTATACATCGTATATTATATTGACCACTCTGATTAGACCATAGGTAAAAATATTAAAGGCATTCAAGGCAATGTGTTAATTACTTAATTAATTGTTTTTTGTCTCTTTCAATTCAAAATCATTGGTGCATTCCTAAATAGATGCCATAACAACAAAGTTTTATTGTAAAAAATCAGATCCTACTGCACAACTTTCACTCAAACACACAGTCACCTTCATAATCAAAACATATCATGCGAAACCTCTGGGAATTTGCAAATTCTGTGAACTGTACTATTAGTACATAGATTGGTTCCCATAGTTCAATATTGGTTACAAAAATATTTATTGTAATTAATAACCAGTATATTGCAACCAGTGTTTTGTAATCAAGTTCAGAATCCTTTAGCTCTCTGAGATCAATCAGCCACTTCACTCACTTTGACTTTCATCTGTGGTTCAAAATCATTTGTCAGCATATGAATAACACTTTTTAATTGCCACCAATCTGGAACTTGCCACTTGCTTGACCAGCCTATTAACAAAGAGTCTGATTCTCAGCCACACTTGAAGCGTGTTGTTTGCTCTATGAAAAACATAAGGAGGGCCCAAGTTGATACTTTTTAGGTCGAGCCTAGAGTCAGCACGCAAGTGCTTCTCTAGGGAAGATCTGGGGTAGTTGAGTAGGAGAGTGAAGCCCCGCCAACTCCCCAACCATGTTTTTCATTGGCTTGTGTCTTTGTCCTTTGTATTTGCTGCCATCTGACTCCTTGATAAGCTTTTTAGTCCCTCCTTAGTAGGGCCATGTTGTCATTTGATTCCTCCCATGGCTACTTCCCCTTTTACTTGGTTGTTACACAATCTCCCTATATTTACTGATACCACTACATTGCCAGGGTTTAAAATAAGAGGGGGCATGATGTTGTAATGGCCAGAGGTGTCGACTTTGAAGTAGGGGAACTAGGTCCAGTCTCGTGTCGCCTCAATATTTCTACGCAAACTAAAGTGTGCCTTGTTCAGATGAAATGTGGGAATATTTTTGCGGTGGGAGTATTTTTTTTTTTGCAAAACATTTTTTATTCAATTTTGTAATAAATCTTGTGGCAGGAGATGACTCAAAAACATTTCATCCTAAGAGCAAATTTATGTCGCCCATCACACACAAATCCCTTGACACTTTTGAACTTTTGGTAAAAAAAAGACCTCAAATAGATTGGATATCACAGAGCTACCAAGTCCAATATGACACCCAAGGAACTGCAGATTTTAAACTTCTTGAGACACGATACATCTATCGTTTTTTCAGCCCGCCGATAAAGGCGGAGCACTTGTGGTTCTTGATACAGATTTCTACAATTCAAATGTGGATCAACATGTACAAGATCAGGAAACTTACATCGAATTGGATCAAGATCCCACTAAGGAATTAATCAGTTTGTTGACTAACATTGTGACAAAAGCAGTAAATGATGGTATTATGGATCAAAATGTTGGCGAATTTTTGATTAATCAGAAACAGAGGACCCCTCACATTTATATGCTGCCAAAAATGCTTAAAGACTCTCTTAAACCACTCTTTCGACCAATAGTGGCTGGATGTAACTCTATTCATGAAACAGTAGGATACTATTTAGATTATCATCTACAACCGTTGGTACAATCATGGGAAACTTATATAAGACACAGCAGATTGTCTATTGAAACTGGAAGCTGTTCAAGAAATATTTGATGAAGAGATCCTACTGTGCACGTTCGATGTGGCACCTTTGTACACATCTATAGCCCACAATGAGGGTTTGGAGGCAGTTGAATGGAAGTTGCTGGCATCCTCTTTAACATCAGAGAAAGCAATGTTTTTACTGGAACTATTGCATTTTTCACTGTATCACAGTTATTTTATTTGGCAGGACAAGTTTTATTTACAGAAAACTGGAACATCCATGGGCTTTCCCGGAGCCCCTTTATACGCAAATACATTCATGGCTCATTTTGAGTACAATCACATACTCATTAATCCCAAATGGAAGGAAAACGCAGCAGTATTTCTGCGCTATATAGATGACATATTAGTCATCTGGAAGGGGTCAAGACCAATGTTGAAAGACTGCATTACCAAGTTGAACGGTCCCAATTCGAGGATTCAATTTACGTATGATATCCGGAGTGACAGAATTCATTTTCTAGACATTGAAATCATTAAAACATCCACAGGTCTGGCAACATCTGTGTACAGGAACACAACAGATGTTAATAATGCACTGCACTTTTCCAGTGCACATCCTGTTTCACTCAAGCAACATCTGCCGGTTTCTCAGTGATCGAGAATTAAAAGGATTACATCAGACGCCATGAACTGTAATAACCAGATACAAGAACAAATGAAGAGATATGAGGCAAGAGGTTATCCGATTGAAATATTGAAAAAAGCTGAAAATAAGATTGTTTTGAAACATAGGGAAGAACTATTAAAACCTAGCGTGAAACAATCACAGAGACAAGAAGTTTTTGTATTAAAATATTCAACACAAGCATCCCAAATCAAAGCAAGAATGAGAAAACATTGGGAGATCACTGATCAGGAAACGGATTTTGTTGGCCTCTTTGAGGGACCACCACTATTTGAACACAACCGATCAAGAAATCTACGTGAATTGTTGAAAACTAAGAAAAAGGATGATAAAAGGACATACAAAGGCATGATAAAATGCCACAATTGTGGCCAATGTAGCAAAGTAATTCAGGGCGATACATTCATGCATCCGCACACAGGCAAGAAAATTAAATTACAACACACATCTGATTGTAATACGGAAAGAGTTCTTTATGCTATCAAATGCCCCTGCGGTATGGTATATGTAGGGTGGACGAGCCGCAAAATCAAAACACGGATCATAAAATATAAGGGTAGAATCCGGAATCAAAACACCACGTCTTCTCTTTCTTCCCATTGGTCATCATCTTCACACACCATACCACAATTACGATTCACTATTCTAGAACAAATAAATATTAGTACAGACATTGATATCAATACGGCATTAGCTCGCAGGGAAACACATTGGATAAAATTCCTAGAGACAGTGACCCCGGGCGGGCTGAATGACCACTATGAAATGTTATGTTTCTATGAAATATTCATACAATTTTCGCTACTCTCTGTAAAGAATTTGCACTCTCTTTTCTCTCTGTTTTCTTTCATATTACATCCCTTTTTTCTTTAAGGATGACTTATTGTTGTAATTTTTGCACAAACTGCACACAGGGTTCTGGCTGGCATCCAGTAGTACACTACTCATGTTAGTATGTCTATGTAATTTAAACATAAGGGTGTATATGGTTTAGAAGTGGTACACATAGGGACTGTGGGGCAGTCCTCTATTAAATATGTTGGCTTTTAACTCTCCCAGCATATTTTAGGTCGGGATACCTTTAGTGAGGCATCGACCCGCGTATCTGAAGTGAAAAGAACTCCACCGCTCAATTTTATTACACATGTTTTTTTTGTTCAATACGCTATTGTGAGGCTGCATCCCACACTGCACATGTGTAGTTTTATGATGGCTAACGGGGAATAGTAAAGTTTGTTGACAGATTAGATCACGTTAATTTCACCTTCACGCTATTGTTGATGAGAATGCGGTTTCTTTAAATTTGCAAAGCATACTGGGATTCTTAATCGCATCCCGGAAGCATTGAGTAAGTTAGAAACAGGACGAGGCGCAGCGGCGTTCTCATATGTTCCACTAAACGCGGTAAGAACTGCTGTTTATCATAGCTCCAGATATCATTTTCATTAGTTGCAAGCGTTTTAATAACGCAGCATTTATTTTATTTGGCAGGAAACTAATAGATTTCTCCTCACACGATTAGGATAACATTTTGAATTGAGCAGTACACTACATATACAGTAAGGTGAGGCTCCGTCTTACGATCATTTAAATAGACCAGTGAGAGGTTCACTGAGAGCGTTATGGTCTGATATATTTTTTCATATTTCGGATACATTTCTTCAGAGCGCTTTTAACACACACAGAGACAGACATTTTTTTTACCACTTACAGACGGGTAAGATAGTTTTTCATTACCTTGCAGTCTAGTTGTTGGATCATGAGGGTGTTTAATATGCATTATGATTGTTATTACATTTGTCCACAGTTACACATCTGGCAGTCGGTTGGAGGGTAAGAATTCCCTCTGTCTGGAATACCTTTTAAACTTGTGTTATTTTTTTTTTCCACTCGTTATGGACCGTCACTTCGAGCATGACTTGCAAGTCACAGTCGATTCACTTTCTGTATTGAGAGCACATAGGGACCTATTACATAGATAAATAACACTGTTTAATTACACAATGTTGCTTACATAAGCTACACTTTCACTTACACCTTGTTGCACTGGCCTTTCTGCACTTTATTTCATTTCACTTTACTTCAGAGTGCAAATTCTATTTTTACTATACTGTAAATTGCTTTGTGTTTGACACATTGCAACTTTATTGTGTTGTAGGTTTCCTGCGGCAGGACGCAGCTGTACAATCAGAACTTTTACCAACGTGTTATATTTTTATCCCCTGAAGAAGGGTTCAAGTTTGAACCCGAAATACATTGGGAGTGTGTTTATTTAAAGAATCTGCTGAATTCATTAACTCATATATGTGGGGTTTGATAATGATTTGACAATTTCATTTTCAAGTCTAATGTATACATTGTAATTAAGTGTACATTTCTAAATACTGTTGATTTACAATTTTTGCACATGCAATATCATCAATCATGACATGATAAACAAATATGTCTTAGAGCTTTTGAATTTTTTTGATTAATGTGATTATCCAATGGAGACTTTCTAGTCCATAGCTGTGCTCCACTCAGTCTGTGGTTTTCCACAGCCTTCTTCCAATATTTTAGTATTTAGAGAGATCGGGGGGCCACTTCTCTCCTTCCTTGGATGCACGCACATTTTACTAAAATTGACTAAATTTTGGTTTCAACAAACTTTATCACATTAACAATTAGGTGTGCAGAGTCACTTTTTCATTCAGGAGATGACTTCTAGCATGACAAAATGAATGACGGAAGTCTAAATACAATTCCTTCCTGTGGTGCCCCACACTGGACTTTCAGTTTAGTACTAGAAGCAACTTTAATTTTTTTTAAACAATTTAAAATCAACAACACCCAGAGTGAATATTGCTGTAGTCAGAGGAGTAGCTAGAGCTTGTGGCGCCTGGGGCTATCCCTCAGGTTGCCGCCCCTGGGGAGCGGGGGAGGAGGGGGAGGGAGCTGGGGAAAAAGAACCAAGAGACACGTAGTATCGCCGCTAATAGTTACTTCGATCATGCAAGTTACATGCACTTACATGACACGATCCAAGGCCACACAGCTAAATACACCGTTGACCGGCAGTACAAAGGAGAACACACAGACTGCCACCCTGCAGGATTTCAGGAAGGGCCTAAAAACATGGTTATTCGATTAACGTCCCTCATCAGCAGCACCACCCTCACCCCCCAGCGCCTCGATACCCTCACAGGTGATAAGTAGCACTATGCAAATCCTGTTTGTTTGATTGATTGACACCCGATTTCCACACATCGTTTGTTCTCTATATTAGTTTTATCTGTAAAACTGTATGTATTTGCAAGTGACCACTTCAATGGAGATTGTGCTGTCTATAAATGACAGTGTGCTAACACACCATGCTTTAATGATATATGTGCAACATTGTGAGTTCAGTGATGAAGCATTGATGGTAGCGACGCCACTCTGAAAATTGTTTGAGCGCCATTGGGTGTTCCCAATCCCGTTTCTCTTGGTTATTACCTTCTCTGACTCAACAAAATTCTAGTCTCCCTTCCATATGAATGTGTCACAAGCCCTCTGGACATTATTAAGGAGGGTATTGTCCTGATAATATGGTAACCAGATATTTTACTCATTTGCATTTTTAAAGAAGGGCTCATGTTGTGTGTGTTTTTAGTGTCTCACCAGAGTGGCCAAAAAAAGAAGCCTGGTGTGGTGGGCCCTTTATAGTTTTCAGAGCTCGATACAGTCTCTGACAATTCTATGTTTATTCGTAAATTGCTGGCCTTTGTGCTAAGGCTGGGTGTTAAGCAGTCTGGATTCCTCCTTGCACAATTGTTGGTGTGCACAGGCCTCTTTTGCGTTTCCTTTTTAAACTGTTTCTTATCCTCCTGTCATTTATAAGACATGATATGTTGGCACAACACTAATGAGCACCATTTAGCCTTATCTCCTTGATATCATCTTTTACTAGAGTTCAGTAAAGTTATTGTGACACATCGGCCCATGAGGTTGCAGTAAAGTTGCAGTAAATTTCACGGAACCTGACAGGAGAGTTGCGTGTGATATCTAGTTTGTCAGATTCGCCAAATTAGGGAAGATCTGGGGTAGTTGAGTAACCTATTGTTAATCCAAGCAATGTTATTAATACCAGTCCTTTTTCCACCCCTATCCCATTCATCTAACCATCACCCTCATCCTAGTTGTAACCTAATTCTTTCTAGCACTAATATTAACTGTCACTCCAACTCAAACACCAATACCAGTGAAGTAAGTAAACCACGCCAAGATAGTAGTAAATAGCAGGTTTATTATAACATGTAAATGACGCACCCTAAGCTGGTGGTGCCTGGGTTCTAAGTAAAGCTGCCAACGTTCCAAGGCAGCCTTCACTCCAACATTCCATGGGAAATACCAACTGGGCAGGATGGCAGGGGGAAAGGAGGAACACAGAAAGGAAATACCAATAAGATTGCAACACCTCTTCCTTTCTAAGGTTGAAAAGGATACATAGTACAGAAATATAAAAATGAGCACCACAGGCGAGGGAAAGAATAATCCCGGGATAGGGAAGGACAAAAGGTCACTCTGTGTGATATTCACTCTGCCACCAGGGAGGTTGGCGTATCCTAGACCTTCTTCTCAAGGGTGACCCCTCTACTTGCCCCTCCTGAGACTCCTCTCTGTCAACTCTTCTAGTGACCTCTCTACTGTCCTCGGTGGCTCTAGAGGCACCTGAGGTCACTCTGTCCATACTCCACATTTTACCATCCTCCATGAGGACAACATTTTTCCCCACCTCCTTGATCCTTTCTGGGGCAAAGAATGTGTCTCCTTTTCTACCTAGACCTACAGGTTTCCTTATGTGAACCATCTGGCCCGGTTTAAATACCTTCTCTTTGGTACCCCACTTTTGATCATACCACGTTTTGTATTTCTCTTGGCGTGTCCTAACCTTTCTCTTAAACACCTCCCCATCAACCACTACAGGCTCTTTTGGACACAACCAATTGGGAGAGACTTTTGAGCCTGCTTTCCTTCCTCTTAACAGTTCAAAGGGTGAATATCCTGTGCTGAGACAGGGTGTAGTGTGATACGCCCATAACATGTCTCTGATGGCCCATTCCACTCTTCTACCAGATTTAACTGCCAATTGTATACACTCCTTCAACAATCTGTTAGCCCTTTCTACCTTCCCATTAGCCTTGGGGCAGTACAGAGGAGTGTGTATATGGTTCACAGCCATGTCTCTAAGGAATTCTCTCATTTCCTCAGAAACTAGCTGTACCCCATTGTCTGTAACAATGGTAGAGGGAATGCCTTCTTTAGAGAAAATGTCACTAAGGAACTCTATTATGGCTTTTGTGTTGATATTATTTACAAATTTGCAGTAGATCCAGTTGGAATAGTAATCTACCATCACCAACAGATACCAATCTAGGGAACCTTTAACATGTATGGGTCCTGTAATGTCAAATCCTACCTTTTCCCAAGGTGCCTCAGGGACTTGCACTGGACTAAGAGGGGACTTTCTTACAATTCTAGTTTTGTCACTCTTGCTGCATGCATAACAATCCTTAACTTTCTCTTCCATCAACTGATCCATTTTCGGAAACCAATACTCTTATCTCAACCTCGCCTTGCATTGGCTTCTGCCTAAATGTCCTTCGTGGGTGAGATCAATTATTTTTCCTTGTAAAACTTCTGGAGGAACAATTCTCCCAGCTATGAACAGATTATCCCCCACTATAGATAAATCATCTCTAACATTCCAAAATGGTTGCAAATCACCTGAAAGATCTTTACACTTGCCAGGCCACCCTTCAATTATACATTTTTTAACTTCTTTGATCACACAGTCTTTTTCCAAACTTTCTTTCCACAGTTCTTTGTCGATTGCTGGAGATCTCACTTCTAAGATTTGTTCCACTACTTTGACCTCCTCTGCACCCACTTGGATAGGAGCCCTCGACAAAAAATCAGCTACTCTGTTCTGTTGTCCTGGAATATGTACCATCACAAAGTTGTACCCTTGGAGGCCAATGGACCACCTAGCAATCCTGGGTGTCATATTTTCAACCTCCTTTTTACTAAACATTGCCAGGAGAGGTTTATGATCCGTGTGAATTTCAAAAGGCAGACCCCAAACATAAAAACTGAAGTGTTTCACGGCCCAGAATACAGCTAGGGCCTCTTTCTCAACTGTTGAATAATTCAGTTCAGCCCCCGTGAGTGCTCTAGACGCGAATGCCACTATATTTATCTTCGACCCCTGCCTTTGTGCCAGGGTTGCCAAAATTCCTTTTGCACTCGCGTCTGTTGTTATTATGGTGTCTTTTTCCACATTGAACTTGCCAAAATAAGGCGCTGCAATGATGGATTCCTTGATCTTAACAAGAGCCTTCTCTTGGTTCTCTCCCCATGTAAATTCCACGTCTTTCTTTATAAGATCTCTGAGTGGTTGAGAAGTCATAGCAAAGTCCTTAATGTACTTTGACATGTATTCTGCTAGACCAAGGAACGCTAGGATTTCCTCTTTGTTATTAGAGACAGGGGCTCTTTTGACTGCTTCCACTAAGTCAATCTTTGGTTTTATTCCCTCTTCAGAGGTAGTATGCCCGAGATAATCAACTGAGGATACCCCAAGCTTGCACTTACTTTTTTTTGTCGTGAATCCAACCTTTCTTAGTTCCTTCAGGACATTCCTCGCATTTAGGTTGTGTTCACTTTCACTTGATCCGTAAACCAGTATGTCGTCCTGAAAGCATAAAGTCTTCTTGCAATCCTTTAAGACATGCTGCATCACCCTCTGAAAAGCTGAGGCTGCTGAGGCGAGGCCAAACGGCATCCTCAAAAATTTGAAGTTTCCAAATGGGGTGGTGAAGGCTGTCAGATGTTGAGAATCTGGATGCAATTTGATCTGATAATAGGCCGAGGATAAATCCCGGACACTGAAAAATTTGGCTCCCTCAATTGTGCTCAACATTTCATTTATCCTCGGGAGAGGATGTCTGTCTACTTGAATGTTTGAGTTAAGAGACCTCAAATCCACACATAGTCTTATGCTCCGCCCACCATCCTTAGTCGTGATGACAATGGGCGCCAACCATGCTGAGCTCTCTATTTCTTGAATTACCCCTTGCTCTCTTAACTTCTCAATTTCCAGTCTTAGGGGCTCTCTCATCATCAAAGGAATAGAACGGGTTTTGTGAACCACAGGTACTGCCCCTTCCTTAAGAACAATTCTATGCATGTAATTCTTCAACAATCCCAGCTTATCATTAAATACATCTGAGAATTCGTCTAATAAGTTTGTACCAATTACCGGTGGTTCAATCAAAATCACTTGCTCCTTGTTGTTAGGATCTAATATAATACCTAATTCCCTCTGGTGTCTCCACCCAAGTAAACATGAACCTTGTTTTTTTTTATATATACTTTTTCCACCGTGTGTCTGTCTTTGAACGCTATTCTCATTCTTGCCATGCCCACTAACGGTATGCGTTCTTTACTGTACCCTGCAGGATTAATGTCTGGTTTTTCCATTTCTGTGTATCCACCAGGAAACATTTTCTCAAAAACCCCTTCATCAACTAACGTGTATGGTGAGCAAGAATTAGCATACATGACAATACTTTGACCATCTAAACTCACGTCACAAGTGGGGTATTGTATAAATTCTTCAGGCTCTGACTCCTTAATCTGAAAGATGAAACTTTTATCTTCTTCCCTCACTTCCTCTGGACTTTCTACCCAATGTACTTTTGACTCAAAGACATTGCATACTTTAGAGAAATGTCCCCTTCTATTACACTTTCTACACATCATGTTTCTAGCTGGACATTTCCAACTGTTAGCTAAATGAATTTGAATTTGAATTTGAATTTAAAAACATTTGTACAGCGCTCGCATACCTGGCGGTTTCATGGCGCTAGTGGTGATCAGTGGACGGCAGCAGAGGGTAGATTTAAGGGTAAGCTTGGGTAAACAAAAAAGTTTTAAGGTTTTTCCAGAACAAGGGGTAGGAGAGTGAGGTGCGAAGAGCAATCGGGAGAGAGTTCCAAAACGTTGGAGCCAGGACAGCGAACCTTGCTCCGCCCGCTCTCTGCTTTTTGAAGCGAGGGATGGTAAGAAGGGCCAAATGGGCCGAGCGGAGTTCTCTGCCTGGGCAGTAAGGTTTGATGAGGGAACAGATGAACTCGGGAGCCGTGCCCGCTCTGGCCTGGTAGGTAAGACAGCCAAGTTTAAACAGGGCACGCTCTCTTATGGGGAGCCAATGCAGAGATTTGAGTAAGGGAGTGACCCGATGGTATCTGGGAAGGCCATGGATCAGGCGGGCCGCCTGATTCTGCACCAGTTGCAGACGATGGATCATGTATGCAGGTGCTCCGTTATAGACTATGTTGCCATAGTCTATACGGGACAGTACCATGGCCAATATGATAATTTTTAGAGCTGGGGGGGAAAAGAAGCGGGAAACTTTCCGAATCACTCTTAGAGAAAAAAAAGATGAAGAAACCACAGAATTGACTTGTGGGAGAACAGTAAGCTGGGGATTAAGAAAGATGCCCAGGGTTTTCACTTTGGGAACCGGGAGTGGGGGGGCACCAAGGGAAGGGGGCCAGAAGGAAGAAGACCAGGGACTGCAGCCACCTCCGGTCAGGTCCAGTTCGGTCTTGTCCGGGTTGAGTTTGAGGTGGCTGCAGTTCATCCAGTCTTGGATGAGGGTCATAATGGATTGAACGTTCCGGGCGGATGAAGGTGAGTGGGACAGGTTGAAAATTAACTGGAGATCATCCGCGTAGTTAAACACGGTGACCTCCAGTTGCTGTAACATAAAAATGAGGGGGAAGATGTAGAGGTTGAACAGAAGAGGGGAAAGTGATGAACCCTGGGGGACCCCACATTCTACTTTGCGAGAAGCCGCCGAAAAACCAGCCAAATGGACTCCCTGTGTTCTCCCCGCGAGAAAGGATTTTAACCAGCAGAAGGCTAGGCCCTCTACACCCGCCGCCCTGACACGGTTGAGGAGGATGGTATGGTCCACCTTGTCAAAAGCGGCGGATAAGTCGAGGAGAACCAGGGCTTGCGGAAGGTTGATGTCGATTCCTTCACGCAATTTGTCCATGACTGAAATAACCACTTTTTCGGTAGAATGCAGGGGACGAAAACCAGCTTGGCAGGGGGAGAGGCAACGATTAGCCTCGATGTGAGTGCTCAGTGTGGAAGTGATATGAGTTTCGAGAACCTTTGCAAGGTAGGGGAGGAGTGAAATGGGGCGGTAACTAGAAGCAGAGGAGGGATCAGCGTCCAATTTGTTTAAGATTGGGATGACAGTTGCCGATTTATGTGAAGTGGGGACATGGCCATGAATGAGTGAATCGTTGAGGAGGGTCAAAGGAGGGGTGGGGCAGGCTAAGTAGATTTCCCTAAGTATACTGGCAGGGGCAAAATCCTGGGGTGAGCCTGATTTAACCCGTTGGAGCAAAGGGCGAAGGGTATCAGTGGTGAGGAGTGGGAAGTTGGTCAGTTTAACAGTGGAAGGGGGGGAAGGGTCCACAAAGGAAGGGGAAGGTTGGGGAATGTTATGTTTAATTTTTACCACTTTATCTATAAAGAACTCGTTAAGCAAGTCACAGAGGGATTGGGACGGGGGAATGGTTGATGTGGCTCTAGTGGATGAGGCAAGTTCATGAACGGTGGAGAAGATTTCTTTAGATTGTGACTCTGCAACCAGTATCCTGTGGGTATAATATTCCGCCTTAGCTTCCAGGATGCTCTTTTTATAGGTATGCAGAGTGGCCAGGTAAGCTGTTTTTGAGGCAGGGTTGTAGGTTCTTCGCCAAACTCGTTCAGCCCTTCTTGCAGCGAGTTTTTTTATCTTTAAGGTCAGAGGTAAACCAACGGTTGGCTGCATGAGCCCGTTTTACTGAGAGGCGCCTGAGCGGGGCAAATTCATCGCCTGCCTTCGTAAGCCAGTTGTTAATTGCGGCCAGTTGGGGGGCAGCTGTCAGACCAGTAAGGTCCGGGCAGGTCGTGGCCAGGGCCGAGCAAAAGGAGGGCATGTTTACCTTACCCCATTTCCGAACCCAGGTGTTTTTGGGAAGGGGGGGTTTAACCGGGGGGGGCTAGGGCGAGGGAAAACGAAATGGTGGAATGGTCTGACCATGGGCAGGGGGAGATAATGGGAGGAGTGCATGAAACATTTAGTGTCCAAATTTGATCCAACGTGTGGCCATGTAGGTGGGTTGGACTGTGAATGAGCGGTACAAAATTCAAGTTTTTCATGAGGCTAGTGAATTCCTTGGATTGGAGGCTTTCAGTCGGGTCATTGGGCCAGAAATTAAGGTCCCCTAGTACTAGTACAGAGGAGTGATTAACTGCCAAAGTGGCCAAAAGGGTCTGAATCTCAGGGAGGAATAGGGGGGTGGACTGGGGAGGACGATAGATAAGAACAAAAGTAAGGGGGCTTGATGGGAAGTAGAGCGGGCTACAAGGAGGTCAACATCAGTGATGAGTGGGGAAGGGAGGATTTGAAAGTTGACATCAGTACGAGCTATTAAAGCCACTCCACCTCCCCGCTTGCCGTCAGGGCGATCCGCACGAATGGCGGAATAAGTAGGTGGTAGGGCGGCAAGCACATTGGGGAGTGAGTCCGTCTTGAACCAGGTCTCAGTTAAGAACAGGAGATCTGGTTCGTTGGTGTCAAGGTAGTCTAATAGCTCGTATTGGTGGTTTACGGCGGACCTAGTGTTTAGAAGGGTAGCTGAGGTAGAAAACAATTGGGCGGAAGGGGCTGGGGACGGAAGGGGGGAAGGGAAGGATGTGGGTGCGAGTGAAACACGAGATGATACTAATCTGGGGGGGTGGGATGGGGGAGGGCTATATAGACCGAGGAGTTGTAGGCCAGTGGTGGTAGCGGAATTAATACAGCCGGGGGACCACAGGAGGCATAACTGGGACGGAGTGTAGGTGGTATAACCAACAGCGTCCCGTGCCCCTAGCCCCGGCCGGCCGCGGACGGGCGCAGACGGGCGCAGACGGGCTTAACTCAGGCGCAACTCCGGCGCGCCTCCATCGCGCCCGCTGCGCTCCTCCGCTGCGCTGCCTCATGATGTCTGTATAAGTAGGGGCAGAGCGGCGGGGGAGGGGCAGGGCTATGGTGGAAGGCGAAGCCCAAGCCAAGATGGCGCCCGCTGCCGCTGGGAGCCCGCGACTAACACGATCAGCCCCAGCCGGCAGCTCACCCCTAAAATGCCCAAGAATGTCAAGTACCTGCACAAGTTTAAAATAGGTTAATCACAAGATTAAAACAATTTCTGCCAGGATGTCGCAACCGCTCGCAATCAGCGGGGCGGGAAATGGGAGAGCAGCGCCACGCCAAGCGACCGGCCAATCAGCCCACTGCCACCGGGCCACTGGTCAGACACGAGGAGGAGCAGGAAACGCGCTACTAAGTAGGGGCGGAGCGGCGGGGGAGGGGCAGGGCTATGGTGGAAGGCGAAGCCCAAGCCAAGATGGCGCCCGCTGCCGCTGGGAGCCCGCGACTAACACGATCAGCCCCAGCCGGCAGCTCACCCCTAAAATGCCCAATAATGTCAAGTACCTGCACAAGTTTAAAATAGGTTAATCACAAGATTAAAACAATTTCTGCCAGGATGTCGCCACCGCTCGCAATCAGCGGGGCGGGAAATGGGAGAGCAGCGCCACGCCAAGCGACCGGCCAATCAGCCCACTGCCACCGGGCCACTGGTCAGACACGAGGAGGAGCAGGAAACGCGCTACTAAGTAGGGGCGGAGCGGCGGGGGAGGGGCAGGGCTATGGTTACCACTGCCGCACCTAAAGCATTGAAAAGTTTCACTCTTCTTCTTAGCTTCAACCTTGTTTTTCAATCCCACCTTGCACACTGCTTCCTCATTACTAGACACTTTGGAATCTCCCTTATCCTTAACCGATTCAGATATTCTCATTTCTTTCACACACATGGCTGTGTGCTCCAGACCTTTTGCTATGTTAATAGCTTCCTCCAAGTCAGTGAGGAAAATTAAATTTTGGCCATGTTGTGTTCCCTAGCGCGTACCCCACCGACTCCATGTACCAGCTTAAAGTGCATGTAACTTCCCTCCTGTACCAGTTATGAAGACGCAAATACATTTGCGTCCACCGTCAACTTGTCCTCTTTCAGACGCATCATGAATGGATTATATAGTCCGTTCCTAAGTATGCTGTGCCAACGTCTTTTTGTAGTACACTTTTCACTTTTTCCTGCTCTAGCCAGAGTAGGCCCTGAATTCCTGCCATCTGAACCTCTTTTGTGGCTTCTGGCTCTGCCCAGGCTACCTCTGTACTCATGAACTATGCCCTATATTCAGCGCGGCCCCTCGCGCTCAGCTCAAGCCTGCTTTCTGCCAAGACTGACTATAACCTTCGAGTTATCTGTTCCGCTCTCCGAGAACACATTCCTGCCTACTAGATCCTGTAAACATCCTCTCCAGCTGCAGAGCCAAGAGGCCGAATCTGTCTTAATGCAAGTAATTCATAGCCTCCGTTGCCATGCTGCCATGGAAGGCCCCGTGCCCCCACGCTTCACTTGTAGACACTCAGGCGCTTATACACGCATCTACAGTTAGCATAGAGTAGCTTCTACCCTAGAGACCTTTCCGCCCAGATAGTATAGTTCCTAAAACATCAGATATCAGATATGATAGAAGTACAAGTTGATCTGACATGCCAGACTTCTGTCTCTTTCCGTCAGTGTAAATGTCAAGACCCCTGCACCCCGTCAGTCGCACGTCATGCAGCTGCGCGCGCATCCAAGCTTCCGATTTCTGCTGACATTGCAACATTCTGTTAGCACCACCCCTTGGTGCCACCCACTTGCGTCACCTATCAGTGACGTTTCTTGCACACACCTCTAGTTCACGCCTAGTTTACGCCTCTTGATGATGTATTGGTATCACGTGTACACTGTTATCTTGTCTTCTCTCAGCTGTTACGCCTCTCACATTGAAACTTATGATGTAAATCAAGTATATAAGCTATGTAATGTCAATAAACGAGAGCGCGCTCATCTATCCCTTCTGACACCCCTGTGGTGGTCAGAACATGATATCCTGATTCCTTTATGAGGAATAAAACCCTTAGAAACTCTAACACCACGGACTCTGTTTCCTTTCTTTTTATTGAGCTATCATTGATTAAGTACTTACCTGCATAGAAATTAAGAGAGTAAATTAATTATTTACGTCATCAGGATTCCTGGTAAGGAGCTCCTCCTGTACCTTCTGGTCATTAGTACACCTGACTAACTGGTCCCTTATCATAGAATCCGTCAGCGCTCCAAATTCACAAGTTGCTGACATTCCTCTAAGTGTAGCTACATAAGATGACACCTTTTCCTCTTTTATTTGAACTCTTTTGTAAAACTTATGTCTCTCCAATACTACATTAACCTTAATCCTGAAATGTGATTCCAGCTTCCTTAATGTGTACTCATATACATCACCCCCACCTTCCTCTACAGGCACTTCATCCTCAACTGACCTCCCCGAGATATCCTCAAAATTTTTCCTTCCCTCTATTCCTAAATTGTGCAACAAGATGTGTTGTTTCCTGACACTAGAGAAATTCCCTCCTCCTATTGCTATCAGGTATGATTTAAAAATACCTTCCCACCTCTTCCACTGTATGTCAGGCTCCCCTTGCTCATTTAAAAATGGGGGTGGTTGGTTCATGCCTGCACCTGCCATGTCAGATGGTGTTAGTGCAAATGAGAAAAGAATAGCAACACCAAGGAACAATTACCGGAGGTTGTCACAATAAAATTGCAAATACTAAATAGAATATGAAATGGTTTATCACGCTGGGAGCAGCTAGAGTGAAAAATATAAACTTCAGCACATTCTTTGTGAAAAACAGATGAAAACTGCTAGGAGATAGAAATGAAAATCTGAGCCTGTAGCGACTTGAGCAATAACAAAAGAACTTCTTGTGAACATTCGTTTTATCTTCCCTAGAACCAGTCTTCACAGCTGAAAGCCAGTTTCAATACAAATGACAGGCTATGAACAATGAAAAGCTGTGCCTGTCAGCGAGTGGGGCGAAAATTCCATGTGTTCCTTCCTCTAAACCAGCATCATTTTCTAATTAACATCTGAAACACCAGAGGATTAATTACCAGACGCTGCCAAGGTTGTGGGACATCAGCGTATGAGTGGAATGTGACTGCCCTCTAGTGTTCAGAATGCGCTACCACGCCTGCCCCAGCTTTGGAATGCAGCTGACTGAGGTGAGAAAACTTCGAGACTGTCAGCGCGCTGGTTTGGGATGTCACAGCGCGCACAAAATCAAACCTCCCAACACTGCAATTCCGGCGAAAATGAGGAGATATCCTTCCAGCAATAACGCTACAAGGCAATAAAACTCTTGTGGGCACATTTTGAAGGATGTACTTCCTCACACCTCGGGCGCTCTCTGACAGCGCGGCAGCTCCAGGACCACAAACACTACTAGTTCCAACCACAGTGTAGTGTTTCCCAAAATGAAGTGAGCAGGAAACAAAGTGTAGTTTAAGAGTCCAGTTTATTCGCCTCATCCACCAACAGCTTCAGGTCGTAACTGACCTGGAATATCATGTACATTCCTATTCTAAGAACATGGAATCATTCCTATTCTAAGCAAGTGGGGCTAGAATGTAATGAGGAGGAAGACAGATAAGGAAGCACAACATAACACATCTCCCTTCTTTACCAAAACGTAGTGAACAGAAGAATAAGTAAAAGAGAGGGATAAAAGAAATTGATAAATAAGCAGGAAAAAATGAACATTGTTTACACATAATCTTTCATGTACATTGGAGCACTGCGTAACCTTTGACTCCTCATGCGAGAACTGGGTGAAGAGTTGAGACAAGAGCGAGAAGAGTTGCTTATGCCAAAAAGATTAGATTTGGTATCAGAGTCAGACTGAGTAAGGTTCTTCGACTTAACAACTACAACTCGACTTTTGTTCCAAATCCTCCCATCTTGTGTTTTGACGGCATTACCAAAAACTTTAATGACAGGCCTAACATTGGTATACTTGGACCAAGGCCTTCTCCCTACAGGTGCCTTTATTCTTATAAGGTCACCTACCTTTATCTCATGAAATTTAACACATTTAACTTTGTCAAAATATGCTTTCCTGCAAATTTGTTTCTCTATTTCTCTCTCCCTCCAAGCACCCACACGATTGCTCACAAACCCCTTCTTCATATTCATCCAACCTGGACACCACATCGTGTTCGGAACTCTACCTCTAAATAGTTCAAAGGGAGATTTTCCAGTGGTTGAGTGAGGAGAGCAACGATAAGCGTCTATTCTTTCTCTTAGTGCATCCTTCCAATTCAAGCCACTAGCTCTTGTGAGCTGAATACATTCTTTCAATGTACGGTTGACCCTTTCAACTGCACCATTTGTTTCAGGGTGATATAACGATGTTCTCTTGTGTAAAATTCCACATTTTTTAAGATAGTCCTCAAAGAAGCTAGAACAGAACTGAGGACCGTTATCTGATAGTAAGCTATTTGGAAAACTCTCTCTCAAGAATATATCAGATAAAAACTTGATGACAGAATTTGAAGTAATTTCACTGACTGCGCGGACCTCGATCCACCGTGAATACAAGTCAATTAAAACTATCAGGTAGGGGGTGTCAGAAACTCCGGTAAGAGGCCCTAAAATGTCAATTGCCAATTCATCCCAAGGATGATTGGGTAACTCCCTACATACCATGGGCATTTGCCTGACTTTTAGAATCTTATCACTTGCACAGCATTCAACGCATTCCCTAACCAAACGTTCTATTTCTAAGTCCATTCCTGGCCACCAAAACTGAGTACGAACCATCTCCTTGGTTTTTACTATCCCCAAATGACGAGAGTGTGCATGAGACAGCAACTTTTTTCTTAAAGAGAAAGGAGGTATAAGTCTCAACCCACGAGTTAGCATGTCATCTGAAATTGAAAGTTCATGAGAAACCAGGGACCAAGGTTTGTCCAGACGCTTGTTATCTTTTAATAGAGACATTACCTTAACCAACTCCTCATCCTTTAACAATTCCTCTTTCCACTCTTCTTTACTTACAACACCCTCTGTAACCTCACAAACATTTAAATAATCGTCTTCATCAACATAGTCATCTTCACACCCCGTATCATCGCTTTTCACCAATCTAGAAAAACAATCAGCAGCCTTGTTTGACACACCAGGTAAATACTGAACTTCAAAGTCAAATTCCTGTAAAGATATGATCCACCTTCTAATCC
The DNA here is from genome assembly GCF_964263255.1 of Lissotriton vulgaris. NCBI lineage: Eukaryota > Metazoa > Chordata > Amphibia > Caudata > Salamandridae > Lissotriton > Lissotriton vulgaris. The sequence goes on along the minus strand of NC_141697.1, from coordinate 854,017,932 downwards.
GAGAAGAGATAGAATCTAGTCCTCTTTTACAAAACACTTCTTTTAATGGCTTATGGTCAGATTTGACAACAAATTTAGTCCCCCAAACTAAATTCTTGAACTTTTTAAGCGCCCAATATATCGCTAATGACTCCTTTTCGATTACAGAGTAGTTTAACTCCGGACCACGAAGACACCTGGATACACATGCAATTAAAGAGTCATGGTCATGTTTATTTTGCACCAACACCGCTCCTAATCCCTTTTCACTTGCATCAGTGAATATGAACGTAGGTAAACCAGGAACAAATGCTTGTAAGCATGGAGCTTTCTTCAATTCCTCTTTTATTCCCTCAAATTCCTTCTTACACTCATCTGACCAGACAAAAGTGACACTTTTCCCAGTGAGTCTCCTCATGTTCTTTGTCTTGTCCGCAAAATGTATGATAAACTTCCCATAAAATTCTACCATCCCTAGAAAGGATAATAACTCTTCTCTATTGATAGGTTCTGCAACATTACTGATGGAAGCAACCAGATCAGATTTTGGAAAGACCCCTTGACTCTTAATACAGTGCCCTAGGTAATTTACTTTTTCTAAGCCAAATTTACACTTCTCTTTCTTAAGAGTCAAACCAGAGTCAGCCAATCTTCTCAACACTTCACACACACGCTCATTGTGTTCTTGCAAGTCTGACCCATATATTAGAAGATCATCCTGGTAACATTTTACCCCTTGAAGACCTTTAAGTATGTGCGTCATGATTCGTTGGAATACCGAGGCAGCTGATATCAATCCAAATGGCATCCTTTTGAACTTAAAGGTACCCATCGGTGTTACAAATGCAGTTAAGTCCTGACAAGAAGTGTCTAGTTCAACCTGGTGGTAGGCAGATGCCAGATCCAGGGTGGTGAAGTATCTCGCGCCCTCTAATGTGCCTACAATTTCATCTATGTTGGGTAACGGAAATCTGTCCACCACCACCTCCTTGTTTAACGCTCTTAGGTCAATGCACAACCGAATCTCACCAGTTGGCTTTTTTGCAACCACAATGGGAGCCAACCATTCTGTGGCTTCTACAGGTTCTATAATGTTATTTGAAACTAACTTCTCTATCTCTTCTTGTACCTTTACCTGTTCCGCCAGTGGAATCCTTCTAACCTTCGCTACTATAGGGATAGCATTTTTCTTAAGTTTGATACAATGCTTATAGCCAATTAAACATCCTAACTTATCCTTAAACACAGTGGGAAATTTTTCAGCAAACATGTCAGCAAGATTTTCTACTTCCTGAATTCTCACCTGAGGTGTGGCATTTGGATCAAGTGTGACTCCAAGATCACGTTGGTCTCTCCAACTAATTAGTGCATCCCCAAAATTGGTAACATAAATTTTCCCAGGAATGATTCTGCGTCCTAATTCCATAGTGGCAATAAAATAACCTAAAATCTTAATGGGTTTACTGCCATACCCTAGCGGTAAGATGTCACTCTTGAACAGCTTTACATTTTTTCGAAAAGGTTTTGTGCAGAAGCTCCTCATCAATCATTGTGATCTGGGAACAAGAATCAAATTTAAATTCAATCATGGCATCATCTACTTTAACTAAATGTGTGGGATGTTCTAATACCCCATCACTAACCTGAAACGTAACCGTTTTCACTTGTGGTTGTGCCCATTTCTTGTACGTATTATCCCTTTTATTACCTTTTGTCCTACAACATTTTGAAAAATGACCTCTTCTCCCACACTCATTGCAAATAGATTTCAATGCAGGACAATTTGGTGAGTTAGCTAAATGCCCGGGGTTGCCACACCTGAAACAAGAAAATTTGTTAGACATATTAAAACTCGGATTAAATCTATTCATCACATTGTCATTCTTCCCACTGTCTTCTTTTCCCTCTTTCTGAACCTGACAAACTACTTCCTCTACTTTGGATTCGGCTTTCTTCTCAGGTTCCACCATTTTCTCTTTTTCTCCTTTCAGTTCATCTACACATTTGGTCATGTGTTCGACTTGTTTTGCTATCACCAGTACTTCCTCTAAGGGTGGTTCATCCTTTAGCCATAACTCCTTACGAATGCTGTCATGAGCACATTTTAAGACAAACTGATCTCTTATTCTTTCTTCTAATGTTTGTCCAAATTTACATGAAGACGCCAATTTTCTTAGAGCAGATACGTAGTCTTCTACAGACTCATCTCTCTTCTGACCTCTCAAGCCAAAATGGTATCTCTCCATTATTGGGCTCAATCTTGGAAGATAGTGACGGTCTAATTGTTCTATGGCTATTTCGTACTCATTTAAGTTTCTCTGTTCTGCTGCTGTGAGCTCCGGCAAGTGTTCCAATACGTCTTGCCCTTCACCTCCTAGACAGTGTAAAAGTAAAGAATGTTTCCTTTCTGCACTCAGGTTTGTGCCACAAACCCTCGCATAATTCGCAAAAATCTTCTTCCATTTCTGCCATTTCACACTTGGTTCACCTGGACTTATCAAAAAGAATGCTGGTTGGGTGACATTCAGCATTTTCTTTCTCCTCTTTTTTCTTTTCTTTTTTATGTATAATATACTCTTTCTTCTCCTTATCCTTTATTGTGACCTTAATAAATTTTCCTTTTTTTTTTTTTAAAGGAATGTCATTGTTAATGATATAGTTGTGTTAAATTAGCTTCTCTTTGTCTCACTTTTTTTTTATCTACCACTGAAATTGCCTTTTTTTTTTTTAGTCACAATAGAGAAGGCTTTGTGAGATCATATTTCTTTTTTTTTTACAAAGCCACGTTCTAATCTTCCACAGGAACGTTCTTTCACTCTACGTTCTTTTTAACTATGAACAAGGACAATCAGGGTTCTTTTCCCAAAATGCGCGTTTACTTCAGAGTGCAATGAACGTTCTTTCACTCTACGTTCTTTTTATCTATTAACAAGGACAATCAGGGTTCTTTTCCCAAAATGCGCGTTTGCTTCAGAGCGCAATGAGGCTTGAAACGCAGCGCGACTTCCTTTACACGTTGCGTGTTGCGTCACTGAAACGCATGAAGCCTTCCTGTTACACGCGCTGAAATCGATCGCGCTTAGAGAAGCGAGCAGCGCGAGCGCATTTAACGGCTTAATTAATAAACAATGCGCGTTGCTTATTTTCTTTCTTTTACGTCCCCTTTTTTTTTATTAACCTCCCTCCGTACTCCTCACCGCATCAAGGAGTTTTCTTTCTTCTTTTGGATTCGTCGTTTCAGCCGCTGGGAAGACTTCGCTTCCTTTCAATGGAGTACAGACGCAGGGGAGGTAATTCTAGATGAGGACAGCCGCGTGTTGAGGCGTTGTGAGGTAGGATCGTCGCCAATAATAATGTAGTGTTTCCCAAAATGAAGTGAGCAAGAAACAAAGTGTAGTTTAAGAGTCCAGTTTATTCGCCTCATCCACCAACAGCTTCAGGTCGTAACTGACCTGGAATATCATGTACATTCCTATTCTAAGAACATGGAATCATTCCTATTCTAAGCAAGTGGGGCTAGAATGTAATGAGGAGGAAGACAGATAAGGAAGCACAACATAACACACAGCAGGACGCCTTCAGGGCCGGCATGGATGTGATAACGAGGATACGCCACCTCCTCCTCGCCACGATAGCTTTCAAGCCTTAGATTACCTTGACGGCCTCAAAGCCACTTCACCGTTCACCACTGCCACAGGATGATTGTGATGGCGCCAGGGGGGCAGACAGCTCACGCCCTCTTGAACCGAACAGCTGGGAAGTCCACACCACCGCACACCAAGAGTGCGATGTCTCGGTCCGATGCCTCACCGGGGGTGAGCACCAAGATGACCGTACTGAGCCACAGGCCACCAACCAGCAGAAAAGCCACAGGGAGGAGTGCGCCGCTGTCCCTGTCACAGCATCCCGTCCTCGTCGCCAAGTGAAGTAAGTAAACCACGCCAAGATTGTAGTAAATAGCAGGTTTATTATAACATGTAAATGACGCACCCTAAGCTGGTGGTGCATGGGTTCTAAGTGAAGCTGCCAACGTTCCAAGGCAGCCTTCACTCCAACATTCCATGGGAAGTACCAACTGGGCAGGATGGCAGGGGGAAAGGAGGAACACAGAAAGGAAATACCAATAAGATTAAGCCAACCAGCTTTAAGGCAACCCCTATCTCGTGCCCTAACTCGAGAATAGCAGATCTTGTTTCAGTGCAAGATTTGTGCTTGCTGTGGTGCCTTATGTTAAAAACAAGATCTACAAACCTTAGTCCAGTTTCTAGATGCCACCAGGTAGGTATGTGAAACTGCCCTACTCACTGGCCTATCGAGCCTGCTTCCACAACATTATTATTAATCTCATCAGCAATGCTTACTGCAAACATGGAAAGGGCAGACCACAGCTTATCAGTTAGAGAATGACTGAGCTCGCTCCCAGTAGAGAAACACTACATACTCAGGACGGTATGCATAACCTTCAAAGCCCTTCACCAACCTACCTAGCATCAGCAATTACACGTCACTGGGTAAACAGAAACCCCAGAAACAAAGAAGCATTGATGCTTGTAGCTCTAAAATTCAACATACAAAAATTGTATGGCCTTATTTAGAGATTGGTGAATGGAATACTCTGCCACACAGTGGAACATATCCTGTGCTCTGTATACAAAGGCAATAGGCTACAATGCACCTGTAATACATTTGTGTCTGAGTATCCCATCGGCCAAACTCCAAATTAGGCCCTTACTCCATCTCAATAACAGCACCCAAAATATGGATTTTTTATTTATCCAATAAAACATATTCATGCATCATAACACCTAATACTAACACTTAAGTTTGTGACATTTAATTGAAGCACTCTCCAGTACCTGCACCGCCACATATGCATTGTCATTCTTAAATCAAATATTGTAGTGTGAAGAACAAACTGACGACTTGACGTTCACTATAAGACAACACGTCTTTGCTAACACGGATTTGTATGACTTGGATGCATTTCTCAGAATAAGTATCTACAAATTGCAAAATGCTCTGACGTCATGTCAGAGTAACCGTTATCAATGTGTTTTCAATAACCCCCTTGTGTGGGTTGTGAACAATGAACGTTTCTTCACTGTATTATTTATTGAGAAACAAAACATCACCCTTGTAAAATCTTCAGCTTTTTAGGCTGCTAGGGTTATGATGAAGATATGTTTTCAAGTAAGCAAATATTAAATGTCATGCAATATGCTTGAAAAAGTCTACAGTAAGGGTGTTGGCCTTAACGTGCAACTGGCTAGTCGTGATTTTGGTCACAAGGGATCTAAACGGGGCACAAGGGGACAAAACAAATGTGTACTCTGCGTATGGACGTTTATTTCATAGCAGGATCAATGATTGGTAGACATTGCATTTTGTGTTGCCCTAAAGAAAGTGTTATTTAATGTCATGTGTCCATTAGTTTGTTTCTTCACTGGAGTGACGATGTAACTCTGTTTACAAAACTAAAACAATCCTATTAAATCGAGGTATGTCACTGTTCACTGTATATTCTCTTTACATAATAATAACAAAGCAATTTTTAAACAAGATAGCTCATTTTTTAATCATTTTACATAGAATAGCGCACTTTAATATACACAAACGCATTCTGTAATGCAGTACGATTTTAAAATTATTTAATATACCTCAAAAGCGCCCCTTGCTGTAACCAACGCATCCACATCCCCCACGTCCACTATTCTGCCACCTAATTCGCCCTCTCAGCTCTCCCGTAAAAATGTAAGCACTACATTGTAGCAGATGCAAGCTTTGCCTTTTTCATTTTATATCTTGCAAATTAGATCGACATTTAGACTTAATAACGCATCTCTTATTGCCTGCTCACAGAAGATATTAAGCAATATATCATATCAGGCGCAAAGATCAAAAGAATAATTATTAATACATCCCAAAAATCTGTTTATTCAGCTATTACCTTTATATCCTGTAGTCTTTTTATTGTTAACTGTGCAAATAATCAAAATCATTACAGTAAAAACAGTCATCATGTTACAATGTTACAGCTAAAACCGTGAGTACAAAAAAAAACATTTAAACATTTTTTTCTTATAAAAGAAGTTTGCCGTCCCTCCCAGTTCCGCCACAATCAGCCTTCCCTAGGGTTTGTGGATGCGGAGGTAGGGCTTTATGGAAATCCAAAAACCCACATTGTTCTATGGGGATGGTTGACATTGTGCAACTGTGGCAGATGTCCATTGGCCATGGGTACGTATTCCTGTATGGTTCTGTCCTGGGGGGAATGCTAGAAGTACGGAGAAGCGTCAATGCACTTAAAAGGCCACCTCGCCGTCGTTCCTTGGGGTTGTAATACATTGCTCCAGAGTTTTGTTTCATTCATTTGCCTTTTTTAAGGCGAGCCTGATGCTGTAAATCAATTTCCCTAGTCTTGCTAGGGTCATTGTGCTAGACTTAGAAAAGCACATTGCTGATGCTTCGCTACAGGATTTTATTCCATAGATGTTACAGATTGGGCGCAGTAGTCTTCTTCGATCGTCCTTGAGATTCGGGCAGCAACATAAGAGGTGCAGCCACAATTCCTTCTTATATGAACAAAGTCTGCAATTTGTTGCATCTCCCCTTCGGGCCCATGCCGGATTGAAATCCGCAAATCCTAGCGTAATTAATCTCATGGACAGTATTTTACTTCGGGTTGATAGAGTGAGAGCGTTACTTAGGTAAACCTGGGCTTTGCCTACCATGTAGGAGCTATTCAGCGGGTCTAGGTGTGGAATTGAGCGGAGGGATTTGGAATCACGATCGAATGAAATTTTGCCCACTTGTTTATTTATAGCTCTTTTCCAGGTGATTATTGGAATTTCCGGCCTCGATATGCTCTTTTCCACTATGTTCAGTGCCTTTATTGCTTTGTGCAGGGCGATGTGCCAGAGCGTGCATGGCTCTTCAAAGATAAATCTCAGTTGGTGTTTTAATGAATTTGCTGGGGCCCTTATAATCCTGAGATAAAGTTTTATAAAGTCTCCCTGGCACATCAAATCGGGCCTTGCCAAGCCTAATTCCAGCCTTAGCCTTAGCTTTGCGTTCCTTGCTGACCTCGGAATTAGGAGCACCGTTTCATAAGCTTTAGATTGTATTGAATTTAAGCTTACGTGCTGTGACCTGGGGAAAGCAAGGTGGCCATAACTGATTGCTGGTAGAAGTTTCGCTTTTAGAATTTTCAGTATTGGGCCGGCAGTCGGGCTGATCAGGTGGTGGTTTAATTGCTTGAGGAGATTTATCACCATGTTGGCCTTAGTACTCTGGTTTTTCAAGTGGGCCTTCGCGTTTGCCCGTTCCGTCAGCCAGACCCTCAGGTAGTTGTATAACTCTGCTGTATTGATATGCAAGTTGCCCATTTGCCATTGTATTTTCTTTCTTTCAGCTATTATCTATAAATCACTAGCTAGTCATGCAGAATTTTTATGATAGTCAAAAAGCATTCAGCCAGGAGCTATGAACAGAAAAAAAGACCTCGCTTGAGAAACAGGGATTAGTGGTATGGCCACCAGAGTAAAACTGTGTACTTTTTCACACAAATTCAAGACAGTTAAAAAAATTGCACTTTTAGGATAAAATGCTTTTTGGTGACGTTTTCACATGAGGACATACCTCACATAAAAAAGCCAAACAAAACATTTTCTGTGGCTCTAGCGTTATACTGGTAAAAATGTCCTGCAATTCCATAATACAGAATTAAGAGGCATTTCATGCAATCCGAAGGTCTGGAATTTTACATTTGGTGGCATAATTTAAATGTCACAAGGCCTAATGCCTATGTTTTAATTGTGCTAGTCTTCAGGTCTGTGTCAGGCCAACACACTGTTCTTCCCATCTTGGTGTGAAGACACCTCTTTACACATTATTACTTAAAGAAAAAGGTTTTACAAAAGGTTTGTAAAATTGCCTCAGTACACATGTATATATGTGAAGAAATGCATAATCAGTCACTCATAGGCATACATGGAAGACACTCAGTAGTAGAAAAATATATGCTTTTAACATTAAGCCGAGAGCAAGTAATACATCTTGTTCAACAAGCTTGACTTTAGTTGCAGTCAATTTTGTTAGGTTTGGGTGTCCTCCAAGGTGACTCAGGAAAGGTAATCAGTCACCTTTTCGAATGTATATTCTGTTTCTGGCGGTATTGACTTTAGGTTGGTTGATGTCCTCCTCAGATTTAAATCAATAAGGCGCGTTTCGACCCTTAAATTCGACATTATTGGGTGCATCATCAGGATAGATGTCTTAAAGGACCTGAAAAGGGGGGGAAGTTTATCTTTGGTTGTAAGCTAATGGATGGATTATAGTGCCTCAAGAAAGGCACTTATGTTCTTGGTACTTTTAGCTGGTTACCGATGCCAAATAGAATGAAGAAATGGGATGAAAAGTTAAAGAAAGTTAAAAATGAATTTATAGCCTGATTCATGTACGGGCCGTTTTGCGTGGCCCTAATAGCGAATCATAGCGACTCGCTATTGAGGACACGCAAAACGGCATTCATGTAGGAATTGCTAAATCAATAGCGATTCCTACATGTTCTCTATTTGCGAGTAGCAATTTGCTACTCGCAAAAAAAGGAATTTCTCCCCATTCATTCCTATGGGCCAAAAGGCCCATAGGAATGAATGGGGAGTATCCCTTATTTGCTACTCGCAAATCAGATAGCGATTTTAAGGGTGCCAGGGGTGTCCAAAGGACACCCTGTAGCACCCCTAAAATGCACATTTGAACAGGTGTTGCGCACACACATGTCCAAAGGACATGTGTGTGTGCAACATGCAACTTAGAAAAATGCTTTTAAAAGCATTTTTCTATGTTTTTGCTATTTACCGAGAGGTCTGACCTCTCGGTAAATAGCGGCCCAATTCTGCTAAATCGCAATTTTTGCAAGTGTCATGAATAGCATTTAAGGAATCTCTAATAGAGATTCCTTAAATGCTAATCCTCGCATATTTGCTAATTCCTCATTAGCGATTTTAGCATTTGGGATTGTGAATCCCAAATGCCAAAATTGCACTCGCAAAAGGCAAGATTCTGAGAATCTTCAGCCTGATTCATCAAGCATAATTGCGCTCGCAAAGGGCCAGATTCTCAGAATCTGGCCCTTTGCAAGTGCAATTTTTGCTTTTGGGATTCATCACCCCAAAAGCAAAAGTCTCTATTTAAGAACTCGCAAATTTGCGAGGAATAGCATTTAAGGAATCTCTATTAGAGATTCCTTAAATGCTATTCTTGAAACATTTAAAAATTGCGATGTCGCAATTTTGGGCCGCTATTTACCGCGAGGTCAAACCTTGTGGTAAATAGCGAAAAGTTAGAAAAATGCTTTTAAAAGCATTTTTCTAAGTTGCATGTTACACACACACATGTCCTTTGGACATGTGTGTGTGTAACATTTGTAATTTAACATTTTAGGGCTGTTACAGGGTGTCCTTTGGACACCCCTGCACCCTTGAAATCGCAATCTCATTTGCGATTAGCTAATTGCTAATCGCAAATAAGGAATGACTCCCCATGCATTCCTATGGGCCTTTTGGCCCATAGGAATGAATGGGGAGTTATTCCTTATTTGCGATTAGCAATTAGCTAATCGCAAATAAGGAATCAGTAGGACTCGCAAAAAATATTGCGAATCCTACATGAATCCCGTTTTGCGAGTCTGGATTAGCGATTCCTTATGAATCGCTATTTCAGGCTCGCAAAACTTCACATTGATGAATCTGGCCGCTTGCCCTTTGCGAGTGCAATTTTGCTTCATGAATCAGGCGGATAGTTTGATAACGTTTGAGAGTTTTCAGTGTAGAGATGGAATCTCCTAGAGAAGCACTTCAAGAACACCATGCAGGTAAGGCTCATTAATTTCCACGGAGCATGCTAACTCAATAATCAAAGTTTTTCAAATTTGGACTATAATTCCTAGAATGCAATAAAAAATATGGACTGGGTGAAATACTTCAATGGGGAACTGGAAATCTTGAGAGCTTTGGGCTTGATGAAAAGTGGTGCAAAACATCAAAGCATTGATTGTTTCAATAAGTGATAGTTTAAGAAAGGTAATTTAGATTTATTGACCCTTCTTAAAATTTATAAAAACAGACATTCCCCAAAAAAGGACATTTCAATCAACCTTTCGTGAAATGAAGATTCAGTAAAATGCAGCTCTGGCGCTCAGCAGATAAAGAAAACTAATGCTTGCAGTGTACCTAAGATAGACATATCATGAATGACAGCGCTGTGGGGCTGAAAGTGGGCAATTTCTGGTGCTCCACTGTCCCGCATCAATTTTTAACGTGGGGTGATGTAGAGCTGGTATGCGTGCGGGAATTGTCCGAAGCCACTTGTTACTGGTGTGATGTCAAGTTCTTCCTGGTTAACAACAGGCTTGATGTCAAAGTTCTGCAGAAGGGTAGTAAGGAGAAGAAACAGTTCCATGCGTGCCAGTCCCTCTGCAATGCAAATCCGCTTACCTAAAAAAACACAGTGGAAAAGAATAGTCAATTATAAAGTTGATTTATCAACTAAAGTATCTATTTCCTCTAAAAAAAAAAATGGATACATGAACTGTTCATGCTTTATAATGTTTTTTGGTAATCTTGTTGCCATACCGGGGCCACCTATTCCACAGTATCTTCATATGCAGGTTTTTCTGAATGGCTGGTCTGGCTCTGAGATCCCTATAGTTTTGTCATGCCTGCTCTAAGAGATATTGTGACCTTAGGACTGAAAGCAGCCTGCCTGCGGCAATTAATGTGTCTGATGGCTGAGACAGGTGATTAGAGGCACCTATGCTAGTCATGACAGAATTTCCAGGGCATATACAGTCTTGCGTCAGAAGTCAGACACGCCTCGGAGCCACCCTAGTTGTGACAAGGTGCACCATAACCCCTACAGGTAACTCTGTGGACTTTAGGCGTACGTCCTGCAGTTCCCGGAGCTAACCAACAATCATCCTCTCACCCCACCCTCTCCCATCTTGTCACAGAGTGGCATGGGGTCAGGCGTCTCACAGACCCCACCCAATCCTGCGATGAATTTGGAGATGATGCGGTGAAAAAGCAAGAATATGAAACCTGGAACCTGCTTATTACTGCCTGGTTTTCAATTTCCAGATTCCTGCATTAGTGCTCAAGGTAGGAGGTGGTTGTATTCCTGCTCCTAGTGTCTAGCCAGCACTGACTGTTTAAGGTAAGTGAAAAATAATGTGTCAAATGTGTACATCCGTTCAGGTGAGAAAGAACGTGTGTATTGTGTGTTTATCTGTGAAAGAGTGTGAGTGTTTGTGTGTGTGAGGACGAAAGAGAGTGAGTGACGGAGGAGTAAGTGAGTAGTAGTAGGTGTAACTGTGAGTGAGAATGAGTGAATCACGAGTGAGAATAAGTGCAACCGTGTGAAAGAGAGAGGGATATTGAGACACAAGATTGAGTGTAACAGTGAATGTATGTGATTGTGAGTGAGGCAGTGAGAGTAAGTGCACATGAATGAGTGTGGGAGCGATGGTAGTATGAGTGAGAGTGAGGGTGTGTGAGTGCAAATGTGTGTCAATGTGTGGGAGAGTGGGTTTTGGAGTATTCTACTCTTTGAGTCTGCCACTGGCCCCGGCACCTCTGCTAGTAATTCTAGTCATGTAGGCGTGCCAATGACAAAATACCGCCAGAGCATATTGGAGGTACTTCTTAGCATTAACGGTAGCGTTGGAAAAAATGATGATGATGCCACACTGGGGATAATTAATAACATATGAGACACCCTTGGTAAACTGCTGCTATTGGAGAACTGGACATGATTCTTTGGATAAGGAGCATCCATGTCAAAAAGCTGGCACTGCCATTTCAAACTCTGACTTTGAAAACGAAAGCCCCGTCACCAAGTGCTGTCTTTGTTTCCCTTGACCTTGAATGTTGTATTGTGAAACATTTGACACTAGTGAGTGCCTATTTCAAAACATGTAAACAATCATTATATGAAAGAGGAGGGGCTACAGCTTGCTAATAAGCTAACATTGACGGAGATACAAAAGAACATAATAAAAAAGTAATGCTTTCAAATGTTCCTCGACCAGAGAACCAATTATTCTGACTAGCTTTTAAGTTCTCTGTGGTAAGGATGGAGGTGCTTGGTGCAAATACCTTTCTGGACTGCATTATGAAAGCAGATAAGTGAAGGTGGTAATATGAGACAAACATCTTTGTGCATATTTGTTAAGTTGAATTTAGTTTTTTTGGTGATTGGTTATAATATTTGTGTGCTATTGCGCAGTAACGCTGCTTTATTGTAGTATTGTGTGGTTTTGTTGTGTTGCACTGCATTCTGGTTTGCCTGTTTTTGAGTACTAGTATATTTTCGATGTGTTATGTTGATTTGTATATGTTATTGTTTATCTTCTGTTATTTACTTTAGATATGAGAACAAATACCGCTATTTTCAAGCCAAATAACAATACGCACGACCTGACCCGTGTGTCCAGTTACGGAACCAGAGTAAAGAGCGAGAATAAATAGAACGGATCTGTGGGACTCTTTTGTTATTCTGTCAGTATAACTCTCTCTCTTGACAGAAAAAAAAATTGCTTCCTTTATTCTCCAAAATAGGTAGAGTATGTCCTATATAAACAAAATTAGTGCAGGCAGTGCAGTGCTCAAAGGTGCAGTGATGTGACATATATACAGACAGGATGTCTCAAAGTTCCATAAAAATGACAGTTCAATATGTATTCACTGATTTCAGTATTCAACTGATTGAATAACAGGCAATCCCTTTTAAAGATATTGATTTTTCGACCCTACATACTGTAGTGTAGTTCCTATATACCCTATAAAGGATCTGCTCGTTTTGGATAACATAAACTGTGGGATTGGTGGGATACTGATTCTGTGCACCCCCACGGATACGTTAGCCTGTCTGTATCAGCTAGCTCACAGTGCCACTAGAATCTCCTCTTATCGGGAAGAGAATAGTTCTTGGCAACTTCAGAACAAGACAACCCTGATCCCCAAGTATTGTGGAAACAAAATACTACTTTTCGCTCTGTCACTCATGCTCACTTAGTTTGCCTCAGAGGTACACAGAATAAACATACTGGGCATTTGTCAATAAGAATTTATTCAACTGTTTTTATTCTAGTGTAGAATAGATGAGCTGCATCAACCGTTAGACAGTAGCGGAGATATATGTTAAGAAGCCGATTCCATCACAGTCATCATCTCCCCGCAGGCCATCACTACCACCACCTATACCCTGCTGGGAGACCTCAACTTCCACCTCGACAACCTACTGGACCCCAGCACCATATCTCTCCTGGACAACCTCCACAACATTGGACTCTGCCAGACCGTGACCGAACCCACGCACTCAGCAGGACACACCCTCGACCCCCTCTTCACAACAGGAAGCTCCATCACCTTCAGTCACACCACCGAACTCCCATGGACCGACCATCGATGCGTGCACTTCGCCTTCAGAACACCCACCATCCACAGACACCAGCACATGCTCCCACAAAGAAATTGGACCAGAATCACAGATGACCAGCTAACCTCATCACTCAGCAACTCCACCCCTACCGTCGTGGAAAACGATGACCCCAGCGCTGCAGCCCGAACCCTACACAAACGGATCACCAACAGCACCAACACCTCAGCCCCCCTAAAAAAAAACAACAACACCCACGCCAAGAAAGCTAGAGGGTTTACCACCGAACTTTGAGAGTCCAGATGCACCTGCCGCTGCCTCGAAAAGGACTGGAGGAACACCAAATTCAGAGACGCCCACAACAACTTCAGAGCCACCACCAAAGTCCACCACCAACTCATCCAAAAAAAGAGGAAAAAAGCGATCAAAGACAGAATCTCCACCCACGCACACAACAGCAAACAACTCTTCAACAACATCGAGGAGTTTGGCCAACTTTCCAGCGAGTCCACCGACATCCCACCCTCACGAGACCTTTGCGACAAAATGAGCACTTTTTTTCACCACGAAATCAAGAACATCTACGACAAATTCGATGTAGACAACCAACACATTGAACCCTCACAAAACACACCAGACACCATGAAGCCAACGATAGACAACTGGGCAGCCTTCACCACCGAAGACACACTGAAGACGATGAACTCAATCCACTCGGGGGCCCCCACTGACCCCTGCCCGCACCACAGTTTCTACAGAGCTGCCAACACCATCGCACCCATGCTCCGCCACACCATCAACTGCTCCCTGGTAACCACATCGTTCCCCGATGACTGGAAACATGCCAAGATCAACCCCCTCCTCAAGAAACCCTCAACGGACCCCACCAACCTAAAAAACTACAGACCCATCTCCCTGCTCCCATTCCCCGCCAAAGTCATTGAGAAAGCCATCAACAGCCAACTCACCACATTCATCGAAGAGCACAACATCCTTGACTCCTCCCAATCCGGCTTCTGAAAAAACTACAGCATGGAAACTGCCATCCTCGCTGCAACAGATGACATCCGCACCCTACTGGACAAAGGAGAAACATCAGCCCTCATCCTCCTCGACCTCTCAGCGGCGTTCAACACAGTTTCTCACCGCACCCTAATACACAGACTCCACAACGCAGGGATTCAAGACAAGGCCCTCGACTGGATCCGCTCCTTCCTTTCTGGCAGAACGCAGTGGGTCAGACTCCCCCATTTCCTCTCGGACTCTACACCAACCACCTGCGGAGTCCCCCAGGGGTCATCCCTCAGCCCTACGCTCTTCCACGTCTACATGGCTCCACTCATCCCCATCGTCAGAACCTAAGGACTCAACATTGTGTCATACGCAGATGACTCCCAGCTCATCCTCTCCCTATCCAACGAACCCAAGACCGCCAGTCACAATTTTTGAGAAGGCATGGAAGCCTTTGCGAAATGGATGAAAAACAGCTGCCTTCAACTAAACACCAACTACACAGAAGTACTCATCATGAGCCTACACCCCGACACCTGGAACGACACCTAGTGGCCCCCCGCCTTCGGAAGTCTACCCACCTCCACGGACCACGCACACAACCTGGTAATTATCGTGGACTCCCAACTCAAAATGGAGCACCAGATCAACGCCGTCTCATCCTCCTGCTTCGACACCCTCTGCCTCCTATGCAAGACCTTCAAATGGATCCCCTTTGAACACAGAAAGACCATCACTCACGCCCTGTTTACCAGCAGACTCAACTACAACAACGCACTTTATGCCGGAATAAACAAAAACCTCACACACAAGCTACAGAACATCCATAACACCGCCTTAAGACTGGTCCTCAACCTGCCAAAACACAGCAACATCTCCCAGCATCTGCGCACACTCCACTGGCTCCCCATCGAAGCTAGAGTCACCTTCAAGATGCTCACCCACACTCACAAGGCCCTCCACGACCCCGGACCACCATACCTGAACAGCCAACTCCAATTCCACGCACCCCAAAGGACCCTATGATCAGCCCAGCTCTCCTATGCCGTGGTCCCCCACACCAGAAAGACCAGATCAGGTGGCCTCTCCTTCTCCTTCCTCACAGCCAGAGCCTGGAACTCCCTCCCTCGCCACCTCAGACAGACAACATCTCTCCCCATCTTCACAAGAAACCTCAAAACCTGGCTCTTCGACAGACCCCCTCCTTGATGGACTGGAACCTGGGAACCCCCCCACCGAGAACCTTGAGACACTCACAGGTGAGTAGTAGCACTTAATAAACATGTGATTGATTAATTGATGCAGAGAGTGAATGGATGGTATAACTCTAGCATCTTGTAACAATCCTTAATACATACAAGTATATAAAATACATGATAAAAGGTGCGTACTCCTACAATTTCTCCCTAAATAGATGTAACTAAATGTACCTAGCATCTGTTTAGGTGTAATGCCAGGAATCCCTCTAGGATCTAGTCCACCCCATTACCTGAGAATGAGAGAATACGGGACACGGTCCTGGTCTCGACTTGGACACCCCGCGAGGGATGTTAGACCACTGCTAGCGGGACTGTCTGCGTGCAGGAAATCCCTGCATCTCTACTTAGTGTGTCAGCTAGGAAGTCTTGGTCTCCTCTATCTTCCTAAGCAAGATGTGATGTATTTATACCCATAGGTCTTCCGAGGGTTCCTAAATTGCTGTGTTACTGTGTCGGCCTAAAGGATGACGTTGGGCTTGAACTTTATACAGAGATAATATACAGGAGATGGTAATCCTGCTGTTAGTCCCTCTGTGTTTCCAAGAAGCCTCATACATAATGTATGAGAATCGAATTTCCAATTTCCAGTGTGGCATTGCCAGTGCACCCTCTAAATGCAGACTGGGTGCAGTAAGGTCTCCAACACAGTCCTAAAACCATCAAAACCATTTAGAAGAAAAGGATAACAAATAACCAGCAGCTTGCAACTGATTTTCCTCACATGACCATTATCAAGTGCAGTGTGCATAGCTGCTTATCTCAATCACGAGATACTCTCTAAGTCATCCTTGCTATCGGGGTCAATCTTCCCACTTCTCAACCCATCAAGGCATCCTCTTAGAGAAACAACAATTACTTACTAATTTAAGATGCCACACTACCAACATAAGGGTGTGCCAACCTTTGCGTAAAAACACTAAGGGGCCGAATATGATGTCGGTGGGAGTTGCCTCTGATCGACATCAACGCAGAATCGAGACTGACCGACCTCCGGTCGGCAGTCCCAACCACAGAATTACAATGTGACCGCACATGATGAGATCGATACTCCCATTTCCCTTAGGGAGCTTGTGCTGTGACCACTGCAGTCCCTCTAAACATATTATGACTTTCATCACGGCCACTGTTTTCAGGGAGATCTTACCTCCATGAAAACAGTGGCTATGAGAAAAGAAAGGGGGCCCTGCACGGTGCCCTTATGCCTCACGCCTTGTGGATGCACACAAGAGGGCACAACATGTGCCACCCTGTGTACATGCACAGACGTTCCAGCACGGCATGGACTTTTCAGTCCATGCCGTGCTGGAACTTCCTTTGACGTTCCCATTGCGGTGCCTATTTTATAGGCACCGCTGTGGGAACGCCAAAGGAAAAGCCAGCCAGTAAAAAGTCATAATAGGCAGTTTGGGATGGAATGTTCCCATGAGGCACAGGGTCAATATTCATTTGCTTATGGCCAGGTTTAAACTGGGGTAGCATTTTGAGCAAAAGAATAGATGGATTTAACCCAGAGCTCTTGACTGGGGGTTGAATGTTTTGATCTGTCTGCATTCCGTCCATCACTTGCATGTCTTTTGCTTTCTCACCCTAAGTGTGCCGGGTATGCCCAGACGTGGGCGCAGGGCTCATTGTGCTGCTGGATTCAAGCTATCCTGGCTGATAAGGAGTGAAACCCCGAAACTGGTCCTAGGATGCTTGTTTTCAGTGCAGGGAGGACCAGGCTTGGCAGTTCGGGCTGGTCTGTTCCCAAGAGACACAGAGTCAAGACTGATTTGCATATGGCCGGTTCTAAACAGGGGTAGAATGGTGAGTAAGCATGGGCGGAAAATCCGTTCCGCTCGCGGATTTCGCGGATATCCGGTAAATTCGAAATCCGCGAGATTCGCGAATTTCCTGCAAAATCCGGATTTTGCGGGAAATTCGCGAATCTCGCGGATTGCGAATTTACCGGATATCCGCGAACGGAAATCCGCGAACGGGGATTGGGTCAAAAGTTCACGCTGACTTTTGTAACTCTTTTAGAATGGCGCCAGCAAGCTGCCAGAGCCATTCTAAAATAGTTACAAAAATCAGCTTCAACAGGAAGCTCTAATAGATAAAGTAAAGCAGGTGCTGCTCAAATTCAGTTACACAATCATTAATCACCCCCAAACTTGGGGTGATTAATGATTGTGTAACTTAATTTGACCTTCAACTGGAGCACCTGCTTTACTTTATCTATTAGTGCTTCCTGTTGAAGCTATTTCTAGCTATTTTAGAATGGCGCTGGCAGCTTGCCGGCGCCATTCTAAGTGGGGCTGAGGGCAGAAGGGCACCAAAGAGGGACAGAGGGCAGAAGGGGACAAAAAATGAGTGGGGCAGAGGGCAGAAGGGCACAGAAACAAGTGGTACAGAGGGCAGATGGGCAAAAAAACAAGAGGGTGGCAGTGATTAGGCAGGCAAAAAAAAAAATCCGCGAAATTGCAAAGCGCCTCGCGAACACCCACGAACACGCAAAGCGCCTCGCGAACACGCAAAAACAAAAAAATCCGCAAATTCACGAGAATTCGCAAATTTTGCGAATTGCGAGTTTGCAAATCCGCGAACCGCGAATTCGCAAAATTCGCCCATGCTTAATGGTGAGCACAAGAATGATGGATTCAACCTAGATCGCTTGACTGGGGGTGAATGTTTTGATTTGTACTGCATTCCATCCATCAATTGGGTGCCTTTTGCTTTCTCGCCCTAAGTGCTCCAGGCATGCCCAGACGTGGGTCCTGGGCTCACTGTGCCACTGGATTCAAGCTATCCTGGCTAATGAAGGGTGAAAACCCGAAACCGGTCCTAGGAGGCCTCTTTCCGGTACAACGAGTATCTGGCTTGACAGTTCAAGCTGGACTTTTCCCATGAGGCACAGGGTCGAGACTGATTTGCATATGGCCTGGTCGAAACTGGGGTGGCCTTGTGAAAAAAAGAGTGATGGATGCAACCCAGGTCTCTTAACTGGGGGTGAATGTTTTCATTTGTTCTGTATCCTATACATCAATCATGTGTCTTTTGCTTTCTCACCCTAAGTGCACTGGGTATGCCCAGACTTGGGTCCTGGGCTCACTGTGCCACTGGATTCAAGATATCCTGAATGATGAAGGGTGAAACCCTGAAACCGGTCGTTAAGATCACTGCCGGTCGATGCTTCGGATTAATAAAATCTCTGAGGAAATTTTTTGATTTCCTCCCAATTGCAGCCAGAAAGTCAGTCGCGGTGGCTCTTTTACTTTCCCGACTTGACTACTGCAACGGCCTTATGGCCGGAGTGAAAAAATCTACTCTCAGAAAGCTGCAGAGCCTACAACATGCTGCAGCTCGACTGGTTTTACAACTCCCCAGAAGGTCATCTGCGTCTGCAGCCCTGAATTCACTCCACTGGATGCCACTGCATAAAAGAATCCTTTTCAAACTGCTTCTCACAGTCCACAAAACCATGCAAAACACAGGACCCCGTTACTTTGTAAACCGTTTTAAGCGCTATAACCCCTCGCGTTGCTTGAGATCCTCTGGGACTAACCTGGTTCAAATTCCCAGATTCAAATATAAGACCAAAGGCGGAAAATCCTTCAATGTTCTGGCAGCTAAAGCCTGGAACACCCTACCCGCCAACCTTAGAGCCATAGACAATGAGAACAATTTCAGAAAACTCCTCAAGACATGGGTCTATAAATTACCAGACTCCTCTGTCCTGGCTGCCATTTAGCTCTCTCTTCCATTCACTCCACTCTTTCAGTTATTCCTCTGCAGCTCGCCCAGCGCCATGATGCTCCCCTGGGAGCGAACGCTTGCGCTTTACAAATGCTCATGAATATCAAATATCAAATAAGGATGCTTGTTTCCTGTCCAGGGAAGACTTGGCTTGGCAGTTCCGGCTGGACTGTTCCCATAAGGAACAGGGTCAAGACTGATTTCCATATGGCCTGGTCTAAACTGGGGTAGCATGATGAGCAAAAGAATGATGGATCCAACCTAGATCTCCTGACTGTGGGGAGCATGTTTTGATTTGTTCTGCATTCCGTCCATCAATTGTATGTTTTTTGCTTTCTTGCCCTAAGTGCGATGGGCATGCCCAGACATGGGTCCTGAGCTCACTGTGCAACTTGATTCAAGCTATCCTGGCCGATGAGGGGGTGAAACCCCAAAACCATTCCTAGGATGCTTGTTTCTGTTCCAGGGAGGACCTGGCTTGGCAGTTCGGGCTGGACTGTTCACATGAGGCACAGGCTCAAGACTGATTTGCATATGGCCAGGTCTAAACTGGTGTGGCATGGTGAGCAAAAGAATGATGGGTTCAACCGAGATCTCGTGACTGGGGGTCTATTTTTTGGTTTGGTCTCCATTCCGTCCATCAATTGTGTGTCTTTTGCTTTCTCGCCCTAAGTGCACAGGGTATAGCAGACATGGGTTCCAGGCTCACATTGCCACTGGTTTCAAGCTATCCTGGTTGATGAGGGGTGAAACCCCGAAACTGGTTCTAGGATGCTTGTTTTTGGTCAAGGGAGGACCTGGCTTGGTAGTTCAGGCATGTCTGTTCCCACGATGCACAGGGTCAAGATTTATTTGCATATACCCATTACTAAACCGGGGTAGCATGGTGAGACCCAGATCTCTTGACTGGGGGTGAATGTTTTGATTTGTTCTTCATTCCGTCCATCAATTGAATGTATTTTGCTTTATCGCCCTAAGTGCGCCGGGCATTCCCAAACGTGGGTCCCGGGCTCACTGCGCAACTGGATTCCAGCTATCCTGGCTGATGAGGGGTGAAACACCGTAACCGGTCCAAGGATGCTTTATTTTTGGTCCAGGGAAGACCTGGCTCGGCAGTTCAGGCTTGACTTTGTCCATGATGTACAGGGTCAAGACTGATTTACATTTGGCTAGGTCTAAACTGGGGTGGCATTATGAGCAAAAGAACGCTGGATTAAACCCAGGTCTCTTGACTAAGTGTGAGCGGGAAATCCGTTACGCTCGCGGATTTTGCGGATTTTTGGGAAATCCGCAATCCACGAATTTTGCGGATTTCCCGCAAAATCCGTAAAAAAAAATCCGCGAGCGTAACGGGTTCAAAAGTTGAACCCCCACTCATGCAACTATTTTACAATGGCGCCAGCAAGCTGCCAGCGCCGTTGTAAAATAGTTACAAAGTTAGCTTGCACAGGAACCACTAGATAAAACGAAGCAGGTGCTGCTTTATTTTATCTAAGTGCTTCCTGTGCAAGCTAACTTTGTAACTATTTTACAACGGCGCTGGCAGCTTGCTGGCGCCATTGTAAAATAGTTACAGCTCACAGCTCACTCAAGGGACCCCTGCGCCCTTCGGGACGATTGCATAGTAACACACACATGGACGCTCGAACTAGTTGATGCTCAAATTCAGTGACTCATTCATTAGCCCAAAAACAATTGTGAGCGTCGTCGAGGCTGGACAGGTGTGCCTTCTTCCCAAATCTACCGTGGAAAATCAGCTGTGATGCTGGATAGGCTTTGCATCCTTGACTTTCACGAGCGCAATACCCGTGCTGTTCCTGTGACCAGGAGCTTCTTTCTCTTCATCTGCTGAACTGATCTTTCTCTGACCTTTTATTCACACAAGACGAGGCACATACCCTACTGGGCACATTGTGTTCGCACGGGTTTCTGCAAGTTCGCACGCGTTTTGTACTATTTCGCAATTTGCAAAATTGTACAAAACCCTCGCGAACTTGCAGAAACCCGTGCGAACATTAAAAAAAAAAAATCCGCAAATTCGCGGGAATTCGCGGATTTTGCGGATTGCGAGTTCGCAAATCCGCAAAATTCGCGAACGCGAGATTCGCAAAATTCGCCCATACCTACTCTTGACTGGGGATGAATGTTTTGATTTGTTCTTCATCCCGTCCACCAAATTGTGTGTCTTTTGCTTTCTCAACCTTATTGCACCTGGCATGTCCAGACGTGGGTCCCGGGCTCACTGTGCCACTGAATTGAAGCTATCCTGGCAGATTAGCAGTGAAACCCCGAATCAGTCCTAGGATACTTTTTCCTGTCCAGGGAATACCTGAATTGGCATTTAGAGCTGGACTGTTCCCATAAGGCCCAAGGTCAAGACTGATTTACATATGGCCAGGTGTACACTGGGGTACCATGGTGAGCAAAAGAATGATGGATTCAACCTAGAGCTCCTGACTGGGGAGGAATGTTTTGATTTGTGCTGCATTCCATCTATCAATTGTGTGTCTATTGCTTTCTCACCCTAATTGCAACTGGGGTGCCCAGACGTGGGTCCAAGGCTCACTGTGGCACTGGATTCAAGCTATCTTGGCAGATAAGGGGTGAAACCCCGAAACAGTCCAAAGATACTTTTTCCTGTCCAGGGAATACCTGAATTGGCAGTTCGAGCTGGACTGTTCCTATAAGGCACAAGGTCAAGAATGATTTGCATATGGCCAGGTCTAAACTGGGGTAGCATGGTGAGCAAAAGAATGATGGATTCAACCTAGACTGGTCCTAGGATGCTTGTTTACGGTCCATGGAGGACATGGATTGACAGTTCGGGCTGGAAGTTTTCCATGAGGCACAGGGTCAAGACTGATTTGCAGATGGCCAGGTCTAAACCGGGGTGGAATGGTGAGCAAAAGAATGATGGATTCAACCCAGATCACTTGACTGGGGGTGAATGTTTTGATTTGTTCTGCATTCCATCTTTCAATTGTGTGTCTATTGCTTTCTCGCCCTAAGTGTGCCGGGTATGCCCAAACGTGGATCCCGGGCTCACTGTGCCACTGGATTCCATCTATCCTGGCGGATAAGGGGTGAAACCCCAAAACCGGTCCTAGGATGCCTGCTTCCGGTCCAGGGAGGACCTGGCTTGGCAGTGCGGGGTCGTTTGTTCCAAGGAGGCACAGAGTCAAGTCTGATTTGCTTATTGCAAGGTCTAAACTGGGGTGGCATGGTGAGCAAAAAATGATGGATTCAACCCAGATATCTTGACTGTGGTGAATGCTATGATTTGTTCAGCATTCCATCCATCAACTGTGTGCCTTTTGCTTTCTCGCCCTAAGTGCTCTGTGAATGCCCAGATATGGGGCCCAGGCTTACTGTGCCACTGGATTCAAGCTATCCTGGCTGATGAGGGGTGAAACCCTAAAACCGGTGCTCAGATGCTTTTTCTGGTCCAGGGAGTACCTCGCTTGGCAGTTCGGGCTGGACTGTTCCCATTAGGCACAAGGTCAAGACTGATTTGCATATGGCCATGTATAAACTGGGGTAGCATGTGTGCACAAGAATGATGGATTCAACTTAGATCTCCTGACTGTGAGGTGAATGCTTTGTTTCATTCTGCCTTCCGTCCATCAATTGTATGTCTTTTGCTTTTTCGTCCTATGTGCTCTGGGCATACCCAGACGTGGGTCCTGGGCTCACTATGCCACTGAATTCAAGCTATCCTGGCTGATGAGGGGAAAAAAACCCTGAAACCGGTCCTAGGATGCTTGTTTCCTTTCAAGGGAGGACCTGGCTTGGCAGATTGGGCTGGACATTCCCATGAGGCACAGGGTCGACACTGGTTTGTATATGGCCTGGTCAAAACTGGGATGGCATGGTGAGAAAAAAGAATGATGGATTCAACCCAGGTCTCTTAACTGGGGGTGAATGTTTTGATTTTTTCTGCATCCCGTACATCAACATGTCTCTTTTGCTTTCTCGCCCTAAGTGCACCGGCCATGCCCAGACTTGGGTCCAGGTATCACTGTGCCACTGGATTCAAGCGATCCTGGCTGATGAAGGGTTAAACATTGAAACCGGTTGTAGGATGCTTGTTTCCGGTCCAGGGAAGACCTGGCTTGGCAGTTCCAGCTGGACCGTTCCCATAAGGCACAGGGTCAAGACTGATTTGCATATGACCTTGGGTAAACTGGGGTAGTATGATGAGCAAAAGAATGATGGATCCAACCCAGATCTTCTGACTGTAGGGAGAATGTTTTGATTTGTTCTGCGTTCCATGCATCAATTGTGTGTCTATTGCTTTCTTGCCCTAAGTGCACAGGGCATGCACAGACATGGGTACTGAGCTTACTGTGCCACTGGATTCAACCTATCCTTGCTGATGAGGTGTCAAACCCCGAAACCGGTCCTAGGATGATTGTTTCCAGTCCATGGAGGACCTGGCTTGGCAGTTCAGGCTAGACCTTTCCTATGAGGCACAGGGTCAAGACTGGTTTTCATACGGCCAGGTCTAAACTGGGGAGGCATGGTGATCAAAAAAATGATGGGTTCAACCCAGATCTATTGACTAGGGGGGGTCTATTTTTTGGTTTGGTCTGAATTCCATCCATCAATTGTGTGCCTTTTGCTTTCTCGCCTTAAGAGCACCGGGTATAGCAGACATGAGTTCCAGCTTCACAGTGCCACTGGTTTCAAGCTATCCAGGCAGATAAGGGGTGAAACCCTGAAACTGGTTCTAGGATTCTTGTTTCTTTTCCAGGGAGGACGTTGCTTGGCACTTTGGGCAGGACTGTTCCCACCAGGCACAGGGTCAAGAATTATTTGCATATGACCATTACTAAACCGGGGTAGCACGGTGAGGAAACAAATTACAAATTTTACCGAGATCTCTTAACTGGGGATGAATGTTTTGATTTGTTCTGCATTCGGTTCATCAATTGCATGCATTTTGCTTAGTCGCCTAAGTGCGCCAGGCATGCCCAAACGTTGTTCCCTGGCTCACTGCCCAACTGGATTCAAGCTATCCTGGATGATGAGGGGTGAAACCCCTTAACCAGTCCAAGGATGCTTTATTTTTGGTCCAGGGAAGACCTGGCTTGGCAGTTTGGGCAGGACTTTGCCCATAATGTACAGGGTCAAGACTGATTTGCATTTGGCCAGGTCTAAACTGGGGTGGCATTATGAGCAAAAGAATGCTGGATCAAACCCAGGTCTCTTGACTGGGGGGGGGATGTATTGATTTGTTCTGCATCCCGTCCATCAATTGTGTCTCTTTTGCTTTCTCACCGTAATTGCGCCAGGAATGTCCAGACGTTGGTCCCGGGCTCACTGTGCCACTAAATTGAAGCTATCCTGGCTGATTAGGGGTGAAGCCCTGAAACCAGTACTAAGATGCTTGTTTCCATTCCAGGAAGTCCCGGGCTTGACAGTTCCGGCTGGACTGTTCCCATGAGGCACAGGGTTAAGGCTGATTTGCATATGGCCAAGTCTAAACAGGGGTGGCATGGTGAACAAAAGAATGATGGATTCAACGCAGATCGCTTTACTGGGGGTGAATGTTTTGATTTGTTCTGCATTCCATCTATCAATTGTGTGTCTATTGCTTTCTCGCCCTAATTGCACCCGGGATGCCCAGACATGGGTCCAGGGCTAACTGTGCCACTGGATTTAAGCTATCTTGGCAGATAATGGGTGAAATCCAAAACAGTCCTAGGATGCTTTTTCAAGTCCAGGGAATACCTGGATTGGCAGTTCGAGTTGGACTGTTCCTTTAAGGCACAAGGTCAACACTGATTTGAATATGGCCAGGTGTTAGACCTGGCACCATTGGCGTGGGTCTCCCTTCCATTTTTGCAGTTGCCTCATGTATTTTTGCTGGTGCTAGATGCTTTGGGCACTGTGCCACTGTTGTCCAGTGCCACAGTGAAAGTGCTTCCTATTGTAAATTGATGTATTAATCAGTGGTTCCATGTTTGGCTATTTAGTTTACTTGTCAGACCCTAATACAGTGCACTGAGTGTGCCCAGGGTGTGTAAATACAAATGCTGCTGGTGGGCTTGCAGCACAGGTTGTGCCACCTACAGAAGCAGCCTTTTAAAATGTGTCTAAGGTCTGCCATTGCAGAGCCTGCGTGCAGTCTGGTACTGTCATGCTGACTGGGCAAGTGCACCCATTTGCCAGTCCCTAAACTTTCCCTTGTCTTCATATCAGTCACCTTTATAGTAGGCCCAAGGGCAGGGTACATTGTAAGTATAAGGTAGGGCAAGCCCTGATTTGTGTGGCATGTCCTAATAGTGAACTACAGCCATTTTCGTTTTTCAATATTGCAAGGCTACCTGACTCAAAGAACATGGTACAAATTCGAGTTTAGTATGCCTGAACTCAGAATAATAAGCTAACTGACTCAAAGAACATGGTAGAAATTCGAGTTTAGTATGCCTGAACTCAGAATAATAAAATACATATTTTAGCAAAGTGGGTTTCAAAATTCTGTGTTTGAAAATACCACTTTTAGAAAGTAGGTATTTTCTTGCCTAACTTTTCAAGCCTGCCTCTGCTAGGTTGTGTATTCCTTTGTCTAGTTTTGTGAGTGACAGGGCTAGGGGATTCCAAGGGACAGGATGAGTCAGCCCAGTGGTGAATAGAGAGATCCGCATCTAGATGGGAGGGAGGAGTTGCACCTGAACCTTGAATAGGGCTGTGCCTGCCTTCTAATAATTCTGGCTTCACCCCCTGGGGAGCGGCTGATGTCTCTGCCCTGCCCACTGAAAGAAGAGAAGGAGTCCTGTCAACAAAATGCTCCAGGACTGTACTTGCCTTCAAAAATGCTGACTCCACCTCCTGTGGGGTATCTGATGATTCTGCCCTGCACTGTGAATGGAAAGGAGAAGTCTGGTAAACAGAGTGCTTCAGAACTGGTTTGGACTGGGCAAAGGCCCTCTCCCCTCAGAGAACAAAGGATTTTGGGGTATAAATATTGGGACCCTGAACCCATGAAATTAGATCACTTTGGACTACAAGAAAAAACCTTTGCTGAGGAGAGGAACCTGAAGAAACTAAGGAGAGACTATCCCTAAGCTGAAGTGCTGCCTGGGGGATTGGCCTGCAGTGGTTGCCTGACTGCAAAAGAAAGGAGAACCAACTTTGTGTGCTTTACTTTCAACTTGTGAAGGATCTCCAAGGGCTTGGAACAGATCTTGCCTCCTGTTGAAGTCTCAGAGACAGCAGACTTCACCAACCAGCTTCCTAAAAGACTTCCTGAAGTGCCTGCAGCTGTGCTGGACTTTGAGGGGGATTTGTGTGTCGCAAGGAGCTGGAAGCACGACTCAAGATCGAGAAGCATGTTGCAGAATCGCTGCTGCCACTTCACAACACGAAGTGCCCTGCATCACCATTGAAGAGAATCGGCGTCGCTGCAGACGTCGAGGCAACACTGGGAAGCGTGCCGCAGGAGTGAAGGACCGACATCGCCGCAGACGCCGCCGCATCTCTGAGAAGCGTGTTGCAGGGACTGTTGCGGCTCATTGCCGGAGAAGAGGATCGACGTCTCCGCAGACACCGCCGCATCACCGGGAAGAGTGTCGCAGGGCCGGTCCCGGCTCGCATCATTGTGGAAGCAACTTGCATCGCCAGTGGAGAGGATCGACGTCGCCACTGATGCCTCCCCATCGCTGAGAAGCTTGTCGCAGGGCCAGTCATGGCTCGCATCTTGTAAAGTATCTCGCTTCACCGGAGAAGAGGACCAACGTTGCCGCAGACGCCGCCTCATCACCGGGAAGCGCGTCGCACCAAGGAAAGAGTGTCATCTTTATTTCTTTGCACCCGAACTTCACTACATTTCCATCGCTGCAACATTGCTTGTTGTTTGATATAAAACCTGTGTGGTGTCCATTTGTAGTGTTGTCACTTGGTTAATGTATGTGGTCACAAATGCTTTACACACTGCTTCTGAGATAAGCCTGTCTGGTCATGCCAAGCTACCAAGGGGATGAGCGGGGTTTTTTTTAGGAGTGTAATCCCCTTATCCTGACTAGAGGCCAGGGTCCCTATTTGTCACAAGTACCCACCTGTGCCAACTAGAGTCCACCAAATCTAACACCAGGTCTAAACTGGGGTAGCTTGGTGAGCAAAAGAATGATGGATTCAATCTAGATCTCCTGACTGGGGTTAATGTTTTGATTTGTTCTGCATCCCGTACTTAAGTCATGTGTCTTTTGCTTTCTCACCCTAAGTGCACCAGGCATGCCAAGACTTGGGTCCAGGTTTCACTGTGCCACTGGTTTCAAGTGATCCTGGCTGATGAAGGGTTACACATTGAAACCGGTCGTAGGATGCTTGTTTCTGGTTCAGGGAAGACCTGTCTTGGCAATTCCGGCTGGACCGTTCCCATAAGGCACAGGGTCAAGACTGATTAGCATATGACCTTGGGTAAACTGGGGTAGCATGATGGGTGAAAGAATGATGGATCCAACCCAGATCTTCTGACTGGGGGGTGAATGTTTTGATTTGTTCTGCATTCTGTGCATCAATTGTATGTCTTTTGCTTTCTTGCCCTAAGTGCGCAGGGCACGCCCAGACGTGGGTCCTGAGCTCACTGTGCAACTTGATTCAAGCTATCATGTCTGATGAGGGGTGAAACCCGGAAACCGTTCCTAGGATGCGGTATCTTCCTTGCTGAAAACACCTCTTGCTACTCTGGTCTTGTGATAATCAGAAGCAGCAGTGTATGTTGGAGGCAACAATCGAGCAATATAACATGAACCTGAAAAGTCAGCAGGCAACCATGTATACGCTCTGTCTTGACAGATGAAGTAGGTACCCCTAGCAGTAAGGAAAGCAGGGGAAGAGTTAGACGGAAACACATAAGTCTCAACGCACTCACTCCTCCCTAGCTGAGATCTCGGATTTCTCCCATTACCTTGCAAACAGACCTGACCTCGGTGAGGTACGACCCATATTGGAGTGGAGCTTTTTCGCTTGCTCTCTCCCAAACTAAGGCGATACTCTGAAGAATTCCAACTCAAATATACTCGCAATTCATCTCTAGGGTAAGATGGAGCATTATTGACGTCCTTGATCATGTCAATAATTCCCTGGACTAAAGCTTTGTTGGCCGAGTTATATTTAGTGGAACGTGGTGGACGCGGAGGATAGGTTTCAAGGGCATAAGCAAAGATGGTTTGAAAGGCCTGAAATGATCCATTATAGCTAAAAGGCAAAACCAGATAGGGAATGCCTTTATCCATAGTGTGGGGTATCAAGCCACACACCCAGCAATCTGTAGTGTTAACTACCAGTTGGTGTTGGTGCAAGAGCTGTACGAAAGTGTTATTGATAAATTCTGAGCGTCGAGCTTGCTCATGTTCAGGAAACGAATGAAAAGAGTGTATGGAAGAAACAGTAGAGGTAGCAGGATCAAGGGGAGGTACTGTAGTTACTGGCACAAAGATTAAATTTACACCAAAAACGATTCCACCCACCAACGTTATTAAAACAATTAAAAATGTAATACCACATTGCATCAGAAAACATTTGCTATGAAGAATTCTGTAAAGTCTGTTTCTGCGAACATAAATCACATTTTCTCGTTGCAGCGCAGGAAGCTCCATCTTCTACAATCCGCTCGCGACCACTGATGATGTGTACATAGATGAAAATGCCTCTATCAGCCCTGGGAGTTCCCAGAACCAACAGAAAGATCGACCTTGTGTCTGACCCCCGCAGATTCAACTAGGCACACAGCCACGACCCTACGGCTACCCAGACGGCAAGGCAATTTTTTTTTAAAAAAAACAATAGCAAACTTCCTGGCTGAAAGCAAAGTGTTAAAATTTCAAATGTGAAAATCAGGCAGTTTCCTGCTTTATTTGTCCATATTGCGAGATCGTAAATTGTATCTCAGTTTTGCAGGAACTGTTTGATCAGGAAATAGTGTGTTAACGTCAGAGGTTGCAAGGTTCAAGTTCGCAGGTGGCAAAGTTTCTTTTGATGCAGAGGACAAGTGTTCAGAGTTCAAAGGAGTAGTTTCAGGAGGAGAGTCAGAGTTCGAAGTGTCAGTTATCAATTCGGCATCGCTGAAAGGGACAAACTTGGGTGTTCGCTCGAACTCAGAGGCACCAAATCCCTTCTTCACCCAGTTGTCATAAGGAAGTGGCAGGGGCACACGTTTGACATGTGTTGCATGAATCCAGTGCTTGCGACCAGCCACACGAACAGCAGTTCTCGTCGCCAATAACACCTGGAAGGGGCCGACAAATCTGGGCTGAAGGTTCTTCGTCCTCGCAAAATTTCGTACCACAACGTGGTCACCTGGTTTCAGCTGATGACCTGGACTCTCCGGAGGCTTTGGCAATGCATCGAAAACCTGTTGGTGAATAAGACTCAATTTAGCAGTCAAGTCGTAAAGGTAATCAATCAACATTGGATATTCCAGAGAACTAAATTCCTTTGGCCTTGGCACTCCCCAAATGTTAGCAGGACGGCCAAAGACAATTTCATATGGACTAGGCCCTACTCTAGAATGCGCAGTCGTTCTCGTGGATAACAAAGCCAAGGGTAGTGCGTCTGGCCAGGATAAACCCGTCGATGCCTGTATTTTAGCAAGTTTTAGTTTGAGGGTGCCATTGTAACCCTCAACTAAACCAGCAGACTGTGGATGATTTGCACTGTGGAATTTTTGTTTTATGCTTAAACCGGCACACACACTCTGCATAACTTTCCCTATAAACTCACTTCCGTTATCTGACCATACAATCCGTGGCATTCCATACCTAGGGAAATATTCTTTGAGAAGAATTTTGGCAGTTGATAGGGCAGTGTTGTCCTTTAGTGGATATGCTTCGATCCATCTGGAGAAAGCACAAACTACCACCAGGACGTACTTTAAATTATTGCATCGATCCATGTGAATGAAATCTAACTGAATCACTTCAAAAGGGCAGGAAGGTGAGCGAAGTTACCAGCAGGAGTAGGGGTTCCCTTGCCAGGATTATGCATCAGGCATACCATACAATTTTTCACCACTCTTTCTGCACATTTACTAATCCCATCATTCTTCCAGACTGGAGCTAACATCTTGCAGATTCCTTTAGAACTTATGTGCGCTACTCCATGTGCCATTGTCACCACAGCGAGCACGTACGCATCAGGCAGCATCCAACGCTGTTGTTCCGACAAGTCAATCCAACATCCACTCGAATCCAATTTGCCCGTACTTTCTTTCCATGCACGTTTCTCCTCCTCAGTTGCCTCTTTCTGAATCTCTTTCACACTTTCCACTGTATCCTCACACATTCCAGACTCGGAAATCCATCTTGTAGACGTTGCAACATACATTCTACTCATCATATCTCTAGCTGTCTGTTTAGCGGTCTCATCAGCAAAAGCATTCCCACGACCAACATCATCGGTGATTGCTTTATGCGCACTGCATTTCACAATCGCAACTTCAGTTGGCAAGGTTAGAGATTCCAACAAGTCGTTAACTAGCTGACCATGTTGAATCTTAGTCCCATGGGACGTAATGAAACCTCTCTCTTTCCACAAACGGCCAAAATTATGGGCCACGCCGAACGCGTACTGACTATCTGTGAACACATTCACTCTCTTTCCCTTAGCTAAAACACACGCTCTCGTTAGAGCGATTAATTCTGCAGCTTGGGCAGAATTCTGACTCACTCTTGCAGTCTCCACAATCGTACTCAAAGTCGTTACTGCGTAAGCAGCAGTCACATCACCATTCTCCAATTTGAAGCATGACCCATCAACATACAACGTGCCATCTGGATCTGACAATGGGATGTCTTTTAAATCTATTCGTCCTTTTGTCTCTTCCTCAGTTCTGAAACAACAATCATGGGGCTCGGAATCACTCGACTCTTGATTAGCCGGCAACAGTGTTGCTGGATTCAATACATTGCATCTTTTGATTTGAATATGACTTGCTAACAGTGTCAGCTCATAACCAGATAATCTAGCACTGGTAAGGTGTTGCGTCTTAGTTCGGTTCATGAGTGTATCCACTGCATGAGGAACCATGACCACTAGCATATTATTCATCACCAAACCAGCAGATTGTCGAATGGAAGCCGCAGCTGCCGCTGTAGCTCTCAAACAACTAGGTAATGCTCTAGCTACTGGATCTAATGTTGATGAAAAGTACGCACAAGGGCGTTGTTTATCACCAAATCTCTGTGTCAGAACACTCAACGCACAACCTTCTCTCTCGTGAACATAGAGCGTGAATGGCTTGCTGTAATCGGGTGTACCTAATACAGGAGCTGAACATAGTGCGTTTCGTAACTCAGAAAAACTCTCCTGACATTCAACAGACCATGGCACCGGATTCGGAACATTTTTCCCAGTCAAAGCTACCAATGGTTTTGCTAAAAGAGAAAAATTTGGGATCCACTGCCTACAGTAAGAGGTAATACCTAGAAAGGCACGTACTTCTCTCTGTGTGCGAGGAACACTCATCTGCGTAATTGCTTTTATTCTCTCTGGGGTCAACTTCCTTCCCTCCTTTGACAAGAGATGACCTAGGTAGGTCACTTCTTGGCAGCAGTATTGCATTTTCGAAGGTGACACCTTGTGATTCAAATTAGACAAATGATGCAATAACGAAATCGTAGCTGCTTTGCAAGTTTCCTTGTCATCAGCTGCCACTAGAAGGTCATCTACATACTGCACTAGAGCAGAACCTGGAGGAAGTACAAAGGAATCTAACTGACTTTTTAATGTTTGACTGTAAATGGATGGGCTCTCACAATAGCCTTGTGGAGCGCGTTTAAACCTGAAGCTTCGACCTCCTAGACAGAAGCCGAAAATATCTCTGCTTTCCTCGGCTATCGGAATGCTGAAAAAGGCATTTTTCAAGTCGATGACTGAAAACCATGTAGCTGTTGCAGGAATCAATGTTAACAATGCAGTAATGTCTGGAACCACAGGAAACTGTGGGACCACAATTTTATTAACCTCTCTAAGATCGATAACGAATCTATATATTGGAGGCTTTGAAGGATCAGTGTGTTTCAAAATTGGCAATACAGGACTGTTACAGACATTTCCTCTAGTTTCCTCAACCACACCTTTCTTAATCAAATCTTGCACAATCAATAAAAGTGCACGTTCACCCTCGCTAGAGATCTTGTATTGAGGAATTTGTGGAAATTTGACATTTGCTTTCAAAGTGACTACATATGGTGGTATTTCCAAAAGGCCTACATCGTTAGGACCAGTTGCCCAAAGAGTATCGGGGAGTGAACGCAGCTCTGGTGGGAGTGCATCCATTGACAAATACATTGGAGAGGTGATTGTTTTACCCAATGTAAGCTGTACTCCTTCCGGAGAACAGTACAATGCCGCATATAGGCGTTTTAACAAGTCTAAACCAAGCAGATTTTCATTACAACCTGTCGTCAAAATCAGGGGTGCTTTTAATTGACACGGTCCAACAGAAATAGACAAAGGACCAGATACAGGGTTGTAAACAGGGGCGCCTGAAAAACCTACGGAAACATTTGTTGAGCCGGACAAAGGTGCGCCAGGGAGTTTCGCATGAATGATAGAACTTTTTGCGGCACCAGTATCCAACAGAAACGGTTCGACTACACCTGATGTTGCTACTGCGACATAAGGCCCACTCTGATCCACTGGAACTGATACTACTCCCTCTCTCTGTCCATGGCTGTCCTAGTACTCACTTTGCTGAAATCCCTCATCATTTTCACAATAGTCTTCAACATGATATTGCTGAGATCTATTTTGCTGGGCAGACTGTCCATTTCGCTGATCAAAGTGATTGGAAGGGCGATCATTCGTTTGTGGAGGCATAGCACCTCGTCCTCGACCTCTAGAATTTTGCATGAAACCACCACGACCTCTCTGAGCTGCTGCTGCGTTATTTTGCGCTAAGACTGGACACTCATTCTTATAATGACCCTCTTTCTTACAATACGCACACTGATTCCACTGGTATTGAGGTCTCTGAGAACCATAATCTGTTCTTTGATATGATCCTTGCTGTGTATTAGTCTGATTCACGCGAGGCGGATATGCTTGTTGCAGAAGAACTTTAGTTTTTAAATCTTTCGTTTTCTTATCTGATTTTTCTTTCTCCTCTTTATCCCTATTTTCATAATACTGTGCAGTTGCAAGTATTTGCGCAGTTGTAGAGACAGCCCACGCACTCTCGGAATCCTTTAATTTATTGCATAGCTCTGGTAGCAAATTGTGTACAAATTTATCGACAAATAATCTTTGACCTCCTTCTGTGCTCATATCGTGACCACTGTGATCTACAAAAGTCTCTTCGAACCTCGTGAAAAAGTCGGAGACACTTTCGTCTTTCTTTTGCCTGCATGCGGACAACTTGTCCCAGTTAACACGCAATGCTGGCATCAGAGTTTTCATGAATTCTATTAACCTACTTGGAAGATTAGCAATTAGAGGTTCGGGTTTGAAACCACCTATTTGCTGACCATCCGCTGCAATAATAGCCGCCCAATCACCACCTAGAGCAACTGGATGATTCTCTTTACGAATTTTAGCCCAAATTGGTTGCGGAACTACATTCCCAAATAACATGTCAATGTCCGCTAGATTCATTACACAAGCCTCAACTGTTTGTGCTAATTCCTTATAATATCCGGCAGGATTCTTACGCGGATCTGGCAAGGCCTGTTTCACTGCCAATACTTCAGCTCGCTTCCACGGAATGTGTATCCACACTCTTTGGAATTGTGCCGGAGCAGCTGCAATACCATTGAGCGCATCAGCTTGCACAGCATCACGCCAAATTGGAGGAACCTCCCTCATTGGATATTGGCGATTCTGCTTCGTACTACTCTTCTCTAAGTCCCTCGGTGAACGAAGTGATGGATCATTCCTATAACTTAAAATCAGTTCCATTGCTTCTTTTATATTTTGACCTACTATCATACCTGCAGTAAACTCTTTCTGAACCTTAATTAAGTCTTCTAAATTCGATTCAGAGTCATCTTCTTCTAGTTCCTCACGTAAAAGAGAGCACATCTCGTCGAAGACATATCGTTGCGTTGGTTCATTCCATTGCATAAATGTATCTAGTACATCTCTCGTACTATATCTTCCACTTTTCGAAATCCATCTGAGAGCCGTGGAATCTAATATTCCCCGCTCCTCGGTACTTGGGAGCTGACTACGCCTCTGCACAGACCCAGAAGTAGGAGTCTTAATTAAAGATTTATAGAAAGGAGACAAAATGTTAGAGACAGAATCAGTGATTCTTCGATGAACCGAAAGTGGAGTCAACATACTAGCAGATGTAGAGAACACAGTAGCAATTGGAATAGATAGCGGAACAGTAGGAGTATCGAGTAAGATAGCTTGTGAAACAGTAGGTGTAAGCGATACAGGTATAGGTAGAGAAGTCGGCAACCCAGGAAGAGGAGGTGCCGTAGGAACATTTACATTAACCGTAGGAGGTACAGGAGCCTGATTCTGAGGGACAGGAGCAGGAATACCAGGTTGTCCAGCAACCGGTAATTGAACATTCGGTACAGGTGGAGCCGTAGCACCCTGTGCATACGGTGGGGGTGACCGTAACAAGTAAGACAACAGAGGATCGTTTTCGGGGTCCTCTACTATCTTAGTTGTACTCGATGGCAAGGAAGGATAGCACTTATCTATCGCTAAGTTACGCTCTCTAGTGGCTATCTCCATTGCTTTCTCAGACTCGTTATCTTGCAGCTGCTTAGCCGCTTGTTCTAAAGTTAACTCTTGCTCTTTCTGTTCTTTCTTCAACCTTTTAATTTCTCTCTGTTTAGATTCTTTTCGCCAGTAACGGAAAGAATCAAACATTGCCGGCCGGGCTTTCTTTTTAAACAATTTCACTTCGAAATTGTCAAGGATTTCAGGTTCAAAACTACCATGTAGTGGCCAACTAAGGACACCATCTTTTTCAGTATATCGGACCCACACCTCATTAAAAGATATAGGACCCACTCCAAACTTACAATAAAGATCATATAGGGGAGTTCCAATCGGAGGAACCAGACATGAGTCCTCCAACGGGGAATCACTGTTGCAACCAAAACACGACAACATACAATTTTTCCGACTTACCATTTTATAACCCGGAACACAGAACAAACAAACACAAACAAGAATGTGCACTCGAACCAAGAACTTAGGCCTACCAAGAACAAATGTATCGATACCCAAACTAAACCAATAGATTATCGTAACCAGAACAACTAGTGATAATCTTACGAAACCAAACCAAACCAAGAACAAAAAGGATTTTAACAACCCTCACGAAGTAACCAACTAGCAACTACTAAATACTTAACTGAGGCACTGAAGACGTCACCAAGGAGAAACCCGTCACGTTTCGCTGTACTAAGGACTGCACCTCGGGTCCAAGACAGGGCGACGGTCAAGGCAACGGACCACTGCAGCCGTCCTGAACGGGAACCCTCGTGGAAGAGAACGTCGGGCCACTTTTGCGATATGCCGGGATCGATGAAGTGGGGCGCCTACCTCAGGAATCTTCACACGAAGCTTCTCGAACTCTTCAGGCTTTTGGACCGGTACCGAATGACGTCGCCCCCCGTTGGGCGCCAATTGGAGTTCTGGACTTTTTGGTTCCGTCCAAAGGTGTCAGGGGACAACACCCAAAGACCCCGGAGTTCCACCTGTCTTGGTGCACAAATAAACAGAAACACGGGCTTCTCGATGGTGGCGTCAAAGACCAAAGGTTTATTACTGCAGGGACACAGAAGTCTCAGAAACTACACATGGGCAGTATCTAGGAGCCTGTTCGATTTGTACAAAAGTGGTTGCTCCTTATATACTAAAATTTGAGCTTGAGGCAAATTCTTTACATGTAATACATTCCCAAACCTTTGTGTCCTAAACAATAAATATTTGGCGTTGCACAGGAATCGTCAACAATATCTGATGTCAAAACATTACGAACGAGGGGTTTCCCACTTTTCCATCATAATCTCATGTCAACTTTACATTCAAGACCCGGACCGCCTCATCGTAAATTTCGTTACCTCCCCCTAATAAAGGCCCAGAAGGAAAGGAGCAGAGCCAGGTGCAGAAGATAGAAAAGCAGGATAAGAGATGTTTGTGGGTCGTAAATGGGCAAGGCTACCAGCTTCGGCCGCCTAATCATGATCAGGCCAACGAACACAAGAACCAGTATAGCAGGACTGGCCTCGGGCAGAGGAGGCAGCCTTTGTCGAGTCATGCAGCACCAGCGTATTCTGTTCTAAGGTGCACGTGTTACTGGAAAGGTGAATCGCCGGCTAAGCCTACGTGTCCTTAATCGAAATGGAGTAATCAGAGTTGATTGCGTATGTGAGGGCAAGAAACACAAAATGGCTGCCATGATCTAAGATGGATGCCATGGGTAGATCGGAAATGTGTTTGTAACAGGAGTACTCTTGCTCATAGCATAGCGAAAACACCAGGATATGCTAAATGGATCATTTGCGGTTCGCTGATACCAATATTATGTATTTCCGACAATATTGAAAACACGGGTTCAAATCGTCACGGAACCTCAACAGTGCCACTGGATTCAAGCTATCCTGGCAGATGAGGGGTAAAACCCCGAACTGGTTCTAGGATGCTTGTTTCTGGTCCAGGGAAGACCTGGCTTGGCAGTTTGGGCTTGACTGTTCCCATGATGCACAGGGTTAAGACTGATTTGCATTTGGCCTGGTCTAACCTGGGGTGGCATTATGAGTAAAAGAATGCTGGATTAAACCCAGGTGTCTTCACTGGGGGTGAATGTTTTTATTTTTTCTGAATCCAGTCCATCAATTTTATGTCTTTTGCTTTTTCGCCATAAGTGCGCCGGAAAATGACCAGACGTGGGTCCCAGGCTCACTGTGCCACTGGATTCAAGCTGGCCTGGCAGATAAGGGGTGAAACACAGAATCGGTCCTAGGATACTTTTTCCTGTCCATGGAGTACCTGGCTTGGCAGTTCAGGCTGAATTGTTCCCATGAGGCACAGGGACAAGACTGATTTGCATATGGCCAGGTCTAAACTGGGGTAGCATGGTGAGCAAAAGAATGATGGATTCAACCCAGATCTCCTGACCGGGGGATGAATGTTTTGATTTGTTCTGCATTCCGTCCATCAGTTGTATGTCTTTTGTTTTCATGCCCTAAGTGAGCCGGGCATGCCCAGACGTGGGTCATGGGCTCACTGTGCAACTGGATTGAGGCTATCCTTGCTGATGAGGGGTGAAACCCCGAAATCAGTCCTAGGATGATTGTTTCCAGTCCATGGAGGACCTGGCTTGGCAATTCGGGCTAGACATTTCCAATAAGGCACAGGGTCAAGACTGATTTGCATATGGCCATGTCTAAACTGGGGAGGCGTGGTGAGCAATAAAATGATGGGTTCAACCCAGATCTCTTGACTTAGGGTCTATTTTTTGGTTTGGTCTGTTGTATATGAATTTAGGACCCTAGTGTAATTTTCCCAATTCATGCGGATATATCTGCATAAATCACCCTATCCTTATTTAGGCATAGAAATCATAAACATATTTAGACTTAGCCTATGCAGTCCAAATACAGCATGGCTACTTCCACTAGTTCCGAAAATCCACAACGATTTCTTGGAAAAAGCTGCAGTGTTTCCAAGCTACCCTAGGGGGTTGTTGGGAAATCGAGTCTTGAGAGAGAGATACCAGACCTCCTTCATTCTAAAACCAAGGTACGGAGCCGATTAGACCCTCAGAGAAATCTTGGATAGGTTCTTGGCAAAAGAATACTGAAACTAAGCTAACCTCACTTAATTCTTCCCTTGTACTAGACCTAGGTTAGGTACACCAGGGTAGGCGTATTTTAGAAGCACCAGTCGAGTACTTTTAGTCTTTATTTATTAATGTATGTATTCTATGTTATTTTATATGGCTTAAAAACCATATCATGCTTTTACAGTATTATTTTATAATACTCTTCGTACTGTACGCATTGTACTTTGCAACCAGTATTACGATTGTAGCAGTTCATTTCCTCTGCATGAGAAAGAAGACTGTTCAATAAATACTTTTATTGAAAACGCCCGTCCCTCTATTTCTCTGCACCTCTGGTGAAACAAAGCATGCACGATTGACTGAGTGAAATAACTATCTATTGTTTACGCGACTCAGAAGATACGTTTTTATGTCGGGAAACAAAGTTGTCATGTTTTAAGCGGTTGTCAGAAACTAATCCCTTCTAGTTTATTTGAGAAAGTTTCTAGTGACCTCTGAGCTAGCTGGCACTCACAATTAAGTCTAATATATTTGATAGAGACCTAGTCGACCTCAATGCTACGTCTAATCTATAGTATATGTTATTCCAATGCGCTGAGCCTATTGGGAATATAGGAACTACACTAATTGGCGCCCAACGTTTGGTAAGGCGATAATTTAACGCTAGATACTAGAGTAACTCAGTCGTGCTTTTCACACAGACCCCTTTTTCCCGTAAAATACTCCAATAGACGTCTGGAGTGGGTAAAGGGATTTAATATCCGCCATAACTGAGTAGGACGAAAATCCTATGTATTAGTGTTTTGGTTTGTTCAACATTGAAGGATACAGTGTTCCAAAAATATTGTGCACCTTATCTTTGTTTCCTTGAAACTTGCTCTGCAAAACTTCCGGTCAACAAAATGACGGAGAGTGACGATGAAAGGGAGAGAGCTGCAGCAGCAGCTCAGGCAGTTTTAGACAACACAGGTCTCCAAGAGAATGACCCGGATGCTATACTCATCCCTGCAAACTAAAGGAAAACTATAGCTATAGAACTTATAGAAAATGGCCTATCACCCAGAGATGGTAGAGTAATATTTGTTATAGAGGCACATGAATATCGGCAGACAGAGGTATTCTATTCATGGATTATCTTTCCACAAGCAAATCCAACAACACATTTGTTCCACTTCTATAAGATAGAGGAACATCCAGTGGAATATGTTCCTTTCTAGGACCTTAAAATTCCACTAACTTACCAAGAGCATCAGCTCTGGTTTAAAGGTGCCCTACAACATCAAAATCACATTACCAGGCTCGGTCCACTAGGTAGACCAGGAGCAACATGGCCGGTACTAGCCAGCTATACACCACATCCTGACATTGAACAAATGACAGGTCCAGAACTGTTAGCTCAACTAAAACAGGTAATTAAAATACATAGACAGTTGGTTCAATATGTCACGCAGACTTTAACAGTCCAACCTGCTATAAGGATTCCACAGCACATCCCTCATCAGGGGAATACAAACAAAATTACATTACAGACTATATCAAAAGTTCCTGCCGAGCAATCTATAAACCAGTTGTAATATTTTCAGAGTTCATGCAATAAGTCTGAACAGAACAAGTCCATATGTTGTCCAATAGCCAGTCAGACACCAGAGTCTTGTAGTATGATGATCCGTATTTTTATTCCAGATTTCAAAGTTCAAAGTTCAAAACATTCTCTGCAGCCAACACGTGTTTCGTTGGGCATCTATCTCATGCCAAAACAACCTTCTCAGGGCTGCAAGCCAAAACAATAAAAATATGGTATAGTATACCAGCAACAATAAACTCTTACAGTTTATTGGAAAAGTTAATATTAATAAATAAGTCACCACCTAAGTGAAAGAAAGACATACTTCCCAAAATTTAGTGACAAAATATAGAGGAACAAATACATTCTATGTGACTCCCGGTGTCAGGGTGTAACTTACAACAAAACATTCAGATATTTCGCCAAACATAAGTAACATAAATGTATGACCTAAATTTCAATAAGTTTTTCGTCTGTGTTGAATTTCTTCCAGGGAGTATTTATCAAGAATAAATAACTGTATCTGGAATGATATAAGGAGGCTCTTAGCTCTGTCCCCACATGTCACGGCCCGCCTTTATTAAAAGAACAGTAGGTTAAATAAAATCGTCCTTATATAAAATAGTTATAAGGACTGTAAAGTTACCAGTTCATTCTTCAATGAAAAAGTGTCAGTAAAGTTAATAGACACTTTATTTTGTGTTTAAACAAGGTCAATATTTGTATTAAATTAAATTAGCTACCGCGAACCCCATCATGAGTATAAACTGTAAAAAAAGCGTCTGTGAAGTTGATAGACACTTCGTTTTGCGTTCCAACAAGGTCAATATTTAAATTAACTGCATTAGCTACCGCGAATCCCATCATGAATGTAACCTGTATCGACATTAAAACAAACTGTTCACTTTGTGAATAATAAACACGAACCATAATTTCCACTTCCGCGTATCTCAAGAAAACCACGTTTTATGTAATATCCTATTCGCTGAACATAAACACGAACCCTCATTTATAACATTACTAAGGTAAAGCTCTGTTACCTCTCCGGTGCTCCACTTCCGCGTTATCTAGATAACAGCGTCTTTTTTATTTTCCTGTTGCAGAGTCTATTAAGGAAAACCACACGATCAGTATCTTGCGTGTTTATGTATCTATTATAGCTACTATTAAAATTAAACTAAATGCTCCTTACCTATATCTCTCGCAAGGTCTCATATATCTGTGCTCATTCTTCCCGAGTTCGGTTTACTGGCGTATACCTTGGTCGCCATCTTACTTAAGTACAATGCGTCTGAATTGAATTCTACTGAGACGGCTACGG
Source organism: Lissotriton vulgaris (assembly GCF_964263255.1). Taxonomy (NCBI): domain Eukaryota; kingdom Metazoa; phylum Chordata; class Amphibia; order Caudata; family Salamandridae; genus Lissotriton; species Lissotriton vulgaris. Next base: position 853,976,869 of record NC_141697.1, on the reverse strand, counting down.
TAAAAACCGCTTTGAGTTGGGCCAAAGTTTACTCATTATAACACTAACGTTTCGAATATAATAATAACTGATAAAAAATAAAAATAAAATATATAATAAAAGTTAAAGTTGTCGATCTTTATTTTCTTTGTGCAGATCTCAACGGCATATTGTATCGCCGCCATCTTTTAGTGGACAGTAAATACACAAAAGAGCGGAAGATTTAAAAATGAACACTGATTTATCGAGATTCGGTATTACTGGATCCTACGGTAAGGTAGTATCTTATCACGCAGGATCATAACTTTATCTATCCATTATAACAAATATCTACTTCTACAAAAACAAACTTTCTAAACAGCCACCACGTTCTGGTACAACCATATTGGGACGGGTGATTCTACATTGAGTGATGCGTTGTTAACATAAACATGCGTATATTTACACCAGCGTTTTGATGGACAGGCGTATATTTACACCAGTAAGTCAAAACGGGTAAGGAGTACATATTAATATGTTTTTAACATGAACAGGCAAATATTTACACCAACGATTATTTATATGGACAGGCGTATATTTACACCAACAAGTCAAATTAGGTAAAGGATACACAGGATTCCCAGATACTCTACCTATTATTGTATTTATGTAAAAAGTAATCTTATTATAAAAATATTGAAAAGAGGGTTCTACTCGGCTATGCGTTGTGGGGGTGACTAGTAGCAGCAGTGCATCGAGCGTCCTACATCATTCCACTGTTAGTATCCAAATCATTAATATATTCTGAACAGCAGCAGAAAGGGTCATGGCATTAACATTCGAAGTACCCAAGTGTCATCCAAATAACCATTAAACAAGTATTCTGCAATGTTAGATTAGCCAAATCAAGTACAACTTAGTACAACAGCCCACAATAAAATCTAAGATATTGCTATTCTCCTAAATAATATTGCAGTTCTGTATCCATATTGAGTCCATCTTCTACAGCGCGAAGGACCATGATCCATCTTGCCTCTCTACGTCTTAATTTCAGTAATCTGTCTCCTCCTCGTCTATCCAAGACCACTTGTTCAATACCATGATAGAAAAATGTGTGATTCTCTGAATCATTCTTATTTTGAATAGAGTGTGAAGCAATAAGGTACCTAGTGTCTCCATTCTTAAGTGCCCGATAATGTTCCACCATCCGGTCTTTGAGTCTCCTTGCTGTACTCCCTACATAGATTTTACCACATAGGCAGCCAATAACATAAATCACAAAAGTAGTTTCACAATTAATGAAAGAATCAATATAGAAAGTACCTGTATTGTTATACTCAAACTTTTGAACCTTTCTCATTGCCCACCAACATGAGCTACAATTGCCACAGTGAAAGAAGCCTTTAGGGCGAACACGTAACCAGTCACTTTGACAAAGATGGTATTGGAAAACAATTACTTTCTTTTTAAATCTACCTGGTATAAACAAAAGATTGGGACTGTGATGGGGTCCAAATTTGCTCCGTCCTTCGCGAACCTCTTTATGGGGAGACTGGAGGCGGAGTGGATTTGGGGCCCCAAAGGCAGTCAATGGATAGATCATATATATTACTGGGGTAGATTCATTGACGACTGTTTGTTATTTTGGAGAGGTACTACACATGAGTTGGAATCTTTTTTTAACTATCTCAATACCAATGATCTGAATATGTCATTCACTACTCATTATGATAAAGAAAAACTGCATTTTCTTGATATTGAATTATTTGTTGAAGACAATAAGCTTTGCAGCCGTATGTTTCGCAAAGAGACCAGCTGCAATGCATTATTACGAGCAGACAGCTGCCACCCTAAAAGCCAAATCAATTCCATCTCCTATGGGGAAATGATTAGAGCGAGAAGGAATTGTTCTAAAGATGCAGACTTTCAGGCTAATATTGAAGATATGACTGTGAGATTCAAAAATAGAGGATATGCGAATGTTGTTGTTAACAAGGCTGTTAACAGAGTACAGAAATTAAAGCGAGATGTTACATTGAGGCCCAAGGTTAAGAATGATACATCCAATACAAATCAGAAAGTTAGAATGATTACGAGTTTTGGTAGAGGGAGCCATAAACTCTTCAGTATCATGATGAAATACTGGCATATGCTTTATTCTGATAAAGATTTGAAACCATTTTTAATGGACAGACCAAGCATTACCTATAGGAAGGGAATGACTATTGCTAATATTGTTAGCCCAAGTTACCCTAAACCTATTTTACAATCAAGTCAAAGTGACTGGTTACGTGTTCGCCCTAAAGGCTTCTTTCACTGTGGCAATTGTAGCTCATGTTGGTGGGCAATGAGAAAGGTTCAAAAGTTTGAGTATAACAATACAGCTACTTTCTATATTGATTCTTTCATTAATTGTGAAACTACTTTTGTGATTTATGTTATTGCCTGCCTATGTGGTAAAATCTATGTAGGGAGTACAGCAAGGAGACTCAAAGACCGGATGGTGGAACATTATCGGGCACTTAAGAATGGAGACACTAGGTACCTTATTGCTTCACACCCTATTCAAAATAAGAATGATTCAGAGAATCAAAAATTTTTCTATCATGGTATTGAACAAGTGGTCTTGGATAGACGAGGAGGAGACAGATTACTGAAATTAAGACGTAGAGAGGCAAGATGGATCATGGTCCTTCACGCTGTAGAAGATGGACTCAATATGGATACAGAACTGCAATATTATTTAGGAGAATAGTAATATCTTAAATTTTATTGTGGGCTGTTGTACTAAGTCGTACTTGATTTGGCTAATCTAACATTGTAGAATACTTGTTTAATGGTTATTTGGATGACACTTGGGTACTTCGAATGTTAATGCCATGACCCTTTCTGCTGCTGTTCAGAATATATTAATGATTTGGATACTAACAGTGGAATGATGTAGGACGCTCGATGCACTGCTGCTACTAGTCACCCCCACAACGTATAGGCGAGTAGAACCCTCTTTTCAATATTTTTATAATAAGATTACTTTTTACATAAATACAATAATAGGTAGAGTATCTGGGAATCCTGTGTATCCTTTACCTAATTTGACTTGTTGGTGTAAATATACGCCTGTCCATATAAATAATCGTTGGTGTAAATATTTGCCTGTTCATGTTAAAAACCTATTAATATGTATTCCTTACCCGTTTTGACTTACTGGTGTAAATATACGCCTGTCCATAAAAACGCTGGTGTAAATATACGCATGTTTATGTTAACAACGCATCACTCAATGTAGAATCACCCGTCCCAATATGGTTGTACCAGAACGTGGTGGCTGTTTAGAAAGTTTGTTTTTGTAGAAGTAGATATTTGTTATAATGGATAGATAAAGTTATGATCCTGCGTGATAAGATACTACCTTACTGTAGGATCCAGTAATACTGAATCTCGATAAATCAGTGTTTATTTATTAAATCTTCCGCTCTTTTGTGTATTTACTGTCCACTCAAAGATGGCGGCGATACAATATGCCGTTGAGATCTGCGCAAAGAAAATAAAGATCGACAACTTTAACTTTTATTATTTATTTTATTTTTAATTTTTATCAGTTATTATTATATTCGAAACGTTAGTGTTATAATGAGTAAACTTTGGCCAAACTCAAAGCGGTTTTTACCGTAGCCGTCTCAGTAGAATTCAATTCAGACGCATTGTACTTAAGTAAGATGGCGACCAAGGTATACGCCAGTAAACCGAACTCGGGAAGAATGAGCACAGATATATGAGACCTTGCGAGAGATATAGGTAAGGAGCATTTAGTTTAATTTTAATAGTAGCTATAATAGATACATAAACACGCAAGATACTGATCTTGTGGTTTTCCTTAATAGACTCTGCAACAGGAAAATAAAAAAGACGCTGTTATCTAGATAACGCGGAAGTGGAGCACCGGAGAGGTAACAGAGCTTTACCTTAGTAATGTTATAAATGAGGGTTCGTGTTTATGTTCAGCGAATAGGATATTACATAAAACGTGGTTTTCTTGAGATACGCGGAAGTGGAAATTATGGATTGTGTTTATTATTCACGAAGTGAACAGTTTGTTTTAATGTCGATACAGGTTACATTCATGATGGGATTCGCGGTAGCTAATGCAGTTAATTTAAATATTGACCTTGTTGGAACGCAAAACGAAGTGTCTATCAACTTCACAGACGCTTTTTCTACAGTTTATACTCATGATGGGGTTTGCGGTAGCTAATTTAATTTAATACAAATATTGACCTTGTTTGAACTCAAAATAAAGTGTCTATTAACTTTACTGGCACTTTTTCATTGAAGAATGAACTGGTAACTTTACAGTCCTTATAACTATTTTATATAAGAACGATTTTATTTAACCTACTGTTCTTTTAATAAAGGCGGGCCGTGACATGTGGGGACAGAGCTAAGAGCCTCCTTATATCATTCCAGATACAGTTATTTATTCTTGATAAATACTCCCTGGAAGAAATTCAACACAGACGAAAAACGTATTGAAATTTAGGTAACACATTTATGTTACTTATGTTTGGCGAAATATCTGAATGTTTTGTTGTAAGTTACACCCTGACACCGGGAGTCACATAGAATGTATTTGTTCCTCTATATTTTGTCACTAAATTTTGGGAACTATGTCTTTCTTTCACTTAGGTGGTGACTTATTTATTAATATTAACTTTTCCAATAAACTGTAAGAGTTTATTGTTGCTGGTATACTATACCATATTTTTATTGTTTTGGCTTGCAGCCCTGAGGAAGTTGTTTTGGCATGAGATAGATGCCCAACGAAACACGTGTTGGCTGCAGAGAATGTTTTGAACTTTGAACTTTGAAATCTGGAATAAAAATACGAATCATCGTACTACAAGACTCTGGTGTCTGACTGGCTATTGGACAACATATGGACTTGTTCTGTTTAGACTTATTGCATGAACTCTGAAAATATTACAACTGGTTTATAGATTGCTCGGCAGGAACTTTCAGGGAAATTTTGGGAAGTTAGGTAACCTTCCTTTTCTTGCCTAGTAGCAATCACTTGATATGTTCATTTCTTACTTTTAGCCATACTCTTGGCTGTGCGCCCCTTTTCCCTGTTACCTATCCTGTTTGTTACATTACAGACTATACAATCAGTCATTTGTAAATTACCCACAAAACGGGAACAAATTCCATTCTGGTTAGCTAAAAAAACTACTCAAATAGAGGCAGTATTTCCCGATAGTACACCTCATGAGAAACACAGGATTCTAACAATCTGTTTACCAATGGGGATCGCACCACATGTGGAGGACTGTGAAACTTGGAGTACAGTCTTTGCTTCAATCTACACAAAAACACATGGTGTTCCGTCTATGGCGGTAATACTAGACGTACTAAGACAGATTCAAAATGAATACGGACCAGAACCTGCCTTAAATCTTGGTATGAAGCTACTAACAGATTTCAAACAGGTCTCGGCTATACTATTATCCAACATAAAAGGTAAATCTGTGGCAATCCACCAAAAACTAAAAGAAATTGATATTACAGAGCAACCATATGAACTTGCAAGAATTATTGAAAAATCCTATGACGAACTAGGTAGAGATAATTTGGGTGGGAAACCAGTAAAACCCCAACTAACTGAAAACCCTGAAAACGTTTTTATTAAAAATAATCTCACTACTCCTAAAAAGAAGTGGGAAAACACTAAACAGACACTTATTAAAGAGAAGCGTTCTGAGTCCAGAGGGAGGTCTCCTCAACAGGAGCCCTCTAAAAAGAGGTATAACCTCAGGAATAGGGATTGTTTGAGAAAACCTGGTAGATATCGAGATACTGATAAACGTTCCTCTCGTACCTTTCAGACTTCCTCGCAGAAATCCAAAAGAAGAGGATGATCAGAACAAAAGGAAGAACGCGTGAAGTCCAAAGACCAACAGCACGTTCCAAAAAATAAGAAAACTCAATTCACCAAAAAGAAAGTAGCAAGTGTAAAGATCAGACATGCCGAGGATCTTGAGGACACAACTCAAGTACGGGGAGTGGGCCCAGACAATGCTAGACAGCGCAGCAGAAGTGACCACAGCTCGCAAGATCCTGAAAGATCATCTGGAGACAGTGGACTTGAATGAATGCATTCAAGTTGAAACTGCCGACACCAGGGTTAGTATACCCCATAAGTTATATGAAGTAACACTCCGGATGGAGAGGGATATAACTAGAAAAATAAAAGCACTCTTTTGGTAGAAGCTATCTAAGGGTTATGACATTCTTATAGCTGAACAAGACTGGCCACCTGAATTTGTCAGGGAGAGCCCACATGGCGAAGAGATAATTATGCCAGCCTTCACAAATCACATTCCAATTCATAAAAAAAGACACCAGTGCCAGAAGATGGGCTGTAGCCCAGGCTCCAGCATTATACAAAAATCACCTAGGATGGGATGAGGATTCTCCTCACCATAAAATCCAGTTAAAAACTCAACCAACAATGCAAAGGCAATAACTTGTTAAACGGGAAGCTAAAAAACAGGTCAGGGAGATTTTAAATCAACTTGAATACCAAGGATTGATTGAAACATGCACCTCATCGATGAACAATCCTTTGTTTCTTGTCTACAAGCCAGACAATACATATCGTCTAGTTTTGGACTACAGACACTTAAACTCTTGTTGCAAAACTTTTGCAGTACAAAATGCGCACAATGCAGCACTGATGAATAATATTGTGCGGAAAAAATATAAAACCAAATTAGATATTTCTAACGGTTTCTTCTGTCAAAACATTGCACCAGAAAGCAGAAACTTGACCGCTTTCTCAATCATTGGGACACAGCGACAATTTTGCCGTCTCCCCAGGGATTCAAGAATAGTCCAGGGTTATTTTCAGCCAGAGTAACAGAGTTACTACAAACGTACCATGATGAGGCATTATCTTATGTCGATGACATCTATCTTACAGACGATGATTTGGACGTGCACTTGAAAAGAGTGAACACCATAATACTTGGGTTTGCATCTGAAGGGTAAAAATTCAATTTAAAGAAATCAGAAATTGCCCACCTCAACGTCCTATTTTTAGGATACCATTTTTCAAGTGAAGGCAAAAGCCTAGCAGCAAACTTTCTAGAGAAATGTGCGCAGCTCCAACCTCCAAAAGCGCTGAAAAACTTACAGTCAATTCAAGGTTTCCTGAATTTTGGAAGAACGTATGTTCTAAATTACGCAGAAAGGGTTAAACCTCTCTATGAATTAATAAAACCTGATTTCAAACCAACTAATTGGACTCAAAAACACACAGAAATTTAGCATTCAGTACAAACAGACATGTTAGCAAAAATACAGTTACAGACACGCGACAAGGTGCGCAACATTGTGATTCGAATCATCCCACGGAGATGTGGATTCATATACCTAACCTTTAACGAAGGTGAAAAAGTACCAATAGCTTACAAATCACACTTGTACACACAAGCTGAAATGAAATTCACTTCTACAGTAAAGATTCTGACAGCGGTTCAAACTGCTGTAGCAAAAGAGAGAGCTCTCGCGCAGGGTAAACGCATATTGATCGTTACACCTGTACCTGCCTTAGAGGCAGTGACAAAAGCGAGCATTCCCAATGCTAAGGATTTACATCTGAGATGGATACAATGGGTTAATTCTCTTGCTGCAACAGACGTTGAATACGTTTTTGACCCCTACTTAAAAACACAAGAATTTCTACAATACGGACACGAATGTCCTCAGCCCACTGAGATTCTGCCTCTAGAACATTACGGATGTATATTTTATACAGACGGATCAGCACAGCCCGCAATTGGGGGTAAACAAGCCTATAGTGCTGCGTGCGCGATTGTTAAACGTCGCTGTCGCGAAGGTTAATTTCGACCTATGGTCACAAAAACTCAATCACTCGGAGACTGTACAGCTCAGCGAGCTGAACTACAGGCTTTCAAGATGGCGCTTGAAAATACCGGTCACGAATTCCCACCACTCATAGTGTGCAATTCGTGTTACTACGTCCAGTCTTACAATGAATATCAGCAGAACTGGTTCAAAAAGGTTTCAAAGACGCAAATGGTGGCACAATTAAGCATAAAATGCTTCGGGAACAAAAGACTCACCTGATCCATACACTGAGTCATCAGCGAGATGGCGTTCACGTTGCAGGGAATTCATTGGCTGATGAAGCCGCGAAGGCAGCTGTGCAAATGGCTTCTGTAGCTGCAATCACTCGTTCAAAAACAAAAATAGACAGCGAAATAATGCAAGCTGTCACCGCTTCAGTTAAAGGCAGTGGTAAGACACTCCCAAAAGGCTTTTCAGTAAAGTACTCATATATAATGGATGCAAATAATGTTCCTTTTGCTTGTATCCCTAGAGTGGGGATAGGGCAATTCCAAACAGGGAACATAGGTTAGGACTAATCTTAGCAGCACATGAAGGGTTAGCATCTGCACACGCAGGCATTTCAGCCTCAGTATCATTATTAAAATTAAATCAGAGATATTGGTGGCCGCGCATGAGGAAACAAACTAGAAACTATGTTCTAGAATCTGAAATCTGCAATAAAATGAAAGTTTCTACCGTAAAATGACCTGCACAGATGCCCCTTCTAATTTCAGATAAACCGTTAGCATGTGTTTACCTGGACCAGTTTGGTCCGTTACAGAGGGATGGCAACTATATCTATATCATGGTCGCAGTGGATTCATACACAAGATTCATTTGGATGTGGCCTCAGCGCTCGGCTGATGCCCAAACTGTTATAAAAGATTTGCGAGTCATTATCGGCACGTACGCAATCAGCACGCTACAGTCTGACCAGGGTCCTGCGTTTAGCTCTCAAGCTTACAAAGAGACCATGGCCAGCTTGGGCGTTGCATTGAGGTACTCAAGTCCATTCCATTAAGAGGGAAATGCGGTAGTGGAAAGAAAAAACCGTGACATAAACCAATCTATAACAGCTAGGGTATTATGCTCGGGTGATGGGTGGTTCAAACATCTAATAAGTGTCCAACGTAGTCTTAATAATCTGCCAAGAAATTCTCTGGTTGGAATCACTCCATATAAATTACTGTTTGGTACTAGAATGATCATCCAGGATCTTGATTGTCATACTTCAGTGGTGGAACAAAGACCGTTTTGCTGTTTTACAGGACTTAAACGAAATAAGAAGAAGTCTGAGCAACACAACACAAAAGCCAACGACCACTGAAGAAAAAACTACCTGTCCCTGCAAGACCTGTCTGGATTCCAAAGATTGGGGATCTAGTCAGGGAAAAGATCGCGGTGAAGAAGGAATTTGGGCCTTCTTACAGAAAACCAGTACCTGTCTTAGCAATCCACGGAACAAGATCAGTTTTACTACCGCCACTTGCGGGAAAAAGGGAGAACAGAGTCGTGTCCATCGACCTCGTCAAGCCACAATATGTGGCCGATAATAAGTAGTTGGCCCAGTGGACTCCCAAGATGTAGCAGTTGACCGAATCTTGCTACAATCCAATAGGTTCAAACTGAAAGACTTATCTCCTTTGATGAAACTGCAGTGAGAAAAGAAGAACTATGCAACCAAGCCATGGAACTGGTACCTCTTGAGACCCAAATACGAGTTTGTCAAGAAACACCTATCTACAATTATATAGCTTCTAACTATACAATTATGACAAAGGAAGAAACAGCTCCAGCGATTCAACAATCCTGATGCAATTCCAACAAATGACAGAACTGCTTCTGGCTATTTTATCAACTTTGTTACATTTTCTGAGGATCCCAGTGAACCTGAAAATACACCAGCAAATAAAAATGTCAAAGAAAAGATAACAGAACTCTTTCATCAACTTGAAAATACATATCTGGTTTCACCATGGGTTGAAATTTGGATTGTGTTAGGTGTACTTTTTCTCCTACTTTGGCTCATTCTTGTTTTAAGTTTGGGAAAGATGATATATGGAAAATACAGTACAATGGACACAGCAAGTAAGAATATCAACTTGCTTCTGAAACCTCACAAATCATCTCATCGTCAACGAAGAGACCTGTCATCAGTGAACATCACAGCCAATCCTATACCTGATGGTATAGCATGGGACACAACTGATTATGACATTTATGGCCCGGTGGAACTGTTGAAGATTCCACACCAGTTTAAGGTTTCTTTGAGTGACTTTGTCTCACCCAGCACATTTTCTAATGATTGGGACTTTGAAACTGTTAATAATATGATGACAGATTTAGAAATGTCAGCTAAATTCACAAAACATGAATACTTAGAAGGTTCATCAGATTATGATCAAATGTATTGTTTTAATCATTATGGTCACCAATATTTGCACAAACCTGCAAACCCTAGAAATGTTTTAACTTATAATCAATGGGAACATTGTCCAACACCTCCAAAAGGTAGTTCTAAAACATTCTATAGAAAATGGCCATATTTTACAGGTTTTAATGTAACAAACCCGGAAAGCTTTTACTTCAAAAATGTTAATAAGACAGGCATAAAAAGCATGTTGACAAACACTTAACAGATGTATTTTGCGGCCGTTTATGCTCAATTGTCTACATTAGGCTTTGACTTTTGGAAAGACAACATTGAGACAAAAACTGTTTGGGGCACAAAAGACTAGCAGGTACAAGGTTTAGAAGCATTGTTCAGAGCCTGCATCATCCCAGAACAAATTATTTTTTTAAATGAAACTTTTCAATAGACATCTTGTCTTGTCCTGGCTAAGATAAAAGATTTAAACAAACCGTCCATACCTAAGCCCACACCTGATAGTAATAGAACTACAGATGAGGAGGTAGACGTAAATTATATTTTACAACAAAACAGAACAAATCCTGATTGAAAAAAAGGGTAATCTGGCCCACAGACACGAATAACTGTCAAGATAGATTCCTGAACAAAACACAAGGGTTCACAGTAATTAGGCCAGATCCAAGCTATTCCCAGAGACAACATCCAAGGATAGTTACAACATACAGTATAGGAAAACAATGCCTTGAGTGGCTACTGAAATCCACACTTCCAGAAATTAAACAACACTTAACTTTACTTAAAGAAGGCGTTGATTTACGAGACTTCTTACTTGGACCTCGTAAACCGCGTCAAAAACGTTTCATATACACCGGTATATACGCTGCTTACAATGAAGCATGGAAAATCATGCAAATTGAAACTACAGAAAGAATACGAGAAATTGATCATATTAATTTAGAGAAAGCTCTCTCTGTAGTGCTAATGTTAGAACATGGTCAGTCTCAATTACGTTCTATAATGCGGCTAGGCAGGACGTTACAAAATCTCTGTTCAGGCTACGTGCCATGGCGTCTAATCTACACCACGTCATTGTTTACTGTATTTAACCTTACAGATAAACACATCTCTTTGGCACAAAGAGGAGCAGACTATATGGTGCTGAGCATAGAAAAACTGGAAAGATTACCATTAACTGTTTCTGAGAAGCCAGTCATGGAATGGATAATACATAGCACCATCACGATACCAGTGACGATTTTCCAGTTTCAGTATTGCTTAAGACACATACCAGCGGGCCTGTGTGAAAGGATGGTTAAAGAGTACATAAAATCGACCTGGAATTTACCATACACACACAAATGTTGGAGTGGGGGAAAGGAAGTATTTCTTAGAGGGAAAAATTATAAGAACTCGCTAAGCGGTACACTTTTATGCCAAGGTATTAATTTACATGGAGCCTGCGAGGGTTCTTCAAATAACCTTTCTTGCCACCTGCACGGTTCTCCAGCAGGGGTGATAGACCCAGTTTTTAGACAGCTGTCCAATGGTAGCTACATAATGTTGAGTGATCACAGCTGTTGTGGAATGATGCCAGGTATAGCCTATCTAGTTAGTGTGTCAGCCAGGGTCACTTGTTGTATGCAAGAATTTTTTTCCTAAAAGCAAGACAGACAGGGAGTCGCCGCTATGGCCTTCACTGAATATGTCTTCTATACGAATTGATACTTTAAGCAGAATGAAAGCCATTCTTTTGCAAAAAACTGTGCCACTGACCTCGTCCAGAGAAACGTATGATCTGCAAGTCACAAGGACTGCTGCGGAGATACATGCCCTATTATCAAGGAACTGTCCAATACATTTCACAAAAATGTTAGGTCGTATCTTAAACATGTCTGATACGAGTGGTATTGTACATGTATTTAAGACAGTTTTTCAGGACTGTTAGCACCCTTTGAAGCAGTCCTAGGCATTTTTCCAAATTTCGTGAACTCTGTGTTCGGCGACCTGCCTCTCATTTTGGGACTCGTAGCAGGAATTCTATTTTTGTTTCTTCTGCTCCGATATGGCAAGTCCAGTCACAAACGATACCCAGACTACCATGAAGAACTCCCTCCTAGCCATGCGGTACCGTGACAGAATTACACAGATTCTTGGTTTGGCTCGTTTAAGAGATCTGAATACCACATGGTTTCTTTCGTTCAGACCAATATGGCAAGATTGCATCTTACCTGTTCTACGATGCCTGCTTTGCGGAGAATAATGTGTGTTGGACGTTTGTCTTACACTTCCATCAGCACTGCCAACGAATGTTGATGCTTTGCTAGGTCCGGTAACGCCTCATGCATTGTGTTGCCCCCAGCGGCTGCCAATCCTGATGAGGGCATTCGTAGAGATCTCACCAGCAACTACAGTTAATGTTGAGGTACGTGGAACAACGGGTACACAGGTACCATCTACTGCAAACATTGCTAATGCGAATGATGCTGATGGCGATGCTTCTCATCTGTTCACAACTGATCTACGAATGAAGTAGTTCCACGTTCACCTACTATGGTAGACGATTTCTTTGCCAGCTTAGACGATTTGATGTTTTCTCCTGACACCGAGAATAACTTTTGAAATTAGCACACTGCATTCCATGAACTCTGAATTCGACCTTAGCTCGTCAAAACAAAACTTCTAATTCTTGAACTCTATTTCCTCTACTATTTTTGATATGACTTTTTTCCAAAATGGAACTTTTTTTGGCACTAAGTAATCTGCTTGAAGTAGAACTATTCTTAGAGAACAAGAAGTCTTTAAATATTTCCTAGTGAAAATATTTGACCTAATCCTCAAAGCAAAACCGTGTATTATTTCTGCTATGGGATGGTCTCGAATTTTTTTTTCTGTAATAAGAGCAATTTCATAAATGTACATTTCGTTATTCAGTTCAGTTCAAAGTTTACTTTATTCGGTTAAAATTTAAAACCATCAAAGCACAAATCAAGTAACCTACTACCTATAACACATTGTAAATAAAACGAACATTGGATACAATTCATAGGCCAATTATATCAACGTCCTACCATCGGAAAATGCCCCTAGAGCTCAAATAATTATGTAAAAAAAGGTTGTCACACAGCAAAATCCTTCATTAAAAGATCAATATTACATAAAATGCTTAAAAAGGAGAAGAGAGACGGCACTATAAATTAAGTTTGTTCCTTAGCCTAATGGCCCCTGAAATATAGCTGGCTACCCCAAAACACACAACAGTGGAACCAAGCATTTGCAAATAAGCTAACACTGGCCTGACTTTCTCAAAGTTACACCCCCTTAACAATGGTAAAATAAATTTCCTGCATAATGGTACATAAAAATCACAGAAAAATACCATATGAAGGGTGTTCTGCTCTGAGAAATTGTCGCAGGAACAGGGGCCCAAAGTCCCCTCCTTGGAGAAGCCTTTTGGAAACGACAATAGCCATGGGAGCATATTATGCTTAAACCTTATTAACACAAACAGGTGATAGGGTTTTTTTATGTAGGTCAGGTATGGCTGTATCTCTCTGCCTGAGCTCAACATAACAAAACTCCTAACTGAGGGTTTTGCCAGTTCCCCTTCCTCCCTTATTGACATCGTTCTACTCAGGAACTGGGACTTCACGGCTCTAATGGCCATCTTGCAGAGAGCTCTAGGATTCAGCATTTCGTTATTCATTTAGTTAGTATTAATATTTTGATGCTATATACTTCGTATGAAAACACTATTCTTAAATGCGTACAGTCACATGCTTATTTTTCGTGTGCAACCTTATCAAATGCATTTTAAGTATTTTGGGTGGGATTGTAAACACATGCTTTAGATATTTTTTAGTGCTTATAATTTAGTAATGTTAAACATAATAAAGTGGAGTGGGTGTTGTATATGAATTTAGGACCCTAGTGTAATTTTTGCGATTCATGCCCATATATAGGTATAAATCACCCTATCCTAATATAGGCATAGAAATCATAACCATATTTAGACTTAGCCTATGCAGTCCAAATACGGCATGGCTACTTCCACTAGTTCGGAAAATCCATAACGATTTCTTGGAAAAACCTGCCTTCAGCAGACAGGGACTTCCCCTTGCTTGAATATTGATTTATCGAAGAACTCATGGAGTTTTCAAAGAACTGAGTCTTTGATGACGTTATTATGTCCAACCTTATGTCAAACTAGGCACCTTCAAGGTATAAATATGTCCACACTTGCCCAGACAAACACACAGTGGTTTGGAGCAGTTCGACTATCTACCTACATGACACAGCTCGCCGCAGCAAGTGCCTAAGGAAGCCAACCCTCCCGCAGACGCACTGAGAGAGACACTGTCTTTTCTCTTGCCGAGAAATCCAGCTCCAGTGTTTCCATGCTACCCTTGCGGGTTGTTGGGAAATCGAGTCCTGAGAGAGAGATACCAGACCTCCTTCATTCAAAAGCCAAGGTACAGAGCTGATTAGACCCTTAGAGAAATCTTGGATAGGTTCTTGGCAACAGAATACTGAAACTAAGCTACAGCTCACTTACTTCTTCCCTTGCACTAGACCTAGGTTAGGTACACTGGGGTAGGCGTATTTTAGAAGCACCAGTTGAGTACTTTTAGTCTTTATTTATTAATGTATGTATTCTATGTTATTTTATATGGCTTAAAAACCATATCATGCTTTTACAGTATTATTTTATAATACTCTTCGTACTGTACGCATTGTACTTTGCAACCAGTATTGCGACTGTAGCAGTTCATTTCCTCTGCATGAGAAAGAAGACTGTTCAATAAATACTTTTATTGAAAACGCCTGTCTCTCTATTTCTCTGCACCTCTGGTGAAACGAAGCATACACGATTGACTGAGTGAAATAACTACCTATTGTTTCCTCAACTCTGAAGATACGTTTTTATCTCGGGGAAAAAAAGTTGTCATGTTTTAAGCGGTTGTCAGAAACTAATCCCTTCTTGTTTATTCCAGAAAGTTTCTAGTGACCTCTGAGCTAGCTGGCACTCACAATTAAGTCTAATATATTGGATAGAGACCTAGTCGACCTCAGTCCTACGTCTAATCTATAGTATATGTTATTCCAATGCACAGAGCCTATTGGGAATATAGGAACTACACTACAGGTCTGCATTCCGTCCATCAATTGTGTGCCTTTTGCTTTCTTGCCCTAAGTGCACCGGGTATAGCAGACATGGGTTCCAGGATCACTGTGCCACCGGATTCAAGTTATCCTGGAAGATGAGGGGTGAAACCCTAAAACTGGTTCTAGGATGCATGTTTCATGTCCAGGGAGGACCTGGCTTGGCACTTCGGGCGGGACTGTTCCCACGAGGCACAGGGTCAAGACTTATTTGCATATGGCCAGGTCTAAACTGGGGTAGCATGGTGAGCAAACAATTTATGAATTTATCTCAGATCTCTTGACTGGGGGGGTAAATGTTTTGATTTGTTCTGCATTCCGTCCATTAATTGCATGTCTTTTGCTTTCTTGCCCTAAGAGCGTCTAGCATGCCCAAACCTGGGTCCCAGGCTCACTGTGCAACTGGATTCAAGCTATCCTGGCTGATGAATGGTGAAACCCCGTAACCGGTCCAATGATGCTTGTTTTCGGTCCAGGGAAGACCTGGCTTGGCAGTTTGGGCTTTGACTGTTTCCATGACGCACAGGGTCAAGACTGATTTGAATTTGGCCAAGTCTAACCTGGGGCTGCATTATGAGCAAAGGAATGCCGGGTGAATGTTTTGATTTGTTCTGCATCCCGTCCATCAATTGTGTGTCTTTTGCTTTCTTGCCGTAAATGCAACGAGAAATGCCCAGACGTGGGTCCCAGGCTTACTGTGCCACTGAATTGAAGCTATCCTGGCTGATGAGGGGTAAAACTCTGAAACCAGTCCTAGGATGCTTGTTTCCGGTCCAGGAAGGACCGGGCTTGGCAATTCAGAGGAACTGTTCACATTAGGAGCAGGGTTAAGACTGATTTCCATATGGCCATGTCTAAACCATGGTGGCATAGTGAGCAAAACAATGATGGAGTCAACCCAGATCTCCTGACTGGGGCGTGAATGTTTTGATTTGTTCTGTATTCTGTCCATCAATTGTATGTCTTTTGCTTTCTCGCCCTAAGTGCCCCGAGCATGCCCAGACATGCGTCATGGGCTCACTGTGCCACTGGATTCAGGCTATCTTTGCAAGTGAAGGCAAAAGCCTAGCAGCAAACTTTCTAGAGAAATGTGCGCAGCTCCAACCTCCAAAAGCGCTGAAAAACTTACAGTCAATTCAAGGTTTCCTGAATTTTGGAAGAACGTATGTTCTAAATTACGCAGAAAGGGTTAAACCTCTCTATGAATTAATAAAACCTGATTTCAAACCAACTAATTGGACTCAAAAACACACAGAAATTTAGCATTCAGTACAAACAGACATGTTAGCAAAAATACAGTTACAGACACGCGACAAGGTGCGCAACATTGTGATTCGAATCATCCCACGGAGATGGGGATTCACATACCTAACCTTTAACGAAGGTGAAAAAGTACCAATAGCTTACAAATCACACTTGTACACACAAGCTGAAATGAAATTCACTTCTACAGTAAAGATTCTGACAGCGGTTCAAACTGCTGTAGCAAAAGAGAGAGCTCTCACGCAGGGTAAACGCATATTGATCGTTACACCTGTACCTGCCTTAGAGGCAGTGACAAAAGCGAGCATTCCCAATGCTAAGGATTTACATCCGAGATGGATACAATGGGTTAATTCTTTTGCTGCAACAGACGTTGAATACGTTTTTGACCCCTACTTAAAAACACAAGAATTTCTACAATACGGACACGAATGTCCTCAGCCCACTGAGATTCTGCCTCTAGAACATTACGGATGTATAATTTAAACAGACGGATCAGCACAGCCCGCAATTGGGGGTAAACAAGCCTATAGTGCTGCATGCGCGATTGTTAAAGGTCGCAGTCGCGAAGGTAAATTTCGACTTATGGTCACAAAAACTCAATCACTCGGAGACTGTACAGCTCAGCGAGCTCAACTACAGGCTTTCAAGATGGCGCTTGAAAATACCGGTCACGAATTCCCCACACTCATAGTGTGCAATTCATGTTACTACGTCCAGTCTTACAATGAATATCAGCAGAACTGGGTTCAAAAAGGTTTCAAAGACGCAAATGGTGGCACAATTAAGCATAAAATGCTTCGGGAACAAAAGACTCACCTGATCCATACACTGAGTCATCAGCGAGATGGCGTTCACGTTGCAGGGAATTCATTGGCTGATGAAGCCACGAAGGCAGCTGTGCAAATGGCTTCCGTAGCTGCAATCACTCGTTCAAAAACAAAAATAGACAGCGAAATAATGCAAGCTGTCACCGCTTCAGTTAAAGGCAGTGGTAAGACACTCCCAAAAGGCTTTCCAGTAAAGTACTCATATATAATGGATGCAAATAATGTTCCTTTTGCTTGAATCCCTAGAGTGGGGATAGGGTAATTCCAAACAGGGAACATAGGTTAGGACTAATCTTAGCAGCACATGAAGGGTTAGCATCTGCACACGCAGGCATTTCAGCCTCAGTATCATTATTAAAATTAAAACAGAGATATTGGTGGCCGCGCATGAGGAAACAAACTAGAAACTATGTTCTAGAATGTGAAATCTGCAAAAAAATGAAAGTTTCTACCGTAAAATGACCTGCACAGATGCCCCTTCTAATTTCAGATAAACCGTTAGCATGTGTTTACCTGGACCAGTTTGGTCCGTTACAGAGGGATGGCAACTATATCTATATCATGGTCGCAGTGGATTCATGCACAAGATTCATTTGGATGTGGCCTCAGCGCTCGGCTGACGCCCAAACTGTTATAAAAGATTTGCGAGTCATTATCGGCACGTACGCAATCAGCACGCTACAGTCTGACCAGGGTCCTGCGTTTAGCTCTCAAGCTTACAAAGAGACCATGGCCAGCTTGGGCGTTGCATTTCAGTACTCAAGTCCATTCCATTAAGAGGGCAATGCGGTAGTGGAAAGACAAAACCGTGACATAAACCAATCTATAACAGCTAGGGTATTATGCTTGGGTGATGGGTGGTTCAAACATCTAATAAGTGTCCAACGTAGTCTTAATAATCTGCCAAGAAATTCTCTGGTTGGAATCACTCCATATAAATTACTGTTTGGTACCAGAATGATCATCCAGGATCTTGATTGTCATACTTCAGTGGTGGAACAAAGACCGTTTTGCTGTTTTACAGGACTTAAATGAAATAAGAAGAAGTCTGAGCAACACAACACAAAAGCCAATGACCACTGAAGAAAAAACTACCTGTCCCTGTAAGACCTGTCTGGATTCCAAAGATTGGGGATCTAGTCAGGGAAAAGATCGCGGTGAAGAAGGAATTTGGGCCTTCTTACAGAAAACCAGTACCTGTCTTAGCAATCCACGGAACAAGATCAGTTTTACTACCGCCACTTGCGGGAAAAAGGGAGAACAGAGTCATGTCCATCGACCTCGTCAAGCCACAATATGTGGCCGATAATAAGTAGTTGGCCCAGTGGACTCCCAAGATGTAGCAGTTGACCGAATCTTGCTACAATCCAATAGGTTCAAACTGAAAGACTTATCTCCTTTGATGAAACTGAAGTGAGAAAAGAAGAACTATGCAACCAAGCCATGGAACTGGTACCTCTTGAGACCCAAATACGAGTTCATCAAGAAACACCTATCTACAATGATATAGCTTCTAACTATACAATTATGACAAAGGAAGAAACAGCTCCAGCGATTCAACAATCCTGATGCAATTCCAACAATTGACAGAACTGCTTCTGGCTATTTTATCAACTTTGTTACATTTTCTGAGGATCCCAGTGAACCTGAAAATACACCAGCAAATACAAATTTCAAAGAAAAGATAACAGAACTCTTTCATCAACTTGAAAATACATATCTGGTTTCACCATGGGTTGAAATTTGGATTGTGTTAGGTGTACTTTTTCTCCTACTTTGGCTCATTCTTGTTTTAAGTTTGGGAAAGATGATATATGGAAAATACAGTACAATGGACACAGCAAGTAAGAATATCAACTTGCTTCTGAAACCTCACAAATCATCTCATTGTCAACGAAGAGACCTGTCATCAGTGAACATCACAGCCAATCCTATACCTGATGGTATAGCATGGGACACAACTGATTATGACATTGATGGCCCGGTGGAACTGTTGAAGATTCCACACCAGTTTAAGGTTTCTTTGAGTGACTTTGTCTCACCCAACACATTTTCTGATGATTGGGACTTTGAAACTGTTAATAATATGATGACAGATTTAGAAATGTCAGCTAAATTCACAAAACATGAATACTTAGAAGGTTCATCAGATTATGATCAAATGTATTGTTTTAATCATTATGGTCACCAATATTTGCACAAACCTGCAAACCCTAGAAATGTTTTAACTTATAATCAATGGGAACATTGTCCAACACCTCCAAAAGGTAGTTCTAAAACATTCTATAGAAAATGGCCATATTTTACAGGTTTTAATGTAACAAACCCGGAAAGCTTTTACTTCAAAAATGTTAATAAGACAGGCATAAAAAGCATGTTGACAAACACTTAACAGATGTATTCTGCGGCCGTTTATGCTCAATTATCCACATTAGGCTTTGACTTTTGGAAAGACAACATTGAGACAAAAACTGTTTGGGGCACAAAAGACTAGCAGGTACAAGGTTTAGAAGCATTGTTCAGAGCCTGCATCATCCCAGAACAAATTATTTTTTTAAATGAAACTTTTCAATAGACATCTTGTCTTGTCCTGGCTAAGATAAAAGATTTAAACAAACCGTCCATACCTAAGCCCACACCTGATAGTAATAGAAGTACAGATGAGGAGGTAGACGTAAATTATATTTTACAACAAAACAGAACAAATCCTGATTGAAAAAAAAGGGTAATCTGGCCCACAGACACAAATAACTGTCAAGATAGATTCCTGAACAAAACACAAGGGTTCACAGTGACTAGGCCAGATCCAAGCTATTCCCAGAGACAACATCCAATGTAGGAAAACAATGCCTTGAGTGGCTACAGAAATCCACACTTCCAGAAATTAAACAACACTTAACTTTACTTAAAGAAGGCGTTGATTTACGAGACTTCTTACTTGGACCTCGTAAACCGCGTCAAAAACGTTTCATATACACCGGTATATACGCTGCTTACAATGAAGCATGGAAAATCATGCAAATGGAAACTACAGAAAGAATACGAGAAATTGATCATATTAATTTAGAGAAAGCTCTCTCTGTAGTGCTAATGTTAGAACATGGTCAGTCTCAATTACGTTCTATAATGCTGCTAGGCTGGACGTTACAAAATCTCTGTTCAGGCTACGTGCCATGGCGTCTAATCTACACCACGTCATTGTTTACTGTATTTAACCTTACAGATAAACACATCTCTTTGGCATAAAGAGGAGCAGACTAAATGGTGCTGAGCATAGAAAAACTGGAAAGATTACCATTAACTGTTTCTGAGAAGCCAGTCGTGGAATGGATAATACATAGCACCATCACGATACCAGTGACGATTTTCCAGTTTCAGTATTGCTTAAGACACATACCAGCGGGCCTGTGTGAAAGGATGGTTAAAGAGTACATAAAATCGACCTGGAATTTACCATACACACACAAATGTTGGAGTGGGGGAAAGGAAGTATTTCTTAGAGGGAAAAATTGTAAGAACTCGCTAAGCGGTACACTTTTATGCCAAGGTATTAATTTACATGGAGTCTGCGAGGGTTCTTCAAATAACCTTTCTTGCCACCTGCACGGTTCTCCAGCAGAGGTGATAGACCCAGTTTTTAGACAGCTGTCCAATGGTAGCTACATAATGTTGAGTGATCACAGCTGTTGTGGAATGATGCCAGGTATAGCCTATCTAGTTAGTGTGTCAGCCAGGGTCACTTGTTGTATGCAAGAATTTTTTTCCTAAAAGCAAGACAGACAGGGAGTCGCCGCTATGGCCTTCACTGAATATGTCTTCTATACGAATTGATACTTTCAGCAGAATGAAAGCCATTCTTTTGCAAAAAACTGTGCCACTGACCTCGTCCAGAGAAACGTATGATCTGCAAGTCACAAGGACTGCTGCGGAGATACATGCCCTATTATCAAGGAACTGTCCAATACATTTCGCAAAAATGTTAGGTCGTATCTTAAACATGTCTGATACAAGTGGTATTGTACATGTATTTAAGACAGTTTTTCAGGACTGTTAGCACCCTTTGAAGCAGTCCTAGGCATTTTTCCAAATTTCGTGAACTGTGTGTTCGGCGACCTGCCTCTCATTTTGGGACTCGTAGCAGGATTTCTATTTTTGTTTCTTCTGCTCCGATATGGCAAGTCCAGTCACAAACGATACCCAGACTACCATGACGAACTCCCTCCTAGCCATGCGGTACCGTGACAGAATTACACAGATTCTTGGCTTGGCTCGTTTAAGAGATCTGAATACCACATTGTTTCTTTCGTTCAGACCAATATGGTAAGATTGCATCCTACCTGTTCTACGATGCCTGCTTTGCGGAGAATAATGTGTGTTGGACGTTTGTCTTACACTTCCATCAGCACTGCCAACGAATGTTGATGCTTTGCTAGGTCCGGTAACGCCTCATGCATTGTGTTTCCCCCAGCGGCTGCCAATCCTGATGAGGGCATTCATAGAGATCTCACCAGCAACTACAGTTAATGTTGAGGTACGTGGAACAACGGGTACACAGGTACCATCTACTGAAAACATTGCTAATGCGAATCACGCTGATGGCAATGCTTCTCATCTGTTCACAACTGATCTACGTAATGAAGTAGTTCCACGTTCACCTACTGTGGTAGACGATTTCTTTGCCAGCTTAGACGATTTGATGTTTTCTCCTGTCACCGAGAATAACTTTTGAAATTAGCACACGGCATTCCATGAACTCTGAATTCGACCTTCGCTCGTCAAAACAAAACTTCTAATTCTGGAACTCTATTTCCTCTACTATTTTTGATATGAGTTTTTTCCAAAATGGAACTTTTTTTTGGCACTAAGTAATCTGCTTGAAGTAGAACTATTCTTAGAGAACAAGAAGTCTTTAAATATTTCCTAGAGACAATATTTGACCTAATCCTCAAAGCAAAACCGTGTATTATTTCTGCTATGGGATGGTCTCAAATTTTTTTTTCTGTAATAAGAGCAATTTCATAAATGTACATTTCGTTATTCAGTTCAGTTCAAAGTTTACTTTATTCGGTTAAAATTTAAAACCATCAAAGCACAAATCAAGTAACCTACTACCTATAACACATTGTAAATAAAACGAACATTGGATACAATTCATAGGCCAATTATATCAACGTCCTACCATCGGAAAATGCCCCTAGAGTTCAAATAATTATGTAAAAAAAGGTTGTCACACAGCAAAATCCTTCATTAAAAGATCAATATTACATAAAATGTTTAAAAAGGAGAAGAGAGACGGCACTATAAATTAAGTTTGTTCCTTAGCCTAATGGCCCCTGAAATATAGCTGGCTACCCCAAAACACACAACCGTGGAACCAAGCATTTGCAAATAAGCTAACACTGGCCTGACTTTCTCAAAGTTACACCCCCTTAACAATGGTAAAATGAATTTCCTGCATAATGGTACATAAAAATCACAGAAAAATACCATATGAAGGGTGTTCTGCTCTGAGAAATTGTCGCAGGAACAGGGGCCCAAAGTCCCCTCCTTGGAGAAGCCTTTTGGAAACGACAATAGCCATGGGAGCATATTATGCTTAAACCTTATTAACACAAACAGGTGATAGGGTTTTTTTATGTAGGTCAGGTATGGCTGTATCTCTCTGCCTGAGCTCAACATAACAAAACTCCTAACTGAGGGTTTTGCCAGTTCCCCTTCCTCCCTTATTGACATTGTTCTACTCAGGAACTGGGACTTCACGGCTCTAATGGCCATCTTGCCGAGAGCTCTAGGATTCAGCATTTCGTTATTCATTTAGTTAGTATTATTATTTTGATGCTATATACTTCGTATGAAAACACTATTCTTAAATGATTACAGTCACATGCTTATTTTTCGTGTGCAACCTTATCAAATGCATTTTAAGTATTTTGGGTGGGATTGTAAACATATGCTTTAGATATTTTTAGTGCTTATAATTTAGTAATGTTAAACATAATAAAGTGGAGTGGGTGTTGTATATGAATTTAGGACCCTAGTGTAATTTTTGCGATTCATGCCCATATATAGGTATAAATCACCCTATCCTAATATAGGCATAGAAATCATAACCATATTTAGACTTAGCCTATGCAGTCCAAATACGGCATAGCTACTTCCACTAGTTCCGAAAATCCATAACGATTTCTTGGAAAAACCTGCCTTCAGCAGACAGGGACTTCCCCTTGCTTGAATATTGATTTATCGAAGAACTCACGGAGTTTTCAAAGAACTGAGTCTTTGATGACATTATTATGTCCAACCTTATGTCAAACTAGGCACCTTCAAGGTATAAATATGCCCACACTTGCCCTGACAAAGACACAGTGGTTTGGAGCAGTTCGACTATCTACCTACATGACATAGCTCACCGCAGCAAGTGCCTAAGTAAGACAACCCTCCCGCAGACGCACTGAGAGAGACACTGTCTTTTCTCTTGCCGAGAAATCCAGCTCCAGTGTTTCTATGCTACCCTTGCGGGTTGTTGGGAAATTGAGTCCTGATAGAGAGATACCAGACCTCCTTCATTCTAAAGCCAAGGTACAGAGCTGATTAGACCCTTAGAGAAATCTTGGATAGGTTCTTGGCAACAGAATACTGAAACTAAGCTACAGCTCACTTACTTCTTCCCTTGCACTAGACCTAGGTTAGGTACACTGGGGTAGGCATATTTTAGAAGCACCAGTTGAGTACTTTTAGTCTTTATTTATTAATGTATGTATTCTATGTAATTTTATATGGCTTAAAAACCATATCATGCTTTTACAGTATTATTTTATAATACTGTTCGTACTGTACGCATTGTACTTTGCAACCAGTATTGCGATTGTAGCAGTTCATTTCCTCTGCATGAGAAAGAAGACTGTTCAATAAATACTTTTATTGAAAACGCCTGTCTCTATATTTCTCTGCACCTCTGGTGAAACGAAGCATACACGATTGACTGAGTGAAATAACTACCTATTGTTTCCGCAACTCTGAAGATACGTTTTTATCTCGGGGAAAAAAAGTTGTCATGTTTTAAGCAGTTGTCAGAAACTAATCCCTTCTTGTTTATTCCAGAAAGTTTCTAGTGACCTCTGAGCTAGCTGGCACTCACAATTAAGTCTAATATATTGGATAGAGACCTAGTCGACCTCAGTCCTATGTCTAATCTATAGTATATGTTATTCCAATGCACAGAGCCTATTGGGAATATAGGAACTACACTACAGGTCTGCATTCAGTCCATCAATTGTGTGCCTTTTGCTTTCTTGCCCTAAGTGCACCGGGTATAGCAGACATGGGTTCCAGGATCACTGTGCCACCGGATTCAAGTTATCCTGGAAGATGAGGGTTGAAACCCTAAAACTGGTTCTAGGATGCATGTTTCATGTCCAGGGAGGACCTGGCTTGGCACTTCGGGCGGGACTGTTCCCACGAGGCACAGGGTCAAGACTTATTTGCATATGGCCAGGTCTAAACTGGGGTAGCATGGTGAGCAAACAAATTATGAATTTATCTCAGATCTCTTGACTGGGGGGGGTAAATGTTTTGATTTGTTCTGCATTCCGTCCATTAATTGCATGTCTTTTGCTTTCTTGCCCTAAGTGCGTCTAGCATGCCCAAACCTGGGTCCCAGGCTCACTGTGCAACTGGATTCAAGCTATCCTGGCTGATGAATGGTGAAACCCCGTAACCGGTCCAATGATGCTGGTTTTCGGTCCAGGGAAGACCTGGCTTGGCAGTTTGGGCTTTGACTGTTTCCATGACGCACAGGGTCAAGACTGATTTGAATTTGGCCAGGTCTAACCTGGGGCTGCATTATGAGCAAAGGAATGCAGGGTGAATGTTTTGATTTGTTCTGCATCCCGTCCATCAATTGTGTGACTTTTGCTTTCTTGCCGTAAATGCACTGAGAAATGCCCAGACGTGGGTCCCAGGCTTACTGTGCCACTGAATTGAAGCTATCCTGGCTGATGAGGGGTAAAACTCTGAAACCAGTCCTAGGATGCTTGTTTCCGGTCCAGGAAGAACCGGGCTTGGCAATTCAGAGGAACTGTTCACATTAGGAGCAGGGTTAAGACTGATTTCCATATGGCCATGTGTAAACCATGGTGGCATAGTGAGCAAAACAATGATGGAGTCAACCCAGATCTCCTGACTGGGGCGTGAATGTTTTGATTTGTTCTGCATTCTGTCCATCAATTGTATGTCTTTTGCTTTCTCACTCTAAGTGCCCCGAGCATGCCCAGACATGCGTCATGGGCTCACTGTGCCACTGGATTCAGGCTTTCTTTGCTGATGAGGGGTGAAACCCCGAAACCGGTCCTAGGATGATTAATTCCGGTCCATGGAGGACCTGGCTTAGCAGTTCGGGTTAAACATTTCCAACGAGGCACAGGCGTAAGAGTGATTTGCATATGGCCAGGTCTAAACCGTGGTAGCATGGTGAGCAAAAAATGATGGATTCAACCCAGATACTTGACTGGGGGTGAATGTTTTATTTTTTCTGCATTCCATCTATCCATTGTGTGTCTATTGCTTTCTCGCCCTTAGTGCGCCGGACATGCCCAGATGTGTGACATGGGTTCCCTGTGCCTCTGGATTCAAGCTATTCTGGCTGATATGAGATGAAACCCTGAAACTGGTCCTAGGATGCTTCTTTCTGGTCCAGGGAGGACCTGGCTTGGCAGTTCGGGCTGGTCTGTTCCCAAGAGGCACAGAGTCAATTCTAATTTGCATATGGCAAGGTCTAAACTGGGGTGGCATGGTGTGCAAAAAATGATGGATTCAACCCAGATCTCTTGACTGGGGTGAATGTTTTGCTTTGTTCAGCATTTCGACCATCAATTGTGTGCCTTTTGCTTTCTCGCCCTAAATGCGGCGTGTATGCCCAAATATGGGTCTCAGTCTCAATGTGCCACTGGATTGAAGCTATCCTCGCTGATGAGGGGTGAAACCCTGAAACCGTTCCTAGGATACTTTTTCCGGTCCAGGGAGTACCTGGCTTGGTAGTTCGGGTTGCACTGTTCCCATGAAGCACAGGGTCAAGAATGATTTGCATTTGACCAGGTCTAAACTGGGGTAGCATGGTGAGCACAAGAATAATGGATTCAACATCGATCTCCTGACTGGGGGTGAATGTTTTGATTTGTTCCGCATCCCGTAAATCAATCATGTGTCTTTTGCTTTCTCGCCCTAAGTGCGCAGGTCATGCGCAGAATTGGGTCCTCGGCTCACTGTGCCACTGGATTCAATCTATCCTGGCTGATGAGGGGTGAAACCCCAAAACCGGTTGAAGAATGCTTGTTTCTGGTCAAGTGAGGACCTGGCTTAGCAGTCTTGGCTGGACTGTTCCCATAAGGCACATGGTCAAGACTGATTTGCATATGGCCTGGTCTAAACTACTTTAGCATGGTGAGCAAAAGAATCATGGATTCAACCCAGATCTTCTAACTGCGGGTGAATGTTTTGATTTGTTCTGCAATCTGTCCATCGATTGGATGTCTTTTGCTTTCTTGTCCTAAGTGCGCCGGGGCATGCCCAGACGTGGGTCCTGGGCTCACAGTGAAACTTGATTCAAGCTATCCTGACTGAAGAGGGGTGAAACCCCCAACGCTGTCCTATGATGCTTTTTCCTGTCCCTGGGGTACCTTGCTTGGCAGTTCAGGCTGAACTGTTCCCATGAGGCGCAGGGTCAAGACTGATTTGCATACGGCCAGGTCTAAACTGGGGTAGCATGGTGAGCAAAAGAATGATGAATTCAACCCAGATCTCCTGACTGTGAGGTGAATGTTTTGATTTGTTCTCCATTCCATCCATCAAATGTATGTCTTTTGCTTTCTCGCCCTAAGTGCGCCGGGCATGCCCAGACGTGGGTCCTGGGCTCACTGTGCCACTGGATTCAAGCTATTGTGGCTGATGAGGGGTGAAACCCCGAAACCGGTCCTAGGATGCTTTTTTCGGTCCAAGGAGTACCTGGCTTGCCAGTTCGTGCTGGACTGCTTCCATCCATCAATTGTGTGTCTATTGCTTTCTCACCCTAAATGCACCCGGTATGCCCAGGCATGGGTCCCGGGCTCACTCTGCCAGTGGAATCAAGCTGTCTTAGCTGATGAGGGATGAAACTCTGAAACCGGTCGTAGGAAGCTTTTTCCTGTCCAGGCAGTACCTGGGTTGGCGGTTCGGGCTGAACTGTTCCCATGAGGCACAGGGTCAAGACTGATTTGCATATGGCCAGGTCTAAACTGGGGTAGCATGGTGAGCAAAAGAATGAAGTATTCAACCCAGATCTCCTGACTGGGAGGTGAATGTTTTGATTTGTTCTGCATTCCATCCATCAATTGTATGTCTTTTGCTTTCTCGCCCTAAGTGCGCCGAGCATGCCCAGACGTGGGTCCTGGACTCACTGTGCCACTGGATTCAAGCTATCCTGGCTGATGAGGGATGAAACCCTGAGACCGGTCCTAGGATGCTTTTTCCAAGGAGTACCTGGCTTGCCAGTTCGTGCTGGACTCTTTCCATGAGGCACAGGGTCAAAACTGATTTGCAAATGGCGTGGTCTAAACTGGGGTGGCATGGTGAGAAAAAGAATGATGGTTTCAACCCAGGTCTGCTGACTGGGGGTAAACGTTTTGATTTGTTCTGCATCCCGTTCATCAATCATGTGTCTTTTGCTTTCTCGTAAGTGCGCCTGGCATGCCCAGAGGTGGGTCCTGGGCTCAATGTGCCACTGAATTCAAGCTATCCTGGCTGATGAGAGGTAAAACCCCTAAACCGGTCGTAGGATGCTTGTTTCCATTCCAGGGAGAGCCTGGCTTGGCAGTTCTGGCTTGACTGTTCCCATGAGGCACAGGGTCAAGACAGACTTGCATATAGCCAGGTCTAACCTGGGGTGGCTTAGTTAGTAAAAGAATGATGGGCTCAACCCAGATCTCTTGACTGGGGGTCTATGTTTTGGTTTGGTCTGCATTCCATCCATCAATTGTGCGCCTTTTTCTTTCTCGCCCTAAGTGCACCGGGTATACCAGACATGGGTCCCAGGCTCACTGTACACTGCATTCAAGCTATCTTACCTGATCTGGGGTGAAAACATGAAACTGGTTCTACGATGCTTCTTTGTGGTCCAGGGAGGACCTGGCTTGGCTGTTCGGGCTAGACTGTTCCCACAAAGCACAGGGTCAAGACTTATATGCATATGGCCAAATTTAAACTGGGGTGGCATTATGAGCAAAAGAATGCTGGATGAAACCCAGGAATCTTGACTGGGGGTGAATGTTTTGATTTGTTCTGCATCCCATCCATCAATTCTGTGTCTTTTGCTTTTTCGCCATAAGTGCGCCGCGCATGCCCAGATGTGGGTCCTGGGCTCACTGTGCCACTGTATTCAAGCTATCCTGGCTGATCAATCAATCAATCAATCAATTAATCATTACTTTTGTAAAGCGCGCTACACACCCGTGAGGGTCTCAAGGCCCTGGGGGGGGGCTGCTACTGATCGAAGAGCCAGGTCTTGAGAAGTCCTCTGAAGGCCAGCAGGTCCCGGGTCTGTCGTAGGCCAGTAGGTAGAGTTTTCCAAGTCTTGGCGGCGAGGTAGGAGAAGGATCGGCCGCCGTCAGTGATTTTCCAGGGGCGTGGAACAGTGGCGAGGGTGAGGTTGGCAGTACGGAGGCTGCGGGTGGGGGTGTAGAAGCTGAGTCGGTCGTTGAGGTATGCTGGTCCTGCATTGTGTAGGGCTTTGTGTGCGTGGATGAGGAGTTTAAAGGTGATCCTCTTGTTGACGGGGAGTCAGTGCAGGCCTCTCAGGTGGGGGGTGATGTGGCTGCATCGGGAGAGTCGAGGATCCACCATGCCGAGGCGTTCTGGATGCGTTGCAGCCGTCTCAAGAGCTTGGTTGTTGTTCCTGCGTAGAGGGCGTTCCCGTAGTCCAGTCTGCTGGTGATGAGAGCCTGGGTGACGGTTCTTCTCGTGTCTGAGGGGATTCACTTGAAGATCTAGTGGAGCATTCAGAGAGTGTTGAAGCAGGAAGCAGAGACGGCGTTGACCTGCCTGGTCATGGAGAGGGTGGAGTTGAGGATGACCCCCAGGTTGTGTGCATTGTTGGTGGGTTCTGGGGCTGTTCCTAGCGATGTTGGCCACCAGGAGTTGTCCCAGGCTGAGGGGGTTGAGCCGAGGATGAGGACCTCCGTCTTGTCTGAATTCAGCTTCAGCCTGCTGTACTTCATCTATTCGGCGACGGCCTTCATTTCTTTGTGGAGGTTGGCTTTGGCGGTGTGGGTGTCTTCGGTGCGGGAGATAATCAGCTGGGTGTCATCGGCGTAGAAGATGATGTTGAGGTTATGTTGTCGTGCGACATGGGCGAGTGGTGCCATGTAGATATTGAACAGTGTTGGGCTGAGGGATGATCCCTGGGGGACGCCGCAGATGATCTCCGTGGCCTTGGAGTGGAAGGGTGGGAGGCGGACGCTCTGGGTTCTGCCAGAGAGGAAGGATGTGGTCCAGGCTTGGGCCTTCTCTCGGATTCCAGCGTTGTGGAGGCGTGCTGTTAGGGTGCGGTGACAGACCATGTCGAAGGCTGCTGATAGGTCCAGAAGGATGAGGGCGGCTGTTTCTCCTTTGTCCATGAGATCCTGATGTCGTTGGTGGCGACAATGATGGCGGTCTCGGTACTGTGGTTGCTGCGGAAGCCGGACTGGGATGGGTCTAGGATATTGTTGTCTTCGAGATAGCGGGTCAGCTGCCTGTTAACGATTTTCTCCGTGACTTTTGCCAGGAAAGGGAGCAGGGAGATGGGCCGGAAGTTCTTGAGGTCCTTGGGGTCCGCCTTGGGTTTCTTCAGTAGGGCGTTGATCTCTGCGTGCTTCCAGCTCTCTGGGATGGTTGCTGTCTCGAAGGAGATGTTGATTGTTTTCTGGAGATGGGGTGTGATGGTGGTGCTGGCTTTGTTGAAAACGTGGTGAGGGCATGGGTCAGATGGGGACCCAGAGTGGATGGAGTTCATGGTCTTGACAGTGTCTTCGTCGCTGACGTTGGACCAGGTGGTCAGGCAGCTGGTGCACGTGGTGGTCGCAGGGGTGGTGGTCTCGGCGGTGGAGGTAGGGGTGGTGGTGTTGAAGCTGTTGTGGATGTCGTTGAAGCTGTCGTGGATGTCGGTGATCTTGCGGTAAAAGAAGATGGCCAGTGAGTCGCACAGGTTTTGTGATGGTGGAATGTCGGTGGTGTTGGAGCTGGGGTTGGAGAGTTCTTTCACGATGTTGAAGAGCTCTTTGCTTTTGTGTGTATTGTTGTATAGGCTGTCCTTGAAGGCGGTCCTCTTGGCGGTCCTGATGAGTTGGTGGTGTCTGCGGGTTGCGTTCTTGTGGGCTGTGTGGCTGGCTGGTGTTCTGTCGCAGAGCCAGCTCTTCTCCAGTTTCCGACAGGTGCACTTGGAGGTCTGGAGGTCTTCGGTGAAACAGGCAGCTTTCTTGTTAGTGTGATTGGTGGTGGAGGTCTTGAGTGGGGCGAGGGTGTTGGTGCATTCGTTGATCCACTGTTTGAGGTTGATGGCAGTGGTGTCGGGGTCGGTGGGGTCGGCGGGTGGTTCCAGGGCGAGGGCGGTGGTCAGTTGGTCCTCGGTGACCTTGCCCCAGCATCGGCGTGGTACAGGTTGGGTGCGGTGGTGGGTTTCCTAAAGGTGATGAGGGGTAAAACCCCAAAACTGGTTTGAGGATGCTTGTTTCTGGTCCTGGGAGGACCTGGCATTTCAGTTCGGGCTGGACTGTTCCCACAAGGCACATGGTCAAGACTTATTTGCATATGGCCAGGTCTAAACTGGGGTAGCATGGTGAGCAAAAGAATGATGGATTCATCCCAGTTCTCCTGAGTGGGGGTGAATGTTTTGATTTGTAATGCATCTCCTCCATCAATTGTGTGTCTTTTGCTTTCTTGATGTAAGTGCACCGGGAATGCCCAGACGTGAGTCCAGGGCTCACTGTGCCACTGAAGGAGTGAAACCCTGAAACTTGTCCTAGGATGCTTGTTTCCGATCTAGCAAGGACCGGCCTTTGCTGTTCAAGCTGGACTGTTTCCATAAGGCACAGGGTCAAGACTGATTTGCATATCAAACCTTAATGGCGATCCTTTAGACGCAAGAGAATCATCCCGGGAAAATCTGCCAGGCAAATATAAGAGCCGTGAGCGTTAAATACCCGGATGTAACAGAAATATAACGGAATAAGAGTCCCCCCTCTTACAGAACAAGAGGGCGAAACTGCAACGCCCAAGAGAGATAAGGGACTTGAAGGGATATAACAAAAGGAAAAGAGCCTCAAGTTTGGGAGATCGAAATTTATGAAGAAAACGACCCCAAATAAGATACTATTCCGATAATTTTCAGTCACCCAGATGCTTTTGCATAGGTGAAATATTGAATTTGGAGAAATTTATAAACACTGTCCTGTAGAAGGAGGCCATAATCATCAAAGGTTTCCGAAACGCGTCGACGCATTAAAGAAGGGTTAAATTTGGAGTTGTCAGCTAATAGCTGGGTATAAGAAATGGAGAACTTCCCAATGTTGTCGACAAAGTGCCCAAATTAACAACATCAAGACAAAGTCTACTGTCTTGGTCCACAATTCTCCCATTCCATATTAGGTGGTTTTACCATGTATTGTGTAGGGTTTTAATGAAATTGTATACTGATTCATGTTTTTTTATGGAAAATAAAACTGTATATTTTATATAATAATTGTTTTTTTCGTTGTTGAGTATTTCCCAAACAATAAGTTGCTAACGTATAATTGAGTGAGAGATCTTGACTGAGTGAATTGATTGTTTAAACTTGTGAGTATTTTAATTCCCATAAGGAAACATTTTTTTTACTTAACATGATTTGCATATGGCCAGGTCTAAACTGGGGTTAATAGTGATCAAAAGAATGATGGATTTAACCCAGATATCTTGACTGGGGAAGAATGTTTTGATTTGTTCTGCATTCCATCTATAAATTGTGTTTATTTTGCTCCCACCCCACGTCAGTGCCCGTTGTGGTGGCGCCAATAGCACCGCCTTAGTGCAGGCCCTGGCCCCTGACATCAACTTACCACATCATATCACCCAATCTCTACGAGACACCACACAAATGCTACAACCACGGCAAGCTAAGCATCAGCCTTTTATACACAACTCTATTAATACCCACTCCTCCGCTGTTACAGCTCAATCTCAAGCCACTGGAGCATCACCAAGTCAAAACATGGGCACTAGGGACTGAGACTGGATCTGGACAGTAAACAAGTTTACCACGAATCTTTCTCCCCGTAGGGAATCACAATGCGGTCGTTACAACAACCGCATTGTGATTCCACATACCATTAATCCGCAAGTCGGAACAACGAGTAATGGTATGCGGAATCACAACGCGGTCATTGTAATGACTGCGTTGTGATTCCCTGCGGGGAGAAATACAGCGGAATAAGATCATACATTCGATCTGGACTATTCTAAAGAGGCAGTTTTCTGACCTCTCTACTTCAGGCACTAAAAATCCTTGGTATGCTGCCATCTGAGAATTCTGTAAGCCATTTATTACAATTAAACTCTAGTCAATACTCCTTTGTAGCAGCCTGACAGGGAAAGGCGTACACAACAATTTAAATGTTACTGTACAGTGTGATCATTTCATACCACACAACTAAAGTTTGAGCCGATAGCTTGAAGTTAATTGGTTTATTACAAACTCAAAGCCAGACCGATATATTTCAATCTCAAGAACACACTGTAAAAATAAAAGTTTATCAAAGGACAACCAAGGAGTTGTACAATATTGTTCCTCAACAGCAAAGAGCATATAAAGAATTTCTTTAGCCGCAATACAGAAAATAAGGAAAAGGATTTGATGACTAGACAATTGGTTTTGATACTTCTACTTATACATGGAAAGGATTTGTAACATCTTATGAACCCTGCACTAAACTAACGGTAGTTAAAACCCTATTGAATAAAGACAACATGAAATGTGTCATCATCAGAACCTCTGTAGAACTTCTATTGGTAAAGAATCATATAGCATAAAGCCGCACAATCAGAGATGTCAAGAGAGGTCTGTACCTCTTCAAGTCTAAAGGACATCTGACTAACCCTGAGATAGATTCTCTAATTATAATGCACAAAGAGCATTCAAGAAATATGACCTTATACATATCACAGTACTTTTCCAGTTTCCAGAAAAGAACTTGGCACCTTGAACACTACTCCAATATTCCAGTCTCCGCTTTCAAAGCATCCTTGGCTACCTCCCTTCATCTGTTAGTACCAGCTAGTAATTCTCCCTTTGTTCTTCATTAAAGATGTTTGACTTTCACAATTCTTCCTCCCATCTCTATATCAGAGATATAATGTGCTTTCACTAAGTAATAAGTCTGTACCTGCAGATGAAGGAGGAAACATTCAAAAATGTTGCAACTGTAACCTTAAGGCCCACAGCCATGCTAACCTAATAGTTTTCTTTAAATGCATATTAGTTCTACAACCTACATATAATCCAATAATTGAAATTTTTGAGGAAGGAATCAAGCTATATTATACTGTACTCCTACATGAAGCATACTATTGATACATGTATTATTAATCGTAAATGACAAGTGG
Source organism: Lissotriton vulgaris (assembly GCF_964263255.1). Taxonomy (NCBI): domain Eukaryota; kingdom Metazoa; phylum Chordata; class Amphibia; order Caudata; family Salamandridae; genus Lissotriton; species Lissotriton vulgaris. The sequence continues at coordinate 853,942,735 of NC_141697.1, read as the reverse complement.
TCACATTTTATTAGAAAAGCATTAAACACACAAATGATTCATTATCGAAATCCCTGGCCAATGCACTGCATTTCAGCACACCACCATACAATCTAAACCTATAGAAGATTAATATCAGCAATACATATGTTCTCCAGTATTACATCTTTCATAGATTCACATGCTTGTATCTTCCCCGTCGTCATGGTGGGAGTCTCACGGTAACAGAATGACCAAGCAGTATCATAGAGAAGAAAAACTGCATAGAAAATCCCCATAGGGGCTGTATTATTTGGTAACCAGACCATTTCTTTGTTTGGTCCAAAAGCCAGCCAATCAGCATTGCTGCCCTGCCCTCACACTCCCCAGCAGAAGCTTCCTGCCTCAGATTTCCAACCGCCTTCGTGTGAGAAAGGAGTCTCCCTGAGCTCTGCTCAGTTTTTCTGTTCCTGAGTGAACTTTTGACCCTTTGGAATATTGTTTCCTGTCTGCTGAATTAAGGTATTGTGTGTACCTATTTTTCTCATTATGGCTGAAAGCTCTAAAAAGAGGCTGTTCAGGCCTTGCAGATCCTGTAGGAAGGCCAGACTTTTCTCTGAGGACCCACATGAGGACTGCCTTTACTGTCTATATCCAAAACATGTGGTGAAAGACTGTAGACTCTGTAGAACATTTTCTGACAAAACTAAAAGAGACAGAGAGGCTAGATTGCTGTTATGGCTTCAGAAGAAGAAGGCCACTTCAGGCTCGGATTCTGAGGAGGAATCTTATCATTCAACTCCCAAGAAAAGAAAGGGTTATGTTTCTGTGGAGAGAGTAGAGTCTAAAAGGAGTAAATCTAAGGAGACATCATCCTCATCTCTTCCTATTACTCCTCTGGAAAAGCAGTCAAATCTCAAAGGGACTGGGTCTGCACCTTCGACCAGCTCCCTAGCTTCTGCTCCAAAATCTGTGGTGAAAACTTCAGCTCCGTCGACGACTTCACCGTCGACGACGACTCCGTCGACGACGACGGCTTCATCGACGATAGGATCTAAAGCTACGTCGACGGCCACGACGTCGACGACAACAACATCGACGAGTAAGATTTCATTGTCGACGAAAAGACCGTCGACGACGACGACGACGACTCCGTCGACGACAGGTTAGACGTCGAGAATGTCAACGGGGGTCCCGTCGACGAAGGCTCTGTCGACGAAGGTCCCGTCGACGATCGTTCCGTCGACGATGGTCCCGTCGACGAAGGTCCCGTCGACGATGGTCCCGTCGACGATCGTTCCGTCGACGGTGGTTCCGTCGACGATGGTTCCGTCGACGACACCGTCGACCAAAATCGTGCTAACATCTGCAAAAGCATTCAAATCTCCGCTGTCGAAGACCATGATCTCGATCCGGTCTTTTCAGTCGACCAGGGGTTCGGCCACTATCAGTAAATCTGCGGAGTTCACCTCATGGACAAAGATTTCTCCTTTACCACCATCCTCACTACTAGAGCAGGACTCAGATGGAGAGGAGTCCTCAGGTGCCGCCTCTAGTCCTTCTCAGCTTCAGATAAAGAGCCAAGACACGGACGAGGAGGAAGTATACTCCTTCAAGGACAGACCCCAATCTGCCAGATATGAGTCATTTCAGGAATCTGGTGATTATGATGAGGAGGAGGAGCAGCATGAGGACTCTCGGGAGGAGGAACGTCAAGAGACGGTTTCCATACCTATCACTCTTGTGTCTGACCTTAGATTGATGATAAACGACTACTACCGTTGTTTCCCAGAGGCGAATACCTCGCAACCAGCTACGCAGACGCCTCACTCGCAGACGCCTACAGCTCCTGCTTCACAAGAACAAGGGGTGAGATCACCGCAGGTGGTTACTATAAGGGATGACCTAACGGAATCCGACGAAGATGAACAGCCTGAAGAAGGAGAGCTTGTCCACGATGCTTCGGGGCAGGAATGGAATGAATACATTTTACCATCGGCTGCATCACCTATCCCACTACAGTCTACCTCTCCTCCTCAAGACATCGGAGGCTTCCATGATATCATGGAAAGAGCGCCCAAGAGATTCAATCTGGATGTGGAGGTGCAAGAGACGGATTGTTTCTTGTACGATTTAAAGATGATAACAAGAAATCGCTTCGATCAATTCCGATTATCCCTCATATATGGGAAGAGGGCCTAAAGATTCTGAAAACACCGGTGTCTATAGCGGTTTCAGTTCCCCGAATTGAAAAAAAGTACAGAGCACCAGAGTCCACAGCAGCCTGCCTCATTGGGCACCCCAGACCTGAATCAGTCGTAACGCAGGCGGTGCAGAGAAATTCAAAGAACCCGGTGGCTACTTCACTAGTACCACCAGACAAGGAAGGAAGGAGAATGGATGGTGCAGGTAAGAGGTTTGCGGTCATGGCAGCCTCTACCATTAAAGCGGCAAATGCAATGGCCCTGATTGGCCGTTACAACAGACAAATGTGGTCCGATATTGCACCCATACTTTCTGCACTTCCGGAAGATAGAAAGGAGGAAGCGGCAGCCATCCTTAAAGAAGGAGCTGAATCTGCGGCAGAATCTATCGACATCGCCATGGATGTCTCGTCTATGGCCTTCAGGCAAATGGCTGGAGCGGTTTCGCTTCGCAGGCAGGGCTGGCTTAAGGCGACTTCTTTTCGCCCAGAAGTGCAGGCGAAAATTGTCGATATGCCTTTTGACGGTGAAAATTTATTTGGGAAGCATATCGATGAGGCGTTGCAAGGCATAAAGTCGGACACGGATACAGCTAGAGCGCTGGGATCTCTTCAGCAGGGAAGGTTCCAGTCCTTTCGGAAGAGAGGTGCAAGAGGTCAATTTAATCAAAGACCCTCTTTTCAGTCCAATCGATATCAGCCGTGTAATCAACAGGGATATCGTCAATATAATGCCAACAACCAGTTCAGTTCCTCCAACTCCTCTTACCAGCAACAGTCCAGAGGTAAACCAAACGCCAGGGGGAAGAATCCACAGTCTAATAGACGTCAATGATTTCAGGCCGGCGCTCCCCACTCAACAGATCCCGGAAAACGACCACTATCTGTCTCAATATTACACCAACTGGACGTCCATAACATCAGACAAATGGGTTCTAGATGTCATAAGCAGGGGACATACTCTGGAATTCGTGGAAATTCCACCGGATCATCCCCCAGTACTCAGGCTCAACCAACATCGCCTGGAAATGCAGAAAGAAGTACACTCGCTTCTGCAAAAGGGAGCCATAGAGGAAGTGCCGCAACATCTCAGAGGGAGAGGCTTCTATTCGCATTTCTTCCTCATCAAAAAGAAACAAACCCTAAAATGGAGACAGGTATTGGATTTGAGGGATCTCAATCAATACATAAAGAAGATACCATTCAGAATGCTATCGTTGCAGGAGATCCTGCTGATGATAAAGGAAAAGGACTACATGGCGTCCTTGGATCTCATGGATGCTTACTTCCATATTCCCATCCATCGGAAACACAGGAAGTATTTGAGATTTGTTGTGGAGAGTCGCCACTTTTAGTTCAAGGTCGTGCCATTCGGACTCAAATCGGCCCGAGGGTGTTTACCAAATGCATGGCCCCGGTGGCGGCCCACTTAAGACTGCAAGGGCATTACATTTACCCATATCTGGACGACTGGTTAGTGACAGGTCCATCTTTCAAGGACGCAGCAAGATCTCTTCAGAGCTGCATCCGGCTGTTCCAGCGCTTGGGTCTGAGGACCAACATGGAGAAATCCTCGCTGACTCTGGCACAAGGCATCCAGTTCTTGGGGGCATGGATATGCACCAGAGTAGGGAAAGCCTACCCTTCCGAAGACCGAAGGAAAAAGATCATGAGGCTAACGGCATCGCTTCAAACAAAAAAGTCCACTTCCGTGAGGATGTACAAGTCCATGTTGGGGATGATATCATCCTGCATCCCACTGGTGCCAAACTGTTGTCTTTGAATGAGGCCTCTACAGGAACAACTGGACGAACAGTGGGTCCAATCCAAAGGTACCTTCGAGGATCGCATTACCATCACGAACCGTATGAAGGTGGCCATGTCATGGTGGAAGGTCCTGAAGAACTTGGATCAGGGCTTGAGCTTCATTCCTCGAGATCACCAATTCGTGATGACACCGGACGCTTCGCTGAAAGGATGGGGTGCGCATCTTCAGGAGCTAGAAATTCAGGGCCTTTGGTCGGATTGGGAAGCTCAGCTTCACATAAACGTGTTGGAGCTAAAAGCGGTGTTTCTGGGGCTTCAAGCGTTCCTTCCCAGAATACGCCAATCGTCAGTGCTTATCCAGACGGACAGCACCACGACTATGTTTTACTTGATAAAACAGGGTGGAACGAGATCCAAACAGCTGTCGACATTAGCGCAAAGAATCTGGAAATGGCTGATATCCAACGGCATTTCAATTCAGGTCCAGCATATACAGGGAGTCCTCAACACACGGGCAGATGCCCTGAGTCGCACTTCCAAGGTGACGCACGAGTGGGAACTGCACGACACTCAGGTTCACAACTTGTTTCAAAGGTGGGGCACCCCCACATTAGACTTGTTCGCAACAAAGCACAACTCAAAGTGTGTCCAATTTGCGTCCAGGTACCATCAACAAGGCTCAAAGGGAAATGCATTTCTCATAGACTGGACAGGAAGATTTGCCTACGCCTTCCCTCCGTTTCCGGTGATACCGCGAATCCTGCGCAAGATGAGATTCGAACCGTGCCATGTCATACTGATAGCACCAGCCTGGCCAAGACAAGCGCGGTTTTCAGACCTCCTTCAAATGTCGAAGGGCAACAGGATCCAGCTTCCGACATTTCAGAACCTCATCTCCATGAAAAAAGGGCAGATTCTGCACCCGGATCTGCAATCGCTAAAATTGTCAGCATGGAACCTCATGAGCGGGAATTTCAAAATATAGACATTCCGCAGGAATGCAGGCATATTCTTTCGCAAGCCAGAGCTACATCAACAAACAAAACATATGCAGCGAAATGGACCCGTTTCTGCCACTGGTGCAGCAGTCAAAACTTGCATCCGTTTGAGGTACAGCCAGAAGGTATCTTACCTTACCTACTGTCACTTTCTAAGGCAGGTCTGTCGCATGCCTCGGTCAAGGTACACCTGGCAGCAATATCACGCTTCAGGCGGAAGCCAAATGAACCATCTCTCTGGTCTTGCAGGATAATAAAGGAATTTATCAAAGGGCTGTTCAGAGTTTTCCCACCCATCCGGCGTCCACCAGTACCCTGGCACCTCAATACAGTCCTATCGCAGCTTATGAGGCCGCCTTTCGAGCCCATACACAAAACAGACTTACAGTTCCTGTCATGGAAAACAGCTCTTCTGCTCGCCCTAACTTCAGCAAGGAGGGTTAGCGAAATCCAGGCCTTTTCAGTGGAGGAACCCTTCTTGCAATTCCGTCAAGACAGGGTTATATTAAGAACAAATCCTACTTTTATTCCTAAAGTGACAATGTCTTTTCACCTAAATGAGCCTATTATATTGCCTACCTTTTTCAGCAATCCCTCATCGGAAGCAGAAAGAGCCTTACACTCTCTAGACATCTCTAGATGCCTAAAGTTCTACATTGAACGGACAAAAACGTTCCGCAAGTCCAAGCAATTATTCATTGCATTCGAAGGACAAAGGAAGGGCCTTCCCTTGTCAAGACTGAGTATTGCCAGATGGATATCATCAGCTATCCTGAAATGTCACAAAAAAGCGGGAAAGCCGCTAGGTTCTAAGGTGCATGCACATTCCACGAGAAAGATGGCAACTTCGATGGCCTTATTCGCAGGAGTGGCGCTGCCTGACATCTGCAGGGCAGCAACGTGGAAGAGCGTGCATTCATTTACGAGACACTACTGTCTAGACACTGCGTGGAAAGAGGACACGGCAGTGGGACAAGCTGTTCTGAAACGTCTATTTCAGTAAGGTATGACATAATTGTATGATTTATTGTCTATACAGTACTTTGCTTCATATGTCAACATGCATTGATCGTATTTCTTATATACTGATGTGTATTGTTTTATCATTGCTTTACGGCAGAGCTTCCTTCTTAGTTCTGTCCTGGAAACGCTACGAATTTGGTGTGCACTGCTTACTACTCTGATACAAGCATGTGAATCTATGAAAGATGTAATACTGGAGAAGGAATTAGTTACTTACTTGTACACTATAGTTCTCCAGTATTATCTTTCATAGATTCACATGCGCCCTCCCGCCTCCCCGTTTCTCAGGCAGAACCTGCTATCTCGGTATTTATCCATGTCTCTCACTCGGGGACGGAAATCTGAGGCAGGAAGCTTCTGCTGGGGAGTGTGAGGGCAGGGCAGCAATGCTGATTGGCTGGCTTTTGAACCAAACAAAGAAATGGTCTGGTTACCAAATAATACAGCCCCTATGGGGATTTTCTATGCAGTTTTTCTTCTCTATGATACTGCTTGGTCATTCTGTTACCGTGAGACTCCCACCATGACGACGGGGAAGATACAAGCATGTGAATCTATGAAAGATAATACTGGAGAACTATAGTGTACAGGTAAGTAACTAATTCCTTTCTGAAAAGGGAAAATATTAATATGCACACACATAAATGTAAAAAAAGCACAATAAATTAACTTTCTGTGTCTTTGGTGCACTTTATCTCATTAGTAATATTGCATCACATGAGTACATAAGGCCAACTGTAAATATATATGTGGCCTAACCAATCGTAAAAGGATAGAGCTAAAATTATGGTAGTCCAGTAGCATTACCAGAAATGGTAAGAAACATGTGGAACATATGGCCAAGGAACACTCAAGTATTTTCTTGCACAAGTGTAGGAACACAGCATGTACACACCAATATAATACACACTGGTACTATTTACAGAAGGCGTGCCTCTTTTTTACTCTACATAGCTGAACAAGTCTTTGCAGGAGGTATCTGAATCTTCGGATTATCGAGGTGGGCCATCAGGACACCAGGCCTCCGGCCATGCTGTTTGAAGTTTGATTTAATGAATTCGAAAGCTTGTTTCAAAGAGGTGAAAAACATGGCATGATTATTTAATTGGAAGCATACCCTAGCATGATATATAGTAACACAGTTATGTTCAATGGCGAGCTGCTGGAAAGTGCAGCAGGTGACCAAGTGGAAAGTGTCCGGGTGGATACAAGGGTGGATCGGAGATCTGATGAACCTGAAAGCAAAGGGGACAGAGTCTGGGTCACTAGCCAGTGACCAGAAAGGTGATGAGAAGATGCCAACCGATGTCGGGTGATTTCAGGTGCAGGAGGTGAAGCTTGACTATTTAGCCAAGAGGACCAGGAGGCATTGAGGACAACCAGGAGTTGGATTTGAGTGGTCCCATAAAGGATGTTGAGTGCTGTGGTGTCGGTTTCCGGATTTCACCCAACAAGCCTTGGCAACAGCAACCCACGCAGAAAGCAAAGATTGTCTTTGGTGCAGAACAGCAAGGTCTGAGGGATGCATCCTTCGGAGGGGAGTCAGGGCACTTCTGGAGCAACCAGGAAAGCCCAAAAATCAGAAGAGTTACCTTTATGGGGACCCACCAGTCAATGGACCAGGGATCACGAAGGAGCCTTGAGCTGAAATGCTAGAAGCGGGCCAACGGAACACTCATGGAGTGTAGGCCCACAATCTCCAGGGCAAATGGTGCTCAGGGCTTGAACTTCAAGTAGCCCAACGCACAACTTCGGGAAAGCTTGGGAAGTCAATGCACCTGCAAATGTGCACGGTGTCCAGTAGTTCCGGTTCCACGTCACTTGTGAGGGCTGCGGGTCTCAGCTGTGCTGGGATCTCGTGTATGCCTCTGAAAAGTCTGGGAGTTTATGTCCTTAGTCACAAACCCATCGGGATCTGGCAGGAGCCTTGGAAATGCAGACTGGCAAGATGCTTCTTTGGTGCCTGTTTGAACAGGGGAGTCACTCCTTGACCCAAGGGAGATTCATCCATCTTCTTGTTGAAATAGAATGTCGAAGTTCCAGGATATATGTTGCAGAGTTTCATCCAGGGTAATCTGAAGTCCTAAGGACTGGGTTCCTATACTTATACTAAGTTAATGTGTTGGACTTACTCTAGGGTCCCACCTATGGGAGGACCCAGGGAGGGGTTGGTTACACCCCTTCCCCTTTGTCAAGTTTCGCGCCAGAGCAGGGGCTGAGTGCCCCTGCAACCCATTCGAACTGGGGTATGCACAGGGACACCAAGTGTGCCCCTAGCACTGTCGGAAAGCATTCTATGAATGCACCCACCCAGCCCCAATACACTAAAGTCTGTGTGGGAGGTGGTTACACCTCCCTGTGACAGGAAACCTATTGTCCAGGCCTCTACTGCCGGAGTTTCATCGAGCCGCAGGAGGTCAGACCCGTGTCTGTGGTTGTGGCATCTATTTGGTGATGCCAGGGCTCTTTTAAACTATTACCAGTTAAGTAAGTATGTACATGTCTTCTCCCTCTAGAAGGGAGGAATTCTACCCCCGCCGTCAGGACTGGTAGGAGGGGGTAGGATTCCAAAGTGTTTGACACCAAAGACAACATGTTTCCATGTGCCCATTCCAAAGTTAACATTGTCTGCAAGGTTATAATGCATTTAAGAGTATATGGGCTGGCTGCCTCACAGAACAGCCTCAGAGAATAGATTTCGAAAGCAGCAGAGGGGTCCTGCTCATGCTTGGGCACCCTCTCACAAAAAAAACAAGCACTCTGCCTTCAGGATTGATAAGGCCTGCCATAGGAGTGACTTATAGATTTATATGTGTCAGTGATTTAAGGTAGATATAGGTAACCTATATCTTAGTAAGGGGTGCATGCACCACCTTACCCTGGCTGGAGTAGCAGACCTGAGGTGCCATTTTGGAAGGCTTCCCAGGGGTGGCATAATACATGCTTCAGCCCCTGGTAAGCCTCTGGGGCACCTATGCCCTTAGTACCTAAGGTGCCATATACTAGGGAATCACAAGGGTAACCCAGAAACCAATCTGGAGTGTACCTAAAGTACATGCAATCAATTTAAATAGAAAGCAGCTAGGCTGGGGTCCAGGTTAGCAGGGCCCCAGCCAGACTAAAGTCGAAAAACAGTGAAACACCAGCAAAAAGTGGGGGTAATCATAGTAAGTAGAGTCTACTCTCCTACACCCCCCCCGCCCTCGACGCAGGAACATTAAACTAACCTTGACCAGTTGAGTCTTCATGTTCTAAGTGGAAATATCTGGAGAGTCCATCTGCATTGTCATGGTTATTCCCAGGTCTATGTTCCACTGTATAGTCCATCCTCTGTAGGGAAATGGACCACCGCAAAAGTTTGGGGTTTTCACCCTTCATCTGTTTTAGCCATAAGAGGGGCTTATGGTCAGTCTGAACAGTGAAGTGAGTGCCATACAAGTATGGCCTCAGCTTCTTCAAAGCCCAAACCACAGTAAAGGCCTCCCTCTCAATAGCTGACCAACGTTTCTCTCTAGGGGTCAGCCTTCTGCTAATAAAAGCTACTGGCTGGTCCTGACCTTCATCATTTAATTGTGATAGCACAGCCCCTACCCCCAACTCAGATGCATCTGTTTGGACAATGAATTCTCTGGAGTACTTAGGACTTTGCAGAATTGGTGCAGTGCACATGGCCTGCTTCAGGTTATCAAATGCCTTTTGACAGCTTACTGTCCACTGAACTTTCTTAGGGATTCTTTTAGAAGTTAAGTCAGGGGTGTCACAATGGAACCATATCCCTTGACAAATCTCCTGTAGTACCCTGTCAGGCCCAAGAAAGCTGTAACCTGAGTCTGGGTAGTTGCAGCATCCCCTATTCCATGATGGTTTGGATTTGGTCTGCAATGGTTGAACCTGGCCTCCACCTACAAGGTGGCTCAAGCACACAACCTGACTCTGCCCTATCTGGCAATTAGTAGCCTTGGTAGTTAGGCCTGCTTTCTACATCCGAAATATTTCTTAGGTGGACCAGGTGATCCTCCCAGGTGGAGCTAAAGACAGCGATGTCATCTAGATCTGCTGCACTATAGTCATCCAGGCCTGTTAGGACTTCATTCACCAACCTTTGAAAAGTGTCAGGTGCATTCTTCAAACCAAAGGGCATTACCACAAATTGATAGTGGGAACTAGTGGTAGAAAATGCTGTCTTTGGCGTTGCATCATCAGCTAATCTGATCTGCCAGTAGCCAGCTGTAAGATCAAATGTGCTAAGAATTTTGGCTGAGGCCAACATGTCTATAAGCTCATCTGCTCTTGGGATTGGATGGGCATCAGTCCCAGTGACTGCATTGAGACCTCTGTAGTCAACACAAAACCTCATCTCTCTCTTACCACCCTGAGTGTGGGGCTTTGGTACCAAGACCACTGGACTAGCCCAAGGGCTATCTGAGGGTTCAATAACTCCCAAATCCAGCATTTTCTGGACTTCAGTCCTGATACAGTCCCTGGAATACACAGGTTGCCTGTAAATCTTATTTTTAACAGGCAGACTGTCTCCAGTGTCCACTTCATGAATGCACCAGGTAGTCTGACTTGAAGTTAGAGAAAACATATGTCTGAATTGATTGAGAACTTGTGTGCAATCAGTTTGCTTCTGGTCAGTGAGGCTGTCTGCCAAGGCTACTCCATCTACTGATCCAACATCAGGGTTCTGTGAGAGCAGGTCTGGGAGAGGGTCACTCTTCCTCCTGTCCCTCATTAGTAGCCATGAGCAAGTCCATGTCTGCCCTGTCAACATATGGTTTCAGTCTATTGACATGAAGCACCCTATGGGGTCTCCTGGGAGTTCCAAGATCTACCAAATAGGTAACCTCTACCTTCTGTTCAAAAATAGTGTGGGATCCACGCCACTTGTCTTGGAGAGCTGCTGAGGCCACAGGCTCCAACACCCATACTTTCTGTCCTGGCTGGTAAACAGTCAGTACAGCCTTTTAGTCATGCCAGGCTTTCTGTAATTCCTGGCTAGCCTCAAGGTTTTTAGTTGCCTTTTTCATGTACTCAGCCATCCTGGTGAAGTATTTCGGGGTTCCCAAGGCCTACACGCTCCAGAGATTACCCACTTACACACAAGAACTGTTGGCACGGAAACTGTAAAAGGCAAAGAACAAGTTTATTAAAACCCCATGGGGTGGTGGTACACTCAAACAGCACCCTTCGGTAATGCAAGAGGTATCACACCGAACACCGGTGTGACCCCGTTTATATACAATTTTGGGGCAATAAAAGATAGGCGGCACAAGTAAAGACACAGTTTTAGAGACATATATGGTCATCTTTTGGAATACTGCCAGCTCATTGGAGGGTTTCAAACCCACTGGTCAGTTAGCGGCACATTCCTGAAGGTTTACGGGTCAGTGGGAACTGCGCATGTGTGGCTTGACCAGTGCTAAAAATAGCCTGTTGCTGGGCAGACAAGAGTGGTCAGCGGAACGGACAAAGGACTAAATGGCACGTCGGCCACGAGGCCGCTCATGGTCTAAGATGGCCGCTGCAACATTCAAAAATGGCGTTATCGTATATAGCCAAGTTAAGGAGGACAACGTGTAGGTTCAGTTAATCGCTAATCCGAACGGGCCAATTACGACAGACGACCCTTTTAGCGTTTAGCTGAATCTACCTCATAATGAACATAGTCTGGATGTTCGTCCTCGATGTCTATTAACATAATTTGTGTCACCTCTTTGTGTAGCATTATTTTGTCATGGGCAAGAGCCCGCCTCGATGGCAAGCAAGCTGATAGACACATTGAACATAAGGCAGGGCCACATTGAATACACAAGCATATAAAGAACATTGCTCCCACAAGTATACAGAGAATTGTCAACAGTTTCCAGCCCCAAGTTGCAATCATGGACCAGAACCATCCAGAAAGTGTCCAAGTACCATTGTCCGGGTATATTTCGGCAGCTATTTTATGCAGCTTGGAAATAGCATCATACACAGATGGAGAATTGTCCGGGACATAAACACAACAGCTGCTTCCGATAATTCTGCATGCCCCCCCACGATCAGCCAAAACAACGTCCAAAACCATCCGATTTTGGAGGGTAACAATTCTGGAAATCTGTAGTTCCTCGGTGATATTCCCCAGGGCAACGGCAGTGTCATTCGCAACAGCCTCAACAACGCGTGTCAGTCGTCTTATTTTCCGGCTGTTCAATGCAGCCCCCACAAAGGAAAATAGTCCCAGATTAAAATCCACATACTGTTGTAATGCAGTGTCCGTTTGATCAATATCCTCTAGGGCAACAGTTCGCTTAACCCTGTTCAGAACAAGATCGTGGTACAATGTGTAATCATTGTGGTACATTGGAGGGGCAATGAATACCGGAGGTAGCACAAACGATACGTAGCACGTGCCCAACCACCCCACTGGAAGCTGATGGTACCCCTTCGTTCCACAGATAAAGTAGGTGTTTCGAGGTGCAACAAATGAAATGCCATTCGGGCTATCAAACGTGAGAGTAATATTACATTCGCTTTTCCCCACTGCAATCGTGCCCTTGTTTCTAATGCATAAATCGGCTTTTGTGGCAATGACATTTATGACATGAGCACTGGATACATTCACATTTCGCTGATTGCTATATATACGTGGAGCAGATACATTATCAGGCCTGTATTCTTCCCATTCGAAACGTGTACCCTCAGCCCGGGGAAACCCATCCTTGTCATGGGAACATACCTTATTCAAACGGAAAAGCACCCCCCCTTTTGTTGGCCATCTCAGAGTAAAGAGGAGGGTGTACCAGGCATTGCATGACCCATTGTGCGAAAACGGGAGTGGAATAAGTGGGGTGCCCCCTCTCTTCTGGTGCCCAGGCAACATTCCACACACCCAGCAGTTAGAGGTATTGGTCATATTATGCGTGTGGTGAAGAATCTGAATGAAGCTGTTATTTAAATACGTTTGGCGATGGCGCTCTTCATGGAATGGCAATGTAAAATGAAAATATTCAGCCGGTGCCGGGGTAGTCGGCAACAAATGTTCACGTACAGGCACCACAAGTTCGACTACCCAGGCCATAACAGCTATCACCACAATAGTTAGAACAAAGAAAAAGGCACCCAATATTTTCTTATCACGAGATGCCGTTGATGCCATAGTTCAAGAAAGTTTGTGCAAAGTCTCAAGTGGCACAAATTGTTCACAAATTGTCCCAGATACACGTGCGTGTATACCTAAAAAAAAGAAAAATGCGGTGCTGAACTCCGAGGTAGCCGTTGTTTTCTTCTCCGGGCCAAGACGGGTGTCGCTACTCTGGCAGAACTGATCCCCCCCCCTTGGAATTCCCGGTTTCCGTTTCACAAACCTGGAGCGGTAACCAACCAGTCATAAAAAAAGAACAAAAATCTTCTTATCGTGGACGCAGATCGTAGCGCTTTCTTCCGGTAGCAGATTGGTCCGGGAAGGCTCCCTCCACTTCGGCCGACGTCACAGCTGGGCTCTTTTCTTTCTCCAAGATCTCCTTATAATCAGTCAACACAGCAGGAGTCACCAGATCCGGAGAGACACGGCGACAATGTGTCGAATGCACCCACCGCTTCCTGTTCGTCACTCGTACTGCGGTGCGGGTTGCCAGGAGGACCTGCTCAGGGCCCTTCCACCTGGGCTCCAAACTGCTTGCTCTTTCAAACGAACGGACCATTACATGGTCCCCAGGACGAAGATCGTGGCCCTCTCCAGTGGAGTTATCAGGGAGCGCTTCTCGAACCTGTTGATGAATAGAGAGCAAATCATTTGTTAATCGTGCCAAATAATCATTCATCATAACACAAGGCACATCATGTATTAATCGCGGCTTGGGCACCCCCCAGATATTCATAGGGCGGCCAAACACCACCTCATAGGGCGTAAGGCCGGTTCGTGAGTGGGGTACTGATCTGAGAGATAGTAGTGCTAGCGGCAACGCATCTGGCCACTTCAACGATGTAGACGCCACAATTTTGGCCAGCTTAAGCTTCAACGTGGCATTGTACCGCTCGACCAAACCTGCTGACTGAGGGTGGAATACAGCGTGGAACTTTTGCTGAATCCCTAACCCCTTCAGTACATATTCCACAATCTTTCCAACAAAATGGGGCCCATTATCGCTCCACAAAAACTTGCAAACTCCAAAGCGAGGAAAAAATTCCTTAAGCAACACCTTAGCTGTTGTCAAAGCCGTATTGTCTTTCGTGGGGTAGGCCTCAACCCATTTGCTAAAAGCACACACCACCACTAGGACGTACTTCAGGTTATTGCAGCGCTCGAGTTGGATATAATCCATTTGAAGCACTTCAAACGGTGCAGAAGGTGGAACGAACCCTCCTTTCGGAGTATGGGTCCCCTTCCCAGGATTGTGTTGCAAACACACCAGGCAGGTCTGCACTACTCTCTTTGCAGTATTTGCAATCTCAGGATGTTCCCAAACTCGTGTTAAAAGACGAGTGATTGCAAGAGCTCCGACATGGGCCAGTCCATGAGTCATCTGGACCATCGCCTGTAAGTAAGCCGCAGGCAATTTCCACTTCTCCATGTCTTTGCTTCTCCAACAACCTTCGTCATCTAGTACCCCATCTGCTGCCCAAGCCGCAAGTTCAGATTCTGTAGCTGATTTTTGAATATCCCGTATCTCTGCTCTAGCGTCACTCCATCTCTCAGCCTGTGATTGTACCACGTACATAGGGGAGCTAGTTCGGGACATAGCCGTCTGCCTTGCTATGCTGTCTGCAAAGGCATTTCCTTGACCCACTTTATCCGTAATCTTCTTATGGGCACTGCACTTCACTATCGCTACTTTTTTAGGACTGAGCAACGCATTCAGGAGATCACGCACTAGCTCTCCGTGCATAATGTGCTCCCCATGTGATGTCAGGAACCCACGTTCCCTCCAGAGAAGCCCGAAGTCATGGGCCACTCCAAAGGCATACCGGCTGTCCGTGTATATGTTCACACATAGGCCAGCACTCAATTCGCAGGCTCTTGTTAAAGCTATCAGCTCTACTGCCTGAGCCGATTTTTGTGGTATTCTAGCTGTTTCGACCACCGTCTTAAGAGTCGTGATCGCATATGCTGCGGAAGTCGTACCATCTGGCAGCCTCAAACACGATCCATCAACCCACAGTTCCCCATCCACATCAGGAAGTGGCACATCCTGTAAGTCAACACGACCCTTTGTCTGTTCCTCAGTCAGGAAAACACAGTCGTGATGTTTTTCTTCCTAACCCTCCTCGGCCGGATAGGGCAATAAAGTCGCGGGGTTCAAAGTAGCGCATCTTTTCAATGTTATGTGTGGCGCTAACAGTGTCAGCTCGTATCCTGTAAGTCGTGCACTCATGAGGTATTGGGTCTTTGTTTGGTTTAACAGGGCATCTACTGCATGAGGAACTAACACCAACAATTTGTGTGATAACACTATGCCCTCACTCTGTCGTATGGCTACTGCTGTTGCCGCTACTGCTCGAAAACACCCAGGCAGCCCTCGTGCTACAGGATCCAAAATGGCAGAGAAGTATGCACATGGTCTCTGCTTATCCCCGTGTAACTGCACTAACACTGACAACGCACACCCATCATTCTCGTGCACGTATAATGTGAAAAGTTTCGTGTAGTCTGGTGTTCCTAACACGGGTGCGGAACAAAGGGCCTGTCTCAACTGTTCAAAAGCTTTCTGACATTCGTCTGTCCACTCAAGAGGCATCGGTGTAGTTTTGGACAATAATGCTAGCAAAGGTTTTATGATATGTGAAAAACCCATGATCCATTGTCTACAAAAGGATGTCAACCCTATAAAGGCACGCACATCTCTCTGCGTGCGGGGGACTGGTGTGTCTAAAATTGCTTGAATTCGATCAGATGTTAATGCCCGCCCCTCCTTAGACAACAGGTGACCGAGGTAAGTCACCTGGGGTCTACAGTATTGAAGCTTTTTCTTGGAAACCTTGTGATTATTTTGTGCCAAAAAGGAAAGCAATGCAAGCGTACTCTGTTCACAATCTGCATAGGAGTCGGCGGCAAGCAAAAGGTCATCCACGTACTGGATGAGCGCAACGCCAGACTGCAATTTAAAGGAATCTAGTTGTCGTTTCAAAGCCTGGCTGTAGATGCTAGGGCTTTCAGTATATCCTTGGGGAACACGACAAAATCTATACGATTTATTATTGAGCGTAAAACCAAACAGATATCTACTATCTGGGTGAACAGGGATAGAAAAGAACGCATTCTTTAAGTCAATAACGCTAAAAGTGGTGGCCGTCGGTGGAACCAAAGTAAGCAAAGTCGTGATATCGGACACCACTGGGTATTGGGGAATGACAATTTTGTTTATTTCACGCAAATCAATAATAAATCAGTAGATCTTGCCATCTGAGTCTCTCTTAAGAATCGGTAGAATAGGGCTGTTACAAACATTATAAGGGACCTCCTCCACTACCCCTGCAGAAATCAAATCCTGAACAATATGTGTCAGTGCAATTTCACCTTCCTTCGAGATCTTATACTGTGGTACTCGTGGTAGAGGGGCCCCCTCCTTAACAGTAATGTGTATTGGTGGAATGCGCATCTCTCCCACATCCGTATCTGATGTCGCCCACAACGTGTGCGGCAGAGAGGCCAAAGCAGGGATATCAAAAATGGCATAAAATCTGTCAGGGTCAGGGCAATCATCAGGGTCAGGGTAGTTGTCGTTCAGGATAACCCGCACTCCCTCTGGAGCGCAGCGTATTGTCGCTCGGAAATATTTAAGCAAATCAATGCCCAGGATATTGTCTGGGGTATGAGGTGATAACAAAAATTGCCCAAAACTAAAGTATTTGTCAATGCATAGTGCAAGGGGCTTGGACAATGGGCTGGGGGAGGGTGTGCCATCAAACCCTACACACGTAATCATTTCGCCAGACAGGGGAGCCCTTGGAACCAAGTTTTTCGACAGAGCGCTACGAGTAGCTCCTGTGTCGACTAGAAATTGATCAGTAGAACCCAAAATACCCCCTGTTACATATGGACCTTGCTGATCTACTGGCACTTCAACTGATTCCTTACCCCATCCTACGCAATCCTATGCATGCACATAATCCTGATGTTCCACATTCTCTCCTTCCAAAATCTGATATTGATTCCGTCTATCAAACGTATTCCGTTCGTCCTGTCCACGGCCCCTCTCCTCAACCTGTCTACGATCACCTCTGCCACCTCTCATTCCAGTATAACCTCCTCTTGACCTTCCACTGCCTCGACCACGCTGACCACGCTGTTCACGAAGTACCGGACAATCTTCGGCCCAATGCCCAAACTCCTTACAATAGGCACACTGATGCTCCGCAATATCCGTACGACCATACGATACGTTTCCGCCACCTCGTCTACCTCTATCATTCCCTCTACCCTGTGTTCCCCGAACCTGCGCCAACATCACCTTCGTTTAGAATTCCTTCGTCTTTTTCTCTACACTTTCTTTAGCCTCCACTTCCTGCCGCTCATAATACTGAGCCATAGTTAACAAGGACGCAGGGGTCGCCGTGGCCCAGGAACTCTCACTCGACTTCAATCGCTTTGCAATCTCTGGTAGGAGATTAGCCACATACTTATCTACAAACAAATGCCGACCTGTATCATCTGTTAAAGATTGACCACTATAATCATGAAATGCCTCCTCGAAGCGCGTACAGAAATCTGAAACCGTTTCATCAGGTTTCTGCTTGCACGACGTTAACATGGTCCAATCAATCTTTTTGGAGGGAACAAGCGTTTTTAATTTATGCAAGATAGCTGCCGGAAGGTCTAATATTAACTGACAAGGCTTACATGCTGGTTCTCTATCTAAATCTGCAGCATTTATTTCTTTCCATGTCCCCCCCAAAATCGTTTCATCATTAGTTTTACGAATTTGCCTCCACATATCGGGTGGTAGAATTAGCCCAAAAAACAAATCTATATCTACAAGAGTCATCACACAAGACGATATAGCCCCCTCCACCCCTTCATAAAATGCCGCTGGATTCTTCCGAAGATCAGGTAAAGAATTTTTCAATGCCATGACATCTGCTCTATTCCATGGCGTATATACCCAATTATACACAAAATACCCTTTCGCATCCTTCGACAACTTATCATCATCCGTACCTTCCCCTTTTGGTGGAACATACAAAGGCGCAGCTTCACGCATAGGCATAACATGCAACGCAGAACTCTTATCTGAACCACGGAGAGAACACTCTTTAGCCTGCCCATTATTCTCCAATTCGGACTCCTTTTGCCTCCTTTTCCGTTCCTGTCGCAAATGGGTTGTCTCATCCCGCAGCTTGATCAATTGCTTGAACAGGTCATCAACATCTGAAAGATCAAAATCACCTTTAGCTAAATTCTCACGATACACCGACAACACTTTAGGCTCAAGCGTATCAGAAAGTTCACGATATGCGTTTACAACTTCATCCGCCAGGCTGGACACAAAATACATTAATTCAAGATCCGACCACCCTTTCTTTTCCGTTAACAACTGCTCCTGAGTAACACAATGCTTATTCACTTTACGAGCCCAACTGCGTAAATGAGCGGACCTATCCGCAGTAAACCTGAGAGCCGATACCCCCTTCTGGCTCGACTGATCCTGTCCATCATCCTCGAGGTCCGCAGCCGGAGCCGTCGGCGAAACGTACGGGGGCGGTGACCGATCTAACAAAGAAAAATCATCGATTTCATTATTAAGGACAGGATAAAGTGGTCGGCGAATAGGAAACTGACCAGTCGTTTGCAAATTACGTTCCCTTTCCTCCCTTTCTTTCTTCTCCTGAGCCTCCTTTTCCTCAAGCTGTAAAGCCTTATCCCGAGCAGCCTTGCGCTGCTCTTTGTCCGCCAAGGCAACCTCACGCTTCATTCGCTCACGCGCCGCTTTCTCCCACATTCGCACGCAATCAAACATGTTTTGTCTAGACCTGCGTTGAAACATACATTGCTCTACAAATTGGATTTTACTCAAATCGTACGACCCGTGTAGGGGCCATTGCAATTCAGGATCGGCCTTGGTGTACTTATGCCATAATTTACTGTACATAATAGGTGGAAGGCCGAATTTGATATACATGTCCCTATTTGGTGTTCCCTCTGGGGGAGCCGGCTGTGATTCCGCTAACCTAATTGAGGTACCTTCTCCAAAACAACACATTCCCCGGAGTGTGCTGAAAACAGGCATGTTCAAAAAGTATCACGAAAACGTGACACCGGACAAAATGGCACTTACAGTTCTCCACACGATTGTGCCGCTCAAAGGGAAAAAAAACAAAGTTAGAGAAACATCTCTACATGCCTGCCTATGTGAAGTGCACTACACATATAAGTTCAAAGATCACAAATTCACAATGTTAGCTAACTCAAATCAAAGTTCCTAGAACTCGGCAAGCATCCAAAGACTACCTCACCGATCACAAATCACAAAATTTCAGTAAGCGTCCGAAGACTACCTTACCGAACACAAATCGCAGAACTTCAGTAAGCGTCCGAAGACTACCTTACCGAACACAAAGCTTACCAAATTCTCAAATGTCCAGGTTCCAACTGCCAAGGTCTTATAAGCCAAATCAGCCAAACGGCACTTTCGCAGCGATGCAGACACTTCAAAGACTCAGTCGGAGACCGGCGCCACCTGGAAGGTCAGATCGGAAGGAAAGGAAAAAACACTGTGGCAGCCAAGACTCGGGTCACTCGTGGCAGCGCGCGCCCATGGCGGGTTTCCAAGCCTTCGTCACGACCTCTCCTTCGGGCATCCGAGTCGCCGATGAGTCCCTTCGTGGTCGCCAATTGAAGTATTTCGGGGTTCCCAAGGCCTACACGCTCCAGAGATTACCCACTTACACACAAGAACTGTTGGCACGGAAACTGTAAAAGGCAAAGAACAAGTTTATTAAAACCCCATGGGGTGGTGGTACACTCAAACAGCACCCTTCGGTAATGCAAGAGGTATCACACCGAACACCGGTGTGACCCCGTTTATATACAATTTTGGGGCAATAAAAGATAGGCGGCACAAGTAAAGACACAGTTTTAGAGACATATATGGTCATCTTTTGGAATACTGCCAGCTCATTGGAGGGTTTCAAACCCACTGGTCAGTTAGCGGCACATTCCTGAAGGTTTACGGGTCAGTGGGAACTGCGCATGTGTGGCTTGACCAGTGCTAAAAATAGCCTGTTGCTGGGCAGACAAGAGTGGTCAGCGTAACGGACAAAGGACTAAAGGGCACGTCGGCCACGAGGCCGCTCATGGTCTAAGATGGCCGCTGCAACATTCAAAAATGGCGTTATCGTATATAGCCAAGTTAAGGAGGACAATGTGTAGGTTCAGTTAATCGCTAATCCGAACGGGCCAATTACGACACTGGAGCGTAGACCAAGTACATAGTCCACAATGTCCTGTTTAGAGGGTTTGAGAGGTAACTCCCATCCCTCCTTCACCAGACACAATGGGCCTCTTACAGGATGCCCAAACAGAAGTTCAAAAGGGCTGTAGCCAACCCTCTTATGAGGAACCTCCCTGTATGCAAATAAAAGGCAGGCTAGTAGGATTTCCCATCTCTGCATAAGCTTTTATGGGAGAACCTTTAAGGTTGTGTTGAATCTTTCAACTAAACCATTGCATTGTGGGTGATAGGGGGTGGTGAATTCGTAGTTCACTCCACACTCCTTCCACATCGCAGTCAAGTAGCTAGACATAACGTTTTTACCTCTGTCAGATACTACCTCCTTAGGGAACCCACTCTTGAGAACACTCCCAAGAGGGCTCTTGCCACAACAGGTGCTGAAGTGGTACCTAGTGGCATGGTCCGACACCACTAGGATAAACCTGCGCCCAGATGCTGTCTAAGGATCCATTGGTCCATCAATGTCAATCCCCACTCTCTCAAAGAGAACCCTCACCACAGGTAGTGGTATCAGGGGGGCCTTTGTGGTGCCACCTGCCTTACCACTGGCTTGACAGGTGACACAGGAGCAATAAAACTCCTTTGTGTCTTCGGACATGTGGGGCCAGTGAAAGTGAGGGACAATTCTGTCCCAAGTCTTGTTCTGGCCCAGGTGTCCTGCTAAAGGAATATCATGGGCTAGTGTCAATAGGAAGCTGCTGAACTTCAAAGGTATAACCAACCTCCTGGTTGCATCATGCTTGGGGTCTCTACTCTCTGAATACAGGAGTCCATCATCCCAATATATTTTATGGGTGCCACTAGCATTCCCAGCAGCATCAGCAGCAGCCTGCTGTCTGAGGGGTTCAAGATAATGGCAGCTCAGCTGACTCAGATCTGCCCTGGAAGGGCCCCCTGTCCCCAAGAACTCAACCTGATCAGGCTCAAGCTCCTCTAGGACAGTTCCTTCTTCAGGAGAACAATCATCTCCCTCAAGAGACTGATCATCACTCTGAGTCAGGGGGGAAGGCACTGCCTTAACCCTTGTGCTGCTTTTCTTGTAAGGCACCTGGTCCATTATTCCAGAATCCAGGGCCTGTTTAGTTTTAGACATTTTGGCCTGTGACCTAGTCACAGCAAACACACGTGCAGACATCCCTAACATTTCTGCATGGGTCCTAAACTCCACTTCAGACCAGGTTGAAGTCTCTAAATCATTGCCAAGCAAGCGTTCAACAGGGAGGTCTGCACTAACCACAACTTTCTTAAGGTCAGTTACCCCTCCCCAGGAGAAATTAACATCTGCCAGGGCATGGTTGGTCCTGACATTGCTAGCATTGGTCACTTGGTAAAGTTCAACAAGTATGATTTGTCCAGGGTCCACAAAGTCTTGTGTCACCATTATGACACTTTTCCCTGTGTCCCTGAAGGCCAAAGCCTCTTTTCCATTTATTAAAGGCTGTTGTCGGTACTTGCCCAGGTTACTGGGACTCACAGAGGAGGACATATCCACGCCTCCATCACAGATTAGCACAGTCTGAGTTGGAACTCTGACTAGGCCAGAGCCCATCTCAGTACCCAGGGTTAACCCTACTACACCCTTCTGCTGAGTACTACCACTTGAAGCTGAACTAGGGGGAACAGTTGCCTTAGGGGCAATGGTAGCTGGAGTTGCATATTTCTTGGTGCAATCACTATTCCAATGGCTACTCTGTTTACGGATTTTACACCATGGTTTCTTTTGGCCTTTACTTTTCTTAGAAGATTGTGAATCCCCAACAGTAGAAGATTTTTTTGGGGCCTTGTGAAGACTTCTGGTCTTTACCCTTTTCAACACCCTTATTAGGATTTTGCTTCTTCTGGTCACCACCTTCGTTCTGTACGTTCTGCTTTACCCTGGTTCTGACCAATTTGTCTGCCTTCTTTCCCAATTTTTGGGGAGAGGTCAGATAAGAGTCTACCAGGTGCTGATGCAACAGCTGATTCTGACAGTTATTAAGGATCTGCTCCCTCATGATCAGGTTATACAATCCTGTATAATCACACACTTTACTGCCCAGTAACCAGCCCTCCAGAGCCTTAGTAGCACAATCAACAAAGTCAACCCAGTCCTGAGTCTGAGCCTTTTGGGTATCTCTGAACTGTATCTATACTGCTCAGTGGTTAGGTCACACCCATCTATAAGTGCACTCTTCAGGATTTTGTAATTATCAGCATCCTCTTCTCTGAAAGTGAGGAGCATGTCTCTACCTTTGCCTGCAAATGACAGCCACAAGATTTCTGCCCACTGTTCCTGGGGTACCTTCTGTACTTTGCAGGTTCTTTCCAGTGCAGTTATCCATTTATGGATGTCATCCCCACTCTTGTAGGGAGGGACAATCTTGCTCAGGTTTTTATGGTCATAAGACCTATCCCTACCTCTAGGCACATTTCTGCCACCATGGGACTTTAGACACATATTTTTTCTTGTTCTTTCAAGCTCTAGGGACTCCCTTTCTAAGGCTACTCTTTGTTTCCTTATCTCCAGTTGGGCTTCTTCAGACCTCAGCTGGTTCTCTCTCTTCTCCTGGGAGTTGGCCCTCCTATGAAAAGAAACAGAAGACCCTATTGATGTGCCAGAATGGTTTTACTCCACTGAAGGAGATCTTGGCCTTCTAGGCACGCCTAAGGTACCATATATAAGGGACTCACAAGGGTAACCCAGTAACCAATCTGGAGTGTACCTAAAGTACTTGCAATCAATTTAGAGAGGAAGCATCTAGGCTGGGTGTTAGGACCCGTAGCGCTTAGGGGGATTCTAGGCCTTCAAGCTTTGTGCCAAGTGTGTGGTAATGTGCTTTTTTCCTACCAGGGACTACATGTCCCAGAATGCCTTGAGGCGGGATATGGAATCCCTGCCTCCTTTGCACCAATCAGCTGCTGCCTGGGAGGTTCATATGTCTCCTCCCTCTTCTTGGCGGTGCTTGGTTTTCGTTCCTGGATTCCTGCCTGGTGCCGACCCGAGTCTCCTCTGGTTCTGTTCCTGAGTTCCCCGTGATCTGAAGTCGTGTGTCTCACCTTTTCCCCCTCCCGGTGAAGTCTCTCCTCGAGACCGTGTGGGCTCACGCGGTCTCTTTCAAGATCCGCCACGGAGTTTGTTTCAAGTCTCCTGCATGTTCTTTTTCCCGACGTGGAGATTGGAGTTACCCCGCCTCCTCCCTAAACGGCTCACAGGTGTGCCGCATAGACTCACTGCCTGGTGTCGTCAGTTTCTCTTCGGCTCCTCGGTGCCTCCGCACCGCCTCGCTGCAATTTTCAGAAAATAACTCTCTGCCTTTGTTTTGCGGACATTTCTCCGCGTAGTTCGTTTGATGCCCAGAGACCCTCCGCGAAGTTAGCGAGTTGGTTTGTCTCTCGGGGAACATTGTTACAAGCATTTATTGACCGGTGTATTTTTTGCCTACACAGAGAGGATCAACTTGTACCTACCGTTATTTATTACTGGATATACCGAATTAGGAAGTGACTCAAGACTATTATTGAACCCACGGAATTCGTATCCTTTTTTGTTTTGGAGAGACCAACGTATGCACCCATCTTTTGGTTCGTAATTACCTTTTCTTTCCTGGAAACCTTTTTGGGTTCTCTGCACTCCAAGGGCAGGTAGGAGCATTGCAGCACACTTGGTACATACACCTATTGTCTCCTTAGTTTGAATGTCCTTTTTGTTAATTTGCTAAGACCTTGTTGTATGTGTTGTTTTCTCTCTCCTCTGCAGGTTACTGCGTACGCTGTGCATATCCTTCCCAAGTGCCCTATCTTCTATTCAGGAGACCTATGGGTTTTGGTCTCTCTCTTTTCTAGCGACCACTCAAACCTATGTGTGTTTCTAATTCACTGGGTGCGTGGTGTCGTTTATAACAGAGAGAGACACTGTCTACACTTCTGAGGAAGCTGGTCTCTGCCTGGAACCCGTTGGGAGCCCGACAGAAAACCAAGCCCACGTTTTTTTTTCCTCCCGAGTGTAGACAGTCATGGATGACGCAGCCATGCTAGGCGAGACAGATGAGGTAACATTAAGAGAGTTAGCGACCACTGTGGTGAATCTGCAAACAGAACTAAAACTAATCAGAAATGATAACCAAAGGTTACTAGCAGAAAACGCCCGATTAATAGAAGCCAGTAAAAACCCTGAAGTACAAGCTAGACATAGAAAAAGTTATATCCAACCCTCTCACTTTCCAGCGTCTAGCGTTAGCTCCTCGGGAGCCTCTCAGGACTCTACCACTCCTGTACAGGTTACTGTAGTTACTCCACCTCAAACGCCCTTAGCCATGCCCGAAAGATTTAGCGGAGACAGTCAGAAATTCAAAGTCTTTCTGAATCAATGCCACCTGATTTTTCTGTGTAAAGCTGCTTCGTTCCCGGATGACGCGGCTAAAGTCGCCTTTATCATTTCCTATTTAAGCGGGAATGCTGCCTCGTGGGCAGTGGCTTTGGTAGAAAATGATGATCCAGTGCTATATAACCTTAACCTATTTAAAGACAGAATGAAAAATCTATTCTCTAGGCACACCTATATGCAGGCAAGTGATAACGAGCTGCTGAATTTAAAACAGGGGTCAAAGGATTTATTGACATATATCACTGCCTTCAATAGATTAGTGACAGAGACCCACTGGCCGGATGATAAGAGAACGTCTATATTTTATAGAGGGCTGCGAGACGAACTAAAAGACATCTTATCACAAATCGTAGATCCTCCTGAAAACTGTGCTGAATTTATTGACCTGGTGGTCAAATTAGACCACAGACTGGCTGAAAGAAAGGGAGAAAAATCTCGTAGTGACCTCCCTAAATTCTTTCTAACGAAGCAGGTGAAGAGTGATCCCAAAGACACAAGCGAACCCATGCAAATCGGGGGTATTCGTGGCCCATTAACTCCAGAAGAAAAGGAAAAAAGGCGAAAGCTAAATCTTTGCCTATATTGTGGAAAGGCTGGCCATTTTGCCCGTGAATGTCCTGTGAAGCCCAAAACTTCCATGAGTGGGGGGTTACCGAAATACTCTAAGAATACGCCTTCGGAAAACTAGTTGACTTGGGGAGTACTGAGGTCGCTCTTCCAAGTCCCTCTTTGTCTCAGACCTCTAAATATGTGGCTAACACATATTCATCCATTCCCAAACCTTTTACCATTACAGTGGTATTAGTGTTGCCTTCACAGGGAAGACATTCTATGGCTCTTCTTTTGGATTCAGGGGCAACTGGTAACTTCCTGGATATCACTCTAGCTAAATCCTTGGGTATGCAGTTCATAAAAAAGGACGTACCTGAAAACGTCAGAGCAGTAGACGGATCAGCCCTATCATCTGGGATGTTGAAATACCATACCCCTGACATTCTTGTGTTATGCGACAATGGTCATAGTGAGAGCATATCCTTTGACCTAATTGATACCCCCAATTTCGGGGCTATCTTGGGTGTACCCTGGCTTCAGACTCACAATCCCCATATAGATTGGGTAGCCAGAACTGTTACCCTACGCTCAGCCCACTGTCTTACTCATTGTTATAGAGACATCAACCACTGGCATACTCCCGTATATTGTGCCTCTACCACTATTGACGGGGCGACATTGCCTTTTGAATATAGACAATTTGCTGACGTATTTGATGATGTAAAAGCAGTGGCCTTACCGCCACATCGTTCCTACGATTGTAGGATAGATTTAATACCAGGCGCTGATTTACCTGTTAGTCGCATATATGCGCTTACGGAAACAGAGACTAAATACCTGCAAGAATATTTACAAGACATGTTGGCCAAAGGTTTCATCAGTCATTCCACCTCGCCAGTGTCATCCCCCCTTTTTTTTATTCCTAAACGGGAAGGGGGACTCAGAGCTTGCCTAGACTACAGAGTATTGAATAAAGCAACCATAAAAAACAAATATCCTCTTCCCCTCATTTCCACGCTGCTTGATCAGGTTAGAAAGGCCACTATTTTTACCAAACTTGACTTAAGAGGAGCCTATCACCTGATCAGAGTTAAACGAGGGGATGAATGGAAGACTGCCTTCCGAACGAAATTCGGGCTCTATGAGTACAACGTCATGCCCTTCGGGCTGTGTAATGCTCCCGCAGCGTTTCAGTTTTTTATAAATGAGATACTGCGGGAGTATCTGGACATTTTTGTCATCGTGTATATCGATGATATACTCATTTATTCCTCTAACGAGTCTGAACATGTGTCCCATGTACAAGCCATATTGGGAAAACTACAAGAACATCACCTCTTTGCAAAACTTGACAAGTGCATCTTCCATACCCACAGCGTAGCCTTTTTAGGATTTGTTATTTCATCCAAGGGGATACATATGGATCCTGCAAAAATTTCTGCCATTATAGAGTGGGCCAGTCCCACTTCCGTAAAGGAGATTCAATCCTTCCTAGGATTTGCCAACTTTTATAGAAGGTTTGTGGACCATTTTTCTGATCTGGTAGCTCCCATCACACGCCTGCTAAAAAAAGGGGTTGAGTTTATCTGGGATGGGGAAGCCGAAAAAGCCTTTCAGGCTCTTAAGGTCAGTTTCACTTCCGATCCCATTATGAAACATGCAGACGAAACGCAACCCTACTTCTTGGAAGTGGATGCTTCGCAATATGCGGTGGGTGGCGTGTTATCACAACGTGACATCATCAAAGGCACCCTCCATCCTATTGCGTATTTTTCGAAAACCTTGACACAATCAGAACAAAATTATACCATCGGGGAAAGGGAACTCCTTGCAATCAAGCGAGCCTTCCAAGAATGGCGTCACTACCTTTTAGGTTCCCCTCATGTGATCACTGTTTATTCGGATCATCAGAACTTACAATACTTTCGAACAGCTAAAGCCCTAACACCGAGACAGCTACGGTGGGTTGCATTTTTTGGGGAATATGATTTTTTGATTCATTTCAGGCCAGGAATAAGACAGGGTAAGGCGGATGCCTTATCCAGACTGGGTAAGGAAAACAAGTGGGTTCAGGAGAAGCCGGTGCCCCTTATGCCTGAGAATAGACTAGTGGCGCTAGGGGACAGAATTCCTGATTCACGTACCTTCTTGGAGCACTTAGAACAGGCCTATGCCCCTTTAGATCCGCTCACCTGGTTACAAGATTCAAAAAACACCATTGTGGACAATCTGTGGTATCATGACAATAAAATCTTTTTACCTACTACAGACTTACATCATCTTGTTTTACAATGGTGTCACAATATGCCCTTAGCAGGTCATCCGGGGGAACACAAAACTAAGAGTCTCTGTCAACGATGGTTTTGGTGGCCACAACTATCGCATGATGTTAAGCATCATGTCAAGACCTGTCCCACATGTGCCCGCCAAAAGGCCTCACATTCCGTACCTGCGGGATTACTACAGCCCCTTCCTGTTCCCAATTGCCCCTGGACCACCCTTAGCATGGATTTCATAACAGACTTACCCAACACTCATGGATATACCACCATCCTGGTGGTAGTAGATCTATTGTCCAAAATGGCCCATTTTGTACCCCTAAAAAAGATCCCTTCAGCAGTGGAGTTAGCAGAGGTGTTTATCCGAGAAATTGTCCGGTTACATGGATTGCCTTCTGTTATAGTATCAGACAGGGGTCCCCAATTTGTTTCTAGATTCTGGCAAGGGTTATGCAAATCTCTCTACATCGATCATAGGTTGTCCTCAGCCTATCACCCCCAGACAGACGGGCAAACAGAGAGGACAAATCAAACCTTAGAGCAGTATCTCAGGTGTTTGATAACCACCTCCTGTCAGGATTGGGTACAAGCACTACCTCTAGCAGAATTTGCATACAATAATTCTACACACACTGCTTCTAAGATTTCTCCGTTCTTTTTCACCACTGGTTATCACCCCAAAATACTCCCCCTTGAGGTACTCCCCTCTGATACGTTAAACCCTGCGGTTCTCGATCATCACCAAACCCTGCTAAAGATATGGGAAACAGCCAAATCAGAACTAACCCTGGCGAAAGAGCAAATGAAGGCCCAAGAGGACAAACATAGAAGACCTGCTCCTGTTTACTCAGTAGGCGATAGGGTTTGGTTATCATCTAAGAACTTGAGACTCGAAGGGCCTCGTAAATTACAACCACGCTATCTAGGGCCCTTTGAAATACAAAAAGTCATATCCCCGGTGGTTCTCAAATTAGTCCTGCCCCCTGATATGCTGATACATCCTGTGTTTCATACATCTCTTCTGAAACCTTATGTGGCCCCTCTACTCCCAGAACCTCCTCCCCCCCCTGTCATGGTTGAGGGAGACATAGAATACGAGGTGCGAAGAGTTCTAGACTCACGCAGGCACAGGGGTAGACTCCAGTATTTAATTGACTGGGTGGGTTACCCTCCAGAAGACAGGACCTGGGAACCAGCGGATAACATTCATGCCCCTAGACTTATACGTAGATTCCATGCTCTTCATCCCTCCAAACCTCGACCTGTGCGTAGGCCTTTAGGGGGGGGTACTGTTAGGACCCGTAGCGCTTAGGGGGATTCTAGGCCTTCAAGCTTTGTGCCAAGTGTGTGGTAATGTGCTTTTTTCCTACCAGGGACTACATGTCCCAGAATGCCTTGAGGCGGGATATGGAATCCCTGCCTCCTTTGCACCAATCAGCTGCTGCCTGGGAGGTTCATATGTCTCCTCCCTCTTCTTGGCGGTGCTTGGTTTTCGTTCCTGGATTCCTGCCTGGTGCCGACCCGAGTCTCCTCTGGTTCTGTTCCTGAGTTCCCCGTGATCTGAAGTCGTGTGTCTCACCTTTTCCCCCTCCCGGTGAAGTCTCTCCTCGAGACCGTGTGGGCTCACGCGGTCTCTTTCAAGATCCGCCACGGAGTTTGTTTCAAGTCTCCTGCATGTTCTTTTTCCCGACGTGGAGATTGGAGTTACCCCGCCTCCTCCCTAAACGGCTCACAGGTGTGCCGCATAGACTCACTGCCTGGTGTCGTCAGTTTCTCTTCGGCTCCTCGGTGCCTCCGCACCGCCTCGCTGCAATTTTCAGAAAATAACTCTCTGCCTTTGTTTTGCGGACATTTCTCCGCGTAGTTCGTTTGATGCCCAGAGACCCTCCGCGAAGTTAGCGAGTTGGTTTGTCTCTCGGGGAACATTGTTACAAGCATTTATTGACCGGTGTATTTTTTGCCTACACAGAGAGGATCAACTTGTACCTACCGTTATTTATTACTGGATATACCGAATTAGGAAGTGACTCAAGACTATTATTGAACCCACGGAATTCGTATCCTTTTTTGTTTTGGAGAGACCAACGTATGCACCCATCTTTTGGTTCGTAATTACCTTTTCTTTCCTGGAAACCTTTTTGGGTTCTCTGCACTCCAAGGGCAGGTAGGAGCATTGCAGCACACTTGGTACATACACCTATTGTCTCCTTAGTTTGAATGTCCTTTTTGTTAATTTGCTAAGACCTTGTTGTATGTGTTGTTTTCTCTCTCCTCTGCAGGTTACTGCGTACGCTGTGCATATCCTTCCCAAGTGCCCTATCTTCTATTCAGGAGACCTATGGGTTTTGGTCTCTCTCTTTTCTAGCGACCACTCAAACCTATGTGTGTTTCTAATTCACTGGGTGCGTGGTGTCGTTTATAACAGAGAGAGACACTGTCTACACTTCTGAGGAAGCTGGTCTCTGCCTGGAACCCGTTGGGAGCCCGACACTGGGGTCCTGGTTATCAGGGCCCCAGCCAGACTAAATTTGAAAAACAGTGAAACACCAGCAAAAACTGGGGGTAACTATAGTAAGCAGATCCTACTCTCCTACAACGTGGGTGTGATATCTTTAAATCATTGTAGTTTCTTGACCTCGGCAAAGGCATGGCAGGCCCCCCATACTGCAACAGTGAAATCCAGACAGATGGAGAACCCAACCCTTGGTACTCCAGAAGTATTTTTCTCTTGCAGTGTGGAGCACGTGTTCTGATCCCTGAGATGTAGTTTTGCTATGCATTCACCAAGGGTGGTTGAGCTCCAGGCAGGATTCTGGGGCCCTGTGATCCTTGGGCTCTCTTTACCACAATTATTTAGGAGAAATTGTGTTTGCCTACCAGCTTTCTGATAAGCTGTTCCTCAAATGTCTCCATCCTTCTCACATTCATGGACTTCTTCAGACCAATCATGTGAAGATTATTACTCCTGGAGCATGACTCAAACGCCTTATTTTCAGCCACTGCTTTGGTCATTTCAGCAGTCAGATGGGCATCTGCATCTTCCAGGTTTGTCAGCGATATCTTCTACCTGAGATCCTATGTTCTGCCTCGCCCAGCCAACTTCCATGCTCATCCATTTTCTCCTTCATTTGGTCAAGGAGCACTCTGAGATGATCTAGCTTGTCATCAATTGCACAGGCTGGAGTGCATTTAGAGCAAGAGACACAGGGTTCCCTCATCTTCTTCACATTGAGGGCTACTTGTCTCTATTTCTCCAAGGAGTCAATTCACACCTCCACTTGGCACTTAGCTAGGAGTAGTGTATCAGATTCAAGCTTTACCTGCTTAGGGTCAATCTTCTCAATGGCCAGAGGCTGGCTAATACGGTTTAGTAGGATTGGTTCTTGACGCTCAGGACATGGGAGTTGCTGGGCTGGAGTTCTTGCCTGCACTTTGTACCATGGGATCTGGCACCTGGAAGGCTGGTCAGCAGGACACTGCTAGGCAGTGAACAACATTTAACCAGTGGTGGCAATGTACCCATGCAATGTAGAGTACCCTCAACAGGAGATGGCAGTTAACATGGTGTGGATTTCTATGAGACAGGCAGCTCAGTGTTCCAATATAGAGGCAAATCAGGTTGGGAGCATGGAGGCTCTAGAGCTACATTGGAAGCTTACTGGAAGAAAGAGGACATTAGATGTTGATGAGGCACAGACAATCTTTAGCTCCTCCACCCAATGGAGTGCACTCCTTCACTAGCATCACTGCTTACTCCAAATTGTAAAGTGAGCCAGCAGATTCAGGTGCCGCAGTGGCCTGCTCCTGTGGTCTCAGGGATTCGGACTGGCAGCGGGTTCCATCCTACTGTGCCTCAATTTAGCTGAGAAGCAAGCAGGAGCCGTATAAGGGTCCGCGCACTGCCACCCCATTAGGATATTAGACCGAATTTAGGTGATGTGGTTATCATAAGTTTTCCTTCTTCAACCAAACTCTAAATCATTCTCTATCAGGCTGTTAGGGGTCCATCCAAAATCATGAACTTGTCACTGGAATGGCAAACACTATAACAACCACTTCATGGTCAATATTTAATATTATCGGGACCAATTCACAAAGGTAAAATGAGATGAAAGTCTAACTTTATGACTTTCAGTATTCACAAAGGGCCTTTACTACCCGTAAATGCCCTTTGTGAATACCAAGAGTCGTAAAGTTCAACTTGTGGCATTCACAACAGACTTTTACGAGTACTACCTTTGTGAACTGGGCCCACCATCTTTACTTGACGTTGTCTGGAAATTATTCCATCTTCTGACAGGCTTTAATTATTTCCATCTGCCATGAGAAAGTACCAGTCGTGTCAGTTCAAATGAATTTAAAACTTCAAATATCAGGACCAGTGTAGTGGTGAAGTGTACTAATGTGTGATAAATGCCATTGGCTGAGAATACAGCTTTAATTTGTACCTGCTGAAAATGCCATGAAAGCATCATTTTTCTTGAAACTGCCATCATCATTCAAGAAGTTCTGAGGGGTGAATTCTTCTGGGCTACTGAATTTTTCTGGATCCCACAATACAGTACCAAGCATGAAGAACACATCAGTCCCCTGCAAAAGCAACAAAACGGAGAAACAAGAAACTATGAATACAGGCAACTAGAGTAAAATAAGCCATAAGAACTAGATTATTTGAAAGAGCAATCTACAAAAACATTCTAACAGACTTATATAAATCAAAACAAGTAACAGAAGTAAATATGCTTTTCTGCATTGAACAACATTATCTGTTTCCACCTATCATGAGATAATTCCAGGATGTATGTATTGTTTGGAGTAGCTAGATTGAGAAATAGTTCTAGGGACTGTCAGGACATAGGCTTAGCTGTACCTGTATATGTAGTTGCTTCCTCAGGGGGGGCATACATTTCTTTTAAGAATCCAGATTGCCTAGTTGTTGCATCACAGAAATATTTATTTAATGAAATGTTGATGTTGGTCAGGAAAAAGTCGAGCAAAATGAGTGAAAGGTCTGGAAAACTGTAAGCATGACTTTTGATTTCAATGTTGCAGAGCACCACGCTAGGGTAATGTAGGAAACTTTTCAGCATGATGGGGCTCTGATAAAGGCTGTTCATTTTGTAGGTTGAGCATATTAGCATTTATCATGAGTATATTCATCTAGTAACAATGATAAAAGTAATACTGTTGCTACTTCTTACCTGTTGTCCAAACTCAGGCAGTTCTGTCACATTACACTGAGGCTTGCAGATGAAGATGTGGCCACTGGAATAATTTATCAATAGCTAATACTAGTGCATAAAGCACCCAATAGTTCAATGGAACACAGACGTTTGCAGTAGGGAGAGCCTGCCATCATCTAATTATATGGTTTACACTATTTTTGGGCTTTAATATTAAAAAGTTAGACCTTTTCTCAATGGTCCTATTCAGCCTTATTAGGGGTTCCGAATACCCCCCTGTCCAGATTGTATTAATATGCATGGTGTGTAAGGAAACGCTGTGTCTCACTGAACAATAACTGATGATAGATCAATCCATTTTTTTAAACAATTTTAAGAGTAATATTATTATTTTTACACAGAATTTTATAAACTATTGTACATTGCATACATTAATATGATTGATGACGCTTCTGATGGTTTTTGAGGGATTATTTTTCCCACAATATACTTTTACTACTAGTGGCAATGAATCATAGAATGGTTCATGTATTTGCTGTTTACAACTGAATGCTGGATGTGAATAGCATAGGCAATGAAGCGAATTACAGAGCCTGGAAGCTGCTAGCTGTTGTAGGAAACTGGGTTCTTGGTGTAGTACCCCCCCAACACCACTTTTTTCCTGGTTTGGGATGCAACTTTAACTGAGGTATACTGGGTCCCTACTAACCAGGTTCCCGGTACCCGTGTTCTTTCCCCAAATCTGTACTGCAATTGACACATCTTTAGCAACCCGTATAAGTCCCAAGTAAATGCTATCCCTGGTACCTAGGACATTGACACTGAAGAGGGTCCACTAGGGCTGCAGCACAAATTGGGCCACCCTAGGGACCTCCCACCAAGTCATGCACACTGCCATTGCAGGCTGCGTGTCTTGGTGCAGAGAATACTGAAGAGTCAAAATGGCACACAGCCCTGAGTGCCATGCCCACAGACACTGCATGATGTATAGATAAGTCATTCTGACTGCAGGCCTTACTTCCCTAAGGCAGGGTTCACCATATCCCATGTGCAGACATATCTGCATGAACAGATATGACCCTACAATATCTAAGTCCATTTTGGATATTGTAAGTGCTGAGGGAAGCCATAGAGAAAACATGGGCCTGGTACTTGTCATCAAGAGTTTCCTAGCGTCATGATGGCTTCACTGTACCCTAAGATGTTTGGTACTAAACATCTTGTCTTAATAAATCTTCACTGATGCCACTGTTGGATGTATTAATACTTGCACACATGGGACACCTTAGAGGGTCCCATGAAAACCTACCAAACACTGGTGTAGTCTCTGACTAGTCTTAGCAAGCCTGCCACTACCAGACCTGCTTCTGACCTCACAGGGTGAAAACCTGTATGCTCCGAGGCCAGCAACAAAGCCAGCTCAAACCAGAATGACATTCCAGGGTGGGAAGCTTTGTAGATGATGCTGCCTTTGAGTTGCAACCCAGGTATCTCTTATTGTGGAGGATGCAAACTCCCATATCCTGCTCCAAAATTGATCAGAGGACAAGATGACAAATTATTTAGAACAGGGGGGGGCCCACATTCAGCCAGCACCACCCCTAAGGTAGGACAGGTGATGTGGACATTACTTTTCCACTTCCTCCATCTCGACATGGAGGAATTAACCTATCAGGCCTAGGGCAACGCCCCTCTTCATAGGAAGTGGTGACTTAGAAAATATAGACACCATAGAGATAAGTAGCCCATTGACTACTACCTGCCACCACTGTTAACGTCCCTAAATTTAGTATTTAGGTCGCATCTCTGGACCCTGAAATTAGATATGATGGATACAAAGAAGTCACGGACAAAGAAGAGCTGCGAACCTGTGGACCTCCTGCAGAATATTGGCACGAGACCCTGCCTGCTGCTCCTAGTACTCAACCATTGGGGTATGCGGTCTTGTTGTCCTGCAGCTGTGTCACCTCCAAGAACCCTGGAGCACCTCCAGCTCTTCGCCAATAACCAGAGAACTCCCTTGGGTTAGAGGAACTCCTTCAATGCAGTCTGCAGGCCAAAAACCAGCAGAGTCTGGTTTATCAACTTGCTGCTACCCGATGATTCTGACACAGCATCCAAGCAAAAAGAGGTACATCAGGTCTGAAGGGCTAGATCTGTCTTCCCGCCAAGTGTGAAGACACCAGGACCAATCAGAGCTGTGCTGTACCAAATCCAGGGTTGTAGACCCCCTGTAACCTTCACCAAGACGAAGAGTCCAGTCTGGACTCCATCTGCCCAGGAAGCAACTACCAGTCAAGGGATGTCAGGAACCCTGAGACCCACTATGTGAGTGGCCAAGCTGTCCCAAAATTGTCCCTTCGACCTGCCTGCCCATGACTGCAAAGACATCTTGATGCATGCTGCCTGGCTGGCCTATCTGCTCTGCACCTAGCCTGTCCTGTTTGGGTACTGATTAACCAGCTGTGTTTCCATGGTCTTGTGGCCCTTATGATCTGCTCCCTCGAGTGGGACTCAGCAGACTTAACGTTAAGTCCTCTTGTGTAATGTGTTTTCTGATAGCCTCTACTCCGTAGCAAACCTGCTATCAATGACCTCAGCACCCTGATACTAGCTGAATCCAGGACACTCCTGATAATCCAGTGGTAGACATTGGACCTGCCTTGCTACTTAAAATAAACCCAGAAGGTAAAACTTTAGATCCAACTGCATGATTTTATATGTATTTTCCTGTTTTCTCCCATCAACTTCTATGGTGTGAAATTGCGCACAAAAGTGTGATATTGTGCGAACTTTGAAAACCCATATCTTAAAAAGTACTTCCATTAAAATTAAGTTCTTGGTCGGACAAATTATATAAAATGTGATGTTATTTATCTAATAAGCCTTACTGCTCTCCCATACTACCACAAACAGATCGTTAGTATTATCTTCTATTGCCTCTGTACACCAATTTAGGATCCACTGGACTCTCTGTGCAGTGTACTTCGTTTTCATGCACTATATATAGAAATAGGGGGCATATTATCAAGGGGGTTTATCTCCGCTTTTTTGGCTTTAAAAGCCAAGAAAGCGGAGATAAAATTATCTCCCTATTACCAAGCTGTCGCTAACACCAGTTAGTGACAGCTAATAGGAGATAGCGACCATCTTGGGCCTTGCTTTGCATGTCAGTGATATTTATCACTAATGACATGCAAAGTGGGCGTGCCAAGATGTTAGCGACTGGAAACAGTCCCTAACATCGCTATCTCCTATTACCAACTTTTGGAGATATTCGCGCTAAGCGTGAATATCTCCAAAAGCTAACACCTGCCCTGAGCAGTTCTTAGCCATGTTATCCAATGGGAGGTGGATAACATGGCTAAGAGCATTTGCTCGATAATGCATGAATATCGCTGACTTTTCAGCGATATTCATGCATTTCGGCCGTTTTTTATCGCATTTGCGATAAACCTTGTTAATAGCAAGGTTTATCTGCGATAAAAATCGCTGATGTGCGGCGATAATATTTGTCTCTAAACAAGACAAAAATTATCGCTAGTTGTTGGTAATATGCCCCTAGGTTCCTACAGCTGTTAGAGCATAGTATGTACATACTCTGTGAGTGAGACTCTTGCAGGTTAATAAATGTTTAGGGACATGTAGAAAGTGTAGTTAAGTCATACTTATGCAATAAAACCCTCATCCACTGATTACCGAGTTTCACTGGCCCTGCCCATTGTCCATTGTTTTTTAACAATAATCAGTTAAAGATCT
The DNA here is from genome assembly GCF_964263255.1 of Lissotriton vulgaris. Lineage (NCBI taxonomy): Eukaryota > Metazoa > Chordata > Amphibia > Caudata > Salamandridae > Lissotriton > Lissotriton vulgaris. Next base: position 853,906,218 of record NC_141697.1, on the reverse strand, counting down.
CTAAACACATTTTAACCATTGTAATTTATGTCAATGCCCCTTTTTAGCTGCCCTTTGAAAAGAACAGCTTCAATATTCTCTTCCTTCTACAGACAGACTCAGGGTCTCATTTATGAGAAATTTGCGCAGGGCAGCACCAGAAGTATACTCGCTGTGCTGCTTAATACCAATGTGGAAGGGCAGGAATAGACTGTATTAATGAAATATGGTGCATTCCTATCCTTTCCCCCTGTTGTGATGCAAAATTTCCTGCCTAGCACCAACATAAGCACCCTTGCACCATAGTGCAAGATTTGCCTCTGTTGCAGGCAGGATTGCTTTTGTGCAGGACGGGGAACCTTCCTGCACCAAAACAGTATTGAGAGGAAGTCTACTCTTTCCATGTATGCCACAGAATGCAGCACAGAGGGAAAGACGAAAACACGATCAGAAATGAAAATATTTCTCCTTGCTACGCCTGCTCTGGGAGGTGTAAGGGTTTGGCACTTCCCCAAGTTGATGTGATTAAGTAAATCTGGGGCATCATCAAAATGCATGGGTGCTGCATCGGAAAACCCACTGCAATTCCCATGGAATGCCTCCTTGACGCAGAGTAAGGCAAGGTAGCAACTTGCGCTGCTTTGTCTTACTCCATATCTATGAAGCTATGAAAATCCACCCAGAGTGACTTTGCCTCACTTCACAGATATGATTGAGAGGCTTGCACTGCCAGAGCATTTAAAAAGTGGCACTCTGATGGCACAAGCCTCCCATACATCCCTGTGTTTTTAATAATGCAAAGGATGATTTTCTGCAACTTGATAGTATTATCATAATAACTAGTTTGTTTTCTTTTAGTTTTACCACAGGCAACTGAGGAGAATAGTCCAGTTTTATTTTACTTTTTTATTTTTTATTTCAAAAGTAGCTCTATTAATTTTCCAAACAAAAAAATCCTAATAGGGGATACAACGAAATTAAAAAGGGGAGGACAAATAAATACCAGAACAAAAATGAATCATCAAGTCTCTTGGAGAAGGCTGCCATAGTACAGTGGATGTATACATACTCAACATTAGAATAAGTAAAGTGTTTACATGTCTGGAAATGGATACAGAGCAGGATCATAAGGGAAGGATTACGGTAAAAGGGCACATATTTCATTGAAAAGTTCTGTCTCTTTTCTTGGAGTGTATAAGGGCTAACTAAATCAAGCTGAGGAGTCAAGTTAACTTGCTTAGTTTATGGTGGTTTGTTAGTAGCAAAAGTTGTCTTTTAAGCATTTTCAAATAGGTCTTTGTTGTGATTTCCAGGGGGAGTGTTTTAAGGTGATGTTGTTGGCCCTCTGTTATCCGATATCCAGTTGGTTAACGCTTGAATGGATTCATTGTGTGTGTCCTTCCAGTTAGAGGTAATGGTTTTATTGCAGATGATAGTAAGACATCAAGTAAATAAGTGATCTGCTGAACTTTTGATGTTCGGGTCAAGAACTCCTTTGATGAGAAATGAGAATTCCTTCTTGTAGTGGATGTGTTAGAAATGGGGGTCTCTAGTTGACCAAGAAGGGAGCTTTCCTTCTAATCAGGGTAAGGGGAGTACACACTTTAGATAACCCTTGCTCACCCCCCTAGGTAGCTTGACACAAGCACACAGGCTTATCCCAAAGGCAATGTCTCAAGTATTTGTACCCAAACACACAGTAACACAGTGAAAACACCACATATAGACACCACAACAGTTTAGAAAAAAAAATATCTTTATCTAAACCAAAAAAGACAAACGTAACAAAAATTCAACATAGATATATCAAGATATCACTTTTAAAAGGGTTACTTCAAAAATAGAACTTGTAGAATGAAAACAGCTCCACCTAGGACTATCACGATGTTTTGACAGGCACAAATCCAAAGTAGGGTGCCAACCGCAAGGTGCGCAGTCAGGCACAGAGTCATATGAATCACCCAAACAACAGTTCCTTGGAAACAAATTCAACAGATGATGAATGGCGTTCTGAAGGTTAGTTGTCAGTGATGAGGCAAAGCTTGTTCCTTTCTGCCATGGGGGAGGCGAGGTGTCTAGTCCGTGAGGTGATGAGGCATCAAATCCAAGACAGGGGAAGTAAGGCGGCATCGGGGATGAAGCGTCAATTCCAGTGAAGCAATGTGACATTGAAGAGTTTGCGTAGTCACCCTCAACAGTTATCAGCTCCACGATAACATGATGCTAGCGCTGGTGGTGATGGGGTCGGTGCAAGCGCTGGCGTTGGGAAGGACAATATGGCAGGTGTCGAAGGGTGGTCGGAATCTGAGTTGCAACCTGGGCAGTGTGCCATGTACTTCACGAGCAGTGCCCCCAGCCTTGGTGCAGGTTGTGGTATCACAGGCCACGATGCTGATGGCGTCTTGCTTTGCCACACTACCCACACAATTTTCATGGTCCTTGAACTAAAATTGGCACCCTTGTGAATGCAGGAGTCAGCAGAGGGGTCCAGGTGCTGGTTGGTGGGTGTCAGTGAAGTCTTTGTGGTCTTTAGACTTCAGAATAGGAGGCAAGCACACAAAAGTCCTTGGAGATTCTTCTTCAAGCAGAGTCACAGCAAAGTCCCAGTCTTTGTCCTCTCCTTGGCAGTAGCAGAAACTTCAGGACAACCCTGCAACGCACACACAGCAAAGGGACAGTACTCCTCCTTCCAGCTCTCCAGCTCTTCTCCTTGGCAGAGGGTCTTTTTGAGTCCAGAAGTGATCTAATGCTCTGAGGTTTAAGGTCCAATGCTTACAGTCCATTTTCTCTTTGTTCTCTTTGTGGCCAGGGTATCTGAGCCCAGCCAAAAGCAGTTTGGTCCTCTCAAGCCCAGCATCACTACAGGCGGTGGAGACAGCATTTTCAAAGGAGACACAGCCTATTCAGGTGCTGTGAAACTCCTCCCACTACTCTAAATACAGACTAGGTCTATTCACCCAGCTATGAGTCACCCAGGAAAGGCAGGACACACCTCAACCTCCTTGGGATTGTCGAGAGTCAATGCATATTCACAGCTCCTGTCACTCCAAAACCAGAGAGTGAATACACTAACAGGCATATGCACACAGAATGGGTGAACAAGAAAATGCCTACTTTCTAAAAGTCCTCTGGCGACAAATGATGTATGGAATGCTGAATGAATCAAACATCCACCCCCAGTCAAGCCATTTAGGTTAAATCCATTGTTCTTTGTCCTTCTGTGCCACCCAGTTTGGACCAAACCATAGGCAAATCAGTCATGACACTTTTTACTCATGGGAACAGTCTAGACCAAACTGCCAAGCCAGATCCTCCCTGGACCAGAAACAAGCATACTGGTACTGGTTTCAGTGTAACGCCCTTTATCAGCAGGGATAACTTGAATCCAGTGGCACAGTGAGCAGGGACTCATGCCTGGGCATAACCATCCCACGTAGGGTGAAAAGTGCTCTACCAACAAAGGATGGGCAGAATGCTTAATGAATCCCACATACACCACTAGTCAAGAGATCTGGGTGAAAATCCATTGTTCTTTTTGTTACCTACACCACCCCAGCTTGGACCAAACCATATGCAAATCAGTTATGACCCTGTTCCTCATGGGAACAGTCCAATCCGAACTGCCAAGCCGCATCCTCCATGGACTGGAAACAAGCATACTGGTACTGGTTTTGGTGTAACACCACTCATCAGCCAGGCTAACTTGAATCCAGTGGCACAGAAAGCAAGGGACCAACATCTGGGCATACCCATCCCACGTAGGGTGAAAAGTGCTCTGCCAACAAATGATGGACGGAATGCTGAATGAATCAAACATTCAACCCCAGTCAAGAATTTGGGTTAAATTCATAGTTCTTTTGCGCTCTATGGCACCCCAGTTTTGACCAAGGCATATGCAAATCAGTCTTGTCCCTGTTCCTCATGGGAACAGTCCGGCCCAAACTGCCAAGCTGGGTCCTCACTGGACTGGAAACAAGCATCCTTGTACCAGTTTTGAGCAAGAGACCCCCATCTGGGCATACCCATCCTACTTAGGGTGAAAAGTTCTCCTGCAAAAATGATGGACAGTATACTGAATGAATCAAACATTCACCCCAGTCAAGAGATCTGAGTTAAATCCATCATTCTTATGCTCTGGAATTCTCTTCCTGTCCTCTTGATACCCCAGATGATAGAGACATAATATAAGATATATGACATTATAACTCCTACATTTGGTCATATCCGTTAGGTGTCCTGTATGAAGATGTTCACAAATAAGAAAGGTGCACTCAGAAAAAGCTTCTTTATTCTTGAAATTGTTAAAAACGGCAAACAGCCAACGCGTTTCATTCCTTATTGCCAAAGGAACTTCTTCAGGGCTGAAACGATTACATAAAACCAATTACATAAAGACAGAATACATAAAAACATGACATGACTCAATATATAAATAGAGACACATGTATAAAAACATACTATTGACATAATTAGAGTAATAAACAACCCACATAACTTGTGCTGACATAAACAAACATCACAGGAAAATACCTAACAAACAAAATACAATCCATTAATACATGCATGTATCGCAATTTTCTATAAACCACCATCTTATACCTAAACGTGCTTGTAAAGAATATATTCAAACATAATTTTTCCTGTAATATGTGGGAACCAATTATAAATCATCAATTTGAATTAAAAACAATAAATAAGATAACCATAAGTCTGGAATTGAAAACAAGAAAGGAAACCAGGGAAAAGAGGGAAAGAAGAGAGAGTGGTATGTATCAGATTCAGAATGAGATTAAAGACATCCAAAGAACACCAGAGACACACTGTGAATCCGAAAATACCAACAGGGAGTGCTAGTTTGGAAAGGAGTGTCACCTGAAAGTCAATTAGGTTGAAGAATATTGGAACAATAAATATACAGTGTCCAAAATATCCAGGTAATGACTTCTGTACAATATTTGAAAGGATGTGAATTAGTGACACATTAGGATTCAAATCTAATAACCAAAAGAAAATAAACATTATGTAGCGTAACCGTGTCAATATGAAAACAAACCACATCATCTATAACAGTGCCCGACGACAAAGACTACCCCAAAGGAAGGGGCAACTCGCCCTCGCACAATGCGTACATAGCTGGCCTCATTGGAAGAAAACAAATTATTATCTCACCTATAATAAACCCGACGTAGGAATGTAACCTCCAAAGTATAGGTAGATACTGAAGCAAGTAAAGACCGTGGAGTGTACTTCCGTACACACATTGAAGTAGATTTACATTGTATTGCATAATCTGGATAACAAGAAAGCCAGGGATCTAACAATAGCAGATGCTGGAAGTAGTTGCAACCAATCTGGTGACATCAACTCAGGAATTTTTGGGGCAGATTTATGAGGCCCTCGCGCCACGCTTACGCCGCTGTTGCGTCATGCAAGGCGGCGTAAACGTGGCGCATCCCTACGAGGCATTTACAACGTGACGCATCTATCGAGATGCGTCACGGTGTAAGGTCCTGCGCCACATGAAACCTGCGTCAGGTTTCATGTAGGTGTTCCGGTGCAGGGGGGGTGCGTTCTGTCGCAGGAACGCCCCTGGAAAGTGACTCAGTGAAATCTATAAGATTTCACTGAGTCACATTCTACGTCAATTCCTTACGCCTGCTTGAAGCAGGCGTAAGGGTGATGCACCATGCAATGTAGGGGTGGCCCCTGTGCATTGCAGGAGTCATGTCGCACTTGCGACATGACTCCAGCAATGCGCCGCCCGTACGCCGAAAGATGCGTCACGCATCTTCCCTGCCTTGCACCATGGTGCGCCGCATTGTAAATGCGGCGCACCATGGGTGGCGGAGCTGTGGCGCACTGTGGCGCACATTAACTGGCGCATCCCTTGGGATGCGCCAGTTAACATAAATCTGCCCCTAAGTGCTTAACCTTGATCTGTCGTTGTTGGCTTCCTTTGTTTATGTAAATCCTCCATATTGAAACCTGTCTGTTGTTGGGGCAGTGTCACAAGCATGACACATGCCACACCTGTGATTCACGTTAATTGGAGCAGTTCCCACAATGGAGCTTTGTTTATGTATTTTTTTCGTTTCATCCTAGTATGAATTATTTTGTTCCTTATATTTGCATTCATCTGTATGCAAATATGGGTCTGTCTAATACATCCTCATCTTCATTGGTGTTAAAAATATACCAATTTCTGTCAAAAATACTTTTGACTTTGTAACAAAATTTTTAATGATTTATCACACAGACAAGTTTATGCTAGTGACGCTGCCCTAATAACAGGCAGGTGGCAATATGGAGGACATAGAGGACATCTAATGGATATGACCAATTGTAGGAGTTTTAATGTAATATATCTTATCTTGTGTCCCTGTCATCTGGGGTAAATAGGAGAAACAGGCACAGAATTCCAGATACGATATGTCAACCATAAGTCTGTGATTCAAACAAAAAACCTCCAAGCACCCTTGGTCCAACTTTGTTGTGATCAAGGACATATACAAAATAAACTAAAGACAATCTAGGACAGGCCATGACTGAAACACGTAATAACAAAGAAACATATTGGATTTTCTCTCTCAATACATTAAAAAGAGGATTGACTAAGGAAATTATATGGCAAGTCACATGATATGCCTCATACCATGTGTTCTGTATGTATTTCACGTTTTTTAATTTCAACTTAGATGGCTACACTCAAGATGGTTGCCTTCTCCCTACAGCCGCTAATACCATTAGGTTGTCAATATGGTATTCTGTTTGCTGCATGATAAAATCCATCAGACCAATGGCTAATATTTGTCACCCTCTACAAAGTTTAATGATTTAGTCTTACCCCCTAGATCATTTGTGAATTATTTAGCAGTTATTAATGAAATACATTTTCTAATTCATCCAGCCTGTATGCATAATTGTTATGAGTGAATAACTGTCTCATAAATGTATGTTCAGCTCATAAAATTGCCGTAGAATTCAAGTTTACATAAAAATTACAAGAAACTCCTTAGTTCAATCATATAACTAAGTTAACACAAAAAATATAAGTATGAAGGCATCTCGATGACAACATGATGCTACAGTTCGATAAGTCACTCAGTAGTCTTTCCCTCATGCTTATCCCTCCCTAGTGTCATTACATCAGTACGTTACGTGTCACATGTACACCCTGGTTCCTTTTTTTGAAATACATTTGTGTTCGCTTAGTTAAACTTGTTTCAGAAGAATACAAGACTGATGGATCAACCCAGGGCCGTAGCGGGCACCAGTATTTCCCCGGTGGGCCGCTAGGGTAGGGACGGTTTTAGGTCCCCTGGGGGCTGTTTTTGTTACCAGGGGCCTTCAATATCAGCCAACTGTAACAAAATCATCCAAAACCGGCCGAGCAAACATCTCAGCCTCACCCTCCTCCCCCCTCCTGGGGGCCGACCAAGCAGTTTGCCAGGGCCGGTTTTGGTTCCAAGACTGGCCCTGGATCAACCTTGCTAGGAGCTGCACGTCTACCCTAACAGGTAAAATAAGAAATCTTTTTGATGTCACACAAGATAAGACCTCCAGCATCTGTAGTCTTTTGATGATCCTGTAAATCGGAACATTTCCTAATAACGATAGGCTAGCAATATTGGTCGCTAATTAAATCTTTTATGTGTCTATACTCTGTCAGCAAGCTCTGACAGAACTCACTAAAAAGGAAAAATATCTTTTGCAGGACTGGATATCAATCACCAAAAGCAAAAAAATAATACCAAGCTGTCCATAAGAATCTTATATTTATGGAAAAGCAAGTGCTACATCTAAACTAATAAATAATTACAGACTATATAAAAAGGGATGTCGGGACAGCCCTGCTAACTTCAGGCCTATAAGCCTCATAGACTCCTCCCAGAAGGTGGCAGGGAAGGCGATCCTGGGGAGGCTTCTCCAATGGGTAGATGATAATAAGATCTTGTCAGACTTTCAGGCGGGTTTCCGGTCGGGAACAGGAACTATCGAACAGGCCTTTAGACTAATGTTCCTGCACTGGAAGGTGGTGGTGCTGGGCAAGGGCAGTCTTTATCTGGCCTTTATAGACCTAAAGACTGCCTTTGACCTGGTACCTAGGGAGGAATTGTGGAGGGTCCTGCAAAACATGGGGTTGCCCCCCTACTTACTGACGCTCCTAACCAAACTACATTCAGGGAATTACGCACAGGTGCGGTGGGGCATAGGGGGGGAAAAGACAGATAGGATCCCGGTGTGCAAGGGAGTCCGCCAGGGATGTGTGCTAGCCCCCACCCTGTTCTCCTTGTATGTGAATGGGGTGGTGGAGTATCTACAACAAGAACCAGCCGATGCACCCTCCCTGGCGGGCATCCGAATTCCTACTCTGCTTTTTGCGGATGACACCCTCCTCATTTCTAAGACCCCCCACGGCCTGCAAAAGCTTCTCGACCGCTTTCAGGAGTTCTGTTCCCTGAGGGGATTGGTGATCAATATCGATAAAACCAAATATTTGGTCATGAATCCCCCCAGGAAACTAGGGCGTCCACCGGTGCTGAATAACTGTCCACTGGAGATAGTGGCTGAGTTTGACTACCTGGGAATCCGGCTTAGTGACTCCATGAGCTGGTCCCCGCACATTAACAAAATGTTACTTAGCCATAAAAGAGTGGGTGGCGCGTTACTTAGGGAACACTGTTCTTTCCCTAAACATTGTATGGCCCCTGTTATTGACATATATAAAGCTAGAGGGGTCACCGCTGCACTATATGGGGCTGAGCTGTGGGGTACTTGTAATCTGGAGATACTAGCCAAAGTGGAGAGCAAATTTTCGAAAGATCTAATGGCTCTCCCTTAGAGCACACCCACAGTCCCTGTGTTATTAGACTTGGGATGTAGACCGATTGAAGATCAGGCACGATTACGGCCCCTGTTGTTATGGGCTTGTTTGTGGAGGGTCCCAGAACTCACCTCATATGCTGAGGGCCTGTCTGAGGTGATGGCTATGGGGGGTTGGCATAAGATAAAGTGGTTGAGGGATATCAAAAATCTTTTGGGGGAGTTGGGATTGGGCGAAGCATGGGTTACTCGCTCCGCCCCTCCCAAAGCCACCTTAAAGAAATTGTACTGGGATTGGGTCTCCTCTAAACTTATTAGCAACCCACGCCACTGTAACTCCACCGCAGCTTTCTTACGAATTAAAGATGTGGTGGCTTACGAACCCTATCTTGATTTGATTTCCATCACATTTGATAGGGCTCTGTATTTCAGGCTTAGGGTTGGTACTCTACCAGTGGGCTATTTGACATCGAGATGGAAATCTACCTCCCAGCACTCCCCCTATTGTGCCCTATGTTCCACGAGGGTGGAGACGGTTGCCCATATATTTTTTTAATGTCCAGATTACTGTAACCCAATAAAGCGCTGGCTTAAACCTGTGTGCAGATCATTTGGCACCCGCCAATACTCAGTGGCCCTTCGCATCTTCCTTACAGATACCACCCCCCTAGTAGTATGTGGCGTTTCACATTTTTTTAAATGGTCTTGGTTGATCCGATCAAATAGGCTTTCTGTATCCATTTAATTCCTTTTTAACTGTACATACTAAAATTAATTCTTTTTAATTGTATATATTCCAATGTTTTATTGTCTTTTTTAGCTCAAGGATGTATACCTATGTATATTTGTTGTATATCTTTTTTAATCTCTATTGTATGTACTGCTTTTAAGATATTTTTATGTATCGAAATAAAGCACATCAACCAACTAACCAGTAAAAAGGAGGTACTATAGATACAAACTGACCATTTCCTCTATAAAAACAAATCTAGGCTTAAGTATCTATTATTGTAAACATCACATATTTATATCTGTTCACCAGTCACAGTGACAGCGAATGTGTATTATTAATGGATCATAGCAAGGGCCATACTTGAGAACCCGCAAGGTAGTATCTCCACCTATCCTTTAAAAGCCTAACAAGGCTCTAAGATCTTTGAGCGGAAAAGCATAGGTGTGAAAACACAATGAGAATTTGGTAGCAAATGTGCACATTAGGAAAACATGAAGCCAGAAAATGGTGTGATATACATCTTTTTATGCCTGTCCACCCTGTGGGGTATAAAGTAAATCGCAGTGAACAACTACATTGGCTGAATGAACCTTGCACCTGTCTACCTGTCTACTTAACCTTTTCTTTCTTCTTTTCAAAATTGTTAAAGGCTTCTTTCTATGTTGCAGCAACAACATTGGGTTTTGGTTTAGATGGTGTTATGATAACATGATCAATCTGGCCTTTTTATATATATATATATATATTACCTACTGGAAACCGCCAGTAGGTAGTTATAGTTAGGATTTTTTTCAATGCAAAATCTCAAAATTCTATTGTGAATAGCTTTGGTGTCGGTTGAGGAATCTGCCTGAAAATGTCCTCAAATTTGCCTCGCGGAGCTCCGGTCCTTCCCTGAAAGTTTGGGGGGGATTCGTCAAGCGGGGGCCGAGATAAAAGGGGGTCCCAAAACATGTTTTCCCCATGTTTTTTTCCATAGGGCGGTGGAACTCACTTTTAGCCCGAACGGCTGAATGGATTTGCACCAAACTTGGCAAAATTGTAGGGACTGGTAGCCCGATGTGCCTTTGCTATGTCTCAAGATATGTGCTCCAGTGGTTTTTACGAAAATTAACTTTGAAAAAATATATATTGGGCTACATTGGGCTATATATATGTTAGAGCCCAAATGTAGCCCAATGTAGCCCAAAGATGGCCACCAGAGACAACAAAATACAAATGTATCCCAAATATCAGCCAGATGTAGCCCAACTATAGCCCAATGACAGAATGTCCCAGAGTGTTCTAAAGAACAACTAGAACGCTAACAGTCTTACTTATGGCAAAAGTACGGCACACCTGAAGTCATCTTGATTGGAATAAAGTGGTAACACTTAATACATTTAATTTGAAAAGGAACAAAATGAGGGGTTTCATCATTTTGCCATAGAAATTTTATATATATATTCAATGAAAAAACCATAGGTTATAGACCATATATAGTTAGGAATTAGCATTTACAAAACCATATTTTACTCACACAAAACCATTGAAATTTCATATATAGTTAGTTGCCCTAACTATATATCGCGCACCCGCAATCCACTGCTGATGATGTCACATATTACATCATTCATGACATGGTCAGTGACATCACTGATGACATCACTGATGACAACATCCAGTGACTGTATGTTTCTGTAGAGTTAAAATATGTCTTACATATTGAAGAATGAGTGGCTGTATAAGTTCCTGGATGAAGGATTTAGTAGGTGCATGACTGATTGTATGAGTGAGTGATTAGATGTGTCTCACTGAGTGCATGGGTTAGTGACTAAACTGTCTTAATTTGTACATCATTATGTCTGTTGTTCTGTAAACTGCTGCATGTGTTGATCAGTAGCTATATGAGTAACTATATGGGTTATTGATTGGTTGCCCAAGTATTTGTATGGGAGACTGAGTGTGTGTGTGTATGGGTGGCTGGGAGGTGTGTGACTCTGTGCATAGATGTGTGAACAGTTGATTCACTAGATGTATGGGTTCAAAAGTGCATGTGGAATTAGCTGTATGGGCGGTTGACTGTGTGCATGAGTGTATTGGTGAGTGAATTGATGTCTTAGTGCTATATGTCAAAGTAAGTACATATGTAAAACACAGTACATGTGAGAGTTGACATATATAAATAACTGTGCATAAGAGCCAGTGAATGTATGAGTGGCTGTATGGATCATTGTCAACTTGTATCAGGGATTGTATAAGCGAGTAAATATGTGTTAGTATATGTTTGAATAAGTAAGGTGCGTATAACTGTATAGTTGAGGAAATGGAGGTGTGATTGACTCTTTGCATGACTGAGTATGTGCATGAGTAACTCCATGGATGAGTGACAATCTGTGAGTGTCTGTTTACACTGAGTGTATCTAAGGTTATATTAGACTCTGAAGAGGTTCATTGTATTACCACATGAATGATGTCATCAGTGATGTCATCAGTGATGTCATTTGAGATGTCATCAGTGATGTCATCAGTGATGTCACTGACCATGTCATGAATGATGTAATATGTGACATCATCAGCAGTGGATTGCGGGTGCGCGATATATAGTTAGGGCAACTAACTATATATGAAATTTCAATGGTTTTGTGTGAGTAAAATATGGTTTTGTAAATGCTAATTCCTAACTATATATGGTCTATAACCTATGGTTTTTTCATTGAATTTCAATGGTTTTTTAAAAGCTAATATCTGTAGCTGTAAAATGTCTTTTTCTTTATATCCCAAATTATATTTTATATGTTTATGATTATTTTTTTTAAAAATATTTTTGGGGTTCGCTCCTTGTTCGCGAACCGGGAAGCTTTCCGTTAGCTCAATTTGATGCCGCGACCCGGTCCGCTAACCGGTAAGCGTTCCGTTCACGCAACTACCGCATCAGAAATCAACATCGTGACGCGTCGCGGAAACGCGACATATCACGTTGTCGCGTAATGCGTCTTATGACGCGCCGCGTTAGCGCTCCCGGAAGTGCTCCGGAACGCGAACCGGAAGCGATCCGAGGCGCGGCGCGCTCCGCGTAACGTGAGCGGAACAGGTCATGTGACTTGTTTATTAAAGTTTTAATTGGTTCATTTCACTTTTGGTTTCCTAATGATGTAAGACTAGGTCATGTGACCTAAAAATAACACTTTTCATTGGTTTAGAACTATTTTTTTCCCCAAATGATGAAAGCCCCCACCTTTTTTCTCACTCTGACTTTCAACTTTGAGAAAGGAAGACCTGATCATTTTCTCTGATGGCTTCAATAGTAGCTTCAGCTTCTGCACCCCCACCACCACCACCACCATCTCCTAATAGGAAGAGAGGACCACCTGCACCGTTTATTGGAAACATAGAGGAGGAAGAGGAACAAGAAGACGGAGAGGAAGAAGAGGGACCACAATTTGTCCAAGAGTTACCCCGGGTATCTCATCGGAAAGAAAGCTTTATCTGGCAATTTTTTTCCATTCCTCCAGGAGAAAAAAAAGTCAATGCACGCCATGCTACGTGCCTTATCTGTGAAGAGAAGTTATCCAGGGGAACTAATAAAAAATACAGCTTTGGAAATCACACGATGCACCGACATATGCAGAGGTGGCATCCAATCAACTATAGTCGTGCAGAGATGCGTGAACTACAACAGAACCCCCCAACTTCGGTGGCCCGACCATCTTCTGATATCTCTCTCTCAGTGACAGAGGCAAACGAAAGTGTTCCAAATATACAAAAAAATTTTGTACATCTGAAGCTGACATGCTTATATTGTGGAACATTAATTTCATGCGCAAACATGAGTGTGAAGTTAATTAATCTGGCTTTCGAGAAACACCAATGTTCCAAACGCAAGAAGTTTTAATTTTTTTTTTTGCTCCTGTTGAGCCATTTTCAATGCCTCTTTCCCTTTGAAAAAAAACAAAAAAAACAAAAAAGTGTTCAAAAAATACAAAAAAAACAAATAATGTTCAAAAAAGAAAAAAAATATATAAAACAACAAAAAAAAAAAAGTTCTTTTCAGAACTACCTCCCCTTTTTACAAAAATTGCTAGAAAGTGTAACACTCTGGCAAGCTGTTTTTTTTTAGTTCGCTTTCCGGTTCGCTCGCCGGTACGCGAACCGGAAGCTAACCCCAATTTTTTTTTAAAAAAAATAAAGGAGTAAGTACAAGAGAAGAAAACAGAGAGTGATGTAAAAAGAAAGACAGCTATAGGGACTAAACCAGAAATGGTGTTTAATAGATTTATTTACCTAAGAAAAGAAGGAAGAGGATATAATTGTGGAAAACAAAATGCATAAGGAAGTGAAAGAATCAAGCATTGAAAATGCAATAGGTTTCACAATAGAAGAGTTTGTTCATTTGGTTTTGCAAATGGATGAGTGGCGTTGTGTGGATGAGAGGCATTGCGTGGATAATTGGCGTTGTGTGGATTATTGGTGTTGCGTGGATGAGTGGTATTGCGTGGATTAGTGGCATTGCGTGGATGAATTGCTTGTGTGAATGGCGTAGTGTGTGTGAGTGACGTGTGTGTGAGTGGCGTTGTGTGTGTGAGTGGCGTTGCGTGTGTGAATGGCGTTGCGTGTGTAAATGGCGTTGTGTGTGTGAGTGACGTTACTGTGAGGGGAGAAATGCACATGGCAGACAGGAGAGGGGACGAAGCGAGGACAGTAAAATGAGAAGTTAAGCAGCCGGGGCGTTTATAGTGAAGCTAAACTTCACTTCAAAGGTGTGGGAGGAGTACGCCTGAGGAAACAGACGGCGATTTGGTAATGTGCACACGCATTTTACGTCAATGCACTTGTGTATTGAACCAAAACCCACAGGCACAGCTCCAAATTTGCACATTTAAATAATCTTTGTTTAAATCTCTATAGTCTGAAGCCCTAAAGTAGGTGAATGTGATTGAAATGTAACGAAAAGAGTAGAAAACATTTACCTTATAATTCTTGTTAACTTTTTCAATTCTTTTTTCATACTTTCAATCTGTGAAAGAGAGAACAAACATTTCAAAAATATTAAAACATGTATTTAAAAATTAGAAAAGACAAGGGAAAAGGTTCAAGAACAAACAGTTTTTCAACAACTTTGACATTTACAGAAGCCTCTGCTTCTCTACGTCCCCTACACAATCCTAAATATATATATATTAAACAAACAGTATCTTGATGCTGATGAAGTGAGGCCTATTTTGGAAAATGGTGCATCTTTTGCACTGCTGATGTCTCACAATAGTGATGCAATAGCAGCGCAAAAGAGATGTAAAGCCATCATAAAATTGTGTCTAACATTTTAAATGATTGTTTCAGGATGCAAATAAGATGTGTCCTTTCAAGAGGTTTGTTTGAGGTGAGGCCTATTCAGTTTTCAAAAAAAAACAGTACCCAGAAGTGCAGCACTGTAAGCATTAACTTTGACACTTACAGAAGCCTCAGTTTCTCCATATCTACCTCACATTTCTAAATGTATATCATAAGTACAAAAAGTAGAACATTAATTATACATGTTAAATGGTTTATTTTTGCTGTTCTCAGAATGTATCAAATTTCACTTAAATCAGTGACTTGAAGGTATTCATCATGTAACAGCGGGGAAAAAAAACACAATCAAAATGATTGTGTTTAAAAAACCCATACAACATAAGAAATCTGAATTCAAAACTCCTTAAAATTAACTTACTTTCCATAACGTCGAAGGATGTCCTATGAACAGCATACAGTCTGTTGTGCTATTAATATTTTCAGCCCACCACTTTCTGAAAGAAAACCTCCATCGTTTTGAAAAATATGTTACTTACAATAAAAGACTTCTCACATTCTACCACATGTTTCCACATGGCCAAATCATTGTTGGAGCGATTTACAACTCTTGTAATCAAATCCCGTCATTTTCTATTTTCGCAACTTTCCGAAAGAAAACATTTAAGATTACTTTCACAATCCTGGACTACTAATATCTTACCCTTCTTGCTCACTCATGTTCTACTTTTCCTATGACACTGATACTGCTTACTATGAAGCAGACTTACTTGCATCAGGTTTATATAGTTGGATTTTTAAAATGACATTATAATTAAAAGTTTTGGACCAATAATCTAGACAGCATTGCAGACTTACATTCCCTCTACTTCATGAACCTTTTGCAATTCCTCTGAGCAAATCCCGAGATTCTTTCCTTAAAATGTTGGTTTTAAAAACACCAGGTAAGAATTTTTAAGGTCAAACGGCAATTTTTTTTTGAAAGTTACAACAGAATCGTTGCAGAATGACCAGCCGTTTCTAGACTTTAAATAAGCTGTGTAATGTCCTGATGTTGTTGAAGGACCATCGTGATAGATAATTGCTGCAGTTACAAAAGTCCTTCCTGATATTGACAACTGCGAAGCAACACATTTTTTTATTAAAGTTGTCAATTTTGATCCATCAGGCCTACATCGTTGGATCATTAAAATGACATACTGGCCATATCTTCGTATAAATAATGTTGACATCATTTCAGATTTACATTGGCTACACTCCATGTTGTGATCAGCTGCTTTTACTAGCTTATTAAAGGAGACTGATTTACTGTCTGGCAAAGTTAAATATATAAATCTTTCCGAGTCTACACTAGTAGTACTTGATACCATACAGTTCTCGCAGTCATGCTGCCATTGATAAGAAAGCCCAAACAGGTGATCTACATCTACACCCTCATCTTGCAATACATCAAGCATATACATTAAAAACTCCTGACAATCCTGCTGATTATTTTCAGAGAAGTCTGTTTGACCTGAACATTCATCTAACAGATAACGAACTTCAGACACACTTTCTACTTTTGTTCGATCAGTGCTACATTTCTCTAACACAGAATTCAACAAACAGCATAAACTTTGTTCCGAATTGTACACAATCTGTTCTTTTAAAGTCTCTAGTGAAAAGAGAACATTAACCACTACATTTGCATAGCAGTTGACACCAGAACTGTTTTCAAATTGAAAACCGACAACATCTTCAACAGAATCCGTTTTCTTTCTGCTTACAATTTTCGGTTCATCGACTTTTGGGCTTTTTGCTACAACCTCCCTACTATTACTGATATTTCTTCATTTACGGCCTACCACACGTTTCTCAAACAAAGGATATTGAGGCAAATGTGGCGCATACTCTCTTTTTAACCTATTGTATTCCTTAACACAATCTAGATCCGCACAAATGTTTGTGACATCACAATCAATCAAGTACAATCCTGATAAAGTTCTAACTCGTGACAATGCCACATATGCCATACCCTCTTTGAACACAGAACTGCCAATATTCACCAATGCACTATCTACACTTAAACCTTGCGATTTATGGATTGTCACCGCATATGACAAGCAAACAGGAAACTGTTTACGGCGAACATATAAGTCTTTAACAAGCAAAAACCTAGCAGAACAACGACCAATTAGCTGTACTTCCTCAATGCCATCAAATTTAATTTTTAAAAATTCAATACCATCTCTACTTCTGTATTTCTCAAAATCAACAACATTACCCATTGATCCATTTACCAGACCTCTTTCAACATGTAAATTCCTTCTCAAAATGATTCGGCAATTTGAACAAACATTCAAAGTCTTTTCAAAACCCGCTGTTTTAGATATAGTCTTCTCTAATGAATCCAATTTTGATTTCAAATTCTCAGACAAAATAATTGTTGATCCCATATGCTCTATTCTGTCAATAGCTTCAAGTTTCACAATCTCTTGCTTTTCTAAATTCAACATTTTGTTGTTGAAGATGGCACATTCTGCAAGAGTTGGCATCAAACATATTCCGGATTTCTTCTCAGTAATTTTCTGAAAAATATTCTCAGGCACAACGTCTTGTTCTGGATATAAATTTGACAGTAATCGTGCATTTAAAGCTTCTTTCCCATGCTCGGTCACTTTTCCAATTCTAATATCTTGTAGAATATTCTTGTAATCTTCATCCTTTGCCTGACGCATATTTTCATGCAGTTCAGCATAATTGAAGTTTAACCATATATTGACGTTGCCAATGCTCCCTAGGCACTTCCTGGTATCTTCATGCGTGAGTATTTTGAACACAGGTTGTCCTTTTACTGGTGTCAACTGCAGAAGATCTCCGAAAACAATGATGTGTTTGCCACCAAATAACACATCATACTCAGTTTTAAGAACTTCTTGCATTCTCAAATGCACAAAGGCAAGCTTGACATTGGAAACAATGCTTACTTCGTCAATGATAAGAAGTTTAATTTTCCTCAAGACTCTTGAAACTTCACAACAAGCATCCCCAGATAACTTGTGGTATTGTAATTTGTTGTCATGCTCCACTGGCAGCATCAGTAGACGATGCAAAGTAATACCTTTAATGTTATGTGCTGCCAGTCCAGTAGGAGCGGTAACAACACAAGACAGCGATGACTCAGTCCTTTCCTGCAAATAACAAGAAATTGCTTTAATAAGGAAACTTTTTCCAGTTCCCGCTTCTCCACTCACGTACAGTCGGACAGGCTTCAACGACGTACATGAGCACTCTTTCTTCTCATGACTTAATCCATGATCAATTTGCTTGGTAACTTCATCATATATTTTCCTCTGCTCAACGTTGAGTTGTTTTTCCAAGTCTTCTAAGTTAACCGCATCCTCCTGAGCATGTGCCATGGCTCTTTCTACTTCATTCATAGCAGTGGCAGCTTCATTTTCGATAATAGGTCCTCCTAGTGGATCCTGACTCAATGAAACAGAACTCTGACTGTCCTGAGAACTGTCTCTGGCAATCTCGGCTGCAATCGTTGCTTCCTGCTCAATTTCCAAAGTCAACATTTCTTGGTATTTGAGAAAAGCAGGACATTCTATGGTCTCCTTAGCAGCAGTGAAAGAGTCTTCGTAACAGAGGAAATCTCCAAGCAGTTCCTCTTCTGCACGCCAAGGCTTGAAAAGTTGCAAAAGTGCTAAATAGAAAAACTCTTTTTTTTCTGGAGATTCGCCACTCAATTTTCGATGGTTTACTAATTGGCATTTTCTTTGCTTGACCAGACATCCCTCACTTCCAATTACAGCATACACTCCTTTCTCAATATCTTCTTTGATGTTCCTCTTGAATATGTAATTTTGTAGAACCTCATATAGACAAACATTCTCAAGGTGACTGCTTCGATTTGGATAATATGTATCCAACATGTTGGTCTTCAAAATGTCGGTACTGTTTGGTTCCTTTTCCGCCAAATACTCAATTTCCCGGACAGGTTTTAGAACTCGATTTCGCGTTTCAGCAAGACCAAGACTCGCCCAAACGATACTCCTGGATTTGGCATAGAGACTTGCTGAAGACAACCGGTCAGAACATTCGTAAGCTCCGATTTCTCGATGCGACAACATCTTCAAACTGAAACTGTACAACTTCTTGCTGAGGCTTTTTTCATGGGAAATATCCTCCCACATATCCTTCAATTCTGTCTGTTCTTTTTTGGTGATGTAAGATGTCACATAACGAGCCACAGCCATACAGTTGTCAGCCACAAACTGTATATCCATGTTAGCATTCCACATGGACAAAATCACTAGGTTGTAGTCGTTGATGTACTTGGACTCTTCGTTCCTTTTCAAATTGTATGTATTTTTGGGTGATTTCCTCGTCACATTATGTCGCAGAGAAGACATCAAACTGTTCACTCTTCCTTTAGAAATCACCGGTCGTGGAAAGTTGAAACGACATTTGGTGTAGAACTTGTCCTTGTTTCTGAATTTACGACGACAGTACTTTCCACAACAATGGCTTTGGAAACGTAGAACTTGTTCTCTTAGGCTTTTCTTCGCTGTTGCGTTTGGAACAGCACACGTAGAATACTGTTCTATGAAATTCATCACTAAGTCATCCGGATCTGTTCCAAATTTAGGTGCATCCTTGATCCACAGCAACATATGTATATGAGGAGCACCTCATGCTTAGTACTCCTTTCTCCAGAAGAAATCCAACACCTCTCCAAGAGGTGGATTCTTCTTATTTGTGATGAAAGACATCATAGCTTCAAATCTATGATTGAAGTACCTGCATACATTCACTGGATCCAAAGAACACAGTTCTCCAGGTGTCTTGAATTCAATGTTTTCAATATTTCCATTTGCCTCTCGTAGAAATTCAAGTAAGTCTTCCCAGCCATACTCGGCACAGCTCAGAGTGAGGAACCATGTTGGAGTTCCTAAGTTCCTTAGCATACATTTTAAATCACCATGACGATGGTACCAGTACTCATTAGTACCACGCTGACACGCCATGAGAATAATTAGGTGAGAATCCAAAATACTGTCTTGGACATTGACTTTATGCATAAAGTCACTTGCCGAGATGTTTCGCATCTGTATACCACTTTTTAAGATGTGGTTCACTGCATATGACAGTCCAGACAGATCTCTTTCAAACAGGAGATGAAACAAATAGGGAATGCATTGACGAAACCTAGGATCTTCTGCATACAATCGTAAAGTCCGGTATTCAGACGCAGGAATTTGATGAGGTCGCTCATCATATCTTCCTCCTTGACCTGTTGGAAATAGCTGTGGGAAACACCGAGCTTCCAAACTTTCCTCCCAAACACTAATGGGACTCCCTTTGGCTTGTTTCATTTGAAACAACTCAATAGCATTCCCCATGACTTCCTTGGAATGCAAAGGATGAACACTATAATGTTCATATATTTCTTCACTTTTAGAGGCCTCTACTTTCTCAATTTGGCCACCACACAAATCGCTATCCTCTTCATCACTTACTTCCTCTTCTGCAACATATGCATTCTTATAGTACTTATTATTTTTCTTCAAATACAATGTTGCCTTTTTGACTTTCCTAACATCCACTAAATCTTGCCATATTTTCTTATTCTTTGTCGGAACCCCATTAACCAAGATAACCAGAGGTTCCTCTTCCACTTTTTCTACTCCAATTGTGTTAATGTTTTTGTTCAAATCTAGAGGCAAATAAACAACTCTTCCCTTTAATCCTCTCTGTAAATCTGATGGAGGCAACTTCCCTGTCTTTGGCTCCATTCTTACAATAGCCTGAAAGGGATGGATACTTTGAATCAAAATAGATTCATAAGTATTTAAATCCTTCAATTCAGAAGGAATCTCAACCAATTCCAGATTATTATGAACCGCCCTAGCAGGCATCTGGTTTTGGTTTAATTTGTTACAACAATAAGTACACACACGTTGATCCGATCCCAAATCAAAATAATTTTCTACCATCAAGTATGTGGCAAAATCCTTCCATTCACTATTATTTTCCCTTTCACTTTTTGCATATAAATACAGTAACTTAATCTGATTCTTGTAATAAGTGCGTCGACAACATACACAAGTGAAATTAGGCCTCTCACTTGATTTCATCTAAAACGTGGCAATTTCCTTTGAAATTTATCTGTACTGGAAACCTGTACATTATCTTCAACATTACCCTCTACTTCTGCGTCAATTTGAACATTCTCATCTTTACTTCCAAAGTAACAAAACTCAATTTCTTCACAAATATTCTTGACATCTATTTCAGAACCATGCAAAAGAGCAGCACATAATTGTTTAAGCATAATTGCTGGACTCTTAGCATGATACAACATTTTCACTAATTTCCTCACTTTATTATGATGCACTGCTAGCATCCTGAAATGATGAAAAACACTCTGGCATACTCTCCTGGAAAGACAAGCCAGTGAATGACCACGCAAACCTGTCATTTGTCTCACTCTGCAAGGATCTAATTCTTGCAACAACTTCATTTTCTGCTTCAAACTTTTCTTATTAAATGTCCGTACAAAATCACAAAGCAAATTGATGGAATCCTGTCGCACACTGCAAATAGAACTACACTTCCAAATGTACACAGGACCTTTAGGACGTCTTTCTAAAACCTCATTACCTAACACCTCTTCTATCTCTGTTGTCACAAGTTTTTCTTTTTCAACTGGACAACCATCCTTCACTTCATAAGCTCGACCACTGGTGTCAACTGCAAACACCAAATCATTATCCTGAAAATAACTCTCCTTATTAAAAAATGCCTCACAACTTGAACTATGCATCCATTCTCCGGAAAAAACTTCACAAAAGTTACTACGATTAACTACTCTCTTCCATCTACTATTTGATTTGAAATCAGAAATTACCTTGTTTAGTGTCCTAATTCTATTGATTACCAAAATAAATAACTTTCGCTTAATTTCGAAAGCTTGATCAATAATTTTCTCTACATTTTTCTTTTTCTTATAAAATGCCACTTTCTGTTGGCCTTTCTTAATATTTTTAAATAAATTAACTATTATCCTGTTGCGGAACATTCGTTTTCGAATGTCCCTAAACTGTTGTTTCCTTCTACTATCATGCACAGAGTTATCTCTTGCTCTAGCAGTAACATTTTTGATTGGTCTTTCCTTTCCATTTAAATTGCTTCTCTTTTTCTGGACTGAAACATTTTTTGTTGAAATACTTTTTTTACTACAAATATTTCTTATGAATGATTTCGTGCTCTTACCCGGAGCTTTCTTGGTGATTTCACAAGTTTTTTGGGGAGAGGACTGCTGCAATAATAGATGATCCTGCTGTCTTTGACGTTTTCTAGCCTTTCTAATTCGATTCTTAGTTGGCATTTTTCAAATTTTGAAATGATCTGCAGTTGAATCTGTGGAAAAATATAATAAAAAATGTTATTAACCACTATTACCAAACAGTAAATGAATAACAGTCATCAAAAACTTAACACCCTACTTATTATTTAACATAGCAAATCTTTTGCACCACCACTGCGTCACAAAAGTGACGCACAGTGGTACAAAACAGGCATACACCTATCATAAATCTCTCCCTAACATTTTAAATGATTGATTCAGGATGACGATAAGGTGTGGTCTATCTAGAGGTTTGTTTGGGCCCAGATCTTGGGACTGGGGTGAATGTGTGACATTGATCCACATTCGGTCCATCACCTGTTTTGTTTGTTTGATGTGAGGCCAACACACGGTTGCAGATGAGATTTTCGCTTGTTGAAGAAAACAAAGGAGATAATACATGTGAAGGCCTACCAATGAAGTAAGTCATGTCCACTTCACTCTTGAACAAAGGGCAGACCTCTTTTGAATCTGTGGTCAGACCTAAACTTCATCTGCACAATGTCATTCATAAACTTAGGAAACACTAGTGATGTAATTGAAAAATGTGGAGTTTCTTTTCCTCATTTCAGAATTACATCACCTGTGTTTCCTCATTGACTTAAAATGTCCTTAATACACATGAAAGCATTTTTTTGATTGCCCTTGCACCATTTTTGGGTCATTTTTAACATGGCTATGTAACTCCCATAATCAAAATCTAAATTTGCCAAGCACAGGTGGGAGCGTATTTACAAGAAACTAGCCCCATGAAGAAAACACTGCAATTAAAATGGGAACAATAACATCAGAGACACTCAAATGCCTTATAAATATGGCCCAAACAACCTATGAAGCTCTAGCAGAACGTATCCAGAAATTTAATTGTTTTCAAAAATCGTTTTTAAACACAACATATCTGTTTCAGCTTACATGAGAGACCATGGAATGGGCTCCATGTACAACAATAACTTGTGTTACTGCATGCCAGATTGCTACACAAAATATGCAATTACAATTTCTCAAAGAAACAAAATCTATTTGTATATCACTTGAGACAAAGCCACATTTTAAAAACACAGCTTTCTTCATCATTTTCTCCTTAAATCATACTATTCTCTATCTAAATTAAATAAATCTTTTCTCACCTTAGCAAATACTTCTTGAGTTTCAAAACAGTCTCAGAAAAAACACTCCAAATTGTCTTCAGCAGAACAAAGAGGATGCACTCCAGAGGCTGCAGCTATAGAAAGCACAGAAATGCTGATATTCATTACACATATCTCTCATATTAGCCAATCATAACTCTTCCCTCACTTTTTTCAAATGAAAACCCTTCCCCCCTCTGCCCTCTCTGCCTTTTTTGCTTAGCAACCACCTCATGAAAGACCTCTCATGTTTGCAAGTTAACACAACAATGTTTCAATTGAACTCTGAACTCTCAGTGCACCTGCGTATCCAGTGCAATCTTTCATTAAATGTTTTTTCCTTGACCATTCAAATTACATCTTTCAAAGAACACATCCATGCACCCTAACTTTCTGTTTTCAGAAATGGAAATGCACCAATCACTGCTAATGAATCATTAGCACTGGAAATCCACAGTTTTTTTTCTTTACAAACTCCTACTGTTTCAACTGCCCTTTCATTACCACACTTCATCTGACTGCAGCCCAACCTTCTCTCACCATGTTTAATGTCTGGATTGTTGGACATAATTACATCTACTGGGCTCAAAGGTATGCTGAGAACAGAAATGTACCTAACCTCAATTTACAAGATGTGGAAATTAAGTGGTTGGGCCAAAGAGGATTAAAATGTCACCAATTGATACCATTGGTGAAAACCTTTATGCATTTGCCAAAACCTGACCTGTTAATTGTGCACTGTGGAGGTAATGATTTGGGCACTTTGACTGGGGTAGGTCTGGAAATGCTTTTAAAGGACACCTTTGAGCAATTAATGGCACTTTTTCCTCAAACTGCCTTGGTATATTCCAATATATGCCAAAGACAGAAATGGAGGTGGTCCAACCAATTTTGTCCACAAGTTGAGAAGTCGAGGAAGCATGTAAACAAATCTGTTTCAGCTTACATGAGAGACCATGGAATGGGCTCCATGTACAACAATAACTTGCGTTACTACATGCAAGATATCTACAGAGGAGATGGAGTTCACTTCTCAGATGAGGGCAACAGAATTTTCATTTTGAATTTAAGACTGTGCATTGGTACCTACTTATAAGTACCAAAATGTACCATAAACCCAAAAGCTCTTCTCAGAGCTACCCTACATCTGATCACTCACAATTATTATTTTTCTCTAACTTTTTTCTCTAATTTTCAACAAACTACGCTCCCCGGAGCGCTACCCGGTACGCGAACTGGAAGCTAACCGCGCAAAATTTAAAAAAAAAATGTTTTTTTCCCGAATATATAGTCCTCCTCAGCCACCCTCAGAAAACCTAGGGGGTCAAGATACATCTACCGTGCCCCCTTCTACCCATTCTGAACATTATTTGCCCTCCATCTTGTATCTTAATTCGAACGAAACACAAAATGGTGGACTCCCGTTACGCTGCTGGTTCGCGGACCGGGACGCATACCGGGAAGCGGTCCAATAAAAAAGGTGGGAAAGTAATTCACAGAAAAACGACTGGAGACACTCTCACCAAATATACATTAGCTCATACTACATAACAATCCCTTTCATTTTCACAAATTTGAATGAAATTCCATTTAGCCATTAAGCCTGTAGACCTCTCTAAATACCGTGAGGTAAATTACTTCACAAAACACATCTAAAGTGTTGGAATTGACAACCAATGAAAATGTTACTTTCATTTTCTACTTTTATTACCTGACATTTGATTGGTTATATACCTGAATATATATAAAGGAAGAGAAGAAAACACAGCCATTTTGACTGCTACTTCTTGTTGTACATTACATTTGAATTATCACTAAACACTTCAACTTGTTTGTGAAGGTAAGTTGTTATTTTTAAAACTGAAGTATATTGTGCACTATAAGTTAATATGGTAAGCTTTTTCTGATAGTTATATACTATCCCTCTGTAGTAGTTATAGATTTAGATAGACTTCTCTGTTATAGTTATGGATGGAGTTAGGCTTCTCTTGGTTAAATCACATACACTTTTTTATAGTCCTACTTCCACTCTGATACTATACACTGCCAAAAGATAAATTCACTGATAAAAACTGCCTATCTAAAATTAATCCTAACAGTGCCCTATCTCTACTAATATATATTTTTTTTATCCAAATTTCAGGCAAAATGGAAGGCGAACAGAAAGTTCAATTTAAAATTACACTGCAAGAGAGCAGCCAAGGAAACATTGATCAAAATGAAAATGAATTTATGGATGAAAGTAGGGACCAGGAACTACTGCAATGTGTGGAAGCAGTGGATAACCTCCTTAAAAATGAGGACATTTTACACCCTCAAAGACTACAAAGTATATTCAATGACAATTATGACATTTCTGACAATGAAATGTTAGAAAGTTTAATAAATTATGAAACACAATCACAATAAAAAAAAATGCTTAAAAAATAAAGAAAATAAAAAATAACCAACAAAAACAACAAACAATTAACATACAGTATTTGAAAAGTCTATCATTCTTTTTTCCTTACAGTACGCTGCCCAGAACGCTTTCCGGTTCGCGGACTGGGCGCTCCCCACGCAAAAAAAAAAATATATATATTTTTTTTGCCCTGCTGGGCCCTTTTAAAACCTCCACATAAAACCTAGGGGGTCAACGAGGATCTACTATGCCCCCTTATGGTAATTTCCCCCTTTGTTTTGGCCTCCTCTTGTCTCTCGATCCTACCGAGAGACAAGATGACGGCCGCTCCGGACTGTTTAGAATGTTGACAGACACCAGAGAGCCAATCAGCTTCGCATCGCACAGTTCCGTTACGCGAAAAGTACGCGAACCGGAGCGCTACCCGGAGCGCTGTTACAGATATATATCTTTTTTTGAACGTTAATTTCTCAAAATCCACTGAAGCACATATATTGAGACCTAGCAAAGGCACATCGGGCTAACAGTCCCTACAATTTTGCCAAGTTTCGTGCAAATCCATTCAGCCGTTCGGGCTAAAAGTAAGGCCAACCGCCCTATGGAAATTAACATGAGAAAAACGCGTTTTGGGACCCCCCTTTTTTCTCGGCCCCCCTTGACAAACCCCCCCAAATTGTCAGGGGCTGCTCAGAAACAAAATGTGCCATTTTCCTGAAAATTTCAGCCGATTCCGTCCACAAACGCCAAAGTTATTAGACATAGAATTTTCAAAAGTCCCATAGAGAAAAAATCCTAACTATATATACCTACTGGCGACCGCCAGTAGGTAATATATATATATATATATATATATATATATATATATATATATATATATATATATATATATATATGTATACATATATATATATATATATATATATATATATATATATATATATATTACCTACTGGCGGTCGCCAGTAGGTATATATAGTTAGGATTCTTTTCCTATGGGATTTCTGAAAATTCTATGTCGAATAACTTTAGCGTTTGTGGACGGAATTGGCTGAAATTTTCAGGAAAATGGCACATTTTGTTTCTGAGCAGCCCAGTGAAATTTGGGGGGGTTTCGTCAAGGGGGGGCCAAGAAAAAAGGGGGTTCCCAAAACGCGTTTTTCCCATTCATTTTTCCATAGGGCGGTTGGACTCACTTTTAGCTCGAACGGCTGAATGGATTTACACGAAACTTGGCAAAATTGTAGATATGGTTTGCCCGACGTGCCTTTGCTATGTCTCAATATATGTGCTCCAGTGGATTTTGAGAAATTAACATTTTAAAAAACAGATATATCTGTGACAGCGCTCCGGTTAGCGCCCCAGTTCGCATACCTGACGCGTAACGGAACTTTGCGAAGTGAAGCTGATTGGCTCTCCGGTGTCTGTCAACATTCTAAACAGTCCGGACCGGCCGCCATCTTGTCTCTCGGTAGGATCGAGAGACAAGAGGAGGAGAAAAACGAAGGGGGAATTTAATGAAAGGGGGCAAGGTAGACCCCTCCTGATCCCCTAGGAATGATGTGGGGGTTATTAAAGGGTCTCGTGGGGCAAATAAAAAAAAATCGATTTTTTGCGGTAGAAGCGCTTCCCGGTACGCGAACCGGGTCGCTCACCGGTAGCGTAACGGGAGTTCGCCATTTTGTGTTTCGGTCGAATTTAATCACAAGATGGAGGAAAAACAATGTGGGAAATGGGTATAAGGGGGCACGGGAGACGTATCCTGACCCCCTAGGTTTTCTGAGGGTGGCTGAGGAGGCTCATATATGTTGGAAAAAAAATTAGAATTTTTCGCGCGGTTAGCTGCCAGTACGCGAACCGGGTAGCGAACCGGGAAGCGAACATAAGTGAAAATTAGTGAAAAAAGGTACATTCGAAATTTTGAAAGAGTAATTATAGTTAAGGTAGCTCTGAAAAGAGCTTTTGGGTTCTGTGTAAGTTCTAGGTACTTATAAGTAGGTACCAATATACAGTCTTAAATTTTGTATGAAAACTCTGTTTCCCTCTTCTGAGAAGTGCACACCATCTCCTCTGTAGATATCTTGCATGTAGTAACGCAAGTTATTGTTGTAGATGGCGCCCATTCCATGGTCTCTCATATAAGCTGAAACAGACTTATTTACATGCTCCTCGCTTTCTCAATTTGTGGACAAATTTGATTGGACCACCTCCATTTCTGTCTTTGGCATATATTGGAATATACCAAGGCAGTTTGAGGAAAAAGTGACATTAATTGCTCAAAGGTGTCCTTTAAGAGCATTTCCAGACCTACCCCAGTCAAAGTGCCCAAATCATTTCCTCCAGAGTGCACTATTATGAGGTCAGGGTTTGGCAAATTCAAAAAGGTTTTCACCAATGGTATCAATTGGTGACATCTCAATCCTCTCTGCCCAATCCATTTGATTTCCACAATTTGTAAATTGAGGTTGTGTAAATTTCTGTTATCAGCATACCTGTGAGCCCAGTGGATGTAGCTATGTCCAAGAATCCAGACAGAAAACATGGTGAGAGGAGGTTCTGTTGCAGTCAGATGAAGTGTGGGAATGAAATGGCAGTTGAAACAGTTGGAGTTTGTAAAGAAAAAAAACTGTGGAGTTTGAGTGCTAATGATTCAGTAGCAGTGATTGGTGGATTTCCATTGCTGAAAACAGAAAGTTAGGGTGCATGGATGTGTTCTTTGAAAGATGTAATTTGAATGGTTAAGAAAAAATTATTTTAAGAAACATTGCAGTGGATTAGCAGGTGTACTGAGAGTTCAGAGTTCATTTGAAACATTGTTGTGTGAACTTGTAAACATGAGAGGTCTGTCAGGAGGTAGTTGCTATGGAAAAAGGGCAGAAAGGGCAGAGGGGGGAAGGGTGTTGATTTGAAAAAAGTGAGGGAAGAGTTTTGATTGGGTGACATGAGAGAAATGTGTGATGAATTTCAGCATTTCTGTGCCTTTGTTGGTTGCAGCCTCTGGAGTGCATACCTTTTGCTCTGCTAAAGAAAAATTGGTGTGTTTCTGAGACTGTTTTGAAATTCAAAAAGCATTTGCTAAGGTGAGATATGGTTCCTTTACTTTAGAAAGAGACTAGTATGCTTTTTGGAGAAAATAAGGAAGCCAGCTGTGCATTTAAAATGTTGTTTTGTGTCAAGTGTTTGCATTATGTTTTCCAAGAATATTTTGCTTCTTTTACAAATTGTAATTGGAGATAATGTGAAATATTAGTACTGACAAGGTGTGGTTGTACATAGGAGCTGTGCTGTGTTTTCAAATTATGATCAGAAAATCGTTTTTAAGGAAAAGGAATGCTTTTTAAATTTATGAGAATTTATTTACTTGCGATGTGACTCCTGCAATGCGTCGCTTTTGTGGAACAGATGCATGATGCATCTGTGCCGTTTTTGCCCCATGGTGCTCCACATTGTAAATGTTAAAAGTGACGCATAAGTGGTGCAAGGGCATTGTAAATACACCCCCATGTGTGCTTGGCCATTTTAAGTCACTTCCCCCTGGTGCAAGGGCCTTCTAAATACACCCTTATGTGTGCTTGGCAATTTTAAGTCACTCCCCCCTGGTGCAAGGGCCTTGTAAATATGCCATCATGTCTACTTGGCCATTTCAAGTCACTTCCCCCTGGTGCAAGGTCCTTGTAAATACGCCTTGTGTGCTTGGCAATTTTAAAATTTTGTGGCTTCTCAGTTGTCAATATCAGGAAGGACTGCAGCAATTATATATCATGAGGGTCCTTTAACAACATCAGGACATTACACAACTTATTTGAAGTCTGGAAACGGCTGGTCATTCTGCAATGATTCTGTTTTAACTTTCAAAAAAAGATTGCCTTTTCACCTTAAAAATTCTTACCTGGTGTTCTTACAACCAATATTTTAGGGAAGGAATCTCTGGATTTGTTCTGAGGAATTTCAAGAGGTTCTAATGGCTCCTACACTATATAGCCTTGTGGATAAGTGTAGCACAGAGCGAAAATTGTTTGTTTTAATAAGCTAATTCAAGCAGCAGATCAAAACAAGGAGTAGAGGTAATGTAAGTCTGCAATGCTGTCCACATTATTTATAGAAACTTATGGGTGAAATGTAATTTTGCAATTCCAACTATATAAACCGGATGTAAATAAGTTGTCAAGTCTAATTAAAAATGTTTTGGCTACAGAGTCGTCGATTTCAGGAAGAACATTTGTAACTGCTGCTATTATATGACATGATGGTCCTTTGACAACATCAGGATATTACACAGCTTATTTGAAATGTAAAAAATGCTGGTCTTTCGGCAATGATTTCCATTTGACTAGGAAGCAATGTTGCCTTTTGACTTGTTTTCAGAAGTGAGAATTTAGGGTAGGTAACTGGACTATAATGATTCTAGGTGTTGATATAATTTAGTGTGCTGTTTTAAATTGCTTTCTATGTCACATTTTTGTTAAAATGATGGAGCTTATCTTTCAGAAAGTGGCGGGCAGAAAATAATAACAGCACAACAGAGTATAAACTGTTCATAGGACATCCTTTGACGTCATGGAAAGTAAGTTACTTTTGGGGAGTTCTGATTTCTGATTGGTTATATTATATGGGTTTTTTAAACACAATCATTTTGATTGTGGGTTTTTTCCCCGCTGTTATATGATGAATACCTTCAACTCACTGTTTTTAGTGAAATTTGATATATTCTGAGAACAGCAAAAATAAACCATTTAATATGTATAATTAATTCTGTACTTTGATTTGTGATTTTTAATATGTACTCATCTTGTCTCATGCTCACTCATCTTTTACTACTTTCTATCAATTTTTAAATTTTTGTTCTGTCTTTCACAGATTGAAAGTATAAAAATAACAAGTGACTAAGTTAACGACAATTATAAGGTAAGTGTTTTGTACTCTTTCCGTTACATCTCTATCACATTTAATTTCTATTAGTTCCACTGCTTCATTTCTTTAACCCTCAGTTTCTTGCCTTTGCTACTTCCCTCATTCCTTTTTCTATTACTTACTTACTCTACTCCTTCCACTCCTTTTTTCAGTCCCTCTGTTCTCCTAGTTCCTCACTCTTGTTCACTCACTCCGTCTCTATTACTCTCACTGTCTCTGACTCATCACTCTTTCACTACTTGTTTATTATGCTTTCTCCCTGTAGTTCAAGCACACTATGTTATTTACATTTCTTTGCTGTTTAAATCATTCCTTTTCTGTCACTTCTTCTTTTCTGCTTTCTGTTTTTTCTCTCTGTTATTCCACATGTTTTAACCTTAGTCACTGTCATACATCTTGTTTTATTCCTATTTACGTTCGCTCACTGTTTTCTTAACACTTTCCCTCAGGATTGTTCTTTTAGTCCGGTTCTATCCCTACCTCTCATTCCACATCCTTTACTGTATTTCTTCTTAATTTGAACATTCACTCACATTCTCTAAGAAACTCTTGTTTATTATTCTTCTACTCTCCTTTTTTTCTTTCACTTCCTTATCTATTTTGTTTTTCACAATTATACCCTCTTACATCTTTTCTTCGGTAAATAGATCTATTAAACAGTATCTCTGTGTTACTCCCTCTAGCTGTCTTTCTTTTAACATTACTCTCTGTTTACTTCCCTTATACTTACTCTTCTTTTTTTTAAAAAAAAAACATTTCTGGTTCGCTTCCGGTTCGCGTACCGGCGCGCGAACCGGGAAGCGAATCAAAAGAAATAGAGGTTGCCAGAGTGCTAAACATTCTAGCAATTTCTTATAAAGGGAAGGTAGTTCTGAAAAGAACTTTTTTTTTAATTATTTTTGTTGTTTTATATTTTTTTTATTATTTTTCTGAACATTTGTTTACTTTTTTGTATTTTTTGAACGGTTTTATATTTTTTTTGTTTTTTTGGGGGGGGACGAAAATGATTCATTATAAAGGGCTCAATAGGAGCAACAAAAAAAAAGATATTTATTTTCTGGGGCGTTTTGGACATTTGTGATTGTCAATAGCTGTGTTGATTAAATGTATGCTACTCTCCCTGTAGCAAATCAAATGGCCGCAAAAAATGCACACATGCTTCACATTTCCAAACTTCAGCTAGATATTTGGGACCGTCTCCCTCGCCTCTGGTCCCGTCACTGCCTCTTCATTTGATGTACTGGCCACAGGAGGTGGGTTATCCTGCAGGTCAGGTACCTGCACAGCACTATAATTTATAGGGTGCCACCTGTCCATGTGCCGATGCATGGTGTAATATCCATAGCTGTATTTCTTATCAGTCCCTCTGGACAGATCTTTTTTGCAGATGAGACAGGTAACGTAGCGGGCATTTACCTTTTTTTGGCCCCGGGGAAATGTGAAAAATTGCCAGATGTAATTTTCTTTCACATGGGACCTCCTCGGCTCTTCAGGCAAAAACTTCCTTGTCCCTTGCTCTTCTTCCTCGTCTTCCTCTTCTTCCTCCTCTTGCTGAAGGATAACCTGAGGAGGTGGTCCTCTCTTCCTAGGAGGTGGTGGTGGTGGTGGGGGTGCACCAGCTGCAGCTACTAATGAGGCCATTTCTTAAGAATCAAAATAGGTCTTCCTCTCACAAAGTTGAAAGTCAGAGTGAGAAAAAAGGTGGGGCCTTTCATCATTTGGGAAAAAAAATAGTTCTAAACCAATGAAAAGTGTTATTTTTAGGTCACATGACCTAGCCTTACAGCATTAGGAAACCAAAAGTGAAATGAACCAATGAAAAGTTTTATTAAGAAGTCACATGACCTGTTACGCTTACGTTACGCGCTCCGCGCCGCGCCCCGGATCGCTTCCGGGGAGCTGCGCTTCGCGCCTTAGTTCGCGCTCCGGAGCACTTCCGGGTGCGCTAACGCGGCGCGTCATATGACGCATTACGCGGCAACGCGATACTTCGCGCTTACGCAACGCGTCACGATGTTGTTTTTCGACCGCGGCAGTTGCGCTAACGGAACGTTTACCGGTTCGCGGACCGGGTCGCGGCACCAAATTGAGCTAACGGGAAGCTACCCGGTGCACGGACCGGTAGAGAAACAAAAAGAAATATATAAAAAAAAAATATATACATAAAAAAATTCTATTAAAAACATATAAAATATATTTTTCCAATAAAATAAGAATACATTTTACAGCTTTTGATATTTGCGATTAAAAAACCATTGAAATTCACTGAAAAAACCATATGTTATAGACCATATATAGTTAGGAATTAGCATTTACAAAACCTTGAAAATTCACTGAAAAAACCATAGGTTATAGACCATATATAGTTAGGGATTAGCATTTACAAAACCTTGAAAATTCACTGAAAAAACCGTAGGTTATAGACCATATATAGTTAGGGATTAGCATTACCAAAACCTTATTTTACTCACACAAAACCATTGAAATTTGCCTATATAGTTAGTTGCACTAACTATATATCGCGCACCCGCAATCCACTGCTGATGATGTCACATATTACATCATTCATGAGATGGTCAGTGACATCACTGATGACATCATCCAGTGACTGTATGTTTCTGTAAAGTTAAAATATGTCTTACATATTGAAGAATGAGTGGATGTATAAGTGTCTGGATGAAAGATTTAGTAGGTGCATGACTGATTGTATGAGAGAGTGATTAAATGTGTCTCACTGAGTGCATGGGTTAGTGACTAAACTGTCTTAATTTGTGCATCATTATATCTGTTGTTCTAAAAAATGCTGCATATGTTGATCAGTAGCTATATGAGTAACTATATGGGTTATTGATTAGTTGCCCAAGTATTTGTAAGGGAGAGTGAGTGTGTGTGTGTGGGTGTCTGGGAGGTGTGTGACTATGTGCATAGATGTGTGAGCAGTTGATTCACTAGATGTATGGGTTCAAAACTGCATGTGGAAACAGCTATATGGGTGGTTGACTGTGTGCATGTGTGTATTGGTGAGTGAATGGATATCTCAGTGCTACATGTCAAAGTAAGTACAAATGTAAAACACAGTACATGTGAGAGTTGACATATATAAATAACTGTGTAAAAGATCCAGTGAATGTGTGAATGGCTGTATGGTTCATGGTAAAATTGTATCAGTGATTATATAAGACAGTAAATATATGTTAGAATATGTTTGAATAAGTAAGGTGTGTATAACTGTATAGTTGAGGAAATGGAGGTGTGATTGATTCTTTGCATGACTGACTAGGTGTGTGAGTAACTCCATGGATGAGTGACAGTCTGTGAGTGTCTGTTTACACTGAGTGTATCTAAGGTTATATTAGAGTCTGAAGAGGTTCATCATATTATCACATGAATGATGTCATCAGTGATGTTGTCAGTGATGTCATTTGAGTTGTCATCAGTGATGTCATCAGTGATGTCACTGACCATGTCATGAATGATGTAATATGTGACATCATCAGCAGTGGATTGCGGGTGCGCGATATATAGTTAGAGCAACTAACTATATATGCGAATTTCAATGGTTTTGTGTGAGTAAAAAAAGGTTTTGTTAATGCTAATCCCTAACTATATATGGTCTATAACCTATGGTTTTTTCAGTGAATATATATATATATATATATATATATATCGTGAACTCCGTATCGCTCCAGCACACGCTGCTTCCACAGCCAGCAAACAGGACACCGGACACGGACCTCGAGGTGTTACAAACTTTTATTAGGCAGAAAGTGTCACAGACGTTTCGGCTCAACGGGGCCTTGTTCACATGACAACGCTTGAACTTCCGGGTACACCTTTTAAAGTGCTAGTACGTGATAAAATTAACATCACCTGTGCAAAGACGCGTGTAAACATAGAAGAAACACTTGGCATAGCACCCCACAATGACACATAATTCTTCAAAAATAAATGTAAAATACATTAGAATAAGCATGTGAAATTCGCTAAAATAATATGTTCATTACGGATTAAAATCCATTACTTGTTTCTTTGGAAATCATTGTAAAATACATGTTTTAAAATTCATGATTTAAATGAAGAGTCCTAGTGCATGCTTGGTTAGGATAAGGTAAATGGGACCGCCATATAGATAATGAACACGGTTTCTAAAACATTTATAAACATTAAAACAGTTCTAAAAAGACCTCATTATTATGTTACAGGCCTTCATGCCAGTTCACTCTGTATATTTCCGAGTTGAGACTCAGCCCAAGGGACAGCGGATAAGTAACTATAAAGTGCTGCGTGCTTACTCTATAAAGTGCATACCGTGCTAAAGTGCATCATCAATATATGTGCAAATCCAGCATTACTGTGCAATTGTGCATACTTATCAGTCCCTGGGTCCACAATCAAAATTTCTCAACCTAGCAGATTAAGAATGGGTGGTCCAAAGCGGTCCTCTTAATCCTAATTACATCCAAGTTCGACCTAGAATATTGTACACTCCCCAAATTTGGGGCGGACTCCATATTCATTTAAAAATACGATCACAAAACAAACATATTTTGTAGCGATTCAAGCATTAGGGTGCCACAACTGCCATGTCTTAGTATTTAGTGCAAAAAGTAAATAAATGTGAGGTTGGTCTTAATGACCCATAACCCAACCCTAAATAATAACCAAAACCACAACCGTTAGGAAATCTGTTGTATGCATCTCCTTGTAAATTCCTAACAAGTTAAAACCAGTGCACAGTGAAAATAATAATCAAAAGTTGATGATCCAATCTAAGCAGCATTACAAATTATATCGATAAATAATGATGGGTGTGTGTTCGCAGCCCCCTCGAGGTCCACCCGAGCCATCGCCCAGCCGGGCGATTGACGAGGATATTACTCACGGGGGGAGACCACACACGTGTGGAGGTCCTCTGTCACGTTAAGTCCATTAGGCACCTTCGTGTTAAGCAGAAGAATATACTTGGTTTCAAGTTTCCTGAGCCTGGCATCCCTGTCACCACCCCTTCTGTTGTTAATGACCGCATCAATAACCCAGTACCTGAGACTGCTATTATTGCTTTGGTGAAAGTCTCTGAAGTGGCGCGCCACTGGGTAAGTACTGTCCACATTGGTAATTGCGCGCAAGTGCTGTAGAATGCGTTTGTGGACAGCATTCTTCGTGCTGCCCACATACTGCAATCCACAGGGGCAACACAAAACATAAATGGCGTATTCTGTCTTGCATGTTAAAACTTGGGTTATCGCATGGTTTATCCCAGTAAATCCATCCTTAAATGTTTTAGTGTTTTCACCATGTGTGCAAGCTTTGCAAACCTTGCAATTATAAAAACCTTTATTCTTCTGCCACCATTCTGTTTTGGTGAAGGGATCCGGATTGGTTTTAACAATATGATCCCTTAGAGAGGGGGCCCTGCTAAAGGTTAACGAAACTTGCTTAGGCAGGCCACTGCCTATCACGTTGTCTTTAAGCACTATAGGCCAGTGCTTGTTCACTATTTTTCTTATTTGCTGATGTTGCTTGGTGAACCCCGTTATTATTCTAAAACACTCAGGCTCCGTCTTCCCAGATTTAGAAATATCATGTATGGTGCTGGGCTCCCTGTCAGCTTTCCTGATGAGGAGCTCCTCTCTAGTTAGGCTCATGGATTTCTGTTTCGCTCGGTCAATCAATTTCATGGAGTAGCCTCTCTCAAGGAATCTGTTTCTGCTTTCATTTTGTGCCTGCTCCAGATCTATGGGGTTGCTACATATGCGTCTTAAACGTAGCATCTCCCCATACGGGATGCTGGAGATAAGGTGCACTGGGTGGGCACTTGCAGCATGGAGAATGCTGTTGCCAGCTGTCTTTTTTCTGAATACCTTGGACTCCAAACGGCCCCCCTTGATGTGGAGTTTGGCATCAAGAAAAGTGACACTTTCTTGACTCAAAGTCGCCGTGAATCTGAGATTAAGGGAATTGTCATTTATGTCCTGAACAAATTTGAGTGCTTCTTCATGACTTCCCCTCCATACGACGAACACACGTCTATGAAGCGGAACCATGCCACTAGATTGTTTCTGATAATATGTTGGTACCCGTAGCCGAGGACCAGCTCCTCCCAAGCTCCTATATATATATATTCACTGAAAAAACCATAGGTTTCACACCAGTTATAGTTAGGAATTAGCATTTAAAAAACCTATTAAATTCACTGAAAAAATCATAGGTTTCATACCAGTTATAGTTAGGTGGAAATTTTACTCGCAGAAAACCATTGAAATTCCCACGTTATAGTTAGTTGGACTCACTATAACTTGCGCGTGCAATGCACTGCTGATGACGTCACATATTACATCACTCATGACATGGTCAGTGACATCACTCATGACATCACTGATGACATCTCAAATGACATCACTGATGACATCATCCAGTGAATGTGTATCTTTCTGAAAAATAAATATTTTTTATATATGTATATCTAAAGGTTGATGGAAGAATAAATGGGTAAATAAATGTCTAAATGGATGTTTCTTTTTGTGTAAAATTGATTGGTTAACTGACTTATTAAATGTATCTTAGTGAATACATATATTAGCGAGTAATGTTTAAATATTTAAATATCTGTATCTCACTTTGTGTATAAGTGGCTGCATGGGTTGGTGAGTAGCTACATGAGTGTGTATATGGGTTATTGTCAGGATCCTTGTCCTCTCTACTAAGTCTGTTGTGCATCAGGATCCTT
This sequence comes from Lissotriton vulgaris, assembly GCF_964263255.1. NCBI lineage: Eukaryota > Metazoa > Chordata > Amphibia > Caudata > Salamandridae > Lissotriton > Lissotriton vulgaris. Next base: position 853,868,859 of record NC_141697.1, on the reverse strand, counting down.
GTCCTCTCTACTGTGCATCAGGATCCTTGTCCTCTCTACTAAGTCTGTTGTGCATCAGTTCCCTGTGTTTCCAACATTTCTCTTATGACCTTGTATGTACATTATGTTATTTGGCTTTACCAGTGTTTGTTATGCCACTTTGCCTTTTGCGCGATGGCAATGTATTGAACTTGCCAATGCTTATTATGTGCGCGTCTCATTGGGCGCTTTCCTGCTTTTGCCAGTGCTTGTTTGCCTTAGGCTTCGGGAGTTCCCATTTTGAGTTTGCTGCCGAGGTCTTTTTTCCCTTTGCAGCTTCTGTACTTCTTTGGGCTTTGGACTATATAAGCGGCCACGCCCAAAACGCCGTGCGGATTATTCCTTCCTGGTTCCCGAGATCGGAGGTCTCCTGCTTCCTGGCCGGTCTTCGCTCTCAACGACGGAGGACTTCGCTGAGGCTTCCAGCTCTGTTTGCAGTTCAATGGTAGTAAACTACCACGAAAATCCGCTTGCTGAAAACGCAGGTAGGATTGATCCTTTTTCTGTTTGCCGGATGGTGTTTACTTCAAGACGCTCGTAGGGCGAAACGCGAAGGGCGTTTCCCTAGCAACGATCAGGACAATTGTTTACCGAACAGAATTTCTGGACTCCTGCTTTTAGTTTGGGACTTGCCAATGTGTCTTTAGTTTGTATTTGGAGCGCTATCAACAGTATTTCTCGGCTGAAAGTCTAGATTTAAGTTATTCAGCTTCTACCTTCGTTTGGTTTCCACTTAGGTTGATTGTTGATTGAACTTGCAACGTTCTGTATAATTTACTACTGGTGCTGTAAAGTCGAACTGTGATTGGCTCGAACTGTGATTGCTATTGTAGAGTGTTTTATGTTTAGCTAAGCTGTGAAACAAACAGTGGTAAAAGGCGCGCCGAAGAACAATGATTATAGTGTTGAAACTTGAATGAATCTATATGCGTAATCTACAAAATCATGTCATTATTTACTATCTGAGTATATATGATTATAAATACCTTATGGTGAAAAGTCAACCTTGTTTGCTTTTAGCTGGGAGTCATTTTTACTAGTCCAAAATCAATCTTCTTTCCTAGGTACCAGGAAAAGAGTCTACATTATTAGCAACCAGAGAATCTAGAGAATCTAAAGTTCTCAGTGTCTGAGTGGGTTTGTGAGTGTTGCTCCTGAGAAACGCAAGGGGGCCTGAGAAACCCTAATCCTGACAGAATAATCCGCCCACGAATTTTGTTTCTCCCGAGCAATAGCCAAATGAATGCCACCATGGATGATCTATGTGCCATGATAGGGAATTTACAGACTGAATTAACGGTTAGTAGAACAGAAACTGCAGCTTTAGCCAATAAAGTAATTCACTTACAGTCACGTCTGGACTCAACACCATCTTCTGGTCAACACCAAGCAAATGTATCTGGTTCATCACCCTCTGTGTCAGTAACTGTTCCTACAACTGTTCCGTTGGCCCAGCCTGAGAGGTTTGCTGGGGAACCCAATACATTTCAGACATTCTTAACGCAGGTTCAGTTGCACTTTATGGTTAAGCCAGCTTCGTTTCCAAATGCTCAATCACGAACTGCCTTTTTAATCTCCTTCCTGAGTGGTGACGCGGCAATGTGGGCAGTCCCACTAGTGCAGTCTGATGATCCAATTTTATACAATTGGGTGCAGTTTAAACAGGAATTCGAAAGAATATTTGATAGACGTACCATAACAGGATCTGCCGATAGAGAATTATTGGAATTAAAACAGGGAAATAAGGAACTGGTACACTATCTTACCCAATTCACTCGTCTTATAGCAGAAACAGATTGGCCAGAGGCTAAGAGATCTGCTCTTTATTATCAAGGACTAAGAGATGAGCTGAAAGACCTTATTGCGCCTATCGATCCCCAACCTCGAACTTGTGCAGACCTCATAGCACTCAGTCTTCGTCTGGACCATCGAGTAGCTGACCGCAAAGGAGATAGGAAAAGAACAGATGTCCGAATCTTTTCTAGAGCTAAAGAAAGATCACTTCCCAATTCCCAGGAATCAACTGAGGCCATGGAAATAGGAAGTTTGAGGAAACCGTTAACTCCAGAGGAAAAAGAAACTCGGCGAAAAAATGGTCTTTGTCTCTACTGTGGTAAAAAGGGACATTTTGTCAGAGAGTGTTCACTTAAACCTAAGAACTCTTGGCCCCGAGACAAGAAGGAAACTAAGTCGGAAAACTAGAGAACTCGAATTTGGATCAGGAGACTTTTTCGAGTTGGTTATCTCCTCCTGAACAAACCATCGCTAACACTTTACAGTTAACTGTGCCTCATCTCACTTTGAATGTTTCTTTTAGGGTACCCAACATGAAACAAATCTTGGTAGCAGCAATGATCGACTCAGGTGCCACCGGGAATTTCATTGATTCCAAGTTCATTGCAAAAACCAATATTCCCATTATTGAAAAAGAAAAACCTGAAATAGTTTATGCAGTCGATGGAACTCAACTAACTTCAGGAATGATTACGCACTGTACCTCTCCCATAGCTATGGTTTGCGATGCAGGTTCCAGACAACATCAGGAAATCATATCTTTCGATGTAATTGATGCACCCCAATTTGGGGTTATCTTGGGCATCCCCTGGCTAACTACGCATAACCCCAGTATCAATTGGGCAGAACGTACAGTCGACTTCACATCCTCTTGGTGTAAACAAGAATGTTGCGGGGTACCAGAAAAGAATCTTCAAGTCTCCCCAAGTTCCCTTTTGCGTACTGTTTCAGCTCTTTACATCTCCACAGCGGCCGAGCAAGACACAACACTACCACACATTTATGAAGAATTCACAGATGTTTTCTGTGAACAAAAGGCAGAAACTCTACCCCCACACAGGGACTACGATTGTGCCATTGATCTAGTACCAGGAGCCAAGATACCCTGTAGTAGAATATACGCCTTGACAGATCTAGAGAACACTCACCTTCGAGATTATTTAGACAAATTTTTAAAAAATGGTTTCATCCGGCCCTCCAAGTCTCCAGCAGCCTCGCCACTCTTTTTTGTGCCTAAAAGCAATGGAGAATTGCGCACCTGTATTGATTACAGAGCTCTAAATAACATCACTATCAAGAACAGATATCCTCTACCATTGATCCCTGTACTTCTTGATCAAGTGCGCTCAGCCACAATCTTTACCAAACTAGACTTACGAGGCACCTACCACCTGGTCCGTATTAGACCAGGTGATGAATGGAAAACAGCCTTTCGAACTCGCTTTGGCTTGTTCGAGTATTGTGTAATGCCCTTTGGCTTATGCAATGCCCCGGCTGCTTTTCAATTTTTTATCAACGATGTCCTTCGGGACTTCTTAGATAGGTTCGTCATTGCTTATATTGACGACCTTTTGATTTTTTCGTCTTCTACTGAGGAACACATTCGGCACGTTAAAATCATCTTGAACACCCTAAGATCACATGGCTTGTTCTGCAAATTGTCTAAATGCGAATTCCACACCACAAAGGTCGAATTCCTTGGGTTTATCCTTTCTCCATCTGGGATCACAATGGCTCCAAGAAAAATCCAAGCAATCCTTGATTGGCCTACTCCAACCTCGGTGAAGGATATTCAACGCTTTTTAGGCTTTGCTAACTTCTACCGCCGTTTTATTAAAGACTTTTCAACCTTGGCCACACCTTTGACCCAACTTTTAAGGAAGAATATTAAATTCACTTGGACCTCTGACACTGATTCTTCCTTTCAAACTCTCAAGAGAACCTTTACACAAGCACCTGTCTTACGGCATCCAGACTCAGACTTGCCGTTTATTGTGGAAGCTGATGCTTCTGACTTCGCCATTGGAGCAATTCTTTCACAAAAGGATCCAGTAACCAATGAACTACATCCCATAGCTTTCTTGTCCAGAAAATTTTTGCCTGCAGAAACCAACTACACCATTGCAGAGAAAGAACTCCTAGCCATTCGTCATGCATTCAAAGAATGGCGTCACTACCTTCTTGGGGCCAGGCATACTGTTACTGTTTACACGGACCATCGTAACCTACAGTTCCTAAGATGTGCAAAGGCCTTAACTCCCAGACAACTCCGTTGGACCCTGTTTTTTGCAGAATTTGACTTTATCATAACTTTCAGACCCGGAATGAAAAATAACAAAGCAGATTCCTTGTCACGGTATGATCCTAAGCCAGATGACCTTCAACTACACCCCCGACCTACAAGCATGCTTTCTGAAGACAGAATAGTGGGTGCTACAATGTCCGATGTTTTCTTCCAGCAAATAAGACAAGCAATGCCAATACCTCAATTGCTATCCTGGGTGCGAGAAGGGGCTAATAGGACAATTCACCAAAATCTGCCCTTCTTCTCCAATCTCTTATTTGTTCCAACTAAAGAACTGCAAACACAGGTTTTACAGTGGTGTCATGTTAGTCAACTGGCTGGCCATCCTGGGATCGCAAAAACCAAAGAACTTTTACAGAGAAATTTCTGGTGGCCAACCTGGAGTAAAGATGTTCAATCTTTCGTTCAAGGATGCGATGTTTGTGCTCAAGCTAAAGTAGAACATGGTCGAAAGAAAGGACTCTTACTTCCTCTTCCCACTCCAACTCAGGTCTGGGAGGACATCGCAATGGATTTCATAACTGATTTACCAGAAGACAAGGGGATGACTACCATTCTCGTGGTGGTTGACCGTTTATCTAAGATGGCCCACTTCATTGCTTGTCCTAGACTTCCAACCTCCGCTCAACTGGTTCAATTAATACTGGAACATGTGGTCCGTTTGCACGGCCTTCCTAGGTCCATAACTTCAGACGGTGGTCCTCAGTTCGTTTCGCAGTTCTGGAAGGCCTGGTGTAAAGCGCTTCACATTACTACTAACACCTCCACTAGCTTCCACCCTGAGTCGGATGGGCAAACCGAACGAGTCAATCAGGTCCTGAAACAATACTTAAGATGTTTTCTTTTCAAAAAGCAGGGTTCCTGGTTAACCTTACTATGGGAAGCTGAATTCGCTTACAATAATCTGCAGAATGCCTCTACAGGCTTATCGCCCTTTTTTGCTATCTATGGCCGACATCCCCATTTCTCGCCTTTGCTGCTGGCTCATCAAAAGACCAACATACCTTCCTTGGATTCGCATTTCAGTGATATGGAACACATAAACAAAGTCTTGCGAACGAATGTACTGAGGGCCAAGGCCACATACAAAAGATTTGCGGACAGAAAGCGACAAAAGGGGCCAGATCTTCAAGTTGGCGACATGGTTTGGCTGTCCACCAGGAACTTTCAGTTCAGGAAACATAACAAATTTCACCCTAAATTTATTGGCCCGTATAAAGTTGTTCAGTGTGTGAATCCTGTGACCTACAAACTGCTCCTTCCCAAAGGCATGAGGATTTACCCTGTGTTCCACGTTTCTCTGCTGAAGGCAGCAACTGTCAAACGAAGGCCTCGTCCTCCGGCTCTTTGTGTGAAGGGTCAAGACGAGTATGAGGTGCGTTGTATTAAAGACTGCAAACGAGTTAGGGGGAAGCTTTGGTACCTGCTTTCCTGGAAGGGTTATGGTCCCGAGGAGGATTCCTGGGTTTCTGAGAGGGATGTTCATGCTCCCCGCCTGGTGCGCTCATTTCATGCTCAACACCCAGCCTCTCAGTTTTAGAGCTTGGGGGGGTGTCTCCATTTTTGTTGGGGGGCACTGTCAGGATCCTTGTCCTCTCTACTAAGTCTGTTGTGCATCAGGATCCTTGTCCTCTCTACTGTGCATCAGGATCCTTGTCCTCTCTACTAAGTCTGTTGTGCATCAGTTCCCTGTGTTTCCAACATTTCTCTTATGACCACTAAGTCTGTTGTGCATCAGGATCCTTGTCCTCTCTACTGTGCATCAGGATCCTTGTCCTCTCTACTAAGTCTGTTGTGCATCAGTTCCCTGTGTTTCCAACATTTCTCTTATGACCTTGTATGTACATTATGTTATTTGGCTTTACCAGTGTTTGTTATGCCACTTTGCCTTTTGCGCGATGGCAATGTATTGAACTTGCCAATGCTTATTATGTGCGCGTCTCATTGGGCGCTTTCCGCTTTTGCCAGTGCTTGTTTGCCTTAGGCTTCGGGAGTTCCCATTTTGAGTTTGCTGCCGAGGTCTTTTTTCCCTTTGCAGCTTCTGTACTTCTTTGGCCTTTGGACTATATAAGCGGCCACGCCCAAAACGCCGTGCGGATTATTCCTTCCTGGTTCCCGAGATCGGAGGTCTCCTGCTTCCTGGCCGGTCTTCGCTCTCAACGACGGAGGACTTCGTTGAGGCTTCCAGCTCTGTTTGCAGTTCAATGGTAGTAAACTACTACGAAAATCCGCTTGCTGAAAACGCAGGTAGGATTGATCCTTTTTCTGTTTGCCGGCTGGTGTTTACTTCAAGACGCTCGTAGGGCGAAACGCGAAGGGCGTTTCCCTAGCAACGATCAGGACAATTGTTTACCGAACAGAATTTCTGGACTCCTGCTTTTAGTTTGGGACTTGCCAATGTGTCTTTAGTTTGTATTTGGAGCGCTATCAACAGTATTTCTCGGCTGAAAGTCTAGATTTAAGTTATTCAGCTTCTACCTTCGTTTGGTTTCCACTTAGGTTGATTGTTGATTGAACTTGCAACGTTCTGTATAATTTACTACTGGTGCTGTAAAGTCGAACTGTGATTGGCTCGAACTGTGATTGCTATTGTAGAGTGTTTTATGTTTAGCTAAGCTGTGAAACAAACAGTGGTAAAAGGCGCGCAGAAGAACAATGATTATAGTGTTGAAACTTGAATGAATCTATATGCGTAATCTACAAAATCATGTCATTATTTACTATCTGAGTATATATGATTATAAATACCTTATGGTGAAAAGTCAACCTTGTTTGCTTTTAGCTGGGAGTCATTTTTACTAGTCCAAAACAATCTTCTTTCCTAGGTACCAGGAAAAGAGTCTACATTATTAGCAACCAGAGAATCTAGAGAATCTAAAGTTCTCAGTGTCTGAGTGGGTTTGTGAGTGTTGCTCCTGAGAAACGCAAGGGGGCCTGAGAAACCCTAATCCTGACAGTTATTAGTTGTTTTTTTGAGTATCAGTATCAGTGTCTGTATGGTTCGGTGGGGGATATTACTTAGAGCACAGATGCATGAATGAGTGACTCACTATTTGTATGTATTTTGAAGACAGAATGTGTGCAGGCCTGTATGGGTGGATGATTGTGTGTATGGGTGGGTTAGTGAGTATGTGTTTTTATAATTGATTGTTTAAGAGAGTAAATATGTTTCCGTTTCTGTAGAAGTATGTGTAGTGGTGTGTATATAGCAGTATAATCAAGTAAATGGTTTTTTGCATGTGTGAATTTGTGTGTGAGTAACTATATGGATGAGTGTTAGTGTGTAACAGGATGTATAGGTGTATGAGTACATATGATGAGTAAGTACATGCATGAGTGACTATATAGAACTGTTGGTGAATGAGTGGATGTGTATGTAGATGTTGGAATTACCTAATAAGTTGTTGTAATTGGTATTGGTTTCTCCTTTTTTAAGAAAATGTTAGTTTCTATTTTTGAATGTGTGTGTCAAAGGTTATTTTATGCTGATAGGATGTCTGCCACTTTGTCACAAGGATGTTGTCATCAGTGATGTCATTTGAGATGTCATCAGTGATGTCATGAGTGATGTCACTGACCATGTCATGAGGGATGTAATATGTAACGTCATCAGCAGTGCATTGCACGCGCAAGTTATAGTGAGTCCAACTAACTATAACGTGGGAATTTCAATGGTTTTATGCGAGTAAAATTTCCACCTAACTATAACTGGTGTGAAACCTATGGTTTTTTCAGTGAATATATATATATATATATATATTACTTACTAGCGGTCACCAGTAGGTATATATAGTTAGGACTTAGTAACCATAGGAAATCCCCAACATTCTATTGGGAATAACTTTGGCGCAGATTGAGGAATCTGTGTGTAATTTTCCTTAAAATTGCTTCGCTCCTCTCTGCTCCTTCCCTGAAAGTTTCGGGGGCATTCGTCAAGCGGGGGCCGATAAAAAAGGGGGGGTCCCAAAACGTGTTTTCCCCATGTTAATTTTCATAGGGGCCCTAAGACACAGCTACAGCCCGAACGGCTGAATGGAATTACACCAAACTTGGCAAAATGGTAGGGCCTGGTATGCAGATGTGCCTTTGCTATGTTTGGTGAAAATACCTCCAGTAGTTCTTGAGAAAACTGAATTTGAAAGTTTTCAAATGGCATTTTCTATGGGACCTTTAGACACGGCTATAGCCCGAACGGCGGAACGGAATTACACCAAACTTGGCAACATGGTAGGGACAGGTATGCAGTAGTGCCTTTTCTATATTTGGTGAAAATCCCTCCAGTAGTTGTTGAGAAAATTGAATTTGAGAAAATTATATATCTATATGCGCTCACCGTACGAGCACCGTACGCGTACGGTACGCGTACCGTACGCGTATTGCGCTTACCCATACGTACGCAAGTGAGTTTCTGATTGGCTGGCATTCGATTGTCAACCTTCCAAACTGTCCAAACCAGGAAGTGTTGGCCACCATCTTGTTTTTCAGGAGAACTGAGGCACAAGAGAGCCCAAAACAAGAGTGGAAAACACGAAAAGGGGGCAGGGTAGAGACCCCCCAACCCTCTAGCCCTTCTCAGGGGGTCCCAAAAGAACCCCCAAGGGCACAAAAAAAAAAACAATTGCGAAGTACGCCGCAATTTTAAAAAAAATAAAAAAAATGTTTGCACTTGGTGGTCCTTCTGGGACCCCCTGAGAAGGGCTAGGGGGTCAGGGGATCTCAACCCTGCCCCATTTTCACGTTTTCCGCTCTTGTTTTGTGCTCTCTTGTGCCTCACTTCTCCTGAGAAACAAGATGGCTGCTCAGGTGGTTCCAGAAGGATAATAACATATATAAACGTTATCCGCTAATAGAATTAGCATTTACAAAACCTTTGAAATTTATTGAAAAAAAATACAGGTTTCACGCCTGATATAGTTAGGAATTTGCATTTAAAAAACCTTGCAAATTCACTGAAAAAAACATAGGTTTCAAGCCTTATATAGTTAGGAATTAGCATTTAAAAAACCTTGCAAATTCACTTAAAAAACCATAGGTTTCAGGCCTTATATAGTTAGGAATTAGCATTTAAAAAACCTTGCAAATTTACTTAAAAAACCATAGGTTTCAGGCCTTATATAGTTAGGAATTAGCATTTTAAAAACTTTGCAAATTCACTTAAAAAACCATAGGTTTCAGGCCTTTTATATATAGTTAGGAATTAGCATTTAAAAAACCATTGAAATTGCTCCTATATAGTTAGTTGTATGTATGTATGAGTGATTCTATGGGTGAATGAGTGAATGTGTGTGTAGACCTAGGAATCAGTGAGTGCGTATGTAGTAACTGGTATTGGTGTGTCAATGGTTTCAAGAATGGTAGTCTGTATTTAACACTGGGTGTATCAAAGGTTATATTAGAGTGTGAGGTGGTGCATCGTATTATCACATGAATGATATCATCAGTGATGTCATCAGTGATGTCAAATGAGATGTCATCAGTGATGTCATCAGTGATGTCATTTGAGATGTCATCAGTGATGTCATCAGTGATGTCACTGACCATGTCATGAATGATGTAATATGTGACATCATCAGCAGTGGATTGCGGGTGCGCGAAATATAGTTAGTACAACTAACTATATAGGAGCAATTTCAATTCTTTTTTAAATGCTAATTCCTAACTATATAAGGCCTGAAACCTATTGTTTTTTAAGTGAATATATATAGCTCATTAAAGCGCTTCCGACATTTTCCTCAGTTGTGGCCTTTCTCTTTCTTTGAAGGAGTTACGTTGTGATATTTCCAGCGCGTTTCCAGTGCCGCGCTTTCAAGGCCCTCGCTTTATCAAGAGGCCCTATTCACGCTGGAACACTGCTTGCAGTTTTCTCTTCTCCGGGGTACCGGAATCTACAGGGCCCACCACCCAGCAGAGGAAGAAGTATGATGGTATGGATGCCACAGTGCACCAGGTCGGTGAGGTAGGATTTCCATGCCTTGCCCCCGCCAGAAAGGATTCTAATGCAGAGGAGGTTTAAGCGGTTTGGGGACTGGAGGAAGCGCCGCTGCTCAAGTGTGCTTTCGGACATTGGGGCTATTCACAGACTTTGAAGCACAATTCTTCTTCCCCACTTTACTTCTGCGATACCTACCAGAGTCTTGCTACTGCATGCTGGAACTTGTAGGCGCTGACCACCAAGCGGACTACAGGAGGTATATGCACTGTGATGACAACAGAGGGGGAGGGGCCGCAGTCTCTGAATGAGGAGAAGGCAGGACATATATACCTCTACTCACACCCGTTCGCACAAGCACTTGCACCTGGCGCTGAAGAGGCAGAACACGCTGAAATGCATCCGCCACAGAAGGTGACAGAAATCTACTCTGCTTGTGCAGCTCATTAAAGTGCTTCCGACATTTTCCTCAGTTGTGGCCTTTCTCTTTCTTTGAAGGAGTTACGTTGTGATATATATATTACCTACTGGCGGTCGCCAGTAGGTATATATAGTTAGGATTTTTTCCCTATGGGATTTCTGAAAATTCTATGTCTAATAACTTTGGCGTTTGTGGACGGAATCGGCTGAAATTTTCAGGAAAATTGCACATTTTGTTTCTGAGCAGCTGCTGGAAATTTGGGGGGGGTTCGTCAAGGGGGGGCCGAGAAAAAAGGGGGGTCCCAAAACGCGTTTTTCCCATGTTAATTTCCATACGGCGGTTGGACTCACTTTTAGCCCGAACGGCTGAATGGATTTGCACGAAACTTGGCAAAATTGTAGGGACTGTTAGCCCGATGTGCCTTTGCTAGGTCTCAATATATGTGCTTCAGTGGATTTTGAGAAATTAACGTTTAAATCAAGATATATATCTGTAACAGCGCTCCGGGCAGCGATCCGGTTAGCGAACTTTTCGCGTATCGGAACTTTGCGATGCGAAGCTGATTGGCCCTCCGGTGTCTGTCCACATTCTAAACAGTCCGGAGCGGCCGCCATCTTGTCTCTCGGTAGGATCGAGAGACAAGAGGAGGCCAAAACAAAGGGGGAAATTACCATAAGGGGGCATAGTAGATCCTCGTTGACCCTCTAAGTTTTATGTGGAGGTTTTAAAAGGGCCCAGGAGGGTCAAAAAAAAAAAAATTTTTTTTTTTTGCGTGATAAGCGCAAAGTTCGCGAACCGGAAAGCGTTCTGGGCAGCGTACTATAAGGATAAAAGAATGATACTTTTCTAATACTGTATGTTAATTATATGTTGTTTTTGTTCAGTTTTTTTTTATTTATTTATTTTTTTTGATTATAAAAAAATTTATGGGTCAGAATTTTCATAGTTCATTAAAACTTCCAGCATTACATCATCTGGAATCTCCTCAAACATGCATGTTTCTATGTCTTGTAAGCTTTCAATAAATTGTTCATCAAAAGATTCATCCATAAAATCTTCATCCATATTTTCTTCAGGTAAAATGTCTTCTGTTGTAATGTCGAAGGAAACATTGATTTTTTTCGTGCTCCCCTTCCATTTTTTTGCTGTAAATTGCATAAAAAAAATAATTATATTAGAAGAGTTAGGGCACTGTTGGGTTTAAGTTCAGACATGTAGTTCTGTTTTTTTAACAGTGAAGTTAAAGTAAGTAAATTCATAATTATAGCAGAGAAGTGTAAGTCAATCAATAAATATAACAGAGGAGCTTATCTGTATCTATACCTATAGCAGGGGGACAGTAAATAATTATCAAAAAATGTTTTTACAAATTAATTTAAAGTGCCACTTACAAATTATCAATTTACTTTACAGGGAGGTGAAAAGGCTCTTGAAATGTAGTTCAGGAAGTAGCAGTGAAAATGGCTGTGTTTCCTTCTCTTCCTTTATATATATTCAGGTATATAACCAATCAAATGTCAGGTAATAAAAATTGAAAATGAAAGTAAAATTTTTATTGGTTGTCAATTCCAATACTTTAGATGTGTTTTGTGAAGTAATTTACCTCAGGGTATTTAGATAGGTCTACAGACAAAAATGGCTAAATGAAATTTCAATCAAATTTGTGAGAATAAAAGGGATTGTTATGTAGTATGAGCTAATCTATATTTGGTGAGAGTGTCTCTAGTCGTTTTTCTGTAAATTACTTTCCCACTTTTTTTAGGACCGCTTTCTGGAAAGCGGCCCGGTTAGCGAACCTTAAGCGTCACGGGAGTCCACCATTTTGTGTTTCGGTCAGTTTAAGATACAAGATGGAGGGCAAATAATGTTTAGAATGGGTAGAAGGGGTCATGGTAGACTTATCTTGACCCCCTAGGTTTTCCGAGGGAGGCTGAGGAGGCTTATATGTGCGGAAAAAAAACATTTTTAAAAAAAAATTCGCGAGGTTAGCTTTCGGTTAGCGAACCGGGTAGCGCTCCGGGGAGCGTAATTTGTGGAAAATTAGTGAAAAAAGTTAGAAAAAAATAATAATTGTGAGTGATCAGATGAAGGGTAGCTCTGAGAAGAGCTTTTGGGTTTATGGTACATTTAGGTACTTATAAGTAGGTACCAATGCACAGTCTTAAATTCAGAATGAAAATTCTGTTGCCCTCATCTGAGAAGTGAACTCCATCTCCTCTGTAGATATCTTGCATGTAGTAACGCAAGTTATTGTTGTATAGGGAGCCCATTCCATGGTCTCTCATGAAAGCTGAAACAGATTTGTTTACATGCTTCCTCGCTTTCTCAATTTGTGGAGAAAATTGGTTGGACCACCTCCATTTCTGTCTTTGGCATATATTGGAATATACCAAGGCAGTTTGAGGAAAAAGTGCCATTAATTGCTCAAAGGTGTCCTTTAAAAGCATTTCCAGACCTACCCCTGTCAAAGTGCCCAAATCATTACCTCCACAGTGCACTATTAACAGGTCAGGTTTTGGCAAATGCATAAAGGTTTTCACCATTGGTATCAATTGGTGACATTTTAATCCTCTTTGGCCCAACCACTTAATTTCCACATCTTGTAAATTGAGGTTGTGTAAATTTCTGTTCTCAGCATTCCTTTGAGCCCAGTGGATGTAACTATGTCCAACAATCCAGACGTTAAACATGGTGGGAGAAGGTTGGGCTGCAGTCAGATGAAGTGTGGTAATGAAAGGGCAGTTGAAACAGTAGGAGTTTGTAAAGAAAAAAAACTGTGGATTTCCAATGCTAATGATTCATTAGCAGTGATTGGTGCATTTCCATTTCTGAAAACAGAAAGTTAGGGTGCATGGATGTGTTCTTTGAAAGATGTAATTTGAATGGTCAAGGAAGAAACTTTTAATGAAAGATTGCACTGGATACGCAGGTGCACTGAGAGTTCAGAGTTCAATTGAAACATTGTTGTGTGAATTTGCAAACATGAGAGGTCTTCCAGGAGGTCGTTGCTATGGAAAAAAGGCAGAGAGGGCAGAGGGGGGAAGGGTTTTGATTTGAAAAAAGTGAGGGAAGAGTTATGATTGGCTAATATGAGAGATATGTGAAATGAATATCTGTATTTCTGTGCTTTCAATAGCTGCAGCCTCTGGAGTGCATCCTTTTTCTTCTGCTGAAGACAATTTGGTGTATTTCTGAGACTGTTTTCAAAACTCAAAAAGTATTTGCTAAGGTGAGAAAAGATTTATTTATTTTAGATAGAGAATAGTATGATTTAAGGAGAAAATGATGAAGAAAGCTGTGTTTTTAAACTGTGGCTTTGTCTGTAGTGATATAGAAATAGATTTTGTTACTTTGAAAAATTGTAATTGCATATTTGGTGTAGCATTCTGGCATGCAGTAACACAAGTTATTGTTGTATATGAAGCCCATTCCATGGTCTCTTATGTAAGCTGAAACAGATATGTTGTTTTTAAAAACCATTTTTGAAATCAATTACATTTCTGGATATGTACTGGTAGAGCTTCATAGGTTGTTTTGGGTCATATTTATAAGGCATTTGAAAGTCTTTGATGTTATTTTTTCCTTTTTAAATGGAAAGCGTTCCTCATGGGGCAAGTGTCTTGTAAATACGCTCCCACCTGCGCTTGGCAAATTTAGATTTTGATTATGGGAGTTACATAGCCATGTTAATAATGTCCAAAAAATGGTGCTAGGGCATTCCAGAAAACGCTTTTATGTGTCTCAAGGACATTTTCAGTCATTTCCTCTTGAATGCAGGTATACAATTGATTTATATGTTGTGTTTAAAAACGATTCTTTTCTATGATGTTATTTTTTCCTTTTTAAATGGAAAGCGTTCCTCATGGGGCCCTGAGCAGTTCTTAGCCATGTTATCCAATGGGAGGTGGATAACATGGCTAAGAGCATTTGCTGGATAATGCATGAATATCGCTGACTTTTCAGCGATATTCATGCATTGCGGCCGTTTTTTATCGCATTTGCGATAAACCTTGCTAATAGCAAGGTTTATCTGCGATAAAAATCGCCGATGTGCGGCGATAATTTTTGTCTCTAAACAAGTTATCGCTAGTTGTTGATAATATGCCCCCGGGTTTTTGTTTGCAGGAATCGGGAGGCGGGAGAGTAGCACTGAAATCAGTAGTCTGACGCCTGAATCGGGAGGGTTGGCATGTCTGGATTCTCTACAGCTGGGGCCATAAACTACATCCGCAGGGCTAGGTGATAGCCTGGGACTGGCCTGGCATGTAAAATGGCTGCCGTGCACGACAAAATTGTGGCATTGTAAAAAAGGCAAGATGGCGCAGACAATGTTTATCAATAAGGATTCATTTATAACAAAATATTTTATCGCACTGACAAATTGGTGGTCAACACTTCCTGATTTCCTTCGAATCGAACGTTAACAGACGTCACGTAGCAAAAAAAAAAAAAAAGCTCACGGACAGCCGCTGGAATACATGTATCAACATATATGAGCCTCCTCAGCCACCCTCAGAAAATATAAGGGATTAGGATACGTCTCCCGCACCCCCTTATACCTAGTAATTTAATTAAAACGAAGCACAAAATGGCGAATTCCCGTTTCGCCAGCAGTTTGCGGCCCAGTTCGGTGTTTGGGAAGCGCTTCTACCGTGAAAAATATATTTTTTTTATTTTCCCCACGGGACCCTTTAAAAACCCCAACAACATTCCTAGGGGGTCAACAGGGGTATACCTTGCCCCCTTTCATTAAATTCCCCCTTCGTTTTTCACCTCTTCTTCTCTCTCGATCCTACCGAGAGATAAGATGGCGGCCGCTCCGGACTGTTTACAATGTTGACAGACACCGGGGAGCCAATCAGCTTCGCATCGCAAAGTTCCGTTTCGCAGGTGGGAGCGTATTTACAAGAAACTTGCACCATGAAGAACGCTTTCCATTTAAAAAGGAAAAATAACATCGTACACACTCATATGTCTTATAAATATGACCCAAAACAACCTAAGAAGCTTTAGCAGTACATATCCAGAAATGTAATTGATTTCAAATAATGACTTACTTCATTGGTAGGCCTTCACATGTATTATCTCCTTTGTTTTGTTAAGTGAAAATCTTATCTGCAACCATGTGTTGGCCTCACCTTAAATAAACAAAACAGGCGATGGACTGAATGAGGATCAATGACACACATACATTCACCCCAGTCCAAAGATCTGGGCCTAATCAAACCTTTAGATAGGCCACACCTTATCGTCATCCTGAATTAATCATTTAAAATATTAGGGAGAGATTTATGATTGTTTTATGCATGTTTTGTAGCACTATGTGTCATTTTTGTGATGCAGTGCTGGTGCAAAAGATTTGCTATGTTAAATAATAAGTAGGCCATTAAGTTTTTGATGACTGTTATTCATTTACTGTTTGGTAATAGTGGTTATTAACATTTTTTATTATATTTTTCCACAGATTCAACTGCAGATTTTTTCCTATTTTGAAAAATGCCTACGAAAAATAGAATTAGAAAGGCTAGAAAACGTCAAAGACAGCAGGATGATGTTTCATTGCAGCAGTCCTCTTCCCCAAATACTTATCAAAACACCAAGAAAGCTCCGGGTAAGAGCACAAAATCATTCTTAAAAAATATTTTTAGTAAAAAAAGTATTTATCGCAAAAATGTTTCAGTTCAGAAAAAGAAGAGTAATTTAAATGGAAAGGAAAGACCCATCAAAAATGTTACTGGTAGAGGAAGAGATAACTCTGTGCATGATAGTAGAAGGAAAGAACAGTTTAGGGACATTCGAAAACGAATGTTCCGTAACAGGATAATAGTTAATTTATTAAAAAATATTAAGAAATGGAAACAGAAAGTGGCATTTTATAAGAAGAAGAAAAATGTAGAGAAAATTATTGATCATGCTTTTGAAATTAAGCGAAAGTTGTTTATTTTGGTAATCAATAGAATTAGGAAACTAAGCAAGGTCATTTCTGATTTCAAAACAAACAGTAGATGGAAGAGAGTAGTAAATCGTAGTAACTTTTGTGAAGTTTTTTCCGGAGAATGGATGCATAGTTCAAGTTCTGAGGCATTTTTTAATGAGGAGAGTTATTTTCAGGATAATGATTTGGTGTTTGCAGTTGACACCAGTGGTCGAGCTTATGAAGTGAAGGATGGTTGTCCAGTTGAAAAAGAAAAACTTGTGACAACAGAGACAGAAGAGGCGGTAAGTGATGAGGTTTTAGGAAGACGTCCTAAGGGTCCTGTGTACATTTGGAAGTGTAGTTCTATTTGCAGTGTGCGACAGGTTTCCATTAATTTGCTTTGTGATTTTATACGGACATTTAATAAGAAAAGTTTGAAGCAGAAAATGAAGTTGTTGCAAGATTTAGATCCTTGCAGAGTGAGACAAATGACAGGTTTGCGTGGTCATTCACTGGCTTGTCTTTCCAGGAGAGTATGCCAGAGTGTTTTTCATCATTTCAGGATCCTAGCAGTGCATCATAATAAAGTGAGAAAATTAGTGAGGATGTTGTATTTTGCTAAGAGTCCAGCAATTATGCTTAAACAATTATGTGCTGTTCTTTTGCATGGTTCTGAAATAGATGTGAAGAATATTTGTGAAGAAATTGAGTTTTGTTACTTTAGTAGTAAAGATGAGAATGTTCAAATTGACCCTGAAGTAGAGGGTAATGTTGAAGATAATGTACAGGTTTCCAGTACAGATAATTTTCAGAAGGAAATTGCCACGTTTCAGATCAAATCAAGTGAGAGGCCTAATTTCACTTGTGTATGTTGTCGACACACTTATTATAAGAATCAGACTAAGGTAGTGGATTGATATGCAAAAAGTGAAAGGGAAAATAATAGTGAATGGAAGGATTTTGCCACATACTTGATGGTAGAAAATTATTTTGATTTGGGATCGGATCAACGTGTGTGTACTTATTGTTGTAATAAATTAAACCAAAACCAGATGCCTGCTAGGGCAGTTCATAATAATCTGGAATTGGTTGAGATTCCTTCTGAATTGAAGGATTTAAATACTTATGAATCTATTATGATTCAAAGTATCCATCCCTTTCAGGCTATTGTAAGAATGGAGCCAAAGACAGGGAAGTTGCCTCCAGCAGATTTACAGAGAGGATTAAAGGGAAGAGTTGTCTATTTGCCTCTAGATTTGAACAAAAACATTAACACAATTGGAGTAGAAAAAGTGAAAGAGGAACCTCTGGTTATCTTGGTTAATGGTGTTCCGACAAAGAATAAGAAAATATGGCAAGATTTAGTGGATGTTAGGAAAGTCAAAAAGGCAACAGTGTATTTGAAGAAAAATAATAAGTACTATAAGAATGTATATGTTGCAGAAGAGGAAGTAAGTGAAGAAGAGGACAGCGATTTGTGTGCTGGCCAAATTGAGAAAGTAGAGGCCTCTAAAAGTGAAGAAATATATGAACATTATAGTGTTCATCCTTTGCATTCCAAGGAAGTCATGGGGAATGCTATTGAGGTGTTTCAGATGAAACAAGCCAAAGGGAGTCCTATTAGTGTTTGGGAGGAAAGTTTGGAAGCTCGGTGTTTCCCACAGCTATTTCCCACAGGTCGAGGAGGACGATATGATGAGCGACCTGTTCAAGTTCCTGCTTCAGAATACCGGACTTTACGATTGTATACAGAAGATGCTAGGTTTCGACAATGCATTCCCTATTTGTTTCATCTCCTGTTTGAAAGCGATCTGTCTGGACTGTCATATGCAGTGAACCACATCTTAAAAAGTGGTATACAGATGCGAAATATCTCGGCAAGGGACTTTATGCATAAAGTCAATGTCCAAGACAGTATTTTGGATTCTCACTTAATTAATCTCATGGCGTGTCAGCGTGGTACTAATGAGTACTGGTACCGTCGTCATGGTGATTTAAAATGTATGCTGAGGAACTTAGGAACTCCGACATGGTTCCTCACTCTGAGCTGTGCCGAGTATGGCTGGGAAGACTTACTTGAATTTCTACGAGAGGCAAATGGAAATATTGAAAACATTGAATTCAAGACACCTGGAGAACTGTGTTCTTTGGATCCTGTGAATGTATGCAGGTACTTCAATCATAGATTTGAAGCTATGATGTCTTTCATCACAAATAAGAAGAATCCACCTCTTGGAGAGGTGTTGGATTTCTTCTGGAGAAAGGAGTACCAAGCAAGAGGTGCTCCTCTTATACATATGTTGTTGTGGATCAAGGATGCACCTAAATTTGGAACAGATCCGGATGACTTAGTGATGAATTTCATAGAACAGTATTCTACGTGTGCTGTTCCAAACGCAACGGAGAAGAAAAGCCTAAGAGAACAAGTTCTACGTTTCCAAAGCCATCGTTGTGGAAAGTACTGTCGTCGTAAATTCAGAAACAAGGACAAGTTCTACACCAAATGTCGTTTCAACTTTCCACGACCGGTGATTTCTAAAGGAAAAGTGAACAGTTTGATGTCTTCACTGCGACATAATGTGACGAGGAAATCACCCAAAAATACATACAATTTGAAAAGGAACGAAGAGTCCAAGTACATCAACGACTACAACCCAGTGATTTTGTCCATGTGGAATGCTAACATGGATATACAGTTTGTGGGTGACAACTGTATGGCTGTGGCTCGGTATGTCACATCTTACATCACCAAAAAAGAAAAGACAGAACTGAAGGATATGTGGGAGGACATTTCCCATGAAAAGAGCCTCAGCAAGAAGTTGTACAGTTTCAGTCTGAAGATGTTGTCGCATCGAGAAATCGGAGCTTACGAATGTTCAGATCGATTGTCTTCAGCAAGTCTCTATGCCAAATCCAGGAGTATTGTTTGGGCGAGTCTTGGTCTTGCTGCAACGCGAAATCGGGTTCTAAAACCTGTCCGGGAAATTGAATATTTGGCAGAAAAGGAACCAAACAGTACCGACATTTTGAAGACCAACATGTTGGATACATATTATCCAAATCGAAGCAGTCACCTTGAGAATGTTTGTCTATATGAGGTTCTACAAAATTATATATTCAAGAGGAACATCAAAGAAGATATTGAGAAAGGAGTGTATGCTGTAATTGGAAGTGAGGGATGCCTGGTCAAGCAAAGAAAATGCCAATTAGTAAACCATCGAAAATTGAGTGGCGAATCTCCAGAAAAAAAGGAGTTTTTCTATTTAGCACTTTTGCAACTTTTCAAGCCTTGGCGTGCAGAAGAGGAACTGCTTGGAGATTTCCTCTGTTACGAAGACTCTTTCACTGCTGCTAAGGAGACCATAGAATGTCCTGCTTTTCCCAAATATCAAGAAATGCTAACTTTGGAAATTGAGCAGGAAGCAACGATTGCAGCCGAGATTGCCAGAGACAGTTCTCAGGACAGTCAGAGTTCTGTTTCATTGAGTCAAGATCCACTTGGAGGACCTATTATCGAAAATGAAGCTGCCACTGCTATGAATGAAGTAGAAAGAGCCATGGCACATGCTCAGGAGGATTCAGGTAACTTAGAAGACTTGGAAAAACAACTCAACGTTGAGCAGAGGAAAATATATGATGAAGTTACCAAGCAAATTGAGCATGGATTAAGTCATGAGAAGAAAGAGTGCTCATGTACATCGTTGAAGCCTGTCCGACTGTATGTGAGTGGAGAAGCGGGAACTGGAAAAAGTTTCCTCATTAAAGCAATTTCATGCTATCTGCAGGAAAGGACTGAGTCATCGCTGTCTTGTGTTGTCACCACTCCTACTGGACTTGCAGCACATAACATTAAAGGTATTACTTTGCATCGTCTACTGATGCTGCCGGTGGAGCATGACAACAAATTACAATACCACAAGTTATCTGGGGATGCTTGCTGTGAAGTTTCAAGAGTCTTGAGGAAAATGAAACTACTTATCATTGACGAAGTAAGCATGGTTTCCAATGTCATGCTTGCCTTTGTGCATTTGAGAATGCAAGAAGTACTTAAAACTGAATATGATGTGTTATTTGGTGGCAAACACATCATTGTTTTCGGAGATCTTCTGCAGCTGACACCAGTAAAAGGACAACCTGTGTTCAAAATACTCACGCATGAAGATACCAGGAAGTGCCTAGGGAGCATTGGCAACGTCAATATATGGTTAAACTTCAATTATGCTGAACTGCATGAAAATATGCGTCAGGCAAAAGATGAAGATTACAAGAATATTCTACAAGATATTAGAATTGGAAAAGTGACCGAGCATGGAAAAGAAGCTTTAAATGCACGATTACTTTCAAATTTATATCCCGAACAAGAGATTGTGGCTGAGAATATTTTTCAGAAAATTACTGAGAAGAAATCCGGAATATGTTTGATGCCAACTCTTGCAGAATGTGCCATCTTCAACAACAAAATGTTGAATTTAGAAAAGCAAGAGATTGTGAAACTTGAAGCTATTGACAAAATAGAGCATATGGGATCAACAATTATTTTTTCTGAGAATTTGAAATCAAAATTGGATTCATTAGAGAAGACTATATCTAAAACAGCGGGTTTTGAAAAGATTTTGAATGTGTGTTTAAATTGCCGAATCATTTTGAGAAGGAATTTACATGTTGAAAGAGGTCTGGTAAATGGATCAATGGGTAATGTTGTTGATTTTGAGAAGTACAGAAATAGAGATGGAATAGAATTTTTAAAAATTAAATTTGATGGCATTGAGGAAGTACAGCTAATTGGTCGTTGTTCTGCTAGGTTTTTGCTTGTTAAAGACTTATATGTTCGCCGTAAACAGTTTCCTGTTTGCTTGGCATATGCGGTAACAATCCATAAATCGCAAGGTTTAAGTGTAGATAGTGCATTGGTGAATATTGGCAGTTCTGTGTTCAAGGAGGGTATGGCATATGTGGCATTGTCACGAGTTAGAACTTTATCAGGATTGTACTTAATTGACTGTGATGTCACAAACATTTGTGCGGATCTAGATTGTGTTAGGGAATACAATAGGTTAAGAAGAGAGTATGCGCCACATTTGCCTCAATATCCTTTGTTTGAGAAACGTGTGGGAGGCCAGAAACGTAGAAATATCAGTAATAGTAGGGAGGTTGTTGCAAAAAGACTAAAAGTCAATGAACCGAAAATTGTTAGCAGAAAGAAAGTGGATTCTGTTGAAGATGTTGTCGGTTTTCAATTTGAAAACAGTTCTGGTGTCAACTGCTATGCAAATGTAGTGGTTAATGTTCTCTTTTCACTAGAGAGTTTAAAAGAACAGATTCTGTTGAATTCAGAACAAATTTTATGCTGTTTGTTGAATTCTGTTTTCGAGAAATGTAGCAGTGATCGAACAAAAGTAGAAAGTGTGTCTGAAGTTCGTTATCTGTTAGATGAATGTTCAGGTCAAACAGACTTCTCTGAAAATAATCAGCAAGATTGTCAGGAGTTTTTAATGTATATGCTTGATGTATTGCAAGATGAGGGTGTAGATGTAGATCACCTGTTTGGGCTTTCTTATCAATGGCAGCATGACTGCGAGAATTGTAGGGTATCAAGTACTACTAGTGTAGACTCAGAAAGATTTATATATTTAACTTTGCCAGACAGTAAATCAGTCTCCTTTAATAAGCTAGTAAATGCAGCGGATCACAACATGGAGTGTAGCCAATGTAAATCTGAAATGATGTCAACATTATTTATACGTAGATATGGACGGTATGTCATTTTAATGATCCAACGATGTAGGCCTGATGGATCAAAATTGTCAACTTTAATAAAAAAAATTGTGGCTTCTCAGCTTTCAATATCAGGAAGGACTTTTGTAACTGTAGCAATTATCTATCACGATGGTCCTTCAACAACATCAGGACATTATACAGCTTATTTAAAGTCTCAAAACGGCTGGTCATTCTGCAATGGTTCCGTTGTAACTTTCAAAAAAAAATTGCCGTTTGACCTTAAAAATTCTTACCTGGTGTTTTTAAAACCAAAATTTTAATGAAAGAATCTCGGGATTTCCTGTGAAGAATTGCAAAAGGTTCATGAAGTAGAGGGAATGTAAGTCTGCAATGCTGTCTAGATTATTGGTCCAAAACTTTTAATTATAATGTCATTTTAAAAATCCAACTATATAAACCTGATGCAAGTAAGTCTGCTTCATAGTAAGCAGTATCAGTGTCATAGGAAAAGGAGAACATGAGTGACAAAGAAGGGTAAGATATTAGTAGTCCAGGATTGTGAAAATAATCTTAAATGTATTCTTTTTGAAAGTTGCGAAAATAGAAAATGTCGGGATTTGATTGGAAGAATTACAAGACTTGCGAATCGCGGCAACATGATTTGGCCTAGTGGAAACATGTGATGGAATGAGAGAAGTCTTTTCTTGTATGTAACATATTTTTCGAATCGATGGAGGTTTTCTTTCAGAAAGTGGCGGGCTGAAAATATTCAGTGTAAGAATTGGCTTTTGTAGTTTGGTTTGCCCTGTTCCCATCATGCACTGGGACAGGAACAGACTAATTTGCATACAGCCAGGTTCTGAAACTGGGATGGTGCAGTGAGCTAAAAAACGGTGTTGGATCTAGCCCTGATCTCTTGACTGGGTGAGAGCTTTCTGCTTAATTCAGAGACTCTGTCCCTCACCACCCCTTGTTGTATATATATAACTGAAAATATTTATAGCACAACAGAGTGGACGCTGTTCATAGGAGATCCTTCGACGTCATTGAAAGTAAGTTAATTTTAAGGAGTTTTGAATTCAGATTTCTTAGGTTGTATGGGTTTTTTAAACACAATCATTTTGATTGTGGTTTTTTTCCCCGCTGTTACATGATGAATACCTTCAAGTCACTGATTTAAGTGAAATTTGATACATTCTGAGAACAGCAAAAATAAACCATTTAACATGTATAATTAATGTTCTGCTTTTTGTACTTATGATATACATTTAGAAATGTGAGGTAGATATGGAGAAACTGAGTCTTCTGTAAGTGTCAATTTTAATGCTTACAGTGTTGTACTTCTGGGTACTGTTTTTTTAAAAAAAACTGAATAGGCCTCACCTCAAAGAAAGCTCTTGAAAGCACACATCTTATTTGCATCCTGAAACACTCATTTAAAATATTAGAAACAATTTTATGATGGCTTTACATCTTTTTTGCGCTGCTATTGCATCACTATTGTGGGACATCAGCAGTGCAAAAGAAGTACCATGTTCCAAAATAGGTCTCAGTTCATCAGCATGAAGATACTGTTTGTTTAAAATATATATCTTTAGGATTGTGTAGGGGACGTAGAGAAGCAGAGGCTTCTGTAAATGTCAAAGTTGTTGCAAAACTGTTTCTTCTTGAACCTTTTCCCTTTTCTTTTCTAATTTTTAAATACATGTTGTAATATTTTTGGAAATGTTTGTTCTCTCTTTTACAGATTGAAAGTATGAACAAATATTTAAAAAAGGTAACAAGAATTATAAGGTAAATGTTCTCTACTCTTTTTACCCGCAATGCACTGCTGATGATGTCACTGACCATGTCATGAATGATGTAATAAGAGGACATGACTTACTTCATTGGTAGGCCTTCACATGCTTTATCTGCTCTGTATTCTTCAACAAGTGTAAAATTGATCTGTAACCCTGAGTAGTTCTCACCTTAAACAAACCTCAGGAGACATCAGGTTGAGGTGAAGGATGTCTTGACCATTCTAAAGGCGCTGAAATCAGGCTCCCCGGCGGACCCCTGTCCGGCCAGAGTTCTGAGTGGAGTGGCGGAAATCATTGCACCGATAGTCACTGACCTGGTTAACGAATCTCTTTTAACAAGTAACGTACCATCTCAGTGGAAACAAGCCAAACTTCTCCCACTAATTAAAAAACCTTCCGCAGACCCCCTGGCTGCCTCCAACTACAGACCCATCTCTCTGCTCCCTACAATAGCCAAAGTCTGTGAGAAAGTGGCTTTTCGTCAACTTGAGAGGTTCGTGGAATCCACGGGGGCATTACACCCTGCCCAGTCAGGTTTCCGCTCCTCCTTTAGTACTGAGACCGCGCTAGTGGAGGTCACCGAGGCTATTAGAGACTGTCTGGACGGGGGCGGCAGAGCGGCCCTAATTCTTTTGGACCTCTCTGCCGCGTTCGACACGGTTCCACATGTCCAGCTGATCTCTAGGCTAGAGGACATTGGCATCACTGGCGCGGCTCTCAAATGGGTCAAGTCCTTTCTCACAGACCGTTCACAACAAATCTGGCTCCCTCCCTACCAGTCATCGATTAGCAAGGTGGACACTGGAGTCCCCCAAGGGTCGACTCTAATCCCCCTGCTCTTCAATGTATACCTGACCCCCCTTGTACATCTTGAAGAGAGTCTGGGTGCTAAAATAATGGCCTACGCCGATGACACCCAGCTTCTCTTCACGTGGGACAAGAACAACCTTGATACAATGAGAGTCCAATTGTGCCTGTCCTCAGTATTTGCCTGGCTGGCCAAGGCTGCCCTCAAATGCAATGAGGACAAGTCGGAGATTCTCTTGTATGGCCAATTCCCAGCGGGATTCAGGGAATCCATCTGGCCCACTGGATTGCCGTGCCCGTCTGGAAATTGCGGAGTTGCTAAAAACTTAGGGATCTGGTTTGGCGCCGATCTGTGCTTTCGAGATCAGATCTCGAGATTGGCGGGAACCTGTTATGGTACCCTTATTACCCTCCGGAAGTTCTTTCCACTTCTTCCCCAGGAAGCGAAGGAAACAGTGGCTAGAGCACTCATTCTTTCGCGTCTGGATTACGCCAACGCATTATATGTGGGCGCTCCTGATTTTCTGCTTCGCAAACTGCAAGTAGTCCAGAACGCGACAGTGAGGCTCCTATACAACATCCCCAAATGCCATAGTGTACGAAGACAACTTGCGGAACTCCACTGGCTTCCAGTTGCCCTCAGAGTGCGCTTCAAAATCCTAACACTAGCTTTCAAGGCCTTACACGGTCCATGCCCACCATACCTCAGTGCCAGGTTTGCCTTTTATCAGCCCCCGCGTCAATTGAGATCTGCTTCCCTCAGACATCTGGTCACTCCCAGATTTAAGAGAGCCCGTCTGGGGGGAAAATCCATGACGGTTAGAGCCGCCCAGCTATGGAATAGTCTCCCTGACCATCTGAGACATACGACAAACCTTACATACTTTAAAAAACACCTAAAAACCTTTTTATTCAAGCAAGTCACGTAATCCACATGTCTTTTCTTGGCATCTCTTTCGTTTCTGACACTGAACTTCTCTCGCGCCAGGACAGTCTCGACTAGCAGTGCGCGTTATAAGAAATATATAACATAACATAACATAACATAACATCACACCTTATCGTCATCCTGAATTAATAAATAGATCTATTAAACAGTATCTCTGGTTTACTCCCTATAGCTGTCTTTCTTTTTACATTACTCTCTGTTTACTTCCCTTATACTAACTCTTCTTTTTTTAAAAGAAATATTTTTTTGGTTCGCTTCAAGTTCGCGAACCGGGCAGCGAACTGGAAAGCGAACCAAAAGAAATAGAGCTTGCCAGAGTGCTAAACATTCTAGGAATTTTATTTGAAAGGGGAGGTAGTTCTGAAAAGAACTTTTTTTGATGTTTTTGTTGTTTTATTTATTTATTTATTTTTCTGAACATTTTTTGTTTTTTTGTATTTTTAGAACAGTTTTATGTTTTTTTTGTGTTTTTCATGGAGGGGAAACAACAAAAAAACAGGCATTGAAAAGGGCTCAAGAGGAGCAAAAAAAAAATTACTGCTTTGGTGGGTTAGGGCAGTTATGGTTTTCAAACACCAAGTTGATTAAGTTCACGCTCATGTTGCCACAATGTATGCACGTAAACTTCATGTGCTTGAAGTTTGGCTGTATGTTTGGCACAGTTTCCTGTGCCTCTCTTGCAGTCAAAGATATATTTAATGTTGATCTGGCCACAGGAGTTGTCGGGGGATTATCTTGAAGGTCCCTTAACTCTGCCCGGCTGTAATTTAATGGATGCCACCTGACCATATGGCGATGCATAGTATAGTTGCCCATACTATACTTTTTGTCTGTGCCTCGAGATAATCTTTTTTTGCAAATTAGGCAGGTGGCATATTTGGCATTAACCTTCTTCTCCCCTCGAGGAATTGAGAAAAACTGCCATATAAAACTTGTTTTCCTTCGGGAAACACGGGGCAACTCCTGAATAAATTCAGGTTCATCAGTGTCCTCTTCTTCTAAGTCCTCCTCTTCCTCCTCTCTGTTGGAAATGAATTGTGATGGTGGTCCTCTCTTGTCATGAGGAGGTTGAGGTGGTGGTGGGGGTCCACCAGCTGAAGCAAGGATAGAAGCCATTGCAATCAAATTGGAAAATGGTCTTTCTCTCACCAAGATGAAAGTCAGAGTGAGGAAAGAAGGAGGGGTTTACATGATTTGGGAAAAGCAAAAGTTCTGAACCAATGAAAAGTGTTATTTTTAGGTTACATGACCTAGTCATACATCATTTGGAAACCAAAAGTGAAATGAACCAATGAAAAGTTTCATAAACAAGTCACATGACCTGTTCCGCTTACGTTACACGGTGCGCGCCGCGTCCCGCATCGTTTCCGGTTCGCGGTCCGGAGCACTTTCTGGAGCGCTAACGCGGCGCGTCATAAGACGCATTACGCGTCAACGCAATACGTCGCGCTTCCGCGACGCGTCACAGTTCCGCTAACGAAACGTTTACCGGTTCCCGTACTAGATCGCGGCATCAAGATGAGCTAACGGAAAGCTTCCCGGTTCGCTTACCGGAAACGAAGAAAAAAAATATTTTAAAAAAAATTATCAATAAACATCTAAAATATATTTTGGGTTTTAAAGAAGAATACATTTTACAGCTACAGATGTTAGCTTTTAAAAAACCAATGAAATTCACAGAAAAAACCATAGGTTATAGACCATATATAGTTAGGAATTTGCATTTACAAAACCTTGAAAATTCAATGAAAAAACCATTGGTTATAGAACATATATAGTTAGGAATTTGCATTTACAAAACCTTATTTTACTCGCATAAAACCATTGAAATTCCATATATACAACTATATATCGCGCACCCGCAATCCACTGCTGATGATGTCACATATTACATCATTCATGACATGGTCAGTGACATCACTGATGACATCACTGATGACAACTCAAATGACATCACTGACAACATCACAGATGACATCATTCATGTGTTAATACGATGAACCTCTACAGACTCTGATATAACCTTAGATACACTCAGTGAAAACAGACACTCACAGATTGTCACTCATCCATGGAGTTACTCATACACCTAGACAGTCATGAAAGAATCAATCACACCTCCAATTCCTCAACTATACAGTTATACACACCTTACTTATTGAAACATATTCTAACACATATTTACTCTCTTATACAATCACTGATACAAGTTTTCAATGATCCATGCAGCCACTCACACATTCACTGGCTCTTAAACACAGTAATTTATATATGTCAACTCTCGCATGTACTGTGTTTTACATATGTACTTACTTTGACATGTAGCATTGAGATATCCAATCACTCACCAATACAAAAATGCACACAGTCAACCACCCATACAGCTGTTTCCACATGCAGTTTTGAACCCATAAATCTATTGAATCAGCTGTTCACACATCTATGCACAGAGTCACACACCTCCCAGCCACTCATGGAAAGGGGCGACCACTCGGTCCCCCCGAACGTATGGCGGAGTACCACGATCCCCCCGGGAAGCCATCTTGGGCGGGAGGCGAGTCTCGGCTGGTATGCCCGAAGCGGCGTAGCCGGGGCGCGCCTTTTCCCGCCCTAGAGTGGGTTGGCCTAGACACTGACGCGGCTGGCCACGCCCTTGGGGCAGGCAGGGGCGGGTTTACGCCCGCCCTGAAGACGGATAAAAGGCGAAGCAAGATCAGAAGGCATCCTCTTGTTCCTGTGCTCTGAAGCTGCACCTCCTTGCTGCACGTGAGCTCGAGACGGAACGAAGAGCCAATTTTGAGCGTTGTAATCGTTCTTGTTTGTTTTTCAGATACTCTGTTGGAGAATGCCGAAGAAGGCGGGAAAGCGCATGACTACTGACCAGATGCTGCGCGTTCTCATGAAAGAGATGACCGAACTAAAGAGGCGAATGGATAAAAACGAGGAAGGGGGACCGAAACGTCCTTTGGCGGGAGCAGCCCCGGGAGGGAAAAACAAGAGGCCCAGGAGGGGAGCAGCTGGGGAAGACATCCCGGGTCCCAGTACCCCGCTCGAGGCACCCACTCCCGTGCCGGAGGAAGGGAATCCGATTCCCGTTGTGGTCACCCCCGAGTCCGGGGAAGATATGCCGCCCGAGCTGGCAGCACAGTTAGCAGCGTGGTTGGGAAAAGGTAGCGAGGGCGCCACGGCTGTCGACGCGCAGGTGCTGATGAAGCAACTGCGTGAGTCACGGGAAGCAGCGAAGGTGTCCACGCCGGCTGCAGCTGTAGAGAAGCCACAGGAGACGGGTTCAGTAGCAGAGGCAGCGTCCGGTTCAGGTAAGCGGCCATTGCCGATTGCGAGGGATGAGTCAGCACCCTCTCGTAGGGAAAAGTTGGGTCAGCATGTTCCTTTGGCTATTAAAGAGAAGATATGGGCAGGGGAGTACGTAAACATCTTCTCGTTGCTTACTGATCACTATGAGATGGAGCATGTTAAGGGCCAGAAGGATCTCATGCATCCGAGTGTTTGGCGCGCAAAAATGGCCGCCTTTAAGGTAAATGAAAACATTGGCAATTGGGGCAAAGCGTGGGGGGTTTTTACATCGATCTTGGGGGAACGAAGGCCCGATCTGTTACCCGAATTGCCGATTTATCAGTCACGAATCATGGGGTACTCGGTATCACACGAGGGTAATCATTGGTTCTGCTATGATAATCTGTTTAGAAAGGCTAAAGAACATGATAAAAACTTAACGTGGGACTGTTATGATTCTGTGTCATGGTCCAAAATGGAGGATACTGGTATGTTAAAATTGCCATTAGTAGGGAGTAACGTTGGCGAATCCTCCCGCCAGTATGCGGGGACGCCCTTTCGATCAGGTGCGGGTACCGACAATTACTCGAGGCCTGCCGGCAATACAGGAAAAAGGGGGGTTTGTTGGAACTTCAACAGGGGTAAATGTACTAGGCCCCAGGGATCGTGCAAATTTAGACACGAATGTAGTGGGTGTGGGCAATCATCCCATCCTGAGTCCACGTGCAGAGCCAAAACGGGTGATAACGGGGGTAGAGGAGGCGCCAAACAGGTCTAACATAGTCCGAGGGGCGCCTTTACCTACCCCGATTGATACCTTGGCAATGATTCCCTGGCTCAGTGAATACCCGGATCGTACTTCTGCTGGGGTGTTACGGAACGGGTTTTCCTATGGTTTCCGCATCCCAGTGGGGGACTTTCAAGGTGTAGAGAAATGTAAAAATCAGCTATCGGTCTTCCAGCATACGACCGTGGTACAGGATAAGATCAGGAAGGAGGTTACTCGGGGTCGAGTCGCCGGTCCGTTTAGTGTACCACCGGTTCTTAACTTTGTTTGTTCCCCGTTAGGTGTGGTCCCAAAGAAGGACCCGGGTGAGTTTCGGCTGATACATAATTTATCAGCCCCACGTGGTCTTTCCGTAAACGAAGCGATAGACCCGGAAGTGTGTTCGGTGCGGTACGCATCCTTCGATGAGGCCGTAGCCGTTTTGAATCACCTGGGGCCCGGGGCGCTGATGGCAAAATCTGATATCGAGTCAGCGTTCCGGTTGCTCCCGGTACATCCAGACGATCAGCGTCTCCTTGGTTTCATGTTTCAGGGTCATTATTACATGGATAGGTGTATGCCGATGGGGTGCTCTATATCTTGTGCCTATTTCGAAAAATTCAGTAGTTTTCTACAATGGGTCTTCACAAGGAAGACGGGTTTCCAGCATGTGATGCATTACCTTGATGATTTTTTGTTCCTGGGGGCAGCCGGGGATCCGGAATGTGGGCAGGCTTTGGCGCAATTTTGTGTCTTGATGAAGCAGTTTGGCGTGCCATTGGCACCAGGTAAGACTGTGGGGCCTTCCACTTGCCTCGAGTTTCTGGGGATCGAGTTAGACTCCGGAGAAGGTTGTTTTCGTTTACCAGCTGACAAAGTGTTAAAGTTCAGGACATCCCTGCAAATGTGTATGAGTGGACCTAAGGTTAAGCTGCATCAATTACAGCAGTTAGTTGGCCAGTTGAATTTTGCCCTGAGGGTTATACCAATGGCCCGCCCCTTTTCCCGTTCGATTGCTCAAGCCATGGTCGGCCTGAAGGAGGGCCATCATCGCACAAGGCTCTCGGCAGAGGTCCGCCAGGACATGCGCATTTGGTTGGCATTTCTGGCGGATTTCAATGGTCGAGTCGTCTGGAACAAACCGGCCATGTCCTCTGAGGAGCTGGGGCTGTGGACAGATTCGGCAGGGAGCATAGGTTTTGGTGCCATCTTCGGCACAAGATGGTCTGCACAAAAGTGGCCGACATGGTGGCATGACAGTGGACTGACAAGTAACATTGCTTTCCTGGAACTTTTCCCCATTTTAGTGGCCCCGAGAACTTGGCCCGAAGGGTTTAAAGATCACTCTGTGGTATTTTGGTCTGACAATATGACCGTGGTCGAGTGTATCAATAGCCAGGCAGCACGATGCAAATGGATTTTGAGACTGTTCAAGGAAATTGTTTTACTGTGTATGCAATTGAATGTGCTATT
Organism: Lissotriton vulgaris; assembly: GCF_964263255.1. Taxonomy (NCBI): domain Eukaryota; kingdom Metazoa; phylum Chordata; class Amphibia; order Caudata; family Salamandridae; genus Lissotriton; species Lissotriton vulgaris. The sequence goes on along the minus strand of NC_141697.1, from coordinate 853,837,666 downwards.
CAGAGCAAGACATGTCCCAGGGGTAATGAACCAGGCGGCTGATGCACTGTCTCGTTTTCGTATGCAGGCTTTCTGGGGTTTTCTTCCCACAGCGGACCCGGAGCCGGCACCCTTTCCCGAAGCTCTCTGGTCTCTCGGTGCCCCGAACTTCGTAACCTCGTGGGAGAGAGCTTAGCACCCAGGACGAGGAAGGCATATGAAGGGGCGTTCCGGTCCTATTTAGCCTTTTTGGGGACTGATAGAGAGGAGCTTTGGGGCCAGGAGGAGTGGGCGGTAAATTTTCTGATGTCCTTACATCTGGTCGGGAAATCGGTGGCCACGGCTCAGAGGCACCGGGCTGCCTTTTCCTTTGTTGCTAGGGTTCATGGGATCCATGACCCGACAGCGTCTTTCGTAGTACAGAAAGCGCTACGGGGGTGGCAACGCCTTGAGGGTCGCAGAGTAGACGATAGGCGCCCGATAGGTTTGGATAGGCTGGCCCAGTTATTATCCAGACTCCCTGCTACGTGTTCATCTCAGTTTGAGACAGTGTTATTCCGAGCCGCTTTTACGCTGGCATTCCATGGGGCTATGCGGGTAAGCGAACTAGTGGCGAGGAACAAGCAGGATGTGACAGGAGGATTGTGCCGGGAGCACGTCCAGATCAGAGGGGAGACAATGACGGTCTCATTTGTCAGGTCCAAGACCGATCAAAGTGGGATGGGCGACTGCGTAATCATACGCAGGATTCCCGGGTCCTCCATGTGCCCGGTAAAGTGTTTAGAAGATTATTTAGCACGAAGGGTGGCATCATGGGGGGGGACCTTGTTGAGACACGCTGACGCCACCCCACTGACAAAGTTTCAGTTTCAGCGGGTGCTTGCGATGTCGATTGCCGCTGCGGGCTTGAACCCGGGCGAGTTTGGGACCCATTCCTTTCGGATAGGGGCTGCTACAGAAGCTACAGCCAGGGGTCTGAATGTGGAACGGGTGGGGCGTTGGTCCTCCAACTGTTATAAAAGGTATGTGCGGTTGCACATGTTGTGAAGCTGTAACGATGTACTCACGCTTCTTGTTTTGTTTGGTTTTCAGTTGCGCAAGCCTACGAGGCGGGGCGGACTTTGCAGTCGACCCAACACCGGGCCAGCGGTCAGACATCACCGGCTGTGAAAAAGGAAGTGTGGGTCGTGGGCCACTCATACGTGAGACGTGCCGCAGACGTATTCAAGGCAGGTGACATGATTCACGTAGCTGGGGAATACGGGTACAGTGTGTCCTTCTACGGAAGAGGCGGTCTCTGTATTGACCAGTTTCAATCATTTTTTGAGGGTTTGCTAGGGCGGACAAGGTCACCGCCGTCTGTAGTCATAGTACATCTTGGGGGTAATGATTTGGTCACCACTGGTAGACGACTTCTTCTTGAGGCGATGCTTTCCACTGTAAGTTGGTTAGCAAGGAGAGTTCCAGGGTGCACAATTGCGTGGTCCCATATGATCCCACGAAAAGTGTGGCGGGGGGCTATTTCGGTTCCTGCTCTCAATCATTCTGTTAGAAAGCTTAATAACAAAGTGAGTAGGTTGTTCCGTTCCAAGACACTGCATTCTATTTCGCATGGGTGTATTAATGATGACAGTATGTATTTGGGGGATGGAGTGCATTTGTCTCGGGTGGGGAATGAGTTACTCATAGGAGACTTCTTAGCATGGCTGAAAACGTTATACCATGACCTTTAGGTAGGAGTGTTGTGGGGGGTCCGGATAGCCGGTCAACTATCCAGCCTGTGGCGGTAAGGTCATGATCGGTGAGCACTAATTGGAAGATCCCTATGAGTGGGCGTCACCCAGCACGGATGGGAGCGCTCGGGGGAGGTGGCCATTGGCCCCTCAACGGGGAGGCGGTCCCTTCTAAGGATGGGTCGCCGAAAGAAAAGGAAAGGCGGTCAAGGCCCCTTCCTGGGTAGGAGGGGTTACAGCCCCCTCCTGGGGAATTTCCCGGGGCCAGGACGTCTGCGACGGCAGATATGGTAAGTTGTGTGGGGTTTGGGGGGGGGGTCTACGCTACCTTCTAGATACCTCACACGAGTCCTCGTACGACCTCTAAGTGGCGTCGAGTTTTATTGGGGCCCCCGTCAAGTCAAGGGAAATTGGTAATTGCACTTGAGGTACGCCTCTGGGCCGCCCCTCACAAGTGAGGGCGATATTTCTGGGTTAGGGATCTTGACACCGGTTACGACCTTGCCGTTGGCCCTTAAACGTTAGGATGTACAATTTCAAAATTTCAAGTAAATGTTTTGTAGGATGTTAGTTCGGCTAGGAGAACCTTTGTATTAGAGAATCTGTTAAGGTTAGCCAAACATCGCAATGTGGTAATGAAATTGTACATAATATGAAACTGTTTATTTTATGTTTTAAATTTTGTTTCATATTTTAATAAATACGGCCGGGAGGGTCACTCCCTCCCGTCTTCCAAAAACTTCAGAACTGTTTCCGGTTTCCCATCCTTGGGGAATGTGTTGAGAGGGGGTGGCGTGTATCTCAGCCATATGGAAAGGGGCGACCACTCGGTCCCCCCGAACGTATGGCGGAGTACCACGATGCCCCCGGGAAGCCATCTTGGGCGGGAGGCGAGTCTCGGCTGGTATGCCCGAAGCGGCGTAGCCGGGGCGCGCCTTTTCCCGCCCTAGAGTGGGTTGGCCTAGACACTGACGCGGCTGGCCACGCCCTTGGGGCAGGCAGGGGCGGGTTTACGCCCGCCCTGAAGACGGATAAAAGGCGAAGCAAGATCAGAAGGCATCCTCTTGTTCCTGTACTCTGAAGCTGCACCTCCTCGCTGCACGTGAGCTCGAGACGGAACGAAGAGCCAATTTTGACCCACCCACCAGCCCCTGAGGACAGCAAGTGGTTTTTTGAATAAAGTTGATGGATAACTCTGATTTTCGTTTACAGGTTGTGGTATTATCGTGATGATTTTGAGTATATAATAAAGAATGGTCGATTTGTGTTACGTTTCGCAAATAAAGAAATTCTGCTTTAGTGTTCATTGGTAAGCATGCTTGTAATAAAATTGTAGTTGCTACTGTCTTTTTTAGTTTAGTCATTTAGTTAGCATTGTCGTATTTATTTTGGTCGGGCGGTAAGGTCATGATCGGTGAGCACTAATTGGAAGATCCCTATGAGTGGGCGTCACCCAGCACGGATGGGAGCGCTCGGGGGAGGTGGCCATTGGCCCCTCAACGGGGAGGCGGTCCCTTCTAAGGATGGGTCGCCGAAAGAAAAGGAAAGGCGGTCAAGGCCCCTTCCTGGGTAGGAGGGGTTACAGCCCCCTCCTGGGGAATTTCCCGGGGCCAGGACGTCTGCGACGGCAGATATGGTAAGTTGTGTGGGGTTTGGGGGGGGGTCTACGCTACCTTCTAGATACCTCACACGAGTCCTCATACGACCTCTAAGTGGCGTCGAGTTTTATTGGGGCCCCCGTCAAGTCAAGGGAAATTGGTAATTGCACTTGAGGTACGCCTCTGGGCCGCCCCTCACAAGTGAGGGCGATATTTCTGGGTTAGGGATCTTGACACCGGTTACGACCTTGCCGTTGGCCCTTAAACGTTAGGATGTACAATTTCAAAATTTCAAGTAAATGTTTTGTATGATGTTAGTTCGGCTAGGAGAACCTTTGTATTAGAGAATCTGTTAAGGTTAGCCAAACATCGCAATGTGGTAATGAAATTGTACATAATATGAAACTGTTTATTTTATGTTTTAAATTTTGTTTCATATTTTAATAAATACGGCCGGGAGGGTCACTCCCGCCCGTCTTCCAAAAACTTCAGAACTGTTTCCGGTTTCCCATCCTTGGGGAATGTGTTGAGAGGGGGTGGCGGGTATCTCAGCCATACACACATACTCAGTCTCCCATACAAATACTTGGGCAACCAATCAATAACCCATATAGTTACTCATATAGCTACTGATCAACACATGCAGCAGTTTACAGAACAACAGATATAATGATGCACAAATTAATACAGTTTAATCACTAACCCATGCACTCAGTGAGACACATTTAATCACTCCCTCATACAATCAGTCATGCACCTACTAAATCCTTCATCCAGACATTTATACATCCACTCATTCTTCAATATGTAAGACATATTTTAACTTTACAGAAACATACAGTCACTGGATGTTGTCATCAGTGATGTCATTTGAGTTGTCATCAGTGATGTCATCAGTGATGTCACTGACCATGTCATGAATGATGTAATATGTGACATCATCAGCAGTGGATTGCGGGTGCGCGATATATAGTTAGCGCATCTAACTATATATGGAATTTCAATGGTTTTATGCGAGTAAAATAAGGTTTTGTAAATGCAAATTCCTAACTATATATGTTCTATAACCAATGGTTTTTTCATTGAATATATATATATATATATATATATATATATACACAAACACAAAAGGTTCCCCTAATGAGGACGCCTCACACGAAGAGTTGAATTACCTCTTTAATTGCGGGCTGCAACAGTGTACAATTCCATCACGGCTCCCTCGTGCAGCCAAACGCGTTTCATAATTTTCATTCCTTGTTCACTGGCACATTCGGATAAACCAAAGCAGGTGTGGGGAACCTTGATAAATGTTCTTTAGTCCCGCCCTTGTGGGCATGTGCTCATTGCCGCCTGGTACATGTAGTTCCCCATTGTATCACTCCTCAGTGGGTGCTCCTGTGTCCGTGAATAAAAACAAATAACCGCCCAAGTGGGTTGGTGCCGATGAGAAACCCCACAACACCTTGCCTTTCAAATGTCAGGCAATGTGGAGCTCTCTGCTCTATTGCGCACCTCGTGCTTACGAGATGTATATCTGCCTGATATGCAGCAGGGCGTCCTCGCGGCTGGGAACCTTTTTGTGTGGATATATATATATAAATTCCATACTCTGAATCCTCCCAAAACATCGGAAATAGCAACTGCTTGCCAAACAGATAGTCAAGGCCCTATGGGAACTTTGCCATGCACAGAACCACCCTCCACCTTACTAACAGTACTCATGGATCTCCATGCCCAGAATCGCACTGACTCCTCGCAAACATCGCTCGCAAGTCAAACCCAAAGCCCACAAAATAAACCCATCATCACCACGCCCTTCAAAACCAGATCCAAGTTCAATCCAATTATGCCACGTGATGGCATCGATATATACAATGAACATATCGTTAACAAACTAAAAAAATTGAACTTCAAAACCAACGCTATAAGTAGCAAAATATATAAGCGCAACAGAACATATGATAATCTGGTAACCAAACTCCAACGAAATAACCAGATTATCATTCGAAACTCTGATAAAGGAGGTAACGTGGTGCTTTGGGACAGAGATCAATACATGAGCGAGGCCATGTCACAGCTGAATGACCGTAGCTGCTACAAATTAAGCAGTGCTGCAGCTGTGAAAGAAACATCTAACTCTTTTTTCCTTAAATTACTTGCTTGGAAAAGTGCGGGCTTAATCACCAAGGAGGAATATCTGTACATGAAAAATGATTATCCATCTATTCCCAACATTTACTTCATCCCCAAAGTCCATAAGGACTCCTTACATCCGCCCGGAAGGCCAATCATTTCTGGGAGGAAGGGCTTGTTGGAACATACCTCCAATTACATCGATTACTTCTTGCAGGACTGTGTAACTGGACTGGCCTCTTACCTCAGAGACACTAGTGACTTTTTGGACAAAATCAGGGATTTCTCTTGGAATCCGGGGTTTCTGCTGCTAACCCTAGATGTGTCATCCCTCTACACATGTATTGACCACAGGGATGGTTTAAGGGCATTGGATTTCTTCCTCACCAGAAATAGACCTGCATGCCCAGAACATAACAACATGTTGCTGGACATGGTGACTTTCTGTCTTCACCATAATCTTTTCACCTTCAACCAGACTTTTTACCAACAGGTGCGTGGGGTAGCTATGGGGGCCAGCTTTTCCCCCAGCTACGCCTGCATCTTCATGGGCTGGTGGGAGGAGCTGGTCCTTAAGGGGACCCTTGGTGAGTGGTTTGAAAAACATGTGAAAATGTACTATAGATACATTGACGATCTCATATTTGTCTGGGAGGGTACAAGGGAGGAAGCCCTCGAGTGGGTCAACTTGTTAAACATTAACAACAACAATCTAAAATTTACCTGTACCTTAAGTCCAACTAACATTTGTTTCCTAGACGTAGAACTGTACATTTTCAATAACATCTTGGAAACCAAACTTTACAGAAAAGAAACAGCTGGCAATTCCATCCTCCATTACACCAGCTTCCACCCCAAACACTTAATTCGAAGTATCCCATATGGGGAAATGCTGAGAATTAAAAGAATTTGCAGCAACCCCATAGATCTCTCAATGGCTCAACATGAATGCAAAGAGCGATTCCTCGCACGAGGTTATCCCATGCACATTATTCAAACCGCCATTGACAAGACCAAGGAGTTGGACAGAACTCTCCTTCTAGTCCCCAAAGCCATCAGAAATCCCCCTACTCCATCTGTGACTAAGCCTACCGAACCTGATAGTGCCAGGCTTATTGTGCCATATAGTATCCAACAGGGCGCGATTAGCAAGATAATCAACCAGAGCTGGTCACTAATACACTCTGATCCTATAATTGGCCATAAGATGCCAGCTAAACCCAGTATTACTTATAAAAGAGCTATCTCTCTTCACAACAGTTTAGTCTCCAACTGCCCAGAGGTTATCCCATCCAAGGATTGGCTTAAAAGCTCTCGGGGGTTTAGCAAATGTCATACATGCAAAGCCTGCAATTATGGCATCAATAAACTAGCTATTGCACAGCCTTCAGCAATAAGGAAATCAAGATCTCCAAATCCCTCCATTGCAAAACAGAGTACGCCATCTACATCTTGGAGTGTACCTGTCCCTTAAGGTACGTAGGGAGCACTAAATTACCAGCTAGTGCCAGGGTACTCCAACACATCAGAGCGATCAACAATTCTGACCCTACCTACCCGGTGGCGAGACATTTTCGTGAGGTCCACAATAACAACCTGAAGGATCTCCACTATTATGTCATCGACACTGTTCCAAAAACGAAACAGGGAGGTGATAGGGAACGCATGATGCGCATGTTGGAAACTAGATACATCCTAAATTTCAACAGCAAAAGCCCTGGAGGTCTGAATAACACTGAAGACTTACACACATGTCTGTAACTCATGTCCTTGAGCCACATCCCCCATCTCAAAATTATGTATGAAAATCATGTATGAAAATTTCGGTCTGTTGATCTCTATCATTTTTGTTAACCAGCCCCTTGCATCCTTTTCCAAATTCTTCAGATGCATTATACCAGCATCGGGTGTACCTTACTGACTAGTGGCACCCCATGCTTCAGGTCCAAATTTCTTTTCTAATTCAAAATAGACCTTACTTAAATTGCCCTATGTAACTGCCTTTTGCCTCTCACCCAATCCTTTTCATTCAGGATTTTTTTAAACAATTGTATTTTATTTTCAGGATTATCCTCACTGTTACTTTGAGCACTTACAGCACTTTACGCACCTTTCGCAACTTTATCCAACTGTGACTTCCAATTAATTGCTTCATAATATAATAGAAGGGTTTTGTTTGATCAAACGGTATTATACCGATATTCTTCCAACCGTCCAGTAAATGTCATAATATGCATTGTGTAAATATATGAATTTTGACATTTTTTTGTATATATGCGATCATGTGAATTGGTAAAAATGGTTTAATGAAGTTATATGTTTTTATATATACATATATATTTTTATACCTTAAAAAGTATATGCACACTTATATTTATACACATATATTTTTCTACGGGTATTTATACCGAAAGCCATGCATTCTATGCGGATATATATTTTTTTGTAAAAAGAATACTCATTTTTCTTTTTCTTTTCCTTTAAATGCAAAATTTTCTTCATGACATTACTGGCATTGGTGTACACTATTAATTGTTTGCCCTTCTATTAATTGGTTAAAGCAACTCGGTATTTTTTTGTGATATTGCACAAAGCGCAGTCTATCTTCTAAACAGCGCTTAAATGTTGCTTGGATACACACTTTTTTCTATGTCACTCACACCTGCATCACGTGTTTAAAGTGCTAGCTGTTTATAAGGTCCAGTAAAATCTGTTGACGTTGTCATGTGATCAAGCCACCTCGGTGGTGAAAAGCGTTATGGCGGACTTTTGAAGGAATAAACGCTACAAGCCTTTTTTGCACTCACCTTGGGCTCGTGTCTGCTTCTTTGGTGCTGGCTGGAACTTTGTTGTTGCACCCAATCTGTGTCAGCAGCTCTTCAGATATATATATATATATATATATATATATATATATATATATATATATATATATATATATATATATATATATATATATATATATATATATCCACAAAGCAAGTTACTGCTGGGTCCCCGCGATCCGAGAAAGGTGGCGTGTACGTCGGCGGAGATACTCCGACAATCATTTGCTCTCATGCATCATACGTTCATAAAACACGCTCTCGGGACAAAAACGAGGTAATCACCAAATCCAAACAGTGCTGTTTATTCCACAACGCGTATCGCCGGAAAACGGCTTGATCACGTGAAAAAATGCTTTGAAAACATTGGCATTTAACGTGGATTTAATCAAGGACATAAACATTGGACTTGCATAGTAAATTGTGCAAGTAACCATAAATTGTGTTAAACATCGTTTTTCTCTTAGTTTATCATCATATTTATCATTAACTTACAATATATACACTGCAAAGAGACTCTCCTTTGATAAATTAATAATTACATTAATGCGCACAAAAAATGCATACTCGTTTGAGTTTCACGTACAACATGTTGTTCTCTCAATGAATGTAATGGCCATCTGTCCTGAGAGAAGAACCCCCAAAGAAAAGGTATATTTTAAATAAACGGGCCCTATTCATAAACTTCATTCCGAAGTCTGTGCCTCATAATACAACGTGACCCAACCCACTCTCACACAAAATGCGTGAGAATCATCATGTCCGTTACTATTGCAAATAATGGCTTAAATGGCACGGACCCATAGTGAAACAAGGGGAGGAGGGCTGGTACTGGCAAGTGCCAAATTACGTTGAAAATGTACACTCTTCCGTACATTCGAAGGCTTGCCCCCATAGACGGACACGGACCCAAGAAATGGTGCGAAAATAAAAATGTATTGCTCCTCACCAGTCGCCATTACGCGTTTCGGCTCGACTGAGCCTTGATCACATGACAGTGGCAAGGTAAAACAGTGCAGTATTTACAGTGACAGTGCTCCCTGAACAACTCTTTGTGTGTTGCTTACTTTTGATAGAACTGGAAGACATACTTAACATTGATACTCTTCTGCCTTTGTTCTGAGCAATTTACAATACATTTACAATTTGTTCATTGCCACAATCTAGAGAGTGATCAATAATAATTAACCATTTATAGATTGACGGTCAAGTACCTTATTTTATGTTGTTTTGCTACACTTAATAATAGCCTGGCAGCGAATTACGGGTTAAATCCCTGTTTGTGTAGTCTTCCTATACTTCAAATTTTTTTGGTCTAGCAACCATGCGAGTTGTTAACCCATAGTGCAAATAACGTGAAATAAAGTGCTTTTTTTTTTATTTAAATATTTTATACAGGGAAATACAGCAATAGAAACAAAAAGGAAAAAAGAAAATAAGCAATTCAAAACATAAATAAAAGAGTACATACAGACTCAAGAAAACAAAGGAAGTTAAATCCATTCCGCAATTGGAGTCCATATTTTCTTTCCCAAAGCCCTTTTTTTAACGCCCTTATACTGATAAATAGCAGACTCCATATTGTACATGAACAATAATTTTTCTCGCCAAGTAAAAAAAGAAGGAAGTTCAGAGTTAATCCACTCCCTAGTAATGCATGCTCTGGCCACTGCCATACATATGAAAAGAAAACAGTTAGTGGTTTAGATCTTGAAGTACTAGAATCTATACCTATTATCAGCAGCTCTGCAGTTACCTTAATATGGCAATTAAGAACAGAAGAAAAAAACATTTCAATTTGATGAAAAAAATCCCCAAGCTTAGGACATTGGAAGAACATATGAATGTCATTAGCTGCATACAAACCACAGCGGTTACATTTTGTTCCCACCGTCATACTCTACTTAACCACTTTACTAGGAGTATAGTAAAGGTCATGAATACACATAAAATGTTGGGATTTCATCATCCCAGTGATTAAAATTTCAGACGCTTGTTTAACAGATTCTAGAACATCAATATTCTGGATCCCTAATTTGTTGACCCATTTCGATTGACAGTGCTCTAAGTCATTTCCAAATTCCTGTATCAAACACAAATAAAAGATTCCTATCGGAGTCTTTCTATACAAGTGTTCCATGAGGGGGACTTTGTTCATACTAGCATTAGTAATAGAATAGGAGATTTGCAGAAAACTGCGAATCTGAAGATATTTAAAAAAATCATTTTTGGTTAACAAAAACTCATCAAGAAGTTCCTGAAACGAGGCAAGTTGGTCCTTAATATATAAATCATCCAAATTGCGTATTCCTTTCTGTTCCCATCTGATAGTAATTAAGTCACAGAAAATCGTAGCTGGTAGAAGACCAGGAGCAGCAATCGGTGTATAGACATTCAATTTACTTAATCTTAAATGCTTCCGAACTTTTTGCCACACACCAAAAGATGCCTTTAGTGTCTTAAATTTGATTTTCTTGTAGTAGCTAGGTCCAATCACTTTAAAAAAGCAAGCTTTAACTTTTTCACCCATGATCATTTCAAAAGTAGAAGGTAATTGACAGAAAGGAATACAGGCTCTATCACCAATGATCAGTGGGGAAATGTATTGAAGTGTTGCCGCTAGGTAATAAAACACAAAATATGGGACATTCCACCCCCCACATTCTTTTCTCAAAATCATTTTTTAATGAGCTTCCCGATGTCGCTTGTAGCCCCACAAAAATCTGGATGTAGCCCTTTCCAAGTTTTTAAAGCTTGCAGAAGGAAATTCCAAAGGTATTGTATGGTACATATACAGTACCTTAGGTAAGATTAGCATTTTTAAAATATTGAGTCTGCCATGCAACGATAAATGCAGATGGTCTAAACGCTCCAGCATAAAATTGATTTTAGTCACTACAGGGTTCATGTTTAACTCAGGTATATTTGCTATAGGCAGTGAGATTTTGATTCCAAGATATGTCACCTCCGTAGCCATAGAAATATTTGTGGGAGGATTATCTCCAGAACATAAAATTTGGGTTTTCTCCAGATTAAGTTTATAGCCAGAGAAAGATCCGAATTGTGTGGCTAAGTCATTAAGAGCCGGTATCGCAGTCTGAACATCCATAGTGGTAATAACAATATCATCAGCATAAGCTAATGCGCGATAATTCACATTGGCTAAATAAATAGGTTTGATTTTTTCCTCCAAAATAAAACGATTAATTAAAGGATCAATATAAAGTGCGAAAAGTAAAGGTGAACAGGGGCATTCTTGACGAGTACCCCTGGTGATTGAAAAAAAGGAAGAGAGTTGAACGTTAATACGAACACAAGCTTTCGGGGCCATGTACATAGTTTTTAAGGCAGTCAAGAAACCTGATCCAAATCCTTTTCTAGCCAATATGTCCCATAAGTAGTCCCAGGCAACCCGATCAAAAGCTTTTTCAGCATCCAAAAAAATCAGTCCAATGTTAGATGGGTTGCCTGGGACCAGTCCAGAAAAGTAATTAGTCACCGGATATGATCCGCAGTGTCACGTGCAGGGATAAACCCATGTTGGTATTTGGAAACTAAAGAGATAATAACAATAGATAGGCGCAAAGCCAAAATCTTGGAATTTTTTTTACTATCCGCATTTATTAATGAAATGGGACGGAAAGAAGAAGGTGAAAGAGGAGGTTTGCCCTTCTTTAGAAATACAGTGACTATTGATTTGTGCCAGGACATAGGAGCAGTGCCCCGTTGTGCAGCAAGAAATAATGGAACTAATTCAGGTTTCAAGATATGGCGAAAAGATTTGAAAAACTCTAAAGGGATTGCTTCGGGGCCTGCCGCTTTGCCGGAAGCTAAAGACAGGACCGATAACTCGATTTCTTCCCAAGTGATAGGTAATTCCATCTTCTCCCTTTCCTCTACTGTTAATATGCCAATTACAGCAGAGTCAATAAATTGACCTATCCTGTCCCTTGAATCGCGTACCGCATCCTCAGTATATAACCTAGAATAAAACTCACAGAACACATCCAATATATCGGTAATATTATTAACTGTAGTCCCTGCAGTATTATTTATTTTATCTATACTAGCGAAAGCAGCTTTCTGCCTTGCCCTTTTGGCCAGGTGTTTCCCTGAGTTTTCTCCTACTTCATACACCTCTGAAAGATTTTGACAAATGATATCAACTTTGGTTATCAACAACATCTGCACTAATCCAAAAGCTGGCACAGACATCCCACCTTATTGTGACTCAAAAAAAGAAAAGAGGCGTATTAGACTTTGTACTTTTTTTTTGCACATTTAGTTGCACAAATTGCACAAGCACCAAGCACTTTTTGAAATAAAGTGCTTGGTGCTTGTGCATTTGTCAAAATCTTTCATATGATTTGAATTTCCTTATATAGTAACAACCCCATTTTTTAAGATGGACCTATGGTATGTGTCCCAACTTTGGAGATCTTGTGCAAATTTGCTATAACCGTGACTAATTGTATGAATACAATAACCACAGATAAATAATTGAATAAATACATAGATGAATAAATAGATAAATAGTTAAATAGATATGTTAATCCATATTACTATCATTAATTCATATAATACATTCATAATCTCCTATTGTACGTTTGAAACACAACATAACCATTATTTAAACAATTAATTAAAAATTTATTAAAAAACATGGGAAGATAAAAAGGTTATTAAAAAGCTATAAATAGATTTAATTATCAAAATTTAGTTAAAACATTCCTAACAGGTCCTACAATTTCCTTACTGCCTATGTTCCCTGTAATCATGTGAGACATGTATGTCAATCTTCTGTGGCATTGAGCCCCTGGATGTTTTAAATATAGCTGTAGAATGTAGCGTGTTTCCAATTTTCTCAATTTGTTTTCTCGGTCGCCACCTCTTCTACTCGGGGAACTGCATCTATCACATAGTATTTCAGGTTCAAGTTGTTTGAGTCATGATATTCCCTGAAATGACGAGCCACATGATAGGTGTTGTCCTGATTTGTGATGGCTCTCAGGAGTTGCAACATCCGTTTGTGAACCGGTAATTTTGTGCTGCCTATCTACTGAAGGCCACAAGGGCACAACAGGACATAGACAGCAAATTTGGTTTCACATGTCAACAGTTTTGATATTTTACATGTTTTGTCACTAAAGGGTGTGTGGTAAGTACTCTTGTTTATACCACGGGAACATGCTTTACAGGTTTTACATCTGTAAAATCCTTTGGTGGCTTTGATCCAGCTACTGTTGTCTACAACCTCAGCACTCGTTTTTACAAAAAATCTTTCATTGAGGGAGCCTTGCTGTAGGTGATGGACACCCTCTGCGGTAGCAGGGGTCCAATCACCCGATCACACCGTACCAGTGGCCAATTCTGCTGGATGATTTTATCAAGTGACCTGTGTTGCTTACTGCATTTCATTATTAATCTGAATTCTCCCTTTTCAGTATTAGTTTGGCTTGTTCCTACATTTGTTTGAGTAACTCTCTCCTGCAATGTCTCATCTCTACTCCATTGCATAGATTTGGGGATGGCTTTGTTGATTATGTTAACAGGATAGCCTCTCTGCTGAAATCGTCTTTTACTCTCGAGGTGTGCCACCCTCATATCTTCACTGTTGCAGTAAATGCGTCGCAACTGTAGCATTTCCCCATAGGGAATGCTATTAATTAAATGTTTGGGGTGCGAGCTACTAGCATGCAATGTGGAATTTCCGGCTGTTATTTTCCTAAAGAGACAGGTTTCAATCTTATTCTTGTCAATGTAAACCTGTGTATCTAAAAACTCGATACTGGTTTTGCTGATTGATACTGTGACCTGTAGATTAACATTATTGATATTGATTTCCTCAACAAATGTGGTCGCCTCCTCTACTGTGCCGTGCCAAATTACAAACAGGTCATCAATATATCGTAACCATATCCTAAAACTGGCCTCCATGGCTACACCTCTGGTTTGCTGGTATAATTGGCTACTGAACATAAAGATGTTATTGTAAAGACAAAATGTTATCATTTCTATTAGCATAATGGTATGTTCCCTGTGTTCTAATGATCTCTTCATAAGGTAATGCTCAACAGCGGCCAAACCATCCGTGTGTTCACTACTTGTGTATAGCGCTGTCACGTCCAATGCAATTAGGAGGAAATCGTCCTGCCAAACAAACCTGGAGATTTTCCTTAAAAAGTCACTAGTGTCTTTGACATACAATGGTAGATCCTGAACAAAGCCTTGCAGGTAAAAATCAATGTATTTAGTTGCATGTTCCACTAGTCCATACCTAGCACTGATAATTGGTCTCCCCGGTGGATTTATGGGGTTTTTGTGAATTTTAGGGATGAAATACATGGTTGGGGTGGTTGGATTGTCATTCTTTATGTATTTGTACTCCTCAACACTGAGTAAGTTTGCACATTTCCATCCGGAGAGTTTTTTCTGAAAATCTTTATATGTAGCTTTGAGACGGTTGATGTTCGTGTGAGCATAGCAAGAGTGATCATTTAGTTGGTGAAAGGTTTCTTTGTTGTAGTCTGTCAGAGGGCTGATAACGATGTTCCCACCTTTATTGCTGTTCCGGATAACAATGTTTTTGTTTTTTTGCAATTTTGAGATTAGATTTCTATATTGTTGGTTACTTTTGTTCCAATTTTTGGTTTTTGTTGTACCGATCTGTTGAGATTTTTCATTTGTGCAGTCACAGCCTCATGAAAGATGTCAATGGCGTCTCGAACCGCAATGGGGTTGAACGAAGACTTGGGTTTGAATGGGCTTTGTAATTTGCCTGCCACGTTTTCAAGTTGCCCTTGATCTGTTGATATTGAATCACTTGTATTTTGTTCAACCACGTTTTCATCATAACGGTCTAGTAACACTTGTAGACACGGTTCATCTGACTGTGATAGCACAGATGCCACATTAGCTATTGATGTTATTTGCGATGTTCTTTCTGTGTCGGTTTGATAAATTATGAAATGTTTTTTTAATTTCATTTTGCAAACTCCTTTGTAGACATCTAATCTTGTTGTGGCATAGTCAAAAGGAGTTTATGGAGCATATGACAGTCCTAGTTTTAATATGTTGGCTTCCTGTGTTGTCAAATTGATGTTGGCAAGATTCACAATTGTATTTTTATTATCGTCTAGTTCTGTGTTTTGTTCTTCCAGTACCCTCTTCCTCTTCTTTTGGGTGGATTTTGTTCTCCTTGAGTTTGCTTTGCTCCTCTCCCGCCGTTTGAAGTTTGCGCTTCCGGATTTCTGGGCGGCCTTGGTCGTAGTGTTTGGCATTGTTCTCCTCATAAAAAATGTAATTCTTCCCCAGGCGAAGGTATTGGTTTTTGACCCGCCCCTGCTACATTGTGCATTTCGGAATCGGAGTCGCTCCCTCCAGAACTGATCTCAGACTGTGAGGTATTGCTTGCCATTGTTGTGGGTAGTCTTGTTGGTCCACTACTGCCTTGGAACTTTGATTTTCTGATTGCATCATAGCGTTTGGCAAAGGTAAATATTTGCCCTAGATCGTAATCATTTTTGTCTCTCTGAAACTTAAATGCTTTTCTGGCTTTAATCTTGTCCTCTTCTTTTTTTAGTCCGACTGTCATGTCATGTGATTAAGTTTTTCTAACTCCTCTTCCATTTCTTCAATCTCTTTCAGCAAAAAATATAAAAGAACACACGCGCTTTTCCATATATATATTACCTACTGGCGGTCGCCAGTAGGTAGTTATAGTTAGGACCTAGTTACCATAGGAAAATTGCAACATTCTATTTTCAATAACTTTTGCGCCGATTGACAAATCTTTGTGAAATTATCAAAACTCGTGGCCCGCTCCGGTCCGCTCTGATCTTGAAGGTTTGGGGGGATTTGGCAAGCGGGGGCTGAGAAACAAAACATGTTTTCCCCATGCAATTTTCAATAGGAAACTTTAGCCGCGGCTACAGCCTGAACTGCTGAACGGATTTACGCCAAATTTGGCATAAAGGTAGCCCTTGGTTCATAAAAAACTCTTTGTGTTAAATGGTGTAAATCCATTCAGTAGTTGCTGAGAAAATCAAATGTAAAAAAATTGTGATATCTATGGCCGTGGTGGATCCACGGACCCAGCAGATCACAAGCTTTATGCTAATTGGCTGTCAACACTCCAAACCAGGAAGTGTTGGCAGCCATCTTGTGCCTCGGTAGAACAGAGGCACAAGAAAATAGAAAAACAAACGTGCAAAACACGAAAAGAGGGCAGGGTAGAAACCCCCTAACCCCCTAGGCCTGTTCAGGGGATCCCACAAGGACCCCCAAGGACCAAAAAAGATATTTTTTTTTAAATTGCGGGATAAGCAGAGGATTCGCGGATCCAGCAGTGAAAAAAAACCGAAGCGCGGGCTCCCACGCTTCGTTAATATTTAGCCCCGGGGTGGGCCAAATCCCGGGGGCTATATCTGTTTGTAAATGGGGGGCCCAAAGAGGCCCCCCAGCCCCAGGGACCGCCACCTCCTAGTGTTTTAAAATGTATTTGTGGGGGCTCATAGCACCCCCAGCCCCGGGGACCGCCACCCCCTGGGGCTTATAAAAAATATGTGTGGGCGTCTCAAAGGCCCCCAAACCCCGGGGAACTCCACCCCTGGGGCTTATCTAAAATATTTGCGGGGGCTCACAGCCCCCACAGCCCCAGGGACCGCCACCTCCCAGGGGCTCTGAATATTAAAATTGGGGGGTCCGTGACAGACCCACAAGCCACGGGGACCACCACCCCCGGGGCTTTGTATATGGTGGGAGGGGGGCCGCGCTGCCCCCTCCTGGAGCCCTGTCATGGCCCTGGGGACCGCCACCCCCCAGGGCCGGCTCCTGCAGTGTCCACGGGGTGCCCACCCCCGGGACACTGCAGTTTGCCAGGGAGCTGCGTTGCAGATAGGTGTTTAGAGGCCACGCCCCTTTTTACACCTTCCTGCAACGCAGCTCTGTGGCGCTTACTGGAGGTACCTAGTGTGCATGTTTGACCCTAGGGACTCTTAGGCTTGAAGGGGACTTAATCTCTCAACTTAGAACGACAAGAGGGCGCGTTTACACAGTGGTGAAGGGAGGGGACGGGGCCTGAGGTGACGTGTGCAAACATGCCATGTGGCATGTTTTAAGTTGGGGAATTAATTGCCCTTCAATCCTGAGGGCCCCAGGGGGCCAACTAGCCCACCAGGTGCTTCCAGTAAGCGACACTGCGCAGCGTTCCAGAGAGGTGTTGCAGGACGTGCCCCTTTTTACACCTCTCTGCAACGGCGCTTACTGGA
Organism: Lissotriton vulgaris; assembly: GCF_964263255.1. NCBI lineage: Eukaryota > Metazoa > Chordata > Amphibia > Caudata > Salamandridae > Lissotriton > Lissotriton vulgaris. Next base: position 853,820,129 of record NC_141697.1, on the reverse strand, counting down.
GGTGCCTAGTGGGCTAGTTTGACCCTAGGGAACCTCAGCATTCAAGAGGACTTAATTTCCCAACTTAAAATGGCCACAGGGCGTGTTTACACAGTGGGGAAGGAAGGGGACGGGGCCTGAGATGACGTGTACAAACACGCCTTGTGGCACGTTTTAAGTTGGGGAAATAATTCCCCTTCATTCCTGAGGGCCCCTGGGGGCTAACTAGCCCACTAGGTGCTTCCAGTAAGCGCCACTGAGCTGCGTTGCAGAGAGGTGGTCCAGGCGGTGCTCCTTTTTAAACCTTTCTGCAACGCAGCTCTGTGGTGCTTACTGGAGGTACCTAGTGGGCTAGTTGGACCTTAGGGATCCTCAGGATTCAAGGGGACTTAATCTCCCAACTTAAAACAGCCACAAGGCGTGTTTACACAGTGGTGAAGGGAGGGGATGGGGCCTGAGGTGACGTGTGAAAACAAGCCCTGTGACGCGTTTTAAGTCAATCCTGAGAGTTAAGCATGGGCTAGAAATCCGCTCTGCTCGCGGAATTTGTGAATTTTTGGCAATTACGCGGTCTGCGAATCGCGCGAACTTGTCAAAGAATTCGCAATTCGCGAGTTGGCGGATTTTTTTTGCTTGGTCGCGCTTCAAAAATACAATCTCGTGCGCGCTGCTTTGACTTACCGCGGTTTTGAGTTCGCCGAGTTGTTTTCCTCCCGGTTTGCGCGCGCTGTACCATTTTAGATCTGGCTCCGTAATCGCGCGAGACTTTTCGACCACAAGTACATCATAGCGTCCCGCCATCTTGCACTGCGTGACTTTGAGAATGCGAATACGTCATAAGGGCCCGCGATCACGCATCGCGAGAGTAAACAATTGCGAACACGTAGATGCGATGCGCAGCTGACATCCGGCGGGAGCTTTGAATAGCTCGCTTTCCCGAAATCGCAAAAATTGCAATTCTGCACAAGAAATCTATCGCTGGCAGCATAAACCTTCTGAAATTGATGATTTGGATCAGAATAACTCCTCAGATTGACATTTGGCTGCACTTTTTTGTGCAAGGAGTGCATTTATGGGGGGTTGGGAGGATAGAAGTGCACCAGAGTCTCCAACTTCCTGTTCCTGTCCAGCAGGCTCCTCCCAGTGCTTTGTCCATGTCCTGGTCACTTTTCATTTGGATCTGGAGCTGCAAGGATTACTCTTTGTGGCTACTGCTGGATATTTGTATTTGAGTACTTTTTGTTTGGATCACTTTTGGAGTTGAGATTTTACAAGTAAGTTCGTTTGGGGCATTGCAGTTGCTGCAACTACAATTTATAAACTTTTTCACAACTTAAAAAAATATATATTGTGGGTAGCCACAGTATCCAGTAGGCCCAGGGTCAGTCATGGGTGCATGATATAACTGTTTCTGTGAGTTTTGTTGAACTTAAATATCATTTATGGCATGGATGGCATGGAATTGAATAGCTCACTGTTATATCTAGGTGGAAGTTTTTTGTAATTTTGGGGTGTGTGTTAAAGCCACCCTAGCCATTAGGCCTAGGGGTAGTCAGTGGTGCATGGGCCAAGTTTTTCTGTGGGGTCTCTTGAATTTAAACATCATTTAGGGCATGGATGGCATTGGATTGGGGTGATTGTTGTGTGTATTTTTATTACTTGGGTGTTGTTGTGGCATGGTCCAGGGCCTGGCCATGTGGGTGGGGGCCAATTTGATGCTTGATCATGGGCCTGGCCATGTGGGTGGGGGTCTAGAGGCCATTTTGAAGCCAGGCAGTGTGCTTTGTGCCATAGGCCTGCACCCAGTCTGCCTTGCTTTCATCGATTATGCCCATGGGTACTCAGTGATGCATGGGCCATGTCTTTCAATCGGGTCTCTTGAATTTAAACATCATTTAGGGCATGGATGGCATTGGATTGGGAGATTTTTGTGTGTGTTTCGATTTTTTGGGTGTTTTTGGGGCCTGGTTGAGGGCCTGGCCATGTGGGTGGGGGTCATTTTGATTACTGGTCCAGGGCCTGGCCATGTGGGTGGGGGTCTAGAGGCCATTTTGAAGCCAGGCAGTGTGCTTTGTGCCGTAGGCCTGCACCCAGTCTGCCTTGCTTCCATCCATTAAGCTTAGGGGTACTCAGTGGTGCATGGGCCATGTCTTTCTGTGGAGTCTCTTGAATTTAAACATCATTTCGGGCATGGATGGCATTGGATTGGGGGGATTTTTGTGTGTATTTCAATTTTTTGGGTGTTGTTGGGGCCTGGTCCAGGGCCTGGCCATGTGGGTGGGGGCCATTTTAATGCCTGGTCCAGGGCCTGGCCATGTGGGTGGGGGTCTAGGGGCCAATTTGAAGCCAGGCAGTGTGCTTTGTGCCATAGGCCTGCACCCAGTCTGCCTTGCTTTCATCCATTATGCCCAGGGGTGCTCAGTGGTGCATGGGATATGTCTTTCTGTGGGGTCTCTTGAATTTAAACATCTTTTCGGGCATGGATGACATTGGATTGGGGGGATTTTTGTGTGTATTTCAATTTTTTGGGTGTTGTTGGGGCCTGGTCCAGGGCCTGGCCATGTGGGTGGGGGCCATTTTGATGCCTGGTCCAGGGCCTGGCCATGTGGGTGGGGGTCTAGGGGCCAATTTGAAGCCAGGCAGTGTGCTTTGTGCCATAGGCCTGCACCCAGTCTGCCTTGCTTTCATCCATTATGCCCAGGGATACTCAGTGGTGCATGGGCCATGTCTTTCTGTGGGGTCTCTTGAATTTAAACATCATTTTGGGCATGGATGGCATTGGATTGGGGGGATTTTTTTGTGTATTTCAATTTTTTGGGTGTTGTTGGGGCCTGGTCCAGGGCCTGGCCATGTGGGTGGGGGCCATGTTGATGCCTGGTCCAGGGCCTGGCCATGTGGGTGGGTGACTAGGGGCCATTATGAAGCCAGGCAGTGTGCTTTGTGCCATAGGCCTATACCCAGTCTGCCTTGCTTTCATCCATTATGCCCAGGGGTACTCAGTGGTGCATGAAAAAACTCTCTCTGTGTGGGCTCTCTTTTATTAATTTAAACATCGATTTTGGATTAGAATTGCAATTTTTATTTTGGGTCTTTCCGTTTTTGGGTGTGTTGTGTTAATAATAATAAATGCATAGTTGGAAATATTAATTGAAGCACAACGTATGCAACATTTATTTGACTGATGTTCCTATGGCTTCCTTTGCTTTTAGGTGCACAAAGACTGATAACCAGGAATCATCCTCATCATCATCACTTGTAGTGCCAGGAAGAAGTCCTGCTGCGGTGTGTGCACAACGTCACGTGACATCACGTGAGGCCCAAGACAACTCTGCAACTCGTGCAACTGCGTCCTGCTGTTCTGACATATGAAGAAGATGGGCCCAAAGAAAGGTGGCCGTAGCTCCTGTACAAAGAATGTTGCCAGTGCCACTGCCAGTAAGAAGGAACAGAAGAAGCAAGTGTCACCACTTACCAAGGAGACTTGTATGCAGACAGACACTTTTTGGGGGGAAAAAAACTACGCACGCAGCAGCGGTGTCTGCCGGGACCAAGCTGGGAGCAGAACCTCTGCTTCATTGGTCTCAGTGCTAACCCGCCAAGTTAGGCCCAAGCCTATGAGTGCCGCAGAGGCAGCCACTTTAATTGCTCTTTCAACATCGACCAGTGATGTTGGCGTTGACTAATCGCAAAGTAGCATCCAATCAACGCAGGGTGTAACTCATCTGACGAGTGTTCAACCACATCCACAACGACAACCACAGGTGCAACATGGAGAGGCGCAAGGAGAGGCACAAGGAGAGGCGCAAGGAGAGGCGCAAGGAGTGGTGCAAGGAGAGGCGCAAGGAGAGGCGCATGGAGAGGTGCAAGTAGAGGCGCAAGTAGAGGCGCAAGCAGAGGCGCAAATAGAGGCACAAGTAGCGGCGCATGGAGAGGTGCATGGAGAGGCACATGGAGAGGTGCATGTAGAGGCACATGGAGAGACACAACTGCCCACAATGCTTGTTCCTCCAGAAGTAGGGGCACATCAGGAAATCGAGATTCATGCGGAGGTATCAGCCGAGCAAGCCACTCCTCCTGCTGATCCATTGTCTTCCATATCCCAAGCAAGGAAAAGGTCAAGGAGGGCTAGTACAAGTTCTTCTTCAAGCCCACTTCCTTCTGATGATATAGATCTTGATTGGCACCCACCAATGCAGTCTGAGAGGGAGGCATGCCATGAGCCGACAAAGCTAGGTTAAAGGAAGGTTCCCGCAAGGCTTTCAGTTATGGGTGATGACGAAGAAGAAGTAGAAGTGGTATATTCTGCTGCTGATGAACAGTCTGACGATGACAACCCATTCATCACAGTCATCACTCCAGCCCCAGGGGGCATGCAGCAGACAGACATTTTTACCCTATCCCGAAATGCTGCTGTGCAGGATGTGTGCGGCGTGGCAATACTGGTACTACCACCAACACAGGTAACTACTACACCAAACAGACATACAGCTTCCATATTTTCTCATCAGAAGGGCTGGCAGGGACCTCCACCCAGCTCAACATCCATTACCTCAAGTAGTGGTACTGTAAGTGCACAACAGAGTCAAATTCCGCCACGCCCATCCTCCATTTCAGCTGGCATTGAAAGTAGCACCTCCACCACCACCAGAAATCTCAACTCCCCAGTTTTGAACTTCTTTAGTATTAGCAAAAAGGCGGAAACCTAGTCATTTGTTCGATTTGTAAACAAGTAGTTAGTCGGGGTAAGCTTGGTACCAACTATGGTACCGGAGGCCAGAGAGGTCATCTCCAAAAACACCACATTATCCAGTGGGAGGCGCACCTAAGTAACATCCGGAAAGCCAAAAGTACAAATCCAAATGTATCCATTGGTATTGCATCTGATGACGAGGAGCTGATCGTGCAGGGGGGAGGTGAAGAAGCGAGAGACATTTTTTCTGGTACACACAGCAGCAATGTAGTGGTAGCGCCCACACCCTCTACCCCAGCAACATCCAGGAGGCACAGGAAGAGTCTGGTAGAGACACCAATGCGAAAAAGTACATCAATGAGCCTAACTGGATTGAAGAACTCTGGATCATCATCACATATGAAAACGGTCCAGACCACCATTAAAAGCATGTTTTGGTCGGAGGCGCCATTTGATCGCAACCACCCAACGGCACCTCTGTATAATGCAATGCTGGTTTAAAATGTTAGCGCTAGACCGTCTCCCTTTTTCTTTCGTGGAATGGGTGGGTTTTCTAGAATTTGTGGCAACAGTCTGCCCTAAATGGAAGGTTCCTAGCCGGTTCTATTTTGCCAGAGTTGCGGTTCCAGCACTACATCACGATGTACTGGACGTGATTGGGGCAGCTTTGCAGAAGAGTGCTGTTCAAACTATCTACCTGACAACAGATATGTGGACCAGTTGCCAAGCCTTTGATTACATGTGCATCACTGCACTCTGGGTCTCTTTTGCAGGGGTTAAAGAGAAGATAGCTGCAGGTGTTGACAGTGTCACAATTTTTCAAGCTACTCGGAAACATGCAACAGTAGCCATTTTTGCCATGGAGAAATCTCATACTGCAGTAAACATTTTGGAGGAGTTTAACAGTAAGGTCTTTCAATAGCTGCATCCAAGAAAGTGCAAGATTGGTTATGTTTCCACGGATAATGGCAGTAATATAGTTAATGCCTTGTCTAATGGTGGCTATTTCAGAGTGCTGTGTTTGGCGCACAGTATTAACGTTGTTTTTCAAGATTTCTTGAAAAAAGAAAACACAGTCAGCATGTTACTGACCACCTGCCGAAGAATCTGCACACATTTCAGCCATTCTTTTAAGGCCCAGAAGCAGCTGAGGATCATTCAACGTGACCGCAGAGTGCCAGTCAAAGGACCCCTCCAGGAGGTGGCAACACGTTGGAACTCAACCTTCTACATGCTTGAGCGTCTGTTTGAGCAGTACTTTGTAATCAATGAGTATGTCTTTCACGCACTGGGTGCTTCTATGAAAGACATGGGGCTAGAGGTGGATGAATGGGACCTAGTTAAAAGCCTGACAGACATGCTTCGTCCTTTTGAGGTGTTCATGCGTGAAGTCAGCAGGGAGGACTGTACTTTGGGAAAAGCTATCCCATTGTTGTGCATGCTAGAGCACCAACTGAAGGCGGTGTCTTCAACGTTACGAGTTGATGCTGAAAAACGCATATCAGTTGGCGGAGAGCTTATTAAGCCGCCTAGTTGACAATGAAAGGCTTAAAGCAATACATTCAGAACAATATTACATTTGTGCCACTATTCTGGATCCACTGTACAAAAAGGCAATGGCCAGCAAAACATTGATTCCTTTTTCTGAAGCAGATGTCTCCAAGTACAAACATTGGCTAGCTCTGTCAGCCACTCGGTTCGAAAAAGAGTGGCAGGAACTTGAAGGAACCACCACAAGTACTACTGAAGCAGCAGTCCATCCGGCGTCAAGTTCCACTTCTGTGGCCGAAGGCAGTCACTTTCCCTCACAGCTGTTACACCTGCACCAGGCCCAGCCATAATATTGGAAGCAGATTGGATAACTCATCATGGGTTTGCTCGTTCCAGTGTTGATTCAGAGGTAACAGATGGTATGCAAAGTGGAGCAACCATGGAGGACCTTGAGTGGATGGTGCAGGCCTATCTGGATGACCCAATAGAGGTCTTCTTTGATCAGAACCCATTGGTGTATTGGTATGGGAAAAGGCCTCAATGGTCACTGATCCCCAAGCCGCCTATAAATTATTTGGCTTGCCCACTCGCAAGTGTGTCTTCTGAATGTGTTTTCAGTGCTGCTGGTGCCATTGTAACTTCAAAAAGGACCCGCCTCTCGCCCGAAAATGTGGAGAGGTTAACACTGATCAAGATTAATCAGCACTTCATACCACCAGATTACAAAACATGTGAATCCACGCAGGAAGAAGAGGACACTGACTTAGGTGACAGAAGTTCATCTTCTCTCTTAGCTGACCTACTCCAGGTTCAATTCACAGAGTTTGAGGACGAGCTCTACTTCCCTGACACCTAGGCTTGAAATACTTACTTTATTTTTTTCATCTTTATTCACTTTTATTTCTGTGTGTCTTTCTTTGTTCTGCAACTTTTAGCACAACAAAACTCTAATCACAACAAACCCATCAGCAGCACTGTCTTCATCTTATTTCCATATTGAAGGTGATGCTGTCTGCATTCCTGAAGTTCACAAGTTCACAACTCAGTCATGCTCCTCTATCCTCCTCCTCCAGACTCCCCCTATCCATTTGTTTCCCTTAAGGCAGACGGCCGGATTACGCAGAATCAAGAAACTGTCGCTATGCTGACTATTACTTCTGAAATTGACACGAGAGGCTGCCCTGTGGCCCTTCACTTAAGAATAAGATGCTGACAAAAAGTGGAACAGGTAATGAATGATGAGATGGCATGCAGTGGACAAGACTGGCTGTCTGGCTCTGATGAAAGCAATTGCTGTTTGTTTGTTGTGCATGAAATGAATCCTATGTGTTCTGTTATTATTTAATCCTTTACACACTAAATGTAACTCAAGTCTACTCTGTTTTTACCTTCTTTAATGCAAATTGTACTTATACTGCAGGGGCCACTACCTTACATTTTGGAAAATGTCCTTTGACTCACTGGGTGTAGACTGTGACTGCATGAACAACATTGAGTTTGCCACAATACCATGATGATGATGATGAGTCTTGATGATCAAAGTTAGATAATATCTTTACAGTCACTCACTGGGATGGATGGATCATCATTGTCGGTTTATGGAAGAACTATGGCCATTTCGTGAGTGGGAAACAGGTAAACTAGTCAACAACAACCACAGCAGAACTACATGTCTGTCTAGTCGTGCTGTGGAGTGGTCGAGCCAGTGTAGTGTTGTTATGCCAGAGTCCAGACAGCAGTTCATGTAAAATTGTGGCTTTGTGGCCTGCTGTATAAAATTAGATCTGCTTTGTCTGTCTGTGTCAAAGAGGTTTGCTACATGGAGGTTGGTTCACTCAGTGGTGCCTGCCTTGACCGTCTGCATGGCCCTGGCCTGCTGTGTGGTAATTATTATGTATTATCCTTGAAAAGGAGACTCAGAGTACGCACTTTAGAAATGATGCTTGTATGTTATACTGTCGCCTCTGAAAGTGAAAGTGTTATTTTTGCACTACACACTGTACCTTTTATTTTTCCTCCGGGGTGTTTTAATATCCCTTCCTGTGTGGTTTTCATTGAGGTGTGAATAAATGACAATAATAATTCCACACACTTGCTGGGGAGGATAATGCCAAAAGCAACAGAAAATCAATTTTGAGGCAGGTCAAGGAATCCGAGGATATAGTCTTCTTCTGTTTGACACACACCCATGAGTATTTGCAAATCAAATCAGAATTTCATGTGCGCCGTTGAGTGGATTCATCACCAACAACATCCTCCTCCTACACGTGACGAATGCTTACGCTGCTGTGTCCTTCAGTACTATTTCTTGTAGTAGCCATACTCCACGCAACTAGTAGTTAACTTTTGATGTAATACTTTAGCATTGCTTAGGCTACAATTTTTTCTTGTGTACTGTACTATCTATTGTACTGTTCTAATGCTCCTCTCAGGCCACTCAATGTTTAATTTCCTTTTTTTCATATGCTGCTACTGCCAGTGTGTACCACTACTACTGCCATTACAACAATGACATTTCATCCGTCCAGGATTCCATAGCCAACCTTAATCGCCATTTGCCATGCAGCCAGCCCTGTGCCTAGCCCTATTCTCAAACACGAATCACAGGTAAGATAAGCATTTTGGGGGAGGAAGAATAATGGAGTAGGAGGAAAGGAGAGACTGACGGCAGTACTAGTAAAGTAGTAGGACAATTGAATGCACTAACTCTGTCAGTGGCACTTTTCTACAAATTTGTGCGATATGCTTAGACAATTTGAATCAAGCAGCCAGTTAAGTTTCAGGAAAACAAACGTACAGTTAACCCCCCCTGCCTCCCCCACAAAACAGTAAAAGCGCGCATGCTATGTTTAAGTAGAAAATAAAAAATTATTTTGACCCTAACAAAAATAAAATGTCCCACAAGACCCGACCCACCCCCCTCCCTAACCCCAACCAATGTCCATGAAATAAAATTTCCCCAATAGTCCAAAACCCCAACGCCCAATTCCCACCCCCCCAAAAGTCTTTAAAAAAGGGGCAAGTGACAGTCTCTACTTTCGCCGGCGGTGTCCTCCTGTGTCCAGGTGGTCACGCAGCTCTCTCCGGAGGTCCTTGAGCAGGGATTTCTGCCTCGCCACCTCATGCTCAAGGTAGGCCACTCGCAGGTCAATCGGTGCATACGCGCCTTGCAGGTAGTGTAGGGGGCAGCTGTTGTTTTTGCTGATCGGCGGCGGCGGGTGGCTGCCGGACCACGGCACCGTATCGCTGGAGTATTGTGCTGTCTCAGCCGCACTTAGCAGCACTCGGGAGGGCCGTGAGGGCAACGGCCGTGTCAGCAGCTTCAACCCTGCCATTACTGCCGTGAGGGCAACGGCTCCGCCTGTAACACCTCCCGGGAACTCCCAGCATCCCCGGAGAGCGGCGCATTGGTGATGCGCACGACGCGCCTGAAGGTGCTACAAGAGCGCAGTCTACCTCCCGCAACACAGGACATGCGCAGGCAGCGCCGGGAGAAGCCCGGGACAAGGGCGGGACCCTCTGTAGTCGTCCGAGGATGGAGGAGGACGGGACGGGCCCCCCCCCCCTTGTTCTCAATGACCCGGATTTCTCTGGTCCATTGATTGGAGTACCACAAGTGGTGAGGAGAAGGAGCAGAAGGCTTACCGATTCGGACATTGGACCTATAAAAACAGTAAGCCAGAAAAATAAAAGTTTAAGGGGGGCTTAATAGTTTGAGTATAGGTACCGCTATTCGGGACTTGGTGCAGCTGTCATACTGGGCGTTTTAGCTGGTGAAGCATGGCTCCTAAAGTCAATACCCGTGTCTCAAAAGTGAAATCAAACATACCTTTAACCCCCAAGGTAATTGTACAAGATTGTAATATAGGGTCCCCTTCATCTCAATCCCCTCCCAATCTCAGATCACAGGAAAACGATCCTATGTGCGGAGAAAATGGGACAATCTAACAGTGGACATACTGTGTCCAGCACTTCGCGCAAACCCCCTACCCCTTACCTCGGATATAAACTCCGATGCTGCTTCTCTGAACTTGTGGATAAGCAAAGTAGTGGACTCTAGAGCGCCGGCCAGTATTGCTACGTCACGCAGAGAATCTCCCTCTGCTCCGTGGTTCTCCCCTGAACTCATGGCCGAAAAAGGTAAATGCAAAAAACTGGAGCGCCTCTGGCGAGCAAATTATTGCGATTCAGCCAAAACCAACTATAAAAAAGCCCTTAATGCTCTACATTTATCCATCAAAAAAGCCAAAAAAATCTTATTTGAGGCCTCCATTCAGCAGGCGGAACAATCGAGCAAAGAAGTTTTTAAGATTGTTCAATCTTTCTTCAAGCCCAGAGCTATCGAGACGGATATCATCCCATCGGTAAGACTCTGCGAATCCATATCAGACTTTTTTGACACCAACATTTTAAAAGTGTATGATACTTTTACGGACCCCGAGCCGACATTAATGGATGAGTTGGGAGTTTCTGAGTTTCCCACTACCCCCTTAAATCAATTTCAGCCCATTACCCTCTCTGAGGCAGTAAAAGAAATACAAAAATGTAAATCTGGAGCTCCTGATGATCCTTGTCCACCTAAACTGTGGAAATTAATGTCTGAAGCAATCGCAGTTCCCCTCTTACACATATGGAACACGTCCATTGCAACGGGCACGTTTCCAGACTGTTGGAAACAGGCCACACTTCTCCCGCTGAAAAAAAAACCCCAAGGCGCACCGGATGATCTGAGCAATCTCTGACCCATCTCTCTCCTTGCAGACCCCGGCAAAATGCTTGAAAAACTGATTCAACGGCAGCTAAACAACTTTATTGAAGAAAGCGGTGCCCTACATGAAACTCAGTCTGGCTTTAGGGCCGGCTTCAGCACCGAGACGGCCCTCATTGAGGTTGCCGAGTCTATCAGGTGGTCCTTAGATTCAGGGGCATCAGCTATGCTGGTGCTTCTGGATCTATCAGCTGCTTTCAATACTGTAGATCACAGCAGACTGTTGACCCGGCTTAAGGACATTGGCCTTGGAGACAAAGCACTTAACTGGCTACTCTCCTACCTCACTAATCGCTCCCAGAAAGTGGCCCTGGGCCCCTTCTCTTCTGGACCAAAAAACCTCTGGTGTGGCGTCCCACAGGGGTCGGCACTCAGCCCCCTGTTGTTCAATGTCTATTTGGCCCCGCTTTTCACCTTGATTGCCAAATGGGGGGTCAAGGCAATATCTTATGCGGACGACACTCAATTAGTCTTCCCATATACAGACACGTCTGGGGCAGCCTTCAGCAAAATCAGGGGCTGTCTTCAAGACGTGGCCAAATGGATGAACACTGATAAGCTTAAAATGAATGCGAGCAAAACGGAGGTGCTATTCTTCGGAAATCTCAAACATCCCCCTCCGGACCTGTGGTGGCCAACGGAAATGGGCCCTGTCCCATCTCCCGGAACCCATGCAAAAAATCTAGGAGTAAGATGGGATGAGAAGCTGTCTTTCTTGCCGCATATACAACAGCTCACCGCTGGCTGCCTGCATAAACTCAGAAATTTGCGGAAATTTCTGCCTCTGCTACCAGTCGAGTGTCGAAAAACGGTTGTTCACGCAACAATCACATCTCGACTCGATTATTCTAATGGCCTCTATCTTGGTCTGCCCAAATATGCGGTGCAACGCTTACAGATCGTGCAGAATGCGGCTGCGAGATTGATAAAACGTGTCCCTTTCAGGCAGCACATCTCTCCGCATCTGCACGAGCTGCATTGGCTGCCAGTGGCAAGCTCAAAGTGTTCAAAGTTCAAAGTGCTTACCCTGGCTTTCAGAGCACTAAAAGGCACGTGTCCCAATAATTTAAAACTCCGACTCCCCCGCTACCACCAAAAACGAGAGCTGCGCTCAAACTCCCTGCTCAAGCTAACTGTACCGCGCGTGAGGAAAGCTAGACTTGGAGGCAGGTCCTTCTCGGCCGGCATGGCGAAAGTTTGGAATACCCTGCCCCCTGCCATCCAATCCGCCAAGACAGAAGCCAGCTTTAGGAAACTCCTAAAAACTTGGCTTTTTATGCAATAATCCTGTTCTTCCTCCTGACTACTCACTCTTGCTGTAGGACTCGCTAGCGCCGGGACACCTCCCCGGAGGTAGCTGTTCGCGCTCAACAAGCTTCTGTATTATTATTATTATTATTAACATACAGCCCACTGCGATAGATGTAATGCTGCGGAAAGTTAACAATGAAATAGAGCGTACAGAGAGAACACTGTTGATAACTCCATTACTTGACAGCACTTCTCCACCACAGGTCATTATTGATGAGTTGATAGTAAACTCTCCACACATTGGTACAGAGCTCCTTACCCAGGATATTACTTGTGCACAGCCAGCCACTAGCACACTCGAGGAGATAGTCATGTCAGACATGAAAGCATCTACCAGCAAGAAAAGAAGACCTTGTCAGAAGACCCTAGGCCCCAAAAAATAAAAATCCTGATCACTAATCCCACAAAAGAGACTCACTGAGGTAGAGGATACTGAGGTTTTTGAGATCCATCACACAGGTCCCCCATCCTGGATGGCTGAGGTAGTCACAAACCTACAAAACTCCCTAGAACTTCTCATAGCGAGCCAGATTAAACCTATAATCAGCAGACTGGATAAAATCATAAATGAGTTAAACAAGAGAGGAAGGACTCAGGTTAAACCTATGAATAACAATGTCAATGGCCGTATTTCTACAACAGTTACCAGTCCAGTCATTCAGCCTCCCATATTAATCGACCGCACTGCCAGTAATCAGCACACTGCAATGCATGACATACCACCTACTGATTCCTCTATATATACCCACAAATGCTGTATCATGCCAGGGCAGGGGGCCTAGTGTAATTGAAGGGGGGCCAAGCATGTTAACAGCACATGTGCAAAAGGAAAACCATTACACCAAACAAGATGTGAAATTAACTCAAGAGTAGCAAACCCCCTACTCAGTATAAATCTGCCACCTGAGGCTTGTCCCTCTGTAGTGGTACTCGGGGGGGGTTCTAGAATTAAAACCTGAGCAGAAAGAATCCTACCCGAGCTTAAATGAATGAAAGCGGGGAAATTATGAACGTCAGAAGGGTGTACTGGATAGGCAGTAAAAATAACGACCTGGCGGGTAATTGTATAATTGTGAATTTCCGGTACAAGAGACTGGTGGAATATATACTGTTGAGTGGCTCACTACAATTATCAAGTAAAATCAAAACGCTGCCACTGGCATACTTTTACCCCACACAACATGCCACCTATGATTTCAGACATCACCCGGGTAGAGTAGGCACGGGCCAACCTCTTGATGGGATGGGCAGGTTTGCCGCAAACGCCGTGATGGCGCAAGAACAAGACGCTGCTATATGGGAGAATAGATTCAGCCCCTCATTGAGCTTAGAAGACAATGACTGACCACGAATACATCAGGTTCAAGTCATGGAGTGTACCGACATGGAGGGTGGCGCAATAAGTTCATCAACGGGGTAGGTGGAGACATGAGGCTGACGAATAACAATGCACCACCACCAAAATTATCAGCCAGTCAAACACATTCCCTAATGGCAAGCACCGATAGGGAGATTACCCAGGAGGCCAATAAATATCATATCCCCCAAACAAATCACACTCAGGAGGCAAACTGGAGGGTGGCACCAGCTCAGCATCTGACACAGAATCTTGGGATCTATACTACATCCCCAAGGTCTGAGGAAGGGCCGATACTCGATTGCCAGAGAAATAAAAATCCAGGCAGGGACTCTGAGGGGGAGCTGAAGATTGTATCTTGGAACATCGCGGGCCTGGCTGGAAAATTCCACAACAAAGAATGGAGAGAGTACATAGGGGGGTTTCAAATAATTAGTTTGCAAGAAACTTGGGCACTTGATAATAACCCCTTTAATATGGCCTGTTACAAATGTTTTTTGTGCCAATTCAAAAAGTTAGCTCAGGAAGAGCTATCGGAGGCCTGGTGGTATACGTAGACTTGAACATGAAAGGAGTATGGACAAGCCCAACGTGGTCAGCACATAATATACAGGCGCTACGGTTTGTAAGACCGGGACTTAGACTAACTTTGTTCAATCTATACAATGCAGGGATTGTAAATGGAAAAAATCCTACATTACAGGAACTAGACCACAGACTCCAACAGGAGCTAGATAATAGAAAAGGGGCAACGGAAAAATCTTTGGTAGTCTTGGTGATTTTATTTGTCACCTGTGTCCAACCCTGTTCCCCCTGAATGTTGGTTGGTCCCGATACTCTCTGGAGAAGGGCCCACATTTCTAAACACTCCACAGAAGGTTTAGTTCTTAGTAACATATTAAAGACTTAAGACTTGGAACATACAATAGACTTGGTCAGCCTAGTAGAGGATGGGTCCCTCATTCCAACTTTTAAAGGCAGAGGATGTTCCTCCTACAAAGACTATATTTTGGTGTCTAGGCATTTAAAAAAATCAATCAGTATAGTGGGGATTGAGTGGAGCGCATTTAGCGATCACAACCCCCTAACTTTAACACTGAAACAGTGGGGCCGCTCTAAGTTTAGCCCCCGATGGATAGCGTGTTGAAGGTTATTGATTGAGTGGAAGGCGGCTTAGATGGGCAAATATCGACGGGAAAGCTTTTTACAAAGATTTAATGTCACAAGGGAAGGCTCGGATTGAGGAATGTTTAGATCCTACGATAGAGGGGAGTAACTTGCTTGGGGCATTTAGTTCAGTGACCAAGCTGGTAGACGGTCTATTAAAAACAAAAGCTTCCAAGAGGAATAATCTGCAGCCAAGGTGGTTTGATGGCAAGTGCTCACGAGCCCTGAGAGACTTAAAACTCAGTTTACAATCTAAGCCCAGGGACTCCTATAGAATAGCTCAGTGCAGACGTATGTACAAAAATGCACTGAAACAAAGAAAGACCACCCTACAAACGGAAGCTTGGATCTGAGAGAGGCGTGAGAAAGAAGGGACATGTCCCTATTCTGGAGGATTGTTAATAATCGTGTCGAGCATTCCACCAGAACAATGGGTCTCACACTTTGAGGGATTATATACCCACAATCAGGATACAGAAATGGACTGGGGGGGGGACGCTCAACAGGGTCCAGGTATTGAGTTTACCCTTGCAGAAATAACAGCAGGGATTCAGGGCCTTACACCCAATAAGGCGCTGGCCCCCGATGGCTCTCCACCGGATTTATACTTGAGTAAAGTAGATCTCTGGGCCCCCATCCTCACCAGAGTGTTAAACACTGCTGTTCAACTTGGTTTGCGCCGCTCTTGGTCTACAACGGTTATTGTCCCTATCTTTAAGAAGGGCAACAGGGACAACCCGCAATGTTACAGACCAATCTCTCTGATCGATGTCTCTGCAACAATTTTGGGCAGGGTAATTTTGCAAAGGCTTATGGACTGGACTGAGGAACACCATCTAATTACGGATATCCAGTATGGTTTTAGAACCTGAAGGTCCACAAACAATCAATGCCTTAATTTGTATTTGCTGGTCGCTAAATACACCAAAGCCAGCAATGAGGCTATGTATCTGGGCTTTATGGATTTGGCTGCAGCCTTCAATCATGTAAATAGGAACAAGTTATGGTACCTGCTGAGGGACATGGGTATTGATTCAGGCCTGATTAACATCTTGAGTGAACTGCACCAGGACACAACAGCTAGGGTACGTTACAACACGGAGGGGGGAACACGGATTCATTTCCCTGCACAAGTGGAGTGC
The DNA here is from genome assembly GCF_964263255.1 of Lissotriton vulgaris. Taxonomy (NCBI): domain Eukaryota; kingdom Metazoa; phylum Chordata; class Amphibia; order Caudata; family Salamandridae; genus Lissotriton; species Lissotriton vulgaris. The sequence continues at coordinate 853,804,224 of NC_141697.1, read as the reverse complement.
GACAGGGTTGCATTCTAGCACCCTTTCTGTTTTCGCTCTACATCAATAACCTAGATCAGGCGTTGCTGGCTCTAAACTTGGACTGCCCAAAAGTAGGATCACGTCATATTCCGGTGCTTTTGTACGCGGATGATGCGGTCCTGATTGCACGCACCCCAAGGGGCCTGCAATGCTTAATCAATGGTTTTGTAAAGTTTATGGGGACTCTGATTCTGTCGGTAAATTTGAGCAAATCCTTCGTGATGCTAGCTGGTACTAAACCGTGTAAAAGGTTCTCATATAGGATAGGGAACCACACATTAGAGAAAGTGAAGTCTTTTTCCTATTCAGGGTTATTGTTTGACGGGGCACTCAAATTCAGATCCTTAGTGGAGGACCGTTGCTCAAAATTAATCTCCACAAATGGCGCCATAGCAAACTACGAACGTAGGTTGGGTCGTTGGTCTCTTGAACAGGTTCAGAATCTTTATAGATCAATAGGTTGTGCAAGAGTAACGTATGGGTCGGAAGTGTGGGGCTATGTAAATGTGGAGCAATTGCAACTTGAGGAAAACAAATATATGCGAAAGATCTTAAAAGTCCCTCAGTGTTCCTCAGCTGCAATTGTACATAATGAACTGGGGAGTCCATTTATTGAGGACCAAATCAAATTAAGACCGATATTGGCATGGTTGAATACCTGGTCAAATCCTGAGGCAGTCTTAGGTAGACAAATCTTGGAAGTCTGCTTGCACAGGGATAAAGGGTTACATATCCCCTGGCTAAATTATGTTAAGATCACCCTGGAAAGTATTGATCAGAAGGACTTGTTTATCAACCCTAAGCTTATTTTACCCTCGGATAAATAAAAAATAAAAAAATCGTTATCCAATCATTTTGGGAAACGCAGATCAGCAGGGGAATCAACCAAACAATCTGTAGCTGCCCTTAGTCTTATAAAAAATGAGGGCATGGAGCCATACCTGTACCTGGTACATAACACACACAATAGATTTTTAATGACCTGCCTTAGGTTTAACCTACTACCACACTTATTAGCATATCCTGCAGGATTTACACCAACAACTGCGCAGAAGGGTGCTTGCGGCTGCGACAATAGGTCTCCGCAAGACACCCTTCATTTTGTACTTCTGTGCCCCTTTTTTAAATATCCCAGGTGTAAATATTTGGTACAAATTTAAAAAAAAGAAAAATTCAGGCACGCTAAAATGGCTTTACTCTATCTGCAAAGAGCTAATGACCCATGGACACTCTATTGTATCATGAATTTTTTGAGGCTTGCCGTGAGGTTAAGAAATACAAGAGGAGTTAGCTAAAATTACGTGGTTTTTAAGTATGTACTCCTTTTATCCTTTTATCTGTTTGTATTGGTAATTTTAGATGATCTCCAGCTGTAATTTAATCCTATTTTAACTTTGTAAATATATTGTACTTTTATAAAGTTTTTTTAATCATCGAATAAAGAATTACTGACTGACTGTATGACCCAGGGGCAGCAGAGGAGGATGCAGATGTTGTGGATGTTGACTATGAGTCATCCTCCTCCTCCTGAGCCACCAGCCGCCGATATTCGGCAAGAATTGCCTCCAGCTTCCGTTGCCGGGCTCCTTCCTTATTACTTCAGAAGGAGTATCTATATGAAGACAGAAAAACAAACTAACCAATACTCTTTAAGATTAACACAAAATAATTCAACAGAAAAGTGAGTCACAGTAGCACTTGCAACTTGCAAGTACAGTACATAACATTTGCGGTATGTATCTATCTAAACTCCCACTTCGTAGGCCTCTGCTCTAACATTAGAGGGAGTTTCAGGAATTCTACTAGCATTATATGGACTCACTATATTAGACTCAGACAGTACACCAGTCTTCTTCTTCTCTCTTGTTTAGCGAAATTAGTACGTAAACTTGTGGAAGCTGGCATAATGCCAGCGCAGTCAGCTTGTACCCAAGAAAAACAGACGCAACCCATGATGCCGCAGACTTGCGTTACTGTTTCCAGTCCAGTACATGCAGTTGGTGAAGCTCTTACTTTTCTATTACGGGTGGCACTTGCCATACTCTGTTACAAGGGCTACTGCTCAATTATTTTCACTTTCACCCTGCCCTGCCCCTGACTACTTCAAAAGAAAAATGAAGAAGATAAATAATATGATCATCTATCCCTTCACAGGATATTTGCTTATATAAGAGATGACTCTAGGTGCTTTGTTTTTATTGATTGAGTGAACAGAACACCAATAGGCCATATATGAATGACAGAGTTGTAAAAAAATTATTAACAGAGGTAGTGAGTGGTCCCCGTAATCGCGGGAGGAAGGCACTTGTGAGTTGTGACTTGACTTGATAATGTGAACTATACAATATAGATACACAAATGTGCTGTGCTTGCAAACTACTGTTAGTCAAGGGAGTATCCTGAAAAATTACAACTTCTACATTCCGCGCTTTGCTACTCTGGCACGGACGTATGGTGTTACATGCTCTTCAAAGTAACACTCTTCATCCAGTGACCGTCTACTCTGTCTACATACACCTATGCTATCTATGAGGAAGATACCATCCAGGCATCCATCCATTCAAAGTAAATATCAATCATTCTTCTTAATGTCTCAACAGGACAAACCTTACTTTTTCTCACCGAAAAACACCATTTTAATTTTATTTTGTAAACCGCCAGCCATGCATCCATGCTTGACTTGAATTTGAATTTGAAGCAAAGGATATATTGCGCACACATACAGTTTCTGCTTCACCCACCCAGGCAGTCCTCTTTTCTTTCTCCATCCACCCATCCTTGCTTTAGCCTTCAACCGGCCATGCAACAGATTCCCAGCCACCTGTGCCTGCATTCAAAAACACGTATCATTCTTTGCCAGTCATTAATTTAACTCACTCATCCTTCCTTACACCCTTCTTTCCCTTTTCGTTCATCCCATCCATCAAGTTCATCTCTGATCTGACTTAGCTTTTTGATAAAACTTTCACAGCTGAGTGGAAGTCAAATTTAGAGGAGGCCATTGGTTACTCGTCAACTCCCACTGCTAATGCTATTGCTAATGCGAAGTCAAGGGTGACTGTCTTCTACCTGGTTAACAAAAACTTAGTTCTAAATTTGTAAGTCTTCTTAACAGTAAAGTGTACTTGTACTGTACAATATATACACCCCTGCAGCGAGCCTACGCTGCAATCTGAATAAGTAACGAATATAATAGCTTACCGCTGCCCGCCACCACCGTGGCATCCCCCTCAGCAGTTCCTGCTGGCACCGCATCCACCCCTGGAGTGACCACCTCTGCGCTGGCCCCAGCACTGGTGGCGGGCTGTGCTGATGGTGTTACGCCTAGAAAATACACTTAAATATTTTTAGATGCCATATACACCACTCCCTATTTTGTCTAGGAATGAAAAAATATGTTACTACATAAACAAATTTAATTATTTATGACTCTCTAGTCTAAACTAAAAAGTCCCCTTTCGTAAGAGGAGGGTGTTTTTTATTTATGCTTAGCCATAACATACTACACTTTTTGGCACAATTGATGCATGCTTGCTTTTTAACACGCACCATTTTTCTCATAACAGACAGAAGCTTCCCTTCTACGAACAAGAGCAATATGTTACTCGGAGTCGTCATCATCACCACCACCAAGACTTTAAGTTCCAGCCAGGGGTGGGCTCTCCCACAATTAATGTGTAAAATCAGCCACTGTTCAGTTTTCAATTTCAACAGTTCACCGTTTATCTTATATGAAATTGATTTTAATAAATGTTTTATATAATGCACAGTTGAAATTCAATATACAGAGTACACACAGAGCTAGTTGTTTTACTTTTATTGAAGCTTTAAAACTTACATAGACTCTGTGGTTTTTGGTCATGAGTGAGTGAGCAAAAGGGTTTGCAATTTGCAAGCATGAGTCCATGACTCTGAGAGGTTGGGACTCTGAATCCGTAGTCTTATGTTCTGGGTTGTATAATCATTGGGGATCATCACTGCATTCGGGAGCTAAATAATGACTCTGACACACTAGTGAGTAAGGAGATTAGGGGTTCAACTTCTGTTATGAGTTAGGTATGTGGAAAGTCTAACTGCACCTATTATCACCAATGCCCTATTTCGTGTCTATAGTTCTGTATGTACAGAATAGTCCCTGCAACAGTAGTAGTATGTCCTCCTATCCAATCAAAAAGTAAACTAGTATCTTATTCTTGGTGGCCATTGGCATGTTATTGTTGGGAACTGTCAAAGCATAAACATTAAGAAGGCTTCAATAGACATTATGGACAACACAGAGGACTGCACTCAGTGCCTAGAGCTATTGATGACTAGGAGTTTTGTTTAACACCTTTTGCCAACTGTGCAAGCTTAGCTAGCTACACAGGCAGACTAATAAAATAGTAGTAGCACAGAGAGTCATAGTAGAGGCAGGATAAGAATTTAGAAACAGTCTACAAGAAGATCAAAGACGATTTAGGAAAAAATAGATTTATGATGAACGTTTGGATTAAATAGGTGCTGTAAAAGTTAGGGAAGTATAATTATTAATTTTAACAGGAAAACGTACTGCGACCAGCACAGGGCCGGTCCTAGGGTTCATGGGGCCCTGGGCAGAATCGGAAAATGCGAGGCCCCTGTAATTTGCATACGAGTTAACTTAACAGGAAGTGACATCATAGGAACTCCTTTCAATTGGCCATTAATTATATTGATATTGTTTATAGCGCATGCCAGTGTAGCACTGCCATCTGCACCTGTAAGCTAATTGGCAACATAGTTGAAAAAAGCCAGGTTTTAATTTTTTTCTAAATTGTTTCAGAGTTTGCAAGGAATGAAATAAAGCTTCTGCCACTCCATGTCTATTAGTTTATTTGAGGTGTTTCCACTTTTCCCGAGGAGGTTTATCGAAGAGCTCCCCTAGGTGTGTACCATATGCATTTCTCCAAGGTACTCGGGACCTATGTTGTGAGCAGTATACAGTGCCTTGAAGGCTACTTCCTTTCTAATGGGAAACTAGTGTAGCTCCAACAATACATGAGAGAAATATTTGAACTTAGAAATTCTCATTAAGAGATGAGCTGCTGTATTTTATAAAAGGTGCAGTTTATTCAGAGATCACAGATTATATGGCATTGTTGAAGCCTTTTTGCAAGAAGCTACTTACTGAGTTTGGATGTGAGTATAACGGTTAAAAATTAATACTTAAAAAATGCGTACCTATATTTTACATCGGTATTAAATAGAAATACATTAAATGATTTAAAAATTGTTATTGTTCTATTGAATGGGATTATGAATTTATAGAAAATGGGCCAATAATACAATCTTCTGCCATTTTTAAAAGTATTCTTGATGAGGGTGAAACCTCCAAACCACTAGGAAGTGTGAGGCATGCCTTGCCCACAACAAATTATTAAATGTTACGTTAGGAACCTCTGCATTTCAAAGATCCCAAGTTTCCCGGCCTCCTACCACTTTGCATGGATTCTTCTCCTCTTACATCCTTGAATGTAATGCTCTTCACCTCAGCTCTTAATCTCTCTACCAGCCTGTCTGCATGGATTCTGCCCATTACATCCATCTCTCCTCTTCCCTGTCTCCCTTTCTGCCAGCCCACGCCTTTAGGCTGGCTGAAAAACAAATGAGTGGGTCTCTAAAAGGGGTGTGGTCTACATAATTAAGGGTGTAGCCTAAACAGGGTAATCTAAATTTCTGTGATTCCACAAAGAGTACAATCTGACCAGTACTTTGTTTTCTCTCTGGGCTTTCCGTGATTGAAAACAGAAGTATAACACAACTGACATACACCTAAAAACAACCAGGAGTATTGATTTTGTCAATGGTTGTTAGCTGTTTCGGATAAATGAGTAACAACAACAAATTATTTTTCGTTGACCTTGTCACTGTTTTGACCAATGAGTGCCTCCTTCACACAATGTTTGCACAGAATCACACCTGCAATTTGAATACTGTACTGTTGCTCTGTGTTCTCTGCAGAGAGGCCATGTATTGAATGATCATGCATTCTGAACACCTTTTTGATCCCCAGGTAGGCACAGTGAGAAAGTTATACTGCCTACGGCCTCAAATACAAAGCTCTCAATTGTAGCCAGTTATAAAGACCTGGATGCAACTCAATACAAAGTGTGCACCATACAAGAGTAATATGCTGTGAAACAAATTACAGAAACACACATCTTGGAAATACCTAAGATTTTTAAGGAATGCAAAATTAAGTGCGGCACGTGAACCACAAACAGGAACTAATTTGTTGCCATGTATTACCCTAACATACATTGTCAGACTGAGACAGGAAATAGGCCCCAGCACCGAAATAAAAGTGGCCCCCATTAATGAATTAGACAGCTAAAAAAATGTCTGTATTTGCAAATTATATCAGTTTTTAATTTGTAAAGACATGCTGTATACGATTGTGTAAGGTATGGAAGACTGCATATATTTGAGTTTGCTGGAAGCAAAGTTTGTTTTAAAATATCATGAAATCAACATTAATAAAAGTCTCATATGACCATAAAGCAGGCCTGTAAACATAAAAAAACAGCCTACATACTGACCTGACAGATTAGACCGTTGGGCACAGCCTGATTTGATTGCCCTATAGGTCAGTCCGACCCTGTAAACGTGTCATACCTCATTGTGCAGACACTAAACCAGTTTTTTTGCAGGTCAAGTTAGTACATGAATATAGGAAAAGATATGGGGCCCGTTTCAATCTCCGTTCTAATTAATTGCTGGGTGTAAGACACGTAAAGCCTTGCTCCAGCCACATGTTAATGCTGTGTCTGCTTCTTTGCCTGCACCCCAGGTCTCTGTCATACTCACACCTATCTGCTCCCCTCCTTTTTTGTCACCTCTATGCTTCCTTTCCCAGTGTTCCCTCATCCTAGGTGATCAGATTTCACGTGACAGGAAGTAATTCTATTCTTTGTTGTGCGCCCTGCAGGAGATCCTACTTTTCATTCATACAGGGGCAGGGCGCACTTCACACATACGGGCAGTTTAAGTACTTATCAAATCGCTGCCATCATCACGCAGCTGCAGCGATTAGGCCCTGTGAGAGGGGCCAGCAGGGGAAATGGGTAGAACCTTTAAACTCTTAGGGGCCCCCCTGGGCCTCGAAACACCGAAGTCTTTTAAGGTGCGAGGCCCCCCTCCTGCGACCAGACCAGGGGGCCCTGGGCAGCCGCCCATGCTGCCCATGCCTAGCGCCGGCCCTGGGCCAGCAGAAGAGCCCTCAGTGGACCGATCCTGGCCTTCCTGCTCCCCCAGCACCGCCACTGCCACCTCTGTCCCCTTGCCCCTGGGAGGAGCTGATGTACATGAAAGAAAGACACAAACATGGATGATTGTTGTCAACAAAATCAAACATTTCAAAAAAACAATAAATTATTTCGGGGAAATAAACAACATTTGCACAAAATTTATTGACCTATCTGATGTGGTCTACTAGGATATTAGTATTGCTGGATTCGTGGACCGTCTACTTGGAAAGTTATGTAACTCACTAAACCAACTACAAAAAGGTTCTACTAGGACTGACAGCACTCAGCAGCACGCAAAGTGACAGACACAGTCGGTCATGATTGCAGACCACTAAAAAATTTCCTACTAAATAACAAGTCATAAAATACTCATTCAACCTATCAATCCATCACCACTATCTCTTCTTAGTGGCAGTACAAAGGAAGGACTGGACTTGAGTCTCTAGTCTCTCTAGCATTACGCAGTTCTGTAAAGTACACTCAGACATAATCACTCAAGCCAATGAGCACAAAATTGAAAACAAGTAAGCATAGTAGCACCGGCAGTGACTGAGCAGGCGAGCACCTGCAATCATAGAAGCTTTTGAAACATAATTTACCTGCAATGTAATCGGCAGCATTCTTGCTCTTCGGAAAAAACTTTTACTTGCAATATAACACAGAGCAGAAGAAAACAAAGTAGTTATTTAGCTACTAGTACTCACCAAGCCCAGGGATCTCAACGCCAAGCAGGTTGAGCAGGACTTGTTCCCGGTCCAGGATGTCAGACCACCTTTGTGTCACCTGGTTGTAGGTGCGCCGGACCCCAGACTCCCGATACATGGCCCGACACACCTTACCCCATAGCTGGCAACACTCCTGGAGGCCATACCGTGTACTGGGCCTGCCGCCTGCCGCCTGCCACCTGCCGCCTGCCACCTGCCACCTGCCACGACGGTCTTGGGGAGATGACGCTGTACAAAAAAGACCAGTGCGGCCACCTCCACCGCGTTAAAGATCTTCCTAGGACTTACTGACTCCCCCCTTAACCGCCCGCAAGGGAGCCGGCTACAGGGTGCGGGACTCTTCCCCTTCTACTTGCCGGCTCCCTTTGCCATGGTCCTGGGTCAAAGAAAGGAAAAATAGGAAAAAATAGGGATAAAAAAGTAAAAAAAAGAAAAGAGAGAGCTTAAAAAAGGTAGTTATTAAAGTAACAAAAAGTTGAAAAGATAGATAATGAGTAAAAAAGTTAAAAAACAGTTCAAACAAAAAAGGATTACAAAGATTAAAGCTGGATAGAAAAAGCATGGCCAGAACCATAGCAATGAATGAAAAACAAGATGGCCGCACCCATTGCAACCACGTGGGTAAGTTCGCGTGATATTTCTCCCGCGAGCACGCAACAACGGACGCGAACATGCAATCGCGCCCCGCAAGTAGGAAATGCACAACGCGAGCATGCAACTAGCGCCCGGAAACAAAAATACGCAACGGGAACACTGAAAACAAGAGGGCCGCGCCCATGTACGACCAGATGGGTAACTTCACGGTAGCCGCGTTGAAAAAAATTCAGCGAATATGCAAAAATAAAACCTGCAATATCGCAAAAGTTTGCGGATTTTGCTGACCGCAAGTACGCTTTCGCACGAATTCACTTTCCGGGAATTCGCAAAATTCGCCCATACTTACTGAGAGACCCAAGGGGCCAAATAGCCCACCAGGTGCTTCCAGTAAGTGCCACTGCGCTATATTTCAGAGAGGTGGTCCAGGCCGTGCCCCTTTATACATCTCTCTGCAACGCAGCTCTGTGGCGTTTACTGGAAGTACCTAGTGGGCTACTTGGATCCTAGGAACCCTCAGGATTCAAGGAGACTTAATCTCCCAAATTGAAACGCCCACAGGGCGCGTTTACACAGTGGTGAAGGGAGGGGATGGTGCCTGAACTGACGTGTGCAAACACGCTCTGTGGCGCATTTTAAGTTTGGGAAATAATTCCCCTTGTATCCCGAGGGACCCTGGGGGCCAACTAGCCGACCAGGTGTTTCCAGTAAGAGGCCGTGCCCCTTTTTACAACTCTCTGCCACACAGCTCTGTGGCACTGACTGGAGATACCTGGTGGGCTAGTTGGACCCAAGGGACACTCAGGATTCAAGGGGACTTTATCCCCCAAATTAAAACGGCCACAGGGCGTGTTTGCACACATGTCACCTCAGGCCCCCCATCCCTTCACCAGTGTGCAAACATGCCCTGTGGTGCGTTTTAAGAGGTAGTTTTAATCCCCCTGCCCTATTATGTACTAGGGTCTTACAGAGGAGGCCATGGTAATCACAGGGATACCCCAATGCATAGTGTTCCCTAGTGTATGTAGGTGTTTTCACTGTATTCTAAGTTTCTTTTAGCATAGCACTGGCTCTAGGACTGGTTAGTCAGAGTCATTTACGACCAGTGCCCATCTGAAAAAGTTGAGGGTACAGAATGCTTTTGCAACAATGCCTCTTTCTGCTCCTCTGATTGTTCTTTCTGCACGTCTTCTTTCTTCCTGCACTTTTCGTCGTCTATGAGGACTTCTGTTGCTTCTTTCTGCATTTCTGTTTTTTTCTTTCTGTGCATTTTTTCTTTCTTCTTCACATGCCCTACCTCTGTAGGCATAGTTAGAAACTAGCATTTAAAAAACCGTTAAAATTTACTTAAAAAACCATAGGTTTCAGTCACGTTATAATTAGAAATTAGCATTTAAAAAACTTTAGAAATTCACTTAAAAAAACATAGGTTTTAGTCACGTTATAGTTAAAAATTAGCATTTAAAAAACCTTAGAAATTCACAGAAAAAACCATAGGTTTCAGGGGCGTTATAGTTAGTTGGACATTTCACTCAAACAAAACCAGTGAAATTCCTCCATTATAGTTAGTTCAGCTAACTATAACTCACTGCACTGCTGATGACGTCACATATTACAATCACTTATGACATGGTCAGTGACATCACTCATGACATCACTGATGCCATCTCAAATTACATCACTGATGACAACGCTGAGGACATCATCCTTGTGATAGAGTGGCAGACCTCCTCTCACCCTAATATAACTTATGATACACACAATCAAAAACAAATACTTACGCTCTTAAGCAATCACTTATAGAAACACATACTAATTTATACAGGAACTCTTCCAATCTCTCACTCTCACATGCACTGATTTATATACACCTTCACTCACATATACTCGTTTAAAACATATGTAGTTACTCATAAAGACACTATTGAGACAGTCATTCACTCACTAACACACCCATCCACACACCCATCCACACATGCAAACAGTAAGTCACTCATTCATGCATCTATTCACTAAGTAATGCCCCCCATGAACTATATTCACTCAGACACTCATACTGATACTCAAAAAACCAACTAATAACCTATATAGACACTCATGTAGCTACTCACCAACCCATGCAGCCACTTATACACAAAGTGAGAGACTAGTACAGATATTTACATATTTAAACATTATTCACTAACCCATATATTCGTTAAGATACACTTAATCATTCCGTTCTGCAATCAATTTTACAAAAAATTATCCATTAAGACATTTATAAACCCATTTATTCTTCCATCGACCTTGAGATATACACATATAAAACATATTTAATTTATAGAAAAACACATATTCACTGGATGATGTCATCAGTGATGTCATGATTGATGTCACTGACCATGTCATGAGTGATGTAATATGTGACATCATCAGCAGTGCATTGCGGGCGCGCAATTTATAGTTAGCTGAACTAACTATAACGTTTTTTTTTACTTGTTTTGTATGAGAGAAATGTCCAACTAACTATAACGCCCCTGAAACCTATGTTGTTTTCAGTGAATATATATATATATATATACACACACACACACACATATATATATATATATATATTCACTGAAAAAACCATAGGTTATAGACCATATATAGTTAGGGATTAGCATTTACAAAACCTTAATTTACTCGCACAAAACCATTGAAATTCGCATATATAGTTAGTTGCACTAACTATATATCGCGCACCCGCAATCCACTGCTGATGATGTCACATATTACATCATTCATGACATGGTGGGTGACATCACTGATGACACCACTGATGACAACTCAAATGACATCACTGACAACATCACTGATGACATCATTCATGTGATAATACGATGAACCTCTTCAGACTCTAATATAACCTTAGATACACTCAGTGTAAACAGACACTCACAGGCTGTCACTCATCCATGGAGTTACTCATACACCTAGTCAGTCATGCAAAGAATCAATCACACCTCCATTTCCTCAACTATACACTTATACACACCTTACTTATTCAAACATATTGTAACACATATTTACTCTCTTATACAATCACTGATACAAGTTTACAATGATCCATACAGCCACTCACACATTCACTGGCTCTAATACACAGTTATTAATATATGTCAATCTCACATGTACTGTGTTTTACATATATACTTACTTTGACATGTAGCACTGAGATATCCATTCACTCACCAATACACTTATGTAGACAGTCAACCACCCATACAGCTGTTCCACATGCACTTTTGAACCCATACATCTAGTGAATCAACTGCTCACACATCTATGCACAGAGTCATACACCTCCCAGCCACCCACACACACACACACTCACTCTCCCATACAAATACTTGGGCAACCAATCAATAACCCATATAGTTAATCATATAGCTACTGATCAACACATGCAGCAGTTTACAGAACAACAGACATAATGATGCACAAATTAAGACAGTTTAGTCACTAACCCATGCACTCAGTGAGACACATTTAATCACTCACTCATACAGTCAGTCATGCACCTACTAAATCCTTCATCCAGACACTTATACATCCACTCATTCTTCAATATGTAAGACATATTTTAACTTTACAGAAACATACAGTCACTGGATGTTGTAATCAGTGATGTCATCAGTGATGTCATTTGAGATGTCATCAGTGATGTCATCAGTGATGTCACTAACCATGTCATGAATGATGTAATATGTGACATCATCAGCAGTGGATTGCGGGTGCGCGATATATAGTTAGCGCTTATAACTATATATGGAATTTCAATGGTTTTATGCTGTTGGGTGTTGACAATGTCCGGCATGTAAGAAGCTAATCGATTGGCTAGGATTTTCGCAAAAATTTTAACATCAGAATTGAGTAGAGATATGGGTCGGTACGAACCGCACTCTGTTTCGGGCTTTCCCTTTTTCAAAAAAAAGATAATTTTGGCTATTTTCCATGAAGCAGGTGCTTGTTTAGAAAGAATAATTGAATTAATCACCTCTTGTAGTAGCGGAAGCAATTCCTGAGAGCAAAGTTTGTAAAACTCCATCGGTATACTATCCTCTCCTACCGCCTTCCCTAGGGGCAGGTGATCGATTGCTAGTTTAATATCCTCGAGTGTTACATTAGAGTTTAGGTGTTGAAGTGCTTCAACATTTAAAGCCTGCGTTGGGGTTAGGTATTGATCAAGATAGTGTGAGATCTCTGTTTTATGTGGTATATCATCTGGTGTATAGAGTTGTTGGTAAAATTTGACAAATTGGTTTAGTATTTGCTCCTCCCGTTCATACATTATCAGATCAGGTCCTATTATTTCTTTGATTTTGGTTTTAGCTTTTTTATCCGCGGTTTTATATGCCAATATCTTCCCGATTCGGTCGCCACCTTCATATTGGTCTAGCTTATATTTTTGTAATTTAGACATATATCCTTCTCTCAAGGTTTTTTTTAATCCTGCCTGTAGTTCCGCCAATTTAACTCTAATCCTCTCCACATTATTTTTTGAGTAAAGTGTTGCCTCAGCCAGTTGCTTTTCCAAATCCAGTAGTTTTGATGTTAGTTTTTTATTTTTCTTGTGATTTTCAGCATTAAGTCTAAATACATATTGTTGGACGAAGCCCCTAATGCTGCACTTACAGGTATCCCATACAGTGTTTATGCTGGCCGAATTGATATTTAATGTGATAAACTCCTGTATATGTTTTTTGACTAATGTAGTAAATGTAGGATCGACAAGTAGGTGTCTCGGGAAAGTGAACTTACGTGGTTCTTTCATATTTAGATCTTTGAATATAATCTCCAATAGCAATGGGTTGTGATCAGATGTAACTTTAGGGCATATTTCAATTTCACAGTTATCCAGCACTTGATCAGAGGCCCATATCATATCAATTCTGGAGCAAGATCTATGTGGCGCAGAGTAGTAGGTAAATCCTGCCAACATAGGGTGTTTAGATCGCCATAGATCTCTGATATTATTCAATCTTGCAAGTTCAAGGATTGATGCTCTAACTTTATGCATTCTTTTAAAGTTCTTTGGCCCCGTAGAGTCTATTTTGTAGTCCATGACACAATTGAAATCTCCGGCAATAATAGTTTCGCCTTCCCATTCGAGTAGTTCAACACTTAGCTCTTTAAATACTTTGGGGTTATCAATATTTGGTCCATATATTACACATAATACCAATTTGACATTATCGAATTGCATCTGTGCTAATGCCCACCTGCCGCGAATGTCAGAAGCCGTTTTAGTGGTTTCTATTGGAGCTCCTCTTAGTTTTAGAATAGCTACCCCCCTTATAGTCTCATTTAGAGTTGAGCATACAACCAGTTCATAATTGAATTGTGATAATAACTTTCTATCCTGATATTTTATGTGGGTTTCTGACATCAAGACTATATTAGGTTTATACAGTTTGATCTCTTCTTGCACCAAATTTCTTTTACTCTTACTGTTTAGGCCATCAACATTCCAACATAAAATTCTTAATTTAAGCATTTAGCTATTATACTTTTGCTCATATACGTATTGTTCCCCTCTACCTTAATTTGTTTCACAATCATTGAAATTTCCTTCCAACTACTCTTAGCAAAAAAAAAAAAAAAAAAGTCGAGTCTTGCAATCACAGTTTTCCCCCTTATTTCCACCCACCACCCACGACACACGTTGCCACACCCACCCCTGAGGCAACCTCACCCCCTCCCTTGCTGAAACCCGTCCCTTGGGGGGGAGCACCCCTCTAGCATTTGCTGCCGCTGTTTAGGGCAGCGTAGTGAGGGTGCATTCTTGAGAGGCTGCTCCTGCCTAATCTAAGTTTAATCTATGTTATTTCTAAATTTGCTCCTATTTTGAAAGATAGAGAGAGAGAGAGGAGAGATAAAAAAGTAAAAGAGGAGAGAAAAAAGGAGAGAGAAAAGAAAAAGAGTGAAGAAAAAGGAAAGAGGGGTCGTGAGCCTATGGATGAAGTGACACAAAGTGTATAATGCATACAAATAGAGTCCATCTGCACATTAGATTCCAGTTCGAATAAGTATATTTGAATAGGCTCATAATTTTTCTCCCCTCTCCCCCCCCCCCTCCCCCTCACCCTCCTCTCTCCTCCCCCCCCCCCCATCTCCCACATCTCATTGGGTTAGTTATCTTTCTCTTTCTCTTTTTAACTTCATTTTTCCTTCTCCTAAGAGAGATTTTCTAGAGATTGTTCAACAGGTGATAGATCTATGGAGAAGAAAGTTTTGGCCATTCCGGATAGCATCTCCTTTCATTAGTTCTCTTTCTCTTTTTGGCTTCTTTTTTCATTTTCCCGAGAGATTTTTTCCAGAGATTGTTCAGCAGAAGCTGTATCAGTAAAGAAGAAAGTTTGACCATTTCGGATAACCTTGAGGCGAGCAGGTTCCTGGAGATAGGCCATACAGCCTAAATTTTTGAAAGCATCAATCATTTTCCGAAGTTCCCAACGTTTATCCATAGTGGTTTTGCTTAAGTCCGATTTCACGAAAAAAGTAAGGTTATCAACTGAGACAGGGTTATTGGGCTTAGCCTTAAATGCCACTGCTTGTCTCAAAAGAAAGTTTCCAAAATATATCAAAAATGGTCTTGGGAATTTGTTATTTGTGTTTCTTTGAAATATAGGTAATCTGTGTACTCTCTGTAACAGTTACTATATATGGAATTTCAATGGTTTTATGCGAGTAAAATAAGGTTTTCTAAATGCAAATCCCTAATTATATATGGCCTAAAACCAATGGTTTTTTCATTGAATTTTCAAGGTTTTGTAAATGCAAATTCCTAACTATATATGGACTATAACCTATGGTTTTTTCTGTGAATTTCAATGGTTTTTTAATAGCAAATATCAAAAGCTGTCAAATGTCAAGTACGTGATAGGTAAAAACGTTTTCGTGTTTATGCACGCTGATGTGCTTTGAACGCTGCCCCCCCACTCCCCTCTTTTCTCTTAGTAGTACTCTCTCTTTGCAGATAGTGAACGGTAGTTAACGCAGACCTTTACCCCTGTTGTAATCCGTCGTACCTGCTTGTCTCTCCATTTGATTGATTATTATCCAAGCATTTACTGTTTTACAATTGGTTCTCTTTGGATCATTCTCTATTTACAAACAAGCACAAAGTCGCAATACTCTGTTTAGTCTTTGCAGATAGTGAAAAATCGTGTAAAAAAATAAAAGTAATCGAGCAAAATCAGTAGACCACTAATTCGATCTCTTTTTGACCTCGGTAAAATACAAACATTAGGAACAACCCTTCATGAGAAATACGAAAATAATGAAATGAACTAAGCTCCACACCATGAGGGCTGCAAAACAGCTCGACTCCGCCACCCACACCGCCCAAAATAACGACAAACCCTATGCAAATATTATAAATATACACAACACACCAGCAAAGAAACAGAGTAAAACATTTTATTAAATAACTATTTACATAACTATTTTATACTTTTTATTGCCCGATCCGGCTAGCTCAATCGATCGAGCATGAAACTCATGCACTGATAACAAGCGTTGAGAGTTTGTAGAACAATGGCTTCAGATTTTCCACATACGGTGTAGTGGCGCGAACTGGCAGGGGGCGTTTGGATTCTACCCCTTCCCCAAATAAGATTTTCATACGTGAATGTTCGTTCATGCTTTTTGTCCCTGAGTTGCTTCCATGTCACTGCCTTACACAAATGGCATAAGTCCTGGTTGTTGAGTGCCATACTTCAGAGTTCTAAGCAGCTCTTGTAACACTGTTTAAACCTTATTCAAAGTAAGTGGGGTCCATTTGTGGACCTGACTGCATTGGAAAACAATGTGATACGGTGCCTCCCTAAACCTTCTTGACGGAGGCCCCCGAGGGGCGGTGAGATGGCGCGGACTGAGAGGGGGCGCTTGGCTTCTGCCCCCTCCCCAAGTCGTGTTGCCCTGGTGAGGCCTGAGATCGCCCCCGGCATAGGCGGCCGGCTCCCGGGGTCCGGCGGAATTTTTTCCCTTTTGAAGAATCTTCCATTCTGGACCTTGTCCCACAATCCGTTTGACCTGAAGACACGCTGTCGTGGGGCGCCCCTTTACCGTTTTAGTTGCCATTCCGCCCGCTTTTGGTACTCTGTGCCTCTTCCGCCATTCAGCTGTTTACCGCCCGCTCTTGCGACTACAACGTCTCGCTCACCATGTAGTTGAGTTGCTCCCGCTCTTAAGATTTAACCGAACTTTTGGACTGCTGAAAGCGGTTGATTTCCGACCGCTGGTTGGTGGAGACATTTTGACTATATTCTGGACCTGCATTGTCGCATAATGCGTCATATGACGCGACGCGTTAGCGCACCCGGAAGTCCTCCGGTGCGCAAGGCGCAGCTTCCCGGAAACGATCCAGAGCGCGCCGTGCAGCGCGTAACGTAAGCATAACAGGTCATGTGACTTGTTAATAAAACTTTTCATTGGTTCATTTTACTTTTCTTTTCCTAATTATGTAAGACTAGGTCAATTGACCTAAAAATAACACTTTTCATTGGATTAAAAAAATTTTTTCCCAAAGATGAAAGCCCCACCTTGTTTCTGGATGTTTCAGACTGAAGCTGGCGTCACCATGGGAGCACCACCATCTCGTAGCTCCGTCGTGGCCATTCCGCAAGCAATCATGGCAGCCGCTCCCCACCGGAAGCCTGCGGGAGTCGACGGCCCCCAAGACTTTTGTACAATCTTCAAGGCTGAGGGGACGCTTTCGAGAATGGAACCCAAGCCCTGGCAGACAAGCGTCCGAGTTCCAAGGTGTCCCAGGGCCATTTTACTGGACCAGGCCCAAATCCGAAGAGCCGACCGCCATTTTAGGAGTCCTGTGGAAGCCGCCTATCGCTGCACCGCAAGAGTGGGAGCAACTCAACTACATGGTGAGCGAGACGCTGTAGCCGTAAGAGCGGGCGCTAAACAGCTGAATGGCGGAAAAGGCACAGTGTAGCAAAAGCGGGCGGAATGGCGACTGAAACGATAAAGGGGCGCCCCACTACAGCAGACAAGCCTCCGCCATGTGCTTCAAAACTGCATATGTATCTCGTGATATCAAGGTTGGGCAACCAGTACACAACAAGCAGTTACGAGTCCCATTTACACCGGCGCCATTTTGGGCGCGGCCGGGCAGGTCCAGGATCTACTGAAACATAACAAATGAGGCTGACGTCTCTGAAGCAGTTGACGAACAGCAGGACATAGCAAATAAACATGAACTCTCTAAAGCTGTTAACTCACTGCAGGACAAAACAAGTGAACCTGAAACCTCTGGAATAATTGTCGCTCAAAAGAACAACACACAAAACTCTGTGGAGCCTGAAGAAAAAAAAACAGAAGGGCACTGTAGTTTCAGACACACTTAACACTAATGACTAAACAAAGATATCGTCTGTTTATGAAGCAGTTATCATCTTGACAGAATTGACAAAGAAGTGTACAGACACCAATGCTATTAAGAAACACAAGGAAATCCTAACGCATCAGCATTCTCGGAAGAGGTTGACACAGATAACATCTTAAGGAACAAAGAAAGACTTGTTCACTCTTGACACCCCAGGTGCTGTGTATATTGCACTATAGTGCTGCATCGAGAAAACGGACAACCCTATTGATGTGGATTTTTCATTATTGATTATTGTAAAGAAATGGCGACTCCCCCCTTTAGCAGATTAGCTAAATGTTTGCGTAATTTAGGCATAAAAGTTATATTATTGTTGTTGTTGTTGTTATCGTTATAGTTCTGGTTAATTTCAAAAAATGGTTAAATATATTTACAGTTTTTGTTGCGTTCGTTATATTTAAATGTTAATAAAGTTTTAAAATCTAACTTTGTTGGAGTGCTATATATGTCGGGTGAATGGGGCCTTGAATCGGGTTATTGTCATGTGTGGGCTTTGCAAGTGTACTGCTACAAGATCGGACATTTTAAACTCAAATGCACGTTCTTTTTCTTACCTTTCCGAAGCATGGAGCGCAATAGCAGGCAGAGAAAGGGTGATGCACGTGTTGAACACTGCCTGGCCTGGCAAGTTGCTGGCAGTGCCCCCCCGCCCGCTCCTGAAAGAGGGCACCCACACACCGCCGCCCCGAGTACTTCACAAATCTTTAAAAGACCATGCGCTTGTTCATGAGGCTTAAATGGTTTATCACCCCTTCTAGAACCCCTGCATTGACCCTCTGACGTTTCCTGGAAGAATTAGCACGTAACACAATACCAAGCCCTGTGAGCTGAAACCCCCGAGAAATCATGGGGCATATTATCAAGGGGGTTTATTTCCGCTTTTTTGGCTTTAAAAGCCAAAAAAAAAAGAGATAAAATTATCTCCCTATTACCAAGCTGTCGCTAACACCAGTTAGTGACAGCTAAAAGGAGATAGCGACCATCTTGGGCCCCGCTTTGCATATCAGTGATATTTATCACTAATGACATGCAAAGTGGGCGTGACAAGACTTTAGCGACTGGAAACAGTCCCTAACCATCGCTATCTCCTATTACCAACTTTTGGAGATATTCACGCTAAGCGCGAATATCTCCAAAACCTAACACCTGCCCTGAGCAGTTTTAGCCATGTTATCCAATGGGAAGTGGATAACATGGCTAAAAGCATTTGCTGGATAATGCATGAATATCGCTGACTTTTCAACGATATTCATGCATTGCGGCCATTTTTTAACGCATTTGCGATAAACCTTGCGATAAACCTTGCTAATAGCAAGGTTTATGTGCGATAAAATTCGCCGAAGTGCGGCGATAATTTTTGTCTCTAAACAAGTTAGAGACAAAAATTAGTTGTTGGTAATATGCCCCCCGGTTTTTCCTTGCAGGAATCGGGAAGCGAAAGACTAGCACTGAAATCAGTAGTCTCACACCTGAATCGGGAGGGTTGGCATGTCTGGATACTCTACAGCTGGGGCCATAAACTACATCCGCAGGGCTAGGTGATAGCCTAGGTCCGGCCTGGACAATCGGACACAGAGGAAGAGGAGTGTCAGAGGGTGCGGTAGTGAATAGGGTGAAAGGGAGGTGTCGGGCGGGCACAGGGTGTGATTCTCAGAGAAGAGCAGCGCACATGGGGGGAAGTATATGTCCCATGCATGAGAGAGAGAGCGGGGGTGACCAGTGCGTGGGGAAGATGCTTGCGAGGGTGGGGAGCCATGCTGAGGATCAGCGGCGTGCAGAGAGTGGCCCTGGTCAAGGCATCTAAAATGGCTGCCGTGCACGACAAAATTGTGGCATTGGACAAAAACGCAAGATGGCGCAGACAATGTTTATCAATAAGGATTCATTTATAACAAAATATTTACTCGCAGTGACAAAATGGTGGTCAACACTTCCTGATTTCCATCGAATCGAACGTTAACAAACGTCACGCAGCAAAAAAAAAAAAAAGCTCACGCACAGAGCAGTTTTTAGCCATGTTATCCAATGGAAAGTGGATAACATGGCTAAGAGCATTTGCTGGATAATGCATGAATATCGCTGACTTTTCAGCGATATTCATGCATTGTGGCCGATGTGCGGCGATAATTTTTGTCTCTAAACAATTAAAACGAAGCACAAAATGGCGAATTCCCGTTTCGCCACCAGTTTGAGGCCCAGTTCGCGGCCCGTGAAGCGCTTCTACCGTGAAAAATCATTTTTGTTTTATTTTCCCCACGGGACCCTTTAATAACCCCAACAACATTCCTAGGGGGTCAAGAGGGGTATACCTTGCCCCCTTTCAATAAATTCCCCCTTCGTTTTTCACCTCTTCTTCTCTCTCGATCCTACCGAGAGATAAGATGGCGGCCGCTCCGGACTGTTTAGAATGTTGACAGACACCGGAGAGCCAATCAGCTTTCTGCGCGCAAAGTTCCGTTTCGCGAAAAGTAAGCGGACCGGATCGCTGCCCAGAGCGCTGTTACAGATATATATCTTGTTTTGAACGTTAATTTCTCAAAAACTACTGGAGCACATATATTGAGACCTAGCAAAGGCACATCGGGCTAACAGTCCCTACAATTTTGCCAAGTTTCGTGCAAATCCATTCAGCCGTTCGAGCTAAAAGTGAGTCCAACCGCCCTATGGAAAAATGAATGGGAAAAACGCGTTTTGGGACCCCCCTTTATTCTCAGCCCCCCCTTGACGAAACCCCCCCAAATTTTCAGGGGCTGCTCAGAAACAAAATGTGCAATTTTCCTGAAAATTTCAGCCGATTCCGTCCTCAAACGCCAAAGTTATTAGACATAGAATTTTCAAAAATCCCATAGGGAATTAATCCTAACTATATATACCTACTGGCGACCGCCAGTAGGTAATATATATATATATATATATATATATATATATATATATATATATATATATATATATATATATATATATATATATATATATATTCAATGAAAAAACCATTGGTTTTAGGCCATATATAGTTAGGGATTTGCATTTAGAAAACCTTATTTTACTCGCATAAAACCATTGAAATTCCATATATAGTTATAAGCGCTAACTATATATCGCGCACCCGCAATCCACTGCTGATGATGTCACATATTATATCATTCATGACATGGTTAGTGACATCACTGATGACATCACTGATGACATCTCAAATGATATTATATATATATACATCCATAAATATATGCATTATGACTGTCCTTATTATTATCATACCTGTTAATACAGTTTTTTGATCTTAAAACCACTAACACTTTTCACTTCAAATTTCTTCTGATAGAAAATGATTAGTACCACTCTCAGTAAGAAAGAAGCGTTAATGACAATTGTTCCCTCTCTTTTTCCACTGATACTGATATAGTTATCAAATAAAAACATTTGTTTAATTTTTTCCTGTTCTTATACTTGTTTTCATCTGCGCAGTTTTTTTAACCCCTTATTAGTCTCCTGATAAGAAGCCCAATCTAGTAGTGTCTGTGGGTGGAGTCAGGACCCCGTCGTAGCCCCCAGTGAATCTCTAGACGTGCCTCCTTGTAACTCCACGACAGAGTTGCGACTCTATATGGGAGTCTGATACAGCATTTACAATAATACTAGTATGTTTTTTCAATTACATATCAGATGCAATCGCAGTGCCGAATTGGAAAATTCATATTTCACACTATATCCTACCTGTAAAGTGCTATGCTTTGAAAAATCCAATCACAATCATTTTGGAACCCTTCCCCTACAGTGCTTTGCCTCAGTTACCATAGCAATCTGCTTTGAAACATTCTACTGTACCAGTAAGTGAAACATTCACACATGATCACATAGAAAGGAGTAGACTGTGGGACAAATTGGCAAAATGGGGCATACCACAGCCCACTCTGAACATGCTGAAACTTCTACACACAGACACCTGGGTGCAGGTGAAGTTGGGCGGCGGCACCCATATTTCTTCGAAAGTTTCCACGACAAAGGGACTAAAACAGGGTTGTGTGCTTGCATCAACCCTGTTTAACCTATATATGGCGGACCTTCCAAAGGCACTTGATGCCTGCAATTCAAATTCGCCGAGGATTGGAGAGAAATCACTGTCAAACCTCATGTATGCAGATTACGTAGTTCTGCTCAGCCTCACTCACATCGGTCTCCAGCATCCACTGAAGGAAATGCTGGACTACGCCACAGAAAATAATCTAATAATTAACTTGAGTAAGACAAGGACAATGTCAATTAACAACAAAAAGAACCCCCATAAAAGCTGGCTCCTTGGAGGCACAAAACTCGACCTGGTTCAGGAATACAATTACCCTGCAGTTATATTCGACAAGGAAGGGTCTTTTGGGTGCCAGAAAGAGGAAGTTAGAAGGAAAGGCCTACTGATTGCTCTAACGCCAAAACCCTTGCAAACAAACTGATGGGGCCTACCCTGACTCCGCTTCTGAAGGTAGCTCAGGCTAAACTACTTCCATCCATCACCTACGACAGTGAGGCTATGCGGAGAAGAGATGCAAGGGAGCTGGACAATACTCAGATTAAATCCTCTAGAATCATGTTCAGCCTTCCACCATATACATCTACTGCTCAAATAAGGCTGGAGTTTGGACTCCTAAGACAAGATTTAGCCAGGTATGGCACTTATATCATCTGCTTGTACAGGATCAGAAGCTCCACCACAAACACGTTAAACCATCTGCTGTGGCAGTATTTACAGCATAGGGAGCGCTCCCAAGCGAGAAGCTACTTACAACTAGCCTTAGAACATACCAAACTTACAGAACTCTGGGATGCGCAAATTGGCTACACCAACTTCAAAAAACTGGTCTGGAAAACCCTAAACAAATCTCTCATGTGGAGGACAAAGCAAGCTTTGCAAACAGATCGCACGCCTGGATGACCCTTAATTCATACAAAATACTGGCCCCACAACCATTTTTTAATCAAGGTTACTCGAAGTCCATTAAAATGAACTTTTTGAGACACAGGATGGGAATCTTTCTGTGTGCTCAACATTTTCCACTATGGTTAAAGTCACAAGTACCAGAGCCGTGCTGGTTGTGCAAAACCGAACAATGTGACATAGTCCATCTTATTTGCTTATGCAAGGTAATGCACCAAGCACGGCAACAGTTTCTCAAATATCCAATCAAACAGAAAGGCATCTGCACCAGGAGACAAGCGGTACTAGCCTGCCTAAACGCAGAAAATATATAACTAAACTGTAGACTGCTAAAATTCCTTTTGCTGGCTGAACAAAAATTGCCTAACTCTGCAAAAACTGAACCAGACCGTAGCACTGCCGTACATCTTGATTGAAGCAAGCCCCAAATTAGTCCACCGTAAGAAGATATTGCCAGCGGCAATGAGAAATCCTTGCCACAAGTGGAGAAATTCTGAGAGACATAAACAAGACGACCTGTAGAAAGAAGTTTATGGCTGGTATGAAAAAATTGAACTGTAACATATAGCTAGCTACATAAGGACATACATCATGACCAAACATAAGATGTTTTATTTGCAAAGAGACATTTAACAATCGGTTTTACTTCCGGTTTTATTTTAAAGTTTGTTATCATAATTAAAAAAAAAAAAGGCAGCGTAAATGGAGGTATTCGCTTACACCCTGTGGAAATTTTATATATACAGATGTTTTTATGTGCTAACTTTTGTATTTTATGTAGTAACACTGCAATGGTTTTAAGTAACTATGCAGAAAATAAAGAAACTTGAAACTTGAAACTTCACACACTTTTTAACTGAGCATACCAGCTTCAAGTTTTAAAATGCTTTTCCTCAGTTGCAATTGCAGCCTGCTGTGAAAAATACTCTGTACCTGTAAGTCAAAAGTTCACACACTTTTTAACTGAACATACCAGCTTCAAGTTTAACTGTAGCAGGTGTGGTTGCCTGCTGCAAAATATAGGTATATGCAAAATAGCGTTACTTGTGTAAGATTTATTCACAGGCAATCATAAATCTACTTACTTTACTTATTGAATGAGTAACTATTTTTAGGTAATAATTTATTTACAGCACCCAATCAAGTACATCCTTTTCTTAAATCAGGTCCACTCCTCCATTTTAACTACCTTCAATTCGACCAACAATCACATTCAGCTGCTGCCTTCTCCTGATTGCTACTGCTCCTTGCTTCAAATTGGTTAAGGTGTGGATTGCGGGTCACAGCAATGTCCTCTGGGCCAGAGAGTGTGCTAGAAAAAGTGGTTTTGACAGGGACTTGGGGTTGCCCTAATGTGGACAAAAGATGGATTGGGCTTAAAGTATTAATGTGACACCAATTGCTGTCTTCGGTTAAAAGCACTGTGGATTCCCAAACTGCTCAGCTCAAGATTTTGAACTGCGGTGGTAATGACCTAGGCAAACTTACTGCGTTGAATAGGACTGTAAATCCTAGAATCAATGTTTCTTTCCCTCACACTGTCTTGGTGTAATCCAACATATGCTAAAGTTGGAAATGTAAGTGGTCAAATCAATTCTGTCCGCTGATTGACAAGAAAAAGGAAACAAGTTAATGAAGCTGTTTCTGCATTCCTCAGAGACCATAACATGGGCTCTATCTACAACAACAACCTGCGCTTTGTCATCAATGTAACAGGGTATATCTCATCAACCTGAAGTTCTGCATCCGGTCTTATGTCGGTGAATGGGTGCATCAGTGTCTGGATGGGTTATGTGAACGGTTACATAGGTATCTGAGTACATCTCTGAGTTGCTGCTTAAGACTTTGAGTACATGAGTGCATGTGTCAGTGGGTGTATGAGTGTTTGGGTGGGGCTGTCAGTAAGTATGGGAGTCTCTGAGCTGGTCTGTGGCTGGGTGCATCAGTGTCTGAGTATGTCTCTGACTGTGTGCATACGTCTGTGAGTGTATCTGTGAGTGGTTGCATGAGTCTCTCAGTGGGTGAGTCAGTGGGTATATAAGTGTTTGAGTGGGGCTATGAGTGGGTGCATGGGTTTCTGAGTGGGTCTATGATTCACTGAGAGGGTGAGTCAGTGGGTGAATCAATGTCTGAGAGGGTTTGTGAGTGGGTGTGTGAGTCTTTGAGTAGCCCTGTGAGCGGGTGCATCAGTGTCTGTATGGGCTATCTGAGTGGATGCATAAGTATCTCAGTATATCTCTGAGTGTGTGCATAAGTCTTTGAGCACATGTGTCAGTGGGTGTATGAGTGTCTGGGTGGGTCTGTCAGTGAGTGAATCTCTGAGTGGATCTGTGGCTGGCTGGGTCAAGTTATTCAAATTAACACAAAAAACTGACAAGGCAGGGATCTGCCGAAACGCGTTATGGCGATGTGATGGTGTGCTAAATAAATGAAAACATAAGCACTGAGCCTGGGTCTGCGCTCATTCTTTTCCTGGCAAAGGATTCACAAGATGAGGATTTGGTATATATATATATATATATTCACTGAAAAAACCATAGGTTATAGACCATATATAGTTAGGAATTCGCATTTACAAAACCTTATTTTACTCGCACAAAACCATTGAAATTCCCATATATAGTTAGTTGCACTAACTATATATCGCGCACCCGCAATCCACTGCTGATGATGTCACATATTACATCATTCATGACATGGTCAGTGACATCACTGATGACATCACTGATGACATCTCAAATGACATCACTGATGACATCACTGATGACAACATCCAGTGACTGTATGTTTCTGTAAAGTTAAAATATGTCTTACATATTGAAGAATGAGTGGATGTATAAGTGTCTGGATGAAGGATTTAGTAGGTGCATGACTGACTGTATGAGTGAGTGATTAAATGTGTCTCACTGAGTGCATGGGTTAGTGACTAAACTGTCTTAATTTGTGCATCATTATGTCTGTTGTTCTGCAAACTGTTGCATGTGTTGATAAGTAGCTATATGAGTAACTATATGGGTTATTGATTGGTTGCCCAAGTATTTGTATGGGAGACTGAGTGTGTGTGTGGGTGGCTGGGAGGTGTATGACTCTGTGCATAGATGTGTGAGCAGTTGATTCACTAGATGTATGGTTTCAAAAGTGCATGTGGAAACAGCTGTATGGGCGGTTGACTGTGTGCATGAGTGTATTGGTGAGTGAATGGATATCTCATTGCTACATGTCAAAGTAAGTACATATGTAAAACACAGTACATGTGAGAGTTGACATATATAAATAACTGTGCATAAGAGCCAGTGAATGTGTGAGTGGCTGTATGGATCATTGTGAACTTGTATCAGGGATTGTATAAGAGAGTAAATATGTGTTAGTATATGTTTGAATAAGTAAAGTTTGTATAACTGTATAGTTGAGGAAATGGAGGTGTGATTGATTCTTTGTATGACTGACTAGG
Source organism: Lissotriton vulgaris (assembly GCF_964263255.1). Lineage (NCBI taxonomy): Eukaryota > Metazoa > Chordata > Amphibia > Caudata > Salamandridae > Lissotriton > Lissotriton vulgaris. The sequence continues at coordinate 853,777,814 of NC_141697.1, read as the reverse complement.
TGTGTGAGTAACTCCATGGATGAGTGAGAGTCTGTGAGTGTCTGTTTGCACTGAGTGTATCTAAGGTTATATTACAGTCTGAAGAGGTTCATCGTATTAGCACAAAAAGTGATGTCATCATTGATGTGATCAATGATGTCAAATGAGATGTCATTTGAGATGTCATCAGTGATGTCATTTGAGATGTCATCAGTGATGTCATCAGTGATGTCACTGACCATGTCATGAATGATGTAATATGTGACATCATCAGCAGTGGATTGCGGGTGCGCGATATATAGTTAGTGCAACTAACTATATATGGGAATTTCAATGGTTTTGTGCGAGTAAAATAAGGTTTTGTAAATGCGAATTCCTAACTATATATGGTCTATAACCTATGGTTTTTTCAGTGAATTTTCAAGGTTTTGTAAATGCTAATTCCTAACTATATATGGTCTATAACCTATGGTTTTTTCAGTGAATTTCATTGGTTTTTTAAAAGCTAACATCTGAAGCTGTAAAATGTATTCTTCTTTAAATCCAAAAATATATTTTAGATGTTTATTAATAATTTTTTTTTAAATATTTTTTTGCTTCGCTTTCGGTTCGCGAACCGGGAAGCTTTCCGTTAGCTCATCTTGATGCCGCGACCTAGTCCGCGAACCGGTAAACGTTTCGTTTGCGCAACTGTGACGCTTTGCGGAAGCGCGACGTATCACTTTGTCGCGTAATGCGTCTTATGACGCGCCGCGTTAGCGCTCCCGGAAGTGCTCCGGACCGCGAACCGGAAGCGATCTGGGACGCGGCGCGCACCGCGTAACGTGAGCGGAACAGGTCATGTGACTTGTTTATAAAACTTTTCATTGGTTCATTTCACTTTTGGTTTCCTAATGATGTAATACTAGGTCATGTGTTCTAAAATTAACACTTTTCATTGGTTTAGAACTTTTGCTTTTCCCAAATGATGAAAACCCCTCCTTCTTTCCTCACTCTGACTTTCATCTTGGTGAGAGAAAGACCATTTACCTATAATTGAGCAATGGCTTCTGTACTTGCTTCAGCTGGTGCACCCCCACCACCACCTCCACCTCCTCATGAGAAGAGAGGACCATCATCTCGGTTCATCGCCAACACAGAGGAGGAGGAAGAGGATGAACTTGAAGAAGAGGAGAGAGAAGAACAAGAGTTCTTACAGGAGTTGCCCCGTGTTTCCCGTCGGAAAACTAGTTTTATCTGGCAGTTTTTTTCAATCCCTCGAGGGGAGAAGAAAGTCAATGCAAAATATGCCACCTGCCTTATCTGTAAAAAAAGGCTATCAAGAGGCACTGAAAAAAAGTATAGCATGGGAAACTATACCATGCATCGCCATATGACCAGGTGGCATCCACTCAACTACAGCCGTGCAGAGTTGCGTGACCTGCAGGATAATCCCCCAACAACTCCTGTGGCCAGGTCAACCTTGCATATCTCTTTGACTGGAGGAGAGGCACAGGAAACCGTGCCAAACATTCAAAAGAACTTTAAACACATGAAACTAACCTGCTTGTATTGCGGGGCATTACTTTCATGTGGGAACATGAGCATAAACTTAATGAACATTGCTTTCGAAAATCACAATTGCCCTAACCAACCCAGACAATAATTTTTTTTTGTTGCTCCTGTTGAGCCCTTTTCAATGCCTGTTTTTTGTTGTTTCCCCTCCTTCAAAAACAAAAAAAAACCATAAAACTGTGCAAAAATACAAAAAAATCAAAAAATGTTTAGAAAAAAAAAAAAAAAAAGCAACAAAAACATTAAAAAAAGTTCTTTTCAGAACTACCTCCCCTTTCAAGTAAAATTGCTAGAATGTTTAGCACTCTGGCAAGCTCTATTTCTTTTGGTTCGCTTTCCAGTTAGCTGCCCGGTTCGCGAACTAGAAGCGAACCAAAAAATATATTTTTTTTAAAAAGAAGAGTTAGTATAAGGGAAGTAAACAGAGAGTAATGTTAAAAGAAAGACAGCTATAGGGAGTGAACCAGAGATACTGTTTAATAGATCTATTTAACGAAGAAAAGATGGAAGAGGGTATAATTGGGAAAAACAAAATGGATAAGGAAGTGAAAGAAAAAAAAGAGAGTAGAACAATAACAAAGAAGAGTTTCTTGGAGAATGTGAGTGAATGTTCAAAATAAGATTAAAACATGTGGAATAACAGAGAGAAAAAATAGAAAACAGAAAAGAAAAAATAACTGAAAAAGATTAATTGAAACAGCAAAGAAATGTAAATAACATAGAGCCATATCATCAGCATAGGCAATAAAAGTTTTGCTTTTTTTATCAGCAGAAATATGTCGCCAAAGCATTCTAATTAGCTTGATACATATGACTCCAAGTGAGGCCTGTCTTGCAACATGGTGCATCTTTTTCATCAGTGCTGCATCGGTTTCATGTGGCACGGTTTTAAAACAGCATAATACATTTGCCTAAATGCATCAATTTGTAATTTTGACGCCTCATAACATATCTTTTGCACCGCCACTGCGTCACAAAACTGACGCACAGTGGCGCAAAAGAGGCATACATATATCATAAATCTGTCCCTAACATTTTAAATAATTAATTCAGGATGACGATAAGGTGTGGTCTCCCCTGAGGTTTGTTTAAGGTGAGACCTACTCAGGGTTACAGATCAATTTTACGCTTGTTGAAGAATACAGAGGAGATAATACATGTGAAGGCCTACCAATGAAGTAAGTCATGTCCTCTTATTACATCATTCATCACATGGTCAGTGACATCATCAGCAGTGCATTGCGGGTAAAAAGAGTAGAAACCATTTACCTTATAATTCTTGTTAACTTTTAAAAATATTTTTTCATACTTTCAATCTGTAAAAGAGAGAACAAACACTTCCAAAAATATTAAAACATGTATTTAAAAATTAGAAAAGAGAAGGGAAAGGGTTCAAAAACAAACTGTTTTTCAACAACTTTGACATTTACAGAAGCCTCTGCTTTTCTACGTCCCCTACACAATCCTAAAGATATATATTTTAAACAAACAGTATCTTCATGCTGATGAAGTGAGGCCTATTTTGGAACATGGTGCTTCTTTTGCACTGCTGATGTCTCACAATAGTGATGCAATAGCAGCGCAAAAGAGATGTAAAGCCATCATAAAATTGTGTCTAACATTGTAAATGATTGTTTCAGGATGCAAATAAGATGTGTCCTTTCAAGAGGTTTCTTTGAGGTGAGGCCTATTCAGTTTTTTTTAAAAAAACAGTACCCAGAAGTACTGCACTGTAAGCATTAACTTTGACACTTACAGAAGACTCAGTTTCTCCATATCTACCTCACATTTCTAAATGTATATCATAAGTACAAAAAGCAGAACATTAATTATACATGTTAGATGGTTTATTTTTGCTGTTCTCAGAATGTATCAAATTTCACTTAAATCAGTGACTTGAAGGTATTCATCATGTAACAGCGGGGAAAAAAAACACAATCAAAATGATTGTGTTTAAAAAACCCATACAACCTAAGAAATCTGAATTCAAAACTCCTTAAAATTAACTTACTTTCCATAATGTCGAAGGATGTCCTATGAACAGCGTCCACTCTGTTGTGCTATAAATATTTTCAGCCCGCCACTTTCTGAAAGAAAACCTCCATCGTTTTGAAAAATATGTTACATACAATAAAACACTTCTCACATTCTACCACATGTTTCCACTTGGCCAAATCATGTTGCAGCGATTCACAACTCTTGTAATTCTTCCAATCAAATCCCGTCATTTTCTATTTTCGCAACTTTCAAAAAGAAAACATTTAAGATTATTTTCACAATCCTGGACTACTAATATCTTACCCTTCTTTCTCACTCATGTTCTCCTTTTCCTATGACACTGATACTGCTTACTATGAAGCAGACTTACTTGCATCAGGTTTATATAGTTGGATTTTTAAATTGACATTATAATTAAAAGTTTTGGACCAATAATCTAGACAGCATTGCAGACTTACATTCCCTCTACTTCATGAACGTTTTGCAATTCCTCAGAGGAAATCCCAAGATTCTTTCCTTTAAATTTTGGTTTTAAAAACACCAGGTAAGAATTTTTAAGGTCAAACGGCAATTTTTTTTTAAAGTTACAACAGAATCGTTGCAGAATGACCAGCCGTTTCGAGACTTTAAATAAGCTGTGTAATGTCCTGATGTTGTTGAAGGACCATCGTGATAGATAATTGCTACAGTTACAAAAGTCCTTCCTGATATTGACAGCTGAGAAGCAACAACATTTTTTATTAAAGTTGACAATTTTGATCCATCAGGCCTACATCGTTGGATCATTAAAATGACATACTGGCCATATCTTCGTATAAATAATGTTGACATCATTTCAGATTTACATTGGCTACACTCCATGTTGTGATCCGCTGCATTTACTAGCTTATTAAAGGAGACTGATTTACTGTCTGGCAAAGTTAAATATATAAATCTTTCTGAATCTACACTAGTAGTACTTGATACCATACAGTTCTAGCAGTCATGCTGCCATTGATAAGAAAGCCCAAACAGGTGATCTGCATCTACACCCTCATCTTGCAATACATCAAGCATATACATTAAAAACTCCTGACAATCCTGCTGATTATTTTCAGAGAAGTCTGTTTGACCTGAACATTCATCTAACAGATAACGAACTTCAGACACACTTTCTACTTTTGTTCGATCAGTGCTACATTTCTCTAACACAGAATTCAACAAACAGCATAAACTTTGTTCCGAATTGAACACAATCTGTTCTTTTAAAGTCTCTAGTGAAAAGAGAACATTAACCACTACATTTGCATAGCAGTTGACACCAGAACTGTTTTCAAATTGAAAACCGACAACATCTTCAACAGAATCCACTTTCTTTCTGCATACAATTTTCGGTTCATCGTCTTTTGGGCTTTTTGCTACAACCTCCCTACTATTACTGATATTTCTTCGTTTCCGGCCTACCACACGTTTCTCAAACAAAGGATATTGAGGCAAATGAGGCGCATACTCTTTTCTTAACCTATTGTATTCTTTAACACAATCTAGATCAGCACAAATGTTTGTGACATCACAGTCAATCAGGTACAATCCCGATAAACTTCTAACTCGTGACAATGCCACATATGCCATACCCTCCTTGAACACAGAACTGCCAATATTCACCAATGCAGTATCTACACTTAAACCTTGCGATTTATGGATTGTCACCGCATATGCCAAGCAAACAGGAAACTGTTTACGGCGAACATATAAATCTTTAACAAGCAAAAACCTAGCAGAACAACGACCAATTAGCTGTACTTCCTCAATGCCATCAAATTTAATTTTTAAAAATTCAATTCCATCTCTACTTCTGTATTTCTCAAAATCAACAACATTACCCATTGATCCATTTACCAGACCTCTTTCAACATGTAAATTCCTTCTCAAAATGATTCGGCAATTTAAACACACATTCAAAGTCTTTTCAAAACCCGCTGTTTTAGATATAGTCTTCTCTAATGAATCCAATTTTGATTTCAAATTCTCAGACAAAATAATTGTTGATCCCATATGCTCTATTTTGTCAATAGCTTCAAGTTTCACAATCTCTTGCTTTTCTAAATTCAACATTTTGTTGTTGAAGATGGCACATTCTGCAAGAGTTGGCATCAAACATATTCCAGATTTCTTCTCAGTAATTTTCTGAAAAATATTCTCAGGCACAACGTCTTGTTCGGGATATACATTTGGCAGTAATCGTGCATGTAAAGCTTCTTTCCCATGCTCAGTCACTTTTCCAATTCTAACATCTTGTACAATATTCTTGTAATCTTCATCCTTCGCCTGACGCATATTTTCATGCAGTTCAGCATAATTGAAATTTAACCATATATTGACGTTGCCAATGCTCCCTAGGCACTTCCTGGTATCTTCATGCGTGAGTATTTTGAACACAGGTTGTCCTTTTACTGGTGTCAGCTGCAGAAGGTCTCCGAAAACAATGATGTGTTTGACACCAAATAACACATCATATTCAGTTTTAAGAACTTCTTGCATTCTCAAATGCACAAAGGCAAGCATGACATTGGAAACCATGCTTACTTTGTCAATGATAAGAAGTTTCATTTTCCTCAAGACTCTTGAGACTTCACAACAAGCATCTCCATATAACTTGTGGTATTGTAATTTGTTGTCATGCTCCACCGGCAGCATCAGTAGACGATGCAAAGTAATCCCTTTAATGTTATGTGCAGCCAGTCCAGTTGGAGCGGTGACAACACAAGACAGCGATGACTCAGTCCTTTCCTGCAGATAACAAGAAATTGCTTTAATGAGGAAACTTTTTCCAGTTCCCGCTTCTACACTCACGTACAGTCGGACAGGCTTCAACGATGTACATGAGCACTCTTTCTTCTCATGACTTAATCCATGCTCAATTTGCTTGGTAACTTCATCATATATTTTCCTCTGCTCAAAGTTGAGTTGTTTTTCCAAGTCTTCTAAGTTAACTGCATCCTCCTGAGCATGTGCCATGGCTCTTTCCACTTCATTCATAGCAGTGGCAGCTTCATTTTCGATAATAGGTCCTCCTAGTGGATCCTGACTCAATGAAAGAGAACTCTGACTGTCCTGAGAACTGTCTCTAGCAATCTCAGCTGCAATCGTTGCTTCCTGCTCAATTTCCAAAGTCAACATTTCTTGATATTTAGGAAAAGCAGGACATTCTATGGTCTCCTTAGCAGCAGTGAAAGAGTCTTCGTAACAGAGGAAATCTCCAAGCAGTTCCTCTTCTGCACGCCAAGGCTTGAAAAGTTGCAAAAGTGCTAAATAGAAAAACTCCTTTTTTCTGGAGATTCGCCACTCAATTTTCGATGGTTTACTAATTGGCATTTTCTTTGCTTGACCAGACATCCCTCACTTCCAATTACAGCATACACTCCTTTCTCAATATCTTCTTTGATGTTCCTCTTGAATATATAATTTTGTAGAACCTCATATAGACAAACATTCTCAAGGTGACTGCTTCGATTTGGATAATATGTATCCAACATGTTGGTCTTCAAAATGTCGGTACTGTTTGGTTCCTTTTCTGCCAAATACTCAATTTCCCGGACAGGTTTTAGAACTCGATTTCGCGTTGCAGCAAGACCAAGACTCGCCCAAACGATACTCCTGGATTTCGCATAGAGACTTGCTGAAGACAACCGGTCACAACATTCGTAAGCTCCGATTTCTCGATGCGACAACATCTTCAGACTGAAACTGTACAACTTCTTGCTGAGGCTCTTTTCATGGGAAATGTCCTCCCACATATCCTTCAATTCTGTCTTTTCTTTTTTGGTGATGTAAGATGTCACATACCGAGCCACAGCCATACAGTTGTCAGCCACAAACTGTATATCCATGTTAGCATTCCACATGGACAAAATCACTGGGTTGTCGTCGTTGATGTACTTGGACTCTTCGTTCCTTTTCAAATTGTATGTATTTTTGGGTGATTTCCTCGTCACATTATGTCGCAGCGAAGACATCAAACTGTTCACTCTTCCTTTAGAAATCACCGGTCGTGGAAAGTTGAAACGACATTTGGTGTAGATTGTCCTTGTTTCTGAATTTACGACGACAGTACTTTCCACAACGATGGCTTTGGAACCATGCAAAAGAGCAGCACCTAATTGTTTAAGCATAATTGCTGGACTCTTAGCATAATACAACATTCTCACTAATTTTCTCACTTTATTATGATGCACTGCTAGCATCCTGAAATGATGAAAAACACTCTGGCATACTCTCCTGGAAAGACAAGCCAGTGAATGACCACGCAAACCTGTCATTTGTCTCACTCTGCAAGGATCTAAATCTTGCAACAACTTCATTTTCTGCTTCAAACTTTTCTTATTAAATGTCCGTATAAAATCACAAAGCAAATTGATGGAAACCTGTCGCACACTGCAAATAGAACTACACTTCCAAATGTACACAGGATCCTTAGGACGTCTTCCTAAAACCTCATGACCCAACACCTCATCTGTCTCTGTTGTCACAAGTTTTTCTTTTTCAACTGGACAACCATCCTTCACTTCATAAGCTCGACCACTGGTGTCAACTGCAAACACCAAATCATTATCCTGAAAATAACTCTCCTCATTAAAAAATGCCTCACAACTTGAACTATGCATCCATTCTCCGGAAAAAACTTCACAAAAGTTACTACGATTTACTACTCTCTTCCATCTACTTTTTGTTTTGAAATCAGAAATTACCTTGCTTAGTTTCCTAATTCTATTGATTACCAAAATAAACAACTTTCGCTTAATTTCAAAAGCATGATCAATAATTTTCTCTACATTTTTCTTCTTCTTATAAAATGCCACTTTCTGTTGGCCTTTCTTAATATTTTTTAATAAATTAACTATTATCCTATTGTGGAACATTCGTTTTCGAATGTCCCTAAACTGTTGTTTCCTTCTACTATCATGCACAGAGTTATCTCTTGCTCTACCAGTAACATTTTTGTTTGGTCTTTCCTTTCCATTTAATTTGCTTTTTTTTTTCTGAACTGAAACATTTTTTGGATAAATACTTTTTTTACTACAAATATTTCTTAAGAATGATTTCGTGCTCTTACCCGGAGCTTTCTTGGTGATTTTAAAAGTATTTTGGGGAGAGGACTGCTGCAATAAAAGATCATCCTGCTGTCTTTGACGTTTTCTAGCCTTTCTAATTCGATTCTTTGTTGGCATTTTTCAAATTTAGAAAAGATCTGCAGTTGAATCTGTGGAAAAATATAATAAAAAATGTTATTAACCACTATTACCAAACAGTAAATGAATAACAGTCATCAAAAACTTAACGCCCTACTTATTATTTAACATAGCAAATCTTTTGCACCAGCACTGCGTCACAAAAATGACACACAGTGTTACAAAACAGGCATACAACAATCATAAATCTCTCCCTAACATTTCAAATGATTAATTCAGGATGACGATAAGGTGTGGCCTATCTAAAGATTTGTTTAGGCCCAGATCTTTGGACTGGGGTGAATGTGTCATTGATCCACATTTGGTCCATCACCTGTTTTGTTTGTTTGAGGTGAGGCCAACACATGGTTGCAGATAAGATTTTCACTGAAGAAAACTAAGGAGATAATACTTGTAAAGGCCTACCAATGAAGTAAGTCATGTCCTCTTCACTCTTGAACAAAGGGCAGACCTCTTTTGAATCTGTGGTCACACCTAAACTTCATCTGCACAATGTCATTCATAAACTTAGGAAACACTAGTGATGTAATTGAAAAATGTGGAGTTTATTTTCCTCATATCAGAATTACATCACCTGTGTTTCCTCATTGACTGAAAATGTCCTTGAGACACATGAAAGCGTTTTTTGGAATGCCCTAGCACCATTTTTGGGACATTATTAACATGGCTATGTAACTCCCATAATCAAAATCTAAATTTGCCAAGCACAGGTGGGAGCGTATTTACAAGAAACTTGCACCATGAGGAACGCTTTCCATTTAAAAAGGGAAAAATAACATAATAGACACTCATATGCCTTATAAATATGACCCAAAACAACCTATGTAGCTCTAGCAGTACATATCCAGAAATGTAATTCATTTCAAAAAATCGTTTTTAAACACAGCATATAAATCAATTGTATACCTGCATTCAAGAGGAAAAGACTGAAAATGTCCTTGAGACACATGAAAGCGTTTTTTGGAATGCCCTAGCACCATTTTTGGGACATTATTAACATGGCTATGTAACTCCCATAATCAAAATCTAAATTTGCCAAGCACAGGTGGGAGCGTATTTACAAGAAACTTGCACCATGAGGAACGCTTTCCATTTAAAAAGGGAAAAATAACATCATAGACACTCATATGCCTTATAAATATGACCCAAAACAACCTATGAAGCTCTAGCAGTACATATCCAGAAATGTAATTGATTTCAAAAAATCGTTTTCAAACACAGCATATAAATCAATTGTATACCTGCATTCAAGGGGAAATGACTGAAAATGTCCTTGAGACACATGAAAGAGTTTTTTAGAATGCCCTTACACCATTTTTGGGACATTATTAACATGCCTATGTAACTCCCATAATCAAAATCTAAATTTGCCAACCGCAAGTGGGAGCGTATTTACAACAAACTTGCCCCACGAGGAACGCTTTTCATTTAAAAAGGGTAAAATAACATAATAGACACTCATATGCCTTATAAATATGACCCAAAACAACCTATGAAGCTCTAGCAGTACATATCCAGAAATGTAATTCATTTCAAAAAATCGTTTTTAAACACAGCATATAAATCAATCGTATACCTGCATTCAAGAGGAAATGACTGAAAATGTCCTTGAGACACATGAAAGCGTTTTTTGTAATGCCCTAGCACCATTTTTGGGACATTATTAACATGGCTATGTAACTCCCATAATCAAAATCTAAATTTGCCAAGTACAGGTGGGAGCGTATTTACAAGAAACTTGCACCATGAGGAACGCTTTCCATTTAAAAAGGGAAAAATAACATCATAGACACTCAAATGCCTTATAAATATGACCCAAACAACCTATGAAGCTCTAGCAGTACATATCCCGAAATGTAATTGTTTTCAAAAATCGTTTTTAAAAACAACATATCTGTTTCAGCTTACATGAGAGAGCATGGAATGGGCTCCATGTACAACAATAACGCTACACCGAAAATGCAATTAAAATTTAAAACCAAAATCTATTTGTATATCACTTGAGACAAAGCCACATTTTAAAAACACAGCTTTCTTCATCATTTTCTCCTTAAATCATACTATTCTCTATCTAAATTAAATAAATCTTTTCTCACCTTAGCAAATACTTTTTGAGTTTCAAAACAGTCTCAGAAATACACCAAATTGTCTTCAGCAGAAGAAAGAGGATGCACTCCAGAGGCTGCAGCTATTGAAAGCACAGAAATACAGATATTCATTACACATATCTCTCATATTAGCCAATCATAACTCTTCCCTCACTTTTTTTCAAATCAAAACCCTTCCCCCCTCTGCCCTCTCTGCCTTTTTTCCATAGCAACCACCTCCTGGAAGACCTCTCATGTTTGCAAATTCACACAACAATGTTTCAATTGAACTCTGAACTCTCAGTGCACCTGCGTATCCAGTGCAATCTTTCATTAAATGTTTTTTCCTTGACCATTCAAATTGCATCTTTCAAAGAACACATCCATGCACCCTAACCTTCTGTTTTCAGAAATGGAAATCCACCAATCACTGCTAATGAATCATTAGCACTGAAACTCCACAGTTTTTTTTCTTTACAAACTCCTACTGTTTCAACTGCCCTTTCATTGCCACACTTCATCTGACTGCAGCACAACCTTCTCTCACCATGTTTAAAGTCTGGATTGTTGGACATTGTTACATCCACTGGGCTCAAAGGTATGCTGAGAACAGAAATTTACCTAACCACAATTTACAAGATGTGGAAATTAAGTGGTTGGGCCAAAGAGGATTAAAATGTCACCAATTGATACCATTGGTGAAAACCTTTATGCATTTGCCAAAACCTGACCTGTTAATTGTGCACTGTGGAGGTAATGATTTGGGCACTTTGACTGGAGTAGGTCTGGAAATGCTTTTAAAGGACACCTTTGAGCAATTAATGGCACTTTTACCTCAAACTGCCTTGGTATATTCCAATATATGCCAAAGACAGAAATGGAGGTGGTCCAACCAATTTTGTCCTCAAATTGAGAAAGCGAGGAAGCATGTAAACAAATCTGTTTCAGCTTACATGAGAGACCATGGAATGGGCTCCTTGTACAACAATAACTTGCGTTACTACATGCAAGATATCTACAGAGGAGATGGAGTTCACTTCTCAGATGAGGGCAACAGAATTTTCATTCTGAATTTAAGACTGTGCATTGGTACCTACTTATAAGTACCTAAATGTACCATAAACCCAAAAGCTCTTCTCAGAGCTACCCTTCATCTGATCACTCACAATTATTATTTTTTTCTAACTTTTTTCACTAATTTTCCACAAAATACGCTCCCCGGGGCGCTACCCGGTTCGCGAACCGAAAGCTAACCTCGCGGAATTTTTAAAAAAAATGTTTTTTTCCGCACATATAAGCCTCCTCAGCCACCCTCAGAAAACCTAGGGGGTCAAGATAAGTCTACCATGACCCCTTCTACCCATTCTAAACATTATTTGCCCTCCATCTTGTATCTTAATGCGACCGAAACACAAAATGGTGGACTCCCGTGACGCTTAAAGTTCGCGAACCGAGCCGCTTCCCGGGAAGCGGTCCAAAAAAAAGGTGGGAAAGTAATTTACAGAAAAACGACTAGAGACACTCTCACCAAATATAGATTAGCTCATACTACATAACAATCCCTTTCATTTTCACAAATTTGATTGAAATTCCATTTAGCCATTAAGCCTGTAGACCTCTCTAAGTACCGTGAGGTAAATTACTTCACAAAACACATCTGAAGTGTTGGAATTGACAACCAATGAAAATGTTACTTTCATTTTCTACTTTTATTACCTGACATTTGATTGGTAATATATACCTGAATATATATAAAGGAACAGAAGGAAACACAGCCATTTTGACTACTACTTCTTGTTGTATATATCATTTGGAATATCAGTAATCACTTCAACTTGTTTCTAAAGGTAAGTTGTTATTTTTTAAAATGAAGTATATTGTGCACTATAAGTAAATATGGTAAACTTTTTCAGATAGTTATATACTATCCCTCTGTAGTAGTTATAGATTTAGATAGACTTCTCTGTTATAGTTATGGATGGACTTAGACTTCTCTTGTATAATTATGAATATACTTACGTTAAATCACATACACTTTTTTATATTCCTACTTCCACTCTGATACTATACACTGCCCAAAGATAAATTCACTGATAAAAAATGCCTATCTAAAATTATTCCCAACAGTGCCCTATCTCTACTAATATATATTTTTTTAATCAAATTTCAGGCAAAATGGAAGGCGAAAACCAAGTTTCTTTTGAAATGGACCTGCAAGAGAGCAGCCAAGAATTGATTGATGCAATTGATCAAATTGACATGGAATTTATGGATGAAACTTTGGATAAAGAACTGCTGCAATGTGTCCAAGCAGTAGATGACCTCCTTGAAAATGAGGACATTTTACAACCTCACAGATTGCAAACAATATTCCAGGAAAATAATGACATTTCAGACACTGAAATGTTAGAAAGTTTAATAAATTATGAAAAACAATTAAAATAAAAAAAAATACTTTAAAAATAAAGAAAACAAAAAAAAAACAACAAAAACAACAAACAATTAACATACAGTATTAGAAAAGTCTATCATTCTTTTATCCTTATAGTACGCTGCCCAGAACGCTTCCCGGTTCGCGAACTTGGCGCTCACCACGCAAAAAAAAAAATATATATTTTTTTTTTTTGCCCTGCTGGGCCCTTTTAAAACCTCCACATAAAACCTAGGGGGTCAACGAGGATCTACTATGCCCCCTTATGGTAATTTCCCCCTTTGTTTTGGCCTCCTCTTGTCTCTCGATCCTACCAAGAGACAAGATGGCGGCCGCTCCGGACTGTTTAGAATGTTGACAGACACCGGAGAGCCAATCTGCTTCGCTTCGCAAAGTTCCGATACGCGAAAAGTTCGCGAACCGGAGCGCTGCCCGGAGCGCTGTTACAGATATATATCTTGTTTTAAACGTTAATTTCTCAAAATCCACTGAAGCACATATATTGAGACCTAGCAAAGGCACATCGGGCTAACAGTCCCTACAATTTTGCCAAGTTTCGTGGAAATCCATTCAGCCGTTCGGGCTAAAAGTGAGGCCAACCGCCCTATGGAAATTAACATGGGAAAAACGCGTTTTGGGACCCCCCTTTTATCTCAGCCCCCCCTTGCCGAACACCCCCCAAATTTCCAGGAGCTGCTCAGAAACAAAATGTGCCATTTTCCTGAAAATTTCAGCCGATTCCGTCCACAAACGCCAAAGTTATTAGACATAGAATTTTCAGAAATCCCATAGGGAAAAAATCCTAACTATATATACCTACTGGCGACCGCCAGTAGGTAATATATATATATATATATATATATATATATATATATATATATATATATATATATATATATATTTTGCAAAGGAAACCTCAGAAAAGGGGAGCCCATGACCCTACAGGGCGGCCTCTTCTTCCGGGCACGGAGAAGCCCGGTATACTTTCCTTGGCTAGAAACAACACGTGAGAGGCCCACTCGAGGAGACATCAGGCATTTAATCAGGCAGAGTGAACAGTATCCATTGTCCCAACTAGTTTCGGCTCAAAGCCTTGTTCACGGGCAGGAATAAAAGACGAGTGTCTATGTTCACGCATTTATATGACGTGTGTAGGTCACCTGACTGTTCTTGAACTGCTACATCCAGAATGCACCGTTCTACACAGGTAAGCAATAGGAAAGTTCCATCTATTGTAGCTGTGAGCGCATATGTCCGCGTTCTGGTGGTGCATTCGCTGTGACTGGCAATGTAACCCAGATGGGGAACAGGCAGGGTTCCAAATAAAAGCACAATGCTTGGCTGACGTCCTGCTTGATGTTCGTGCTGGCGTCTCCCCAGTGATTGAACGGAGAGTCATCCCCGGTCAAATCCCTTCCAGCGCTGCCGTCAGAGCTTCAAGTGAAACCACAGTGGGCCGGGCGGCAGCGTGTGGGCTAGTCTCCCTCATCAAAACTTTGCAAAGGAAACCTCCGAAAAGGGGAGCCCATGACCCTACAGGGCGGCCTCTTCTTCCGGGCACGGAGAAGCCCGGTATACTTTCCTTGGCAAGAAACAACACGTGAGAGGCCCACTCGAGGAGACATCAGGCATTTAATCAGGCAGAGTGAACAGTATCCATTGTCCCAACTAGTTTCGGCTCAAAGCCTTGTTCACGGGCAGGAATAAAAGACGAGTGTCTATGTTCACGCATTTATATGACGTGTGTAGGTCACCTGACTGTTCTTGAACTGCTACATCCAGAATGCACCGTTCTGCACAGGTAAGCAATAGGAAAGTTCCATCTATTGTAGCTGTGAGCGCATATGTCCGCGTTCTGGTGGTGCATTCGCTGTGACTGGCAATGTAACCCAGGTGGGGAACAGGCAGGGTTCCAAATAAAAGCACAATGCTTGGCTGACGTCCTGCTTGATGTTCGTGCTGGCGTCTCCCCAGTGATTGAACGGAGAGTCATCCCCGGTCAAATCCCTTCCAGCGCTGCCGTCAGAGCTTCAAGTGAAACCACAGTGGGCCGGGCGGCAGCGTGTGGGCTAGTCTCCCTCATCAAAACTTTGCAAAGGAAACCTCCGAAAAGGGGAGCCCATGACCCTACAGGGCGGCCTCTTCTTCCGGGCACGGAGAAGCCCGGTATACTTTCCTTGGCAAGAAACAACACGTGAGAGGCCCACTCGAGGAGACATCAGGCATTTAATCAGGCAGAGTGAACAGTATCCATTGTCCCAACTAGTTTCGGCTCAAAGCCTTGTTCACGGGCAGGAATAAAAGACGAGTGTCTATGTTCACGCATTTATATGACGTGTGTAGGTCACCTGACTGTTCTTGAACTGCTACATCCAGAATGCACCGTTCTGCACAGGTAAGCAATAGGAAAGTTCCATCTATTGTAGCTGTGAGCGCATATGTCCGCGTTCTGGTGGTGCATTCGCTGTGACTGGCAATGTAACCCAGGTGGGGAACAGGCAGGGTTCCAAATAAAAGCACAATGCTTGGCTGACGTCCTGCTTGATGTTCGTGCTGGCGTCTCCCCAGTGATTGAACGGAGAGTCATCCCCGGTCAAATCCCTTCCAGCGCTGCCGTCAGAGCTTCAAGTGAAACCACAGTGGGCCGGGCGGCAGCGTGTATATATATATATATACATATATATATATATATATATATATATTATCTACTGGCTATCGCCAGTAGGTATATATAGTTAGGATTAATTCCCTATGGGATTTTTGAAAATTCTATGTCTAATAACTTTGGCGTTTGAGGACGGAATCGGCTGAAATTTTCAGGAAAATGGCACATTTTGTTTCTGAGCAGCCCCTGAAAATTTGGTGGAGTTTCGTCAAGGGGGGGCTGAGAAAAAAGGGGGGTCCCAAAACGCGTTTTTCCCATTCATTTTTCCATAGGGCGGTTGGACTCACTTTTAGCTCGAACGGCTGAATGGATTTGCACGAAACTTGGCAAAATTGTAGGGACTGTTAGCCCGATGTGCCTTTGCTAGGTCTCAATATATGTGCTCCAGTAGTTTTTGAGAAATTAACGTCCAAAACAAGATATATATCTGTAACAGCGCTCCGGGCAGCGATCCGGTCCGCTTACTTTTCGCGAAACGGAACTTTGCGCGCAGAAAGCTGATTGGCTCTCCGGTGTCTGTCAACATTCTAAACAGTCCGGAGCGGCCGCCATCTTATCTCTCGGTAGGATCGAGAGAGAAGAGGTGAAAAACGAAGGGGGAATTTATTGAAAGGGTGCAAGGTATACCCCTCTTGACCCCCTAGGATTGTTGTTGGGGTTATTAAAGGGTCCCGTGGGGAAAATAAAAAAAAAATTATTTTTCACGGTAGAAGCGTTTCCCGGGCCGCGAACTGGGCCGCAAACTGGTAGCGAAACGGGAATTCGCCATTTTGTGCTTCGTTTTAATTGTTTAGAGACAAAAATTATCGCCGCACATCGGCCACAATGCATGAATATCGTTGAAAAGTCAGCGATATTCATGCATTATCCAGCAAATGCTCTTAGCCATGTTATCCACCTTCCATTGGATAACAGAAAGCTGATTGGCTCTCCGGTGTCTGTCAACATTCTAAACAGTCCGGAGCGGCCGCCATCTTATCTCTCGGTAGGATCGAGAGAGAAGAAGAGGTGAAAAACGAAGGGGGAATTTATTGAAAGGGGGCAAGGTATACCCCTCTTGACCCCCTAGGAATGTTGTTGGGGTTATTAAAGGGTCCCGTGGGGAAAATAAAAAAAAAATGATTTTTCACGGTAGAAGCGCTTCACGGGCCGCGAACTGGGCCGCAAACTGGTAGCGAAACGGGAATTCGCCATTTTGTGCTTCGTTTTAATTGTTTAGAGACAAAAATTATCGCCGCACATCGGCCACAATGCATGAATATCGTTGAAAAGTCAGCGATATTCATGCATTATCCAGCAAATGCTCTTAGCCATGTTATCCACCTTCCATTGGATAACATGGCTAAAAACTGCTCTGTGCGTGAGCTTTTTTTTTTTTTTTTTTTGGCTGCGTGACGTTTGTTAACGTTCGATTCGATGGAAATCAGGAAGTGTTGAACACCATTTTGTCACTGCGAGTAAATATTTTGTTATAAATGAATCCTTATTGATAAACATTGTCTGCGCCATCTTGCGTTTTTGTCCAATGCCACAATTTTGTCGTGCACGGCATCCATTTTAGATGCCTTGACCAGGGCCACTCTCTGCACGCCGCCGATTCTCAGCATGGCTTCCCACCCTCGCACGCATCTCCCCCACGCAATGGTCACCCCCGCTCTCTCTCTCATGCATGGGCCATATACTTCCCCCATCTGCGCTGCTCTTCTCTGAGAATCACACCCTGTGCCCGCTCGACACCTCCCTTTCACCCTATTCACTACCGCACCCTCTGACACTCCTCTTCCTCTGTGTCTGATTGTCCAGGCCGGACCCAGGCTATCACCTAGCCCTGCGGATGTAGTTTATGGCCCCAGCTGTAGAGTATCCAGACATGCCAACCCTCCCGATTCAGGTGTGAGACTACTGATTTCAGTGCTAGTCTTTCGCTTCCCGATTCCTGCAAGGAAAAACCCGGGGGCATATTACCAACAACTAGCGGTAATTTTTGTCTCTAACTTGTTTAGAGACAATAATTATCGCCGAACTTCGGCGAATTTTATCGCACATAAACCTTGCTATTAGCAAGGTTTATCGCAAATGCGATAAAAAACGGCCGCAATGCATGAATATCGCTGAAAAGTCAGCGATATTCATGCATTAGTCAGCAAATGCTCTTAGCCATGTTATCCACTTCCCATTGAACAAGCGCATGGTCTTTTAAAGATTTGTGAAGTACTCGGGGCGGCGGTGTGTGTGTGCCCTCTTTCAGGAGCGGGGGCACTGCCAGCAATTTGCAGGCCAGGCAGTGTTCAACACGTGCATCACCCTTTCTCTGCCTGCTATTGCGCTCCATGCTTCGGAAAGGTAAGAAAAAGAACGTGCATTTGAGTTTGAAATGTCCGATCTTGTAGCAGTACACTTGCAAAGCCCACACATGACAATAACCCGATTCAAGGCCCCATTCACCCGATTTTTTTAAAAAATATAGTACTCCAAGACAGTTACATTTTAAAACTTTATTAATATTTAAATATAACGAACGCAACAAAAACTGTAAATATATTTAACCATTTTTTTTAAATTAACCAGAACTATAACGATAACAACAACAACAAC
The DNA here is from genome assembly GCF_964263255.1 of Lissotriton vulgaris. Taxonomy (NCBI): domain Eukaryota; kingdom Metazoa; phylum Chordata; class Amphibia; order Caudata; family Salamandridae; genus Lissotriton; species Lissotriton vulgaris. The sequence continues at coordinate 853,759,277 of NC_141697.1, read as the reverse complement.
AATAATATAACTTTTATGCCTAAATTACGCAAACATTTAGCTAATCTGCTAAAGGGGGGAGTCGCCATTTCTTTACAATAATCAATAATGAAAAATCCACATCAATAGGGTTGCCCGTTTTCTCGATGCAGCACTATGGTGCAATATACACAGCACCTGGGGTGTCAAGAGTGAACAGGTCTTTCTTTGTTCCTTAAGATGTTATCTCCGAGAATGCTGATGCATTGGTGTCTGTACACTTCTTTGTCAATTCTGTCAAGATGATAACTGCTTTATAAACAGACAATATCTTTGTTTAGTCATTAGTGTTAAGTGTGTCTGAAACTACAGTGCCCTTCTGTTTTTTTTTCTTCAGGCACTACAGAGTTTTGTGTGTTGTTCTTTTGAGCGACAATTATTCCAGAGGTTTCAGGTTCACTTGTTTTGTTCTGCAGTGAGTTAACAGCTTTAGAGAGTTCATGTTTATTTGCTATTTCCTGCTGTTCGTCAACTGCTTCAGAGACGTCAGCCTCATTTTTTATGTTTCAGTAGATCCTGGACCTGCCCGGCCGTGCCCAAAATGGCGCCGGTGTAAATGGGACTCGTAACTGCTTGTTCTGTACTGGTTGCCCAACCTTGATATCACGAGATACATATGCAGTTTTGAAGCACATGGCGGAGGCTTGTCTGCTGTAGTGGGGCGCCCCTTTATCATTTCAGTCGCCATTCCGCCCGCTTTTGCTACACTGTGCCTTTTCCGCCATTCAGCTGTTTACCGCCCGCTCTTGCGACTACAGCGTCTCGCTCACCATGTAGTTGAGTTGCTCCCGCTCTTGCGGTGCAGCGATAGGCGGCTGCCACAGGACTCTTAAAATGGCGGCCGGCTCTTCGGATTTGGGCCTGGTCCAGTAAAATGGCCCTGGGACACCTTGGAACTCGGACGCTTGTCTGCCAGGGCTTGGGTTCCATTCTCAAAAGCGTCCCCTCAGCCTTGAAGATTGTACAAAAGTCTTGGGGGCCCTCGACTCCCGCAGGCTTCCGGTGGGGAGCGGCTGCCATGATTGCTTGCGGAATGGCCACGACGGAGCTACGAGATGGTGGTGCTCTCATGGTGACGCCAGCTTCAGTCTGAAACATCCAGAAACAAGGTGGGGCTTTCATCGTTTGGGGAAAAAAAAATGTTTTAATCCAATGAAAAGTGTTATTTTTAGGTCACATGACCTAGTCTTACATAATTAGGAAAAGAAAAGTAAAATGAACCAATGAAAAGTTTTATTAACAAGTCACATGACCTGTTATGCTTACGTTACGCGCTGCGCGGCGCGCTCTGGATCGTTTCCGGGAAGCTGCGCCTTGCGCACCGGAGCACTTCCGGGTGCGCTAACGCGTCGCGTCTTATAACGCATTACGCGACAATGCAGGTGCAGAATATAGTCAAAATGTCTCCACCAACCAGCGGTCGGAATTCCACCGCTTTCAGCAGTCCAAAAAGTTCGGTCAAATCTTAAGAGCGGGAGCAACTCAACTACATGGTGAGCGAGACGTTGTAGTCGCAAGAGCGAGCGGTAAACAGCTGAATGGCGGAAGAGGCACAGAGTACCAAAAGCGGGCGGAATGGCAACTAAAACGGTAAAGGGGCGCCCTACGACAGCGTGTCTTCAGGTGAAACGGATTGTGGGACAAGGTCCAGAATGAAAGATTCTTCAAAAGGGAAAAAATTCCGCCGGACCCCGGGAGCCGGCCGCCTATGCCGGGGGCGATCTCAGGCCTCACCAGGGCAACACGACTTGGGGAGGGGGCAGGAGCCACGCGCCCCCTCTCAGTCCGCGCCATCTCACCGCCCCTCGGGGGCCTCCGTCAAGCGGTTTAGGGAGGCACCGTATCACATTGTTTTCTAATGCAGTCAGGTCCACAAATGGACCCCACTTACTTTGAATAGTGAAGCTGCAGCAGGTGCAAATAAGGTTTAAACAGTGTTACAAGAGCTGCTTAGAACTCTGAAGTATGGCACTCAACAACCAGGACTTATGCCATTTATGTAAGGCAGTGACATGGAAGCAACTCAGGGACAAAAAGCATGAACGAACATTCACGTATGAAAATCTTATTTGGAGAAGGGGTAGAATCCAAACGCCCCCTGCCAGTTCGCGCCACTACACCGTATGTGGAAAATCTGAAGCCATCATTCTACAAACTCTCAACGCTTGTTATCAGTGCATGACTTTCATGCTCGATCGATTGAGCTAGCCGGATCGGGCAATAAAAAGTATAAAATAGTTATGTAAATAGTTATTTAATAAAATGTTTTACTCTGTTTCTTTGGTGGTGTGTTGTGTATATTTATAATATTTGCATAGGGTTTGCCGTTATTTTGGGCGGTGTGGGTGGCGGAGTCGAGCTGTTTTGCAGCCCTCATGGTGTGGAGCTCAGTTCATTTCACTATTTTCGTATTTCTCATGAAGGGTTGTTCCCAATGTTTGTATTTTAGCGAGGTCAAAAAGAGATCCAATTAGTGGTCTACTGATTTTGCTCGATTACATATTTATTTTTTTACACGATTTTTCACTATCTGCAAAGACTAAACAGAGTATTGCGACTTTGTGCTTGTTTGTAAATAGAGAATGATCCAAAGAGAACCAATTGTAAAACAGTAAATGCTTGGATAATAATTAATCAAATGGAGAGACAAGCAGGTACGACGGATTACAACAGGGGTAAAGGTCTGAGTTAACTACCGTTCACTATCTGCAAAGAGAGAGTACTACTAAGAGAAAAGAGGGGAGTGGGGGGGGGCAGCGTTCAAAGCACATCAGCGTGCATAAACACGAAAACGTTTTTACCTATCACGTACTTGACATTTGACAGCTTTTAATATTTGCTATTAAAAAACCATTGAAATTCACAGAAAAAACCATAGGTTATACTCCATATATAGTTAGGTATTTGCATTTACAAAACCTTGAAAATTCAATGAAAAAACCATTGGTTTTAGGCCATATATAGTTAGGGATTTGCATTTAGAAAACCTTATTTTACTCGCATAAAACCATTGAAATTCCATATATAGTTATAAGCGCTAACTATATATCGCGCACCCGCAATCCACTGCTGATGATGTCACATATTACATCATTCATGACATGGTTAGTGACATCACTGATGACATCACTGATGACAACATCCAGTGACTGTATGTTTCTGTAAAGTTAAAATATGTTTTACATATTGAAGAATGAGTGGATATATAAGTGTCTGGATGTAGGATTTACTAGGTGCATGACTAACTGATTGAGTGAGTGATTAAATGTGTCTCACTGAGTGCATGGGTTAGTGACTAAACTGTTTTAATTTGTGCATCATTATATCTGTTGTTCTACAAACTGCTGCATATGTTGATCAGTAGCTATATGAGTAACTGTATGGGTTATTGATTGGTTGTCCAAGTATTTGTATGGGAAACTGAGTGTGTGTGTATGGGTGGCTGGGAGGTGTGTGACTCTGTACATAGATGTGTGAGTAGTTGATTCACTATATGTATGGATTCAAAAGTGCATGTGGAAACAGCTGTATGGGCGGTTGACTGTGCATGAGTGTATTAGTGAGTGAATGGATATCTCAGTGCTACATGTCAAAGTAAGTACATATGTAAAACACAGTACATGTGAGAGTTGACATCTATAAATAACTGTGCATAAGAGCCAGTGAATGTGTGAGTGGCTGTATGGATCATTGTGAACATGTATCAGAGATTGTATAAGACAGTAAAGTAAATATGTGTTAGTATATGTTTGAATAAGTAAGGTGTGTATAACTATATAGTTGAGAAAATGGAGGTGTGATTGATTTTTGGCATAACTGACTAGGTGTGTGAGTAACTCCATGGATGAGTGACAGTCTGTGACTGTGTCTGTTTACACTGATTGTATCTAAGGTTATATTAGAGTCTGAAGAGGTTCATGGTATTATCACATGAATGACATCATCAGTGATGTGATCAGTCATGTCAATTGAGATGTTATCAGTGATTTTATCAGTGATGTCATTTGAGATGTTCACAATGATCCACTCACACATTCACTGGCTCTTATGCACAGTTATTTATTTATTTTATGTCAACTCTCACATGTACTGTGTTTTACATATGTACTTAATTTGACATGTAGCACTGAGATATCCATTCACTCACTAATACACTCATGCACAGTCAACCGCCCATACAGCTGTTTGCACATGCACTTTTGAATCTATACATATAGTGAATCAACTACTCACACATCTATGTACAGAGTCACACACCTTCCAGCCACCCATACACACACACTCAGTTTCCCATACAAATACTTGGACAACCAATCAATAACCCATACAGTTACTCATATAGCTACTGATCAACATATGCAGCACTTTGTAGAACAACAGATATAATGATGCACAAATTAAAACAGTTTAGTCACTAACCCATGCACTCAGTGAGACACATTTAATCACTCACTCAATCAGTCAGTCAGTCATGCACCTAGTAAATCCTTCATCCAGACACTTATATATCCACTCATTCTTCAATATGTAAAACATATTTTAACTTTACAGAAACATACAGTCACTGGATGTTGTAATCAGTGATGTCATCAGTGATGTCATTTGAGATGTCATCAGTGATGTCATCAGTGATGTCACTAACCATGTCATGAATGATGTAATATGTGACATCATCAGCAGTGGATTGCGGGTGCGCGATATATAGTTAGCGCTTATAACTATATATGGAATTTCAATGGTTTTATGCGAGTAAAATAAGGTTTTCTAAATGCAAATCCCTAACTATATATGGCCTAAAACCAATGGTTTTTTCATTGAATTTTCAAGGTTTTGTAAATGCAAATTCCTAACTATATATGGAGTATAACCTATGGTTTTTTCTGTGAATTTCAATGGTTTTTTAATAGCAAACATCAAAAGCTGTCAAATGTCAAGTACGTGATAGGTAAAAACGTTTTCGTGTTTATGCACGCTGATGTGCTTTGAACGCTGCCCCCCCCCCACTCCCCTCTTTTCTTTTAGTAGTACTCTCTCTTTGCAGATAGTGAACGGTAGTTAACGCAGACCTTTACCCCTGTTGTAATCCGTCGTACCTGCTTGTCTCTCCATTTGATTGATTATTATCCAAGCATTTACTGTTTTACAATTGGTTCTCTTTGGATCATTCTCTATTTACAAACAAGCACAAAGTCGCAATACTCTGTTTAGTCTTTGCAAATAGTGAAAAATCGTGTAAAAAAATAAAAGTAATCGAGCAAAATCAGTAGACCACTAATTCGATCTCTTTTTAACCTCGGTAAAATACAAACATTAGGAATAACCCTTCATGAGAAATACGAAAATAGTGAAATGAATTGAGCTCCACACCATGAGGGCTGCAAAACAGCTCGACTCCGCCACCCACACCGCCCAAAATAACGGCAAACCCTATGGTTGGTGGAGACATTTTGACTATATTCTGCACCTGCATTGTCGCGTAATGCGTCATATGACGCGACGCGTTAGCGCACCCGGATGTGCTCCGGTGCGCAAGGCGCAGCTTCCCGGAAACGATCCAGAGCGCGCCGCGCAGCGCGTAACGTAAGCATAACAGGTCATGTGACTTGTTAATAAAACTTTTCATTGGTTCATTTTACTTTTCTTTTCCTAATTATGTAAGACTAGGTCATGTGACCTAAAATTAACACTTTTCATTGGATTAAAACATTTTTTTTCCCCAAACGATGAAAGCCCCACCTTGTTTCTGGATGTTTCAGACTGAAGCTGGCGTCACCATGAGAGCACCACCATCTCGTAGCTCCATCGTGGCCATTCCGCAAGCAATCATGGCAGCCGCTCCCCACCGGAAGCCTGCGGTAGTCGAGGGCCCCCAAGACTTTTGTACAATCTTCAAGGCTGAGGGGACGCTTTCGAGAATGGAACCCAAGCCCTGGCAGACAAGCGTCCGAGTTCCAAGGTGTCCCAGGGCCATTTTACTGGACCAGGCCCAAATCCGAAGAGCCGGCCGCCATTTTAAGAGTCCTGTGGAAGCCGCCTACCGCTGCACCGCAAGAGTGGGAGCAACTCAACTACATGGTGAGCGAGACGCTGTAGCCGTAAGAGCGGGCGGTAAACAGCTGAATGGCGGATGAGGCACAGTGTAGCAAAAGCGGGCGGAATGGCGACTGAAACGATAAAGGGGCGCCCCACTACAGCAGACAAGCCTCCGCCATGTGCTTCAAAACTGCATATGTATCTCGTGATATCAAGGTTGGGCAACCAGTACAGAACAAGCAGTTACGAGTCCCATTTACACCGGCGCCATTTTGGGCGCGGCCGGGCAGGTCCAGGATCTACTGAAACATAAAAAATGAGGCTGACGTCTCTGAAGCAGTTCACGAACAGCAGGACATAGCAAATAAACATGAACTCTCTAAAGCTGTTAACTCACTGCAGAACAAAACAAGTGAACCTGAAACCTCTGGAATAATTGTCGCTCAAAAGAACAACACACAAACCTCTGTAGAGCCTGAAGAAAAAAAAACAGAAGGGCACTGTAGTTTCAGACACACTTAACACTAATGACGAAACAAAGATATCGTCTGTTTATAAAGCAGTTATCATCTTGACAGAATTGACAAAGAAGTGTACAGACACCAATGCATCAGAATTCTCGGAGATAACATCTTAAGGAACAAAGAAAGACCTGTTCACTCTTGACACCCCAGGTGCTGTGTATATTGCACTATACTGCTGCATCGACAAAACGGGCAACCCTATTGATGTGGATTTTTCATTATTGATTATTGTAAAGAAATGGCGACTCCCCCCTTTAGCAGATTAGCTAAATGTTTCCGTAATTTAGGCATAAAAATTATATTATTGTTGTTGTTGTTGTTATCGTTATAGTTCTGGTTAATTTCAAAAAATGGTTAAATATATTTACAGTTTTTGTTGCGTTCGTTATATTTAAATATTAATAAAGTTTTAAAATGTAACTGTCTTGGAGTACTATATTTTTTTAAAAAATCGGGTGAATGGGGCCTTGAATCGGGTTATTGTCATGTGTGGGCTTTGCAAGTGTACTGCTACAAGATCGGACATTTCAAACAAAAATGCACGTTCTTTTTCTTACCTTTCCGAAGCATGGAGCGCAATAGCAGGCAGAGAAAGGGTGATGCACGAGTTGAACACTGCCTGGCCTGCAAATTGCTGCCAGTGCCCCCCCCGCCCCGAGTACTTCACAAATCTTTAAAAGACCATGCGCTTGTTCAATGGGAAGTGGATAACATGGCTAAGAGCATTTGCTGACTAATGCATGAATATCGCTGACTTTTCAGCGATATTCATGCATTGCGGCAATTTTTTATCGTATTTGCGATAAACCTTGCTAATAGCAAGGTTTATGTGCGATAAAATTCGCCGAAGTGCGGCGATAATTATTGTCTCTAAACAAGTTAGAGACAAAAATTACCGCTACTTGTTGGAAATATGCCCCCGGGTTTTTCCTTGCAGGAATCGGGAAACGAAAGACTAGCACTGAAATCAGTAGTCTCACACCTGAATCGGGAGGGTTGGCATGTCTGGATACTCTACAGCTGGAGCCATACACTACATCCGCAGGGCTAGGTGATAGCCTAGGTCCGGCCTGGACAATCGGACACAGAGGAAGAGGAGTGTCAGATGGTGCGGTAGTGAATAGGGTGAAAGGGAGGTGTCGGGCGGGCACAGGGTGTGATTCTCAGAGAAGAGCAGCGCAGATGGGGGAAGTATATGGCCCATGCATGAGAGAGAGAGCGGGGGTGACCATTGCGTGGGGGAGATGCGTGCGAGGGTGGGGAGCCATGCTGAGAATCGACGGCGTGCAGAGAGTGGCCCTGGTCAAGGCATCTAAAATGGCTGCCGTGCACGACAAAATTGTGGCATTGGACAAAAACGCAAGATGGCGCAGACAATGTTTATCAATAAGGATTCATTTATAACAAAATATTTACTCGCAGTGACAAAATGGTGTTCAACACTTCCTGATTTCCATCGAATCGAACGTTAACAAACGTCACGCAGCAAAAAAAAAAAAAAAAAAAAAAAAGCTCACGCACAGAGCGGTTTTTAGCCATGTTATCCAATGGAAGGTGGATAACATGGCTAAGAGCATTTGCTGGATAATGCATGAATATCGCTGACTTTTCAGCGATATTCATGCATTGTGGCCGATGTGCGACGATAATTTTTGTCTCTAAACAATTAAAACGAAGCACAAAATGGCGAATTCCCGTTTCGCTACCAGTTTGCGGCCCAGTTCGCGGCCCGTGAAGCGCTTCTACCGTGAAAAATAATTTTTTTTTTATTTTCCCCACGGGACCCTTTAATAACCCCAACAACATTCCTAGGGGGTCAAGAGGGGTATACCTAGCCCCCTTTCAATAAATTCCCCCTTCGTTTTTCACCTCTTCTTCTCTCTCGATCCTACCGAGAGACAAGATGGCGGCCGCTCCGGACTGTCACGCAGCAAAAAAAAAAAAAAGCTCACGCACAGCCGCTGGAAGAGATGTATCAACATATATCAGCCTCCTCAGCCACCCTCAGGAAACATAGGGGATTAGGATACGTCTCCCGCACCCACTTATAACTTATAACTAGTAATTTAATTAACGAAGCACAAAATGGCGAATTCCCGTTTCGCTACCAGTTCGCGGCCGCGCTTCTACCGTGAAAAATCATTTTTTTTTTATTTTCCCCACGGGACCCTTTAATAACCCCAACAACATTCCTAGGGGGTCAAGAGGGGGATACCTTGCCCCCTTTCATTAAATTCCCCTTTCGTTTTCCACCTCTTCTTCTCTCTCGATCCTACCGAGAGACAAGATGGCGTCCGCTCCGGACTGTTTAGAATGTTGACAGACACCGGAGAGCCAATCAGCTTTCTGCGCGCAAAGTTCCGATAAGCGAAAAGTAAGCGGACCTGATCGCTGCCCAGAGCGCTGTTACAGATATATATCTTGGTTTGAACGTTAATTTCTCAAAAACTACTGGAGCACATATATCGAGACCTAGCAAAGGCACATCGGGCTAACAGTCCCTACAATTTTGCCAAGTTTCGTGCAAATCCATTCAGCCGTTCGAGCTAAAAGTGAGTCCAACCGCCCTATGGAAATTAACATGGGAAAAACGCGTTTTGGGACCCCCCTTTTTTCTCAGCCCCCCCTTGACGAAACTCCACCAAATTTTCAGGGGCTGCTCAGAATCGAAATGTGCCATTTTCCTGAAAATTTCAGCCGATTCCGTCCACAAACGCCAAAGTTATTAGACATAGAATTTTCAGAAGTCCCATAGAGAAAAAATCCTAACTATATATACCTACTGGCTATCGCCAGTAGGTAATATATATATATATATATATATATATATATATATATATATATATATATATAACCTACTGGCGGTCGCCAGTAGGTAGTTATAGTTAGGATTTTTTTCAATGCAAAATCTCAAAATTCTATTCGGAATAACTTTGGCGCCGGTTGACGAATCTGCCTGTAAATTTCCTCAAATTTGCCTCACGGAGCCTCGGTCCTTCCTTGAAAGTTTGGGGGGGGATTCGTGAAGTGGGGACCGAGATAAAAGGGGGGTCCCAAAACGTGTTTTCCCCATGTTAATTTCCATAGGGCGGTCGAACTCACTTTTAGCCCGAACGGCTGAATGGATTTCCACCAAACTTGGCAAAATTGTAGGGACTGGTAGCCCGATGTCCCTTTGCTATGTCTCAAGATATGTGCTCCAGTGGATTTTGAGTAATTTAGGTTCAAAAAAATATATATATCTATGGCAGCGCCCCGGTACGCGCACCGGGCGCGCCACTTGACTTGCCACTCGACTTGCGCACGGAAAGCTGATTGGCTCTCGGGTGACTGTAAACATTCGAAACAGTCCGGAGCGGCCGCCATCTTGTGTCTCGGTAAAATCGAGAAACAAGAGGTGGCAAAAACAAAGGGGGAAATGACCATAAGGGGGCAGAGTAGACCCCCCTGACCCCCTAGGTTTGATGTGGGGGCCATAAAAGGGCCCCGCGGGGCAAAAAAAACTTGTTGTTTTTTTTTATTTGCGCGGGGGAGCGCCTGGTACGCGCACCGGGGAGCGCACCGGGGAGCGTACCATGGGGAAAAAAGAATGACAGACTTTTTAAAAAATGAAGCCTTTTTTAATAAATGGGAGGTAGTGCTGAAAAGAACTTTTTTTAAATTCTTTTTGTTGTTTTATATTTTTTTTATTATTTTTCTGAACAATTTTTTTTTTGTATTTTTGAACAATTTTATATTTTTTTGGTTTTTTTTAAGGAAACAAAAAAAAACAGGGAATTGGAAATGGCTCAACAGGAGCAAAAAAAGAAAAGAATTACTGCTTTCTTTTCTTGCTGCATTGGTGGTTGTCTACAGCATTATTTATTAAGGTGACACTAAGTTCACCGTAACATAATGTTTTGCCACAGAAAATGCAAACAAATTTGAGGTTGCAAAATTTTTGCTGAATATTTGCCACCATTTGGCGTTCTTCAGGACCAGAAAGTGAGGGAACAGTAGTGGAAGTGCTGGCCACAGGGGGTGGGTTGTTTCGAAGTTCCTGTACTTCAGCCTGGGTTAAGTTATTTGGATGCCACCTCTCCATGTGGCGGATCATGGTAAAATTACCAAAAGAATATTTCTTTTGGGGATTGCCCCTGGAGAGAACTTTGTCACAAATAAGACAGGTGACTTTGGGGGCGTTCACCTTTTTCTGGTCTTCAGGAAAAGAAAAGAATTGCCATATAAAGTGCACTTTAACGTGCCTTTGTCTTGGTTCTTCAGGCAGGTATCGCCTTGGTTGTTCATCCTCCTCCTCATCTTCCTCCTCTTCTTCTTGTCCTGCAAGAAACTATGGTGGTGGACCTTCTTTTCTTGGTGGTGGGGGTGGTGGTGGGGGTGCACCAGCTGCAGCAACAAGTGATGCCATTGTTTGCTCAAAAATAGCTCTTGCTCTCTCAATGAAGAAAGTAAGAATGAGGAAAAAAGGAGGGGGCTTTCATTATTTGGAGAAAAAAAATGATGAGAACCAATGAAAAGTGTTATTTTCAAGTCATATGACTCGATGCGCTTACGTTACGCGCTCCGGCGCGCTTACGTTACGCGCTCAGGGCCGCGCCGCGGAGCGCTTCCGGGTGCGTTTATGCAGCGCGTCATGAGACACATCGCGCGGCTACGCGATATGTCACGCTTACGCGACGTGTCACGATGTTGTTTTCGTTCGCGACATTGGCGCTAAAAGGACGTTTCCCGGTTCGCGCACCGGGGCGCTTTAAAATACTACGCTTTCCGGGGCGCTCACCGGGGCACGCACCGGGAGCGCTCCAGGGCAAAAAAACAAAAACAAAAAAAAAATATATATACAAAAAAAAATTTGGAAAAATTGTAAGGACTGGTAGCCCGATGTGCCTTTGCTATGTCTCAAGATATATGCTCCAGTTGTTTTTAAGAAAATTAACTTTAAAAAAATATATAATGGGATACATTGGGCTATATATATGTTAGAGCCCAAATGTAGCCCAAATGTAGCCCAATGTAGCCCAATGTAGCCCAAAGATGGCCAACAGAGACAAAAAAATACAAATGTAGCCCAAATATCAGCCAGATGTAGCCCAAATATAGCCCAATGACAGAATGTACCAGAGTGTTCTAAAGAACAACTAGAGCGCTAACAGTCTTACTTATAAAGTGAGACTTATAGTTAGGAATTAGCATTTAAAAAACCTATGAAATTCACTGAAAAAACCATAGGTTTCACACCAGTTATAGTTAGGAATTAGCATTTAAAAAACCTAAGAAATTCACTGAAAAAACCATAGGTTTCACACCAGTTATAGTTAGCTGGAAATTTTACTGACATAAAACCAATGAAATTCCACGTTATAGTTAGTTGGACTCACTATAACTTGCGCGTGTAATGCACTGCTGATGACATCACATATTACATCACTCATGACATGGCCAGTGACATCACTCATGACATCACTGATGACACCATCCTTGTGAGAAAGTGACAGATATCCTTTCAGTGTAATGTAACCCTTGAAACACATATTCAAAAATAGAAACTAACATTTTCAAAAAAATGGAGATACCCATACCAGTTACAACAACTAATTCAGTAATTCCACCATCTATATACACATCCACTCATTCACCAACAGTTCTATATAGTCACTCATACATATACTCACTCATCATATGTAGTGATACACCTATACATCCTGTTACACACCGACAGTCATCCAAAAGTTACTCACACATGCAAATTAACTATTGAACATTCATTTATTTGCATATACAACTATACACACACTACCACCTTACTTCTAAGGAAACTTACACATACTTACTCACTTAAAAAATCACTTATAGAAACACATACTTATTTAAACAGGAACTCTTACAATCTCTCACTCTCTCATATACTCACTTATATACATCAATACTCACATATACTAGAATAAAACATATCTTGTTACTGATAAAGACACTAGTGAGACAGTCATTCACTCACTAACACACACATATACACACTCATCCACCCATACAGTCCTGCACATATGCTGTCTTCAAAACACATACAAACAGTGAGTCAGTCACCAACCCATGCAGCCACTTATACACAAAGTGAAACACTGATACATATATTACAATGTTTAAAAGTTACTCGCTAATATATGTATTCACTAAGATACACTTAATAAGGCAGTTAACCAATCAATTCTTTTTAAAAAAAACATCCATTTACACACTTATTTAACCATTTATTCTTCCATCGTCCTTTACAAATACATATATAAAACATATTTATTTTTCAGAAAGACACACATTCACTGTATGGTGTCATCAGTGATGTCATGAGTGCTGTCACTGACCATGTCATGAGTGATGTAATATGTGATGTCATCAGGAGTGCATTACACGCGCAAGTTATAGTGAGTCCAACTAACTATAACGTGGAATTTCATTGGTTTAATGTCAGTAAAATTTCCAGCTAACTATAACTGGTGTGAAACCTATGGTTTTTTCATTGAATTTAATAGGTTTTTTAAATGCTAATTCCTAACTATAACTGGTGTGAAACCTATGGTTTTTTCAGTGAATATATATATATATATATATATATATATATATATATATATATTCACTGAAAAAACCATAGGTTATAGACCATATATAGTTAGGAATTCGCATTTACAAAACCTTATTTTACTCACACAAAACCATTGAAATTCCATATATAGTTAGTTGCACTAACTATATATCGCGCACCCGCAATCCACTGCTGATGATGTCACATATTACATCATTCATGACATGGTCAGTGACATCACTGATGACATCACTGATGACATCTCAAATGACATCACTGATGACATCTCAAATGACATCACTGATGACATCACTGATGACATCTCATTTGACATTACTGATCACATCACTGATGATATCATTCATGTGATAATACGATGAACCTCTTCAGACTCTAATATAACCTTAGATACAATCAGTGTAAACAGACACTCACAGACTGTCACTCATCCATGGAGTTACTCACACACCTAGTCAGTCATGCAAAGAATCAATCACACCTCCATTTCCTCAACTATACAGTTATACAAACTTTACATATTCAAACATATACTAACACATATTTACTCTCTTATACAATCCCTGATACAAGTTCACAATGATCCATAGAGCCACTCACACATTCACTGGCTCTTATGCACAGTTATTTATATATGTCAACTCTCACATGTACTGTGTTTTACATATGTACTTACTTTGACATGTAGCACTGAGATATCCATTCACTCACCAATACACTCATGCACACAGTCAACCGCCCATACAGCTGTTTCCACATGCACTTTTGAAACCATACATCTAGTGAATCAACTGCTCACACATCTATGCACAGAGTCATACACCTCCCAGCCACCCACACACACACTCAGTCTCCCATACAAATACTTGGGCAACCAATCAATAAACCATATAGTTACTCATATAGCTACTTATCAACACATGCAACAGTTTACAGAACAACAGACATAATGATGCACAAATTAAGACAGTTTAGTCACTAACCCATGCACTCAGTGAGACACATTTAATCACTCACTCATACAGTCAGTCATGCACCTACTAAATCCTTCATCCAGACACTTATACATCCACTCATTCTTCAATATGTAAGACATATTTTAACTTTACAGAAACATACAGTCACTGAATGTTGTCATCAGTGATGTCATCAGTGATGTCATTTGAGATGTCATCAGTGATGTCATCAGTGATGTCACTGACCATGTCATGAATGATGTAATATGTGACATCATCAGCAGTGGATTGCGGGTGCGCGATATATAGTTAGTGCAACTAACTATATATGGAATTTCAATGGTTTTGTGTGAGTAAAATAAGGTTTTGTAAATGTGAATTCCTAACTATATATGGTCTATAACCTATGGTTTTTTCAGTGAATTTTCAAGGTTTTGTAAATGCTAATTCCTAACTATATATGGTCTATAACCTATGGTTTTTTCAGTGAATTTTCAAGGTTTTGTAAATGCTAATTCCTAACTATATATGGTCTATAGCCCATGGTTTTTTCAGTGAATATATATATATATACATACATATATAAACATATATCATCTGTATATCTATATAAATACAAACATAAATGCATGCATACATATACTTATATGCATACAGATGCATGTTATTTACATGAAAGTTGAAAAAACACTAATAAAAGCAAAGCTAAAAAGCCACCTCATTACAAACAGAATGGCTTTAACTTAAACGAGGGCGAGATCTATTGCATTTTCAATGCTTGTTTACTTTGGTTCCATCAAGAAGGCATTCAGATGTGTCACACATTTGCCATAAATTCTGAATGTTAGCACTCTAGTTGCACATTAGATCACTGTAGTAAAGCTACTGCTCACCAGGGACGTCTGCTGCTGGTATTCAAAGTGCATGTTTCAGTCTGCATGTCAGAATTTTTTTAATGAAATAGAAGAGGATTTGAGAAGTCACTCAAAATGATCCCTAATTTTTCTTTCTGAAGCACTAATCATACTTTCTATGGCAAAATTAACCCCCTCATGTTGTTCCTTTTTAAATTGAGTGTTTTCAGACTTACCACTTCATTCCAATCAAGATGGCTTCAGGTGTGCCATACCTTTGTAATAAGTAAGACTGTTAGCGCTCTAGTTGTTCTTTAGAACACTCTGGGACATTCTGTCATTGGGCTGTACTTGGGCTACATCTGGGTGATATTTGGGCTACATTTGGGCTCTTTTGTCTCTGGTGGCCAGTTTGGGAGACTGCATGTCAGAATTTTTTAATGAAATAGAAGAGGATTTGAAAAGTCACTCAAAATGTGCCCTAATTTTTCTTTCTGCAGCACTAATCATAATTCATATGGCAAAATATACCCCCTCATTTTGTTCCTTTTTAAATTAAATGTTTTAAGAGTTACCACTTTATTCCCATCACGATGGCTCCAGGTGTGCTATACCTTTGTAATAAGTAGGACTGTTAGCGCTCTAGTTGTTCTTTAGAACACTCTGGGACATTCTGTCATTGGGCTATACTTGGGCTACATCTGGGTGATATTTGGGCTACATTTGGGCTCTTTTGTCTCTGGTGGCCATTTTGGGAGACTGCATGTCAGAATGTTTTAATGAAATAGAAAAGGATTTGAGAAGTCACTCAAAATGTGCCCTCATTTTTCATTCTGCAGCACTAATCATACTTTCTATGGCAAAATATACCCCCTCATGTTGTTTCTTTTTAAATTAAATGTTTTAAGAGTTACCACTTTATTCCAATCAAGATGGCTTCAGGTGTGCCATACCTTTGTAATAAGTAGGACTGTTAGCGCTCTAGTTGTTCTTTAGAACACTCTGGGACATTCTGTCATTGGGCTATACTTGGGCTACATCTGGGTGATATTTGGGCTACATTTGGGCTCTTTTGTCTCTGGTGGCCATTTTGGGAGACTGCATGTCAGAATGTTTTAATGAAATAGAAAAGGATTTGAGAAGTCACTCAAAATGTGCCCTAATTTTTCATTCTGCAGCACTAATCATACTTTCTATGGCAAAATATACCCCCTCATGTTGTTTCTTTTTAAATTAAATGTTTTAAGAGTTACCACTTTATTCCAATCAAGATGGCTTCAGGTGTGCCATACCTTTGTAATAAGTAGGACTGTTAGCGCTCTAGTTGTTCTTTAGAACACTCTAGGAGGCTGCAGTAGAACACAAAGGAATCAACTGGCAGTCTCTGTCCTTGTTGGATGTACATGTTTTACTGAGAATGTCAGACTTCATTTTCACATGACTGAGAAAGATAATGTGAATTTACAGAAAATATGCTTTCAGTTTAGCTTATAGATCCCCTTCCAAACCACTGTGGGAAAATCATGAGATATTAGTTTTCTTTCAAACAATATTCATGATATCACAGCAGAAGGTTTTTTCACATGGTAAAATCACCTTAGAACCCACCACAATTCCTAAAACGAGTATGGTACCATCAACAAATGATTTATAATGTAACTAAAGTCCTAAAACCCTCTATTAACTACAATGCTTTTTAATGAGGTGCTATCATGTATATTGGTCCCAAGATGGCTGCCAACACTTCTTGGATGAAGTGCTGACAGCCAATCAGATCAGATGTGTGGTTAGGCTCCGCCCAGATATATATCTTTTTTTGAACCTAAATTACTCAAAATCCACTGGAGCACATATATTGAGACCTAGCAAAGGCACATCGGGCTAACAGTCCCTACAATTTTGCCAAGTTTTGTGCAAATCCATTCAGCCGTTCGAGCTAAAAGTGAGGCCAACCGCCCTATGGAAATTAACATGGGAAAAACGCGTTTTGGGACCCCCCTTTTTTCTCGGCCCCCCCTTAATGAGACCCCCCCAAATTGTCAGGGGCTGCTCAGAAACAAAATGTTCCATTTTCCTGAAAATTTCAGCCAATTCCGTCCACAAACGCCAAAGTTATTAGACATAGAATTTTCTAAAATCCCATAGAGAAAAAATCCTAACTATATATACCTACTGGCGACCGCCAGTAGGTAATATATATATATATATATATATATATATATATATATTCACTGAAAAAAAATAGGTTTCACACCAGTTATAGTTAGCTGGAAATTTTACTGACATAAAACCATTGAAACTCCCACGTTATAGTTAGTTGGACTCACTATAACTTGCGCGTGCAATGCACTGCTGATGACGTCACATATTACATCACTCATGACATGGTCAGTGACATCACTCGTGACATCACTGATGACACCATCCAGTGAATGTGTGTCTTTCTGAAAAATAAATATGTTTTATATATGTATTTGTAAAAGACGATGGAAGAATAAATGGTTAAATAAGTGTGTAAATTGATGTTTTTTTTAAAAAGAATTGTTTGGTTAACTGCCTTATTAAGTGTATCTTAGTGAATACATATATTAGCGAGTAACTTTTAAATATTGTAATATATGTATCAGTGTTTCACTTTGTGTATAAGTGGCTGCATGGGTTGGTGACTGACTCACTGTTTGTATGTGTTTTGAAGACAGCATATGTGCAGGGCTGTATGGGTGGATGAGTGTGTATATGTGTGTGTTAGTGAGTGAATGACTGTCTCACTAGTGTCTTTATCAGTAACAAGATATGTTTTAATCTAGTATATGTGAGTATTGTTGTATATAAGTGAGTATATGAGAGAGTGAGAGATTGTAAGAGTTCCTGTTTAAATGAGTATGTGTTTCTATACGTGATTGTTTAAGTGAGTAAGTATGTGTAAGTTTCCTTAGAAGTAAGGTGGTAGTGTGTGTATAGTTGTATATGCAAATAAATGGATGTTCAATAGTTTATTTGCATGTTTGAGTAACTTTTGCACTTTTGGAGGCTGAGTATTGACCATGTGATCTTCTTGAGGGGGCATGGCAAGCACTTGATACCTATTTGGGAATGCAGCTATACTCCAATCTGCCACGTCCACTGAGCCCCTTCCTGCAGAAACTTCTGTATGTTCTATACTGACTCCCTTCTCTATAGGTATATCTTCCTCCATCCTATGGCCAGCCAGTATCCCTGTTTGGGGCAGGACCTTAAAGTACGTCTTCAGAGAAAGGGTAATCTTTAGATTTTGAACTACTGTTCGCTTGCTTGCCGATTTTTCCTTCAAAGCTGCCTTCCCTTAGGTTATTCCACAGTCATCCGCATCTCCCAGTACTTGCGAGCCCCCTGCGAGCTTTGACGCACCTATTTCACCCCCTTGTTTCCACCCTTTATCTTGCCTCTGCTTCCAAAGGGCATAACACGGGGGTATCTCACCTTGTTTCTCGCTCTTGCTGCCTCTTTTTGCTTTTACTTTACTAGGAGGGTGTCTTCCGCTGCTGTCTGATGTTTTCGGATCCCTCTTTGTGCCAGGCCCCAAATCCACCGCCAGCTCATGAGGAAGGGGGCAGCTTTGACCTCCTGCCGACCCCCCTTCACTCTCCTCCATCTGCTTTCCCACAATGCTGGGACTTTCGGCCGTGTAACCAAGCCCGCTACTGCTGTGTCCCCACTTCCCCGGGAAGGAGAGCCTGGTTTTTGCGCCTCTGCCCTTGCGGAGCTCCAGGGCCACCCTTCCTAACGGCCGCCCCGTTGTTGCCGCTACTAGTGCTTCGCTTTTATCTCTCTGTTCCTTGTCTCTGTTCAGAGCTGCCGCTAATCCAAGCCTCTTGTGAGTACAACGCTTTGTTGATTTATTCATAGACTATCCCGGTTAAACATCATCGTAAACCTCTGCCCTACTCAGATTTTGGAAACATTTCTTCGCACTGCTCCGAGGGTGCTCCCGTGACCGGCTACACGCTGTCCGCCATGTTTTCCCTTCGCCCTGTCGTTTCTATCAGCCTGCCCTCTTTTGTTGACATGGGATTTCTGTCTATGTCTTGACATGAGCCGGTTTCCATTTGTTTTGGTGGCTACCATCTTGTTGCTGCTGTGAAAATCAGCGTAGATTTCAGGGTCTTTTTGCTGTATCTTTGGGTGTATATTAAAGCACTCGTCTCAAGACCCCATAATCAAGACCCAGCGATTTTGGATGCTGGACCCTGTCTTTATTTCGGTGAAGGCAAGTCTCCTTAGGGTCGGACATGGGGTAGTTCTGCTCCGTGCCATCAGTACAGACAGAGCTAGTTTGAAAAAACGAAAATGTTCAAACTAAGTAGTCCACCATCAATATATGATATAAAAAACACATAACCAGTAATGTGAAGTATGGTTCGAAAATACCATCTTAAGGGTCTGGTCTGGTGACATTTACATAACATTTGGCCTTCATTCTCAAGGTTAAAGATGTTTCCAAAATATCTCAATTACAACGTGGGACTATATTGTACAGTTATCTGGGATATGGGTCATCTTTCTTCAGCCATTGCCTCGTTAGCTCATGACCCTTCACGCTCTTCAGCTTTTAAGTTAAGACATTGACAATTTTAAACAATTTTGCCGGGATTAAGCAACCGTGACTACACCTATCTAGAGGTAAGGAAATATAATTTATCTTTTGGTGCACAGGACCTGAGGCTCAATAACCCTAAACCTCCTAGGATAAAACCCCAGAAAAGCAAAATGCAAAAATTTGTTCTAGCACTCCTTTTTTATATCACTTTAAAGCATTTATATTTAAATTGCATGAGTAATGCTTCCTTCAAATATTAAAACACAACATAATTCAGCAGGTGTGTTTCTGTCTCTTTATTCCTGACTTCTCCTTTACATTAGATAAAACCGCAGCCAATGTTTTTCATCCTCTCTGACTTATTCGAGGCAAAAGGAGTATAGCTGAACTCCTTTCTTGAATATTAATAGGCAGATTTACAAGCCCCTTGCCCCACTTTTGCGTCAATTTTTACATGGGAAAAGTGATGCAAAAGTGGCGGAAGGGGCTTGTAAATAAGCCCCTAAGGGTGCTGTTTTAATCCGTTTCCTGAACGCGTTTCATGTTAATGGGAGCTGGGATCTCACAGGGTGATGCTCTTACTCAAATGAGCGTCTGTTTAAGATGAATGTTATGGTCACCGGTCTTGTATTTAGACCTTAAGCCACGGTGTGACACTATAGTCGGTGTTGCCCCTTGTTATGTTGCGCCTGTGACACAACGGGCATGTTACGTTAGGTCATGCGACCTTTATTTAAGTAAACAGTGGCACTCGTGCGTAAGGCCATTAGGGAGTATGACTGCAAGAGCCGTGGAGCAATCCACAGGGCCTCCGATTCAATAATTGCTACACGTAGGCATACACTAAATTGAGGTAATCGGCGAGGTCACAGGTTATCGCACCTCCACCGATATAACAGCTGGCGACGAGGGTGGGCGCACCCCATGTGCCCCGTCTCCGTGCTGAGTGGCGGCCGCAGAGGTGTCTCTCGAACCTTGCGGCACTCGTGCTCGGCGCGAGTGCTGGTCTTGGCGCTCTACGCTCCACTCGGTGGGGAACCAGTCGATTCGGCTCAGCGGCGGTGCAAGTCTGCCCATGCGCTCCTGATTTACATATTACCGGTGAGTGGCGGCTGGGGCGCCGCGTTGCTTCCCTGGCCACGTGTTGGTGTCCCAGCTGGCGCAAGTCCGCATCGGCGGTGGTGTGTGACTGCTTCAGCCCAGGCGTCCCCTACATCTGCAGATAGGGAGCGCTACGGCAGCTTGTGGGAGACAGCCTCCCAGGGGATTCTGCACCCGACGCTGCACACACACAGTGGAGGGGAGGAGTGGCTCTGACAGGCACAACCAACAAGGCAGTTAGCACGTGGGAGCCACACAGGCACAAGTGACTCTGGTGAGCCCCGCTCTGGAAGCGGAAAGCACAAGGAAGCCCCATTCTGGCAACTGCACAAGGCCCAAGCACCACTGCCACACGGTGCATTTGAAGTGAAGGATGCCCCAGCGTCCGGTGGCAAGTCCACACACCACGTCAAGGAAGGTTCCCAGGCCGGGAGCAAGAGGGATCTGTCATGTCCACCATTCCCCCCATTGTACCCTTCATGGTTGAAGGCTCTCCATCAGCACTGGCACCCAAATGAAGGGACTGAGTGGAGCGCCTTATCATATTTTTTAATGGCTACGAAAGTCCACACGGTCCAAAAAAGGGCCATTTTACTGCATCTAGGGGGCAAGGACTTTCACAATATAACCAAAACCTTTGTTAAAGCTACCCCCAGAACTCACCACATGCTAATCAATGCCCTCAATGGTTATTTCGAACCAATGGCCAACTAAGACTACGAACGGTTCATTTTTAGACAGGCGCATCAGTTCCCTGAGGAATCCCTTGATACCTTCCATGCCAGGCTCAAGCAAGTGGCATCCAGATGCGGATTCAGGGATGAGATGGAAGAAATAAGGGGGGAAATAATCCAAGGCTGTGCCTCAGCGAAACTCCGCGAGAGGATCTTGGAGGAATCCAGAAAACCCTTGGCGGACATACTCACTTTCGGCCGCACCAAGAAGCTGCCGAAGGCGTCGAAGGCCCATACTGCTCACATGGATGCTGCCCTCCAGTCTCTGATCAACGTGGAACCAGTGAACGCTGTCACGATGAAGCCAGTGCCGCGGTGGAAGAAGAAAAGATCTGGATCTGCGCCCCTTGGACAGGCGAAGCCTGCGGATACTGCGGTGGAACTCCTCACAAGGCCGCAGATTGCCCAGCCAAAGGCAAACGATGCTCTGGATGTGGGCGACTCAATCATTTCGAAAAGGTCTGCAGGTCAAAGAACTATTGAAAGCCCAGACAAGTAGTCAACACAGTCCCAGAAGGCGGTGAGAAGCACAGTGATATGGACGACGATGATGAAGAGTAGAGGGTAGTGCATAAATTGCATATGATCGGAACCACCACTCGGAAAGCCCGACGGCTGCCCCAATGTAACGTCCAAGTGGGGGTCACACGATGTCACAGCTGTGGTGGACACAGGCGCCACAATCAACATCATGGCAGCTTCCCTGTATAACACGATGGATCCCGCTCCAGTGCTACAACCCACCTCCATCAAAGTCTTTGCCTATGGCCAGGACACCCCTGCTAAAGATAAGAGGCCGGTTCTGAACTCCAATCACCCATGGCTCTCACTCTACCACCACCAATGTGTATGTCACGGAAGATGGACAAGGCATGCTTTTATGATGTTGAGCCTCAGAAGATTTAGGGGTGATAACATTTGCCTTTTGCGTACACCAGGAGTCTGTTCAACACATCCTGGATGAATTTGCAGCGACGCTTGAAGGTATTGGGAAGTTCAAGGGCAAAGAAATTCACCTTCACATCGACCCCACAGTGCAACCTGTAGCCCTGCACCACCGGCGCGTGGCCTTCCATCTGCGCCCCCAAGTGGAGGAGGGGCTGAGGAAATTAGAGGCGAGAAGGTGACGGGACCCACCCACTGGGTCTCCCCAATTGTGGTCACCCAGAAACCTTAACAACCGGGAGCCTTGAGAATCTGCGTGGACGTGAGGCTGCCCAATTCCACCATTATAAGGGAGCGTCATATCACGCCCACCATTGATGATCTCATCGGAGAAATTGTGGGAGCCTGCTGGTTCTCAAAATAGGACATGAGGTCTGGATGCCATCAGCTTGTATTAGATGAAGCCACCCGCAACATAACCATCTTCCCCACACACATGGGCCTCCGACGATACACTTGCCTAAGTGTTGGAGGGTCCAGTGTGGCGGAAGTCTTCCAACATGTGATACAGGAGATGATCGCAGACATACCAGGAGTCATTAATGTCAGTGATTACATCATGGTCCACGCCAAGACGATCCCGGAACACAACTCCAGATTGACTCAGGTGCTTCGCAAACTACAAGATGCCGAGCTCACACTCCACGGAGAGAAATGTGAATTTCTCAAAAGGAAGATTCCGTTCTTTGGATATACCTTCTCAGAAGAGGGAGTCAATCCTGATCCGGACAAGGTCAGTGACATCAAGAATGCAGATGCACCCCCAATGTTACTGAGCTTCACAGTTTCATTGGCATGGTGAACTGTTGTGGGCGATTTATGCGACATCTCACGATGCTCACCCAACCACTGAGAGAACTCACGAAATATTCCACCCCGTGGAGATGGGACGCAAACCAGGCCAAAGCCTTTCGAACCGTTAAGGATGCCCTCTCATAGGCGACCAACCTTGCAATCTTTGACCCTAGAAAGATGACGTTGATTGCGGTGGATGCCGGACTGGCAGGACTCGGAGCGGTGCTGCTCCAGCGACGGAACACCGAAGAATACTGGGCCCTGGTGGCCTTCACCAACCACTCCCTCACAGACACTGAACAACGGTACTCCCAAATAGAGAAGGAGGCCATTGCGATACACTGGGGGTGCCGTCATTTTCACCTCTACGTATACGGCAAGCCTTTTGTTGTGGCGACCGACCATAAACCCCTGGTAGCCCTGTTCTCTGGGACATCCACCATACCACCACCTCGAATTGAGAAGTGGATATTACAATTATAGAATTATAACTGCAGGTTGGAGTACCAATTGGGATCCAAAAACCCAGTGGACTACCTGTCGCATCACCCCAGGGCAGCCATTGATCAAGAAAAAGATACTGCCGATACTGAGGAGTATGTCAGTTGTGTCCCATCCTGGTCATGCCTGATCCCGCTCTCCATGTATGACTTGCGTGAGGAGACAAGTAAGGATGAATGCCTACAATGAGCAGGAACGGCCCTGAGACATGGCAACTGGCACAGGGCAAAGGATGAGTGGAGGATTCTCACAACAGAAGCTCAACGCATCATGGACAGTTTATATCACGTCAGAGAAGAGCTCACTGAGGACTCCACAGGATGCCTACTGAGGGGTCACCGACTTGTAATACCATCTACCCTGATGGCCCGGGTAGTCCAACTGGCACCCATAGGACACCAGGGAATGGTCAAGACCAAGTCATGACTTCGGACCAAAGTATGGTTCCCTCTTATGGACAAACTTGTGGAGGCTACTGTTCGATCCTGTCAGTGGTGTCAGGTCACTGAAGAAGCTCCCCGCCCAGCTCCCATAATTGCCGAGTCGCGACCCTTGAAATCCTGGTAATGCGTTAGTTTGGACTTTGGCAGCCTGCCAGATGGACGGCACCTGTTCATAGCCATTGACGACTACTCCAAGTACCCCGAGGTCGAGATCATAGCCTCCCCAAGTGCCATGGAGGTCATACCCAAATTGGAGAAGATAATGGCGACTCATGGCAGGATATGAAGACGGATAATGGACCCCCTTTCAAGGACAAAAGCTAGTGGCCTACCTCGCTAAGTTGGGTATACGACACAGAAGAATCACGCCGAGATGGCCCCAGGCCAATGGAGAGGCAGAATGATTCATGCGTACCTTGAAGAAGGTGATGCAATTGCTCACGAAAAACACCCGTCCTTAGAGCTAGAAATCTTCACATACCTGCGGAGCTACTGCCAAACGCCACACACCACTACTGGAGTGGCCCCGGCACACCTCTTCATGGGGCGAGTAGTCACAGACTCCATTCCGCACCACCCCCAGTGGTGTCCGGCAACACCAAATGAAGTTCGAGTGGAAGCCAGACGCACCTGGGCTCAAGCCCAAATCAGTCAGGAAAAATGGGCCCGGCCTGTGAACTTTGTGTTGGGGATCAGGTGTTGTTCAAAAACCGAGTGACCAGTGGGAAGTTTAGGACGCCTTACATAAAAGACCTCTGGACAGTTATCAGTTTGAAGGGCACATGGATCATTTTGAAGAGAGGGAGAGAAACTGTAGTCAGAAATGCATCATTCTTCAAAAGGTTCCAGCCGGCACCAATGGCCGCGCCAACCGACTTGCTGGGAGATCCACCAGGGTCCCCAGGAGTGCCGGAAGCGAATGAGGACTCGGGATCAGGGACTCCCAGAGTACTGAGACCAAATGGCAGTCCTGATCAGGTCTCAGTACCAGCCGAGAGACCAGCGGCTAGTGCCCCAGTGGAACGACTGGACGGTCCTGCAGATGGCCAGGGCGAATCGCAGTCTAGTATGGCCGAGAGCGAGCTGGAGTGGCGTGGCAATTTGCAATATCGACTTCGCAAGAATCCTGAGCCAACTCGCCGGTTACGAGACTATTTCACGTAAGATTGTTCGATTCATTTTATGATGATGGAGCAGGGTGCATCAGTGACTGTTAGAGACTATTGAAGGGTGCTGGGCACCATATCGGTGAATTTATTATGGTTTAATGTTAGTTGGGAGGAATGTTATGTTGTGCCTGTGATGCAACAGGCACGTTACGTCAGGTCATGTGACCTTCAATTAAATAAACGGTGGTAGGCGTGCGTAAGGCCATTAGGGCGTACGTCCGCGAGAGCCACGGAGCAAACCAAAGGGCCTCCGAGTCAATCATTGCCGCACTTAGGCCCACCGGCAATCGACGAGGTCACAGGTTATCGCACCTCTGCTGATATAACAGCCCTGGTGACAAGTGTAGTCCCTGTAGATGTGTCTGCAACACATGCTACCATGTGACATTGACAATTATATTTTGGATCTACCTGTTGTAGTTTTGTAGTCTAGTTGACATTACATCTGTGATTTGTGTGTGCACTTCTGTCTCCACTGGGCTGCATCAGGTACTGTTTACATGTGGAAAGTAAGATCAGCTCATCATACTTTTTCTAACATTGACATAGTTATGTCAGGCATGCAGTTAATTCATGAATAAGTCTCTTTATCTTTTTGTTTGCTACACCATCAATTTTTCAGATGCTTTTGTGATCGATCAAGTATGCAGATCTGAGACCAGGTTACCAACTGATTCTAAATATGGTGACCTACTTTACTGTTCAATGACAGAATCAACGTGGCACCCATTTTGGACCAGTAAAACAATGATACAGTATGCAAAATACTGTTCCAAGGTGGCCATACCTTTACAATCAATAACCATGCATCTTTAAATGGTATTGATACAGTGTATTATTGTTTTAACTTTCAAAGATGATGTCTTGTTTAGAATCAACAGGTAATCATCTTATTTTCTTTTTACTAAGTATTATAAGCATTGGCAAAGCCTCCAAGTCTGGCAATAAAATGCTAACACATGCAAAAGTTCACCTGGGAAGTGACACCACATTAAAGCCATGTGTATTTGCTTTGCCAGTACTCATGCTTCTTTCAGACACTATTTTTCAGATGGTATAGCCCTGCTGGCAAATGACCAGCAAAAATATCCTTTGTATCTGAACATTTCCAGCCCTAACATGCAATAGGACAGACTATCGAATGGTTACTTACCAAGAGACAGGGTGGAAAAAAGCATTTTTCTCAGAAATATGGTCACTGTTAATGCTTGGGCCATTTTTACTTGGAAAACAAAAAGGGGTTAAAGGTTCACTCATCAGTTAATTGACAGATCCCGTCTGATAAAAGAATGTCTGCTAATCATTAACTGAAGTGAAGTGTAAAAACCTATTCATGCAAAGAGACATAGGGCCAATGTTTACAAAACTGTCAATGCTGGGGCATTTTTGCTTGGAACACGCAAATAGGTCAAAGGTTCACTTATCAGCATGTATACTGCGAGTGAATTGTGGCATTACGGTTAACTCAGGTTATACATGCCGGGAGTTAAAGATTGAAGCACAGGGACCTACAGCCCTGAGGAAGTGACACTGAATGTGAATGTCGGGCCAATGTGCCATAAAGTTTGGGATCATTATAAATATTGGAACTGTATTGGATTAGCAGCATTTACGTAGTAGAAATTCAAAATAAAGGCTACATGATACTAGTCGCTATAGCCCTGATGAAGTGTTTTGGACTATTTCCATAGACGAAACACGCGTGTTGGCTGTGTTGCTGGCTGTATTGCTGTATTGATTTCAGTATCCAGGACTGGAGAATGTATTACCAAGACCTCGTGGAAGACTACAAAAATACGACAAATAAATAAACCACAGACTTATATTGAATTTTCTCTTTTTGAAATTATTATTGGAAACTTCTACTGTATAATGCAACAAGATTACATTTTGCTCAGGGATTCTTAACAACATTTGTAACTTACGCAATTGTTTGCAATTGCTAACTTACAGGACAGGGTGGTGACTGTTTAGATTCCCTTTGGATGCACACCAGAAATATTACAAATTATAACAGCAAAAAACCATCAAGATTTTGCGCAGCAGAGACCTCACTGCCCATTTGTAGAATCTATCATTTCCATGGAAAGGTCCCTCTCCAAGTGTGTTCGACATATCTGAGTAACCTCATATGACCAGTGTACGTGTTTCCAAACAAAAGCTGCATCTTCATGTTTTATCTAGGTGCGAGGGCCTGACCAGAAAAAAATAGCAAGGGGCATTGTTGTTCGAGCTTGTTCACAATGTTCAGACTAAATCCCACGAACAAGCAAAGTGTAAAAACGACAGTAAGTTCGTGTGTGCAAGTTGCCATGTGGCACAAGAAAAATAAAGTCTAGTAGTAACTTTCGCAAAGCAGCAGACAATCAGCAACAAGCTCATTCTAGGATAGGGAAGACGACAATCCCCATCTGGACCACCTGACACTTTTTCTCACAAACCAAAGTAAATACCAATTTGCATTGGTTTGTAAATTCGGAAAAGGATTTTGGTTCAGCTCTGCATTGTAACAGTAATGCAAACTCGACACAAAACCTTAGTAAATTTGGCCCTCAGTTTGAGTCTCCACAGAGCTTGAAATATTTGTTTTTTAAATTGGGTAGGATAAAATGTTTCATCTCTATTAGATGCTAATATAGATCAATGATTTACTTCACATCTCTTAATAGAACAACCCTGACAGTCCTGATGTGTGGTTCTGTAGTTGTGTCTAACTTCATTGCAGGGCATCTGCGGAATTTCTGAGTCTTTTAATAAAGACACACCAAGTACTCTAACTTCTCTAATATACTGAAAAATGCCATATTGCATTAGAAAGTGACTCGAGCAGTGCAAGCCAATGAAAAACACCAATATTAGGGAAACAACCGTTACAACGCAACTATTACAACAGACTACTTTTACAACGCAACCACTACAACGCAGGATCCTTTACAACGAATGCCTTTACAACGCATGACATTACTTCGCAGATGCTATTACAACGCATGCCATTACAACGTAAGTATAGGTAAGTTTATCTTTTTTTTAAACATTTATTTAATTAAAAAAAAAAATTTAATTAATTTATTAAATATTAAAAATAAATTAAATAAATTAATTTAAGTAATTTTGAAAAGTAAGTATGAGTATAGGAGTATATGTTTTGGGGTTCTGAGGTATATGTTTTGGGGTGTTTGGGTATTTTAAGGGTTCAGATATAGTTTTGGGTTATGGGGTACAGGAGTAGTATTATGGTTTGGGGATAGGTATGGGTTTTGGGGTACAGGGGTATTTTTAGGGTTCAGGGCTAGGTTTGGGTTATGGGGTACAGGGGCATTTTTAGGGTTCAGGACTAGGTTTGGGTTATGGGGTACAGGGGTAGCTTTAGGGTTTAGGGATAGGTTTGGGTTATGGGGTACAGGGGTATTTTTAGGGTTCAGGGCTAGGTTTGGGTTATGGGGTACAGGGGTAGCTTTAGGGTTCAGGGCTAGGTTTGGGTTATGGGGTACAGGGGTATTTTTAGGGTTCAGAGGTAGGTTTGGCTTATGGGGTATAGGGGTATTTTTAGGGTTCAGGGCTAGGTTTGGGTTATGGGGTACAGGGTTAGCTTTAGGGTTTAGGGATAGGTTTGGGTTTTGGGGTACAGGGGTATTTTAGGGTTCAGTTTAAAAAAAAAAATAATTTTATAAATAAAATTAATTAAATATTTATTAATTACATTTTTATAAAAATTATATACTAACCTATACTTACGTTGTAATGGCATGCGTTGTAATAGCATCTGGAATGTAATGGCATGCGTTGTAAAGGCATTCGTTGTAAAGGATCCTGCGTTGTAAAAATTGCATTGTAATTGTATGCGTTGTTAAAGTATTTGTGGTAACGTCATACATCCCCAATATTAATGTAACATTTCAAGGGTAGGAGCTATTTAAAGTGGTGGGGCCAGGCTGAGGAGGAATACTTTAGCACTAATTATTTAATTTAATTTTTCAAGTGCGTCTACAAAACAACCCAAAAAATGGTACGAACATAGGGAGGGCCTGGACAAAATTAGTTCTGTTCCAATAAATTGCAGAGCCAAATTTCCATAGCTTAATCAAATTTAGGTGAGTATAAAGGGACTGATTAAACATTTTTTGAATCATCACTGAACGCATGCAATATTTTCACGTTTTCATTTTTTTCTGGGTTTTCCAGATGATTTTTCATCTACCCCTTCTTATTACAGACAAGCGTCGTTGTTCACTGTTATACTGGGACTGACTAAATTGATGATTCTTGTTTCAGGACCTCTTTTACCAAACAGCTAGCCAGGCCAACAACAATATGGAGTCCGTACCTTTGATTTTTTTGTAGCTAGTAACCCCCTAGAACAAAAGGAAGGAATACTTTTGTGGAAAAGAAATGCAGAGCCCTTTCAGTGGTAAACGTATATTCATCCGTGCTACTTTGATTAGATAGATACACTTTTAATTTATACATAGACGAAAACTTCGAAATTCAGCAGTGAAAGCAAGGTGGCTGGCTTTACTGTCTGTCGACCATTCATTTTGAGGATTCAGAATAACCACAATACTAAAATGTGTCTAAAAGTCTGATGCAGTGGAATCGGTGGGGGATTTTTTCATCTTATGTCCCACACCTATCACTATAAAACTACTGAAAACTAACTCTAATGACATGCCCATAAGTCATTATTACTTAGTGGTATCAAAGGTCCTCCTATAGATCTTTGGTAGAGCTAAAAGGGACTAAATTATGAAAGATGGAATGCTATTGCCTCATGAGGACCTACAATGATGAAATAGGCTAAACATCAATAATCACAAAAACCATGTCAAATAAGTCAATATCTCATGAATAAAGACAAACACTATATCTTATCTTATTATTGTGTCTGTTATTTCATAATTTGAATGGACAACCACAAGAACACGGTTTAGAATGTCATTTCTCAGTACACAATATTACAAGGTAATTTCACAATACCACAATATAACTATTTTCCAAATACATCCAACAATAGGTATTGAGGAGTGAGTGAGAGAAAAATCTTTGCAAAGACAAAATATGGAAGATTATCAGTTTCTCATGCGAACCTAAGAAATCGGAAATACTAATGCGCAGCATGCAATTAGTCTGAAAAGCTAATCCCTCAGCCGAAAGGGTATGGCACAAGCAGCATCACCAGCCGATGAAGTGCAAAGACAATTAAGGAAAGACTTGATGATTGCAGGAAATCACGCCAGCCAGGGAAACAGGATCAGCACGGCATTCAGCATAACATGAACGCAGGGACAGGTCACCTATCATGTGAATGAGCCATAAGGGCGGGGGTCCCGTGGGGGGAATTAGGATGCGACTGCCACAGTGGCGGGCGCATCCTAATTCCCCCCACAGGTTCCTATGATTGTAATTACTCAATTAATTAGTTTTTCATTGTTAATTTACACTCTTGGGCAGATTAGCTTGAGCAGATTTTATTTGCAAAAATCATGCTTCATCAAGTCTATGAGGAAACCATATATGCCCTAATGAAAGATCTAGCACACACTGTGTTGTTGCAGCACCTTCTCCTACCTGGTGAGACACAGAATGCACCGCATCAGTTAATCCTTTAAAATAATCCAGTACCAAAT
Organism: Lissotriton vulgaris; assembly: GCF_964263255.1. Lineage (NCBI taxonomy): Eukaryota > Metazoa > Chordata > Amphibia > Caudata > Salamandridae > Lissotriton > Lissotriton vulgaris. The sequence continues at coordinate 853,728,412 of NC_141697.1, read as the reverse complement.
CATCAGTAATGTTCATCAATTGATCTGCTGGGACTGCTGGCTGTCTCATAGCCCTTCCTATTACAATTTCATGTGGGTACAATCCTGTTCTTCTGTCTGGTATACTTCTCAAGCTCATTAACACCAATAGTAATGCTTCAGGTCATTTTAGTGCTGTAGATGTACAAACTTTAGCCAATCTAGATTTTATTGTGACATTCAATTGTTCAACCACAACTGAAGCCTCAGGTCGGTAGGCACAGTGCAACTTTTGTTCAATTTGCAATGCTGCACAGATCATCCAAATTATTTCATTATTAAAGTGCATTCCCCTATCAGATTCGAATTGAACTGGAAAACCAAACTCAGGAATTATCTCTCTAAGAAACAATTAGGCAACTGTTACACTGTCAATACGTGTTGTTGTATATGCCTTAACCCACCCGGAAAACTGACAAAAGAGGACAAGGACATATTTAAGTCCACAACAAGGAGGCATTTCAATAAAATCCAGCTACATTCGAATAAATGGGCTTGCAGTTTTGCCATATCATTCCATGCTGACAATTGTTTTTCTCCCTGCATTTTGTTGCTGACAAATTACGCATCTTTGACAGAGACTTTCTTCAATAGCCCTAAACTTGAATGTCTGACAAAATATCGACAGACAGAAAACTCGACCTACAAAAATATTGACACAGAAATATCCAAGTCAAAAATATCGAAGTCCTATCTACATAAAGGTAAGTACAGAAATATCGAGAAAATAAATATCGTTGTCACAAATATCGATGTTAAAAATATTGTTTTTTAAAATGTTTTAATAATGTAAAAATAAGTAAATAATACATATAATTTAAACAAGATAAATATATATATATAAATATTAAAACATATTTAAAAAATAATAACTAACACATATAATGTTCAAATTAATTAAACATCTACATATAAATGAATATATATACTTACTCCACATATTGCAACATTAGGGAAAGCATTGGATAGTGTTAGGGTAAAAATTACTATTCCCACTCCAGAGAGTGCAACCGTAGGGAAAGTACTGGATAGCGTAGGGGTAAAAATTACTATTCCCACTCCAGTGAGTGCAACAGTAGGGAAAGCGTTGGATAGCGTAGGGGTAAACATTACTATTCCCACTCCAGAGCATGCAACAGTAGGGAAAGCGCTGGATAGCGAAGGGGTAGAAATTACTTTTCCCACTCCAGAGCGTGCAACAGTAGGGAAAGCGCTGGATAGTGTAGGGGTAGAAATTACTATTCCGACTCCAGAGAGTGCAACAGTAGGTAAAGCGTTGGATAGCATAGGGGTAAAAACTACTATTCCCACTCCAGAGAGTGCAAAAGAAGGGAAACCATTGGATAGCATAGGGGTTAATTTAACATACTTATCAATGAAATAATGTTCTTGTAAAAATAACATATTATTAATTAATTTACAAAAAATATTAATAAATACCAATAAATTAAAATCGATATTTACAAAAATAACATTAAATGACATCTCACACTGTTCCCCCTTTAACACACAACAAACTACACATACAAAAAAAACAAAAAACAATCAATTAATAACAATTACTAATAGATTAAGTATAATAAGATAATTATAAATCAACTAATTAATACATATGAATTACCAATTAATAATGAATCACCAATTAATTATCAGTTAACAATAATTTAATTACCAATAACAATAAATAAAAATTGTTGATACATTAATTAGTATTAGTATAATAAACTAATTAATAACAATTAATTAATAACGAATGCCAATAAGTAAAAACAATGTCATTAATTAGTTTAATTTAATTACTTCCCACCCTATTCCCATATAAACCCAAAACCCACTACACAGAAAAAATCACATAATTAATGAAATGATCAATTAATCAGTTAATAAAAAGTAATCACATATTAATGAATAATTAACAATAAAAATAAATAAAAATCATTATAAATTAATTATAATTAATATAATTAACTATTTAATAAAATTAATTACCAATTAATAATTGATTAACAAGTGATTAATAATCAATACCAAGTAATAAAAACATAATAGTTAATTAATTATAAAATTAACTTTAACAAAATTACTAATTTCTAAACATTTATTTTAAAAATTATAAAAATGCATCAAAAACATCTTCAACATACATACTAAAATACATAGCACTACATTTCTTTCGATATTATTGACAAAAAGATTTTTGCTTACGATATTACTTACTTCGATTTAAAAAAAAAAAACGATATTACTTATTTTGGGGTCGATATACGTTTCGTATAGTTGAGCCCGAAGAGGTCAAGTTCCCAGTTTGAGACCACAACTGTCCAAAGTCGTGGACAACCCCAAAATCATATTGACTCTCTGTAAATATGGTTACTCTCATTTGTTTTGATAAAAAACAGGCTCTTGACAAAGCTTTTAACTCAGCCACTTGTGTTGAACTCAGTTCTCTCAACCATGAAACTTCAAGAACACTAGTCACTGTGCAGATTGCATATGCAGCTCCAAAGATCCTTATGAGTCTCTCAGACATGATCTGTCCACAAACAGCACAATATCAGACTCAGGCAATGGTGTATCTTTGATATCAGGCCTCGGTTTTGTACACAATTTAGTCACATCCAAACAATCGTGATCTGCCTCATCTTAAACAATTTTACAGCCTAGATTCAGTAACAAAGAAGCTGGATTCAGACTCATACATCTTGCTACTGTAACATTCTAAGCACCCAATATTACTTGCTCATATTTTGTTAACCGACTGCTTGTAAGATGCCCTGTGAAGAAACTTCTGAACAATCAGAAATTCATATAATTTTCTTTCGTAAATTTTATTCGATTCCAAGACGAACATGGATTGTTCCGTTGTTGAAGATTATGGAATAATAATAAAATAAAATAAAATAAATTCCTGTCGTCCTGCTTTTTTAGCTGTTCAATGTTTGGATAATATTTTAACTGTTGCATCTATTTCAGCGTTTTTTAGAAATGTTTTTAAATCACGGAAATCTATTATATCCTGATTGGTGATGAATTACTTGTATCTTATGATGAGATTCTGTAAATCGTGATTTTATTGTACTTTTATGGTTGTTCTCTCTTAATAACTGAATAAAGATTTTGAAAATGCCCTGTGCAAGTTCCTGTTAACAAAATCTCAAATGAATGTTGTACATACATTTTCAAAATACAGCCCATAACAATTTGCTCACTCTGTTCAAGACTCGCACATGTAACAGCAACTGCTTTTAAATATCCTGATAATTTTGCATCTACAGGATCCAAAGGAGCAGAGAAATTTGCCACTGGTCTCACTGCTGTTCCATGTCTTTGCCTCAGAACTGACAGTGCACAAACATCATGTTCATTACAAAACAATTCAAATTATTTTTCAAAATCTGGCCTCCCTTATGCTGGTGCTTGACATAAACTGTCTCCCAACTCAAAAAATGTTTTCATGCATTCATCAACAAGATATATTGGATTTGTCACATCTATATGAGTTAATCATTGCAATGGCTTGACTATCAGTTAATATTTTATTATCCACTGCCTGTAATATCCAACCATTCCAAAAAACATTCAAACTTCTTTCTGCATTTTTCGTGGATTAATTTGCATAATTGTATTAAACCGATCTTGAGATGCTTTCCTGAATCCTTTTTCAATGATATGTCCCAAATAAAGAACTTTTTTTTACAAAATGGTAACTTTGCAGGTGGCATTTAATGCCCAACTATTGCCAAATGATTCAGTAGAGCAACTGTATCTGTCACACAGTCTTCTTTTGTCTTGGGTGCAACCAATAAGTCATCAATATATTGCACTAGAACTGAGTCTTTAGGCATTATCAATGACTTCAAACATTTCTTTAATATCTGATTGAAGATTGAGAGCCTATCTGTATACTCTTGAGGAACTTGGACCATGTCAAAACCCGGTTTCCGAACTGGAACTTAATTTCATTTGATATTCCTTGTTCAATTAGCATATCACTCACATATGTCACCCTTGCAATGGTCTCAGGTCTCATTTTATAAGGTGATATTTTTGGAAATTTTGTATTAGGCTTTACTGTAATCTGAATAGGAGCAGCTCCTTTCATCAATCCAATATATTTCCCTGTAAAATCCCACACATAAGGCAACACCATATCTTTTAATTCAACAGGCAAATCATTTGTGGTAATTAATGGATACAAATCATTCACCTCGGTTTACCTGCCTTGCTAATTTGAAAATGACATCTTCATCCTTTGTATGAAATTCCATCTGGAGTACAATAAATATAGCAATTCATCTTACCCAGTAAGTCCCTTCCCAATAAATTAAGTGGACTTGTGTCACACACAACAATTTTGTGTAGGTCTCTGAAATTTCCAGTTTGAATTTTCATTGGTTTTGTCACTGGTGTTTTAATCAGTTTGGTTGACACTCCTATAACTTGGATACTTTCTTCCAAGAGGGGTAGGTTTGGGATTTCCACTGTTCTCACAGGGGAATGTATAGCACTAGTAGTTACAAGGAATGTAATATCATTACCATCAACCTCACCATCTACCTCTAGAGATGTGCAAAGAACGAACTCTTCTGCCCCCCTCAGCACCATCATTGTGATGTATCTGAATCACATTCTTCTGCTGGCATCAAATATTGTGAAGCCACCTGCACATTTGAATTCATTTGTCCATTTGAATGAAAACCCACATTCACATTGTATCTTTGTACTTGAAGATTCATATCCTGATTTGGCATGGGAGCTTGTGGCATTTGCAAACCTTGACCCCTACCACTTAATACCTGTACTTGTGAATTTAGATTTTGCATCTGATTCATCGGATTCACTTACACCTGATGATTTTCATTTTGAATCTGATTCTGATAATGTATTCCTGACTCTCCTGTATTATTCAACAGACTCCTACACTTGCTTCGCCAATGTCCAAATTTACAACAAACATGACAAGGAAACTTCTTTCTGTCTGAAATTACCTCTACCTCTTCCCTGAGCCATCAGTATCATTTGAGTCATGGTATTACCATTGAAAACTACACCTCTCATATCAGTAGTAGTCTGACCATTCCATTGGTAAACATTATTGAATCAGCATTCACATATCCTCCTTTTTTGCTGCTTTCATTTGTGCAACATAGATTTTTCTCTTAACTTCTTGTGTCTCTTTACTGTGTCATCTCCACAGTAATTCACATAATGAAGTATTTAATTGACTGGCTTGGTTTGCCAACATATCAAATGCTGCTGAAACATTGCACTTATATATGGTCTCAATCCATAGACAAATCTGTATACAAAATGACCCATTTCTTTTTTGGTAATATTTTCCATACCTCTGAATTGTTTAAACTCCTGAAGAAGCCTCTTATAATACACATCCACAGATTCTTTCAACTCTTGAGTAGTCCTGTCAATTCTTAACCAATCTGTATCTTTTTTGAAAAATCTTTTTCTTCAAAATGTAATGACCTGATTATATTTTTATATGACCTCTTCTGAAGGTGCTCCTGTTTTTAATTCTCTTCGATATTGCTCTTTTGGCCAATCTACTGCAACTTTATACTCAATCCATAAGCCTGTTGGGACCACAATATCAAAAAAGACCATTTAAGTCTCTGCACAAAAACTTCGAGACTTTCACAACTCTCTCAACTTGTTTGTACCATTCAACAAAAAGGGAAACAAAAACCGGCATCTCTATACCAGTTTCCTATTTTGTCAAATTTGAATCTGCGCTACAGACCCAGACACCAACTGCCTTATGGCGCCACTGTTATCCAGATTATAGAATAGTCTTTCAATGGTGTGCACAGGAAGAAGTAATGTCCAGGAATTTGCTCTGTAAATTTCCAACAAATCTTTATTGAAAATATTAAGAAACGGTTCATAGAAAGACAGGGATTTTCAGCCAACGCGTTTCGTTCTCGATGAGAACTTCATCAGGGCATATCAGGGGAATACCTCTCTTGAGCAACAGAATATACGAGTTCGAATAGCTTTACTTGGGAGCAACCAAAATGCAAATGACTTGGACCGCGATGAAATCTCCACACCAAATAAGAGTGCGACTCCAAATATATTCAGGATCACAGACTTTCTACAACATTGCAGAAGAAAGTCTTTTTGCAGTAATATTCAATTGATCTAATTAGATGCAGTAAGCGAATAATATTGAAGGTAGTCATGGAATTACAATAAAACCCCAGGACTGCAGTATCAATTCCTCAAGACAAGAGGGGGAATAAGCCCGCCTGCCATAATGCGGCCTTACGAATATCAGCAACACGCCCAAAACACCGAACTCTTGTTTGTACCATTCAACAGGTTCTTTTCTCAACCTAGTGAAATTATTCGTAGATGATAATATATCCTGTCTTAACCATGGAACATGAACAAAACCACCTCCTGGTACTTCTCTCATTCGGTATGCTGCAATAGCCTCACTGTCTCTTTCCCTGTTTCTCTCATATGATACAATGGCAATACAGTATTCAGAGCTGCATTTACAGCTTCCTTCTTTTTAGCCCATCTTCCTTTGCATCTTTCTAATTCTCCCCATTGTTGTACTTATTAATTCTATAATCTACAATTGTTTCCCTGAAAGATTCAGATTCTCCAAATCTATGTCAGTGAAATCCAATCTATAAATCTTCTGTAAGGGTTTAGATTTATCAGTCTCAATTCCATATGATTGTGCAATTTCAGCAAACTTTTCATGCATTATTACTCAGTTAGCAATATCAAAGGTCCTCCGACAGATTTTTGGTAGAGCTAAAAGGGACTAAATCATGAAAGACGGAATGCTATTTCCTCATGAGGACCTACAATGAAGAAATAGGCTAAACATCAATAATCACAAAAACCATTTAAAATAAGTCAATATCTCATGAATAAAGACAAACACTATATCTTATCTTATTATTGTATCTGTTATTTCATAATATGAATGGACAACCACAAGAACAAGGTTTAGAATGTCATTTCTAAGTGCACAATATTACAAGGTAATTTGACAACACCACAATATAACTCTTTTCAAAATACATCCAACAACAGGTATAGAGGAGTGAGAGAGAGAGAAATCTTAGCAAAGACAAAATATGCAAGATTATCAGTTTCTCATTCGAACCTAAGAAATCGGAAATACTAATGCAATTAGTCTAAAAAGCTAACCCCTTAGCCTAAAGGGTATAGCACAAGCAGCATCACCAGTCGATGAAGTGCAAAGTCATTAAGGAAAGTCTTTAGGATTGCAGGAAATTACGCCAGCCAGGGAAACAGGATCAGCACGGCATTCAGCATAACATGAACACAGGGACAGGTCACCTATCTTGTGAATGAGGCGATTAAAAATTTCTGACACTAGCTTTTATAATAAAATAAAGTCTTATCTCCAGTAAATGTTTCCTTTCTCTCTTCCCCTCACATCCTTATTGCTCATTTTCGTATTGGGTGACAGTCTTCCTATTTCTGCTTTAGAAATATTTCTAAACAATTTTATTCTAAACTCTCTACGTCGGTTTCCAAGGAAGGAAAATAAAGTCTTTGATACATAAGTAAATAAATGTTGAAACAGTTACACTAGAAACTATCTCATCTCTCGCCTAGACAGGAAAAAGCTAAAAGTTCATTCGGAAATAGACCAATACCTACATTCTGAGGAAACATTAAAAGCTTTGAAGGTCAGGAGCACAGAAGAAAATCCGCTAACATTTTCTAAGGCCTAGATTATTTAGCAAAAGGAAGAATTAATTCTAAAAGATTCTAATAATAAAGCTTTTTCTTTAAATTTGTCTTGTCTATGCATTTTTGGAGACATAAATCAGATTCATTAGACAGACAGGATAATTTTCATTAATCATTAATCACTAATTGTCTACGTAATCCAACCATTATGCAAATTTGCACATTACATTTATTTTCTGAAAAAATATCTCTCTCTTTTTCATCCTCGTTCAACCTTTTTCTACATATAGAGAATATTGTTGAGTTTCCCTTGCAGAATTTCATATTGAACACTATGTTCTTATGTTTGTAATTACTCAATTATTTAGTTTTTCATTGTTAATTCACACTCTCGGGCAAATTAGCTTGGGCAGATTTTATTTTCAAAAATCATGCTCCATCAAGTCTATGAGGAAAACATATCTGCCTTAATGAAAGATCTAGCACACACTTGACCTTTTGTTTCTCATTTGATAACTGACATTTGATGAATAACATTGCAGAAACATTCATGGCTCCTTTCATATTTGCTCCTTTCTCTTTTAATAACTCCACGTTTTAATACATCTGAGAATCCCAGGTTCAAACTTCAACATTGTCTAAAATCTAGCATGGTAATTTGGTGGTGGTTTTTAGCTCCTGAAATTCTACTATGTGTATTTTCCAGCATCAATATAATATCATTTGTGAGTTATATGTTCATATCTGAACACAAAAGACTTAAGGCGTAGTTGGAAAATGGCCCTCTGGAGAGGATCACCCCAAAATGTTTGCTTTCCTCCTCCCTTTTTAACTGAATTTTTTTTGGGGTTTTAGCACTTTATCACTGCTAACCAGTGCTAAAGTACTTGTGCTCTCTCCCTAAGGCCACTATAGGTCTGGCAGGGTATACTCAGACATGAGTCCCTTACTCACTGCTCCATCAGGATTCAAGCAAGCCGGGCCGACGACGGCTGAAATGCCAGAAACCGGTCCCCGGAAGCTTGTCTCCTTTCTGGTGAAGAATTGGCTTGGTAGTTTGGTCTGCCCTGTTCCCATGATGCACTGGGCCAGGGACAGAATGATTTGCATATAGCCAGGTTCTGAGCTGGGATGGGGCAGTGAGTTAAATAACGGTGATGGATCAAGCCCTGATCTTTGGACTGGGTAAGAGTGGTCCGCTTAATTCAGACACTCTGTTCATCACCACCCCCTTTTCTGAATCGTTTTTGGCCACTATAGGTGTGGCAGGGTATACTCAGACATGAGTCCCTTACTCACTGCTCCATCAGGATTCAAGCAAGCCGGGCCGACGACGGCTGAAATGCCAGAAACCGGTCCCCGGAAGCTTGTCTCCTTTCTGGTGAAGAATTGGCTTGGTAGTTTGGTCTGCCCTGTTCCCATGATGCACTGGGCCAGGGACAGACTGATTTGCATATAGCCAGGTTCTGACCTGGGATGGGGCAGTGAGTTAAATAACGGTGATGGATCAAGCCCTGATCTTTGGACTTGGTAAGAGTGGTCTGCTTAATTCAGAAACTCTGTTCATCACCACCCCCCTTTTCTGAATCGTTTTTGGCCACTATAGGTGTGGCAGGGTATACTCAGACATGAGTCCCTTACTCACTGCTCCATCAGGATTCAAGCAAGCCGGGCCGACGACGGCTGAAATGCCAGAAACCGGTCCCCGGAAGTTTGTATCCTTTCTGGTGAAGAATTGGCTTGGTAGTTTGGTCTTCCCTGTTCCCATGATGCACTGGGCCAGGGACTGACTGATTTGCATATAGCCAGGTTCTGAGCTGGGATGGGGCAGTGAGTTAAATAACGGTGATGGATCAAGCCCTGATCTTTGGACTGGGTAAGAGTGGTCTGCTTAATTCAGACACTCTGTTCATCACCACCCCCTTTTCTGAATCGTTTTTGGCCACTATAGGTGTGGCAGGGTATACTCAGACATGAGTCCCTTACTCACTGCTCCATCAGGATTCAAGCAAGCCGGGCCGACGACGGCTGAAATGCCAGAAACCGGTCCCCGGAAGCTTGTCTCCTTTCTGGTGAAGAATTGGCTTGGTAGTTTGGTCTGCCCTGTTCCCATGATGCACTGGGCCAGGGACAGACTGATTTGCATATAGCCAGGTTCTGAGCTGGGATGGGGCAGTGAGTTAAATAACGGTGATGGATCAAGCCCTGATCTTTGGACTGGGTAAGAGTGGTCTGCTTAATTCAGACACTCTGTTCATCACCACCCCCTTTTCTGAATCGTTTTTGGCCACTATAGGTGTGGCAGGGTATACTCAGACATGAGTCCCTTACTCACTGCTCCATCAGGATTCAAGCAAGCCGGGCCGACGGCGGCTGAAATGCCAGAAACCGGTCCCCGGAAGCTTGTCTCCTTTCTGGTGAAGAATTGGCTTGGTAGTTTTGTCTGCCCTGTTCCCATGATGCACTGGGCCAGGGACAGACTGATTTGCATATAGCGAGGTTCTGGGCTGGGATGGGGCAGTGAGTTAAATAATGGTGATGGATCAAGCCCTGATCTTTGGACTGGGTAAGAGTGGTCTGCTTAATTCAGACACTCTGTTCATCACCACCCCCTTTTCTGAATCGTTTTTGGCCACTATAGGTGTGGCAGGGTATACTAAGACATGAGTCCCTTACTCACTGCTCCATCAGGATTCAAGCAAGCCGGGCCGACGACGGCTGAAATGCCAGAAACCGGTCCCCGGAAGCTTGTCTCCTTTCTGGTGAAGAATTGGCTTGGTAGTTTGGTCTGCCCTGTTCCCATGATGCACTGGGCCAGGGACAGACTGATTTGCATATAGCCAGGTTCTGACCTGGGATGGGGCAGTGAGTTAAATAACGGTGATGGATCAAGCCCTGATCTTTGGACTGGGTAAGAGTGGTCTGAATAATTCAGACACTCTGTTCATCACCACCCCCCTTTTCTGAATCGTTTTTGGCCACTATAGGTGTGGCAGGTTATACTCAGACATGAGTCCTTACTCACTGCTCCATCAGGATTCAAGCAAGCCGGGCCGACGACGGCTGAAATGCCAGAAACTGGTCCCCGGAAGCTTGTCTCCTTTCTGGTGAAGAATTGGCCTGGTAGTTTGGTCTGCCCTGTTCCCATGATGCACTGGGCCAGGGACAGACTGATTTGCATATAGCCAGGTTCTGAGCTGGGATGGGGCAGTGAGTTAAATAACGGTGATGGATCAAGCCCTGATCTTTGGACTGGGTAAGAGTGGTCTGCTTAATTCAGACACTCTGTTCATCGCCACCCCCTTTTCTGAATCGTTTTTGGCCACTATAGGTGTGGCAGGGTATACTCAGACATGAGTCCCTTACTCACTGCTCCATCAGGATTCAAGCAAGCCGGGCCGACGACGGCTGAAATGCCAGAAACCGGTCCCCGGAAGCTTGTCTCCTTTCTGGTGAAGAATTGGCTTGGTAGTTTGGTCTGCCCTGTTCCCATGATGCACTGGGCCAGGGACAGACTGATTTGCATATAGCCAGGTTCTGACCTGGGATGGGGCAGTGAGTTAAATAACGGTGATGGATCAAGCCCTGATCTTTGGACTTGGTAAGAGTGGTCTGCTTAATTCAGAAACTCTGTTCATCACCACCCCCCTTTTCTGAATCGTTTTTGGCCACTATAGGTGTGGCAGGGTATACTCAGACATGAGTCCCTTACTCACTGCTCCATCAGGATTCAAGCAAGCCGGGCCGACGACGGCTGAAATGCCAGAAACCGGTCCCCGGAAGTTTGTATCCTTTCTGGTGAAGAATTGGCTTGGTAGTTTGGTCTTCCCTGTTCCCATGATGCACTGGGCCAGGGACTGACTGATTTGCATATAGCCAGGTTCTGAGCTGGGATGGGGCAGTGAGTTAAATAACGGTGATGGATCAAGCCCTGATCTTTGGACTGGGTAAGAGTGGTCTGCTTAATTCAGACACTCTGTTCATCACCACCCCCTTTTCTGAATCGTTTTTGGCCACTATAGGTGTGGCAGGGTATACTCAGACATGAGTCCCTTACTCACTGCTCCATCAGGATTCAAGCAAGCCGGGCCGACGACGGCTGAAATGCCAGAAACCGGTCCCCGGAAGCTTGTCTCCTTTCTGGTGAAGAATTGGCTTGGTAGTTTGGTCTGCCCTGTTCCCATGATGCACTGGGCCAGGGACAGACTGATTTGCATATAGCCAGGTTCTGAGCTGGGATGGGGCAGTGAGTTAAATAACGGTGATGGATCAAGCCCTGATCTTTGGACTGGGTAAGAGTGGTCTGCTTAATTCAGACACTCTGTTCATCACCACCCCCTTTTCTGAATCGTTTTTGGCCACTATAGGTGTGGCAGGGTATACTCAGACATGAGTCCCTTACTCACTGCTCCATCAGGATTCAAGCAAGCCGGGCCGACGGCGGCTGAAATGCCAGAAACCGGTCCCCGGAAGCTTGTCTCCTTTCTGGTGAAGAATTGGCTTGGTAGTTTTGTCTGCCCTGTTCCCATGATGCACTGGGCCAGGGACAGACTGATTTGCATATAGCGAGGTTCTGGGCTGGGATGGGGCAGTGAGTTAAATAATGGTGATGGATCAAGCCCTGATCTTTGGACTGGGTAAGAGTGGTCTGCTTAATTCAGACACTCTGTTCATCACCACCCCCTTTTCTGAATCGTTTTTGGCCACTATAGGTGTGGCAGGGTATACTAAGACATGAGTCCCTTACTCACTGCTCCATCAGGATTCAAGCAAGCCGGGCCGACGACGGCTGAAATGCCAGAAACCGGTCCCCGGAAGCTTGTCTCCTTTCTGGTGAAGAATTGGCTTGGTAGTTTGGTCTGCCCTGTTCCCATGATGCACTGGGCCAGGGACAGACTGATTTGCATATAGCCAGGTTCTGACCTGGGATGGGGCAGTGAGTTAAATAACGGTGATGGATCAAGCCCTGATCTTTGGACTGGGTAAGAGTGGTCTGAATAATTCAGACACTCTGTTCATCACCACCCCCCTTTTCTGAATCGTTTTTGGCCACTATAGGTGTGGCAGGTTATACTCAGACATGAGTCCTTACTCACTGCTCCATCAGGATTCAAGCAAGCCGGGCCGACGACGGCTGAAATGCCAGAAACTGGTCCCCGGAAGCTTGTCTCCTTTCTGGTGAAGAATTGGCCTGGTAGTTTGGTCTGCCCTGTTCCCATGATGCACTGGGCCAGGGACAGACTGATTTGCATATAGCCAGGTTCTGAGCTGGGATGGGGCAGTGAGTTAAATAACGGTGATGGATCAAGCCCTGATCTTTGGACTGGGTAAGAGTGGTCTGCTTAATTCAGACACTCTGTTCATCGCCACCCCCTTTTCTGAATCGTTTTTGGCCACTATAGGTGTGGCAGGGTATACTCAGACATGAGTCCCTTACTCACTGCTCCATCAGGATTCAAGCAAGCCGGGCCGACGACGGCTGAAATGCCAGAAACCGGTCCCCGGAAGCTTGTCTCCTTTCTGGTGAAGAATTGGCTTGGTAGTTTGGTCTGCCCTGTTCCCATGATGCACTGGGCCAGGGACAGACTGATTTGCATATAGCCAGGTTCTGACCTGGGATGGGGCAGTGAGTTAAATAACGGTGATGGATCAAGCCCTGATCTTTGGACTTGGTAAGAGTGGTCTGCTTAATTCAGAAACTCTGTTCATCACCACCCCCCTTTTCTGAATCGTTTTTGGCCACTATAGGTGTGGCAGGGTATACTCAGACATGAGTCCCTTACTCACTGCTCCATCAGGATTCAAGCAAGCCGGGCCGACGACGGCTGAAATGCCAGAAACCGGTCCCCGGAAGTTTGTATCCTTTCTGGTGAAGAATTGGCTTGGTAGTTTGGTCTTCCCTGTTCCCATGATGCACTGGGCCAGGGACTGACTGATTTGCATATAGCCAGGTTCTGAGCTGGGATGGGGCAGCGAGTTAAATAACGGTGATGGATCAAGCCCTGATCTTTGGACTGGGTAAGAGTGGTCTGCTTAATTCAGACACTCTGTTCATCACCACCCCCTTTTCTGAATCGTTTTTGGCCACTATAGGTGTGGCAGGGTATACTCAGACATGAGTCCCTTACTCACTGCTCCATCAGGATTCAAGCAAGCCGGGCCGACGGCGGCTGAAATGCCAGAAACCGGTCCCCGGAAGCTTGTCTCCTTTCTGGTGAAGAATTGGCTTGGTAGTTTTGTCTGCCCTGTTCCCATGATGCACTGGGCCAGGGACAGACTGATTTGCATATAGCGAGGTTCTGGGCTGGGATGGGGCAGTGAGTTAAATAATGGTGATGGATCAAGCCCTGATCTTTGGACTGGGTAAGAGTGGTCTGCTTAATTCAGACACTCTGTTCATCACCACCCCCTTTTCTGAATCGTTTTTGGCCACTATAGGTGTGGCAGGGTATACTAAGACATGAGTCCCTTACTCACTGCTCCATCAGGATTCAAGCAAGCCGGGCCGACGACGGCTGAAATGCCAGAAACCGGTCCCCGGAAGCTTGTCTCCTTTCTGGTGAAGAATTGGCTTGGTAGTTTGGTCTGCCCTGTTCCCATGATGCACTGGGCCAGGGACAGACTGATTTGCATATAGCCAGGTTCTGACCTGGGATGGGGCAGTGAGTTAAATAACGGTGATGGATCAAGCCCTGATCTTTGGACTGGGTAAGAGTGGTCTGAATAATTCAGACACTCTGTTCATCACCACCCCCCTTTTCTGAATCGTTTTTGGCCACTATAGGTGTGGCAGGTTATACTCAGACATGAGTCCTTACTCACTGCTCCATCAGGATTCAAGCAAGCCGGGCCGACGACGGCTGAAATGCCAGAAACTGGTCCCCGGAAGCTTGTCTCCTTTCTGGTGAAGAATTGGCCTGGTAGTTTGGTCTGCCCTGTTCCCATGATGCACTGGGCCAGGGACAGACTGATTTGCATATAGCCAGGTTCTGAGCTGGGATGGGGCAGTGAGTTAAATAACGGTGATGGATCAAGCCCTGATCTTTGGACTGGGTAAGAGTGGTCTGCTTAATTCAGACACTCTGTTCATCGCCACCCCCTTTTCTGAATCGTTTTTGGCCACTATAGGTGTGGCAGGGTATACTCAGACATGAGTCCCTTACTCACTGCTCCATCAGGATTCAAGCAAGCCGGGCCGACGACGGCTGAAATGCCAGAAACCGGTCCCCGGAAGCTTTTCTCCTTTCTGGTGAAGAATTGGCGTGGTAGTTTGGTCTGCCCTGTTCCCATGATGCACTGGGCCAGGGACAGACTGATTTGCATATAGCCAGGTTCTGAGCTGGGATGGGGCAGTGAGTTAAATAACGGTGATGGATCAAGCCCTGATCTTTGGACTGGGTAAGAGTGGTCTGCTTAATTCAAACACTCTGTTCATCACCACCCCCTTTTCTGAACCGTTTTTGGCCACTATCGGTGTGGCAGGGTATACTCAGACATGAGTCCCTTACTCACTGCTCCATCAGGATTCAAGCAAGCCGGGCCGACGACGGCTGAAATGCCAGAAACCGGTCCCCGGAAGCTTGTCTCCTTTCTGGTGAAGAATTGGCTTGGTAGTTTGGTCTGCCCTGTTCCCATGATGCACTGGGCCAGGGACAGACTGATTTGCATATAGCCAGGTTCTGAGCTGGGATGGGGCAGTGAGTTAAATAACGGTGATGGATCAAGCCCTGATCTTTGGACTGGGTAAGAGTGGTCTGCTTAATTCAGACACTCTGTTCATCACAACCCCCTTTTCTGAATCCTCTCCCTAAAACATAGCAAAACCAAAGGGGATGATGGACGGAATGTTGAACATTGCAAGCACTCATCCCCAGTCAACTGATTTGGGAATAATCCATTATCTTCTGTAACTCACTTCACCACCCCAGTTCAGACATGGCCATATGCAAATCAGTCTGGCCCTGTGCCTCATGGGAACAGTCCAGCCCGAACTACTAAGCCATGTCTTCCCTGGACTGGAAACAAGGATCCTGGGACCGGTGTCTGGCAAATCAGCCGTCATCAGCCAGGCTAGCTTAAATCCAGTGGCAAAGTGAGCAAGGGACCCACGTCTGGGCTTACCCTGCCAACTTAGGGCAAACAAAGCAAAACTAAAGGGTGATGGAGGGAGGTTTGAACATTGCAAGCACTCACCCCGAGTCAACTGATCTGGGTTTAATCCATCATCATTCTTTAGCTCACTCCGCCACCCCAGTTCAGACATGGCCATATGCAAATCAGTCAGACCCTGTGCCTCATGGGAACAGTCCAGCCTGAATTGCCAAGTCATGTCTTCCCTGGACCGGAAACAAGCATCCTGGGACCGGTTTCTGGTTAATTAGCTGTCATCAGCCAGGCTAGCTTGAATCCAGTGGCAAAGTGAGCAAGGGACCCACGTCTGGGCATACCCTGCCATTTTAGGGTGAACAAAGCAAAACCAAAGGGGATGATGGACGGAGTGTTGAACATTGCAAGCACTCACCCCCAGACAACTGATCTGGGTTTAATCGCCCTAAAACATGGCATAATTTATTAACATCTGTTTGCTATATTTAATTTACTTGTAAGTCACTTATAAGGTGGTACTCCATATACCCAGGACCCGTAAATTAAATGCTACTAGTTGGCCTGCAGTGCTGGTTGTGCCACCCTCCTAAATAGCCCGATAAAACATGTCCCAGGCCTGCCATTGCAGCCTGAAGGCAGTGTCATGCTGCCATGTCGACTTGGCATTTAAAACCCTTTGGGAAGCCTTAAACTCCCCTTTTATTTAACCCTGGTCATAAACCTTTGCTCCGCTTGCACACTTTTTGTGTGTTCACGCACCCAAAATGCGTCTTTCGCAGATGCGGGAGTGTCTTGCCGGGTGCCTGCGATGGCCGGCAAGATTTCCTATCCGTTCGTGAGCGCCATGAGATTTGCTAGCCAGCTGCAAGGTCCCGCGAGAGTTTGTGATGGCTAACACGTCATTCGGGTACGCCATCAGACTTCCGGCGGAAGTTTTGTGAACACGATCCTGAACATGCAGAATCTGCAATTTGGAGTAGGTGCTCTCCCAAACAGCATTAAAACCTTCTCGAAATGACAATTTGAATTAAAATAACTCCTCAGATTGATATTTGGCTGTACTTTTTTGTGCAAGGAGTCCTTTTTCTTTTTTAACTTTTTTCTACTTCTTTAAAGAGGAAGGAAGTGCCCCAGAGTCTCCAACTTCCTGTTCCTGTCCAGCAGGCTCCTCCCAGTGCTGTGTTCATCTCCTCTTCACTTTTCATTTGGATTTGGAGCTGGAAGGATCACTCTTTGTGTCTGCTGCATCCTATATCTTTGGATTTGAGGACTCTGAATTCGAGATTTCACAAGTAAGTTGGAAATTTGGTGTTGGATTGATTGGGGCCATGCACCTAGATATTTTTGTACTTTTCATAATTTTTTGAATATATTTTGGTGGGTGACCTGTAGTTTCAGTGGGGGCCTAGTTGTTTCTCTGTAAGTATTACTTCTCCTTTTATAAAGGAAACATATTGCACAGTTCACTACATTTGCTTCAATGTTTCAAATCAATTTGCCATATTTATTTAATTCACTAGCCCAGTAGTCTGCCAATAGGACTTTCAGCCAGTAGGCCCAGAGCTACTCATGGGTGCATGAAACAACTGTTTCTTTGGTGTATGTGATACTGGGCCAGCATTTGCCTTGGCTGAGCCTCCCCAAGTAGCCAAGGGCCATTTTGTAAAGTCTTTGTCCAACTCCATATAGGCGTGCTTGAGTTCATTGTTTTCCTGACCGCCTGTGTGTTGTTGTGAGTGACCATGTGGCTGGTGGCCATTTTATGGTGGTAGTAAATGTGCTTTTGTCATCGACCTACATATCTTCCTTTTGTTCCTCTTGGCCTATTGCTTCTTGATGTGGTGGCCTGCCCTTGTGGCTGGTTGCCATTTTGTGAAGGCAGCCAGTGTGCTTCTGCCATAGGGCTGCATCCTTTGTCTTCCCTTTCTTGTTGTTGTGACCTGGCCATATGGCTGTCAGACATTTTGTAAAGGCAGCCAGTGTGATTTTGCCATAGGCCTGCATTGTCTGTCTTCCCTTTGTTGTTGTTGTAGCCTGGCCATTTGGCTGCCGGCCATTTTGCGAAGGCAACCAGTGTGCTTTTGCCACAGGCCTGCATTGTCTGTCTTCCCTTTGTGTTGTTGTGGCATGGCCATGTAGCTGTCGGCCATTTTGTAAAGGCAGCTAGTGTGATTTTGCCATAGGCCTGCATTGTCTGTCTTGCCTTTCTTGTAGTTGTGGCCTGGCCATGTGAGTGGAGGCCATTTTGGAAAGGCAGCCAATGTGCTTTTGCCATAGGGCTACATTGTCTGTCTTCCCTTTCTTGTTGTTATGGCCTGGCCATGTGGCGGGTGGCCATTTTGTGAAGGGGCAGCCAGTGCGCTTCTATATTAGGCCAGCAAGCCTTTGTGGTTGTCATGCCTTCTTGCTGGTTGTTGCTTTGCATGCAATTTTTTCATCTTTCATCCAGCAAAAAATGTAGCACAATTCGCTACCTTTTCAAATAAATTTGCAAATTTATTGATTTGAATTAATTCGCTATGTGGCCTAGTCTGCCAATGGGTTTTCCAACCCATAGGCCCAGAGCTACTAATGGATGCATGAAACAACTGTTTCTGAGGTGTCTGTTGAATTTAAACAACATTTAGGGCATGGATGGCATAGGATTGAAATGAAAATGTTTGTTTTCAGTATTTCACTTTTTTTCATGTGTGCTAAATAAATGCCTTTGTTGGATGTGTGTGGTTGTTGTAACTTGCAAACCTTTTTTAGCCCTATAGATTTATGTTTTGGGCATTGTTGCATTAAAGCTGTGTTGTTTAGCATGCCTCCTTTGTCTAGCCAGTGTGTGAGTGTGTTTATAATAGTCGGCCAGCATAAGCCTCCCCATGTGGCCAGGGGTCATTTGGAAAGTCTGTGCCCAACTTCATATAGGCCTGCTTGAGTTAATTTTTTTCCTGCCCTCCAGCTCGCTGTTGTTGTAAGTGACCATGTGGCTGGTGGCTATTTTGTGGTGGTAGTTAGTTTGCTTTTTCCATAGGCCTGCATGTCTTTCCTTTGTTCCTCTTGGCTCATTGTGTAGTGTAGTTCCTATATTCCCAATAGGCTCTGCGCACTGGAATAATATATCCTATAGATGTGACGTAGGACTTATGTCGACTAGATCTCTATCGAAATATAGTAGACTTAATTGTGAGTGCCAGCTAGCTCAGAGGTCACTAGAAACGTTCTCAAGTGCACAAGAAGGGATTTAGTTTCTGACAACCACATAAACATGACAACTTTGTTTCCCCAAGATAAAATTGATCTTCAGAGTCGTGGAAACAATAGATAGGTATTTCACTTAGTCAATCATGCATGCTTCGTTTCACCAGAGGTGCAGAGAAATAGAGAGACAGGCGTTTTCAATAAAAGGATTTATTGAACAGTTGTCCTTCTCAAGCATAAGAAATGAACTGCTACAATCGTAAAACTGGTTGCAAAATATAATGCATACAGTAAAAAGAGTAGAATAACATAATACTGTAAGAGCATTGTATGGTGCCTAGACCATAGATAAATACATACATAAATAACAGAGGCTAAAAGTACTCAACTGGTGCTTTTAAAATACGCCTACCCCGATGTACCTAACTTAAGCTTAGTATGACGGAAGAAGTAAGTGAGGTGTAGCATAAATGTAATATTCTTTGCCAAGAATCTGTCCAAGATTTCTCTTAGGGTCTAATCAGCTCCATACCTTGATTTGGAATGAAGAAGGTGAGGCTCAGGACTCAATTTCCCAACAACCCGCAAGGGTAGCTTGGAAACACTGGAGCTGGATTTCTCGGCAGGAGAAAAGACAGCGTCTCTCTCAGTGCATCTGCTGGAGGGTCGGCTTCCTTCGGCACTTGCAGTAGCAGGGCACGTCGGGCAAGTAGATAATATAACTGCTCAAAACCACTGTGTGTTTGCTAAGGCAAGCGTGGGCATATTTATATCTTGAAGGTACCGAGTTTGACGTAAAGGTGGACATAATAACATCATCAAAGAGTCTCAGTTCTTTGGAAACTCCATGAATTCTTCGACAAGTCAGAAGTCCCTAGCTGCTGAAGCCGAATTTTCCAAGAAATCGTTGTGGATTTTCGGAACTAGTGGAAGTAGCTCTGCCGTATTTGGACTGCATGAGCTATGTCTAAATATGGTTATGATTCTTTTGCCTATATAAGGATATGGTGATTTATACCTATATAAGGGCATGAATCAGGAACATTACAATAGGGTCCTAAAATGTTATACAACACCCACTCCAAGTTATCATGTTCAACTAAGTTTAAGCACTAAAACATATAATCTAGACCATGTGTTTACAATTCTACCCAAAAAATACATAAAATGCATTTGAAAATGGTTGTACACATAAAATGAGCATTTGTACAGTACGCATTTTAAAAGCAAGGATTTCATTGTAAGCATATGATATGATATTAGCAATGGTAACCGAATGAATAACGAAAATTACATTCATGAAATGGCTCGTAGTTACAGAAAAAAAAATTCTCGAGACCATCCCATAGCAGAATATACAAACTATTCTGGTTTCGGTATGTGTATTAGGTCATTATTGTTCCTAGGAAGTATTCAAAGAATTCTTGTTCTCTAAGAATAGTTCTACTTTAAGCAGATTGCGTCGTGCCAAAGTTCATTATGTTTTGGAAAAAAGTCAAATCAAATCGTAGGAAAATAGAGTTCCAAAGTTAGAAGTTTTTTGTTTTAAAAAAGTTGAATTTCAGATTTCAAGGAACGCTGTGTGCTAACTTCAAAAGTTATACTCGGTGTCAGGAGAAAACATTGTGCCGTCTAGGCTGGCAAAAAAATCGTCTACCACAGTAGATGAAAGTTGAACCACTTCATTAAGAAGGTCAATTGCACACAGGTGTAAAACATCGTCGTCAGCGTCAGTCGCATTAGCAATGTTCGCAGCAGATGGTACCTGGGTGCCTGTTGGTCCGCGTATCTCACCTTCAGCTGAATTTGCCGGTGAGATCCCAATGAATGCCGTCATCAGGATTGGTAGCCGTTCGGGGCAACACAATACATGAGCCGTTACTGGACCCAGTAATGTGTCAACATCCGTTGGCATTGCCGATGGAAGTGTTAGACAGACAAACAAATGCAACCCTATATTGGACTATCTAAGAGCAATTTTGAAAGATTTTTACTTACGCACTTTAGATTTAATATGCTTTTTAGGCTTCTTAGTGTCCCTTTCATGAATATTTGGGGTAAACAACTGATTAAGTGCCCCTGTGATGATCTATCTGAACAGTCAGACATCCACATTCTTTTCTTTTGCAGATTTTGTACTAATCCTAGAAAAAGGTGGATTGTCTCCTTACTAAAGATTTATGGATTTTAACCAGTGTCGCCCTGCTTTTTTAGAATTACAAAGGCTTGATAATATTTTTACAGTAGCATACTTGTCCGTATATTTGAAAACTGTTTTTAAATTTCTGAAAACTATCACATGAATGTGCTCTTCTTAGGTTAAGCAAATTATTTAAAATGGATTGTATAATTATTGTGTTTTTATTTGTTCTTTCATGGTTGTTTTATGTGCTAAATAACGGAATAAAGTTTAAATGAATGAATGAAATGATATCTAACACGCATTCCTCTCCACAAAGCAGGCATCGTAGAAAAGGTAAGTTGCAATCTTGCCAGATTGGTCTGAATGACAGGAACCATGTGGCCAAGCCAAGGATCTGTGTTATGCGTTCACATTACTGCATGGCCAGAAGAGCATTCTCCATGGTAATGTGGGTATCGCTGGTGGCCGGACTTGCCATAACGGGGCAGAAGGAATAAAAATAGGATCCTTGCTACGAGTCCCAAGATAAGAGGCAGGCCGCTGAACACAGAGTGCAGGAAGTTAGGAAAAATGGCCAGGACTGCTTCAAAGGGTGCTAACAGTCCCAAAAAAATCGTCTTAAATACATGTACAATACCGCTGATATCAGACATGTTTAAGATACGACCTAACATTTCTGTGAAATGTATTGGGCAGTTTGTTGATAATAATGCATGTATCTCTGCAGAGGTCTTTGCAACTTGCAGAACATATGTCTCTTTGGACGAGGTCAGTGGCAGAGTTTTTTTTTATAAAAGAATGGCTTTCATTCTGCTTAAAGCATCAATTTGTATAGAAGAGATGTTCAGTGAAGGTCATAGTGGCGACTCCCCGTCTGTCCTAGTTTTTGGAAACAATACTTGCATACAACAAATGACCCTGGCTGACACACTAACGAGATAGACTGTCCCTGGCATCATTCCACAACAGCTGTGATCATTCAGCATTTGTAGTTTCCATTGGAAAGCTGCCTAAAAATTGGATCTATCACTGCTGCCGGGGAATCCTGCAGGTGGCATGATAAGTTGTTTGAAGAACCCTCACATGCTCCATGTATATTATTGCCTTGACACAGAAGTGTACCGATTATTGTGGTTTTACAGTTTCTACCACTAAGAAATACCTCCTTTTCCCCACTCCAACATTTGTGTGTGTATGGTAAATCCCAGGTTGCCTTTATGTATTCCTTACCCAACTTTCATACAGGCCTGCTGGTATGTGTTTTAAGCAATATTGAAACTGTAAAATCGTCACTGGTATCGTGATGGTGCCATGTATTATCCATTTAACTGATGGCTTCTCAGAAACGGTTATTGGTAATCTTTCCAGTTTTTCTATGCTCAGCACCGTATAGTCTGCTCCCCTCTTTGCCAAAAAGATTTGTTTATCTTGAAGGTTAAATACAGAAAACAATGATGTGGTGTTGATTAGACGGCAAGGCACATAGCCAGAACGAAGGTTTTGTAACGTCCAGCCTAACAGCATTATAGAACATAATTGAGACTGGCCATGTTGTAACATTAGCAAGTCCTGTTCCATTATGTCAATGGCAGAGGATACAATGCTGTCCAAACATTACATTCTGGACGACAGAGTTGTTAACCCATTGTCAACTACAGAGAGTGCTTTCTCTAAATTAATACGATCAATTTCTCGTATTCGTTCAGCTGTTTCCATTTGCGTGACTTTCCATGCTTCATTGTAAGCAGCGTAAATACCGGCGTATATAAAACGTTTATGACGTGGTTTGAGAGGACCAAGTAAGAATTCTCGTAAGTCAACGCCATCTTTAAGTAAAGTTAAGTGTTGTTTTATATCTGGAAGTGTGGATTTTTGCAGCCATTCAAGGCACAGTTTTCCTACACTGTAATTTGTTATTATCCCTGGATGTTGTCTCTGTACATATCTTGGATCTGGCCGAGTTACTGTAAACCCTTGTGTATTGTTCAGGTATCTATCTTGACAGTTATTTGTGTCTGTGGGCCAGATTAACCATTTTTTCCAATCAGGATTTGTTCTGTTTTGTTGTAAAATATAATTTATGTCTACCTCCTCATCTGTAGTTCTATTACTATCAGGTGTGGGCTTAGGTATGGACTGTTTGTTTAAATCTTTTATCTTGGCCAGGACAAGACAAGATGTCTATTGAAAAGTTTCATTTAAAAACATTATTTGTTCTGGGATGATGCAGGTTCTGAACAATGCTTCTAAACCTTGTACCTGTCAGTCTTTTGTGCCCCAAACAGTTTTTGTCTCAATGTTGTCTTTCCAAAAGTCAAAGCCTAATGTGGACAATTGAGCATAAACGGCCGCAGAATACATCTGTTAAGTGTTTGTCAACATGCTTTTCATGCCTGTCTTATTAACAGTTTTGAAGTAAAAGCTTTCTGGGTTTGTTACATTAAAACCTGAGAAATATGGCCATTTTGTATAGAATGTTTTAGAACTACCTTTTGGAGGTGTTGGACAATGTTTCCATTGATTATAATTTAAAATATTTCTGGGGTTTGCTGATTTATGCAAATAATGATGACCAAAATGATTAAAACAATACATTTCTTCATAATTTGATGAACCTTCTAAGTAGTCATGTTTTGCAAATTTTGCTGACATTTCTTAGTCTATCATCATGTTATTAACAGTCTCAAAGTCCCAATCATCAGAAAATGTACTAGGTGAAACCAAATTACTCAAGAAAAATTAATTTGATGTGGAATCTTTAGCAGCTCGACAGGGCCATAAAGGTCATATTCAGTTCTATCCCATGCTATTCCACCAGGTAGAGGAACCGCTGTGATGTTCACTGATGACAGGTCTCGTTGTTCACGATGAGATGATTTGTGTGGTTTCAGGAGCAAGTTGATGTTCTTACTTGCTGTGTCCATTTTAATATGTTTTCCATCTATCAGATTTCCCAAACTTAAAACAAGAATGAGCCATAGAAGGAGATAAAATACACCTAATCCAATCCAGAATTCAACCCATGGTGAAACCAGATATGTATTTGCAAGCTCTTTACCAAGTTCCGTTAATTGTTCCTTGAAAGTTTTGTTTTTTTGGCGCTGTTTCAGGTTCACTGGGATCCTCAGAAACAGTATCGAAGTTGATGAAATAGCCGGAGGCAGCTCTGTCAATAGTTGGTATTGCATCCAGATTATTTGAAATAGCTGGAGCTGCTTGTTCCCTTGACATGTTAGTATAGTCAGATGCTACATCATTGTAGACGGGAGTTTCTTGACGAACTGTTATTTGGGTTTCAAGAGGAACAAGTTCCATGGTTTTATTGCATAGCCCTTCTTTTTTCACTGCAGAATCTTCAAAGGTGATGAGTCTTTCAGTTTAAACCTCTTGGATAGTAGCAAGATTTGGTCGTCTGCTACATCTTGGGAGTCTACTGGGCCTACTACTTATTATCGGCCACATGGTGCGGTTTTACCAGGTCAATTGATACGGACCGGTTCTCCTTTCTTGCAGCAAGGGGCAGCAGTAACACTGATCTTGATCCGTGGATTGCTAGTACAGGTACTGGTGTTCTGTAAGAAGGCCCAAATTCCTTCTTATCCTCTATTTTCTCTCTGATCAGATCCCCAATCTTTGGAATCCAGACAGGTCTTGCTGGGACAGGTGGTTTTTCTTCAGTGGTCATTGGCTTTTGGATGGTATTGCTTAGACTTCTACTTGTTTCATTTAAGTCCTGTAAGTCAGCCAAACGATCTTTGATATCAAAGGGTTTTTGTTCTACCACTAAAGTATGATTATCGAGGTATTCAACCATCATTCTAGTACCAAAAAGCATTTCATATGGAGTGATTCCACCCAGAGAATTTCTTGGCAGGTTATTAGGAGTACGTTAGACACTTATTAGATGTTTAACCCACCCGGCACCCAAACCTAATACCCTAGCTGTTATAGATTGCTTTATGTCATGGTTTTTTCTCTCCACAACCGAATTTCCCTCAGGATGGAATGGACTTGAAAACCGCAATGCTGGCCATGGCCTCCTTATAAGCCCGAGAGCTAAAAGCAGGACCCTGGTCAGAATGTAGCGTGCCGATTGCGCATGTGCCGATAAAGACTAGCAAATCTTTTATAACAGTTTGGGCGTCAGCTGAGCGCTGAGTCCCCATCTAAATTAATCTTGTCCTAGGATTTGTGGGACCGCTTCTGTCCATATGAATGTTTGAGCGTGGATAATCTAATGCTATCTAACAATGGTGTCTGTACCGGGCTGGCTACACTGTAGTCAGGAATCTGGTGGCGCTCCAAGCTGTGATCTCTGTAACAGTCATCGTAATTAATTCCGAATTCGTAAATGTGCGCTTTCATCCCTGGCCACCAGGACATCTCTTGAAATTCTAATAGAGATTTTGAGATCCCTTGATGTATCAGACCCTCTCCCACATGTGCTTCATGAATCAGAGCACCTCTCTTATTCCTGTTTGGGATTACCCTATCCCCCACTCCAGGGATTCGAGCAAAAGGAACAGAGTTTGCATCAATCATGTATGTATACTCGAGTGGATAGTTTAGAGTTAACGCAGCTCCGCTCCCTTTGCTTGTGGCATTGACAGCGAGCATGGTTTCACCGTCTATTTTTGCTTTTGAACGAGTGATTGCAGCTACGGAAGTTGTTTGCACAGCTGCCTTCGCGGATTCATCAGCTCTGATGCTTGCATTAGAATACGCAGACCCCAGTGTGACTACTCTTATTGTGAGTGACTCTTAATACTGTGTTCAGTCTTACAATGACAATCTACCCTTTTGGACTCAAAATGATTATCGTGACTCCAGGGGTCTCGAAATAAAAAATAAAATGATCTGGGTTTGAGTGGCTGAGCTTAAAGAAGTCTCCCACTCGTCTTTGTTATTCATATTCTGGGTCATCAGTGTGATGGAGTTCACGCTGTTGGCACTGTCTCGCGGATGAGGCTGAGAAGACAGCAGTTGCAACATAAGCAGTAGCGGCGATTACACATTCCAAAAGTAAGATTGATGATGACATCTTGGCAGCTATTGCCGCAACAGAAAAGGGAGGTAATTAACCTAGTGGTTTCCCTTCTGAATACTCTTGTCATTTAAGTCATGATAAAGTTCCTTATGTTAGAATTAATGACGTTGGTGACAGGTTGAATCCAAACGTGGACCGCAGACAGGCTTTGATTACAGCAGCCCATGCCGGGATGGCTTCGGCGCATGCCGATGTGTCAGCTACTGTATCTCTTCTCCAGCAACAATATTGGTGGCGGGGTTTAAACAAACAGACATGTGAATTTGTCCTTCAATGTGGCATGTGTCAGCAAATTAAACCTTCCTCTGCTGCACGCCCGCCCCAAAGTCAGTTGTACATATCTAATAAACCACTTGCCCGTGTTTATTTAGATCACTGTGGTCCTTTCTCCTCTGCTACTGCGTATAAGTACATCTTAGTAGCAGTTGACTCTTGCACGCGCTTTGTCTGGGTCTGGCCTCAAAGGAATGCTGATTCTACAACTGTCGTAAGGGATTTACGTGTCTTTGTGGGAATTTTTGCTTGTGGTACCTTTCATTCGGACCAGGGTCCAGTGTTTGCCTCTAAGGCGTACAAGGCTGCCATGGCTTCATTGGGGGTCCAGGTCAAATTTTCGTCTCCACACCGGGTAAGAGTGTTGTGGAGCGAAAAAAACGTGACTTAAAGCAATCCTTGACAGCAAAAGTTTTAGGTGCTAGCAGAGACTGGCTAACCCATCTCAATAGCGTTCAATGCGCACTAAATATTCTCCCTAGAAGGTCTCTGGGTGGGAGGACCCCATAGGAAATGCTCTTTGGCATCAAAATGTTTGTTCCGGACCTTGATGGTCTAGACATGGTGGTGGTTTTGCCGAACCTACAAAAGACTAGAGACAGTCTTGCAAAGGAACACTTGCCCTCCATATCTGAAACTGTGTTGCAGATTCCGGTAGTTGACTGGCTACCCCAAGTTGGAGAACTGGTCCAAGAGAAGATCGACAACAAGAAAGAATTTGGTCCTTCCTATCGAGCTCCAGTTGCTGTGCTTGGCGTGCAGGGTACACGAACAGTCATTTTACCTCCTCTTTCTGGACGAAAAGAGAACAGGTACATTTCTGTTGACAATGTCAAGCCACACAGGGTGGCCGACTCTCTATAGTATGACGCCTGTGGTTTCGTGTGCAGCAATGGTGAGACACTCAGTTTTGGCCCTGGATCCTGCCATTGGGCCTGATGTTGTCTTTGAAATGAGTCCACTTGCGAATCCTTTATTGAATCTACCTGCTGGTGATCCTCTTGATGACACTGAATATACTTACCCCACTGACTTGTCTATGCCTGATTTGGAGACCTGTGCGGCTAATCAATCCAATTTTTCATTTGACACTGGCTCTTCCACATCTAAGTCCCCTTTAAAAGTTTTGTTTTTTGCTACCTGGTTTATAAAACACTTTTTGATTCCTCCTTGGACTTACATTTGGCTGGTGCTTCTTGCAATTTTTTTGTTCATGTCCATAGGATTTGTGGTGTATTTTTTCAGTTTTATCAATGGACACTACGTTCAAGAAAGAACTTCATTAGACTAATTGATGGAACTTTGGCTCCCCACTCCTCTTCGCAAATCATGAAGAGAGATCAGACCTTTGTGAATATAACTGCTTGGCCCGTTTTAGATGGGATCCTTTAAAATTCCAGATATATGGGCCCACAGAGGTTATTAATGTTCCCAATGTACTCCGTGTTTCTATGGGGGATGTGGTTAAACAAAATATTTGCTCTGATGATTGGGACATTTAGGCGATAGATGCTTTATTTTCTGATTTGAAATACTATGCTGCTTTCGATGCTGAAGATTTATATTTGGAATCTGCGAATTATGGTGATTTGTACTGTTACCAGCATTTTGGCAATCACTTTCTGCATAAGACAAATTCATTTAGGAATGTGGTTAACTACACACAGTGGGAGCACTGTCCTGCACCTGTGGAAGGCAGCTCGAAAACACTTTTGAAAAGGTTTTTCTATTTTACTGATTTTGATCAAACAAACCCTAAAGCATTTTATTTTAAGATGACTGAGAAGTCCTCTTCCAAGGTTAGACTTACCCACACTAAATTGCTGTATTCGAAGTCCTTTGATGAACAGTTGGCTGTTGGGGGCTATGAGCTGAGGAAAGATACTATTGATCCTAAATCTGTTTGGGGTTCTAAATGTTGGCAAGTGCAAGGCACTGAGGCTTTGCATAGTGCATGTCTCATTCCAAACCATATATTGTTTCTGAATGACACTATTTCACAAACCACCTGCTTTGAATTGGTTACTTCTAAAAAAGTAAATGCCCCTTCATTTCCTGTTTTGGGTGAATTTCCCAATTGTAATATTTACACCAATATTTCCCTAAGTGACTTACAAGCCCTGTTAAGAAATTCCTCTTTTAATGTTTCCAGCATTAATCCTGAAGGCTGGTTGCTATGGCAGATATGTGCAGATTCCTGCCAGCACTGTTTTCTGGGTCTGATCACTGGCTATACAGAGGTTAGAGTTGATCCCCGCTTTCAGACTCAACATTCATTCACCACCTATTCTGTAGGCAAATTGTGCCAGAGTTGGCTCCGACATTCATCCTTAGAGTCTGTTAAGCTACAGTTATCCAAACTCACTGACGCTGTCAACTTAAATGATTTTGTTAAGCATCCTGCAGCAGACAGATCGAAAATATGGATATATGCTGCTACAATGAGGTTTGGAAACTGTTGCAAATTGAAGCTGCTTCTAGGCTGAGAGCTATTGATTAGGCCAATTTAGAAAAAGCGCTTGCCGCTGTAGATAATAGCATTAACACCCTTTCTTCCCAAATGTACACTCTAGATAATATTGTGGCCTCTGTGGTTGATATTGTGCAAGAATATGTTGCGGTAATATGGCTGATGACAAATGAGACAGTCATTGTCTCCCCCTGACTTGGACGTGCTCTCGGCACAGTCCCCCCATGGTATCCCGCTTGTTCCTCGCCACTAATTCGCTTACCCGCATAGCCCCATGAAATGCTAGCACAAAAGCGGCTCGGAATAACAATACTTCATACTGGGATGAACATGTTGCAGGCAGTACAGATAACAACAAAGCCAACCTATCCAGACCTATCGGGCGCCTTTCATCTACTCTGCGACCCTCAAGGCGTTGCCACCCACATAGCGCTTTTTGCACAACGAAAGACGCTGTCGGGTCCTAGATCCCATGAGCCCTAGCCACAAAGGAAATGGCGGCCCGATGCCTTTGAGCCGTAGCCACTGATTTGCCTGCCTGACGTAAGGATAGCAGGAATTTCACTACCAACTCCTCCTGGCCCCAAAGCTCCCCTCTAGCTGCCCCCAAAAAGGCCCAATAGGAACGAAACGCCCCTTCATATGCCTTCCTCATCCTGGGTGCTAAACTCTCTCCCACGAGGTTCTGTAGTTCGGGGCACCGAGAGACCAGAGAGCTTCGGGAAAGGGTGCTGCCACCGGGTCCGCTGCGGGCAGAAAACCCCAGAAGGCCTGCATGCGAAAACGAGAAAGCGCATCAGCCGCCTGGTTCATCACCCCCGGGACATGTTTTGCCTTAAATAGTACATTCAATTGCATACACAATAACACAATTTCCTTGAGCAATCTCAGAATCCACTTGCATCGTGCTGCCTGGCTATTGATACACTCAACCACGGTCATGTTATCAGACCAGAATACCACAGAGTGATCTCTGAACCCCTTGGGCCAAGTTCTCAGGGCCACCAGAATGGGAAAAAGTTCTAGAAAAGCAATGTTACTTGTCAGACCACTCTCATGCCACCATGACGGCCATTTTTGTGCCGACCACTGAGTGCCGAATATGGCACCAAAACCAATGCTCCCTGCCGAATCCGTCCACAGCCCGAGCTCCTCGGAGGACACGGCCGGTTTGTTCCAGACAATTCGGCCATTGAAATCCGCCAGAAATGCCAACCAAATGCGCATGTCCTGGCGAACCTCTGCCGAGAGCCTTGTGCGATGATGACCCTCCCTCAGGCCGACCATGGCTTGAGCGATCGAGCGAGAAAAGGGGCGGGCCATCGGTATAACTCTTAGGGCAAAATTCAACTGTCCCACTAATTGTTGTAATTGATGCAGCCTAACCTTAGACTCACTTATACACATTTGCAGGGATGTCCTGAATCGTAACACTTTGTCCCCTGGTAGACGAAAACAACCTTCCTCGGAATCAAGCTCGATCCCCAGAAACTCGAGGCAAGTCGAGGGACCCACAGTCTTACCTGGTGCCAATGGCACGCCAAACTGATTCATCAAAACACAAAATGCAGTCAAAGCCTGTCCACATTCGGGATCCCCGGCTGCCCCCAAAAACAAAAAGTCATCGAGATAATGCATCACATGTTGAAAACCCGTCTTCCTCGTGAAGACCCATTGCAGGAAGCAACTGAACTTTTCGAAATAGGCACAAGATATAGAGCACCCCATCGGCATACACCTATCCATGTAAAAATGACCCTGAAACATGAAACCAAGGAGACGCTGATCGTCTGGATGTACCGGGAGCAACCGGAACGCTGACTCGATATCAGATTTTGCCATCAGCGCACCGGGCCCCAGGCGATTCAAAATGGCTACGGCCTCATCGAAGGATGCGTACCGCACCGAACACACTTCTGGGTCTATCGCATCGTTTACAGAAAGACCACGTGGGGCTGATAAATTATGTATCAGCCGAAACTCCCCCGGGTCCTTCTTGGGGACCACCCCTAAAGGGGAACAAACAAAGTTCGCAACTGGTGGTGTATTAAATGGACCGGCGACTCGACCTCGAGCCACCTCTTTCCCGATCTTTTCTTGTACCACTGTCGTATGCTGTAAGACCGATACCTGGTTTTTACATTGTGACACACCCCGAAACTCTCCCACTGGGATGCGGAAACCATATGAAAATCCGTTGCGCAACACCCCAGCGGAAGCGTGATCCGGGTATTCGCTGAGCCAGGGAATCATTGCCATGGTATCAATCGGGGTAGGTAAAGGCGCCCCTCGGACTGTGTCAGACCTGTTTGGCGCCTCCTCTCCCCCCGTTATCACCCGTTTTGGCTCTGCACATGGACTCAGGATGGGATGATTGCCCACACCCCCCACATTCGTGCCTAAATTTGCATGACCCCTGGGGCCTAGTACATTTCCCCCTGTTAAAGTTCCAACAAACCCCCCTTTTAATTGCGTTGCCGGCTGGCCTCGGGTGATTGTCGTTACTTGTACCTGATCGAAAGGGCGTCCCCGCATATTGGCGGGAGGATTCCCCCACGTTACTCCCTACCAATGGCACCTTCAACATACCAGAGTCCTCCATTTTTGACCAGGACACAGAATCATAACAATCCCAGGTTAAATTATTATCATGCTCTTTCGCTTTTCTGAAAATATTGTCGTAACAAAACCAATGATTGCCCTCGTGAGATACTGAATACCCCAAGATCCGTGACTGATAAATCGGCAATTCGGGCAGCAATTCGGGCCTACGTTCACCCAAAATGGATGTAAAAACCCCCCATGCCTTGCCCCAATTACCAATGTTTTCATTTACCTTAAAGGCGGCCATCTTTGCGCGCCAAACACTTGGATGCATAAGCTCTTTCTGGCTCTTAACATGCTCCATTTCATAATGGTCGGTAAGCAACGAGAAGATGTTTATATATTCCCCTGCCCATATCTTCTCTTTAATAGCCAGAGGGACATGCTGACCCAATTTTTCCCTCCGAGAGGGTGCCGACTCATCCCTCGCAATCGGCAATGGCCGCTTACCTGAACCGGAAGCTGTATCAGCGACTGGAACTGATGGCGATGGTGCCCTCGTCGCTTCCCTTGTTTCCCGCAGCTGCCTCATCAACACCTGCGCGTCGTCAGCCGTGGCGCCCTTGCTACCTTTACCCAACCACGCTGCTAATTGTGCTGCCAGCTCGGGCGGCATATCCTCCCCGGACACAGGGGTGACCACTACGGGAATCGGATTCCCTTCCTCCGGCAAAGGAGTGGGTGCTTCGAGTGGGGTGCAGGGAACTGGGATGTCTCCCCCTGCTGCTCCCTTCCTGGGCCGCTTGCCTTTTCCTCCCGGAGCTGCTCCTGCCAGAGGACGTTTCGGCCCCCCTTCCTCGTCTTTCTCCGCCATTCGCTTCTTTAAGTCGGTCACCTCCTTCATGAGAACACGCAGCATCTGGTCGGTAGTCATTCGCTTTCCCGCCTTCTTAGGCATTCTCCGAGAGAGTATCTGAAAAACAAACAAGAAAGATTACAACGCTCAAAATTGGCTCTTCGTTCCGTCTCGAGCTCACGTGCAGCGAGGTGGTGCAGCTTCAGAGCACAGGAACAAGAGGATGCTTCCTTGGCTTGTTGCTCCTTTTATCCGTCTTCAGGGCGGGCGTAAACCCGCCCCGGCCTGCCCCGAGGGCGTGGCCCGGCCGCGTCAGTGTCTAGGCCAGCCCACTCCAGGGCGGGAAAAAGGCGCGCCCCGGCTACGCCGCTTCGGGCATACCAGCCGAGACTCGCCTCCCGCCCAAGATGGCTTCCCGGGGGGATCGTGGTACTCCACCATACGTTCGGGGGGACCGAATGGTCGCCCCTTTCCATGTATCATGGGCAAAATCAATTGCGTTCTGTTATGCAGTTTGCATGGACTTTGCAAACGTTGAAAAATGGCCGTGTTCCATGAGATTAAATGAACACAGGTTTATTATTTCTGCCTTTCAATTTGACTGTTAAACAGCAATTTATGTCAATGAAGGATGCTACTTTTTCACTGATGCATATTGAAAAGTTTGGACCTTTACCTTTTTAAGTAGCAGAATCCAATTCGGCAGTTTGGCTCATCCATGGGTTGATAACTCTACCTTTTCCCTTTTTCAAATTTGAGTCCTGCATGAAACACTATGCAATAGGTAGATTTGAGCCCCTGGGTGATGCTTATCTTCATGAAGTCTGGAATCTCCCGTTCACATATAGATGTTTAAGGGAAGGAAAGGAAGTTTATTTGAATGGCGAAGATTGCACCACCACACCAGATCACTCATTAGTGTGCAGAAATCTGTAATTGCTTGTAATATCCTTGCACTGAACCTTGCCTGTGTTTTGAAGGGTACTCCAGTCCCGGCCATTACACCGACATTCACAGTGCTTTGAAACAGTAGTTATTTGTTGTTAAATAATTAGCATTGTCGTGGTATGCATGCTGGTATTCCTTATATCGTTACGGTTTCCCAGCGTGTAGTTTGCTATAAGAATGTCTTGTTCCCTCCTCCACATGGGAGGCTCAATGTTTCCATCTGGCCTTCTATCCCGACCTTGAAAGCAGAGTTCAACAAGATGAGTCGAATAAGAGCTCTTTTGTCCCAGAAGGAAGTCCCCCTTACATCTGCGCATGATACATTCGTCCTTCACATTGCAAATATTCGGGCTGAGGTAAATGCCTTATTAAACACAGACCTGCCCCTGCATTTCGGTGCTTTGATTCACACAATCTTAAAAGCCTGGCACCTTTTTTTAAAGTATTATGTTCTAGCCTTTTGACCTCATTTCAAATATATTTGGTGTGATCCCGGCATTTTTTCATTTGATTTTTTTCAAGTGTCTTTGGCGGTTTCCCTTTGCTCCTGGCTTTAGGCGCAGGCATACTGCTGTTAATTTGTTTGTTGCAAATTGGATGCACAGTCTGTGCCCCACGACGATCTGTCCCGGCTGCTCCACCTTCGTAACCGGATGTTAGAATACTATGGATCGCTGCCTCTGGCGACTCTGAGTGTGGCGTATGGTTTATCTTTCCGGTTCTCGTTCTTCACTTGCTTGCAGCCTGTTTTCCATTGCCTGGATTGTGGATTTGAATATGCCCTGGATTTGTGTCCCTGCAACACAGCATCTCCTGACCTGGATTTTAATCTACTAATGAGTCCCTTAGTTGCTCATGAACTAGGTTGTTCTAATGCCGGGATTATGGCCTGCGCAGCGGCTCATGGGGTTCTAGGCAATTAGAGCATTGGACTGCGGCCAATGACTTTCTGGCGTGCAGTTCTCTTAAAGTAAGCCCGAGTTGCCCTCTGATGGTATTAGAGGCTCCGGAAATCGAGAAGCATGTATGTTCTTTCCCTTTACTTAATTGGATGGCTGAAATGTTCATGGACGATAACAACTTCCTATTAGAGGCAGTTGCAAAGTATGGTGCTTATACGCTGTTGGATTGAAGTACGGATTTTTTTTTCTGCTCCATAAACACGTACTGGACTCGGGAATATTTTTTTTCTTTTAATGTCTTAATTTTTCTTTAAATGTTTGAGGTCTTTCTTTCACACCATGGCCGCCCGGGATTGGTTTCACTGTCTTGGTTATTTTGATTTTGATTTTTTTAGTCCCAATTCTCAAGTTTGGCAAAATTCCTGAACTTGCGAGACAAGCAAGTTCTGGTGCCTTTATCATAGCACACTTGCCATAATTTCACACACTTGGAAGATTCCAGGGATGCAGAGAGCCTTGCGGATCCAGATGTAATTTACACTTACTGAGCGGAAAGGTAATGGGGTCCCCCAAAATAAGCCCAAGAGACCTTCTTTAGTTTATAATACATACTTCCTATATAGGGAAGGTGTTAAAACAAGGCGCTATATAACCAGTTTGCACTATTATTTGTAATATGATTCCTCCTTTTGTATTTTATGGAGTTGTAACCATGCTGACCATATTATTCTTAATCATATGTCTGCTTATGTTAGCTAAAATACTGCGCAGGAGATCACGTCGTTAAAATACATATTTTGAACCTACCGTGTCTCTTTTTTACTCCTGTTGTGGACTGGTATGAGAGTATAACAAAAGAGTGTTCTCACTTCCCACCATTCCTGAGATGGTCTTAAGTCGCATGTTCTAGGTTGTCTAATCATTGGTTACTTTGCTATAGGACAAAGAGCTAATGTGGCACTGATGCTAGCTGGATGGGGTTTTATAAGTACTGAGGTGAGTTTCTGGTGCACCACAATTCACTAATGTCCTAGGTCTCTGTGCACAGTTCTGTGTATGAGCAGAAATCCTTGCAACAACTCCAGAGAAACCGTTGCCATATGATGGTGACTAACGTGATTGTCAGCATCATCATATGGTGGAGTGCATTGGGAATGCTCTGCTCTGCAGATACCAGCTGACTGCAGCAGTAGTCATGCTGGCTCCTGTGTCTCACAGAGCCAACTCCTTTTCCCATGGATAGGCCACTGCTGGTAGTTTTAGTGTTATCAGGCGTGTGGACTAAAGGCTTCGTCTCTTTTTCAGCAAGGGACTCGAGCTTGACCATGCCTAATCTCCCACCAGGCCAACTTGCTTTGCTAGTCCTACACAGGCAATTTCTAGGATCTACCCCCCTATGGGGGGCATTCTAGTACATACAAAGTCTCCTTTCTTATGATTTGCCTATGAACAGTCATAACATTGGGCCTACTGATATGGCACCATTGGCTTTTCCCCCCATAACCTCCTTCGCTTGGACGTGGACTGAAAATTCTTCCACTTATAATACTTTTGAGGCCCTCTAGAAAACTCCTTTGTATTATCCTTGCCCCCAGCCCTATCCTTCTGCGGGTCAGGAACTATCCACCTACTTGTAGAAGGTATCTTTTTAGACACTGGTGCTGAGCCTGAGATCCACATCTTTTTTAAGCTTCCTAGGTATAGTGAGCTTGGAATGTATTAGGTACTAGCGCAACTCTGTAAAGCAATTACTTAAGATGTGCTCCTGCATGAACACATTTGACAGCCCTTCACAATCCTTTACTGCCCTTCACCAAACCATTCAGTGCCTTACTAGTTAAATAAATAAAATCCTCCCAAGACTGGTGTGACTGTTTCACGAAATCTGTGAACTTCAGGCGATACTTTTCTGGGGTAAATCCAAATTTGAGAAGGAAGGCCTCTTTCAGGCAGGTATCATTTCCTGCTGAGATGAGTCTAGGGGCAATATTGTATCCCTTCCAACAATGGGCATGTGCTTTTACATGCCAACCTAGTCCTCAGTTCTCCTCTGAGACTCTATGCACGTGCAGGGCCAACTTATAACCTGCAAGTTACTTCTCAATGTTATCCACCACCACATAACTAGACACCATGTATTTTGGGATGTGGACCTTTATGTTTATGTCCCCAAGGCACTTTGGAATTGATGCCCTCATTATCACTGGGCTCCAACACCTTTCAAGGCCATCTTGCACTGGCTCCTTTAATAGGTCATCAAGGCCTTCTTCTCTTCTAAGGCCAAGGTCAACTTTTCTCTCCCAGTGCAAGGGTTGCTGTTGCCTTTTTCTCCTCAAATGCCTTTTTTCCTCAAGAGCATGAGTAGCCAGCTGCAATTTTAGGGCTCTCTCAGCCTTCTTGCCCTCCAGCTCTGATAGGGACTGTTAGAACTAACATCCTTGGTGTGGAATTTCCCAAAAACATTTGCTTTCACTCAGCTACTTTGCTGAATTTGTTTTTCTTTGCATTAGGATTCTGTGCACTTTACCCCAGCTAACCAGACATGAACGGCCTGTGCTTTGTCCTTAGAAGATCGTAAAATTGGCCTGCCTCTAATTGGTACATTCAATTTATCTGTAAGTCCCTAGTGAATGTTAAGACCTGTAGGCCTTTACTCAGGGCCAGTAAATTGAATGCTACTAAGGGGCAACAGCACCCAATGTATCACCCACTAAAGGTGTCCTGTAAAACATGTCTCAGGCCTGCCACTGCAGCCACTAGTGTAGTTCAGTACTGCTATTTTGATTGTGCAAAACAAACCTTTTTGCCAGGCCTAAACCTTCTTTTTTAATATTTATAAGTCACCCCTAAGGTAAGCTCTACAGGCTTATAGGGCAGGGTACATGGTATTTAAAAAGTAACACATGTGGGTTTATGTATTATATGTCCTCGCAGTGTAAAACTCCTAAAGTTGTTTTTCACTGCTGTAAGCCTGTCTCTCCCTCAGAAGAATACTGGGTTACCTTAATACACCTAATAAGTGCTAAATTTAGAATGGGTTCAGATAGAGAGTAATTTTAAATTCTCTTTGATGGTAATGTTGGACTTCAAGTTACAATTTTTGAAAATGCCACTTTTAGAAATGTTATAAACCTACAACATGGGTTCTAAGTAGAATCAATAAGAACTGCAAATAAACACATTCAGAATTTCAAAAAATGGAAAACAGAATCAGTCAAAAATAATCAGCAGAATGCTCAATCAATAGTATTTGAGATCAAGTGACGCTGTGAGCCTCACACAGCAGCAGCAGCAGCTGTTCAGTTGCTAAATGCTGCCCGCCTCCTGCTGCTTGCTGCCTGCTGATTTCCAACCGGCACCCAGTCTCCCGGGGCAAAGGTCTTTGAATCACAAGAGAGCTGTGAGGGCCACAGAAGACCCGCAAGAGACCGACATTGCTGCCAGAATAATGCTCATTTCAAGCTCAAGCACTGCCTGACACGACCCACGCACTCACTCACACTAGCTGCGGTCGTCACTCCTGCCTGGGAGCAGAGAGCAGTGAGCAGAGGGGCACAGAGGTCCAAACCGGCATAGTCAGTGCTTTAAATGGGCCGGTACTCACCGGTACTGAGTACCGGCACTTTTAATTTTTAGCACTCTGAGTA
This sequence comes from Lissotriton vulgaris, assembly GCF_964263255.1. Lineage (NCBI taxonomy): Eukaryota > Metazoa > Chordata > Amphibia > Caudata > Salamandridae > Lissotriton > Lissotriton vulgaris. The sequence continues at coordinate 853,690,574 of NC_141697.1, read as the reverse complement.
CCGTCACTTCTCTACTGCTGAGGAGAGTACCGGTACTCATAAACGGTAGGCGCATTGACTGCTAGTGCTGGTGACCGGTCTGACAGCCTGAACTATTCAGAGGGGGTTCATTTGTATACCATCCTGGTGTTCACCATCATGCTGTGTTGAAAACACAGGATCGAGGCAGCCCGGTGACAGCGCAATTAGGAAAGCAAAGGAAGGTAACTAGGTTAAAATGGCTTTCATCCTACCTGATTCTTTTGCGCGATTGGCTTCTGTCTGTCTGTTTGATAGTGCCTGTTTTTGTGTGAGGGAAGGGGCGAGAGAAAGGGAGAGATTCGATACACTGTTGGAAGGTATATTAAAGGAAATGTAACGAATGCTTAGTGTGTGCACGTCTGCTTGATTTCTTCTGTGTGTGTGTGTGTGCGCACACTTGAGAATATACAGTGATGTGCCAAGCAACAGCAAATAACAGTATGGAAGCTGCAAATATTTAGTAATAAGAAAATGTTAAAACATCGCTGTGATTGGCTGTCGTTTTGTGTAACAAATTAACCTGTTTTATTTATAAAAGGGCATTTCTTATGTGTTGTGATATGTGCAGCAACTAATATTGAAGTCAACATGTATGTGCTCTTAGCCCAACTCTTAGCCCCACCCCTAGCCCCGCCCACCCGCCCCATTTAAATGAGTACCTGCACCATTTTTTTCTTATTTAAAGCACTGGGCACAGTGGACCGGGAAGGGGAGAGCAGAGCCACCTGGGCCGAGCAGAGAAGAGCAGAGCAATCAGACTGAATCATACTGAACTGGATCACAGCCTCTGGAGCTGAGGTAGCTAACCCTGAGGGCTTTGTGGGCCCCCTAAGCATGCACCTTGGTGTTGGGGAGCCTCACCCGCAGGGCAGGCGGTTGTGCTGTGGTGCAGAAGGCAAGATGTTAAGCATTAACAGGCCAACTGACACAGCTCACACACTTTCCAGCCTCTTTAGCCTCCAGTCAGCTTTTTCCAACCAGCCTGCTAGCCACGAGGCACACAACACCAAAAACTTAAGTACACCAAACGGAACCATCTATCAATGAGGCTGGCAGAACAACCCGCACATGCCCAAGCTGCCCATATAACCACTCAGTACAGCCATACCAGGCAGTTAAAGTCCTGAGAGTGAACAAGGGATTGAGCTTGCAGACTGAGATAGCAGGCTTCTGCTTTTCACACCAACTGGAAGTACTCATACAGGGCATTCGAGGCCCGCATGAACAGCATCATCATCCGAAAAGTGAGAGCAGTGAGGAGGGGAGGTATCCAAGTGTATCCAACAGAACCAGGAACAGTAGGTTCAAGCACAAGGCCTCAAGGTGAAACACAGAGAGGACAGGGAAGCAAGGCCAGGTGGACCATGACGGACCTCAAAGAGCATTGCAATCCCACAGCAGCAGATTGAGGAGACATCCAAAGCCCCGCTAGAAGTTGAGAGTTCCGAAACCCAGCCACAACAAGCATCCCAATTCATTAATACTTCACAAGCTTGAAGGCTGAAACAACGAGAGCCTACATGGGGGGATGCGAGACCAGTAGCAGACTCCAGACCAGGCCCTGGTCCTGCAATAGTTGGCCAATTTGTCACACCACAGAGAGAGGCCTTTACCCGCACCCTAAACAACACAGCCCATAGTAGGCCTGAAAAATCATTACTTGTAGACTCGCAGACATGGCAGGCATGCATGCGGACAGCTCCAGCACCCAAAGCACCTCCAACATTCAATAAATTCACAGCATGCCGGTAACTTGCTATAGTGCCACCAGCGACAACCGAGATCATTGTGATATGACAGCAGTGTCTCAGCTAAAACCCAGGTTAAAAAACGTATGGGCTCCATTTAAAAAAAAGAACGTGTTTGAAAAAGAGGCCCTCATCCATCGCATCAATAACTAGGAGCTTGAAACATCGGACAACTCTATCAACCCCAGCATCCAGGGAATCAGCCAGATTTGCTCTAATCCAGAAAATAAATCAGGAAGAGCGCAATCACAACAACAACTCTGTAACTTTGGTAACCCTAGTAACGTATATACCGTACCCCATGTCCCAGGAGTGACTCCATGATCTAGGCTCCAACTCACCAAAAACTCACCTATGGACAAAGACAGTGACCCATTTACAAGGACAGACGAATGTAATGGAGCATGTAATGGAGCACCTATGGATCAACTATCTGGCACCTGCCCCCAAAACCCTGATTCTAATAATAAGGACGTCCCAACACATATTGTGAACACAATAAACTCTTCCCTGTTGGAAGCAATGAAGGCACTCATGTGGCAATCTCATAAATTAGAGATACAAGTGGAACAAATACACATGCTGGCACAAACCGTACTTACCACCGATAAAAAGTGGACACGCTCAATTCCCAAAATTGACCTGTGGGCCTAAAGAGAAAAAGGCCACGAGGCCACCGCAGGCCTAGCACACAACACATGTGAATCAATAGTTGAAAAATTGACCATGCTGCCAGACTTGCCATCCACCCTAATAAAGCAATGCAGGGAAGCATGGATAAACAACAAACAAACAGGGAAATCATTGTAAACTTGGAACCACCTCCATCGGGACAACAATCACCCAAACGGATTTATGCAATCCTACTTATTTTACTGATACCAAAGGTTCCATCGGTACCACTCCCCCGGACGCAGGCTGTAGCTTCAAAACTAGCATGAAAGGCAATCATCCTAGCAGAACCACAGTACAAAAGGAATTTGCAGGACAGCTCTCTAGACGCCAAAAGAAAACAATATTGAAATTGTAGAAAACAAGCAAAAGGAATAAGGGTTTGTCACTTGCACAAAAGAAGCTCGAAAAGCCATCAAACTCAGCCCAAAACCAGTCAATGATCAGAGCAGACAGTACCCCCAGGGGTCCAGCAAACTATTCGATCTTCCAAATAAATCCCAGAACCTCGGACGAAGTGGCACAGGCAAAAAAACACCAGGAATCAAGCAAACCCAACAGCCTTAATCCGTCAAACACAGGTGGCCAAACAAGGTGAGCTGAACCCCTTTTTTCTTAGACTCTGCCCCAACCCTCAGGTCAAGCTCTACTCTGAGGCAGTAAACTCTATCAGTAACAGTGCACCAAAAGGAGCAGCATAACTGGAACCTATTGGGCAACCAAAGGGACTTCCCACGATCAGCAGCAGACTGTCAGCTCATTCAACAGCTCACAGGCCTTAGGATACGCACAAACGCCTGCAGCCTGTGCCGTCACCCCAGCACCAAAATGGGAAATCGGCACAGGAATGCCACAAACATTGCCCATAGAAACAAAATCTGAAGGCCTCAACACGGCCTCATCCAAATAACATCAGCATGGGTGATGACATTCTCCAGCAAATGGCTCAGATGGTCAAGCACCTTACCAGATTTAAATTGGACGAAACAGCACAAGTCGGACAAAGACCGCGTAGTAGCCAGATGGGGACACTGGAACACACCCACACGAACAACTACCATGCAAGCAATGAAGATGTCTCTAAAGCCAATTCACCGCTCGCAGTGATCTTCACTCCCAAATTTGAAACAAGAGGTCCAGGTGATATTCTTAACTGGTCAAATATCTTATATCTCCTGTTGAGAATACCTTCATTGGCCTACTTAACAAAAGCCCAATTAGCATCCATGCATTTCAAGACCTACACCTGGATAAGCCAAAGAGAGTCCACTCTGACAAAGCTGACACCCAAAACATCACTGCAGAAAAAGACACACTTAAGAAATGGGGGGAACGTGTAGACAATTGCACAACAGAGAAACACGCCCACCCCCCACATTCCTGTACTGTAGAGGTTGCAAACAGTAGAGGCACCACGATGCCAGAAATGTGTATTAAAAGGCCCAAAGAGATCCCAAATTACAGCTGCTAGAATAACATCAAAATCCAGCTTTGAAAGAGTGGCGGAATCAGACACTATACATAGGCATACGCAGCCGATGACGCAAGGAAATCAGATGATTGGGCCTGGATCTCGCGGTGCACACGAAAGGGAAGGCACAGTCCTAGCATAGGAAAGCATTTGACCGTTTATGGATATCAACACCACTAGATCCCGAGGATGCACAGACAATTAGCACTAAAGGACCAATGAAAAACCCACAAGATCCAGGATTAGAATAATAAGCCGGAATGTTGCTGGGTTCAGAATAACTACAGCTGACAAAAATGCAATGGAACTCCTTCAAACGGGATATATCCTATGCCTTCCGGAAACATTGCTGACAACACCAAGCTTGATTAATGGTTTTCAGGCGTTTCATACTGGCACACAAGAAAAACCATTTTGGAAGACCCACTGGCAGGATTTCGATTCACATAAAACTCAACATAAAAGTTAGAGCTAAGGAATGGCCCACACACTCATCAGATGTCCAGATCTTAAATATAACAGGAGTAACCCTAAATGGAATACCATTTACCATTGCAGTAATCAACCTCTATGTTATTCCAAAAAAGAAAAAAAAACTCAAGAACGTTGAGATAATCACAGGCTTGATCAGAGAATATCTTTCTCAACATATGGACCATGAGTGCATTATGAACGGGGACTTTAACTTGAGAGATCTCCTCCATCTAGATCAAAAGAAAGGGAAGAGGGGGTGGAGAATCATGGAGGCCTGCATCAATGAATTTAAGCTGGCGAGTGTGAGTCAAACAGGACTGTTGAAGAGTAAAACTCAACCCACCTTTAAAAGTATCTAGACGCTTGACTACATCTTTTTGAGTAAATTCTTGCTGATAAGTTGCGCAGAATATAGAGTGCACCACTCTACAGCGAGTGGCCATCATCCATTATCCATCCTTGTGAATGTAAGCGCTACAATGCACAAGGTGCATCACCCAGCCGGCCAAATGCTTGCTTCAAGCAATGACCTGGCACCAATAAAAGAATCAAATGGCGTCTCCCTTGCTGGTCCAGCTATAGGCAATGGAAGCAGGATATATCCATAACCGGGATCGGGACCAGTTGGACAGAAACAATGGCTTCACTATTCACTGTGGATGAGTGTAAGAAGTTCACCCTTATACAAAGGAAGACATAGTGGAAAGGGGCTCATCACCCTCCACAACATTAAACAGCTCAAAGAGAGTGAACAGAGGTGCCGTTGTACAGAGTCACAGCATAGGATGAAAAAGTGCGGACTGTTAAAAAAAGCCCTTCAAACCGTTAGCTGAAACAGTATGATATAGTAGAGAAATAGAAACACATCTACACCCTATTAGCGCCCAACACAAAATAGAGAATTTTGCTGATATGTCAGCAGTCTCCATGGCGTAGTCCATACAAGGAATGCTGTACCCGCCAATGAATGAGCAGCTCATGCAACAAACCTTTATGTCGACCAATAAAAATCATTGGATAAACCCATGGAGGTAGAGGGCAATCACCCAGGTGAACCCGAGGCAGCCGACACAGTGAAAATAACCCATCTCCATCCTAAAGGTTATCCAGAAGGATGGGGCACAAGGACCAAATGGCCTACTGGGTAGCATCTTCAATGAAGATCGAGAATTTTGGCCCCCTCACATGCACAGCTTGTTTAGTCAAAGTTTTCTTACTTCGACAGTGCTGGAATCTTGGAAAGGCTCCATCTTGCATCACATCTACAAAAAGGGGGATGCATCACAACCAGAGAACTATAGACTGATTGTCTTGTTGGATGTTGATGGGAAGGCATTTGCAAAAGTGCTCCTGAAAGAACTAGAGGGCTGGATACACAAAAACCATAATATACCACAACACCAAACAGGAATCCGGCCCAACTCATCCACGCTGGACAACGCCATTGCCCTGTCTCATCTGGCAACGCAAGCAACAGAAGTCGCCTATCCACTGTGCTACGCCAGCTTCATTGATTACAGAGCAGCCCTTGACGGAATCAATCGTAACATTATTTGGGCAAGGCTTGCAAAATAGGGCATCCAGAGGAAGCTCTTGGTGGCCATAATGACTCTCCACATGGGCACATGGGTTTGTACCAAGCTCGCGCAGACTAATGTGACAGCCAAAATCTATAACAATAAAGGGTTAAAACAGGGTTGCATGATTGCTCTCACCTAGTTTAATCTATACACCACGAACTTGGGTGAAAAGCTACTGAAAATTAACATCTTTCCACCCAAATTAAATCATCTTAGACTCCCCATCATCTAGTACACGGATGACCAAGTATTATTGAACCACACTAGAATTGGCATGAAAAGGGCACTGGAGGCTCTACATCTGTGCAATATGGATAACAAACTCCCCGCCAACGCATCAAAAATGAAGGTGCTGGTCTTCGGCCCCAAACCCAAAAAGCACATGCAAGAATGTCACCTTGGACCGTAAAAGATCATCACTAACAATAAATATAACCATTTGGGAATACAATTCATAGACAATGAGAGATCGAACTCGCAGGCCAAGGCGGTCGTAGCAAAGGTGGCTAAGGATACATGCGGGTTATGCAAACTAAATCACAAGCTTCACAGTCACTCTGCAGAGGGTATCCGATGAGTCATGCAAGCTAAACTGATTCCTACGCTGAGCTATGGCCACCTTGTTTTCCCGGGCCAATGAACTTTAAAACTGGAGTGACTACACGTAATGGCCTTCAGAAAGGTATTAAACCTTGCCCACTCAACTAGGTGCACACTGCTTCGGATGGAGTTTAATATTCCAACAATGGACATTGAATGCAAAAAAAACATCATTAAACTGCACTACAGGGTGTCCAAGGCCGGTTCCGACAAAATCAGGGAAGCACTAAAAGTCGTTTTCCAGGAAAATAAAAGTCCATGGGCTAGGTACCTCTCAAAGGCTAATGAGACACTGAGCTGGGCACCAGGGACCATGACCGACACACCTTTCACAAGGGGCACCCTCACAAGCCTGCTAAAGAAGTAGGGCAAATGTATCTCATGGCTAAAGGACCTCAAACAAATCAGCTACATCCATGGCATTGAGGGCCTTGTCTACTCATATAAAAACCGCAGCAAGGCAACTTTATTGAAAGCAGGGCTGGGGATGACAGCGCTACAGAACATTCTGAAAACAAGGCTCCTCACATTGCCAATTCGGGACCACAGGACCCAATGGAAACACAGAGTGTCTGGGAACAAGGAATGTCGCCTGTGTCAATATCATACAGAATCAGCAGAGCACATCATTTGTTGCTACCCAGTGCTCCTAGGACAAAGGCGACTATATCTAAGAACGCTGCCCTTGCAAAATGGCATGAGAACATGCAAAGAGACCCTAATGTTTATTTTCTCCATCACTGAGCTGACGGCCCTCGCACGAATCTGCAAGTTCCACTCAGAAGCAGCAAGGATCGTAAGAACTACCCAAACAATGGAGACAAAAGTCTGTAACTTAAACGCTACTGCCCACTAAGAGCTATAATTACCCAATTGGAGGAGCACCCCACATGAACTGGTTACAACAATCTTAGTCACGCATTATGCACTTCTGATTACTAAGGCTCACACTGGATTGAATGAGGGATGGATCATTCTAAGGTCCCGCATAGGATTCTCAATTTCCATCAAGCTCCTCACATAATCTTTGTGAGGTCCTTTTTCACTAAAAAGACCAACACCCTACAGAGCTAGCCTTTTGATGACTTTATTATTAGGCACACACCTGCACGGATAAAGGTTGCACCACTTTAGGGGCCCACACACAGGGGCCGATTATGATGGCGGACGGACCTGAGTCCGTCCGCCACCATAGAGTAGGAGGGACCGTCCGCAGGGGCTGCGGAGGTCCCTCCGTGCAGATTAGGATGTGACCGCCAGGGTGGCGGTCACATCCTCAATCTTTAACATTGCGGCGGGTGCAGCTTGAAGCTGCACCCGCCGCAATGTTAAATGTTAAATGTTAAAAAAGCATGCCCACCCCCCCTTCACCTAGGGGGCCCGCAACAGGCCCCCGCAGTGAAGTTCCGTATGCTTTTCCACGGCGGAAAACCCGCCGCGGAAAAGCATATTGTACTGCCCATCCTAATATGGTGGACGGTGTCTGGAAGACACCGTCACCATATTAAAGCTTTTCCGCCGCGGTTGTAAGCCGACCGCGGCGGAAAAGCTGCGGACGGAAACCAGGACCCACCAGCCATCCTAATGTGGCGGTGGGTCCTTGGTCAGTCCGCTGCAGTTTTTCCGCATCCTCGGGGCCGGCGGTGGCTTCCGCCGGCCCCGAGGATGCGGAAAAACCGCAATCCTAATGACCCCCACAGTCTTGTTTTTCCATCCAGCGCCCTACATAATCTCTTGGCAGAGCCCTCTGCACCATCATGTGCCAAATAGACTGACACTTTAGAGAGCATGTAATTGGCGATTTTAACATTTCATTTTTTATCAACCCGGGCACAGTACTGCTTTCTATTTGTCGCACTAACCGGTGACATCCACCCTGTATAACTTAACCCTATGCATGCCTGCACGCCACAACCTTGCATGAAAGTGCATCTCTTAGTCTTGGCTTTACGTAAGTGTCGTCTCACCCTGCACTCGGTATGCAAACCACCTAGGGTAGCTGTTAATTTTGCATGGCGAAAAACGCTACAACATTTTAAATTTTTTTATATTGCATCATTTCATGGTTTAACTTATGCTGTCTTTCACATTTTTATATTTACCGTCTTTTTTATGCTATCCCTTTTGGATAAGATTTTAAGTAATCATACAATAAAGAATAATTAATTATTGGTTCATTCATTCATTCAGTCAATAGTATCAGTCAAGAAATGACCTCTTCATGCCGACATTTGACCACCTATAATGACCACTAATCCAAAGCTCCAACAGGAACTGCTCTTCACACTGACAGTGAACATCTGTGACAACCGACAAATCGAGACCTGCACTTTGCGCCCACAGCTACCATCCATGACAACCAAACAATGTAAAGTTGCAGCGATGTCCGGCTCATCACGCTTCAGCCATGACCTTCCTTAACCCTCAATCTGCTCTATGCATTGATAGCCTCCTCCTCACAGCCCCCAACAGCGTGGCTTGAACTCTTTGCGTGGATTTTGAGAAGGTAGCTCTTCCACAAGACTAACCTGTCCCTGTATCCAACCCATGCTTCATTGTGGTCAACCTGAACTTGTGACATTTCCCCGTTCCAGAATGACCAGATAGCCACGAGTATTGCTTTGTGATATTTGACGTATCTTCACTTAAAAGTATAAAAACTCACACTTACTGATTGGGCTTTTGTCATTTTATTGTGATTTTATTTACAAAAAATGACTCTATTTTCATCTGTGATTTTTCTTTTGCTGTGTTTTCAGTTAATTACTGTTTGAGTGCTGCATAAATACTTTTAACATTGCCTCTAAGTTTAGTCTGACCGTTTTTGTGCCAAGCTACTAGAGTGTTGTGCACAGGTTAATATAGTGACTTTTGTGGTTTACCCTAAGATGGATTGTATTTATAATAAAGTCGGCGTTCCATCCCTCTCAATTATTACTTATATTTGCATTCAGTGGTCGGTTCCTATTCTCGTATTTGTACAGTGCCACTCAATGTGATGTGCAAAACCAAAACTTCCTAAAATAATCTTACATCAGAATGGACTTTTTTTTAAATTCTCCTTGATTGGCTATTTTTTTGCATTTTTTGTTCCACCTCACTCCTGCCTCATACATGTGCACCTGTGACACTTGTTTGCAAAAAGTGTGGAATTCCTGTGTAACATTGAGGGATACACTGTGGTGGAGCTGAGACAACTGTGCAGGGAGAGGGGGCTGCCAGCTGAAAAGTGCTCGGAAAAGCAGCTACATATAGCACTCAGGGCCAGGGAGGAGGCCTGGGAGCTACTAACTACAGCACAGGAGGACAAGGAGGAGCAGGGAGAGGCAGTTACAATGGATAAGGAGGGAAATGGCCTGACCCTGGGTCTAGAGCTGCAGCAGGAGTAGGAGAACAACTTGCCTGTGCCAGAGCAAGATGAATTGTGTCCTCCAGGAACCTGTTCGAGGAGGTGGAGCATAGGAGTGGTGAAAGAGAATGCAGGCTGAAGATTGCCAAACTGACACTGACTGCAGGGAAGAGAAAGGTGGAGGCAGCCAAAGAGGATGTTGGCTGGAATAAGGACCTTGGAGGAGAAAAAGCTGACTGAAAAGATATCAGCTGACAGGCCATGGGAGGAGAAGAAAATGTTGTTGGTTCATGAGATGCATCAGAAGGAGCTCGACTAGAAAGACCAATTTGCAGGGTCCAGCAGCAATGGTAGCAGCGACAACCCAATGTCCAATGGAGTTAGGATGATCCACATACCTAAGGATCTAGTGCCTAGGTTTGTGATGGTAAATTATATAGCCTAGTGGTTTGAGACCTGTGAGATAGCTCTAGAGATGCATATTGTCCCTGAGGAGGATTGGTGTTTCAGCTTCTAAAGGAATATATGCGCAGAGGGTTGGGATTCATGGTTAGCCCAAGGGAAGGGTGACCCAGTGAAGTACCCACTCATGAAGCAAGCCCTTGTCAGAAAACATGCTCTCAACCCGGAGAACTACAGGTTCTGCATGGATTTCATGGATTACTTTTGCAAGGAATTGGATGGTTGGATGAAGGCTAGCAGAGTGACTAAATACACAGAGTTGTATAATCCGATGGCATGGGAGCACATATTCAGTAATTGTTTTCCAGAGCTGTTCTAAAACCCTGATAAATTGCTAGCTCACTGTATTGCAGGAGTAGGCAAAGCACATAGACCACTGGCTCATAACCAGAGTTCCTAAGAAAAAACCTGAAGGAGACTCCAAGAAGGGTACACATGGTGTCCCCTGGCAGGAGGAAGGGGGAAACAAGGATAGAACTATAGCACTCTCTCAAAGTACCCAAAAGGTATCTTAGGGGAACAAGTCACTGTGCAATTGGGATAAAAAAAAGGTTGTATTCATGGGAAGAGGTCCCTGGGCCACTTTAAGCCCTCATGAATGTTGCCAACATGGGCACTTTAACGGTGATCCTAACTGCGAGAAGAGGAAGCAGCCCCACTTTGGTGGAGAGACCACAGGGATGACAAGTATAATTTTCGGTAAGGTATTTATCCCAGTTAGTGGAGGGAAGAGCAGTGGTTACCCTGGTGTCCTTGGGTGACATAGAGAAGGTACCAGTGTCGCACATGCCTGACAATGTCAAAAGGTGCAGGCAATGGGTCACCATCAATGGGCAGTGTGTGGAGGCTATGAGAGACACATAAGTCATCATGACTACTGTTACGAGTCATCTTGTGTCCTTAGAGCAGGTAAAACTCTAAGTAATCTACCTAGTTGTGCCAACTAACAACCACGAGAGTCAGTTCCCAATGGCTATGGTTCCCTTTAAATGGAGGGGTTCTCAGGCTCCTTGAGGTTAGCTGTGGTTCTAGCCATGGCTGTGGATTGTCAGCTTGGGAATGACATGAAGCACATCATCAGGAAGTAAATGGAGCTCGATCCCAAATGGAGATATTAGGGTTACCTGAATGGGCGTGCCTGCCAACACGTTCTATGGCAGCCCAAGAGGAGTGTCCAAATGTCCTGAAACCTGTAAAAATGAACCATGTGCCTGCCACTTGAGAAGGGATGGGGGCATCAGAAACCTGCTTCAGAAGTTTCCATTGTCTGTGAGGATGCATATCTTGAGGGTGAAGCCCTGGAACCTACAGACAGATATATTGCTTCCTTGGGGGATCTACCTGTGCTATGTCTTTGGCTGTCAGAAGGGGGCCACTCCTTGTCAAAAGTTCTGGAAACCAACTCAGGATTGCTCTCTCTCTAGGGCCTATGACGATAGGCTGAGGCCCAGGAAAATGAAGACATCTCTGGTGATCACCTCATGTACCTGGAGAATGATCTCCTGTATAGTGAGGATAAGGTCCTGGGAAACCCAGTGTTGGTGGTCCCCCAGTGCTATAGGGCGTTCAAACTTGGACTGTATCATGGTGTACCCCTGGCAGTACAAGACTTATGCAAGGCAGGTCACCCACATGTATTGCACCTGGATGATGATGCCCTCAGATGCATTCTATAGTTGCTGTCCTACCTACCTTGGCAGTGGGAACTCAGGGGTAAAGCAGAAGTCCCCCATGAAGCCTGTCCATTTCGTGGGCACAAAATGTGGGCATGACCATTGTCATTGTGGGGCCTCGGACCCCAAGACAGCCCTAGGCAACATGTTCATCCTGGTCTTAGTGGACCATGCCACATGATACTGGAGGGCAAACCTCTGAGGACAGTGACTACACCCATGGTTGCTAGGGCACTGATCAGGGTATTTACAGAGATTGGTTTCCCCAAGGACATGATGTCTGACCGGGACACCAACTTTATGTCTTCCTACTTGAAGTCAATGTGGAACAAGTGTAAGTTCTGCACACCCAACCATCCTCAGACAAATGGGCTTGTTGAGAGATTGAACAAGACCCTCAAAGGGCCAAGGGCGGAAAAAGCCGCAGCCACTACCCACACACTCTGCTGCTAGTGCTCCCTCAACCCCACACCACCCACTAGAGTCTGCCACCATACGTAAATGGCAGCAATATGTAAGAATGCATTGAGGAGGCTGTAGAGCTCTCTGGAGTACAAGCTCTTGGGAGGAAAAGTGGGCCGAGCACTGGGCGATGAGACATGGACAAAGTACAGGAAGAACTTGCGAGTGGGATGGCAATAATGCTGTCTGCGGCCGATGAGGGGAGCTGGCTGCTGGCTGTCGACTGAGTATGACCCACATGGACGAAGTGGCCGCCTTCAAATAAACAAAGAAGCTTCCAAACCAGACACCTGGAGTACCTGTAGAGGTGATTGTGAGGCAGGAATGATCAATGCTGAGCTGTCTCTGAATGACTGGGCGGTTGTGTGCCGGGTGGACCATCTGGAGTATGATGAGAACACGCCAAAGCGAGGCTGCACTCTCAATAGAGGAGTATTTGAGTTCGCATTCCAGGCCTCCCATGGTATGATTTGGGATTTTTTAGAGAGAGTCTGTGGCTGAGCCTAATAATTTATAGAATGGGCACATAATTCCATTTTGAGCACTACCTGTGACACACTATGCACACACAGCAAGGCAGACAGACAGAGCTAAATCCACAATACAAAATCAGGCTACTCCATTCCCAGCTCCCAAATTGAAACGCAAGGACCAACGTAGAGCACAACAAAGAATGGAGTTGAAAGCGAACGCTGTTCTGGAAGCAGAGAAACATGCAGATATGGATACTAATAGCCATATGGGGGACAAGAAGGGGCTGGAGTCAGCAAGTTCAGGAGAAATATCAGAACAGCAGATATCAGATACATCCTTAAATCTAGAGCCTTTCAGTAGGCCGCAAGACTAAAGAGAACAGACCATGCAGAAAACAGCACTCCAGGCTTAGGTGCGGTCCCTGGTGAAGGTCCAGGATCAATCAGCTGCAACCACCAGAAAAACTAGCCCGCCTCTAAGCCCACCCACAAAACAAACTAACCTACCCACAGCCACTATTTCCTCGAAGCATGGAGTTAGTAAAGATGCACATGCATCCCCCCATCAGGGATAAGTGTGAGGCTAGAGGAGAAAACCCTAATACATGAGTCAGAGGAGACAGAGGACAGGGGAGAATGAGTTAAAAGCACCTTACCCACCACACTGCGAGAAATTAGAGACTTGAAACAATCACACACACAATAGATAGGAATGCTTCATGAATGACAAGATTGGAAGAAAGTATGTCCTTTGTCCCGTTGAGGTTGAAAGAGGACCAAAACTGTATCTTGTATCTGGAAGACAAGGTGACTGGTATGCAGCAAGAGATCATCCAACTTAAAAAAAGTAAAAATCAGATCGAGAACAAGCTGCAGGATTTAGAGAACTACAACAGACATTCCAACCTCTGACTGGTGGGCATCCCGGAGGGAAGTGAAGATACTCAACTGCTGAAATGATCTGAGTCTCTACTGAAGAAAGCTCTGCCAGAATTGAAGTGTGATTTGACAATTTGGAGAGCTCTTAGGGTCCCGGCTCAGAGACACGCAAATGCAAAATACCCTCGTACAATACTTCTGAACTTTTGCAGACTATCACATTAAAGATCATATCTTACGCTTGGCTAAAGCTAAGAGAACTCTCTCAACTTCAGAAATACCCCAATTTAAAATGTCTCTAATATGTCGATAGCTACATCACAGGAATGTAAAGAATTCTTGAAAATGATTGATTTACAAAAGGCCAAACGTGCACAGACATCTATAGTCCAGTAAGCTAAATTGAGGTTCTTAGCAAACAGTAAGTTTTTTCTATTTTCTGTGGTTTGGGAGGCTCAGACTTACAAAAATGTATAATTAGAATCTCAAGTCGCTAGTTGTTTTAGATTTCAAAGAAGAAATAATACTATGCATTATGTTGGGTAGTTGGTTGGACGGGGGCTCCAGAATCTCTGGGAGAGCGCGAGATTGAACGCAGAAGGGATGCAACACAATGGCATCTAGATCAGTGTTGGGGTAGCGGAGGGAAGCATGGTCAACCCTTCCTGTGGGGGCACAGGTAATTTGGAGGTGTGTGGGTGAAGCATAGGGAAAAATGGAGAGTTCACGTAGAGGTATACATTTTCTAATTCTGGAAAATTGGTTGAGCTGAAAAAAGGCCAGATTCACTGGGATGAGAACCACTGTTACTATGATAAAAAGAGAGATCAAAGCAGGACAGAGAGTCAGCATAGCAAAAGACAGCTCGGGCTTACAATAAAAAAATAAATAAATTTACGCAGTATTTTGGCCGGACATAACTGGATGAACAGGCAGTTTAGGCAGAAGATACTTACTTTTTTTTATATTATTAGAAGTAATTTCCTTACAAAGGGAACTAGGTAGGCATGCATATGTGTAATCTTTACTTTATCTCATGCATTTCTTTCTGGAAGAATAGGATGTAATCGGCTACTAGTGAGAAATTATATTAATTCATATGTCATCTTTTCTTTTTGCTAATGTATGATGCACCTCCTATAAGGGGAAAATAGGATCCAATCAGCTATATTGAAGAACTCATCTTAAAACATGGGTTACCTTGTTTTTTGGCAATATACGATGCATTTCTCATGTGGTAAAAATAGGACTTCACTTTCTTTCTTGACAATACATTATGCACTCTTTCTAGGTAAATGCAAGCTGCTTAATGCACAAACCACTTCATTTGCACCATGTGAAATATCGTTTTATACGCTGCATCCTTAGAAAGCACAATGCATAAAGAAGCTTTAAAGGTATTATCATTAAATTCTAAGCAACAAAAAAGCTCCAAGGGTACAAGGCAATACGACCGCACCTATCTACAATTTGGTCTCTTGTGTGCACTGAATATGGGTGCCAAGAACCTGAAGCCGTGTTCCTTGGATTTATTCCAGGTTTCTCAACCAATCATTGTGGCGCTTATAATCCCTTTAAGATTAATGTCATCATCCTTCACACGTCACCGCTTACAGGAAAGTATCGACCTTTCCTGTAAGCGGTGACGTGTGAATGATGATGACATTAATCTTAAGGGGATTATAAGCGCCACAATGATTGGTTGAGAAACCTGGAATAAATCCAAGGAACACGGTGTTGCCAAAACATACTGAAGCAAATGATAATAGGAAGAACTGATAACGTATTCATAAGGTGGCCATCCCTGTATACTCTTGCATCTTTGAACTTTCACATCCATGACTGTATCCATTGAAGTCAAAATCAACAGTTGACATCTTTTTCACTACTTTTGCCCTGAAGAAGTCCTCTGGACGAAACGCGTTGGCCACGCTTTGCATGAAGAAATAAGAATAAAAGAATTTTTATGCCCTACTGAGCGGATTCTTCAAAAGTTATTGGCTTATTATTACTTATTGTGGAGTGCTGAACCATTGTGTTTTGTTATCATCATTAAATTCTAATGGTCTTAACAATCAACGCTCAACCAACAGATATATAGGTGAGAGGGCACTGCCTGCATATTGTGTTCTTACAGGAAACATCTTTTATGGATAGAAAAATGGTATAAGTTACATTTTTAGGCAATGGATTGGCTTTCTCTGCTTGTCAAATTTCAGCTCTGCCCACAGGGATGTTGGGATATATATAAGAAGACATCTACCCTTTCAAGTAACATTTACACAGACCGATTTTAGAGGGCAGGTGGGTGCTTATGAATGGCATTTTGAATATAACTAGGCACACTATAGCCAAAATATATGCACCAATATTTGAGATACCCATCCCCATCATAGTTTTGAAACAGGGTCTAATTAACAGTCCAGGTCAGGTGACTTCTAAGACCATGCAAAGGGCCGGACTGGGAACCACAACTAGCCCCGGCAAAGTGCTCGGCTGGCCTCCCTCCCCACTCGGTGGGGGGGGGGGTTGGAGGTGCAGCCGAGCTCTTTGCCGTGGCCGTTTTTCAGCCGATTTTGGTACAGGGCCGATTTTGCAGCTAAGCTGCAAAACCGGCCCTGTAACAAAAACCGGCCTCCACCCGTGCGGCGCACCGGGGAATTGCCCGGTGCCCGCTATGGCCTTCCGGGCCTGACCATGCATGGTAAAATGGAAGTGACAGGAATTAAGTTAGAGAGATGAGATCTTACATCCGCTTGAACAGAGAACGTTTGGGAGGACTTTAAGGCAACTATTTGTGGATATATCTCTACCAAAGGGGTACAAGAAAGAAAGGTAGCACCTTTACAAAGGTTGGAATCGAAGGCCGGACTACATCAGGTAAGCATAGCACTTATGCAATAAAAAATGCTGTGAAAAATGCATTATTTAATCAGGCAAAAGCTGGCATTCAAGAAAATTATTATGCATAAGGGTACATTTTAAATACTGCATATCTTCCAAAAGGTTATGAAGACAGTGAGCATATGAGCAGGCTATTAGCCTGGCAGTTTATAGAACGACAAGCCAGCAATAGGATTACATCCTTAGTCAATGCAGACACTATGGTTCACTTAATGGAATCACGTGATATACAGCTGGCACTTAAACAACAATATAAGACAATATATAACACACAGCAGTAGGTAGACACTACCCTTCTTAAAAAGTTTTTAGATAACCTCCCAATTCCACGGTTGACAAATAACCAAACTCAGAAGTTAGTCACTGAGGGGCATACTAGCAAGAACCTCGTTAAAATGATCGCCGTTCTAGCGGCAGGAAACTGCCGCTAAAACGGCGATAATGAGCTTGCTAATATGCTTTATAGAATTCCAATAGAAGCCCAGGTTAGATGTCCTGCATAACTAACCTGGGCTTCTATTGGAATTCTATAACGCATATTATCAAGCCCATTATCGCCGTTTTAGCAGCAGTTTCCTGCCACTAAAACGGCGATAATTTTAATGAGGTTCTTGCTAATATGCCCCTAAATTCTTAATTGAAGAGATAGATAGAGTAGTGAAATATTTATCCAACGGTGCATGACAGGTGAAGAAGGTATTCCAGCAGAACTATATAAAAAATGTACATATAGAAATTTTGTAACTCGCTAATTATATATTAGAAGGAAGTGTGCTCCCACCATCTTTTCAGACAGCTGTAGTAGTTCTCTTTTTAAAGAAAGAAAGAATAAGGAAGATATTAACTCCTACAGGGCAATTAGTCTCCTAAATGCAGACTATAAGATTTTCACTAAATTCTTTACAAATTGGATGAACGGTATTATTAGATGATTATTCACTCAGATCAATGTGTGTTTGTGGCAGGTAGGCAGCTTTTTAAATGCAATTTATTTAATAGAAGCCTTCGATTATATAACACAAAATAAAGTACCCACCCAGGTAATGTTTTTAGATACTGATTTCATTTTGAATCCTGGGAAACTCTTTTTACCATCCTTGACAGCTTTGGTTTTCTGAAAATTTTTATCCAGATAATATTATGCTTATATGAGAGTGCCACACCGCTGGTCATTATTAACTCTAGAAATATCAGCTAATGTAAAGAAAACAGAGGCAATCAACAGGGTTATCCCCTATCGCCTACACTCTTTGCCTTGTTCATAGAACCATTGGCAATAGCCTTTGGCAATAGCTATTAGAACTAATAAAATTGAAATTGTGCCAATAAATGGGATGTCTAATATAAAAGTTTATGTCTATGATATAGTTCTCTTTCTCTAGCCTGAGAGAGATGTCCAGGATAACATTTCAAGAACTAGGCGGTTACAAAATAAATAAGTCAAAGACCTAAATTTTATTATATAACTGTGCACTAGACAATTTACTGCCTGAATTCCTTTAATTTTTATTTTTTTTAAAATTGTTTTTATTGATAACACAAGCAGTCAAGAGTTACAGAAAATCAAGTAAACCAATATAAAAAATCGGAAACATATAGTTCAGAAAAAATTCAAATCTGATTTTGTAAGGACATACATGAGATAAAAATAAAAAGGTAAACAGGAAAACAACAAGAGCAAGAGCAAAAAGGACAACCCAAATAACAAATCACATCACTTCTGGAAACAAAATTCCCCAGATTTTTTCTAATTTCTTGAGTGAACGAGCCCCTCTTGTTCTAGCTAGAGAAAGTTCCATATCATATATTTCATTCACCAAGAACCACCATTCGGTTACATGAGGTGGTTTATCCGATATCCATGCCCTTACAATAATCAGTCTAGCGCATGATAACATAATAAATAGCAGATCTTTAAATGGAGCGATAATTGGCTGCATACCTAGAAGTATCATCTCCACAGATAATGAGGAAAAGATCAATTGCTTTTGCTTTAGAATATTTTCTATGCTCTCCCAAAATACGCGCAGTGTTGGACATGAAACAATCATATGCTCTAGGTCCGCAGCTAACAGGTCGCATTTCGGGCATTTGGTACGGTCGCTAGAAGCGCTATTTACCACACCATCTAAAAATTTGTGACGGAGTATAATATAATTGGCATACAGTCTTATAGGCTCGAAGTTTTAAACTGGATGAATGAACGAGGTTATTAATATTATATAAGAATGTAGAAATATTATTCAAGGATATGCCCATCCCCAGTTTAGAAGCCCATTTCTGCCAGCTTAGGGCAATCATCTGTTTTATATTGGCTAAAGCATTTATAGCCTAGGCTAATTATGACTTTATTTTGTTTCCCATAAATGCATGCCCAAATGTCTGAGTCTAATATAACTTTAAGTTTCATTTTATAGATAAGAAAATCACGGATCTGTATGTATTTTAATCGCATATATTCAGGTAATTTATAAAGTAATGTAAGTGTTTCAAACTCCAGAAAGCCCGCTCAGCCATATAAATCCCCCAACTTAGTTATACCTAGATTAGCCCACGTTCTTCCAGCTTGATCGCTAAAAATGCCCGGTAATCCCGGGTTATTCCAAAGTGTTCAGTTAGGGTGAAAGAACGAAGTCTTGCCAACAGCCAGTATTATATTCCATATGCGAACCGCATCCTTGGCGGTCTTAAACTTAACTCTCTTAAAATAATTCGGGTCATTAGCTCTAGCAAGAAATAGTTTAGAATTAGATCCAAGCATGAATTGGTGGAAATAATACGGGTTGTTAGAATTAAAAAGGCTACGAATTCGGCTCAAAAAAGAGGCGTAAAAATAAATTTTAAAGTCTGGGAAATTAAGAACCCCTTTAATAAAAGATAACTTCAAAAGGGAAAGTGCTCTGTGATTTTTTTTATAGCCCCAAATGAAGCTTCCAAGAATACCATCTAATTTTCTAAAAAATAAGTTGTTGATGAACAAAGGAATGGACTTAAATACAAAATTTTTGGTAGGATAGTCATTTTAATAAGATTTATTCGTGCAAGCAAATTTAACGGAACCTTATGCCATTTTTTAAGAAGATTTGCGGTATCTTTGAGTAAGGTATCGTAATTAAGTGATTTAATATCCCTAAAGTTGGATGTGATTTTAATACCTAGATAAGTAGCTGTGTGGCATATACCCATGACTGGGACCAGTGGTTTATAGTTCACAATAATTTGCGTTTGATTCAAGTTTAATTTATATCCGGAAACAGCACCAAAATCATTTGCTTATTTAGTGATTCCAGCCATTGCCTCTGCCACATCAGTTGTGTATATTGCCAAGTCATCTGCGTAAGCTGTGATTTTAAGATAATTAATTCCATGAACGAATGGTTTAATACGTTATTGGGACTGTAACGCATTAATAAATGGCTCCATAGAAAGAGCAAATAAAAGTGGTGATAAGGGGCACCCTTGGCGAGAGCCTCTTAAAATTGGAAAACTAGGGGACAGTAAATTAGCATATCCTATTTTTGCCTGAATTCCACTACCTAATTAATTCAAGACCAAAACGTTATCTAGGTATTTATGTGTCTGAGATATTGAATGGTTTATATGTACTGAACTATACACCATTCATTGAAAAAATTAACATAAATTGCGTAGAAGTTCTGGATCATCTAACATACATACTTCTTTTATGACACATTTTTACCAAGAGTATGAAATGGTATACTTTTTAAGACTTGTAAAAATTCCCAAGAAAGTATGCTATAAGGTATTACAATGGTTATTTAAACAAAAGGTGCAAATGTTTAAGCACTTTAACATTCCTCTGAATAATGTCTCCAAGTGTTTTGTGGATATACATGTAGGGGATAAACATCTATTAGAGAAAAACATTGTACAGAAATGGGAAGCAAATGATTATTCCAGGGTGTTTGACTTTAGAAATTCAGTTGTCTGTAAAAACTGGACCCAGATTTAATCTAGTATTAGGTATTTCAAAGCAATATTGCAATGGTCTTTTATTCAGCTCAGACATTTCATGAAAGGTGTAGACCCTCCTATTCTTGTAGCAAAGTTAGATTTCTAAGATGAGCTGATTGCTACAACTACACATATAACTGTTAGTGGTTGGATATCCATTCTTAGAAAGAATATTATTGACAAAACGTTTGAGAAGGCTCGGGATCAATGGTTAATCAAAGAGAATCTTCGTCTCCCGATAGAGGCCTGGAATAAGATTAACAGGTTCATGTTTAAAAGGGGCCACCCTTAGGAGAATGCAATTGTATGCCAATTGGCTACTCTGTTGAACTCTAGCATTCTTGCACAAAATATACCTCCAGATTCCAGATATATGTTTTCTATGTTCAGTGGGTGGTGGGGGGAACTGGACTCATATTGTCTGGAACTGCCCAAAAATAAAACAGTTCTGGGATGATATACAGAAATACTGTACTCACAATTTAGATCCTATGGCAGTTATAGACCTTAACACTGATAATATAGGATATTCTCCTTATATAGCAACTAGCTCTTTATAGGAGCCACACTCATTTATTATTGCTTTAAAAACCAGGTCTCTGATATTGCAAAATTGGCGTGAATAAAAAGAATATAACTTTCCAGCAATGATGGAACAAAATGAGTTGAGTTCGGGACCCTGAAAAAAGATACGCTTTAAGGTCAGGATCCTACCCCAAGTATAAATCAATATTGGAGTTCTTATGAGATGTTTTGGGGGTGAAATGAGTCTGTATATAATACAAAACAATTATTCTAGGAAAACTGGTAAATCATGGTGGAATGTGCAATAGCAAATGAAGATAGACTATGGCATTTTTATTGCTACTTTAGAAGGTAATATTTTTAGCTCCATCTGTTCTTAATTGTAATCAATTGTACAATTTAAATACTTACATTAATATGTATAATGGTAACCTTGTCGATATTGTTTTTGTCGAACTCCCCGAAATAAATAGAATTACAAACAAAAAGATCCTCGAAGGCATGATTAAGGGATTGTCAGAGCTCTCGAGGCATAAGTGAGGATGTCATCT
This sequence comes from Lissotriton vulgaris, assembly GCF_964263255.1. NCBI lineage: Eukaryota > Metazoa > Chordata > Amphibia > Caudata > Salamandridae > Lissotriton > Lissotriton vulgaris. The sequence goes on along the minus strand of NC_141697.1, from coordinate 853,668,755 downwards.
TGTAATGCTTGTTAGTTTGCTTACAGGGACATTCCAAAAGAACAGTAGGGTTCAATCCCATTCGGTATGGTCACCCCAACAAAGGGCCTCTCTGCCTTGTGAAGGAGGGATAGGCAGCAAGCTGCCAGGAAACCCCTCCTCAGAAACATGTTGTGTCTCAGAACTCGGAAGAGGTGCTCCCGATGAAAAGTTGAAGCTACAGACTTGCTGGGTCCTTACAACTGCGAAGTGAGCTCTTCTAGCTAGGAATTGACCATTACAACAACCGCCAACACGAAGCTCCAGTGGGACCTGCTCTTCTCACAAACAACAATCATCTGCAACTGCTGGTAACACGATATCTGCAATATGATAAACTGTCCATGACCATCAACTAGTGTGAAGCTCCAGTGACAACCAACAGTTCCCACTTCAGCCACGACCATCCAAAATGTTTGACCTGCTCTTGGAGCATACAACTCCACCTTGTGGACCCAATCAGCGCAAAGCATTCTCTCTTAGGAATGCTTTGCACTAACTTTGAGAAGGTAAATCTTCAGTGGGACTAATCTGGTCCACGTATGCGACCCTGCTCCTTTGCGGTCATCATGAATTTGTGCTTTTGGCCTGGTTGAGGCCAAAAATCTTCTTGATTGACACAAGAACAAACATGGACCTGAGCTCGAACATCACTTTGCCCCAGACAGGCTATTGTGTCTGGTACTCACCAAAAACCTCTGTCTCAAGAATCTCCTGTTCAAAAGATCCCAAGAAAAACCCCTGCAAATCCAATCCTCGGCTATCACCTCAAATCCTTAATTCACTTCAATCCCCCTTGTAGAACATGCCACCCATTTCGGAAAATAACAATATGACCTCCAATATGATCTTCAGGATTGAGACAAATTAACACAACACTAATTTCACTGTTAACTCAAGCAACCAAAGAATGTGGAACGTTGATGACTTCATGGAAACAAACTAAAATAAACTAAGACAGAAACAATTGATGAATACGGACTTTCACTGATACGTATAAGCACTTAATCCACAAAAAAAACTAAAAATGTGAATGGGGAGAAAGGAAAAAGATTCTCACTGACTACCAGTGTCACCTTTTCACTGTCAACAATGGATCAGATGCTCGGAGACTTCAAATATAATAATAAGCTATCTAGAAACAGCAGCAAACAATCAGTTTGTGCCTTCACTAAAATTCTCACAAAGAAAATGGCAAAGACCAAAAAGAAGTTTTAAGAGATAAATGAATAGCACTAATCACCTGTGTTATCGCTTACCACCCATGACCTAGTGGAAAATAACAGACTTCTTAGAAGCAGAACCAATCGATCACTTTGGACATCCGATCACATGAGCACAAGTGCCAGGTTTGTCTACGTTTTATGAATGTCGATTCACTAAAATGGCTGGGGTAGAGAACCTCACATACTCTTTTGACCTCAATGAAATCACATGATGTGACATCCTATGATAATATGATGTTTGATTCTGAATTCCCCCAAAATTTGCCATAAGACATTTACCCTGATGAAATGATAATTGACGTCACTAAAGCCTAGGGTATTGAGAAGGTAAAGAGAAAAATGCATAGTGAAATCAGAAGTGAGTGATGGATGTTCCTGTCAATAATCAGGGATGTCCTCTGGGCTAGTGGACATCTCTAAATTTGGAGTGCGGCTTTGGGGTGATGGAGTATTTTACACAGTTGTCTTGATGGAGTAAAATCTGCACGCTGACCTGTAAATCAGCCCAAAAGTCTAGTCATTTTAAATTGCTGCCATGAAAATCCTATCGCACCAAGTGTAAATAAATAAATGATTACATTTTCCATTATAAACCTCATGAATGACTGAATATACTTCTGTAATATGGAAGAAGGGTGTCCAAATCGCAAATGGCTACTTATGATGACAAGTGCATTTGATCTTACTCACCATCCTCTTTTTACTGCATTTCCTTGTATACGTATGACAAGCCAATGATATGGCAATGTCCTAGTTTTTCCTCTAATGGCCAGAACATAAGGAGATAATATCCATACCTCTTTGGCAATGGCAAAGCAAAACAGGAGGGGGCCCCTGTAAAGTACATAGAGTGCCACCTTTCCCAGCTCACAACTACCACTTTTGCTAAGGGGACCCCTGGGGCTCAGGGCCCCCTGCACTGTGGGAGCTGCTGGAATTTTGTTACACTACTGCTCTTTGGGTACTTCTGCCTCATATGTTACCTCACCTCACCAGTCACCACATTATAATTCAACTGTGGAACAAGACTTTCTGAATATTTGTTTTCTACCAAATATGTCTTTCTGGTCAATGCTCACTTACTTTTGGGATGGTGTAACCTCGAAACTGTGTGTCACAGATCACACAATGGGGAGCTCCAAATGGGAGGATGTTACTATATCTTTGGATCTCATGAATGACGGCATCAGTGTATGGCATTTTATTCCTGTCTTCAATAGAACTCTGACGATGTCTGCCGATCACCTGGTCAATTTCGTCCTGCACCTTTTCTGTCACAACAAAAAGGATCAAATTGAGTTTGCAGTGAATACATTAAGTGATATTATACTTTATCAAATTTAAGTTTATGTTCAATTGGCTGAAACATCAATTACCTTTGAACCATAGTTGTGCATCTGGTGAACTTTCGTTATCTTACCTGGAATAGTCCCACAATTTTACTAATGTTCGCATTCCTCAATATAACACTTAACTCTACACAGGATCCAACTCCCCATTGTACATGTAACCAATCAGTTAACAAGTTTTTTGTGATAAAAGCTACTTGGCAAACATAACAACACAAGCACACAAGGCATCCCTGCCCATGCAATTTTACTTCTGGAGCTACATCACATCAACTATTATATAAGATTTAGCTAGAATGTAATGTTTCCTGTGAGAAATAGGGTTATTGTTTGGGGGAGGGAGAAACCCCAATTAAGCAAAAACCACAATCCTTGACATGGTGAACTACAAAGGTCTCTAAAATAACCTGTGTTTATCTCTCTGGTAGTTTGCACAATAGCAGTCAGGCTTAACTTAGAGGCAATGTTTAACATTTTTATTCAGAATAAAATTGGTACTGTAGGGAAAACAGAAGCTGGAGAAATGCAATTTTAATGGTTTATGAAACCACTATGGGCATCTGGTTGTGCTAGACCAGTACAAAGTCACAAATTCAAGCCAACCGCAATGGAATGCGGGCCTGAAACAGGGACCAGGTCAGTCACGCTGAAAAAAGTTTCCATCTCAAAGTTTGGCACACACAAAAGTATGGTATTTCACAAGAGGGGCTCAACTGATGCCAGCCAACTGTCTAAGACCTTGGGAGGCACCTCTTAGGGATCATGAACTAACTCCAACAGAGCCTATCAGGGCTCAGCAAAGTCCAGTTGTAGGTTCAGGCAGGGTCTTTTGCACCAGGCCAGCTAGGCAAGGTGTAGGGAGGCCTCTGGAGCTTGTGTTCCTTCTAACTCAGAACAGGAGGTCAAAAACTGACCCTTGGAGTTACTTTAGTAGTCCTGGGTTCATGAAGATGGTCCTCTTTCCTGCAAGCATCAAGGCAGACCTGCAGCAGCAGGGCTGTTCTCTGGATTACAAAGTAGTCTTTCTGTAGTGTTACACATGTCGAGATTTGTATTGAAGAGTTAGTCTCAGGGTCACACCTGGTGCCAGATTTGAAGTGGGAGAAACTCCTAGACTTCTCCACACATCTGGTTCTGGAATTTCCTTCCTATTCATGACCGGACTCCAAGATGTCTGGGGTGATAAAAGGCTAGTGGTAAGTTCTTTTTGAGTGCAGGAGTCAGCCCTATTGAAGTGCAAGTGTGGTAGGTGACAGCTACACACCGCCCAGCCTACCATACCTAGTTCCCCTTTATGATACTGTTTGTGAGGAATACACAAAGATAAACTTCCATTTACACCTAATTATGTGACCCACAATCCATGCTGCAGGCGCCACTCCATTTTCTGCTCTTGGCCCTGTGTGCCTGCAGCCTGTCTCCAATACATGTCTGGGGAGGGTGACAGCTGGACTTTGTGCATTCCCTCCAGACAGCCAAACAGAAAGGGAACTTAGGTATGACTAAGTGGCCGTCCGCATCTTGATGGGTCATCCTGGGCAGAATGGGAGGGAGGAGCTGACACTTACACCTGAATAGGGTTTGTCCTGTCCACACACACGGGGCTGCATGTGCCCTGTAGTGAGTCTGGAGCCAGAGCTGGAAGACAGGTACTCTTTGTCCTCCTTTGAAGTCAATCCCATATCAAAGGCACAGCTAGCAATAAGTACTGGTTCCTTGACCCAACCAAATCAGACAAAACGCGACCTCTAGAGAACTTTACCAGGAGGAAGGACTTCTGTGCTACTACAAGGATTGCAGCTCTGCTGGACTGCAGCTCTGGAAGAACTGCTTTTCTGCTGTGCTGTCCTGCTGCCTGCTACCTTCTGCACTGCTGAGGAAGGACTGGACTATCTCACTTGAACCCAGAGTGACTCCAAGGGAATGCTGGTTTGCCCCTAATATAAGTACCAAGGACATCAACAATTTCTCATCACCCTGCAACAGGACCTGGAATTTGCTTGCTGCAAGTCTTACCCAGCCAAATTGTACCAATCTAGTAGTGGACCCTTGGAAGTTCATATAAAGTGCTGTAACTGCTAAAATCTATGCATCAACGACTTTGCGCCAATCGGATCCTGTGTATCTCACTCTAGACTGATGCTGTGCGGCTGCTGCACGGACTATGGGCCTCGCATATCCAACTTTTTGCTGCTCAGCGATGATGCATCACCTTCTATTCAGTGATTCAACAATGAAGCATCGCCTTTAATCCAGCAGTTTGACAGTGACGCATCTCCTCTTTGTTTCTTGCATCTTAAGTCTGTTGACAACACATCCCAGGTACTTATCAACATTTTCAGCAGGCAAAGGCTGGTCCCTCTATCTTCCCAGCACTCCATCACGGTCAGTCTGAACTTTTGGTTTTACCCAGGTCTAGTGTGACAAGATGTCCCCTGTGGATGCTTTAAGCTTTTAAGCACTATATTTTCATATAGTCTTCTAAAAATTCATAACTCCATGTACACTTAGAGGATTTTTGTCATTTCCTTCTTAATTTGTTCGTTAAAATTCAAGCTACTTTTTAAAAACTGTTGTGGAGTCTTCTTGTGGTGTTTTCACTGTGTTGCTGTTTGAAGAGTTGCACAAATAGTTTACCAATTGTCTCTTAAGTTACGCCTACCTGCTCTGTGCCAAGCTACCTAAGGGTGAGCACAGGTTACTTTATGGTGTGTATTTGACTTACTCTGACTAGGATTGTGGTTCCTGCCTGGACAGGATGCATACCTCTGCTAAATAGAAACCCCATTTCTAACAAACAACAAAAGGATAAGAAGTTGAGAGACAATAAGAAGGATCTGTAATTTACACCTTAAATTATGAAATACTGAAGGTTGAATGAAACTGCCAATATATGGGTATCTGTAGACTGAATAAAACTTGATTCATTTTCTTGGTGATAGCGAATGGACCAGAGAATCACAGTCCTAAATTAACAGGAAACTTCTGAGTAGGCAAGAAATAATAAGGTATCCAGATATTGTATTAAGGAACACATTTAGTTGTGGGTGTACAGTAAAGTAGGTTCTGGCCTGAATAGACCGCTTGGCTTGTCACAGATTTTTAAAACCTAATTGTCTTTGTTTTTTTAATTATTGTCAGAACTTGGAAGCCGTAATAACTAAGGGACTCAGCCAGGTCGGAGAATGAAAGGTTTGGGGATAGAATCCTTAAAGATAGAAAAATAGTGACACCTTAGTTTTACAATATACAACATTATTATAACCAAATTGCTCTAAGGGTAAATATTTAGAGAGTTGTATTTCACAGCCTTACTGTGGAGCTAAACATTTTGTTCCAGACAATGATTTGCCCTCTCTGGCCGCACTTTAGTAAGTGGATGGAAAGCTGATGAAAAGACTTGTTATATGCCGGGGCAACAAAGAGCCTTCCATAATTGAGTAATATAGTGAGAGTTCCTATCTGAAATGATGGTATTAGGAAATCCATGGAGTTGAAAAATATCACTAAAGAACTGTCATGACCACTGGAGAAGCAAAAGAAATGGACAGAGAGGGTGAAAAGTCACCATTTTAGAAAAAGTATCTCCAGTAAACCAGGTCCCCTGGTATCTCTTGGAAGGCTTTAGATTAGTAATAAAGTCTATGGAACTCATATGCCATGGCTGAGGAACATTGGTAAGATGTTCTGAATATGAAAAGGATTTCTCGTGAGTAACCATTCCCTGGGAATGAATGGGACAAGCCAAAAATTAGGGGGTCATTTAAGATGGTGGGAAGACTCGAGTCCGCCTCCACGGTAGCGGTGCCTGGAACAGCCCACCTGCAACGCGGCAATCGCACATGTCAGATTACGAAGCGACCACCACCGTGGCGGTCGCATCGTGCACGGTTAACGTTTTAGCGGGTGCTGCTGGCTGCGGCATGCGCCGCAATGCTAAACATGCATGCTGTGCTTTTCACTGCACTACATGTAAGGAACCATACCTGCCACCTAGTGCAGTGAAATGTAGGGGGATACCATGGTTACCCCCACAGTGTAGTACCCCCTAACACAAGGGGAGCCCCACAACAGACCCCCAAATACATTCTCTGCCAGCCTTTCAATGGTGTTTACACACCACAGACAGGCTGGCTGCGGCCAGCATCGTAGTCTGGCTGATGGTGCCTCCTAGGCACCACCACCATTTTACGCAATCTGGATGATCTGCCAGGCAATCAGAATAATTGCTTGTGGCGGATCCGTGGTGGGCGGTCTTTGCGGATGCCACGGTCGCTGTACGATTCTCCCCGCCATCCAAATTTGGCAGCCAGAGAATCTTCATCCAATGGCTGAGAGCCTGCCACAACACGGCTGGCAGACCCTCCACCATCATATTTACCCCCATAGTCCACTACATCCACATGAATAGATTGCAACCAAAGAGAAAGCAGGTCATGTTCAAGCATGGATTTAACTAAGTCATTGGACATCTTAGTAACTTCTTTTTGCAAATCTTTAATTGAAATTAACCAGGTGTGCTGGCTAAATATAGATCACTATGGTGCAAGAAAGGAGTTTTACACTTTGGCACAGTTTTACTAACTTTTAAAGTACAGCAGTGCAGCAACCAAAGTTACTGTGCTGCAGGAAAGTAAGAGAGATGAGAAGAGCACCATATTTACTAAGATAAGGCTCTGTTTTACTCTTTGTCTATGCTTGTGAACTTTAGGCTGCCAAGCACCAATGCCCACACCCTAGCATCACAGTCCAAGGGTGTGTGCATCTTGTTAAGCAAAGGTTTTGTTCTGGAAGACGATCCTTCTAAAACAAAAGCTATGCTTTAATGCAATCCCCACTTTGCATGTATGCTGAACGATGCAGCCAATGTGCAAAGTTTCGAAGATTTGGAGACAATAAAACATCTCTCATTGTTACATCTGCCTTGAAGAGATATAACGTTTTGTTGCAAATCCCTTTCTACTAGTGTTAGTAGGGAGGGATTTGCAACAGAACTCATGGGTGGTTGCATTGGAGATGCCCACATACCACTCATGAAATGCACCATGACCCAAAGTCATACAAAGTAGCTGAAAGCAGTGCATAGCATTATTTTGTATTACATTGGCCAACATTCCAAAGCAAATCCTGAATTGCATTGGAAAGTATATCACAAAATACTTAGCACTGGGTTTGTGTTACAAAAGTAATGCACACCCCACACTTTTTCTGGTAACTGTGGCCCTTAATATCTTCCAATTCTTTCTTATGTGTAAAGTTATAAGTAACTTCAGAGTCATTGAAGAATTTAACCGACTAAGCTAACCACTCTATCAGGCAGACCAAGAACTTTGCTTTAAAATCTCTGGAATGCCTGTTTTACAAGGCATCAATAAGACCATTCTAGTAATCAGAAATGTAAGTGCTATATAAATGTTATAGAAATATGCACAATGAACTTGGTGACAATTTTGACACAGAATTGTTTTGTAAACATTGTCAGTTTAGATGGCTTATTCTAACTTGAAAAGACTATCTGGTACCCATTTACAAATGTATGAATTCAATAAAATCATGTTTGAGGGCTGACAATTAAAAATCCAAGGCAGCATTATTGTGTTCACTGGTTCACAGGAAGTTAAAACATGAGGTAATTAGAACACAGGATGCTTCCGTATATCATCAGATTACATCAGTAACTGGACAGCACCCACAACTATTTTGGAAGAATCAGTAGAAACCATAAACTGTGTATTTGGATCTGGATGTCTGAGGGCTGGAGCTTGAGTGTCGATCTTCTTTAATTCACGAACGACTAGTTCAGCCTTTTGAGTCCTAAAGACAGATTTATACATTTTAAACATACTGCAACTCAGCAAGCTACCTTGCTGCGCTGCATGAAAGGCAGGAATGCCTAGCACCAATGCATACACCCTTGAACCATGGTGCAAGGGTGCCTGTGTTGTAGTCAAGATTGTTTATGTGCAGGAAGGGACACTTTCCAGCACAAATATAATCCTCATATACATTTTCCTTTTTCTATGTGTGCTGCACTAAACAATAGGAAGGACGAGGTGTGAAACCAGTTCCGAACCTGTTCGTTTCTTTCATTCAGCCATTAACCCTTCCAAACGTTGTTCAATTATTAAAGACATCAATTCAAACAGAGGAAGTTGTGGAACATGGAGAACGCATGAGCTCGTCCTTGATCTCATCCTTGAGACTATTACAAAATAGGCTCATTAAAATTCTTTCAATCAGGAGGTCTCATGTGTCAATTGATGGAACCAAGTCACAGAAGTGTATACATTAAACTGCCGTGACAAAAATCCACAAGGTTTCTTCAGCAGTAAAATCTCAAACACCTTCTTGAAAAGAGTTTTAAAAAGCTGTATATTGATTCAAGGACTGCTCTTCATCAGACACCAGGGACCCGGCCGAAGATAGGGCAGCTCCAGATACGAAACTAAGCAAATACATCACCTCAGCTTATAGGGTCATAAATAGGTCAGGTCATGAAGCAAAAGTCATCCAAAAAATCCCTGCAACTTAGTAGGGACAGCAGAAAAACAAGTAGAATTGGCTGTTACGGCAGGAAGGTTATTAGCTCTGTCGGCCAAAGTTTGTTTTAGTGCTGCTTTTTCTGTGTGAACATCAAGCATTTCTTGATTCTATTGCTGTTATGCACCATCACTATGCAAATTGGGACCATTGTTGCTCAAAGTCGATCAAATGATTGGTATTGTAACCTGTGAAGTGTTTTTGACCGTGACCTGAATTGACAGAGGTAGGAGCAACACCCTCCCGTAGCTGGCTTGATTCACATTTCATATATATGTGATCAGAGAACTGGTACCTTCATGAAGGAATTCCATGCAGAAGGTAAAAAGCCTCAAAAGAATAAAAACTCTCCAGAAATCTAGGTGAAGATCTCAGATTGTAAGGCAAGATTTCTGGAAGGATGGCTGAAGTCTAAGGAAAGGCAGAAGCCCAGCACAAGGAGGAATGGCACACACAGGTCTGGGCAAATATAGCATACCCTGTGATTTACAAAATTACAGGGTGCGGTAACAAAATCCGTTTTTACAATGTACAACAGACATTTGATAAGTTTGAAAAGTCTTTCCTACTCCTTAAGGGGCTTTTGCCACCCTTTAAATATAACAAATAGCAGGGTGCATGAAATGGGTTTCTCCCTTGTGTTTGTGATTCAGAGATGTATGTATCATCAATAATCTGTGACCGCATATATAGCTGTAAATCATTATTTTGTTACTTGCTAGTTATCAATTGGTAACTTATTCCAAGAGGGAAAACTTCCCATTTGAAACTTTTTATCGAGCTTTCATAGCAGTGCCTTTGGGGAGTTGAAGTCGCTTTTATAGTTTTACAAATGTTTGTATACAATAAGCCAGCTAGTGCTCAATTCCTTCAGGTACTCACATTGATGTTAGAATTTTGTCATCATTAGCCCACAAGTAGATGTCTAATAGAATATCAATTGAAAAAATATTGTGTGGACAGAATAATGTGTGAAAACTATCAAGGGCTAAATCTTTGAGAAGGTAAGTGTAAAGAAATAAGTACATATTAAGTACATATTAATTATTCTTAACTCTAAATCTATGTGCCTTGAAGATATACATATCTTCAATGTATGTTGAGTAATATAGTAAATATTTGCTTTCCCATAGAAACTTACCTTCACAATATTTTTTACCCTATATTTTTGACACTTAATTTTGTCCACACAATATTTTTTCCTTGATATTTTGTCCAAACACCCCACAAGTTTCTCAAAAATTGACTTTTCAGCATACAAACCTCATGCACATCCCAGATTGCATAGCTATACCTCTTTGAAGTGCTTTTAATGGGAAAAGGGAATACATAATTAGCTTTGCTCTACACCAGTCTGGAGTTTGAACTTAGATGTAAGCAAATGTTTTGCCAAATCTACGCTAAGGTGCTGGTGCTAGGGATTCTTCTCCGCCAATGCACAGCAATCTTACTGCAGGGTTAAACCAAGCAAGCAAATTCCAAAACAAAGAGCAGCAAATATGTATAATACTCCACTCTCTCTGGGTCCCCACCTGACATCTGACTTTATGTGACCTTATGTATATTCATCGGCACACTCCATCGCGCTCTTGTTTCTTTTTTCTTGACAAATTTATGTTCACCTTTGCAATCAGCCTTGAAAAAGTCCTTGGCCTGCTGGCCTTTTGGGCGGAACGCGTGTCGCCTGTCTTTGTTTTCACTTGCATTTAGTTCAAGGAAATAAGACTATAACAACATGGTATTTTAATTCCTGTATCGACGACGTGAATCCAGAATTTGGGATCTCCTGACCCTGGTATTGTATATACTTACCATGGGCACCAACCTATCTCACTTTTGGGAAATTTACCAAAAACTAGGTGGTCACTGGGTGAAAGCTACGGATAGGCATCTGATATAGCAAAGATTGGGTCCTGACTAATTGTGTGTGAACCCTGGTAGCACCCACTACCTGAAAGCACTATTCATCAGTTTTCTATCAGTGAAGTGCAGAAAGTGGTTGCAGAAGTAAAAGGGCTTAGCCCATTTTAATTATGGCTGATTCTGTTATGTCTAATCTTACATTAAATTAGGGGTCTGATCAGTTTCTTTGGGAATATGGCTCTAATTATACTATAACAAAGTAAGGTATAGTGTGCCCAGAGTCCAGTGGATCCCTAGAGGTGTAGCAGAGGATAAAGTAAATAATACCTTACTCTCACGTTAGTGATATCTGGGCTGACAAAGTTAGGCTTATCAGAGGGTAGTGTTAAGCTTTTGTTGTATACACTCAGACAAGAAATGAGGTCACACACTCAGACTGAATCCAGACGAGTTGTTTGTATAACAATGTGTTACTTTGTTATTTTTATTACTAGAACCGAGATTTACTTAGTAGCAGGTAAGTGATACTTTATAAAAAATAATAGTTTTGTATAAGCAGACACGTTATTTTATTGTATAGAAAAGGTGTTGTAAACGCCTTAGACTACTTGTAATTACTTCAGATTACTTTTAGTTACTTTTCAGTTACTTTTTAACTTAGTGCAAGCAAAACAAATTAATAATACAGTGTAGGCTCTGCAGTACATCAGTAAGCAGGACAACTTATTTGTAGTTACTTTGTTGAAATACAAGGCAGAGTCAACATGTACAACATTTATTAGAAAAAGGCCACACCTTGTAATCCTATGGGAAAAAAAGAAGTTAGTGATTGCAGGTAAGCAAAACAATTTTTGTTTTGTTCCTTTTGGGGGTAGGACCAAAGTTCCCCAAGATTTGATTCTGCACTCAAGGTGCACCACCAGGGGCAACAGGGCAACCGGGTTCTGAGTGCAGGGGTGCCAATGATAGTCAATGGAGACTAGGGGCACATTATTCGGAGACTCCTCATGGGCAGGTAAACTAGCCTTGGAGGACAATCTTCAGGAGTTAATATATGTACAAACGGGGGCCCAGGGCACCACCAAAACCACACCACCAGTGGCACAGGGACAGTCTGGTGCAGGGTGCTCACAAAGCATTGGGCGAAAGTTGATACCCTAAGGAGATTGTCGGTTTCAGTTTCAAGCTGCAGGCTCACACCAGGAAGTCTTTCTGCTGGAACCAACAGCCAGGGAAGGAAGGTGAGATGCCAGGCAATATCAGGGCACCATTGGTTCTGGTCAGCAGGACACAGGGCTAGGGGATGCAGGGGTGTCTTTGGACATCAGGTTTCTCATTACTGGGCATGTTGTGGTCAAGGGGGTCTAGGTGCAGAGGTAGTAGGCATTGTCACAAACGCTAAAATATGTCTCCCCTCAATGTATTCAGGCCCAGGACCACTGGAGAACCTTTTCTGGACTGGTGAGTCTCCTGGATTCGGACCGTGGGGGTTGGGTGCAGAGTTAGGTCTGAAAGGTGAGTATTCATGGTTCTGCAGGGTCTTTGAGTTCTTTTGGAGACAGAGACGCTGTCTTCAGTACTTTTGGGTCTTTTTCAAAGCTGATCAGTCTTCTCAGGGTTTTTGGAGGTCACTGGTATTCAGGCTGGAAGTCGTGATGCTGCAGGGGTTGAGTGAAGGTGCAGACAGTAGGACTGGGGCCAAAGAAGTGGCCGCATGGATCATCTTCTGCTGCATGATCTTCTTCACCAATCTTCCTAGGTCATCAAGGACTGCTTAGTTGGGTTCAGGGGTGCCACTAAATACCATATTTAAGGGCATTACTGGGGTAGCCAATGGGCTGCTGATATTAGGGTGACTACACCCTTAGTGTGCTCACCAAACTTGGGAGAGTGAGCACAATCCCTAACCCTGATTGGGGGGGTTTCCTCCATCTGCAAGAAGGCGGGTACTGAAGAGTGGGCTTCAACTGGCCTCCCCCACCTGAGGTGGGCACACCTTCTGGACTGTCCTGATTTTCACACCTGTCTTCCCGCCTAAATGGGGGTGAAGACAGGAAGGGGCTGGCTCCTGTTAGCAGGAGAGGCTGGGGGTTGCCTTGCAAAGACGCCAATGCCTTTGAAACTTCCCTGGCACAGATGGCCCCTCTTGACCTGGGTGAGGTGTGAACACCTCCGCCCAGGAAAGGCTTTGTTTCTGGACCATGGGAGTGAAGACTCACACCCCTGGGGTCCAGAAACCTGTCTCATGGTGGCAGGCTGGTGTTCACCAGTCAGAAACCCACCAGCGGTTGGTTTGGTTCAGGGGTCCCTTCTTAAAGGAATCCCAGAGTGCATGGAATAATAAATTTGACACTGAAACCAGGAATACGTTTATTATTCTGAGATGTTTTAATATCAAACATCCCAGGATTCAGTAAAGCCATTATGGTGCTAGGAAACTCGTATTGACATGTTTCCAGACCATAAACGCAATACTGCTTCACTGAGCACCTATTATATGTAAGAATGACCTCAAATAATATACTCGAGCTCGGCGGTGAAGGGTAGGTCAAGCAGCCGGGGCGCAGGAGACTAGAGTCTTGACTATTTGACTCATCCCTGATGCCTCACCCCGCCGACCCCTCATGTGGCAGGTAGTTCTTAACTATTAGGTATAGGACAACCAACACAGAGGTAACACAAACACAAATCCACACATGACACTAGCATGTGGTTTAATCACCTTTTTTAGGTCCTGATGAATCGCGGGTTACTACAGCCCACCGCGAGAAACATGTCGACCGTTGTACACTACTAGCCCCATCTAGGTTCACCTGAATTTACTCGTTGATTCCTAGTGAGCTAGCCCCCTGTTTTTAACTGCAGCGAGGGACCCCCTGAATAAAATTCGTTCCAGGTACCCTTAGCTACATTTTAATATCCCCTTCTTTCACTACCACACACCACCCTGCCCACACACCCGCACTTCACCATAAGGCAGTTGGAAAAAGATCTCCGCCAAAGAGCCCCTCTTTGAGGTGAGCCCGTCGGGGATTGCACCGCCTCCCCGACGAGGAGCAACCGCCGATGATGAAGCATGACATCCTTCGGGGTGTGTGAGGCCAATCCATCCAACAAAATGGATGCCCTTGGGTGTCAAATTCACACCTTTGGTCACGCCAACCAGTCTTCCCTCTAGTCACGCTCAGGAACAGTCCAGTACCCCCCTTGTTGCAACCATTGCCACGGGCACACACCGAGACTGGACCTTCCACTCCCTTGAGTGGTAATTGGTGCCCTTAGATCTAGCGATCTACCTTCTCCCCTCTATTTCAAACATGTTTTAATATCAAACATCCCAGGATTCAGTAAAGCCATTATGGTGCTAGGAAACTCGTATTGACATGTTTCCAGACCATAAACGCAATACTGCTTCACTGAGCACCTATTATATGTAAGAATGGCCTCAAATAATATAGGGGTCTGGCTGCTCGTGCAGATAGGCCATCACCCTGCCTTAAGGGTAACTTACCTAGGCCTCATGCAGTGCTGGGCAGTCATGCACACAGGGACTTTGAGTTGCACCAAAACGCACAGGCTGCAATGGCTGTGGTGCACGTTTGTGGTAAAAGGGTGTCTGAGGGTGGCCTAATACATGCTGCAGTCCTCGGAGGACTTTCCCTGACTACCATGCCCTTGGTACCATAGGTGCCCCTCACAAGGGACTTACAAGTAGTGCAGAAATGTGCCAAGTGTGGAAACAGTGGTACAGGTTAGGGAAAGAACGCAGGCCCTGGAATCCTGATCAGCAGGGACCCAGGGTAAACCCAGTCAAATTGAATCAGGTATCTGGCAAAACGTTAGAGGGTAACAATGCAAAAAGGGCACTTTCCTATAGTTCTCGATTAGATAGTAACCAACAATCTTGCTTTCCTACCGACCCAGCCAGGACCACCTCCATAGCTAGGATGCATCATGGGACACTGGGGATATTCAGTACAGAAATAGAATTAACAGAACAATGGCTATCCCTTCGGGCTGAGCAATCACCGAAGTCAAGGTCTTCCCTTCCACCTTCCACCCAATCATCGGAGGCAATGAATTCCCCTCATAGCATTGACAAGCAGGAATATGGAATGATCATGGCACCCAACCCTGGCCCCACATACAGTTGTGGAGGTAAAAAGCAGCCTTGAAGAGCCAAGTGTGCTTGGCTCGTTCCTAATAGTTGTACTCCAGCACCCTCTAGTAGGAACAAGCATGTTGACGAAGCTCTTGCTAAGGGATGTGCCTGTCAGGATCCTGTCAATAAGCCAGCGTGGATAAAGAAATTCACTGCAGGCTGTATGAATAATACTAAAAAGGTATTCAATGCAGAATGTATTCCTTGTTTGGCTTGTTTTGAAAATCTAGTAAAGGAATGTATGAGTAAAGTCAAAGTATTGCTTAAGGTTGAAATTGTTCCCATATTAATCCATTCTCAAATCTATTGAAAGCGAATTGTCCTCCCTTAAGAAAACTGGTGTTTCCCTAGTTGGAGGGCATGTGATGAATCCCAGGGGCACTAAGGCCACCGATAGTGGCTCAATAAGTGAACAGCAAAACAATACTAGTGCTGGGGCTGCTGATAGTTTCCATCAGACTGAAGGGTTGATCTCAGTAACCAATCCCCAGCAGTCCCATGGCTGCTCCGGCCCACCCTTCCACCACCTATCCTCCCTCTCTTGTATAATTCTTCCCTCAGCCCGACATTGTTCAATATCTACATGGCACCCCTCGCCCACGCGCCCGACAGCACGACCTCAACATCATCTCCTACGCGGATGATATCCAGCTGATCCTCTCCCTCACCCAAGACCCTCACACCACCAAAACCAACCTCCAAAAATGGAATGAAGGCCATCGCCGAATGGATGTAGAACAGCTGACTAAAGCTGAACTCAGACAAAACTGAAGTCCTCATCCTCTGCCCCACCCCTTTAGCTTGGGACGACTCCTGGTGGCCAACCACACTGGGAACAGTCCGCCACCCACCGACCACGCACGCAACCTAGGGGTCATCCTTGACTCCACCCTCTCCATGACTAAGCAGATCAATGCCGTCTCCTCATCCTGCTTCAACACTCTCCGAATGCTCCGCAGGATCTTCAAATTAATCCCCATAGAAACTGGAAAAACAGTCACCCAGGCCCTCGTCACCAGCAGATTGGACTACAGAAACGCCCTCTACGCAGGAACATCGGCCAAACTCCTGAGACGACTGCAACGCATCCAGAACACCTGGATGTCGTGGAGCACGTCTGATCCTCGACATCCCCCGCCGCAGCCACATCCCAACCCACCTGAGAAACCTGCACTGGCTCCCCGTCAACAAGAGGGTAACCTTCAAACTCATCATCCACGCACACAAAGCTCTCCACAACACCGGCCCAGCATACCGCAACAGACGACTCAGCTTCTACACCCCCAAACGCCATCTCCACTCCACCGGCATCACCCTCGCCACAGTCCCCCGCATCCGAAGAACGACTGCCAGCGGCAGATCCTTCTCCTACCTCACCTCCAAAACCTGGAACACCCTCCCCACCAACATACGGCAGACCCAAGACCTACTGGCCTTCAGAAGTCTCCTCAAGACGTGGCGCTTCGGTCAGTAGTAGCACCCCCCAGTGCCTTGATACCCTCACTGGTATGCAGTGCGCTTTATAAGTGTCCTGATTGATTGATTGATTGATTGAATTCACATCAGAGCAATACAAAAGATTCAATACGTAGGGGCATCTTCTTCCCAGAAGAGCGCATAATTGATAGTCCTAAAGGGGGTTCAATGCTCCCAACGGTTAAACTTCTACAAGCTTCCTGTCCATACATTGTACCGAATTGCAAGCCGGTCAGGATGAGTCCTATGATATGTAATATAACAAACTTTGGATTTGGCTTGTAAAATATAGAGATTTCCCCTTGGTACAGGCTCATAATATTCGACTTACTCAGAGAGTGGCATGACTGGGGCATAGAAGAGTGGATCATGATGGGGACTGTATTATCATCAACTTTAGGTTCCCTCATCTGGCACTCCAAGTACTTACCTATTGGGGTGGAAACAATTCTGACTACAACAATCGTATTGATTCACTGCAATAGGGGCTTTTCTATAAACCCTCTCCTTGTCCTCTAGTGGTAAAAGTACCAGCAGCCATCTCAGACACCACGGCTTATCTCCCACCTGACATTCCACACACTGTACAGACCATGGTGGGAGATTCTTGTGCAATCCCTACCTACAATTGCTATGTAGCACTTGATGGATTAGATTGACCTCGCAAAACCAACTTGAGGTCAGGTTCCCCAAGACTGCAGAAGCTTGACAAGGGGATATCGACTACTTTTCCCAGATTTTCTCTCCATCCCATCCCTACCTCTCAGTGGAAAAGGCACTTCTCCTCAAGGTTAGTCACAGCAGTACTTCCTAATAGAGCGTAAGGCTCCCCAGCTCCTGGAGTCAACCGTATAATCCCTGTGCCCCCTCAGGACCCACAATTCAAGCTAATCTCCTGGAATGTGGCGGTTTCGGCCCTAAACTGTCTAACCCCAAGTGGTGTGCTTTTATAAATCATTATGATATCTGTCTTCTAAAAGAGACTTGGGCCCTAATGCCACTAACTGTTCAAGGTATGCAATCTTTTCAAATGCGGCATTTTCCTCTGGGTGGGGAAGGCCCTCAAGGGGCCTATTGATATGGGTAAAAAACTCTATTTTAGGTTTGTAGTAGGAGGTAGCGTCGGACTCTGTTGACCTAATGTGTGTATCTCTTACTTAGGAGGATGGTTTATCATATTATTTTTATAACATCTATTCAAGGTCTAAGAAAAAAGAGAAGGTAGGTATTAGTGGTCCCTGAGATGGAAGAAACTGCACAATCAATCTGTAATCTGTATTTACAAATAACCAAATAAGTGTGAATATGTCAAATGATATAGTCTAGCCGGGGTGCTATAGTAGCTTAAAACAATTACTACCCAGAGGTGCTATTAGCACGCTAAAGATTAACAAGCAAGCAAATGTACCAAAGAACAAAGCTGTTGCAGCACACCACTTATAATGTATAACAATCCAAAAACAGTATTGGATATGTGATTGTTGAAATCTGAGTTCTAGTGTAATTCTATTAAAAAAATCATGATGACAATCTAATGGGACATCAGGTATACAGACAATAAAGCTACACGAAGGATACACGAAGTGTGCTCTGGATTGTTGTCCAATTACATTAGAGAGAGGTCCCAGAACCTCTTCTCTTACAGAGGTTAAGGTTTTCCTCTGCCAAGAAGCACCTAATTCTATACCACGAGACTCTAATACTTACCGTGACAAGCTGAGCGCCATATTCCTGAACACTTAAAAACCTGTTCTCTGACTTTATACAGACAATAAAGCTAGTTCAAGGAAATCATATGTTGGTTTTCATTATCTTTTTATTGTTTTTTTTTTTTAAAAAATCCCAGCACACGATCTTGCCGACATATGTTTGGTCTAATCCTAGACTTTTTCAAAGCAATATAGGGAAATTGTCACAATGTAGGCTGATGTAAATACTTCGTAAGGCAAAGTCCGGTTGCAAACTCAAAAAGCAAAAGATTTCTTTATTTTTTTAATATTTTATCGACTTGGGCACGCGTGAAGTGACACGAGTCTCTACATTTAAAGATTATCGTCACCACTGGTCGCAAACTTATCAGGGTTTGCTACCACAGTGTGACCATGTGTATCTAATACTTGTCAAATTAAGTGGGCAATTACATACGGTTCTGAAATGCGAACAGGATATGACTAATGCAAATTGGAGAAAGGACAGGATTATTGGTCGCAAACTTACCAGGGTATGCGTACCAATAGGGAATTTTCTATCAGCTTTGTCACTCACGGAAGACATTAGTTTGATTCTGACTGCCTGGAACGATAAATTAATAAAAAATAAAGAAATCTTTTGCTTTACGAGTTTGCAATCGGATGCTGCCTTACGAAGTATTTACATCAGACTACATTGTGACAATTTCCCTATATACAGCATGCTGTTTGGAATATCCCAGAGATTGGGCTTGCACCAATTAAGAAATGGACTACAGTTGAAATTCAGCTCAACGCCCTCACACTAAATCAGAGACTGCGTGCATGCAATGGAAGAACAAATTCTGACAGATTGTGGACACACACATTTAGTAGGGTTAACTACTCACGTCTGACTCATTATACAATGGTAGGTGTCGAACTCTTGTCTAATTTAATCAACATGGAAGTGGTTGTACTTCCTGACAGTGATCACAAACCCCTGTCCTTGTTATAGACTATCAGGTAGACGCATCAAGCATTTTTGCGAGCGCAAACAGTTCGAATCCCAAAATTCAGCCGTTTGCGCCAGCAAAAATGGCATTTGAGATGCACCAAGGGTACATGCACTTGCAATTTAAGAATTTGCAAATAATTGCGAGTTCTCTAATTGCGATTGCATTTAACGAATTTCAATTTGCGATTCCTTAAATGCAATGCATGAACCAATCCAAGATTGCGAATTCGCAATCTGGTGTCGCTATTTACAGCGAATTCAAACTACGTGGTAAATAGCAAAAACTTAGAAATATGCACTTTAGTGCATTTTCTAAGTTGTATATTACACACACACATGTCCTTGGGACATGTGTGTGCGCAACACCAGTGAACATTACCATTTCAGGGGTGCAACAGGGTGTCCTTTGGACACCCTGGCACCCTTGAAATTGCGGCACATTTGCGATTCGCTAATTGCTAATCGCAAATAAGGAATGACTCCCCATTCATTCCTACGGGCCTTTAGGCCCATAGGAATGAATGGGAAAGCCATTCCTTATTTGCGATCAGCAATTAGCGAATCGCAAATAAGGAATCAGTAGGAATCGCAAATAACATTGCGATTTCTACATGCATCCCGTTTTGCGAGTCTTTAATAGTGAATCCTTAAAATTCGCTATTAAGGACTTGCAAAACATAACTTTGATGCATCTGGGGGTATACCTTTTAAAGGCAAGGTAATGGGTCCAATGCAAACTGCGATAGGAGGTTGCTAATTGCGAGTAGAGTAATAGATATAGAATCGGGTGGAGTAGGGTGTCCTATTCACAGGAACCTATTAGTGGGATCTATAGTTTAGTCACTGACAGCTTAAAAGAGTTAACTATTTTAGATAAAACTGATAATACCATTGAGGGTTGGTGTGTGGTAGTGGAAGTAAATAACCAGCTTTTCACCAACATAAGGGATAACTTTTTCTTTAAGGAGGTTGGACCAGCCAGTAGAGGGAGATACAATTCAACCTGTACAGAGTCCCGATATAAATTGGTCATGGCAGTGAAGGGGAGGAAAACATTAGAGATTCTAGATGCTAGGCTTTGTTATAAAAAGCACTTCTGAATGTTAAAAAAGAAGGGGAGAGGGGAATCTGGGCAGGCCTCCCTTAGGCAGTAAGATCCAAAGACCATCTGATCTTGCCCAATTGAATCTAATAGCGCAGCGTGAGCCTGGGTGGAGCATTTCACTAGTCTTTATTCTGATAAAGAGGCCAATTTGGGTTCCAGATCTACTGTAGAGCTACAAAGCTGTGACCCCTGTGACATTTTGATTTCAGAATTGTTAAAAGCCATCAGAGAGACAGTACCAAACAAATCCCCAGGCTTCAATAAAAACAGGTGACTTATATCTGAATGAACCAGGTGTTTGGCGTGCTTACTTTTACGTAGTATTCTCTGCCACCATGAAAGGAGCCTCAATACCCCCTACTTGGGTAGGGGTTGAAATTAAAAGAATGTATAACAATCATTTGCAATGGAATAGGTCTTGCCTTTGGGACCTTCTAAGGATTTAGTAATGTAACATTTTTTGCATCCCTGGAGCTTTCAGGGTGCTGAGTAGCTGCTGAGCAAGAGGTGTCCTATGATTTTAAGTAAATCACTTAAAATACAATCAGTGATCTTAGAAGAGTGGTGAGGTAGGGTTTAGGGGAAGGGCTAGGGAGAGATGGCACAGCGCGAGCAGGCTGCCACAAGTAGGAAACCAGATGCAATGGTGAAACTGAAAGTGGTGTCCTGTGATTTTGGGCAAATCACTTAAAATACATGCAGCGATCTCGGAGGGGTGGTGGGTGCGAGGTGAAAATATAGGGAGAGATGCCACAGGGCTAGCAAGAGACAAGACACAATGGTGAAAATGAAATCTGTGAGGAGGTGGAGAGAGAGACGGCATACAGGCCCAGATCTTGATACTCCTAAAAAAGCCTTCATTAGACACGCACAGTCCTGGTAATTACAGGTCTATCTCTCTTTTACCTGGTCTGGCCAAGGTGTGTGAAAAGGTTGTCACCAAACAACTCACGGAATTTGTTGAAAGAGAGGGTCTGCTGCATCCCGCTGAGTCAGGTTTCCATGCAGCTCATAGCACAGAATCTGTGCTGGTGGAGGTTGTGGAGGCCATTTGGGAGTGCTTGGACACTCGCGGGAGGACTGCATTGATTTTGCATGACCTCTCTGCCGTGTTCGATACGGTCCCCCACTCTCTCCTTCTCTCGCGTTTAGCCAGGATAGGTGTGTCGAAGTCTGCATGGAATTGGCTCAAGTCCTTTCTCGAGGGTCGGGTCCAGCAGATCTGGCTGCCTCCATCGGCCTCTCTCCATCAGGCTGTCACAACGGGAGTCCCTCAGGGGTCTTTGCTCAGTCCCCTTCATTTTAATATCCACATGACCCCCCCCTGGTCTATCTGGCTGAGAGTGTGGGGGCTAAGGTGATGGCTTACGCCGGTGATACGCAGTTACTCTTCACCTGGGACAGGGATGACAATTCGGTTACTGTAGTTCATCACTGTCTCTCCTCCATTTTCAAGTGGCTCTCTGGAGTACAACTAAAATGCAATGAGGAGAAATCGGAGATTTTTGCTGTTTGACAAATTCCCTCCTAGGTTTAGGGAAACTTTGTGGCCACCTGACTTTCCCCTGCCATCCTCTGATGGGAAGCCGACGAAGAACTTGGGGGTCTGGTTTGATGAGAGTCTATCCTTTTCTTTCCACATCTCAAAACGGGCCGGCACCTGCTTTGGCCTTCTCAAGACTCTAAGAACATTTTTTTCTCTCCTGCCTCAAGCAGCAAGAGAAACAGTCACTTGTGCCCTCATCCTCTCTCAGCTGCACTATGCCAATGCACTCTACATTGGTATCCCTGGCTACCTGATCAAAAAGTTGCAGGTTGTCCAGAACTCGGCAGCCAGACTGCTGCTGGGCATCTCCTACAGATATAGCGTGCAGCACTACCTGCGCTCGCTTCATTGGCTTCCAATAGAAGAACGGGTTAAGATTAAATGGCGGGTCCTAGCTCATCATTCCCTGCATGGAAATGGTCCATCTTATCTACAAAAGCTGTTCGTATTTTACATGTCATCAATAATGTTGCAATCGGTATCCCTCAGATTAGCAACGGTTCCCCAATTTCACTTCCAAAGGTTGGGCGGCAGCTCTCGGACTCGCAGGGCGGCGGCAGCATGGAATGCACTTCCCCTGGCTCTACGCAGCATTGAAGACCTGTCTGCATTTAAGAAAAATCTCAAATGGCATCTTTTCATCTGCTAGTTGCCTGCTGCCCTTAAGTCATTGCGCTGGGACACTCATGAGAAGCCATGGGCGGTACAATTAACATAACACAATGTAACTGGAACAGCATTTGAACTTATAAGTGGCTCTATTTGGAAACTTTTAAAAAACAGCAATGAAACGGCATCAAACATGCTGTGAAGGGCATGCGGTGAGAGCTGCCGACTCGGTAGTTAGAGTCTCGGCATCAGCTCAACATCCTGTAATTTTGGGCAAATCACTTAAAATACAAGCAGCGATCTCAGAGTGTGGTAGGGGCGGGGTGAAGGGGTAGAGAGAGATGGCACAGGGCAAGCATGCTGCCACAAGCAGGAAACAAGATGCAAGCAGTATCCTGTGATTTTGGGCAAACCACTTAAAAAGCAAGCAGCGATCTCAGACGGGTGGTGGGCGTGAGGTCACAAGTCCTGCGGCAATACTCCAGAGCCCACAAAACATATAAAGCAGATCATCCTGCAGCGCAAGCACTGTACGCTTGACCTAAAAGGTGCGCCCCGGGATTCCTCTCTCAACTGAGGTAATATAAATTTTATGGTCATGTTGTGTTCCCTAGCGAGTACCCCACCGACTCCATGTACGAGTTAAAAGTGCATGTAACTTCCCTCCTGTACCAGCTATGAAGACGCAAATACATTTGCGTCCAACGTTAACTTGTCCTCTTTCAGACCCACCATGAATGGGTTTGATGGTCCGTTCCTAAGTATGCTATGCCAACGTCTTTTTGAAGTGTACTCCTACGTTTTTCAGCCTGGCTGAAAGTAGGCCCTGAATCTCTGCCACCGAGCCTCTTTTCTGGCTTCTGACTGCGAGGGCCTCTGCCCAAGCAGCCCCCGTACCCGTGAACTCTGACTTACTTCTAGCGCGGCCCTCCGTGCTCAGCTCAGCCTGCTGCCTGCCAAGATTGACTATAACCTTCGAGTTATCTGTTTTCCTCCCCGAAGATACATTCCAGCTTGCTAGCTTCAGTAAACATCCTTCCTCAGCTACAGGGCTAAAGGGCCAACCTGTCTTTATGCAAGTAATTCATAGCCTCTGTTGCCATGCTTCCATGGAAGGCCCCATGCCCCACGCTTCTCCTCAGACATTCAGGCGCTTATACACGCACTCACAGCAAGTATAGAATAGCTTCTGCTCTAGAGACCTTCCTGCCCAGATAGCTTAGTTCCTAAACATCAGATATCAGATATGATAGAAGCACAAGTTGATCTGACATGCCAGACTTCTGTCTCTTTCCGTCAGTGTAAATGTCAAGTCCCCTGCACCCCGTCTATCACACGTCATGCAGCTGCGCGCGCATCCAAGCTTCCGATTTCCGCTGACATTGCAACATTCTGTTAGCACCACCCCTTGGTGCCACCCACTTGCGTCACCTATCAGTGACGTTTCTAGCACACACGCCTAGTTTACGCCTCTTGATGATGTACTAGCACCACGTGTATACTGTTATCTTGTCTTCTCTCAGCTGTTACGCCTCTTACATTGAACATTATGATGTAAATCAAGTATATAAGCTATGTATTGTCAATCAACGATGGCGCGCTCATCTATCCCTTCTGACACCCTGTGTGGTGGTCAGAACATGATATCCTGATTCCTTTATGAGGAATAAAACCCTTAGAAACTCTTACACCACGGACTCTGTTTTCCTTCATTCCGATTGAGTTATTATTGATTAAGTACTTACCTGCATAGAAATTAAGAGAGTAAATTAATTATTTACATCACAACTACAGGCCTATAAGTCTCATTGATATTATACAGATGATGTTTAGCAAAGTAGTCCTGGGCAGATTACAGGAATGGCTGGCTACCAATGAAGTACTCATCTGGTTGCAGGCAGGATTCAGGAAATCAGTTAGTAAGATTCGATCAGATATTCCAACTTCAAATGCTATACTGGAAAACCATTACCCTGGTCAAAGGCAAACTATATATTGTGTTTGTGGACCTTCGTTCAGCTTTCAATTTAGTGCCCAGAAGGACTTAGTGGAAGGTCCTTGCTGAGATGAGGGTTCTAGCCTATTTGCTCGACATCCTGGTGAGGTTACACACTGATGACTATGCACAGGTGAGAAGTGGTAATGCAGGGGAATTAACAGGACCGTACCCAGTAAACAGGGGGGTAAGACAAGGGTGCATCCTTGGTCCTGCACTGTTTTTATTGTACATCATTGGCCTTGTAGATCATTTTGAGTTGTGTGACAATGAGGCAACCAGGCTGGTTAATTTGAGGATCCCTGCACTTTGTTTGAGGACAATACCCTGGACCTTTCTAAAACACCAATTGGCCTGCAGAGGCTTTTGGATTGCTTTGCAAGCTTCTGTAATGAGAGGGGCTTGAGATCAACATGGTCAATACAAGATTCATGATTTTGAACCCAGGGAACCACAAGAGGGAAAACCCTAAGATAGCAGGTATTTCTGTTGAGCGTGTGAGTACATTTGATTATCTTGGTGTTACCCTGACAAAGCATATGGGGTGGCATGCTCACCTCATGTGCAGTAGGCTTAAGTTGGAACAGGCAGCAGGGTAATAAGGAATGTGATATTAAGTCCCATTTTTTTCCCATTAACTGTGCCTTAGAAATATATAATACTCAAGCATTCGGGACGGCGTGGTATGGAGCTAAATTATGGAGTCATATTACAGTGGACTTTCTCTCAGCTGTTGAACACTGCTTCATGCAACAGCTGAAAGGTCTTCCTGTTAGCACACCTCTTTTGCCGCTTAAGTTGGACCTCGGTTTGAGACCAATTTCTGTCAAAATAGGACTACATCCCCATCTCTATTAGAGGAGAATCTGGCTCACCGCAGAGCTCACCTCCTATCGCAAGGGCCTGGAAGAAATTCTGTCTATTCCTGATTCCTTAGATATCTCATAGTAAAGGTAAATTAAGGCTACTTCAAAGGAGATAGGGTTAGAAATCCAGATGGAGTGCATATGGCATAGTAAGGGCCATACCTAAGCTATTGCTCATATCAGCATATTGGCAATTTAAAGACTCTGTGCAACTCTCTAGGTGGTGCTTTGGATCCTTGATGGAAACTTTCCATTCTGCTAAAAACTCCTTCAGGAAGGAGAATTTTTTGAATGATATGCATCCTCCACTAGACAGCTGCCTGTATTTACAGCTTCGGCATGGAACCTTGATCATTGGCTCTTTTATAGCTAGTTGGGCCCAAAACAAGAAAACTAATGTCGCGCAGTGTTTAATGTGTGGTGCATCCAAAAAACTGTTGAACACTTTCTGTTATATTCACCCCTTCTACAGCAATTGCAGGAAAAGATGGATCATTCCATTGTGTCAGGGACTGGGAGTTAGAAAACTCTTAGAGGTCACTAGGATGTTTAAATATGACAGCACTCAATTAATTTGCTTTGGTGTTAGCAGGTTCCTGTTGGGAATGTGGAGACTGAGACAAATGTTGTGCTCACCTAAGTCTTTATCTATATTCTTATACCTCTACTATTGCACACAAAATGTAAGAGTGATGTATGACACAGGGGGAACTTTGTTATCACTTACATTTATTAATGTATTATTCCATGAAGCATAGTTGTTAGGAAGGAAAGTAATTGTTGAAACTGCACAAGTCACTTTATATTGTAATGCACATATATAATTGTATCCATGCAAATTGCTGTTATAGACCCGAATATGCACACTATACTAAAAGATTTTTTTATTTATCAAGCAAATTGGTATTATGTGAGTTGCACCAAGAGCGAAAAATTAAAGACTACTACTGAAGTAAGTGTTATCATGCACTGCATTGGGCAAATTGAGTGCTGGAATGTGAGGAAGTGTGCTCCCACCCTCTTTCTGTACATTTTCATCCTTAAAACCAATATTACAGCTGACATGTTGTGTCAGCATAAAACCTGCTTACTCAAAGCTTGAAGTTCAATTACTAAATGAGTACTCTTTCTGAGACAACAATATATTATACAAAATAAATCTAATGTTAAAGAAACAAATTCTAGAGCAAAATTGGATTAAAGTTCAACTTTGTAACCACATAATGATGTAAAAATCTTTAAAAACATTTTGAGAATTAAAAAATATGGTGGTGTTAGAAATTAAGTCTCCGGTTGGCAGTGTTGTGCCCTGTCCAAGAAGGGACTCTTCCTTCTAGTCAGGGTAAGAGAGATTTGACTTCTAAAATAATCCCTGCTAAGATATATGTCAGTACAACGCGATCATTTTGATTGCGGTACTTTACATCGTGGATTTCACAACGCAAGTCGTTACAACGACTTGCGTTGGAGGGCGCGGATTGAGGAATATTATAATTTTATATTCCAACACCAGTCCACGTAACAGTAGGGAAGGTGTTGGAATATAAAATTACAATATTCCCTAACCAACAGCGCCATCCAGCGCAAGTCGTAGTAACGACTTGCGTTGTAATGGCAGCGTGGTAAAGGTCGTGCGGTGTAAACACCGCGTTGTAATGGACGTTTACCTCCCTGCTCACCCTCTTGGTAGCTTGGCACGAGCAATCATGCTTTCTCAGAGGCAATGTGTAAAACATTTGCACATAACACACAGTAATACAGTGAAAACAGTACAACAGCACACCACACCAGTTTTAGGAAAAACGCCAATATTTATCCTGGTTTACCATGACCCAAATGGTAGTGGTGTTGATGTTGGTGTGGAGCATCATCATCAGGGATACCAGGACGGCGATGTGAAGCAAGGCAGTGAGAAGTGCGCTGCCCTCAGGTCACGGTGCAAGCAGCAGCATGTTGGTGCGTCAAGTAGTTTAGTTGGTGAGACCAAGGTTGCAGTGTAAAGTGGGTCAGTCCTCTCCAACAGGTCAAGGAACCATCATCATTGACCCCTCAGGTTGCTTTTTCCTTTGTGGCAGCTGAAACACACACAGTCCCAGATGCAGTTACCCAGAGGATGGTAAAGTCGTTGGTGTGGCTCAGACTTCCCACAGGCGGCAACCTCTACTTCAAGCCTGTGGTGAACCATTAACAGAAGGATTAAAGTAAGTTCAGTCCAGTCCTTTTACTGCTCAAGACAGAAGCAGCAACTGTAGGCCATCCAAAAAAGCAACGAACAGCAATGGGCTAGTATTCCTCTTGGCAGCTTTTACAGCTCTTCTTCTTGGTAAGGTCCTTAGTCCGACAGTGTTCTAAAGTTCTGGGGTTAGGGCCCCAATATTTATACAACTTTTCCCTTTAAAGTTTTAGGCATCAAGTCCCTCTTGCTCAGTAGAAACCAATTCTGTCCTAGTCCAGCTTCACTATAGGAGGTACAGACAGCATTGTGCAGAGCAATCCCAGCCTATTTAGGTACTATTGAAAAGTCTTCCCACCACTCTTAATGCAGAAAGGTCTATTCAGTCTGGCCAGGAGTCACCCAGGAAAGGTAGGACACACCTCAACTCCCCATTTGACTGTCTAGGTTAAACACATCTCCCTAGATCCTGTCACCCCAAAACCAGACAGTAAATACACAAACAGGCCAAGGTACACAGGATTGTTAAACAATAAAACTCCCACTTTCTTAAAGTGGCATTTTCAAAGACACAATATAAAAACCACCCCTACTTAAAGAGGCAATATTAGATTCTGAGCTCCGGGAACCTAAACTCCATTTCTCTACCTTTTCCCCATTAGAAGTTGCACTTGTAAAATGTTACAAGGCAGCTCCAAAGATCACCTATGGGAAAGACAGCCTTTCAATAGTGAAACATGAAATGCACATTATTTAACTATTCAGATATGTAGGAACACACCACTACATGTCCTAACTTTGAAATACACAGCTCCCTGCCCATGGGGGTACCTTGGGCCTAAATTAGGGGCAACGTACATGCAAGAAAAGGGCAGGTGGAGGCCTGGCAAGTGTGTGCACTTAAATCTGTGGTGGTTCAAGACACAAGATCTTGAAAGAACCGTGCGCACAGCTGTGAACATCTATTCTAACTGCAGACAAAATAAATCTAAACTCTATCTGATATCATGCAATGTAACACAAATGAAATCATCTCTCAGTGACATCTCAATTGATTATTATTTACTTCATATAAGATGCTTTTTACAAATTATTACATTTGTATTTTTCAGTTTGTCATTAATTCATGACAATCAATACATAGAAAAATGATTCATACGCAGAACATTATAACAGTGTCAACATAAGCAGTATGGCGATTGATGACCTTCAGCCCAATGCATTTCTGGACCTCTTGTCCACTCCTCAGGGGCCACTGTGAATAAAGGTAAAACCATATATCATAATCACATTGCCAAATGTACAGAACACTCTATATAAATGTACAAAGCCATCCATTCCCAACAGTCCCATCAGGTACTGTCTAACTGCAGTGGGGACATAAGGAAATTTTCATCTTGGTTACCAGTACCAAAGTTCGCGTTAAAATGAACAAACGTGAAAGTGTATTAATGGTGATACCAATTCGCATCGAGGATAAGCCTCTCCCAATAATTTCACTAGGTGCATAAATCCGAACACGTGGTGAACAACAGTGAAAATATGTGATTCCAGACATAAGATACGAGCGCAGAAAGCTACAAACGCACCTTGAGGCTGAAGAACGTTAATAGAGCCAGACCTAAATGCCCGAAATGTCGGGAACTGTTCTGAGGTTACTGCAATGAAAAACAGTGCAAATCAGCACTAATGCGAGGGAAGTGCAGAAGGTGAAAGTGTTGTGATCGTATCTAGGACCCTAACTAAATATTCCAGATTTATGCCCTGATGTGGTTATAACAAATCATACCCTTATAAAGGCATAAGAATCAAATCCATATTTAGTAATAGCCAATGTAAACCAAATACGGCAAGGCTACTTCCTTGGACTCCTAGAAAGTACAACGAGTTCTTTCAACAAACCAAACCTCCAGCAACCTGGGAATTCCCCATGCTTTTGTTTTGATTTGTCCTAGAACTCCTGCGAGCACTGAAAGAACGGCCAGTTCTTAGTGACATCTTTTATTGACGTCTTATGTCCAACCTTACGTCAAACACGGCACCTTCCAGGTATAAATATACCAGCGTTTGCCTTAAGCAACACACGGTGGTTTGGAGCAGAGCGGCTATCTACTTATCCGAAGCCCAGCTGATGCAAGTGCCAAAGGAAGCCGTCCCTCCCATTTGACGCACTGAGAAAGACGCTGTCTTTTTCTCCTGCCGAGAAAATCCAGCTCCAGTGTTTCCAGTCACCCTTGCGGATTACTGAGAGATCGAGTCCTGAGAGCGAGATACAAGACCTCCTTCATTCTAAAACCAAGGTACGGAGCTGATTAGATCCTCTGAGAATTCTTGAGTCAAAGTGCAATAATCATCCTGGTCAATATAAGAAAAACCATAACTATAAAAACTCATAGAAAACGGAGTAACATCAAGAGGCGGTACAGTCATATTTGTGGTAGAGGCATATGAATATCGGCAGACAGAGGTATTCAATTCCTGGATAAACTTTCCAGCAGCACACACTGTAACACATGAGTTCCACTACTACAAAATAGCGGAATCTCCAGAGGAATACTCTCCTTTCGAGGAAGTTGAAATTCCACTAACATACCAAGAGCACCTGCTCTTGTTTAAAGGCGCCCTAAAACATCAAAATCACATTACCAGGCTCGGTCCACCAGGTAGACTAGGAGCCACATGGCCGGTTCAAGCCAGCTACACACCACATCCGGACATTGAAGCAATGTCAGATGGAGAACTTTTATTTCAGCTAAAACAACTAATTAAAATTCATAGACAATTGGTCCAATATGTCATGCGGACTTCAACAGTCCAACCTGCAATTAAAATTCCACAAAACACCCCTCAACAGGGGAACACAAACAAGATTACACCACAGAATATACAATCATGACTTGGTAAAACACCTGCAAAACGGGAACAAATTCCATTCTGGTTAGCTCAAAAAATCACTCAGATAGAGGCAGTATTTCCTGATACTACCCCTCACGAAAAACACAGAATTCTGACTATCTGTCTCCCAATGGGGATCGCACCACAATTGGAGGATTGTGACACTTGGGGCACAGTCTTTGTCTCTATCTACACAAAAACACATGGTGTTCCGTCTATGGCGGTTATACCAGATGTACTAAGACAGATTCAAAATGAATACGGTCCAGAACCTGCTTTAACTCTGGAAATGAAATTACTGAAAGACTTTAAGCAGGTCTCGGCTATATTATTAGCCAACATAAAAGGAGAGGCAGCATGTGTGGCAATCCACCAAAAATTTAAGGAGACAGATATAACAGACCAACCTTTTGAGCTTGCTAAAATAATTGAAAAATCCTATGAAGAATTAGGCAGAGATAGTTTGGGTGGTAAACTAGTAAAACCCCAACTAATTGAAAATCCTGAAAAAACTTCTATTAAAAATAATCTCATTTCTCAAAAGAAGAAGTGGGAGGGTAACAAACAAACAACTCCCAGAGAAAAACAATTTCAGTCCAGAGGAAGGTCTCCCCAACGAAGAAATAGATCTCCAGAAGGGGGGGCAAGTCTCCCCAAAGGGAGCCCTCTGAAAAAAGATACAACCTTAGAAATAGGGACAATTTGAGAAAACCCAACAGATATCAAGATATTGATACACGTTCCTCTCGATCTTTTCAGACTTCATCAAAGAAATCGGAAAGAAGAGGACGGTCAGAACATAAAGAAGAGCACGTAAAGTCCAAAGACAAGGAACCTGCTCATCAAAGTAAAAAATTACAATTTCCCAGAAAGAAGGTAGCCAGTATTAAAATAAAACATGCTGAGAATCCTGAGGACACAACTGAAAAATGGAGAGTGGTCCCAGACAATGCTAGACAGCGCAGCAGAAGTGAGCATAGCTCGCAAGATCCTGATGAATCTTCTGGAGACAGTGGACACGAATGAATACATTCAAGTGGAAACTGCAGACACCCGAGTGAGCGTGCCCCATAAACTATATGAAATAACATTGCGTATAGAGGGAGATAAAACTAGGAAAATAAAAGGTCTCTTTTGGGAGAATCTATCTAAAGGCTATGATATCCTTCTAGCAGAGAAAGACTGGCCACCAGAGTTTGTCAGGGAATGCCCACATGGCGAAGAAATGATTATGCCTGCCTTCTCGAATCACATTCTAATACATAAAAAATACACACTTGCTAGAAAATGGGCAGTGGCCCAAGCCCCTGCAGTATATATAAATCATGTAGGATGGGATGAGGATTCTCCTCACCATAAAATCCAGTTAAAAAATCAACCTACTGCACAGAGGCAGTATCCTGTTAAGCAAGAAGCTAAAAAAACAAGTAAAAGAAATTTTAGATCAACTTGAATATCAGGGGGTGATCGAAACATGCACCTCACAAATGAACAATCCTTTGTTTCCTGTCTCCAAGCCAGACGATTCATATTGTCTTGTTTTGGACTACAGACATCTAAACTCCTGTTGTAAAACTTTTGCAGTACAAAACTCACACAGTGTAGCACTAATGAATAACATTGTGCGCAAAAAATATGAAACGACATTAGATATTTCTAATGGTTTCTTCTGTCAAAACATAGCACCTGAAAGCAGATATTTGACCGCTTTCTCCAGCATGGGGACCCAAAAACAATGTTGTCATCTCCCACAGGGATTCAAGAACAGCCCAGGATTATTTTCAGCCAGGGTAACAGAGTTACTACAAATGTATGATGATGAGGCATTATCCTATGTCGATGACATCTATCTTACAGACGATGACCTGGAGACTCACTTGAAAAGAGTGAACACCATAATACTTGGGTTCGCAGCAGAAGGGTACAAATTTAACTTTAAAAAATCACGAATTGCCCATCTAACTGTCCTATTTTTAGGATATGAATTATCAAGTGAAGGCAAAAGCCTAGCAGACAACTTCTTAGAGAAGTGTGCAGTACTCCAAGCTCCAAAAACGCTGAAGAACTTACAATCAATACTAGATTTCCTGAATTTCAGAAGAACATACATTCTAAATTATGCAGAGAGGGTTAAACCTCTCTACGAACTAATAAAACCTGATTTTAAACCAATTAATTGGACTCAAAAACACACAGAAATTTAAAGATCATTACAGACAGACATGTTAACTAAAACAAAACTGCAAACACTCGCAAATGAACGCAACCTTGTAATCCGAGTCATCCCAGGAAGATGCGGATTCACATACCTGACCTCTAATGAGGGAGAAACGGTACCAATAGCTTACAAATCACATTTGTACACACAAGCTGAAATGAAATTCAGTTCAACTGAAAGAATCCTAACTGCGGTTCAAACTGCTGTAGCAAAAGAAAGAGCCCTAGCCCAAGGAAAAAGGATATCTGTTTTATCAGCAGTATCAGCCCTTGAGGCGGTAACAATACCAGGTAATCTTAATGCCAAAGCTCTAGATCCAGAATGGATACAATGGGAAAATTCTCTTGCTACAGAAAACGTGACACACGCATTTGATCCAAAAATGAAAAAACGAGAAAATCCGGAATACGAATATGAATGCCCTCTGTCAGTAGAAATTCTGCCTCTCGAACAATACACCTGTGTAATCTACATGGACAGATTTGCACAACACTACGTTGTGGAAAAACAGATTTGCAATGCTGCGTGTGCGATTGTTAAAGGTCGTTGGCGCTTAGGTAAATTCAGACCGATGGTCACTAAAACTGAATCTCTCAGAAACGGTACAGCTCAGCGAGCTGAAATAAGATCTCTAAAGATGGCGCATGAAAATGCTGATCGTGAATTCCCAACACTAATAGTGTGCGATTCGCATTCTTGCGTCCGATCTTACAATAATTCCATGCAGACCTGGATAAAACACAGTTACAAAGATGAGACAGGTGCCACAATAAAGTATAAAAAACTATGGGAACAAGTAGTTCTTTTGCAGAAAGAACTACAAAAGACTCACGTGATACATACACAGAGTCTTCAATGTGATGGCGTTCACGTTGCAGGGAATTGGCTGACAGAGCCACAACGGCAGCTGATCACTCGGCTTCTGTAGCTACAAAAAAGCATACGAAAAAACAAATAGATGGCGAAACGCTGCTTGCTGTAAAAGCCTAACTAGAAGGCAATTATGCGGCGTTACCTCTAAACTATCCACTCGGCAATACATACATAATTGATGCGAACTTTGTTCCGTTTGCTCAAATCCCTGGAGTGGGGGATAGAGTAATTCCAAACATGAACCCGAGAGTCTTCTTGATACAAGAAGCACACATGGGATTGGGTCTGAGGCACCAAGGGATCATGAAATCTCTAATAGAATTACAATCACAATACTGGTGGCCGGGGATGAGCGTAGAAAATTATAAATTTGCAATACATTGTCAGGACTGCAACAGAGATCGCAGTTGTGAACCGGACCAGACACCAGCCCAGACACCACTATTAGACAGCATCAGGCTGCAGATGTCCGACCGGACATATGCGGTCTCATAAAAATTAAGACAGGATTCATTTGGATGTGGCCCCAGTGCTCGGCTGATGCTGTTATAAAAGATTTGCGAGTCTTTATCAGCACATACGCAATTGGCATGCTACATTCTGACCAGGGACCTGCGTTTAGCTCTCGGGCTTACAAGGAGGCCATGGCCAGCATGGGCATTGCATTGCAGTATTCTAGTCCTTTCCATCCCGAGGGAAATGCGGTAGTGGAGAGAAAAAACCGGGACATAAAGCAATCTATAACAGCGAGGGTATTAGGTTCGGGTGATGGGTGGGTCAAACATCTAATAAGTGTCCAACGTAGTCTTAATAATATGCCAAGAAATTCTCTAGG
The DNA here is from genome assembly GCF_964263255.1 of Lissotriton vulgaris. Classification (NCBI taxonomy): domain Eukaryota; kingdom Metazoa; phylum Chordata; class Amphibia; order Caudata; family Salamandridae; genus Lissotriton; species Lissotriton vulgaris. The sequence continues at coordinate 853,634,320 of NC_141697.1, read as the reverse complement.
AGGTATCAGCCCGTATAAACTTTTATTTGGTACTAGAATGAGCATTCAGGACTTGGATTGTCAGACTTCAGTGGTGCAACAAAAAGCCTTTGATATCAAAGATCATTTGGCTGTTTAACAGGACTTAAATGAAACAAGAAAAAGTCTGAGTAACGAAAAGCTAAAGCCAACTACCACTGAAGAAAAACCACCTATCCCAGTAAGACCTGTCCGGATTCCAAAGATTGGGGATCTGGTCAGAGAAAAGATCGCGGTGAAGAAGGAATTTGGGCCTTCTTACAGAAAAGCAGTACCTGTCTTAGCTGTCAGCGGAACAAGATCAGTTGTACTACCGCCCCTTGCTGGAAAAAAGGAGAACCGAGTTGCATCAATCGACCTGGTGAAACCACAACCATGTGGCCAATAATAAGTAGTAGGCCCAGTGGACTCCCAAGAAATAGCAAAAGACCAAATCTTGCTACAATCCAAGAGGTTCAAACTGAGAGACTAATCACATTTGATAAACCTACGGTGATTAAAAAAGGACTGTGCAACAAAGCCATAGAACTTGTGCCTCTTGAAACCCAAATTGCAACAATTCTTCAAGAAAGACCAGTCTACAACAATGTAGCCTCAGACTATACAAATGTAACAAAAGAAAATGCAAAGATCAATGGAAATCCGGAAGCAATCCCACCAATTGACAGAACTGCATCTGGCTACTTTATCAACTTTGATGACTTTTCCGATGATCCAAGTGAACATGGAGACAAGCCAGCAACAAAAACATTCAAAGAAAAAATCACAGAACTCTTCCATCAACTCAGAGAAACATATCTAACTTCACAATGGATTAAATTATGGATTGTGTTAGGCGTACTTTTCCTCCTTCTATGTCTCATCTTGGTTTTAAGTTTGGGTAGATTTATTGATGGAAAATATAGTACAATGGACACAGCAAGTCAGAACATCAACTTGGTCCTGAAACCACACAGATCATCACACATCGAAAAAAGAGAACTGTCATCAGTGAACATCACAGCCATCCCTATACCTGGTGGTATAGCATGGGACAAAACTGACTATGAAATTTATGGCCCGGTTGAGCTCTTGAAATATCCACACCAATTTAAGATTTCTTTAAGTAACTTTGTATCACCTAGTACTTTCTCTGATGATTGGGACTTTGAAAATATTAATAATATGATGTCAGATTTTGAAATGTCAGCAAAATTTACAGCACATGATTATTTGCATGGTTCGTCGAATTATGAGGAAATGTACTGTTTCAACCACTTTGGGCATCATTATCTGCATAAATCTGCAAATCCTAGAAATATTTTCGGTTATAATCAATGGGAACATTGTCCAACCCCACCAAAAGGCAGCTTAAAAACATTTTATGAGAAATTCCCATACTTCTCTGGGTTTAATCTCACTGAACCTGAAACATTCTATTTCAAAATGTTAAATAAGACAGGAGTGAAAAACCTGTTGACAAATACTATACTGATTTATTCTGAGAAATTTTATGAAAAAATGTCTACATTTGGTTATGAATTTTGGAAAAACAACATTGAGACAAAAACCATCTGGGGCACGAAAGAATTGCAGGTACAAGGTTTGGAAGCATTGTTCAGAGGTTGCATGATCCCAGAACAAATAATGTTCCTGAATGACACAATTCAGCAAACAACCTGTCTTGGTTTAGCCAAGATAAAAGATTTAAACAACCCGTCTATACCAAAGCCAATGGCTGATAAAAACACCACTACAGATGAAGGGTTAGACGTGGCCTATATTTTAAAACAAAACAGAACACTTCCTGATTGGAACAAATGGTTGATCTGGCCCACAGACACTAATAACTGTCATGATAGATTCCTGAACAAAATACAGGGGTTCAAACATAACAGGCCATACCCAAGATATTCCCAGAGACAACATCCAGGGATAGTTACAACATACAGTGTAGGAAAACTATGCCTCGACTGGCTACAGAGATCCACACTTCCCAAAATTAAGCAACACTTAACTTTACTTAAAGACGGTGCTGACTTGCGAGATTTCAATTTCATACTGGGACCTCGCAAACAGCGTCAAAAACGTTTCATATACGCCGGTATATACGCAGCTTACAATGAAGCTTGGAAATTAAATCAAATTAAAACTGCTGAAAAAATACGAGAAATTGATCGTATTAATTTGGACAAAACACTTTCTGTAGTGGACAATGGATTAATGACTCTGTCCTCCAGAATCTATTCACTGGACAGCATTGTATCATCTGCTATTGATATAATAGAAAAGGATATGATAATGTTACAACATGGTCAGTCCCAATTGCGTTCTATTGTACAGCTAGGCTGGACGTTACAAAACCTCCGTTCTGGTCACGTGCCATGGCGTCTAATCAACATAACGTCATTATTTTCTATCTTTAACCTTACTGATAGACAAATCTCGTTGGCACAAAAAGGAGCAGACTATACGGTGCTGGACATTGAAAAACTTGAGAGATTACCGTTGACAATGTCAGAAAGACCTGTCATTGAATGGATAATACATGGCACCATTACAATCCTGATAACAACTTTTCAGTTTCAATACTGCCAAGAGTATATACCAGCAGGCCTGTATGAAAGGTTGGGTAAAGGATACATCAAATCAACCTGGAACTTACCCTATACACATATATGTTGGAGTGGGGGAAAGAAAGAGGTATTTCTTAGTGGTAATAATTGTAAAACATCACTGAGCGGTACACTCCTATGCGAAGGTATAAACTTGCATGGATCTTGCAAAGGTTCATCAAACAACCTTTCATGCCATCTGCATGGCACCCCAGCTACACAGATAGAGCCCTTTTTCAGAAATCTTTCCAACCGTAGCTACGGTATATTAAGTGACCACAGCTGTTGTGGCATGATGCCAGGAAAACCCTATCTCGTGAGCCTTACTTCCAGGGTCATTTGTTGTATGCAAGTATTGTATCCAAATAGCAATCCAGACATGGAGGCGGCATTATGGCCTTCTGTGAATATCTCTTCTATTCGAATTGATACTTTAAGCAGGATGAAGTCTATTCTTTTACAGACAACTGTGCCTTTAACCTCGTCCAAAGAGACGTATGACCTGCAAGCTGCAAGGACAGCGGCAGAGATACATACCCTATTATCGACAAACTGCCCCGTGCATTTCGTAGAAATGTTAAGCCAAATTTTACCATGTTAGATACCAGTGACCTCGCACATGTATTTAAGACAATATTTTCAGGACTGTTAACACCTTTTGAAACGGTTCTGGGCATCTTCCCGAATTGTGTGCACTCTCTTTCCGGTGGCCTGTCTCTTATTTTGGGACTTGTAGCAGGAATTTTATTTTTGTTCCTTCTGCTCCGATATGGCAAGCCAAGTCACAGACAAAACTCAGGCTACGATGGAAGAAACAATCCTAGCAATACGATACCGAGAACGTATCACTAAGGTCTTCGGATTGGCCCGGCTAAGAGATCTGAATACTACCTGGTTTCTTTCATTCAGACCGATCTGGAAAAATTGCATCTTACCTGTGATTCGATGTCTGACCTCCTTCATTCTAAAACCAAGGTACGGAGCTGATTAGATCCTCAGAGAATTCTTGAGTCAGATTCTTGGCAAAAACTAACTTAACTTAAACTGCAGCTCACTTACTCCTTCCCACGTACTGGGCTTAGGTTAGGTACATCGGGTTAGGCGTATCTTAGAAGCACCAGTTGAGTACGTTTAGTCAAACTTTTATAATTGTATGTAACTGTATATATTTTATACCTTTTAAGTATCAAATGGCTCAGAAACCATATCAATGCTTTTACAGTATTATTTCATAATACTCCTTTTACTGTACGCACTTTACTTTATAACAAGTATTGCAATTGTGGCAATTCATTTCTCTTGCATGAGAAAGAAGACTGCTCAATAAATAACACCTTTTATTGAAAACGCCCGTCTCTCTATTTCTCTGCACTCCGGTGAAACTAAGTATGCACGATTGACTGAGTGAAATAGCTATCTATTGTTTTCACACGTCTCTGGAGATATACTCCTTATTCTGGGGGAGCAAAGTTGTCATGTTTATGCGGTTGTCAGAAGCTGAATCCCATCTTGTCTAATCAGAGAAGTTCACTCCTCCCTGTTCCTTCGAGAAAGTTTCTAGTGACCTCTGAGCTAGCTGGCAAACCTAAATTAATTCTAACATATTCAATAGAGACCTATTCGACCTCAGTCCTACGTCTAAACTATCGTTTATGTTATTCCAATGCGCAGAGCCTATTGGGAAAATAGGAACTACACTACAAAAGTGAAAGAAAGGGTTGAGCTAATACCTGACACTGGAACGTATAATGGCAATACCGAAGAGAAATGCTTAGCACCTAAAATGCAAGGGTGACACTATGAATCTGAAACGGATAGAGATACTAGAACAACAATCAGGCGTAACCCCGCAATATATACTAACCTTGTGAACTGCCAAAGTTTTAAAAGTACACTGCCGTGGAAACTGCTGAGAGTTAAATGGGGTTCCCGGGGGGAGCAGAGCGATAAGCGTTTCTCCGCCCGGGGATTTCCGCCCGAGTGAGACAGGCCGGGGGCACAGATTGGCGGGTTGGGTAGCAGCGCGAGACGGGTGGTGACGTCATAGAGGAAAAGGTAGGAGCGCCATTTTAACGTGACGGTGAGGAGAGCTGAGAGGTTTTTGTGAGGTGCCCGTACTCTCTGGGTTTGACAACTTTTGAGTGCCATGGTTTCACAAGAAGCACTTTGAGAAGCTCTACGCGTAATTGCGGTAGCGGGAAGGAGTGATTTGCTCGCTGACGGTGCGGGTGACACGCTGCTAATTCCTGTCAGGCCGCCCATGAGAAGTGCGTCAAGAGGGGTTCGGTGCGCTGTTGAAGCCTGCAGGTTGTCGTCCACAATGCGGAGGTGTGTTCGGAGGACGCTCTCAGCTGGAACCTGACGAGTGTCGTCAATGAGAGGCTGTCACTTGTTGCAAAGACAAAAGAAAACGGTTTCCCTTTCTCCAGTGAGGTTAAGAGGCTCCGGAAGACATGCAGGACAGATGGGTGAGTCAGCTGAGCATCTCGATAAGGAGGTGGTCCAAGCGAGGGGTGGAGTCAATAATGACCTGGGAGATGTGAGAGGAAGGGGGGAGCGAGGAGCTGGAGCATTAATTTTGAAGGCAACCAGGCCTAAACCAGTTGCTGTATTTAGTGTTCCACGGAAAGTAGTGGGCATGCAAGAACATGACAAAGACGAACGAGAAGGGGCAGTTCTCTTAGAGGCGCTTGATACTCCTGCCACGGTACTAGTAAATTACTCAAGTGCCAGTGACGAAGAGATTTTTGAGGGAGAGACACAAACTGAGGTAGTGAAGGGGAGGCAGGGTATTTTACCGTCTTTTTTCCATCGAAAAGACCCAAATAAGTCTGGGAACATGGCAACAGATGACCAATTTGACATTGTACAGAATTTTTAATTTTCTTCACAGGACAGACAAGTGCCTGAACAAGAGTCGGAAGGCGGCTGGGAGGTGGATATTAGCCAGCAAGGGGATTTAAGTTTGCAGCAGGAAGGAGATCAGGAGGGTTTTTTGGAATTTATGTATGACAATGGTTTAGAAAATACACGTTTCAACAGGGAATATTTATTCCCAGTAGCTCGACAGGCTCCTGTGGGTTTTGGAGCGGAGGAAGAAGAGCTGGGAGAGCTGTTGGATGGGCAATGGGTATGGATGGGACATGACAGGGCGGCGGACAGACGCCGAGGCACAGTCACCAAGGCCTACAATAAAGACAGTGCTTTTGTTAAGGGGAGACGGGAATAAGTCCTTCGGAGCAATGTATCTAGCTTTGGTACAGATAAGAAGAAGACCTGCAGGGAAGGTTCATCTCATGGAGCAGAGGATTTAAGTCTTTCGGCCAATGATCGCAGTGGTTTTAAGGTTGGATTTTTACCGGATTCATCGAGGGTGGGCAGGCTTTTAGAGTGAGGGTCTGCTTTGGATTGGAATACTTATGATGGTGGGGTCGGGGATGGGGAACGTCCAGGAGGCAGACAGCAAGTTTTTTATCCCCAGAGGGATCAGATAAGAGAATTACCAGGGTTAAAGGATCTGGAGAAGAATGGTGGGCAGCATGTTTGTGATGAGTCAGAGGACTTGTCACACAAAAATCGAAATAAGGGGCGGGGGAGTGGGGCAACAACATCTGCTAAATCATTTCAGATTTCAAGAGAAGATGCTGCACCCTTGCTACAAGAGAATCACGAGCGGATTTCTCAGAATGAATTCCAGAGGAGAGAGGAGCAGTTAACAAGGGGTAAGCAGTGCTGGTGGGGGGCATGGGATGTAGTACCACCCACAGGGTCAGACACCTTAACTGGGGACAATGTACATCAGTCGACGGGGCAACACAAGGTGGTAGGTCCCGCAACAGGTGAGAAGATTGGGGGTGAGGGTCAAAATACACCACAGGCAGTAGGTAAAGAAGTGTTAAGTATACCAAAGAGACTGCCTTATATGGGGTTGACTATGCCGTTGGGCTCCCATTTGAGTATAAAAACCAAGCAGAAAATCTGGCAGCATGAGTATGTAGATGTTTTTCGATTGTTACACCGTGACCTTCAGGCAAAAGAAGGTACTAAAAGGGAGGAACTGGAACTAGCGAGGCGTCCTAGAGTCCCTCGTAGTATAGATAACTGGACATCGGCCTTTCTGATATTTGCCAGTATATACTGCGAGAGGTACCCTGAAAGAGCGGTATCTATATTTAAGTATATGGACGTTGTGAGAAAGGCCCACTTGCATTTTGGCGGTTTTTCCTGGTTAAATTATGATGAGGAGTTCAGGGCCAGGATGAGTATTTCTGTAGATTGGCCATGGGGGGACATTGATGCGGAACTATGGCTTCAGTGGATGTCCTCCTCACACCCTCCAGCCACTACCCACACAGATAGTGGTCTGCCAGTAACCTACCGGCCCTTTCTTGGGCGCGCCGCCCAGGGAGGGGCGGGGACAGTGGCTAGAGGACAGACAAGCGGAACTGGGGCATGTTGGAATTATAACCGGGGATACTATAACAGACCATACTGCCGTTTCAAACACGAATGCTCTCAATGTGGGGGTAGGCATGTGCTCCCCCAATGTTTTACAGCTGCGCCGGGGGGGATGGGACACAGATTTCCAGAGCAAGGTCAACCAGCGAGGGTAAGAGGGGATCCACTCCCTCCTTTACCAAAAAGCTTTTACCCCAATTAAATGGGAATTGTTGGTTCCATGGCTGAATAGCTATCCAGACAGATCAGCGGCAACAAAATTATATTGGGGGTTTAAAGAAGGCTTTAGAATTAGTTATCAGGGCCCGAGAGTCAAACGTTGGGCAGATAATTTACGGTCTGCAAAAGATTTCCCAGAAGTGGTGCGGCAAAAGTTATGGGAGGTAGGGGTAGGCAGGGTGGCAGGCCCCTTTTGCCAAATTCCTTTTGAAAACTTGATCATTTCACCATTCGGAGTCATTCCCAAGAAAAAAACAGGGGAAAATAGGATGATACAACATCTTTCATGGCCAGAGGGCATGTCCATTAATGATTACATTGCTGAAGAGGACACGTCTGGGTCATATACCACAGTAGATGAGGCGTTGAAAATGGTCAAGGGGCTGGGAAACCTAACAGAACTTGCAAAATGCGACATACAATCTGCATTCAGATTGATTCCAATCCACCCAGCAGATTTTGAGTTGATGGGGATGCAATTTGATGGTTATTTCTTTTTTGATAAAGTGCTCCCAATGGGCTGTGCAATTTCGTGTGCCCTTTTTGAGTTATTCAGTTCGTTCTTACAATGGGTGTTTCAGCAGGTTTATATATCAGGACAGGTTTGTCATTATTTGGATGATTTTTTGTTCATGGGCCGGGCACAGTCTGGAGATTGTAAAGCAGCATTGACGTCATTTCAGAATATGGCAGCGGATTTTGGAGTACCTTTAGCGGCAGAAAAAACTGAGGGCCCAGATACTAAGATCACTTTTTTGGGCATAGAAATTGATACAACAGTTATGTTGGCTAGATTTCCACAGGACAAGCTAGAAGAAATTAAGAGGTGTGTACTGGAGGCTCTACAGGTAGACAAATTACAGTTGAGGCAGGTTCAGCGTTTGTTAGGGTATTTCAACTTCGCGTGCAGAGTAGTTAGAGCAGGCAGAACATTCTGTAGACAGCTAGGTATGGCAATGTCAGGAGCTACCATGCCGCATCACAGCATTAGGTTGACAAAGAGCGTCAAGGAAGATTTGAGGATTTGGCTGCTTTTTCCTGAAGATTTTAATGGCGTGCCATTATATTTCATTGAAGAAGGCATGATGTGGCAAGTACAGCTTTACTCAGATGCTTCAGGTACGCATGGTTTTGAAATATTTTGGGGTGGGCGCTGGTGCGCGGAAAAATGGCCAGAGTCTTGGAAGAAGCAAGGGCGCAGCATTGCGTTCCTCAAATTGTTCCCCTTGTCAGTGGCGTTGATGGTGTGGGGTCCTGAGCTGAGCAATAGAACCATTTTGTTTCACGTAGACAATATGGCAGTAGTCAACCTGGTCAATAGACAAAAAGCAAAAGACTTGAGGGTATTGCGCTTATTGAGGGCTTTTATGTTGTTGATTCTCAGACTGAACATTGTTTTCAAGGCAAAGCATATTCCGGGAGTGAATAACATGATTGCCGATGCGCTTTCTCGTTCCCAGTGGGAAAGATTTCGGTCACTGGCCCCCGGAGCGGCAAGCTCAAAAACTCCAATTCCTCACAGCGTCTGGGCCCTAGGGGACTGAGAATCGTGCAGCTGGTGGAACAGTTTATTGCGCCGGCTACTCAACAGACTTACAGGCTGGCGTGGCAAGAATTTCTAAGTTATGGGAAAGATGTTCATAATGTACCGTGTGATGAGGAGTCCGTCCCTTTTGTGCTGAATTTTGTGCTGATGTTAATTTCAAAAGGTCTTTGCCATTCCACGATTGCAGGCAAATTGGCTGGGGTCTCTTTTTATGGACAGTTGTACTGGGGTTTTGACACCATTGACAATATAAGAGTCAAGAAAATGTTAAAAGGCTTGCAAAAGGAACAGCTCACGAGACCGAAAGGGAGAGCTCCCATTTCATTTGAGTTATTTCAGCGTTTGTTGTTGAAGCTGCCAGAGGCCTGTTACGATGCACATGAAGTTAGAATGTTTCGTTTATGTAAGATCTGGTTATTTTTCGGGGCATTTCGAGTCTCAGAATTGTTGGGTTTAAGGGAAGAAATGGGTCTAGAAAGCAAGGAGGTCTTTTTAGAAGGGGACAGGTTACGCATTTGGTTAAAAAAGTCTAAAACTGATCAGATGGGGCGTGGAGTGTGGATTCACCTGAGTGCCATTACTATACAAGGATGTTGTCCAGTGGGTGAATGGAGATTTTTCAGGTTTGCAAAAGAGTTTTCAGTAGGCCCAATTTTTGTTCATAAATCGAAGGTCAAGATAACTAGTCATCAACTTTTGGTGGTAATGAGAAAAGCTTTATTATTGCTGGGAGAGGATCCGTTAAGTTTTGCAACACATTCTTTTAGAATAGGAGCAGCGTCAGAAGCAGCAAGATTAGGTCTAGGTTGGGGACGATCAGGAGAATAGGTAGATGGCGATCTGCTTGTTGTGAGAGATATGTAAAGAAATAAAAAAAATAAAAAAATAAAAACAATACAAACCTGACTCGAATTGTTATCGAGTGATAATACTCCATTGTGGTGAATTTGGCGACTGTAATCCCTCCTGTGGTTGAAACATAAGTGCACAGACCCCCTTTATTTCTGCCATATGTACTTGTAATAGCTGGTGTATTAAAGGTTCGATATCCATTTAGATGGATTTCTTGGACTAACCATGTTTCTTGAAAACACAGTATACTATAATTATTTACTATGTCCAACCATTGTGGGAGGGCCACTTTCTCTGTGAGCTCGGCGATATTCCAACTTAAGATTTTCTGACACCTAGAAGTTATCCCGACCGGAGACACCCTTTCTGGTTCTCCTACTTTCATATCATTTATCCCTCCCTTCATGTGTCTTAGTCCTTCCCTTAAAGGAGGGTGTGTTGTTAACTTGTGTGTGTTAGGATATTCTAGATGGGTCTTCTTTCGTGCGTTTTTAGCTTCTGCATCTGGGATATCTAGGTTCTCCTTTCCAGTGCCATTACTTGCCACCCCTCCAGACTAATTTTTCCTAGTTGATTGATTCAAAGAAGAGGTGGGCACCTCTGAGGGTTGTTTCACCCTGCTGTTCCTCCCTTGTCAATCTTGATCATCCAAACTTGATAACACTTCATAATGATTGTTCAAGGGTATGCTCCACCTTGGTGTATGTCTGACCTGTTGCGTTATGTCTTGAGGGTTTATGGGGGGCCTACGTGTGGATGGATTCGGGGGATAGAAAGCACCTAATGGATTAATGCTTATGGTGTTGTGCTTTTTAGGATTGTGCCAGGTTCTTAATTAGGTCTCATGTACAAGTCTGGGGTCACTTAAAGTCAAGACTATACAGTCACCAGGAGGCATTTTATGTTTCTTGCCCAGCCAGGCCACCCTTCTAGCCATTTTTAAACAGTTAAACAAATCATTGTTTAGCCCGGTTTGTTTCCCCAACCAGTGGAGAGACTTGTTCCTCAATTCCCTCCAGGTTTCGTGCTTCGCCAGCGGTAATGTGGGGGTGTTAACTAACACCACCACGAATGGCGTGGCTGCAGGAGGTAAATCAAGATGATCCACCCTTTGATGATTATTTGGGATGGTTGGTCGTTTTGAGATGATAGCGGGGCTACGATTCTCATTCAAGGCACTGACTTTAGTTGGATGATTCATCCGATCAAGATGTACTAAAGGTAGGCTTCTAAATGTAGTGGGTCTAAAATCTGATTGCGTGGTATCAGTTTGTGAAGCGAATGCCGTTACAGTGGGTAAATCAGTTATAATCTGTAAATTAGTGGTACCATTATTTTGAAAACCGGACTCTGTCCGCCTATCACTACTCCCTCCAGTAGTGGAATGCTTCTCATTAAATGCCGCCTCCAAGTTGGTCATTCTATTAGAAAGGGATTCTAGTGCCTCAACCAAGGTACAACGGAGAGTGTCGATTACCTTTGTAAGGTTTTCAATGACAGTTATGTTACGTTCCAATTGTGTAGGTAAATTCGCTTTACATGTATTACATGTGCTCCCTCCCTGTTTCCTGTTTAGGGCTCCCGTGAGCCTCCGTAGCTGACGAGCTATAGGCAAAGCACCTCCGCGCTCGAGAGGCAACGAAGCCTGGATTGTTTGGCAGCCTCTTAGCCACCCCAAACTGATCTCTACTGATGAAGGATACCATCCTGAAACACGAGCCATGTCTCGTGTCCAGAGATACCTTGTACCAAGCACCTGCTTGCACCAACCTTGGTGTAATACTTACGCACTTTGTCCTGAATCGTATGAACTGAATGTACCAGAATGCAAAGGGGCGACCCGGCTGAGAGGTCAGGAGTGTGCTCCCTCCCTGTTTCCTGTTTAGGGCTCCCGTGAGCCATCTTTAGCTGACGAGCTAAAGGCGAAGCACCTCCGCGCTCGAGAGTCAACGAAGCCTGGATTGTTTGGCAGCCTCTTAGCCACCCCAAACTGATCTCTACTGATGAAGGATACTATCCTGAAACACGAGCCATGTCTTGTGTCTAGAGATACCTTGTACCAACCACCTACTTGCACCAACCTTGGTGTAATACTTACGAACTTTTTCCTGAATCATATGAACTGAATGTACCAGAATGCAAAGGGGCGACCCGGCTGAGAGGTCAGGAGTGTGCTCCCTCCCTGTATCCTGTTTAGGGCTCCCGTGAGCCTCCGTAGCTGACGAGCTATAGGCGAAGCACCTCCGCGCTCGAGAGGCAGCGAAGCCTGGATTGTTTTGCAGCCTCTTAGCCACCCCAAACTGATCTCTACTGATGAAGGATACTGGCCCACATGCATCATTGTGTCATTTTGCATTTCTTAATTTGCGAAAAATAAGGAATCGCAAATTAAGAAGTGCAAAATGCTATGCATCATTTTTTTCGGTATTTCTTTGTGATTCAGTAAAAATCGCAATTTTTACCGAATCCCAAAGAAATACCGAATTCTTAAGTTAATTTTCGCAATTCCCATTGATTCCTATGGGCCAAAAGGCCCATAGGAGTCAATGCAAATTGCGAGTGGCACTTAGAAAATTTCATGGGTGCAGGGGGGGGTCCAAAGGACCCCCCCATGCACCCCTGAAATGTATTTTTCGCATCATGTTTCACACACACATGTCTTAAGGACATGTGTGTGTGAAACATGAATGTTGAAAAAAAAACATTCAAAGCATTTTAAACACTTTTTCCAAATTTACCGAGTGGTTCCACCACTCGGTAAATTTGGAACCCTAATTGCGAAATTCCACTTGTCAAAGTAATGATGCATTGCTTTTAAGAAGTCGCACATCTGCGACTTCTTAAAAGCACCCGCAATTTTAGAACTCGCAACAATGTTGCGAATTCTAAAATTGCTTCATGCATCCCAAAAAGCACTTTTGCATTCGCAAACGGCCGATTTTAAGGAATCGCACCGTTTGCGAATGAAAAAGTGCTTGATGCATGTGGGCCACTATCCTGAAATACGAGCCATGTCTTGTGTCTAGAGATACCTTGTACCAAGCACCTGCTTGCACCAACCTTGGTGTAATACTTACGAACTTTGTACTGAATCGTATGAACTGAATGTACCAGAATGCGAAGGGGCGACCCGGCTGAGAGGTCAGGAGTGTGCTCCCTCCCTGTTTCCGGTTTACGAATTTGTATTTTAATTAATTGTTGTTTCCCCTTGGGCTTTTTCCTAGTCAAATGCTCTTTGGTTGGACTTATATGGATAATACTCTGATTTAAAATAGAATTGAAGACCCCCTTTGTTATATCTGGGTTCTTAGGACGTTTGTTCGGGGGTTGGGCTTCTTCTTCTAGGACACTCACTTCTACTGCCTCCACTAAGTTTTGTATACATCAATTAAGTACTTTATCCTGCATAAGGGTCTCATTTATGGGGCTAACCAGGAATGATGTTGGTGCACTAGCTTCTTAGTCCCGATTACATATCCCTTTCCCCAGGGTCTCTTCTACAGTGTTGATCTGTTTTTATGAAGCTCCCATGACCCCCACAAGATACGAGATGGCTCCCTGAATGTGTTTCCAAGAGGCTCTTTGCATCTGCTTGGGTCTTCTTTCTTTTTCTCATGGTGCCTCCTTTCGTTTATCCCCCCAATAACACCAATATATCACTTGCTTAACCAGAGCAATACAGTAAATATTATACAGTCAATGTTTCAGTTCTAGAATGGACGTTGGGGGGTAGGCCCAGCACAGCATCCTTCTGGCTCAGACGGGCGCGGATGGGCCCGCCATTGGCCCGGGCTTCCCCCGGGCAGCGCCCGGGCACGCCCGAGCGAGTCCTGCGCTGCGGGACTCTCCAAGTTGTTTTATGCGCCTCCGGGCGCTGTGGGATGATGCAAACAAAGTGCGCCCAGTGAGACTGCTGGGAAATGAAGTCCCCTGCCATCCAGGAACGAGCCCTCAGCAATGGCGTGGCAATCAGGAAGCCAAACCGCTCCGGAGAACAAACGGCGGGCTTGAAGCAGGTAGGTCCGTTTACCCGCAGTATGGAGAGTGTCAAACGCACTTGTCAAGGGTCAGAGGCACCTAAAACTATCCAATTAGCAAGGAACATTATTGATGCAGTGGATCACTTAAATACAGGGGGAAATGGAAAGGGCTAAAATATATCCCTTCTTTAAGCTCTTTTCAGGCAACGAGAGCGCTCTCTGTCTCCCTACAACAGGATTTCACACCAAGTTGATCTGTGAAGGGACATTACTAATTTCAGAAGATCCTTTGATAATCCCATCTGTGCTAATTTTTCCCATAGAAGGGGACAATAAACTCGGTCAAAGGCCTTTGAAAAATCTATAAATGTGTCATAACGTTGCTAATTTTCCTGCTCCATGTATTTGTCAAGAATAGTTGGAGAACCACTATGTTATCGGTTGTAGAGTGTTTCTTTCTGAAGCCAGATAATACATATGGTAAGACATTCTTCCTTTCTGCCCAGTCATTAAGAAGTTTGTGAAAACTCTTTACAAATATCTTGATGACAGGATACAACAAAGATATCTGTCTAATATTTTAGGGATTATTTTTGGGGCCTTTTGTTATATATAGACAGAATGATACTCCCTGTCCAGGATATAGGTATGTTATAAGAATAATACCTATACTTTAATGTGTGTTCCAAAATAATATCCCAGCCTTCACATTTGACTTCTGTACTGATATTGGGATTTTAATCAGGTCCCATCATCTCAGAATACCTTGCGGTAAAGATAGACTTAAAAAACTTTACTGCTTGTGGAGCCAAAGAATAAGACATAATTAATTTATCTGTTGACAGTACAATTGAAAGTTTAGCTTGAATTGAGTTGCCCTTGTATAATTGCCACAGATATGGCAGCCATTGTTCCTGAGGAATAACAATTAGTGTATGCAATTGGTGGAGGTTTCGATCTCATTTGGCCCAAAGTTGACATGGTTTGTCACAATTTCTTTGAATACCATGAAAGATCTGCTTGAAAGTGTAACTGTTTTGATCTTCCTTTACTTTGTTGTTTCTTAATGTGTTTAATCTTATGGACCTTATCTGGCAAGCTAAGTCTTTGTCAATAAAGTTAATTCACAAAATAAACCAAAGTCTTTCTTGTTCTTTTCAGGATTTTTAATTCATCCTTTTCAGTTTCAACCATATGTACTGGTAGTTAGTGATGTAATCACATTTCATATTTCCTTCATTTTTCAAACATGAATTAAAATTTCACAATCCATGGAAAATCCAATGCATTTCGCCCATAGGGCTTCATCAGGGAAATCTATGACATAAAAAAATATATATCTATCACCAAATCATATATAAATGTTATGTTGCATCACACTGTCATATTCTAAACACAACTAGTGCTAATAAAGTTCTAAATCCTTGTAGGTCAAAAAAATATATAACCACTCGGTTATAATCGATACATGCATTCCTAGTATGCTGTTATACCATTTCCCTATGGATTCTAGGGCGTACACTGCTAGTTAATTCACCAAGGTCTTTCAAAATTGTGCTGTATCATATACGCGTTATGGCATGCAAGATGTTATTTCTCAAAACTGCGCATTGATTACACAACCCATCCGGGTTGATCGTAATTCTATTCAGTAACTAAACATGTTACGCGCTGCTTACTTTAAAGAATCAGCAGTTCTTACCCGTAACGAGTCAAAATTACGCGCGCTTTCCACTATGTGTCTACAGCGTTCAACACGATCTCCTCTACCGGCGGCGTGTGACGTGCTAACCGGAAGTGTGTGGGTTTAAAGACCCAGTGCATTTAAAGAAACAATGCCTTCAGAGAAACATTCGCGCTAATTAAAACAGCGTGTACATTCATAGGTCAATGATTCTACGTCATTTGAAATATCTGATTGTTGAATATCCAAAGACACCCAAATTTTACCTTACACCAAAAATACATAAGGACCCCATTTTTAAAGCTAACAAGTGCACGGGCCCAGCTTACCTGATCAAGCGCTTTCAGCATTATACTCCAACTCGCTGCTTGAGGTCATCAGGCGCTAATTTCATCTCTGAACCCCGAATCAAATTAAAAACAAAAGGTGGAAAGACCTTTTCATTCCTTGCTGTTAGGGCATGGAATCGCCTCCCCCCTAATCTTAGGCATGCCCCCTCAGAAAGCCTTTTCAGGAAAGCCCTGAAGACGTGGATTTACTCTTAATCTGACTCCTCAGTTCTCGCAGCCATCTGATCCATGCTATCCAAGTAGATCTGCTGTGGGTGCAGCGCCAAGATGCTCCTCCCGGAGCGATAGAAGCGCTTTACAAAAAATCATAAATATCAAATATCAAATATCAGGCCCCCTTGTCGACCCATTGTTTCTACATGTGGAAGCGTTCATGAACCTGTGGGCAAACTAATATACAAATACCTGCAACCATTTGTGACCACTATGGAGTCATATGTCAAAGACACCACGGACTTCCTAATAAAATTGAATGAGATAAAGCTCACGTCAGAAGAGGAGATTATCCTATGTACGATTGATGTTCAAGCATTGTACACCTCTATACCACATGCTATGGGAATAGAGGCAGTGGAGGAAGCATTGCTCCAGATGGAATATGACGAACCATTAAAAATCTTTCTAATGGAGTTATTGAATTTCGTGTTGATGCACAGTTATTTTGAATGTGACAAACGGTGGTACCTTCAAAAGTCCGGAACATCTATGGGCAATCCGGCTGCCCCAGCCTATGCGAATATCTTCATGCACCAATATGAACAAAAACACATCATGCAAAACGAACAATGGAAACATGGACTACGGATGTACATAAGATATATTGACGATATATTCATACTATGGAAAGGGGATAAAGAAAATTTGATCAAGAACATCTGTCAGCTAAACTCCATAGACTCACGCATCCAATTCACATCAGAAATCCATGACAAACTGATCAATTACCTAGACGTGACTATCATGAAAGAAGATGACCACTTTGAAACTACACTATATACCAAAAAAACAGATCGGAATAATCTATTGATATATCAGAGTTTCCATCCTAGCCCACTCAAACAACATTTACCGTATTCCCAACTATTGCGAGTAAAAAGGATTGTCTCAGACCCCCAAGTATCACTGACACAAACAGAGAATATGTTACAACGTTTCAAAAAACGTGGATACCCAGAGAGCACATTGAGAACAGCCCAACAAAGGGCACAGCTGAAATCCAGAGAGATGTTACTTGACTCAAAACCGATCAAGAAGGATGCAAAAATAACATGCGTAAGTAAGTAGTCTACCGTAAGCCATTTGGTTAAGAAAACAATCAAAAAACATTGGCCAATGCTACAAACTGAACCAGACTTCCAAAACATTTTTTTGGAGGAACCCGTGTTTGCATACACCAGAGCTAAAAATCTGGGTGAAATCATTAAATATCCGGATAACAAAGAGGACAAAAAACCCCACAAAGGAACTATCCCTTGCCGAAATTGTAGTAACTGTCATAATATTTTGGAAGGGAATACCATCAGACATCCGATGAAAGGGAACCAAATAAAACTAGCAGTCACAGGAACTTGCGATACCAAAAATGTTATCTATTTAATAAAATGCCCATGTGGCAAGGTGTACGTTGGTCACACGGAACGCAAATTAAAGACTAGATTAACAGAACACAAAAGCAATATTAGAACAAAAGTGATGAAATCCACGTTGGCCACACATTTTCTGGAACATAGACACCAAATTAACCAAATAAAGGCCTGCATCCTTGAAATTGTTGAGAAAAAAGATGATAAAGACAACAAAAAATCTTTACTCATGCAGGAAAATCACTGGATTTTCTATTTACAGAGCTTGGTACCTTATGGAATTAATGAAAGAGTGGAATACAGCTGTTACTTATGATCCACTAATGAACATATAAGCTTCTTGACTGGCATACATACCCTTTGATTTCATTGTTTACTATTATGTGTCAACTAACTTGTATTTCAAAACGAGTTATGTATCTCTTAATGACGTAGAATCATTGACCTATGAATGTACACGCTGTTTTAATTAGCGCAAATGTTTCTCTGAAGGCATTGTTTCTTTAAATGCACTGGGTCTTTAAACCCACACACTTCCGGTTAGCACGTCACACGCCGCCGGTAGAGGAGATCGTGTTGAACGCTGTAGACACATAGTGGAAAGCGCGCGGAATTTTGACTCGTTACGGGTAAGAACTGCTGATTCTTTAAAGTAAGCAGCGCGTAACATGTTTAGTTACTGAATAGAATTACGATCAACCCGGATGGGCACTGTAATCAATGCGCAGTTTTGAGAAATAACATCTTGCATGCCATAACGCGTATATGATACGGCACAATTTTGAAAGACCTTGGTGAATTAACTAGCAGTGTACGCCCTAGAATCCATAGGGAAATGGTATAACAGCATACTAGGAATGCATGTATCGTTTATAACCGAGTGGTTATATATTTTTTTGACCTTAAAGGATTTAGAACTTTATTAGCATTAGTTGTGTTTAGAATATGACAGTGTGATGCAACATAACATTTATATATGATTTGGTGATAGATATATATTTTTTTATGTCATAGATTTCCCTGATGAAGCCCTATGGGCGAAATGCATTGGATTTTCCATGGATTGTGAAATTTTAGTTCATGTTTGAAAAATGAAGGAAATATGAAATGTGATTACATCACTAACTACCAGTACACATGGTTGAAACTGAAAAGGATGAATTAAAAATCCTGAAAAGAACAAGAAAGACTTTGGTTTATTTTGAAATAACTTTATTGACAAAGACTTAGCTGAAGCATTCAGCAACATACGACAGTGCCCTGGGAGCCACCATCGTATGTTTACGATTGTGCTATCCATATTGCATTACGTAACTCCCGAGCAGGGAGCAAATCCCAAGGAGCACGCCATACACAGAAGATTCAAAAAAAACAGTGTAGTGCACAGTATATAACCACGTTCCTTATCTGGCAAGGACATATAAATTGTTTGCCTATCATGAAGTTGAATTCCTTCGTGAAACTATGCTCCAAGGTATCTTGGGCTTTTTATAGCCCGCTATCTTTATGTTCATAATTTATTTTCCTTTTGCAAGGAGCAATAAATGCTACTGTTTGTGCCCAAAGCTCCAAAATGTCAATTAAGTTATTATCTGTAGAATGCAAGATTGTATTGAAGGGTCTGAGCAACAGAACCTCTACTAAGGTGATGGCTTTAACATTTAAAAATACACTTTCATTTTTGCAGCCTCAAACGGTCTTCTCTATGAAATCCAGATTTTATTTGGGGGTAGAAAAAATATTTGGTAAGTTGGCAGACGTTTGGTGACTCAGTTTCGGACAAATTCTGCGAATCACCACGCACAGAAATTTTTCTTGCACATGCCTTTTGGACAGTAAGTTGGCAAGCACAAGTGAGATTTGGTGCTCCCTAGAGTGATTTCCTGTCGCTAGGAGGACATCTGCAAAGATTTTTCTAACAAGGGTGGTCGCTGTCGGTTAGGACCATTCGCTCTCAAATGGCTGCCATATGATCATAAAAACTACTTGAGCTGCAGCAAGAATCAATTGGAGTAGCTGTGCTCACTGGTGCAATGTGTGGTGCTGTTTGTGCTAACCTTTCAGGGTGGCAAGTGTTCCCAGCAATAAATCACAGGGCAAGCAGCATGAAGTGGCTGTTCTACCCGTTGGTGGAACTGAGTGAAATCTCGTGGAGCTTTTATGTGACTATGCAAAGTTCAAACTCTGCAAGTGCCACCAACCCCTAATTTTATTGTTGAATAAAGGCTAATGTCATCTTGCTGTGAGTACAGCATGGTCACTCAATTTATTCTGCATTACCTTGCCATCCAATAATAGGATAAACAGTACATTATTGCAAACCAGACTGTCTTGTTATTGAGGAGCTTACCTGAACTCACTTGGGCTGGCCTATTAAGTGGTAGGATTGCCCAAGAATCTTCTATTTTCTTATCTCTAAATATATCAATTTGAGTATTGATAATTTTAGCATTCAAATCACCCACAATAAACATCTAATCTGGTTTATCCTGGAATAAAATCTGGCTAGATTTTCTATCCTTTCTGCTTCTCCTGGAGTAGTATATATTCACAAATAGACATGACATAGGTTTTCACTAACAAAGGATTAAACAAATTCATTTTCAGAACCTAGATGATTTTGTCAATGATGAGATTTCTTGATAGTTCCACGTATACTTTGTTGGTAGGAGAATTGAAAGCCCAGCACTTGCGTGCCCCTTAACATTAAATGTAGCAGAATTAGCACTCGCATAGTAGTTTTCTACATTTACATTCTCCTCAACACACCATGTTTCTTGAAGGCATAATATATCTACTTTGGAATCACACAATAGCTGTAATTTATCTGGGTTTGAGAATATGCCTGCCATTTTTCAGAACCAATTGTTACGAAAGGGCTGCAATTGCCATTGCTCACAGGGAGGGGCATTTCTGATGTTTAAGGGCCTTACCACCTATGCTCAGTCATTTTCATCTTTTCCAGTAAAGATGCTGAATGTGCCCTGCTAGCTAGCATAAGTGATACCAAGTACTAACTCTGTCTTCTTCCAGGAACTGATCAAGTGCTCATGTGTTGATATTTGTTGGCCTTGAGTTATATTTTTCCTCAGACAAACATCTTTACAGTGAAAGAAGTCACTTGCTTTCAGTATTATCAATGGTATTTAAGTTGAATTGATTATTACCTCCAATGTAGAGAGGTCAGAATTGTTCCATATATTTTGTAATTTAATATCCCCTGATTGAATCATCTACTGTTATGGGTGGGAATGAGGTATTAATAGAATACTATAGTGATTTAGAAACTCAAACTTGATCCATATAGATTACAAAACTAAATTGTTAGTACATCATTAGTATGATAATTTAATTGCTCTAGGGACTCTCTTTTTCATAAAAGCCCTTATGGAATCTATTACAGTTTCAACTTTAAGCTCTACCTGATGTTCAGCAGCCAAGGGATTTAAGTTTGACTCCTGAGCAGGAATCAGAGGGGAAATCTCTGGCAAACCACAGTGTCTTTCCTCCATAACTAGGGATGTATCTAGCTGGAATTTCATCTGTCAACTCATTTTTTCCTATGTCTGCAGTTTTCAGCTTTTTTCTTGCCTTGGCTCTTATTTGCCTTTACCAGCAAACCTGAATTTTGAGTTTGGAGTTATGTATTTAACATCTTCTGTCTCTTATGCATCATTGCTGATTTATTTAAAACAGATTTGTTTTTTCAGATGTCCCCTCTTCCATCTCTGGAGGTAACACACGTATTCTATTTTAGAAAGATTGGATAGATAGGTCAATTAGTTGAATTTTCCACAGGAGGTATACCTTCCCTCTACTTATCCTCTAAAAGCAAAGACACCAGAGAGTATACCTGATATTTACAATCAGCAGATGTGAGTATGTTAGTATGTGAGTAGGGACCGATTCTGAACTTTCTCCTTGCTTGCACATTTCTGTCTGTTCAGCCCTACCCCAGCTGTCAATATGGTTTCATGACACATGGACTTTAAATTAGGGAAGAATAAAGGGATTGTCGATGAAGGGAGACTTTCTCCTTGATATTATTACTTCATGAGACTTCTTCTCTTTCCAATCAATGTCCAATTTTACAATTTCTTGACTTTCATTTTTAATTTACAACAAAATCACAGCACTAATGTAAATTATAAAGAAAGAGGGAATTTATAACAGAAATGCTGTGTCCCCAACTGTGTATGCCTACAAGGAATCTAAAGATTAACATACCAGAATATTTTTGGGAATGAATACATTTTATAAAATTCTAATAGGCTCTTCTCACCAAGACTAGAGCAGCAAGCCGCAACGCTGCCACCTTCTCCTTTCTTCTGAACTGGAGTACTGTACTCCCCTCACCAGTCAACAACTCCTCTGATAATATTAAACTCCTCCACCAACAGATCTTTGGGGGAGCCTGTAGTAAAAGCTTCCTCCTGACCTCCTGTGAGGGAGGGGTGGCCCAACAGAGTTTAGCTTCTCCAAAGAGCAGATGTTGTTTTTTTTTAAATAGTTGTACTCAAATCTGCAACTTTATCACAAAAACATTAACATACAAATTGCGTTTGCTTGTGTTGTGTAATAAACTCTTCAATCACTACTTGCATTTATCTTGGCAAATCAAAAGAAATAAAAGTAACTGGTATTACAATGTTACTTAAATCACAGCATAAGCCAGGATATGAATCAAAGCAAGACCTATTCAAATTCAAATAACAAACTTTGAATAATTGATACATGTCACAAATATGACTAGTTGTGTTGTACACTGCCAGTCCAGATTGACCACCACAAGTCCTAATTCATGGACATATTGATACTAATGGATATGATGCCTATCCCATAAAATTGAGAACTACAAACCCTGTAACCTAAGACCTCTACCCTCGCCACGTATCCTGTAACCTTAACCCTGTAAACCTAGCCCTGTACCACTAACATAGCACCCTATATCCTTAACCATGTAGCCTGAACTCTATGACATTAGCCATGTACATTATACTCTTAACCCTGTAGACTTGGCATGCACCACCAACTCTGCACAGTATGTCCTTTACTCTTCATGCTGAACCCTTAACTCTGACTCCTTTTAAACATGAATTCTTAACAATGTACTCTCTACTATTGGCCTTTGTATTTTTAACCCTATTACCTTAGCCCTGTATCCCATACACATAACAATGTACTCTCTACTGTGGAATTGTACTCTTAATCCTACACACTTTACTCTTAATGTGGTACACAAAGCCCTGCACCCTATATCCATTGCTCTGTACCCTTAACTCTCTACCACTACCAGGTATCTGTTACCTTGTATTCTGTTCCCTTAGCAATTGCACTCTCTATCCTTGACCCTCTACCTTTAAGCCTGTATCCTTAAACTTTAATCATCTAACATTAACCTTCTCTCCTGTCCCCATAACCAATTACCCTGTTTCCTCAGCTTTATACTCTGTTCCTTTAACCATGTATGTTGCACCCAAAACCATGCATGCTTATCCCTATACCCTAATTTTCTTACATTTACACCTGTACCCTTAACTCTGTATCCTGTACTACTGTCAT
The DNA here is from genome assembly GCF_964263255.1 of Lissotriton vulgaris. Classification (NCBI taxonomy): domain Eukaryota; kingdom Metazoa; phylum Chordata; class Amphibia; order Caudata; family Salamandridae; genus Lissotriton; species Lissotriton vulgaris. The sequence goes on along the minus strand of NC_141697.1, from coordinate 853,611,474 downwards.
GGAACCATAACTCTCAATTCTTTACCAAAGAATTGTAACCTTCTACCCTTTATTCTGTACGTTTATCCATATATTGTTCAACCTATACCATATACCCTTAAACCTCTATCCTTAAACCCTCAAATATGCCCTCAAGGAGGATCAAAAAGACTGTTGGGTCCTTACGGGGTTGAGGTAAAGTCTAATACTCATCCCATTAAAGAAATATTTGGTGGTGTCTAGTAGGCTATTTGCCTCAAACAGGGAGAGCAGATTGGGGATAAATACCACTAATCAGTTCACTAGAGGGACAAAAAAACTGTTGGGCTCTTTAGGCACTGGGTATTGCTCGATGACTGGAGCCCAGCTCCAACCCCATTTCTATTTCCTAAATATATAAAATGTTTTCTGCCCCTCCCTGGGAAGGAAATATTGGGGGAAAATCCCCAATATGCCAATGGGGGGGATAAAAAACTGATAGGGTCTTATGGGTTTGGGTGAGGGAAGATGCTAGGCTGGCCTGCCACCACCCATTCTTTTTAATAGCTATAAAAACTCCTGTGTCTAGTGGGGTTTCTGCCTTCACAAAGAGGTCACACTGGGGAAAAACACCAATATGACCTCCATGTGGTTCAGAAAGACTGGTGGAGTCTTTAGGGACAGGGCATTGCCCAATACATTGGAGGGCTGGTGCCCACTCCTCCATTCCTTTTTTATTACTAATGGTAATGGTAAGTTTATTGCCATAGTTAATTCAAACCATAACAATTTTTGGATAAAACATCAAATAAAATTACTGTATAAAAAATGTAATAGTTTTAAAACAAAATGTCCTATTTTGAACAGTGCACATTTGACAGTGCAATTAAATGTGAGTTATTTGATGTACAATTAGCTTCACCAACTTCACTTTTAACTTTACTTTGTGTTAAAAAGAAGAAACGCAACAACACCTTTTTTGGGGAGATTGGCTACTTTGGGTAATCATTTGTTCTACTGACAAAAAAGTTACTCCACTTAGTACAATGACAATTTCGATATAGAAAAATAAAATAGATAAATACTAATATTGAGCTACAGATTTCATAGCCTGAACGTGAAGTCTGAGAAATATTATAAGATTGCAGTTCATTTGGGGGTCTGACGGTTCTAGCTCTTCCGTTATAGCAGCTCTACAAGTGCTTATTCCTCTGTGGATGAGGGCTTTTCTTACTCAAGTGGCTCATGCTGTATACAGTTTTGGGCATATATAAATTAGATGGATGAGGTCTTCTTTTTTACTGACTGAAATCTGGAATGCTATAGCCTCTTTATATTAGCCGTTTGGGTTTTCGGCCATTGGAGGTAGTGTTCCGAATTGAAGTGCCATCAAATATTTTTTGAGATGTACCATAAATGTAAGATTTAGGTAAGCAGCTGGTATATAGGCTTTATAATTATTGATCGCCATCCAGGCGTGAGATCAATGGCTAAAGATGTTTTTGTCAAGGAGCAAGGAATGACATTTAGCAGCTTTGTTTATGGCTTGTTTAAATGTTGTAAAGGGAAGATTTTTATTCCACAGCTCAGCAGCGCATGTAGTTGCTAGAGATTTGTGAAGGTATTGGTTGTACATTGATTTTTTATCATTTTTAACTTCTGTCCATAAATTTTTATTAAGTACAGAGCACACAGAATTTTGTTTCAGGACGGCTATGCCGGAGATCCACGCATCCGGCTAGCCGTAGGTAGCCACGCCTCCCCTGGTTAATGGCGGCACCTTTGGTCATCTGGCCGTTTGGAGTATAGGGGCCAAATATGCAAACGAAGCGGCGGATGAAAATCCTCGATAGAGAAGGGGAGATGATGCAGCTTTCCTTCGTGTCAGCAAGGCTTGGTGATCCCGGTTTTGACGGGAGGAGGTTTCGAATCCTGGATGAAGACGCCGTGGCATTGCGTCCGAGTGCTGAGGTCGGAAAATAAAACGCTGAGGGAGGCAGCAGATGGGAAGGACCTGCCTTCCAACTTCCAAGTTGCAAGTAGACCAGCGCGAATCAGCGGGGAAAAAAACCCGAAGTGGAAATCAAGCAGGTGACAGGTGGCAGGAGGTTGACGGGGGTCCAGGTGCTGCAGAGGGGGAGGTCTGAGCACCGGTATTGCGAAGTGGAGCATTGAATGTGGCAAACAGGTGAGGAGGGGTAAGCAAGGAGAGGAGGAGAGGCAAAGCCTGTAAAGGGAGAAAAATGCATATATAAATATTAAATAAGGCACGAACGAACTGACTCTGCAGCAGTTGTGGTTAGCTGGGGGCCTGAATTGGGGAAGTGGAGTGGGGAAGCGAGGTGAGAGGAGGAGAGGTGTTTCTTGACGAAGAAAAAAAACATTGGCTGGCAGTATTATAATTACAATCTCATCTTTTCGAATCAAGCTAATATGGGGAGACGCGATAAACTGGGTCGGCTGGTATCCAGATGGGATACTGCCAGCAGCCTAAAAGTAAAAACCCGGTTGGCTATGGCACAAAATAAAAATCTGGTTGCGGGAGGTGGCAAACCTGGAGTAATGTGGAAGTCTCACATGCAAAATTCCAGTTTTGAGAGCTCGGAAGAGGAGGAGCAAGGGCTGAAAGTAACAGCAGAGATTCCCGGGACACGCATGGAAGCCAGAGCCAACCCTGCAGCATCAGCATCGGCGAGTAGGCCAGGTGATATTACAAATCAAACAGAAACATCTGCAAATGGCAAAACTGCAAATGGCAAAGCTGGCAAAAAGGAGGAAGGGGGTAGAAAGGAGTTTCCCCTATTTGTTCAGAAATTATTACAGCCTACCCCCAATCTACCACTATCTCAAAGTACTGCTCTAGATCTTGCTTCTCCCGTCCTAGTCCCGCTTCAACCGGATTTAAGCTTGTCAGCATCTACATCTCCAGAGAATACTGTGGTGGTACGAGCTACTTTACACAAACAAAATCTGCTAGCTTCACCCTCAACCTTAATTCTTACCTCTCTCCCGCAACAAGTAGAAGCAGAATTGAATTGGCCAAATCTGGCCCGCCACCATTTTGTAGTACTTCTCCTTCACAAGCACCTGTTTTGCCTTTAGCTTCGACAACCCAGGCAAGTCAGGTGCAGATCTCTAATGAAAGCAGTTTGACACCTTTTCTGCAACCACAGGCTATACAAAGTCAGCAAAGTCAGCAAGGTCAGCAAGTGCTTACCCCTGAGCATGATTTAGAATTTTTGAGTGCTCTCACTAAGGATCCAGGAGCTACTGGGACTACTAAACAGATGGAAATTAAAATACTGCCCAATCTTATCTTTGAAAAGATCAAAGACATGAAGAGATGCCAAGAGAATGAAATTGCTTCTCTCCATTCGAGATTAAATAAAATAGAGGAGGCAGTCACATGTCTTCCTGGTAGAGTACAGGAAGCAGAGTCGAGGATCAGATGTCAGGACTGCTTATTAAAGTGCTTGATGCTAACAAGGATAAACTTTTGTTGAAAAATAAACTTGAGGAGTTGGAGAACCACTCTCGGCGATCAAACCTGCGCATTTGTGAGGCTACCCGAGAGGGTGGAGGGAGCTCAGATGCCACAATGGGTGGAATCCTTCATCAAAAAGGTTTTTCCGGAATTTAGTGGTGATTTGACTATTACGAGGGCCCATAGGGTTCCGTTTCATCCGTTACCAAGCTCAAGTGGTCCACGCACAATCTAGTTAACTTTTCAAACTACCGGATTAAAGAGAAGATCCTTACTAGGGCTATACAGCAAAAACAATTCCCTGTAAATTAAACGTCGAATTGTAAGTTTTTTCCAGATATGTCGGCTGCTGCAGCCCGGAGGCAGAAAGAATTTGTAAAATTACTTTTTCTGTTTAAAGCACAAGGAGCGCAGGCATCTATTGCCCAACAGTCCAAATTACGTGTCCTTGTTAAGGGATAGTTTCATATGTTTACCAACATAGATGAGGCACAGGGACTCCTCAAGGAAATGTCAGGGTCTCAGTAAGGTGGTAGATAACTGCCTTCTTTTTTAAATGTTTGAACGAATTAAGTAAGCTTTTTAGCCAGATTATCTATAAGATAAAAAATGTACCACGGGGGTGAGGGTTAACCTGGGTGCAGTCACATGGCACCCGTAAAAGTAGCTGGGGAGGGCAAGAGGTAGAGTGTGTGGAGATGCAGGGGTGTCACCTCTTGGGGGGAGGGAGCCAGGGGCGTAGGGTTTCGGGGAGTCAAGGGTTTATTTGGAAAATGAGCAGCAGTAGGGGTGCTTCAGTTAAAGAAATCAAGACTTGGTGGTTTAGGTTGATGGTAAGCTCTGAAAAGAAAAGGAAGAATAATGAATAATAGGTGTCGTATTCTATCTATCACTGTCAACTGGATATTAAATAAGTCTAAATAGTGAGCATTAATAAGGTGGTTAGTTTCCTGTTCCCCAAAGGTTTTATTTTTTCAGGAAACTCATTTGAAAACAAATTTTCCCAAAATGTATCTCCCCAGATATTTTTCGCATGTGTTTTTTGCCTCCGCTGGTCTAGCTAAAAGAGGGGTGTCAATTTATTTCAGCTGCAATCCTCCTTGGGAATTTGGGGAAATTAGAATTGACCCGCTTGGGCGATGGATCTGGGTCGAGGTTAAGTTGAATGTTTTTTTTAAAAACTTTATAAACTACTATGGTCCTATAGTTGACGATACTGCCACATTGCTCAGGATTACCGAACTACTTAAAGGGACCCCGGGGAAAATAGTGATAGGTGGAGATTTCAATTTTATTCAAGACCTGATGCAAGACACTTCAAATAAAAATAAAAAAGAGTTGAAACCCCAAACTAAGAAAGTCCTAGAAGCCCTAAAGCAGGAGCATTTATTAGTAGATAAATGTAAGCCTTCTGCAGACGAATTCACATGTTACTCTAATCAATTTCATACAGCCTCACGGATTGATTTTTTCCTCAGTTCACGGTCCCTAAGGGTTTTAGATACCTATATAGGGATCAATCCCTTCTTCGACCATTCTGTGGTTACACTCGAGATTGAGATTGAAGAGGGAGTGAGTACCCGATCCAGGTGGCAGATGGATCGGCTGCTCCTCCAAGACTCTATCTGGGTAGCTTCAACTAAAGAATGGATACAGGAGCTTTTTAATGTGAATGAGGGTACTGCAGAAATCTTTCCAGTTTGGGGAGGTTTCAAGGAATCCATTAGAGGTCGTATGATAGCACGGTCTGCCGCTCAGACGAGAGAAAGTCACAATAAGATTAATAAACTTCAGCTGGACGTGTCGAATGCTTTAATTTTTAGAGGTATTTTACCGGGGGGGGCAGATGTTGGGCTGCAATTGGAAAGGGCTAAAACTGCCTTAAAAGAGTTTTTTGTAATCGAGGAAATTAACAGCTCAAAAACCTACCAGCAAAAAGTATATGAGGAGAGTCAAATAGTGGGGAAAATGTTAGCGGGGCAAACAAAAACCAAACAGGAGAAAGCTATAATTATCGATCCAAAAACACAGAATATAGTCAGAGATAAGGAAGATATAGCCGAGTGGTTTTGGACAATTACTCTCCACTTTGTTCAACGACATATGAGGTAGGGACAGAACTTATTCATAGATATTTTGATGAGGTCCATCATCCTGCGGTACCTGCCCATCTGTCGGACAAACTTGAAAGCGAAATTTTAGAGTTAGAAATTCGGGAAACAATAAAATTAATAGCTGGGGCAAAAGCATGTGGGGCCGATGGGCTCCCAATTGAATTTTATAAAATCTTTGCAAAATAATTGACTCCCTTCGTGGCTAAACTGTTTAATACTGTTAAATTGGAAGAACAGGTTCCCTCGAGCTTTAAGGAGTCCTTCATAGTTAGTTTTGTCAAGAAGGGAAAGGACGAGAAAGATGTCAATTCATACAGACCAATCAGTCTTCTTAACGCTGATTTTAAAATTCTAATGAAAATATGGGCCCAGCGTTTTTCCACGATTTCCCAGACATTAATTCATTCTGACCAGTCTGGCTTTGTTCAGGGGAGATCTATGGCCTCAAACACAGGGTTTTTAATACAGGCGTTAGACTATTTATCTAATAATAAAATTCCAACTTTAATTTCGATGGACCACGCCGAAAAAGCTTTTGACCTGGTGAATTGGGATGCTTTATTTATTGGTTTGTTAAAAATTGTTTTTTCTGAAAGTATAATTAATGTTTTGAAAAACATTTACCACAATGCACAAGCAAGGGTGGTAGTGAAAGCTAATTCGATAGGGACAGTGAACATTAATAGAGGTACCAGGCAAGGGTGCCCGATGTCCCCTATCCTGTTTACTTTTTTTATAGAACGGTTAGCAATAGGAATATGAGGGAATCTCGATATTAAGCCACCCATACCAGGAATGGCTAAAATCAAACTGTTCCCAGATGATATCATTTTATATTTACATCCTGATAGATTACATTTGGACCAAGCATTAGGCGAATTTAGCAGGTTTGAATTGATTGGTGGCTACAAGATCAATCAGAATAAAACCGAGGTGTTGGTAATGAATACGACTGGGTTGCCGATGCACTCAAATTTGTAGTATATAGATTGTTAGGTAACAAAGTAACAACAGTTTAGCACAGTAAATGACAGAAGTATTTCAACAGAACTCCAATGAAGGGTAAATCGAGGAGTCTTTAATGAAGTATACAGCCAGCCGACACGTGTTTCATCGCACTCGCGATTCCTCAGGGCTAGATGGCTGTGTCAACGTCAGAAGGCCGCTCAGCTGGTGATAATTCCGACCCAGCCGGGCCCGTGACCGATGGTGCTCGGTATGAGTATATGCGACGAAAGCTACAATTCTTGAGTCTGTAAATATCTGTAGTGTAGCCGTGTCAAAAAACGTTCAGAGGTCATAATATATAATCTGTATTAGAATCCAGTTGTGTAGACAACATCGAACAAGGTATTGTTCTAATCAATTGTGCCAATCCACGTTATATTGCCGGTTACGGCTCGAACACGACGAAAACCCCAGGCCGTGTGCAGCTCTGAAGCGGCGTACAGTGTTTCCTGACCTCCGAGCAAGTGTTCCTGTATGTTGGTAATGAATACAGATTGTGATTTTTTACCTGCAAATTTAATAACTCAAGCCTTAAAAAAAAAAAAACAATCAGATACCTGGGTATTTTTCTTTCCAACAAATTTGAACAATTATTTAGTTTGTAGTATGAGACAATTTTAAGACTTTATTGCCATTTACCTTGATTGGCCGCGTGGCCTTGGTAAAAATGTTGATTCTTCCTTTATTGATGTGTCTTTTTTTACATGTACCGTTAAGGGGTTAATTCCCATTACTTCAGTGAGATTGAATCCATGATTTGGGGTTTTGTATGGAATAAAAAAGCTTCTAGGGTAAAATTGAGTATACATCAGTTGGGAATTACACAATGTGGCCTAGCTTTACCAAATATACGTACTCATTATATGGTAACGCTAATGGACCTCACAGCATGTTTATTGAAGTCCAGTGGATTGTTTGACATGTTTTTCTACGAAAAATGATTCAGGAGGGAGCTCTCAAGTTACGGTCTTTTTAAAAACAGCAAAAATACCAAAAAAGACCAGACAGGTATAAGACTATTCAGGACTTTGCTTTTAGATTGCAATCTTTATTCAAGCAGGAAGGGGGTGATGGGTTATATTACTTGAAATTAGAGGAGTGCAAGAGTATGGGGCTTCAAATTCATTCAAATAAGCTCCAAAAGTGGAAAGACTAAGGCTTTGGAGATCTAGCCTTTTTTTTATAGCGCAGAAACCATTCACATGGCAGGAGACTATGGTTAGATCTGACAATAAATTAAAATCGGGATTTCTTGAATTTTATCAGATCACTAACTTCATAATTAAATACAATATATCGCCAGGTACAGCTTCTCTGGCTAGTGCTTTGTATAAAACAAAATTAACGGGAATAGGTAATTGGTATAAGTTTCTGAGAAAGGGGTTAAGATTCCCCCCTAGTTGACGAAATCCTAGTTAAAATATCGCAGGAAACCAATTGCTCTTTTTCAAGACGGAATGGGAACGGATCACACAGGTAGGAGAAAAGGTACTCCGCGCGGCCAATTTCAAGAGAATGTCCTTTTTATCAGGTTGGTTGGCCTATCTGACTACAAAAGCTTTGAATAAACATTTTCCGGAGGTAGAAAATAGATGTTTTGGATGCCAGTTACAGGAGGGGGGAGATTGGCTCCATACTTTTTATACATGTCCTAAATTGATCAACTTTTGGACTAACATTTTCTCCTCGATAAGCCAGGATATTAATAAGGTAATGGAACCTGAAGCCAAGATCACGCTCTTTGGTATTTCAACAAAGAGAAGTGATTTGTCCAGGGCAGAAGTTTTTTAATATGGCAATTTGCACTTTGGTGGCCCGCTCCCTAATACTCCAAAACTAGAGGTCTAAGGAGGTACCATCCTATTTTAAATGGGTGAATAAAGTGAAACGGGCTAAGCATTCAGAAACTCTGTCCATCACCACCCCTTGTTGTTAAATATTTTGTCCACCCTAAGCGTGGAAGGGTATACTCAGATGTGAGTCCCTTGCTCATTGCACCATCAGGATTCAAGCAAGCCGGGCCGACGACGGCTGAAATGCCAGAAACCGGTCCCCGGAAGCTTGTTTCCTTCCCAGTGTAAGAATTGGCTTGGTAGTTTGGTTTGCCCTGTTCCCATCATGCACTGGGACAGGAACAGACTAATTTGCATATAGCCAGGTTCTGAGCTGGGATGGTGCAGTGAGCTAAAAAACGGTGTTGGATCTAGCCCTGATCTCTTGACTGGGTGAGAGTATTCTGCTTAATTCAGAAACTCTGTCCATCACCACCCCTTGTTGTTAAATATTTTGTCCACCCTAAGCGTGGAAGGGTATACTCAGATGTGAGTCCCTTGCTCATTGCACCATCAGGATTCAAGCAAGCCGGGCCGACGACGGCTGAAATGCAAGAAACCGGTCCCCAGAAGCTTGTTTCCTTCCCAGTGTAAGAATTGGCTTGGTAGTTTGGTTTGCCCTGTTCCCATCATGCACTGGGACAGGAACAGACTAATTTGCATATAGCCAAGTTCTGAGCTGGGATGGTGCAGTGAGCTCAAAAACGGTGTTGGATCTAGCCCTGATCTCTTGACTGGGTGAGAGTATTCTGCTTAATTCAGAAACTCTGTCCATCACCACCCCTTGTTGTTAAATATTTTGTCCACCCTAAGCGTGGAAGGGTATACTCAGATGTGAGTCCCTTGCTCATTGCACCATCAGGATTCAAGCAAGCCGGGCCGACGACAGCTGAAATGCCAGAAACCGGTCCCCGGAAGCTTGTTTCCTTCCCAGTGTAAGAATTGGCTTGGTAGTTTGGTTTGCCCTGTTCCCATCATGCACTGGGACAGGAACAGACTAATTTGCATATAGCCAGGTTCTGAGCTGGGATGGTGCAGTGAGCTAAAAAACGGTGTTGGATCTAGCCCTGATCTCTTGACTGGGTGAGAGTATTCTGCTTAATTCAGAAACTCTGTCCATCACCACCCCTTGTTGTTAAATATTTTGTCCACCCTAAGCGTGGAAGGGTATACTCAGATGTGAGTCCCTTGCTCATTGCACCATCAGGATTCCAGCAAGCCGGGCCGACGACGGCTGAAATGCCAGAAACCGGTCCCCGGAAGCTTGTTTCCTTCCCAGTGTAAGAATTGGCTTGGTAGTTTGGTTTGCCCTGTTCCCATCATGCACTGGGACAGGAACAGACTAATTTGCATATAGCCAGGTTCTGAGCTGGGATGGTGCAGTGAGCTAAAAAACGGTGTTGGATCTAGCCCTGATCTCTTGACTGGGTGAGAGTATTCTGCTTAATTCAGAAACTCTGTCCATCACCACCCCTTGTTGTTAAATATTTTGTCCACCCTAAGCGTGGAAGGGTATACTCAGATGTGAGTCCCTTGCTCATTGCACCATCAGGATTCAAGCAAGCCGGGCCGACGACAGCTGAAATGCCAGAAACCGGTCCCCGGAAGCTTGTTTCCTTCCCAGTGTAAGAATTGGCTTGGTAGTTTGGTTTGCCCTGTTCCCATCATGCACTGGGACAGGAACAGACTAATTTGCATATAGCCAGGTTCTGAGCTGGGATGGTGCAGTGAGCTAAAAAACGGTGTTGGATCTAGCCCTGATCTCTTGACTGGGTGAGAGTATTCTGCTTAATTCAGAAACTCTGTCCATCACCACCCCTTGTTGTTAAATATTTTGTCCACCCTAAGCGTGGAAGGGTATACTCAGATGTGAGTCCCTTGCTCATTGCACCATCAGGATTCAAGCAAGCCGGGACGACGATGGCTGAAATGCCAGAAACCGGTCCCCGGAAGCTTGTTTCCTTCCCAGTGTAAGAATTGGCTTGGTAGTTTGGTTTGCCCTGTTCCCATCATGCACTGGGACAGGAACAGACTAATTTGCATATAGCCAGGTTCTGAGCTGGGATGGTGCAGTGAGCTAAAAAACGGTGTTGGATCTAGCCCTGATCTCTTGACTGGGTGAGAGTATTCTGCTTAATTCAGAAACTCTGTCCATCACCACCCCTTGTTGTTAAATATTTTGTCTACCCTAAGCGTGGAAGGGTATACTCAGATGTGAGTCCCTTGCTCATTGCACCATCAGGATTCAAGCAAGCCGGGCCGACGACAGCTGAAATGCCAGAAACCGGTCCCCGGAAGCTTGTTTCCTTCCCAGTGTAAGAATTGGCTTGGTAGTTTGGTTTGCCCTGTTCCCATCATGCACTGGGACAGGAACAGACTAATTTGCATATAGCCAGGTTCTGAGCTGGGATGGTGCAGTGAGCTAAAAAACGGTGTTGGATCTAGCCCTGATCTCTTGACTGGGTGAGAGTATTCTGCTTAATTCAGAAACTCTGTCCATCACCACCCCTTGTTGTTAAATATTTTGTCCACCCTAAGCGTGGAAGGGTATACTCAGATGTGAGTCCCTTGCTCATTGCACCATCAGGATTCAAGCAAGCCGGGCCGACGACGGCTGAAATGCCAGAAACCGGTCCCCGGAAGCTTGTTTCCTTCCCAGTGTAAGAATTGGCTTGGTAGTTTAGTTTGCCCTGTTCCCATCATGCACTGGGACAGGAACAGACTAATTTGCATATAGCCAGGTTCTGAGCTGGGATGGTGCAGTGAGCTAAAAAACGGTGTTGGATCTAGCCCTGATCTCTTGACTGGGTGAGAGTATTCTGCTTAATTCAGAAACTCTGTCCATCACCACCCCTTGTTGTTAAATATTTTGTCCACCCTAAGCGTGGAAGGGTATACTCAGATGTGAGTCCCTTGCTCATTGCACCATCAGGATTCAAGCAAGCCGGGCCGACGACGGCTGAAATGCCAGAAACCGGTCCCCGGAAGCTTGTTTCCTTCCCAGTGTAAGAATTGGCTTGGTAGTTTGGTTTGCCATGTTCCCATCATGCACTGGGACAGGAACAGACTAATTTGCATATAGCCAGGTTCTGAGCTGGGATGGTGCAGTGAGCTAAAAAACGGTGTTGGATCTAGCCCTGATCTCTTGACTGGGTCAGAGTATTCTGCTTAATTCAGAAACTCTGTCCATCACCACCCCTTTTTGTTAAATATTTTGTCCACCCTAAGCGTGGAAGGGTATACTCAGATGTGAGTCCCTTGCTCATTGCACCATCAGGATTCAAGCAAGCCGGGCCGACGACGGCTGAAATGCCAGAAACCGGTCCCCGGAAGCTTGTTTCCTTCCCAGTGTAAGAATTGGCTTGGTAGTTTGGTTTGCCCTGTTCCCATCATGCACTGGGACAGGAACAGACTAATTTGCATATAGCCAGGTTCTGAGCTGGGATGGTGCAGTGAGCTAAAAAACGGTGTTGGATCTAGCCCTGGTCTCTTGACTGGGTGAGAGTATTCTGCTTAATTCAGAAACTCTGTCCATCACCACCCCTTGTTGTTCAATATTTTGTCCACCCTAAGCGTGGAAGGGTATACTCAGATGTGAGTCCCTAGCTCATTGCACCATCAGGATTCAAGCAAGCCGGGCCGACGACAGCTGAAATGCCAGAAACCGGTCCCCGGAAGCTTGTTTCCTTCCCAGTGTACGAATTGGCTTGGTAGTTTGGTTTGCCCTGTTCCCATCATGCACTTGGACAGGAACAGACTAATTTGCATATAGCCAGGTTCTGAGCTGGGATGGTGCAGTGAGCTAAAAAACGGTGTTGGATCTAGCCCTGATCTCTTGACTGGGTGAGAGTATTCTGCTTAATTCAGAAACTCTGTCCATCACCACCCCTTGTTGTTAAATATTTTGTCCACCCTAAGCGTGGAAGGGTACTCAGATGTGAGTCCCTTGCTCATTGCACCATCAGGATTCAAGCAAGCCGGGACGACGACGGCTGAAATGCCAGAAACCGGTCCCCGGAAGCTTGTTTTCTTCCCAGTGTAAGAATTGGCTTGGTAGTTTGGTTTGCCCTGTTCCCATCATGCACTGGGACAGGAACAGACTAATTTGCATTTAGCCAGGTTCTGAGCTGGGATGGTGCAGTGAGCTAAAAAACGGTGTTGGATCTAGCCCTGATCTCTTGACTGGGTGAGAGTATTCTGCTTAATTCAGAAACTCTGTCCATCACCACCCCTTGTTGTTAAATATTTTGTCCACCCTAAGCGTGGAAGGGTATACTCAGATGTGAGTCCCTTGCTCAGTGCACCATCAGGATTCAAGCAAGCCGGGCCGACGACTGCTGAAATGCCAGAAACCGGTCCCCGGACGCTTGTTTCCTTCCCAGTGTAAGAATTTGCTTGGTAGTTTGGTTTGCCCTGTTCCCATCATGCACTGGGACAGGAACAGACTAATTTGCATATAGCCAGGTTCTGAGCTGGGATGGTGCAGTGAGCTAAAAAACGGTGTTGGATCTAGCCCTGATCTCTTGACTGGGTGAGAGTATTCTGCTTAATTCAGAAACTCTGTCCATCACCACCCCTTGTTTTTAAATATTTTGTCCACCCTAAGCGTGGAAGGGTATACTCAGATGTGAGTCCCTTGCTCATTGCACCATCAGGATTCAAGCAAGCCGGGCCGACGATGGCTGAATTGCCAGAAACCGGTCCCCGGAAGCTTGTTTCCTTCCCAGCGTAAGAATTGGCTTGGTAGTTTGGTTTGCCCTGTTCCCATCATGCACTGGGACAGGAACAGACTAATTTGCATATAGCCAGGTTCTGAGCTGGGATGGTGCAGTGAGCTAAAAAACGGTGTTGGATCTAGCCCTGATCTCTTGACTGGGTGAGAGTATTCTGCTTAATTCAGAAACTCTGTCCATCACCACCCCTTGTTGTTAAATATTTTGTCCACCCTAAGCGTGGAAGGGTATACTCAGATGTGAGTCCCTTGCTCATTGCACCATCAGGATTCAAGCAAGCCGGGCCGACGACGGCTGAAATGCCAGAAACCGGTCCCCGGAAGCTTGTTTCCTTCCCAGTGTAAGAATTGGCTTGGTAGTTTGGTTTGCCCTGTTCCCATCATGCACTGGGACAGGAACAGACTAATTTGCATATAGCCAGGTTCTGAGCTGGGATGGTGCAGTGAGCTAAAAAACGGTGTTGGATCTAGCCCTGATCTCTTGACTGGGTGAGAGTATTCTGCTTAATTCAGAAACTCTGTCCATCACCACCCCTTGTTAAATATTTTGTCCACCCTAAGCGTGGAAGGGTATACTCAGATGTAAAGTAGTGTGGCTCACTGGTTAGAGGCGGCAGACCCGAGAGCAGAGGACGGCCCGGGACCAGGGTTCGATTCCCGGCGCGGCAGGTTTCTGGACCAGGGTCAGCGGACTCGATAATTCTCTCGCCTCGGTGCCCACTCTGATCAGCGATCACACTCGGCAACTCTGGGCATTAGCTTGCCTCATCTTCACTAACGGCCCCACCAGACCGCCGGGGATGCCTGGTCTCACCCTGGAGATACCCATTAACGGACCATCTCTCAGGGAAGCCAGGAAGGGTTTCGCAGCGGTCGAAGCGCCTTGGGACCCTACGGGTAAGTAGTGCGCTATATAAATGCCAATACATACATACATGTGAGTCCCTTGTGGATCTAGCCCTGATCTCTTGACTGGGTGAGAGTATTCTGCTTAATTCAGAAACTCTGTCCATCACCACCCCTTGTTGTTAAATAAACATTTTGAAGAGGCCTTTGCCAAAAGAGTGGGATCCACAAGAAAATTTATTAAAAATTGAAAGTATTTTAATAGCAGTGAGTCCTCTACCTCCATGTAGTATTTTAGTAGTAATAACATGCGAAGCCTGAAGTATATGTGGGATAGGGAAAAAACTTTGGTAATCTTTGTCAATGCGTATTTTGCACTTTTTTACTTTTAACTTTTTCACAGTACTGTGGTACATTGCGCATTTAAGCACCTTAGCACAAGTCACTTTATGAATATTACTAACTCCGACCAGATAAGTTAAACATCATTGTTGAATCTGACCCTTGGGCAAGCAGCTCTCGACAGGTGTATTGGAAGTATTGGGACTGTGAGAGGTTTTTATACTTAAGCACTTTAGCACAAGACACTTTACGAATACTAGCAGTCAAGGCAAGAGAGGTTAACATCTTATTGGGCTGAGATCCTATACTAGTAGCACGGGCCAAATTACCATGATTTGAATTATGCTTATTTGAGAACTGTGATTGTAGAATTGGGTTAGGAAATAGAATGCACTTGGCACTTTCCATATTGAAGTACTGTGATAGTGAAATTGTGCTAGGAAATAGAATGCACTTGGCACTTTAGGAGATATGTATTTTTTATGTTTATTGCTTTCTATAAAAATTTGTAAATTGATGACTATTTCTGAAGTTGATAAGATAAGATGAATTGTTGGATTTTACTTGATTTTCACTCAAAATTGTCAAAAAAACCTTGTAACGGTATTGTTCTTGATATAAATGTCTTTTGTTTGCCCTCTGCTTTTCTCGATAAAAAAAATATATATTGTTTCAGTTGGTACCAAACCTTTATTGTGGTGTACATTCTCCCTATTGTTTGCCAAAATTCAAGTGGCATCTGAGCCGGCGATGCCGTCTGTGGCAGTTGAAAAA
Source organism: Lissotriton vulgaris (assembly GCF_964263255.1). NCBI lineage: Eukaryota > Metazoa > Chordata > Amphibia > Caudata > Salamandridae > Lissotriton > Lissotriton vulgaris. Next base: position 853,596,384 of record NC_141697.1, on the reverse strand, counting down.
CAATTTTATAGGTGGTCCCTATCAGCTTATTCAAAAGGGCAGACTCTTTGCAGTGTGGGGCGATGCTAGCATATGATATGGTTGGTAGCAATTTTGCTGATATTACGGAGCACAATGGTTTGTAGGATGGGACCTCCATTTTTTTTGCCAGGGTCCTAAAATCAAAGTGTAATGCACTGGTTTTCTTTGTCATATTATCTTGCCTGCACTGAAGATTTATTCTGTCTTCGATATAAAACCCCAGGTACTTGTAGCAGGTTACTTCCTCCAGAGGTTTACAATCTATCCAGATATTCTGATGGGGCTAGGGTGATTGCTGATGAACATTGTTTTGGTTTTAGATGCATTGATTTTTAATTTGTTCGCTTTTATAATTTCCATAATTTCCGAAAGTGACCTTCGGAGGCAAACCTTGGTTAAGCTCATCATAACCACATCGTCTGCATAGAAAATATGCGATAAAGGTAGCATTCCCTGCTGCGGTGGGTGGGAGTTAAGCCTTTGTGCCAAATCAGACATAAACAGATTAAAAAGGTGGTGCACTAGCACACATCCTCATTTCAGAGCTTTGTTTGTGTTAAATTTTCTTTAAACCCTGGAGAAATCGCCCAGGTTTACTCTTTCCCAGGTTTGGGAGTAGAATAACAATATGCCTCCTATATTCTTTCAGGTATATTCCAGTTTCTGAGTTTGTTCAACAGGAGCTGCCGATCCACGCAGTCAAAGGCTGCTTTTAAGTCAATAACACAGAGATGTAGTTTTTGATTTTGTTGTGTGCATTTTTTTGCTCTTAGGGAAAAAGATAAAATATTGGTGATTGTTCCAATCTCCTTTTAAAAGCCTGTCTAATTTATTAGGATCAAATTGCGTTTATTTGACCAGGTAATCAAGTCTGTCGAGATCAAATAGGCATGGTACTTTTCTTTTACACCTAATGGACCAATAAGCCTGTAATTAGCTGGTTTAGATCTATCTTTCCCTTTACATATTAGTGTAATGATTGAGCCTTGATAACTGGATGGTATTCCGTTTAGTAGTTCTACTTCTTTGATAAAGTAGCCAGACGGTTGCTCCAGAAGGTTGGGTTATATTTAAGGATAGCTTGAGGGATGCCATTTGCTCCTGGTGCTCCATTACGTCTGCATTTACTTATTATGTCAGTTATTTCCTTCACTGAGTAAAATGACAAGTCTGTTTTATATTCCTTTTGGATAGAGGAAGCTTCATTTCTGCAGTACGGCTTTTCTGTTCTTCCAATCGTCATCACTCGATCTTGTTGATTTGAGCCATCTAGGTGCTTAGGAGACAATTGTACCGGATTTATGTTCTTCGTAAATCTCTATGTTAGAAATGTGCCCAATCGTGTTCTTGTACGTTTGAGCTGATGGCGTTTGAGCTGACTGGCTTATTCAAGTTGTTTAACATTTCCCAGAAGGTGTTCGAGATGGTTTGCCTCTCGCTGAATAGTAGTTTAGGCCAGAATCTCTCCTTACTATTTCTTTTATCTTCCCAAAGCTTTTTAAAAATTATTTTCTCAATTGCTGAATTGCCTCCCATGCCGTTTGGTGCAGTTCCGTTGTTCTTAGTTTCCTGATAGCGTTCTTTAGTTCACGTTTCAGGATTTGGACTTTGCTTGTTGTTGCTTTGTGATTTGAGTTTCTTGGCGCCTGGTTTTGTGTTCTCATCATTAGTGATGTCCGATTTAATATAAAGTCAGTCCATGCTTATACCATGATGGGACTCTCTTTTCCAATGGCTTTCACTAATTCTTTTGTTGTATTTTGAAGGTCCTGAATGTTTCATTAGTCCATCTGAGGCGTTTTTGATCAATCTAGTGAATGCTTCCCCCTATTAATGTGGTTGATTGGTGCTTAGACAGATTGAGGTTAAGTTAGATGTGTTGGTACAAGGATCACTCAAGGTAGTAAATTCGATAGAAAATTGTGAGAGAAATGACATTAATGGTAAAGAGACTGCCGTAAAGTCAAATATGGATTGCGCCTTTAGTCTGTAGTATGAGTTATTGGGAGAGATGTCTTCCAATGATCTGCCATTTATCATTCTTAATCCCAGATACTCAAATACATTTAACAGCTGTTGATCTGAACGATCTGGATGAGATGTCTTAAGTTGATATTGGGGCTTAACGGTCCAAAATATATTGTCAGCTGCAAGTATTTCATCTTCGTCTTGGATGTAGATTAGATTGGAATTAAAATCTCCTGTTAGCACTATTTCCCACGAAGGATGGGAGCATCGTATGTCTGAGAATTACGTTGTGATTAATAATGCATTATGAACTTTTTTCCACTGCTTAGCTGTGAAATAAAAATCTTCCCTTTACTTGCCTTTGGTTGAGTATATGTATCGATCATCAACACCATTCTCACTTTTTCTGTAAACCAGAGAGTAAAGGTAATTAGTTGTATGCTGGGGTCCAGAGAGACTAACTGTTCAGATTTAATGTTTAGTGCAATCGATACATAAACTGCCAGACCTCCTTTAGAGCGGCCATTTTGCTCAGGTTTTTCTGCAGCTACAGTATAATGGGTGGAGACTGCTAGTGGTAAGTTATCCAGTGCCCATGTATCTTGGTGGGCTAATATATTACATGTATCCCAATCATGGGGAGGTGTTTCATCTTCTAGCCACTTTTCTGCTGCAGCTATGTTCTATGAGAGCATGTGAATGTTGCCCTTCTTGAGTTTGCATGTTTGTTTCCTATGGGCCAGTCACACTTCTTTGCATTGAGGGTGCCTGGAAGCCAACTCCATTGTCTTTGGTCTGCTCTTATGTTTGCAATCAGGCCTTTGTCGCCCCTTGTTTGATGTAGTTCGATGTCTTCCTTTTGCATTCTGCAGCACCGAGTACACCTGTGGCATCTCTTGACTTTGTATTGACCCTTGGTTAGATTTATGAAGATAGTATTCGGTGAGGGGTCGAGGGTAACGTGGTGTGATTGGTTTGGATAGTTTTGTACCTCATGATTCAAATTGTTATGTAAAGTTCAAAATGAGATGTTTATTATGCTGTACTTGCTAGCTGGTGTCCCCACTCTGTGAGACTTGAAGTTTTGTGGAATTTTAGACTTGGAACTTTGATGACGCTCTTTGTAGAGAGTCTTTAGCCTTTCGGGTGTAGGCCATGAGGAGTAATAGTTATGGGGTCATTATCGATGTTTGTACCGTCCTTCCAACTGGTACCAGAGTTTGTTGAAGTGTTGGTATCGTCAACTTCTCTTTGTTGATTTCTATCCCCAGCGTTATTATCCTTGCTTCTTTTGTGGTTGTGCTCACTGATGCTTCTAATGTGTGTATGATAGTTTTCTTCTGGAGATCCATGTCATCAATGGGTTGGGGGTCTGTATTTCTTAACTTGCTTTGGGTTGACTCATCTAGGCTATCACTCACCAATTCCCAGTCATTTAGGCTTCTATTTGAAATGTCATCAGCACTTTTTAGACGCTTGGTTGGGCCAACCTTAGCTTTACCCTCCCTAGTTGAGCTGAAATGGGAAATGCTTTAAGTAGCTGCTGTTTTGCAAGTTGTTGAGTTTTGTTTCTTGCTTTTCTTTCATGCTTCTTTTAACTTCTTGACTGATTAGAGGTTTTGAGGTTGTCTGTAGTAACCTTTGTTTCTGTTTGCTTAACCTCTAGTATTTCTGCCCTTGTTTCCAGCTGTCTTTGTGAGTTACTTGTTATTTCCAGTGGCTGGTATGCGTCTAAAAGCAAGCCTTGTTGGTTTGTACTCAGTCTGAGATGTTATTCTTACTTATTTATTGTAAACGCACTAGTCTCTATATTGATTTTCTTTATACTAACTATTTGTTGCAGTAGTGCTGGTAAGAGGCTCAATTTATTGATTATACGGCCACAAGAGCTGGGTCCTTCTAGAGGTCCTTCTACAGGTGAGTAGATAGATTGAACTCTAGTTATTAAATTAGTTAGTTTGTTCAATTTGGAGTTTATTCCTGATATCGAGGAAGCTATGATGTTCATTAGCTCTATTTGGATGTCTAATTTGTCTGACTGAATTGTGAGTGACTCTGTAGATGCATGTAGAGTCTGCAATAATGTGGTCAGACGTTACAACTGACTATTCGGGTAACTGGGTGAATCTGCTTGTACAATTTTTGAGTCAGAGTTAGTTATCCCACTTTGGTTTAATTTTGCTGTGAGTTTTATATCTGGGTTAATAGCAGTTTGAGTGGTGTTTTGTGATAGTTGAGTTAACTTGTAATTGTTTTTGGTTATGTCTATATCATTTGCATCCTTGTTATATTAAGTTGAGATATTGTAGCGGCTTTCACTCTCTTGTAAAATGATCTATCTTCTTGTGGAGTCATTTTGGCATCCATGGCTTGCCAAGCTTCCTCATTCATTGTAAACATGATTAATCTCATCAATAAAGTTTCTGAATCGTCCTGCTCCAGCTGGTGAACCTGTGTGATGGTTATTTGTTCTTGCGTTGTTTCCTGGGGTAAAATACCTCGGGTGGAGTGAGTCTGTTTCTCTTGCACTGTGTGTGGGCGCACTGTTATGTTTTCCCAATTATTATCTACAAGCCCATTTTGCAATCGGGAAGATGCTTCAATCTTACTCGATTTATTGTCGGTTTTGTTACTTGAATCAGTCACAGATCCTACTGTGTGAATATGTGCTTTTGCAGTTAAAGTTTTTTGCTTTCATTTTCCCTTAACTATTATCCCGGTTTCTTCATTTAACATTTGGAGGTTCGAGCTTCCCGACTCTTGATCATAAGTTTGCAGTTGATCAATTAAATCACGATTATGTATGAAATCTTCTGGTTCACTTGTGAGATTGTGCTGTAACCGATCCTTTAGGGAGCCAGAGACATTTGAAGACGTAATATCTCTCTGGGCATTGCATAGATTGTGGTGCCAGTATCTTTAAGAAAGTGGAAACTAGAGCTTATATTCTCACTTACACTTCTTTCTGTTCTCCCAAACATTGATAATTTTGGTGATATAATATTAGTGGGCTCTTTGACGTATGGCCAAGTTCTCTTGTATTGACAGGTTTGTCTATCTTTAGTTTTTTCAGTGCTCACTCCGGGTTGTTGGGTTTCTGCCCCGGGGTCTGCTTGATTCTGCCGGAGCGCATATTTTTCAACTGGGTTCTTTTGGAACGGACCTAGTACTTGGTTCCATTCCCTGTCAGCCCCATGGGCTCTGCAAGTCTATAGATATGGATATGTTACACCAAATCCTCCTTCAGTTTTATTTCCTATTTTTCAGTTGTTGTTGTTTGTGAGACCCGTTTTTTTTTTTTTTTTTTTTCCAGAATATACTTGTTACAGCTTGAACTCCAAATCTGCTTGCAGCTAGTGGCTAATAAGTGCTTGACTAGTTGTAGGCAGTAGAAGGCCTAACCAGATGATGTGGCCTGATTAAATGATGATCGGTTGTGCTGCCCCTCTGGTCTCACCTTGGACTGCAGCCTTGTATGTGGAAAGGGTGTGTAACTATAGAGTGTTGTTAAGGCTAGTTCTGCTGACCATGCAGTTCCCCCCACTTTCTTCCCTTTGCAGCTGCTAAAACTGTTGGAGCGCTAATCAAGCATTCTCTACTGGTTATCCGACCCTTCACCCCTGCAAATGCTCACCGCTCACTACCACAGTGCTCTGCGTGAAGGTCAAATGCCCATTGGCGAGGGTCAAGCTGATGGAGAGCAGAATAGAGTGGGGTAGAGCAGATGGAGCAGATATATACCTGTGCGGTCTATGGTAATATGTTTTCGTCCATGGGTCAGTGCATATAACCCTGAGCCTATCCGCCTGACTTCCACTTGCTACTCCCCCTGGTGGAGTGAAAATCAGGTTGGGGGGCCAGGCACAGGAATGAAGGGGTGGCAGCAGCAGCAGTAAGTGGTTGCTGTGCAGGATGGGTGGTGGGAGCAGGAGCTGAATGCCGAATGGGAGCTGCCAGGCTACCCGTAAGCCGCATCCAGACCTGGCTGGGTCGCTTCCATGGGGGCCCTGGCTCTCACTCTATGAGGGCTCACTATGTCCCTCACGCTCGTTCTCAGCACTGCTCTGCTTGCCTCAGTTTACCTCTTCCTTTCTTCCCGCTGTCTCTTCGCTGCCGCTGGTCTTTTGGGACGGATCCTTGAAACTCCAAACCCCCAACTATGTGCCGTTCAGCAGCTCACCTCGCTGCCTGCTGCACCTAGTTCCAATATCAGAAACTTTATTTGCATACCAAATTATGCCAACATGGTGGGTTAGCTTACGGGCAATCCAAGGGCAGGCAGCTCCTCTGCCGCCTGCCCACCCGATGAGCCAAATTGCACTGTGGGCCTAGCCAATTGGTGCTAACCAATTTTGGGGGAGGGGTTACCCCCTCCTACTGGTGGACTGCCAGTCCACCCCTCTATTCACACACCCCCATAGGGGGCAGAGCATTCCAGGCAACCCCCTGATGCTCAGGTTTACAACCGCCCATAGGACTAGTGGGCGCAATCGCTCCTCCAGGCTCCACCACAAGGACTTCCTGGGGATGTTTGGCATTTGCACCCTTGTGCTCTTGAAGAGGGTACCCCTGTGTACCTTTCAGTCTCTGGATCACCCTGTAACTCTGCAACAGCTCTGGGTGTGACCACCGTCACAACCGGGGCCCCCCACCAAGGCCAGCATTCTTACTTATACTCTGCTGATTCCAGGGTCTCTCCCAGATCCAGCAAAAACAAGTCCATGCCCACTCTAGACAGGTGTACCCTGTCCTCTTCAAAACACCCAGTGGACTTGGCATGTAGCACACCATGCCTGATAAAAACCAAACCCCCTTTGCTCGGTGAATATACGCATAGCGGTGTTAACTCGCCGTGTGAGTTTTCCACGACATCTCCTGACCGTGCTCCTCGCCATACTAAATGAGGGGCTATCTCTGACCAGCATAACTCACATGCCCCCAATTGATTGCTTAACTTACACATGGATGACTTCATTTCTTGCAGATGTTCCCTCCTCCCCAAGAAAGTCAGATCATTCCCACCTAGGTGTATAACCAGGATGTTGGGAAAAGAGACACCCTCCTAGTCTCTGCTGCAGCTTCTTCAGCAAGCTGTTACACTGCATGCGTGGGAATCCCAGCCAAATTATCTCGGTGGAGGCAAAGCCATGCCTCCATTTCCTGGATTCCGCCCACTGTGCCACTCTCACCATGCCCGAACGGCCAATCACCCAGACTTTTGATCCTAGTGAAAAAGAAATGTAAGGTTGCTAATCATATTTATTTAATCACTGCAAATGAACCAATACAAAACTCCAAATTGCACATATTACACAATATTACTGCACACCACCAGGCATCTGGTGCCTCCCCAGGTTGCCCCAGGTAGAATCAACAATTTCCTGCAAATACAAAACTACAATGTCCCCAGTCCACTCCTTTCGGTAGCTCACGGACGGATGTGCCTCTTAAAACTTTGGGATTCCCATCACCCCACATGCATAATGTGTTCTGGTGACATGCCTGCCGTAAAGGCTGTGGTTGCTGCCCCTATCCTGAATGAATGGCTGCGGAAGCGTTTTCTGAGGGATTTGTTGCCTGACAATGTTAAGCATGTTTGTATTATTTGCCCCACCTGAAACATTCTAAGGGGCATGCGGTCTGCATGCACCAGTAGATATCCTTCCACCACCGGGAGCAGGGCCATTTAGGCAGCAACCAGGCCCACCAGGCAATACCTGGAATCACCGAGTTGGCTCAAACAGATAACCATCCCCTTCCTGGCATGAACGGCGTCAAGGGCAGCGGGTAAAGAGAATGCCAGGTGGGCAGGAGAAGTATTTATTCCTAGCTCCCCGCCCACTCCTGCCCAGAAATGACGTGCGCCACCGGGACCCCGAGGGTCCCACACTACTAGGCTGCATTGCGCTCCCTCATGTGGCACTAAGGCGGCCGCCCTCTTATGAGGGTCCCCTGCGCAGACCACAGGCAGCCACAGTAACTCGGTTGCTCGTTCAGCCTCTGCTCCGGAAGCGGAAACTCCGTCTTTCTTGTCACAAACCTTCTGTGATGTCACAAATGTTCAAGCACTTGATCTTTCCTCAAAACGAAACACTAAACCATTCATATAAAACTCCCTGGTTTCTGGTCGAGTTTTTGCCACCCTGGGGTAGGCAGATTGGGGTCAAAGCCTGAATCTCCTCCTCAGTTGGGGCCATTAGGAGTAGGGATACAGCCCAATGCCAAAGTCGGCCACCCCATTCTATTGTTTTTATAACCAAAACAATTCCTAGAGTTCCCCTCCAACCTGGGAAAACAAATTGTGGGTAAACTTTGTGGCAGATGTCCCTTTATAAATGAGAACAATGTTTTAATTCTTCAAATTATTGGTGGAAAGTACTGCCGTATTTTTTCATCGTTTGTGACCCAATCCTATGAATTTGCTTTTTGCATCACATTGTAATACTCTCTGCATATCATATCATATTTGCCTTCCTGTTGGTTTGCTGCAGAAGGGTGTGTTGATCCAGCACTCTCCTTTTTGCCAGTGCCAGGCAGGGTGTCTAGTAAAAGTAAATACAGCAGACACATGCACTTTAGCAGGATTATTCAACCCATGAAAACATTACTCCCCCTTTTAATGATGCAAAAAGTTAGTGCCTCAGTCAGAAGCCTGTGGACCTGATAGGAAGTTCTGAAGCCAGTGATACGATTTGCATTGATTCGGAAATGAGACTTCATATCACTAATCTGCAGATTTTTGTATTACGAACCATGAACCTTATGTATTTTTCCTCTCAAACCACCTGTTTATGTGCACAATAAACAATTGTATACACTGGCAGCCTCTTTTCATTTGAGAAAAGTCACTGAAAAGCCTGAACTGAAAATCACACCTCAAAACCTCTCTGCAGCAGTAGAAATTCTGTCTTATGACCAGAGGCTAGGTTTATGCTCTTTTTTTTACTGACTTTCAATAGCAGCCAATACAAATCATTAAGCAAAAACCTGCATCTCCCATGAGTATCCCAACATTTCATCACTAGCCCATTAACCTATTCCTGTGGATTCTTCTCCCCAAACTTTAAAAACACCATCCTGCTGCGTTTTTGCTTCGTGCTGTGCAGTCAAGGTAAGTGTCTCTCAGTTTTGGTTTATATAGATAATCAATGTTTAACTAGTTGGTTAGAGGTAATGCGGTTAATGCTTTATACTACTCATTATTGAGATTATTGTTGAATGTCAAAGGCTTTCAATATTTCATGCATTGATTGGGATTTGTATTATTCAACGGGCCTTGTTTGAATGCATCACAAAAGTGATAGCGCTGATAACACAGATGAAACCAGAATGGGACTATGAGATGTGCCCAGAGTCCTAAAAGGCTTCCGGATGCAGTCTTCTTTCTATCTCCATTTCCCCAAGTGCTCTGTCAGTCCAGATACACTCAACGGCCGATACAGTTTTTGAATTGAGGAGGGCACAGTGGGGTGCATGCTTGCTCAAGTCTGAAATTAAAGGAGTATGGCATAGTCAGCTGGGACTATTATAATCTAGATCACAGACCTTGCCAAAGGAAAGTGTTAATTTAACAGAAGTGCCGATTGTCCTTTCTAAGGCCTGTCCCATTATTTCCTTTCTGTGGGACAGTTGTCTGCCTATTCTCATAACTGGTATATCATGTAAGACTGCAAGCCTTTAATGCAACCAAAGATGCATATTATGATCAAGATGGGGATTCTGGACACTATCTGGAATATTGCTTGGCTGAAGCCCCTGCACAATTCCTGTTTAGAAATCAATGAACAACAAACTAGCAGTTGTGATTAAAGCATTCACCAAGCAACTTCAGAGGTACACTCAGAGACAAGAGACAAGTCAGTCTTCTACCTCTAACACACCAAAGGAAAGGCTTCAAATAAACCACAAAAGGTGAAAGCTAAATCAGACAGATGGCCTCATACTGAAGCACTGGCAAAGTTAGCCCAAAAATTACCTTTAGGACCAACAAACCCTCAGATTGTTAGCCTGTACATGTTGACCCCGATACAGACTCAGACTCAGACACAGGCTCCAATATTGATCAACCTGACCAGACTGCTTCTACTAAGAACAAACCACAGGAAGGAACGAGATCTTGGGAACCAGAAATGTCTGCAGATGACACTCATGCCAGAGCCACTTTGTCTTTTGACTCAGAAGAATAATACACCCACCGCCATTAGACTGGTCTCCATCCCCATCTGGGTCACATTTTATTTCCAATCACACCTATGAAAGGCTTCAATAAAGAGGTCCAAAATTGTTTTGCCCAGGACTAGATTTACAGGGCAAAGTCACAGACATACCAGACATTGCCCCCATCCTGCTCACTTTCCTCAAAGAGTACACACAATAGCCTAAAAAGTGCATTGATAATTCTTGTCAAGCATGCCCAGAAAATCTACTAGATATCTTGGGTCCCCTCATAAAAATACTGACATCTGTCTTACAAGCCAAAGAAATTCAAACAACTTTGAATCCTGATGTCTTGTCAGAATGGGCCAACTGAGCGATATGTCAACTAGGGAACACTGAATGTGGTTTCTAAGCTGAGAGGTGCAGTACAATATTGATGAGAATTGACTCAAAATTAGTGAACCCAGGCTCAGCTTCTCCACCACCTATTGCAGAAAGCCTCCTATTTGGGGATTATTTCATTAAAGATCTGGGTAAATTTGTATATACATTCACAATGCTTGAAAAAGTGCACTTACCCCCATAGAAAATAAATAATTTAGCCTGCCCTTTTGGCAGGGTCAGGAGAAGCAGAGGACATTCGACTGGCCAAACATACTTCCAAAGTTACCAAAACAGGACATGGGGTTTGCAGGAGACAAAGTTACCAAGAAAGGGCCAGAGGAAGCATATTATTCCCTGCTAGGGCAAAAGGAGGTCATAGTAGATATTCCAGGATAAACTGTTAGCATTGAAACGTAAAACTGTCATATTACTCATAGTTTATCCAATATTATGTTAGCAATATGTAGCTGAATCATTATGTATGCATACCACATGTATACACATGTATACATAATTAGTTAATGCAGATGTTGCGTTTGTCAGGTTGACAACTGTACCACAATTTTAGTTCTCGAAGATGCCATTTTGTTTTATAATCAAAGCTGTTACTTTCTCATTTATGAGAAATGGTCCTTGGTAAGTTTCATTTCTCCTATGTTGAATCTTGCTCATTAACACATTCCTTTTCTATTACATAGAGGCCTTCTCCCACCTGTCTAGAGGGGAGGATAGGCCAAAAAACCTTGGATAGTAGATAACTTGTACCAGGCTGCAGAATGGAAACCTCTGTACTGTAACTTCATTGTATTACTACATCTACCAGTGTTTTTCCTTTGCAGGGGGTCTTTGTGGATTCTGCAACATACATAACGTAACTTGATGCTAGTTAGAGGCAGTCCCTCGTCAGCAATCATAGGAGGCTGGTCAGATTGGTCTCCACTGCAGTGTACTTTGTGAATAAACTAGTTTGCTTGTATTCTCTACCTCGTCATCAACTCCTCATTATTGGAAGGTAAGAGGAGGTCGGGAGTGACCCGGGTAGCCCTAATTGGGTCACTTCCTTCAGTTGGTGCCCGAACATGGACCCTACAAGGTGGCCCATTCGGGCCATAGTTGGGCTGTGAGGTCGGGGTTGCGTCAGTTTGGATAGGCGGGTCGGGGATCCCCATATGATAGAGCCTGGGTCTTGTGGCTGCCTCGCCTGTCTGATCGGGCGGCTCCTCATCTAGTGGTCATCTTGGCTGGGGTCCTGAAAGGGTGAAACCCCTGTATCTGACCGTTTGGTCTGAAGAGTTGGCAGTGGAGAATAATCTTGTTTGACCTGTGCGCACAAGGCGAGTTTATCTTGATTTGCTTTTGGTAAAAGCGGCGCCGTCTTGATTTACTTGGTGGGTCTATGGACCCTTGTTACATGGAGCGTTTTTGAACGTTCTGCCAGGCCACTTGTTGAATTTGGCTTATTCCTGAAAAAGGCCAGGGGCTACTGCCTATCTTGTCTTGGTGCAGTCTGAGGACTGACTTGTCTTGACGCAGTCTGAGGACTATTTTGGAGAGCTATTTGTTTGTATGTATTTTTATTGCGTGGGTGTGTGTGTGTGTGTGTGTTGATTGAGTGAATACATGAATGTGTCTGATGCTAGGATGCCTTCTTGGAGTAAAGTGTGGTGATTGGGGTGCCGCTGCTGTTCTGCTGAGCATCGGCTGGAGGAAAGGCACTCCGAGTTTTGAGATGTATGTGAAGCATGGTATTGGCCCTATTATGTTTCGTACATTATGGCACAAGTATACAAGGGACATTGCTGATCTTCAGTGGCCACTGGATGGTACCTTTGACAAACAAAAATGTAATTATTTACAGGACAAATTATTTGCCAGAAGAAGTAGACAGTTGATGTTCCATACTTTGCAAGTATGGCAGAAGGAAGCTAAGCAGATGCGTATACGGGCTGAGAAGGAGTCTCGGAAGAAGGCAATGCAGACAGTGGTGCTGAAAGCAGTAGCTTATGATAAAGAACAAACAGAGAAAGGTATTGAGTGTGCAGATAGGAAGTTTTGATTACAATGTAATAATTCTTGAGAGGATGGGGATCCTTTTGTAGAGGATCTGCTGGAATGTTGCCCCCCACCTTCTTATGCCCCACAGAAAATATATCCTGTTGTTCCATTGTCTCAGCCCCCTGTTGCTTCCCTGCCTTCTTCTGGTCCTTCGACAGATTTGACTGTTTCTGCTCTAGCCCCACCTGCCTCCTCTTCAGTTCCGCAAGCTGCGAGTGCGGTGACTGCAGACACCCCCCGCAGCATCTGCTGTTCCTGTGTATGTTTCTTCTCCTTCTCTTACATCCGCAACTCAGCCATTGTTAACATTGTCACCAATGTCTCTGTCTCTTGTGTCTTCCCTGAGTATTTCTTCTCTAGTGTTGTGTGGTGTTGGGACACTGGTACGTGGATCAGATGTAGGAAATTGGGCAGCAGCAGGGGAGCAACTGGAGAGAGTATTGATTAGATTGTGGCAAATCAGGCAGCGCAATTGGCTCAGAGTCTGATTTATACTGTGGAGGATATATGGAGTGTGATAAAAGATTTTGAACCATTTGTGCAACAGCATGCCCTTCAGAATATGTTGACTACATTGATTAGTTTGTGGGAACAATGTCTAGGTGGTACAGCTCGTCAAAATATTTATCACATTCGAGACCGTGCTTATTCAGCTGATATGGCCCCTGCAGAAGTTTTCAATAATGTTGGGATACTTCTCAGTTATCGCAAGAGATTATATCACCAAACCCTGACTCCTGTGTCCCAATTTCCAATGAGGGAGATGCACCCTATTTTTTATCCCAAGATCCCAGAGCAACGGAACCAAAGAGATGAGGTGGTCCAACAGCGGGTGGCGGCTCCTTTTCAGGAACAATGGGTTAATACCCCGTGAAAGAGAAGTGAGGTGCTAGCTCTTAAGAGTCCGTTACCGGATCCTAGAAAAAACCCTACGGCGTAGAGTTAATAGAGGCCGCCCCTCGTCAGTTATGATCCTAGCAGATATAGAGATGTTTTTGGGCGGTTGGTACCAGTGGATATAAGGAGGCAGATGCATATGCAGGATCACAGGGTGGAATTGGGTGGCTCTTGGGATGAAATTAAGGCATGGGATAAGGAGCAAAAGCCCAGTGAGAAACCCATAGCTGAGATTCTGGCTTTGCTGAGTCATATTATCACTTATATGCATTCTCTTATCCCACCCAGACGAGTAGACTGGGACAAGTTGACGGCATGTCACCAGAAGAAACAGGAGAGTATATCTGTTTTTTTTACTAGGTTTGAAGGGGTGTTCCTTGATTTTAGGGGACAGGAGTTGTCAGTTGAAGGGGGTGTCCATTTGTTTGTTAACAGGTTTGTCACAGATTTGGTTCCGGAGATTGCAGCTCGGTTGCAAGCTTCGGAGAGCACTTGGAATACCTCTTTCCCTTCAGTGATATTGAGTATGGCTCAGTATGAATGAATGAATGAATGTAGGGCGTTTTATAACGCGCAAAACTTAGCCCTAGGGGGATCAAGGCGCAAAAACAGACAAACAAAAATCCCAAACTACCAACTGTTTATTTCTTTAACCAGATAAGGTAGTTCTGATAAGAACTTTTTTTTCTTTTGTATTTTTTGGTATTTTTTTAAATAATTTTGTACTTTTTTTTGGTTTCTTTTGAAAAAAATTAACTAAAAAAAGAACAAATATAACAGGAAACTTTTGGAATTACTTATCATTCCAAAAACAAAAACAAAAAAATTACGACAGTTGCATTGCGCAGCACTAACTGCATCCACTGACTGCTCACCGAAGCATATACGTTTCTTTCACTTCGCGCAGTGTTGCTTGAGAAAGGTGAATTCTGGCCTAATGTCCATTGCAGGTGTTCCTGAGGATGCTCCAGACGTACTTCCCACAGCAGGTGAGTGGTTCAGAGCAGCTCGCCTCATTTCCTCCCGAGCAAGATTGAGAGGATGTGTGGTCCGGAGATGCTTGTACATAGAAGCAGTGCCACAACAGTATTTATTTCTACTGCCTCTTGACAGGACTCGGTCACAAATTTTGCATGGCACCTTTCTCGCATTTACTTTCTTCTATCCAGGTGTTAAAGTGAAGAATTTCCACATGACAGATTCCGGCCTCTGTGAACGTGGTGCCTCCTGGAAGAATTCTTCTTCAGAAGATACTTCCTCCTGCAGCTGTCCAGATGTCATTTTGTTTGATATTTTTTGAAAAACACCAAAAAGGGTTCTTGTAGGAAAAGAGATGTCTCTCTAAAGATGCTCCAACAAGAATGATTAAAATGGGTGGGGTCCTTCAATAGTTATAGTTGGAAATGTTATGAACCAATGAAATCTTTTTTTTTGAGGTCACATGGGATTTGCGCACTCTGCGCTCACAAAGCACGCACCCGACACGACTTCCCGAAAATATATTTAAAAATAATATCAGTTTATTTATTATAAGTACAAATATATTATTTTTATGAATATCTTAGATAATCTCTTGCCTTAATATGTATATTAAAGACACATACATATCATTTTAGAACATAAAAAATTTCGCCGGAATCGCGCACCCAGCGTGGCCCAGCACGTATATGGCGTTACGCTTGAACCGCAACCACGCAAGCGTCGCGTACCGTAAAGCACATGTGTCGCAAATGCGCAGGAGCAGGAGTCGCAGACTGGTCGCATACCAATTGCGCACATCACGTAATATTAAATGTATATGATGTAACTGAAAAACATGCAGCCGTCACACACTGTAGGCGGATCCTTCACGACTTTTCTAAAATGGCGGCTAGAATCTGCGCACCCACCGTGATGTGTACGCTTTAAGTGCACAACTCAGAAAAAAATTCTGAACATTTTTGGGGAAAAAGAAAATAATATAAATATATGAAAAGAAAAAAAAAGAAAAAATTAAACAATATTTAAGTTAGATTTTTTTGAAAAAAAAACTGTGGGCAATTTTTGGAAAATATATCATGTTATTTAATGGATAAAATATTGATAAATAAACAGTTAAAAAACTGTATAAAATCATTACAAAAAAATTGGTATAACTACTATTACACTTAAAAATTTGCATTTAAAAAACCTTTGAATTTCATTGAAAAACCATAGGTTTCAGAAACGTTATAGTTAGAAATTAGCATTTATAAAAGATTTGCAATTCACTGAAAAGACCATAGGTTTCAGAGACGTTATAGTTAGAAATTAGCATTTAAAAAACCTTAGAAATTCACACAAAAAAAATATAGGTTTCATGGGTGTTATAGTTAGCTGGACATTTCACTCGTACAAAACCATCGAAATTCCTCCATTATAGTTAGTTCTGCTAACTATAACTCCCGCACCCGCAATGTACTGCTGATGATGTCACATATTACATCATTCATGACATGGTTAGTGATATCACTGATGACATCAATGATGACCTCTCAAAAGACATCACTGATGACATCACTGATGACATCATCCACGTGACAATCTGATACACCTCATCACACACTAGTATAACCTTGCATCACTCACTGTAAAATATAGAGTACCATATTTGAAACCATTGACACACTAATACCAGTTACTACATACCCACTCACTTATTCCTAAGTCTGCACACACAACTACCCATTCAACAACAGAATAACTTATACATACAGTCACTAATTAATAGAACACTATCAAATGCACTTATACACATGTATAGACATTGACGCATCAGCAGTCGTCTTAGTCGGTTATGCAGTCATCCTACTCACTCATAAAAAAAGATGAATCACACTTACATTTACTCACTTACACAATTATACACACAACACCTCATTTATTCAAACACATAGTAACTCATAGTTAATATGTTAAAAAAGTCACCATTACAATTATACACTCATTTATATAGTAACTCTCACAATCCCTGACTCTTACATATACTTATTTATATACACCAACTCTTACATACATTGCCTTTTTACTTTGTTGAAGATGTACAACTAAAACATATATTCGCTCACAACACACAAATAAATACACTCAGTCACCCAAACAACTGTTTCCACATGAACTCTTAAACCTATACACCTAGTCAATCAACACTTCACACATCTATGCATAGAGTTACACACACCCCATCCAACCACACACACACTCAGTGTCCCATACAAATACTCACTCAACGAATCAATAACTAATATACACACTCATGTAGTTAGTGACCAACTGATGCAGCATGTTATACAACAACAGAGACAGTGATGCACACATTCACATCGTTTAGTTACTAATCCATGAATTAAGTGAGACACTTTTAATACCTCACTTAAACAGACAGTCAGACAGCTACTAAATCCTTCATCCAGACCGTTATATATCCACTCAATCTTCAATACAGATTGGTATATATTTAATACATATTTAAATTGCAAACTTAACCACATTCACTGGATGATGTAATCAGTGATGTAATTTGATGCTGCTTCCTGTTGTCTTCACGTCCTCTCAGTGTTATGTTCTCCCTTCTTCGGTTGGGTTTCCTTCAATAAAGCGCCGGGATACTCCGTGGAGTGGCCGTGCACTATAGAAGTATAAAAATAACATAACATAACAATTTGAGATGTCATCAGTGATGTCACTGACCATGTCATGAATGATGTAATATGTGACATCATCAACAGTGCATTGCGGGCGCTCGAGTTATAATTAGCAGAACTAACTATAACAGAGGAATTTATATGGTTTTGTACGAGTGAAATGTCCAGCTAACTATAACACCCCTGAAACCTATGTTTTTTCTGTGAATATGTATATATATATACACAATTACCACTCAAAGGTGCTTCCAGGCACCGAAAAGAGAAACAGACAACTTGTTTTTTGCCGATTCTGCCATCCGCTCATAGCCTTTATTTCCTCATTTCAAAAGTGCAAAACTCAAAGATGACGCATTTCGGCCAACGAGGTGGCCTTGATCAAATAAATGCCTCGCAAGAAAGTGACGTTTAAATGAAGCGATTTTATGACCATGTGACATTATGCCTGCTGACTGCATAAACATAGAGGAAATACTATATGAAGTAAACCTTATCTAAACAAACGCACCGGTTATTGACATATAGATAAAACTAATTTACAACTCACTGCTATATTGGTAGTTGTCACAAATTCAATATTTAAAAAGTTAATATAATTAATAATTAATAACCATGTGTGGATATCTGGTCTAAAGTGATACAGTTATAAATTAAATAATCTTAAAATGTTTTGAGCCACATTCCTAATGGACTAAAACATAATCAACAATGCACAAATGCAAAATGAATCTACCTGACATTTGAGAAAATGGACCAAATAAACCATGAACTGGAGACTCATGGTGTGATGACTTCCCAGAATTTCCTTAAAATTTGCTTCGTTAAAAACGTGAGTTAAAGTAAATACCCGTACAAATACTGGATCTATAAATCTGGATGATTCAATAGTTGTCAAAATATCAACAGTGCATCATAATTCTATCAATTCCTCTTTAAAGTGCTATTTGCAGAACTCAATAGACTGTACACATGTGCAAAAATGTGCTGCAGGGAGGGGCCTGAGGGCGATGCCGGTCTTTTTTAAAAAAAACAATTTTAAGAACGGGGCTGTGTGGTCCCCCCCTTCTTTTCCTATTTTATTCACCCTGGGGACCCCATCCCTAGGGCCTGACTCCTATTTTATTTTTTAAATAGGAAGGGGCCACGTGGCCCCCCTCCCGAGGCCATAATCTGCCCCAGGGACCCCATCCACTGGGGCATGGCCAGTTTTTTGGTACTTATTTGGAGGGGGGCTGCGTTGTCCCCCTCCTCGGGGCCAACCTTTGTTTCTTTAAATTTTTGCAGAGGGGGTGTGCGTGGCCTCCCTCTTGGGCCACTTCTAGCCCCGGGGACCTCATCCTCCGGGGCTGGGCCTCGCCATTGGGGACCGTCGAGGGGTCCCCAATCCCCCCACGGTCCCGCCAGTTCCCCGCAGGAATGCGGGATCCGGCATTGCTTTTCCACATGGGGAGCTGCTAAGATGCAGCTCCCCATGTGGGAAAGCAATCTGCTTTCGTTTTTGGAAGAGAGAGCAGGTTTCCCTGCCCTCTCTTCCAAAAACCAAAGCAGAGTTTGCTCCCGCCCTGCCATAGCAAACAGCAGTGTCCAGGGGGTGGGCACCCCGGGACACTGCAGGAGCCGGCCCTGGGGGGGGTGGCAGTCCCCAGGGCCATCACAGGGCTCCAGGAGGGAGGCCCCCTGCCAACATTGTTAAAGGCCCGGGGAGGTGGTGGTCCCTGGGGCTCGGGGGTCCGTGACAGACCCCCAAATTTGCATATTTAGAGCCCTGATGAGGTGGCGGTCCCCGGGCATGTGGGGAGGTTCGATCCCCCACCCACACAGGTAGTTTATAGTTTTTAAGAACAAGCCCCGGGGGGTGGCATTCCCCGGGGCTGCAAGGTAATTTTCTCAGCAACTACTGAATAGATTTACACCATTTAACAAAAAGAGTTCTTTCTGAACGAAGGTCTACCATTTTGCCAAATGTGGTGTATTTCCATTCAGCAGTTCGGGCTGTAGCCGCGGCTAAAGTTTCCCATGGGAAATTGCATTGGCATTTTGAAAATATGTTTTGGGACCCCCCTTTTTTCTCAGCCCCCGCTTGAGGAATCACCCAGAAAGTTTCAAGATAGGAGCAGACCTGGCAGATAGGAGCTGGCCATAAGTTTTGAAATTTCGCGAAGATTGGTCAATCGGCGTCAAAGTTATTGGGAATAGAATGTTGCAATTTTCCTTTGGTAACTAGGTCCTGACTATAACTACCTACTATATATATATATATATATATATATATATATTACCTACTGGCAGTCGCCAGTAGGTATATATAGTTAGGATTTTTTCTCTATGGGACTTTTGAAAATTCTATGTCTAATAACTTTGGCGTTTGTGGACGGAATCGGCTGAAATTTTCAGGAAAATGGCACATTTTGTTTCTGAGCAGCCCCTGAAAATTGGGGGGGGGGGTCGTCAAGGGGGGGCCGAGAAAAAAGGGGGGTCCCAAAACGCGTTTTTCCCATGTTAATTTCCATAGGGCGGTTGGCCTCACTTTTAGCCCGAACGGCTGAATGGATTTGCATGAAACTTGGCAAAATTGTAGGGACTATTAGCCTGATGTGCCTTTGCTAGGTCTCAATATATGTGCTTCAGTGGATTTTGAGAAATTAACGTTCAAAAAAGATATATATCTGTAACAGCGCTCTGGGTAGCGCTCCGGTTCGCGTACTTTTCGCGTAACGGAACTTTGCGATGCGAAGCTGATTGGCTCTCTGGTGTCTGTCAACATTCTAAACAGTCCGGAGGGGACCGCCATCTTGTCTCTCGGTAGGATCGAGAGACAAGAGGAGGCCAAAACAAAGGGGGAAATTACCATAAGGGGGCATAGTAGATCCTCGTTGACCCCCTAGGTTTTATGTGGAGGTTTTAAAAGGGCCCAGCAGGGGGGGAGCGCCCAGTCCGCGAACCGGAAAGCGTTCTGGGAAGCGTACTATAAGGAAAAAAGAATGATAGACTTTTCAAATACTGTATGTTAATTGTTTGTTGTTTTTGTTGATTATTTTTTATTTTCTTTATTTTTTAAGCTTTTTTTAATTTTAATTGTGTTTCATAATTTATTAAATTTTCTAACATTTCATTGTCAGAAATTTCATAATTGTCATTGAATATATTTTGTAGTCTATGAGGGTGTAAAATGTCCTCATTTTTAAGCAGGTTATCCACTGCTTCCACACATTGGAGTAGTTCCTGGTCCCTACTTTCATCCATAAATTCATTTTCATTTGCATCAATGTTTCCTTGGCTGCTCTCTTGCAGTACAATTTTAAATTGAACTTGCTGCTCGCCTTCCATTTTGCCTGAAATTTGGATTAAAAAAATATATATTAGTAGAGATAGGGCACTGTTGGGATTAATTTTAGATAGGCAGTTTTTATCAGTGAATTTATCTTTTGGCAGTGTATAGTATCAGAGTGGAAGTAGGACTATAAAAAAGTGTATGTGATTTAACCAAGAGAAGCCTAACTCCATCCATAACTATAACAGAGAAGTCTATCTAAATCTATAACTACTACAGAGGGATAGTATATAACTATCAGAAAAAGTTTACCATATTAACTTATAGTGCACAATATACTTCAGTTTTAAAAATAACAACTTACCTTCACAAACAAGTTGAAGTGTTTAGTACCTATTCAAATGTAATGTACAACAAGAAGTAGCAGTCAAAATGGCTGTGTTTTCTTCTCTTCCTTTATATATATTCAGGTATATAACCAATCAAATGTCAGGTAATAAAAGTAGAAAATGAAAGTGACATTTTCATTGGTTGTCGATTCCAACACTTCAGATGTGTTTTGTGAAGTAATTTACCTCACGGTATTTAAGAGGTCTACAGGCTTAATGGCTAAATGGAATTTCAATCAAATTTGTGAAAATGAAAGTGATTGTTATGTAGTATGAGCTAATGTATATTTGGTGAGAGTGTCTCCAGTCGTTTTTCTGTGAATTATTTTCCCACCTTTTTTATTGGACCGCTTCCCGGTATGCGTCTCGGTCCGCGAACCAGCAGCGTAACGGGAGTCCACCATTTTGTGTTTCGTTCGAATTAAGATACAAGATGGAGGGCAAATAATGTTCACAATGGGTAGAAGGGGGCATGGTAGATGTATCTTGACCCCCTAGGTCAGTGTTCTTCAATCTGTGGGGCGCGCCCCCCTGGGGGGGCGCGACACCTTCACAGGGGGGGCGCGATCTCCACTACAATCTGACCTTTGTTCTGTCCTCCGTGCAAATCTCCCAGGAGGGGGTTAATTCACGCAGGTGACAGCTTCAACTGCAGTGTGAGGCAAGGAGACTCCTCTGCTAAAAACGAAAGCAAACAAACAGACACGCTTTCGGTTTTAGCAGAGGAGACCCCTTGCCTCCCACTGCAGCTGAAGCATTTCAGCGCTGTGAATTAACCCCCTCCTGGGAGAGTTAGCTCTTCCCAGAAGGGAGACAACGTTTCCAGAGTTCGAGTCTCGGCATTGAAGCTGAACATCCTGTGATTCTGGGCAAATCACTTAATCTCCCCGTGCCTAACAAAGAAAATGAATATGTCCTCATGTAATGCAAATTGTGCTATGTAAAGCGCTCTGTCTGATACCTGATTCAGTTCAAGTTCACGCTATATAAAACTCAGTAAAAAAAAAAAGTGGGCTCTGGCTCAGGGCCCCAGCTTTTCAAAGGGGGTGGGAGTGTGTGTGTGTGTGTGGGGGGGGGGTGGGGGGGGGGGGGGGTGAAAGAGCCAGCACTATTCTACAGTCTTGCCCTCATGTCCTTGAATCATTTTAAAACATAATGTTGTAAATAGCGTTTTTCAATTATTCATTTTCAATGTATATAAGTCTATTACAGACATTTTGCAGACAAAATGTGTTTATGCGTCATGCGACATCCATATAAAAAGTGTATTTTAGATCAAGACATGACCTCACATATGAGAAATAGAAGGGTGTGACAGATTATTTGAAGTAATGTTAGTGAACTGCTGTTGTGTTACATACTGAAAACACACATCACTATCCCTGAATATCCGATGTGCACACATTTAGTATTTGACCAAAGAAGGCATGAAAGAGCTGAGACTAGATCATAAAATCAAAGCTGGTCTGAACAGGGACCCCGAAAATACTTTTGGCCCACAGGCCACAAAATCCTTAAAACGTCCCTGAAAGTTTCTTTTAAAATTACACAGGCAGGCGCGCAAAATGCCAGCCAGCCATGTGTTGTTTAAACAGCTTGCAAATTGCTAAATATAGTTATAAATAAGTATGTATTCATTTGTAATGTTAACGAGCTCCAGGTCACCCCTTCTTTTTGTCGATTCATTTGTAATTCATCAATAGTTTAACACTTTTGAAACCCTACGCTGCCGTATATAACATGCTGAGTTACTTCAAGTGCTTGGGAATGCACCCTGCATTCAGACCACTCACTCCTCATTCTCGCCCTTCACTTTCACTCTCACCAAGCACTCACACTGACCCGATGCACTCACGCCATTCACCCACTTACAGTGATCACTCTGCACTCACTGCGATCACAATGCGCTCACACTGATCACCATGTACTCACACCATTCACCCACTCACCCTGCACTCACACTGATCACCATGTTCTCACACCATTCACCCACTTACCCCCCACTCACAGTGATCACTCTGCACTCACAATGCACTTGCGCTTTTCACCCTGTACCTCAACCTGCAGTCACACGAGCACACTACTCAACCTGCACTTGTAACACTTCACTCACCTGTCCCCCTCACTGTTCAATCTGCAATCTCACTCCAATAAGCCCACCACTAACCATACATTCATCCGTCCCACTCTGCACTAACATGCACACCCAAATTCATATGGTCGCCTCACTCACCCCTGTACACAAGTATGGGCATGTCGTGCCCCATTAAGGTTTTCGTCCTAAATTACAAAAGGAGACATCTAAATGCATTACAATCCAGCCTTCCAAGGGCCCCTTGCTAGAGACACTTCTGTATTTGCCCTGATGGACTGGAATAATTCCTAAAACCGATTCTTGCAAATACCGTTTTGTTTAATTTCTTTTTAATGTAATTGATGTGAGGGAGTCTATTACTATTTGTAGAGAAATGTGTTTTTTTATGCAACAACCATAAAAAAGTTAACCATAAAAAAGTTAGATCCAAGCGGTACCTCACATATGAGAAATTGGAGGATATCACAGATATTATTCACTGTAAAATTAGTGGGCGGCTGCTTTGTTACAACAGTGAAAACTCATCACTATCTCCGATTATTAGCTGTAAACTATTTTAGAATTTTGACTACAGTTCCTGTGCACCGTTAGTAGCCTGGCTAAATAGGGTATGGCAGAGCTGAAAATGCATCATTTAAACTCCAAACTGTACTGAAAAGGGGCCCCCAAAATAGTTTTGGCCCAGGGCACCCAAAATCCCTAACATGTCCCTGCCATCACAAAGTCTGTCAGACAACATTACTCTGAAGTAAACTAGACAACATCATTATTTTATTATTAGTTCTATTTTTTAAATATAAGCCTGACGTGTCCAAACCCCCACTGCTTCAGGCAAGCAACTTATCGTACCACTAAGGAATTCTCAATGAGGGGTTTGTTCAGCGCCTTCTCTGTGGACTTTCAACTGTCTTCGGCTCCATAACTGGTTGGTGGGCAAATATCCCATTATAATGCTGCTTAAAACGTTTATTAATGATATTTAGAGAAGATTTGTTTCTCGTGTACCAGCTCTGAGCTAGGGAGTTCTCGAAACATCTGACAATACTGTCTCCCCTTACAGTACCTGTCTTGGCTGAAAATGTCTGCAGAATATTCAGCTTTGGGAGAAGCTGCTATCAAAACTCTCTTGCCTTTCAGCTTGTCCTATGTATGTGAGATTGGGTTCTCAGCACTTGCGGTATTAAAGTTCGTTCAAACCTGGATGTGGAGCACAACCTGAGGATGGCAGTAGCAAAAATCCATCCACAGATTGACCGTCTCTGAAAAACAGGCAAACCTGTCACATTTATGTTGGTGGTGTTATTATCAAATATAATGTAAAGATAGAGAGGAACCCCTTGAAGCGAGCAAGGGAATTGGGGTGTTAGACCTAAGTAAAAGACAAATTGATTCCCTTGGGTTGTGTACAAGAAAAGCTAGAAAATTAGCTATAACAAAGTGAAATTATGCTCCTCAAGTTAAAAATGTAAACAACATTAAGAGTACATAACAATTTATTGAAACATTAAAATAGCATACAGTACATTTGTAAAATAATATGAAAACACAATTAAAAACAAATTTATATTTTTGTGACCTGCACAAAAGTATGGGACAGACAAAACTAAATTGTAAAACATGGGACTTGAAAGTTACAAAGCGTACATTCACAGAAAAAGTTTCAAACAGCCCTGGTGTTATAACCTCACAATCTTATATGCATCAGGGAGGAAAAACATGAATTGTACTTAAACTTGCGTCGACGCGTTTCGGTGGTTTTGCGTGTAATTCGGTGCCACCTTTATCAAGACTGTTATTTTCGTTGTCTGTCAAACAGTTGGATCCTCATAAGTCTCCTAAGATAGATATACATGAAATTAGATATCTAATTTTCAAAACAGGGTAACTCAATCTAGTACAGCGATTCTAATCTGTCTGTCATCTAAACAAACAATGCTTTATGGAGAATGAATGAAAGCATCACTTATTTCTTCTTAGAGCTTAGAGGTTCTCTACACCTTAAGGTTATAAACCTTGTTTAGACCGATTGTTGGAGCTCAGTTTAAATTAAGTACCCTGTTTAGGGTTATTAATCTAATGGATGAACTGGAGAAGTAGTTTGAACTCTATTGTGGGGAAAGCTAATGGAAAACTTCCTATCTATGTATCATTTTCTTTAAACCTATTTGTCTATGCATACCTGTAGGTTTCCTTTACGTAAAGCTTCCTATAGGTTGTAGTGGCTGTGATTCTCAGGTAGTCAAAAATTTTTTACCATCTACAAGGGGAAGCACATATACCCACTTGATTAATTCTGTGTTGACATATATTCAAAACCTTTTAGATTCTAGATCTATCTTGCAAAGAACCTACCTGCGGATTATTATTGTCATTCCTATCCAGTAACAATTTTGGGATTTGGTTACAGTCCGTCGATCTGTGGACACTTTTATATGACTGGCCGACCGCTATAACTGGCATGCGTCAGGCTGCACTTCTGAACCGATTCTGGTAATAGCCTAAGTAAACCATTCTACAATGAAAGAAAAAAATGGACGAAAACTATTTAAGACTAAACATCTATGTTGTTAACTAGGGTGCTACATTGAGAACACATGGGCATAAGTAAAGTCTCTAACGGATTCTTACCAATATATGGGGACAACTTGTTTTCAAAAATTGTTTTTGAAGGCGCGGTGTGCTGCCTTGTCTTGGTTATAATCTGGGGTATTTCAGATAGTCGTATCCCCTGAGGAGGCAAGAATTAAGCTCTAATTAGTACCAAATTTGTAAAGATTTTAACGTCTAGCCCATTCAAATGGTCCCTGCTCGAATGATTCTTACCTGTTTAGGCTGTAGCGTGGCTTCACTACGGGTGTCTGTTTTTCGAATGAGAGATTGCGAGTGTTGACCCGCCTCTTCTCAAATACATCCTGCTTAGTGGTGATTGGCTGAAAAGCGGCTGGCGTGGTAGCCAATGGGAGCGCGCTGCTACCAAGTAACTTTATTTGCATTGTAGGCTATCCTACCGTTGCGTTGTATTGGAGGACACGTCTCTGGTGGGCGTATCCTGGCGGGGTTAAGTACAGTTCCCTTTTAGGTCCTCACCCGAAAACGGGTTTCTCACGAGCGTCTCGAAGAACGCTGCAGGGAAATGAGTGATTATCGGAAATACTCACTGTTGGATCCGGTAATAATGGCTTAGTTGTTGTACTGACCGGGGCAGTGTCTGCTATTGTTGGTATCTATAAGATATTGCAAATTTGCCGGTTTTGCTTAAATTTTTTAAAAAAAGTCGCAAATCTACAGATAACACCATCATCTCCCAAATTGCTAAGGGCCGCTTGTTTCTATAATTGGAGCTATAACACAGCTATCAGATTTAAACCTATGGAAAGACTGGATTGTTTGCATTACAAACACTTCGCCCAATCTTCTCTGGTGTTCAGACCCCTATCTATTGTATCAAGGTAGCAAAAATACCATTGTTCTCTTCTTTTTCTTAATCTATCTATGTCGCCACCTCTTCTGGTTTGTCTTACCTTTTCTAGTATGAACCATCTGGTATCTTCACAAGAGTGCTGCTTGTCTTTGTAATGTTCAGTAAGTGGCGCATTAATTTTAGAAGTGCGTATCGCTGATTTATGCTCCAACACTCTGGTACGGAGCTCTCTACTTGTTTCACCCACGTACCCTAGATTGCATGGGCACAACAGTAGGTACACTATATTCTGGCTACGGCAATTATTAAAAGTCCTGGGTTTTAGATTCTTATCGTTGAATTTGAAATTGCTGCCTGGAATGCAGTGTGGGCAAATGGAACAGGTTCCGCATTTATAGTTTCCTAAAGCAGGATTGCCTGACAGCGTGAGCTGTTGTTCTTTTACGGTAGGGTAAGTATGTACTAGACTGTTTTTGATGGTCTTATTCCGTCGAAACGAAAAGAGGGGTTTACTTAGTTGGGTTTCTCTATTTTGATTCAGGATTTTCCAATTTCTGTTTATTATGTTTTTAATCTGATTGCTCAGATGAGAAAATTGAGTCACAAAAACTATTCTATTTAGGGGAGAATTATTTTTTGACTTCCTTTCTGGGTTCAAGAGGCTATCACGGTCATAGAATCGTGCACGTTTAAGTGCATTTTTTATAAGTTTCTTGGGGTAACCTCTATTTAGTAATTTTAATTTGGTGTTCTCCGCATGTTTGTAGAAGTCGTCCAAATTGGTACAGTTTCTGCGGAGCCGCAGGAATTCCCCAAATGGTACATTGTCCTTTTGGGACTTGGGGTGGTTGCTAGAATATAGTAAGAGGGTATTCTTATCGGTAGGTTTGGTAAATAGTTCGACCTTGAGGGTCCCTTCCTCTTCCTTGATAATTACATCTAAGAAGGTAACTTGCTGGTTGCTGTGTTGCCCTGTAAACCTTAGGTTAGGGTCCCCCAAGTTGAGCCACTCCAAAAAGTTGCAGAGGGTCTCGCTGGCACCGCTCCAGATGAAGATAATATCATCTATGTATATTGGTAAGAATCCGTTAGAGACTTTACTTATGCCCATGTGTTCTCAATGTAGCACCCTAGTTAACAACATAGATGTTTAGTCTTAAATAGTTTTCGTCCATTTTTTTCTTTCATTGTAGAATGGTTTACTTAGGCTATTACCAGAATCGGTTCAGAAGTGCAGCCTGACGCATGCCAGTTATAGCGGTCGGCCAGTCATATAAAAGTGTCCACAGATCGACGGACTGTAACCAAATCCCAAAATTGTTACTGGATAGGAATGACAATAATAATCCGCAGGTAGGTTCTTTGCAAGATAGATCTAGAATCTAAAAGGTTTTGAATATATGTCAACACAGAATTAATCAAGTGGGTATATGTGCTTCCCCTTGTAGATGGTAAAAAATTTTTGACTACCTGAGAATCACAGCCACTACAACCTATAGGAAGCTTTACGTAAAGGAAACCTACAGGTATGCATAGACAAATAGGTTTAAAGAAAATGATACATAGATAGGAAGTTTTCCATTAGCTTTCCCCACAATAGAGTTCAAACTACTTCTCCAGTTCATCCATTAGATTAATAACCCTAAACAGGGTACTTAATTTAAACTGAGCTCCAACAATCGGTCTAAACAAGGTTTATAACCTTAAGGTGTAGAGAACCTCTAAGCTCTAAGAAGAAATAAGTGATGCTTTCATTCATTCTCCATAAAGCATTGTTTGTTTAGATGACAGACAGATTAGAATCGCTGTACTAGATTGAGTTACCCTGTTTTGAAAATTAGATATCTAATTTCATGTATATCTATCTTAGGAGACTTATGAGGATCCAACTGTTTGACAGACAACGAAAATAACAGTCTTGATAAAGGTGGCACCGAATTACACGCAAAACCACCGAAACGCGTCGACGCAAGTTTAAGTACAATTCATGTTTTTCCTCCCTGATGCATATAAGATTGTGAGGTTATAACACCAGGGCTGTTTGAAACTTTTTCTGTGAATGTACGCTTTGTAACTTTCAAGTCCCATGTTTTACAATTTAGTTTTGTCTGTCCCATACTTTTGTGCAGGTCACAAAAATATAAATTTGTTTTTAATTGTGTTTTCATATTATTTTACAAATGTACTGTATGCTATTTTAATGTTTCAATAAATTGTTATGTACTCTTAATGTTGTTTACATTTTTAACTTGAGGAGCATAATTTCACTTTGTTATAGCTAATTTTCTAGCTTTTCTTGTACACAACCCAAGGGAATCAATTTGTCTTTTACTTAGGTGTTATTATCAATCCATGTCATATGTAAAACAAAGCATCCTCGTAAAAACAATTTGCACACATTTTATCTTGGAAAGTGGTGTTTTGAGCTGTGTAATAAGCCTCTCTCATTTCACCACACCCACTCACAAACCTGCAGTTTACTAAACAATCTTATTGTATTGAATGTTATTCGCTGAATATGCCCGGAATATGCGCGTGGCGGTCGAGCCCAGAAATTTCTGTCAGGTGGTGGGGGGGCCCACCATCTAAAAAAAATCAGCTGGGGGGGCTTAACCTACAAAAGTTTGAAGACCTCTGCCCTAGGTTTTCTGAGGGTGACTGAGGAGGACCATATGTTCGGGAAAAAAACATTTTTTTTTTAAATTTTGCGCGGTTAGCTTCCAGTTCGCGTACCGGGTAGCGCTCCGGGGAGCGTAGTTTGTTGAAAATTAGAGGAAAAAGTTAGAGAAAAATAATAATTGTGAGTGATCAGATGTAGGGTAGCTCTGAGAAGAGCTTTTGTGTTTATGGTACATTTTGGTACTTATAAGTAGGTACCAATGCACAGTCTTAAATTCAAAATGAAAATTCTGTTGCCCTCATCTGAGAAGTGAACTCCATCTCCTCTGTAGATATCTTGCATGTAGTAACGCAAGTTATTGTTGTACATGGAGCCCATTCCATGGTCTCTCATGTAAGCTGAAACAGATTTGTTTACATGCTTCCTCAACTTCTCAATTTGTGGACAAAATTGGTTGGACCACCTCCATTTCTGTCTTTGGCATATATTGGAATATACCAAGGCAGTTTGAGAAAAAAGTGCCATTAATTGCTCAAAGGTGTCCTTTAAAAGCATTTCCAGACCTACCCCAGTCAAAGTGCCCAAATCATTACCTCCACAGTGCACAATTAACAGGTCAGGTTTTGGCAAATGCATAAAGGTTTTCACCAATGGTATCAATTGGTGACATTTTAATCCTCTTTGGCCCAACCACTTAATTTCCACATCTTGTAAATTGAGGTTAGGTAAATTTCTGTTCTCAGCATACCTTTGAGCCCAGTATATGTAACTATGTCCAACAATCCAGACATTAAACATGGTGAGAGAAGGTTGGGCTGCAGTCAGATGAAGTGTGGTAATGAAAGGGCAGTTGAAACAGTAGGAGTTTGTAAAGAAAAAAACCTGTGGATTTCCAGTGCTAATGATTCATTAGCAGTGATTGGTGCATTTCCATTTCTGAAAACAGAAAGTTAGGGTGCATGGATGTGTTCTTTGAAAGATGTAATTTGAATGGTCAAGGAAAAAACATTTAATGAAAGATTGCACTGGATACGCAGGTGCACTGAGAGTTCAGAGTTCAATTGAAACATTGTTGTGTGAACTTGCAAACATGAGAGGTCTTTCATGAGGTGGTTGCTAAGCAAAAAAGGCAGAGAGGGCAGAGGGGGGAAGGGTTTTGACTTGAAAAAAGTGAGGGAAGAGTTATGATTGGCTAATATGAGAGATATGTGTAATGAATATCAGCATTTCTATGCTTTCTATAGCTGCAGCCTCTGGAGTGCATCCTCTTTGTTCTGCTGAAGACAATTTGGAGTATTTCTGAGACTGTTTTGAAACTCAAAAAGTATTTGCTAAGGTGAGAAAAGATTTATTTAATTTAGATAGAGAATAGTATGATTTAAGGAGAAAATGATGAAGAAAGCTGTGTTTTTAAAATGTGGCTTTGTCTCAAGTGATATACAAATAGATTTTGGTTCTTTGAGAAATTGTAATAGCATATTCTGTGTAGCAATCTGGCATGCAGTAACACAAGTTATTGTTGTACATGGAGCCCATTCCATGGTCTCTCATGTAAGCTGAAACAGATATGTTGTGTTTAAAAATGATTTTTGAAAACAATTACATTTCTGGATATGTTCTGCTAGAGCTTCATAGGTTGTTTGGGCCATATTTATAAGGCATTTGAGTGTCTCTGATGTTATTGTTCCCATTTTAATTGAAGAGCTTTCTTCATGGGGCTAGTTTCTTGTAAATACGCTCCCACCTGTGCTTGGTAAATTTAGATTTTGATTATGGGAGTTACATAGCCATGTTAAAAATGTCCCAAAAATGGTGCAAGGGCAATCAAAAAAACGTTTTCATGTGTCTTAAGGACATTTTTAGTCATTTCCTCTTGAATGTAGGTATACAATTGATTTATATGCTGTGTTTAAAAACGATTTTTTGAAATCAATTACATTTCTGGATATGTACTGCTAGAGCTTCATAGGTTGTTTGGGTCATATTTATAAGGCATTTGAGTGTCTATGATGTTATTTTTCCCTTTTTAAATGGAAAGCGTTCTTCATGGGGCAAGTTTCTTGTAAATACGCTCCCACCTGTGCTTGGCAAATTTAGATTCTGATTATGGGAGTTACATAGCCATGTTAAAAATGTCCCAAAAATGGTGCAAGGGCAATCAAAAAAACGCTTTCATGTGTCTTAAGGACATTTACAGTCATTTCCAACTAAATGTAGGTATACCATTGATTTATATGTTGTGTTTAAAAACGATTTTTTGAAATCAATTACATTTCTGGATATGTACTGCTAGAGCTTCATAGGTTGTTTGGGCCATATTTATAAGGCATTTGAGTGTCTATGATGTTATTTTTCCCTTTTTAAATGGAAAGCGTTCTTCATGGGGCAAGTTTCTTGTAAATACGCTCCCACCTGTGCTTGGCAAATTTAGATTTTGATTATGGGAGTTACATAGCCATGTTAAAAATGTCCCAAAAATGGTGCAAGGGCAATCAAAAAAACGCTTTCATGTGTCTTAAGGACATTTACAGTCATTTCCAACTGAATGTAGGTATACAATTGATTTATATGTTGTGTTTAAAAACGATTTTTTGAAATCAATTACATTTCTGGATATGTACTGCTAGAGCTTCATAGGTTGTTTGGGCCATATTTATAAGGCATTTGAGTGTGTATGATGTTATTTTTCCCTTTTTAAATGGAAAGCGTTCTTCATGGGGCAAGTTTCTTGTAAATACGCTCCAACCTGTGCTTGGCAAATTTAGATTTTGATTATGGGAGTTACATAGCCATGTTAAAAATGTCCCAAAAATGGTGCAGGGGCAATCAAAAAAACACTTTCATGTGTATTAAGGACATTTTAAGTCAATGAGGAAACACAGGTGATGTAATTCTGAAATGAGGAAAAGAAACTCCACATTTTTCAATTACATCACTAGTGTTTCCTAAGTTTATGAATGACATTGTGCAGATGAAGTTTAGGTCTGACCACAGATTCAAAAGAGGTCTGCCCTTTGTTCAAGAGTGAAGTGGACATAACTTACTTCATTGGTAGGCCTTCACATGTATTATCTCCTTTGTTTTCTTCAACAAGTGAAAATCTCATCTGCAACCGTGTGTTGGCCTCACCTCAAACAAACAAAACAGGTGATGGAGCGAATGTGGATCAATGTCACACATTCACCCCAGTCCAAAGATCTGGGCCCAAACAAACCTCTAGATAGGCCACACCTTATCGTCATCCTGAATCAATCATTTAGAATGTTAGGGAGAGATTTATGAAAGGTGTATGCCTGTTTTGTACCACTGTGTGTCACTTTTGTGACGCAGTGGTGGTGCAAAAGATTTGCTTTGTTAAATAATAAGTAGGGTGTTAAGTTTTTGATGACTGTTATTCATTTACTGTTTGGTAATAGTGGTTAATAACATTTTTTATTATATTTTTCCACAGATTCAACTGTAGATCATTTCAAAATTTGAAAAATGCCAACTAAGAATCGAATTAGAAAGGCTAGAAAACGTCAAAGACAGCAGGATCATCTATTATTGCAGCAGTCCTCTCCCCAAAAAACTTGTGAAATCACCAAGAAAGCTCCGGGTAAGAGCACGAAATCATTCATAAGAAATATTTGTAGTAAAAAAAGTATTTCAACAAAAAATGTTTCAGTCCAGAAAAAGAGAAGCAATTTAAATGGAAAGGAAAGATCAATCAAAAATGTTACTGCTAGAGCAAGAGATAACTCTGTGCATGATAGTAGAAGGAAACAACAGTTTAGGGACATTCGAAAACGAATGTTCCGCAACAGGATAATAGTTAATTTATTAAAAAATATTAAGAAAGGCCAACAGAAAGTGGCATTTTATAAGAAAAAGAAAAATGTAGAGAAAATTATTGATCATGCTTTCGAAATTAAGCGAAAGTTGTTTATTTTGGTAATCAATAGAATTAGGATACTAAACAAGGTAATTTCTGATTTCAAATCAAATAGTAGATGGAAGAGAGTAGTTAATCGTAGTAACTTTTGTGAAGTTTTTTCCGGAGAATGGATGCATAGTTCAAGTTGTGAGGCATTTTTTAATGAGGAGAGTTATTTTCAGGTTAATGATTTGGTGTTTGTCGTTGACACCAGTGGTCGAGCTTATGAAGTGAAGGATGGTTGTCCAGTTGAAAAAGAAAAACTTGTGACAACAGAGACAGACGAGGTGTTAGGTAATGAGGTTTTAGGAAGACGTCATAAGGGTCCTGTGTACATTTGGAAGTGTAGTTCTATTTGCAGTGTGCGACAGGATTCCATCAATTTGCTTTGTGATTTTGTACGGACATTTAATAAGAAAAGTTTGAAGCAGAAAATGAAGTTGTTGCAAGAATTAGATCCTTGCAGAGTGAGACAAATGACAGGTTTGCGTAGTCATTCACTGGCTTGTCTTTCCAGGAGAGTATGCCAGAGTGTTTTTCATCATTTCAGGATGCTAGCAGTGCATCATAATAAAGTGAGGAAAATAGTGAGAATGTTGTATCATGCTAAGAGTCCAGCAATTATGCTTAAACAATTATGTGCTGCTCTTTTGCATGGTTCTGAAATAGATGTCAAGAATATTTGTGAAGAAATTGAGTTTTGTTACTTTGGAAGTAAAGATGAGAATGTTCAAATTGACCCAGAAGTAGAGGGTAATGTTGAAGATAATGTACAGGTTTCCAGTACAGATAAATTTCAGAAGGAAATTGCCACGTTTCAGATGAAATCAAGTGAGAGGCCTAATTTCACTTGTGTGTGTTGTCGACGCACTCATTACAAGAATCAGATTAAGTTAGTGGATTTATATGCAAAAAGTGAAAGGGAAAATAATAGTGAATGGAAGGATTTTGCCACATACTTGATGGTAGAAAATTATTTTGATTTGGGATCGGATCAACGTGTGTGTACTTATTGTTGTAACAAATTAAACCAAAACCAGATGCCTGCTAGGGCGGTTCATAATAATCTGGAATTGGTTGAGATTCCTTCTGAATTGAAGGATTTAAATACTTATGAATCTATTTTGATTCAAAATATCCATCCCTTTCAGGCTATTGTAAGAATGGAGCCAAAGACAGGGAAGTTGCCTCCATCAGATTTACAGAGAGGATTAAAGGGAAGAGTTGTTTATTTGCCTCTAGATTTGAACAAAAACATTACCACAATTGGAGTAGAAAAAGTGGAAGAGGAACCTCTGGTTATCTTGGTTAATGGGGTTCCGACAAAGAATAAGAAAATATGGCAAGATTTAGTGGATGTTAGGAAAGTCAAAAAGGCAACATTGTATTTGAAGAAAAATAATAAGTACTATAAGAATGTATATGTTGCAGAAGAGGAAGTAAGTGATGAAGAGGATAGCGATTTGTGTGCTGGCCAAATTGAGAAAGTAGAGGCCTCTAAAAGTGAAGAAATATATGAACATTATAGTGTTCATCCTTTGCATTCCAAGGAAGTCATGGGGAATGCTATTGAGTTGTTTCAAATGAAACAAGCCAAAGGGAGTACCATTAGTGTTTGGGAGGAAAGTTTGGAAGCTCGGTGTTTCCCACAGCTATTTCCAACAGGTCAAGGAGGAAGATATGATGAGCGACCTCATCAAATTCCTGCGTCTGAATACCGGACTTTACGATTGTATGCAGAAGATCCTAGGTTTCGTCAATGCATTCCCTATTTGTTTCATCTCCTGTTTGAAAGCGATCTGTCTGGACTGTCATATGCAGTGAACCACATCTTAAAAAGTGGTATACAGATGCGAAACATCTCGGCAAGTGACTTTATGCATAAAGTCAATGTCCAAGACAGTATTTTGGATTCTCACCTAATTAATCTCATGGCGTGTCAGCGTGGTACTAATGAGTACTGGTACCGTCGTCATGGTGATTTAAAATGTATGCTGAGGAACTTAGGAACTCCAACATGGTTCCTCACTCTGAGCTGTGCCGAGTATGGCTGGGAAGACTTACTTGAATTTCTACGAGAGGCAAATGGAAATATTGAAAACATTGAATTCAAGACACCTGGAGAACTGTGTTCTTTGGATCCAGTGAATGTATGCAGGTACTTCAATCATAGATTTGAAGCTATGATGTCTTTCATCACAAATAAGAAGAATCCACCTCTTGGAGAGGTGTTGGATTTCTTCTGGAGAAAGGAGTACCAAGCAAGAGGTGCTCCTCATATACATATGTTGCAGTGGATCAAGGATGCACCTAAATGTAGAACAGATCCGGATGACTTAGTGATGAATTTCATAGAACAGTATTCTACGTGTGCTGTTCCAAACGCAACGGAGAAGAAAAGCCTAAGAGAACAAGTTCTACGTTTCCAAAGCCATCGTTGTGGAAAGTACTGTCGTCGTAAATTCAAAAACAAGGACAAGTTCTACACCAAATGTCGTTTCAACTTTCCACGACCGGTGATTTCTAAAGGAAGAGTGAACAGTTTTATGTCTTCTCTGCGACATAATGTGACGAGGTAATCACACAAAAATACATACAATTTGAAAAGGAACGAAGAGTCCAAGTACATCAACGACTACAACCCAGTGATTTTGTCCATGTGGAATGCTAACATGGATATACAGTTTGTGGCTGACAACTGTATGGCTGTGGCTCGGTATGTGACATCTTACATCACCAAAAAAGAAAAGACAGAATTGAAGGATATGTGGGAGGATATTTCCCATGAAAAAAGCCTCAGCAAGAAGTTGTACAGTTTCAGTTTGAAGATGTTGTCGCATCGAGAAATCGGAGCTTACGAATGTTCTGACCGGTTGTCTTCAGCAAGTCTCTATGCCAAATCCAGGAGTATCGTTTGGGCGAGTCTTGGTCTTACTGCAACGCGAAATCGAGTTCTAAAACCTGTCCGGGAAATTGAGTATTTGGCGGAAAAGGAACCAAACAGTACCGACATTTTGAAGACCAACATGTTGGATACATATTATCCAAATCGAAGCAGTCACCTTGAGAATGTTTGTCTATATGAGGTTCTACAAAATTATATATTCAAGAGGAACATCAAAGAAGATATTGAGAAAGGAGTGTATGCTGTAATTGGAAGTGAGGGATGTCTGGTCAAGCAAAGAAAATGCCAATTAGTAAACCATCGAAAATTGAGTGGCGAATCTCCAGAAAAAAAGGAGTTTTTCTATTTAGCACTTTTGCAACTTTTCAAGCCTTGGCGTGCAGAAGAGGAACTGCTTGGAGATTTCCTCTGTTACGAAGACTCTTACACTGCTGCTAAGGAGACCATAGAATGTCCTGCTTTTCCCAAATATCAAGAAATGTTGACTTTGGAAATTGAGCAGGAAGCAACGATTGCAGCCGAGATTGCCAGAGACAGTTCTCAGGACAGTCAGAGTTCTGTTTCATTGAGTCAGGATCCACTAGGAGGACCTATTATCGAAAATTAAGCTGCCACTGCTATGAATGAAGTGGAAAGAGCCATGGCACATGCTCAGGAGGATGCGGTTAACTTAGAAGACTTGGAAAAACAACTCAACGTTGAGCAGAGGAAAATATATGACAAAGTTACCAAGCAAATTGATCATGGATTAAGTCATGAGAAGAAAGAGTGCTCATGTACGTCGTTGAAGCCTGTCCGACTGTACGTGAGTGGAGAAGCGGGAACTGGAAAAAGTTTCCTTATTAAAGCAATTTCTTGTTATTTGCAGGAAAGGACTGAGTCATCGCTGTCTTGTGTTGTTACCGCTCCTACTGGACTGGCAGCACATAACATTAAAGGTATTACTTTGCATCGTCTACTGATGCTGCCAGTGGAGCATGACAACAAATTACAATACCACAAGTTATCTGGGGATGCTTGTTGTGAAGTTTCAAGAGTCTTGAGGAAAATGAAACTTCTTATCATTGGCGAAGTAAGCATGGTTTCCAATGTCATGCTTGCCTTTGTGCATTTGAGAATGCAAGAAGTTCTTAAAACTGAGTATGATGTGTTATTTGGTGGCAAACACATCATTGTTTTCGGAGATCTTCTGCAGCTGACACCAGTAAAAGGACAACCTGTGTTCAAAATACTCACGCATGAAGATACCAGGAAGTGCCTAGGGAGCATTGGCAACGACAATATATGGTTAAACTTCAATTATGCTGAACTGCATGAAAATATGCGTCAGGCAAAGGATGAAGATTACAAGAATATTCTACAAGATATTAGAATTGGAAAAGTGACCGAGCATGGGAAAGAAGCTTTAAATGCACGATTACTGTCAAATTTATATCCAGAACAAGACGTTGTGCCTGAGAATATTTTTCAGAAAATTACTGAGAAGAAAACCGGAATATGTTTGATGCCAACTCTTGCAGAATGTGCCATCTTCAACAACAAAATGTTGAATTTAGAAAAGCAAGAGATTGTGAAACTTGAAGCTATTGACAGAATAGAGCATATGGGAGCAACAATTATTTTGTCTGAGAATTTGAAATCAAAATTGGATTCATTAGAGAAGACTATATCTAAAACAGCGGGTTTTGAAAAGACTTTGAATGTGTGTTTAAATTGCCGAATCATTTTGAGAAGGTATTTACATGTTGAAAGAGGTCTGATAAATGGATCAATGGGTAATGTTGTTGATTTTGAGAAATACAGAAGTAGAGATGGTATTGAATTTTTAAAAATTAAATTTGATGGCATTGAGGAAGTACAGCTAATTGGTCGTTGTTCTGCTAGGTTTTTGCTTGTTAAAGACTTATATGTTCGCCGTAAACAGTTTCCTGTTTGCTTGGCATATGCGGTGACAATCCATAAATCCCAAGGTTTAAGTGTAGACAGTGCATTGGTGAATATTGGCAGTTCTGTGTTCAAAGAGGGTATGGCATATGTGGCATTGTCATGAGTTAGAACTTCATCGGGATTGTACTTGATTGATTGTGATGTCACAAACATTTGTGCGGATCTAGATTGTGTTAAGGAATACAATAGGTTAAGAAGAGAGTATGCACCACATTTGCCTCAATATCCTTTGTTTGAGAAACGTGTGGTAGGCCGTAAACGAAGAAATATCACTAATAGTAGGGAGGTTGTAGCAAAAAGCCGAAAAGTCGATGAACCGAAAATTGTAAGCAGAAAGAAAACGGATTCTGTTGAAGATGTTGTCGGTTTTCAATTTGAAAACAGTTCTGGTGTCAACTGCTATCCAAATGTAGTGGTTAATGTTCTCTTTTCACTAGAGACTTTAAAAGAACAGATTGTATTCAATTCGGAACAAAGTTTATGCTGTTTGTTGAATTCTGTGTTAGACAAATGTAGCACTGATCGAACAAAAGTAGAAAGTGTGTCTGAAGTTCGTTATCTGTTAGATGAATGTTCAGGTCAAACAGACTTCTCTGAAAATAATCAGCAGGATTGTCAGGAGTTTTTAATGTATATGCTTGATGTATTGCAAGATGAGGGTGTAGATGTAGATCACCTGTTTGGGCTTTCTTATCAATGGCAGCATGACTGCGAGAACTGTACATTATCAAGTCCTACTAGTGTAGACTCAGAAAGATTTATATATTTAACTTTGCCAGACAGTAAATCAGTCTCCTTTAATAAGCTAGTAAATGCAGCTGATCACAACATGGAGTGTAGCCAATGTAAATCTGAAATGATGTCAACATTATTTATACGAAGATATGGCCAGTATGTTATTTTAATGATCCAACGATGTAGGCCTGATGGATCAAAATTGTCAACTTTAATAAAAAAATTTGTTGCTTCTCAGCTGTCAATATCAGGAAGGACTTTTGTAACTGTAGCAATTATCTATCACGATGGTCCTTCAACAACATCAGGACATTACACAGCTTATTAAAAGTCTAGAAATGGCTGGTCATTCTGCAACGATTCTGTTGTAACTTTCAAAAAAAAATTGCCGTTTGACCTTAAAAATTCTTACCTGGTGTTTTTAAAACCAAAATTTTAAGGAAAGAATCTCGGGATTTCCTCTGAGGAATTGCAGAAGGTTCATGAAGTAGAGGGAATGTAAGTCTGCAATGCTGTCTAGATTATTGGTCCAAAACTTTTAATTATAATGTCATTTTAAAAATCCAACTATATAAACCTGATGTAAGTAAGTCTGCTTCATAGTAAGCAGTATCAGTGTCATAGGAAAAGTAGAACATGAGTGAGCAAGAAGGGTAAGATATTAGTAGTCCAGGATTGTGAAAGTCATCTTAAATGTTTTCTTTTTGAAAGTTGCGAAAATAGAAAATGACGGGATTTGATTACAAGAATTACAAGAGTTGTAAATCGCTGCAACATGATTTGGCCAAGTGGAAACATGTGGTAGAATGTGAGAAGTCTTTTATTGTATATAACATATTTTTCAAAACGATGGAGGTTTTCTTTCAGAAAGTGGCGGCTGAAAATATTAATAGCACAACAGAGTGTACGCTGTTCAAAGGACATCCTTCGACGTTATGGAAAGTAAGTTAATTTTAAGGAGTTTTGAATTCAGTTTTCTTATGTTGTATGGGTTTTTTAAACACAATCATTTTGATTGTGTTTTTTTTTCCCCGCTGTTACATGATGAATACCTTCA
Source organism: Lissotriton vulgaris (assembly GCF_964263255.1). Taxonomy (NCBI): domain Eukaryota; kingdom Metazoa; phylum Chordata; class Amphibia; order Caudata; family Salamandridae; genus Lissotriton; species Lissotriton vulgaris. Next base: position 853,556,884 of record NC_141697.1, on the reverse strand, counting down.
AGTCACTGATTTAAGTGAAATTTGATACATTCTGAGAACAGCAAAAATAAACCATTTAACATGTATAATTAATGTTCTACTTTTTGTACTTATGATATACATTTAGAAATGTGAGGTAGACATGGAGAAACTGAGGCTTCTGTAAATATCAAAGTTAATACATACACTGCTGCACTTCTGGGTACTGTTTTTTTATCCTGGACTACATCTGCACTATGAGATACCTAAGCAAAGGCAACACAGGTGATGTGATTGTGAAATGAGTAAAAGAAACTCCACGTTTTCAAATTACATTACTTGTGTTTTCTAAGTTTATGAATGACATTGTGCAGATGAAGTTTAGGTCTGTCTATGGACACAGAAGAGGTCTAGCCGTTGTTTAAGAGTGAAGTGGACATGTTTTACTTCAATGGTAGGCCTTCACATGTATTATCTCCTCTGTATTCTTCAACAAGCATAAATTTGAAATGCAACCCTGAGTAGGCCTCACCTTAAACAAACTTTTGGAGAGGCCACACCTTATCGTCATCCTGAATCAATCATTTAATCTATCACATTTAACATCTATTAGTTCTACTGCTTCATTTCTTTAATCCTTACTTTCCTGCATTTGGTACTTCCCTCATTCCTTTCTCTATTACTTAATTATTCTACTCCTTCCACTATTTTTCTCAGTCCCTCTCTTCTAATACTTCTTCATTCTTATTCACTCATTCTGTCTCTATTAATGTTACTGTTTCGGATTGATCTCAAAAATTTTTTTAAAACAAGAACAGTAAGTATAAGGGAAGGAAACAGACAGTTATGTTACAAGAAAGACAGCTATAGGAAGTAAACAAAAGATACTGTTACTCGCAATCCACTGCTGATGATGTCATTGACCATGTCAAGAATGATGTAATATCGTACCGGAGTGCGAACCTGGAAGCGAACTAAAAGAAATAGAGGTTGGCAGAGTTTCAAAAATTCTACCATTTTTTTTATAATGGGGAGGTAGTTCTGAAAAGAACTTTTTTTTTGTTTGTTTTTGTTGTTTTAAATTTTTTAATTTATTTTTCAGAACATTTTTTTTATTTTTTTTGTATTTTCTGAACATTTTAATATTTTTTTGTTTTTTTGGGGGGAGGGGGGAAACAAAAACGATTCATTGAAAAGGGCTCAACAGGAGCAATGAAAAAAAGAAGAATTTATTGTTTGGGGCGTTTCTGGCAAACATGATTATCAATAGCTTTCATAATTAGAGTAATGCTACTTTCTCTGTAGCAAATGAGTTGATTACAACGCACGCACACTTGCTTCACTTCCCCAAACTTCATTTGAATGTTTGGGACCATCTCCCTCGCCTCTGGTCCCGACACTTCTTGAACAACCGATCTTCTTGCCATCGCAGGGGGATTTTGTTGCTCATCTCGTAGCTGGGCAGCACTATAGTTGTTTGGATGCCACCTACTCATATGCCGATGCATAGTGTAATTGCCGAAACTGTATTTTTTATCAGTCCCCCTTGACAGTCTATCATTGCATATAGGGCAAAACACGTAGCGTGCATTCACTTTTTTTTGCCCCTCAGGAAATTTAAAAAATTGCCAAATGTAGTTCTCTTTTCGATTATACCTCCTGGGCTCCTCTGGCAAAAACGGTGTCTCTTCCTGCTCTTCCTCCTCTTCCTGTTCTTCATCTTCTTGTTGTATAATTACTTCAGCAGGTGGTCCTCTCTTCCTTGGATCTGGTGGAGGTGGTGGGTTAATAAAGGGTCTTTCTCTCACCAAGATGAAAGTCAGAGTGAGGAAAGAAGGAGGGGTTTTCATCATTTGGGAAAAGTAAAAGTTCTAAACCAATGAAAAGTGTTAATTTTAGATCACATGACCTAGTATTACATCATTAGGAAACCAAAAGTGAAATGAACCAATGAAAAGTGTTATTACGAGTCACATGACCTGCTGTGTTTACGTTTCGCGCTTTGCTCCGCTTTCCGGTCCGCTTTCGGGTCCGCTAACTTGGCGCGTCAAATGACGTATTACGCGACAACGCAAAACGTCATGCTAACGTAACAGTTACGCTAAAGGAACGTTTACCGGTTCGCGGACCGAGTCGCGGCTTTAAATTGAGCTAACGGGAAGCTGACCGGTTCGCGGACTGGGAGCGAAACAAAAAAATTTTTTTTTTAAAAATTGTATTAAAAACATGTAAAATATATTTTACGATTTAAAGAAGAATACATTTTACATCTACAGATATTAGCTTTTAAAAAACCATTGAAATTCACTGAAAAAACCATAGGTTATAGACCATATATAGTTAGGAATTAGCATTTACAAAACCTTGAAAATTCACTGAAAAAACCATAGGTTATAGACCATATATAGTTAGGAATTAGCATTTACAAAACCTTATTTTACTCACACAAAACCATTGAAATTCCATATATAGTTACTGACCATGTCATGAATGATGTAATATGTGACATCATCAGCAGTGGATTGCGGGTGCGCGATATATAGTTAGTGCAACTAACTATATATGGAATTTCAATGGTTTTGTGTGAGTAAAATAAGGTTTTGTAAATGCTAATTCCTAACTATATATGGTCTATAACCTATGTTTTTTTCAGTGAATTTTCAAGGTTTTGTAAATGCTAATTCCTAACTATATATGGTCTATAACCTATGGTTTTTTCAGTGAATATATATATATATATATATATATATATATATTACCTACTGGCGGTCGCCAGTAGGTAGTTATAGTTAGGACCTAATTTCCATAGGAAATCCTCAACATTCTATTTGGAATAACTTTGGCCCTGGTTGAAGAATCTTAGCGAATTTCGCAAAGAAGATGGCTCGGTCCGCTGCGCTCCTTCCCTAAAAGTTTGGGGGGGATTGGTCAAGTGGGGGCTGAGATAAAAGGGGGGTCCCAAAATGTGTTTTCTCCATGTTATTTTCCATAGGACCTTTAGACTCGGCTACAGGTCGAACGGGTGAATGGATTTATAAGAAATTTGGCAAAACTGTACAGTCCGGCTCGCAGATTACGCTTTTTTTGGAATGGTGTAAATCCGTTCAGTAGTTGCTGAGGAAATTAAAGTTAAAGTCAATTATATATCTATATGCGCGCACACGTGTGCGCACCCAAACGGCTGCGCGCGCGAGCGGAATTTTGTTGCGTGTCGTCTGTTAACGTTCGATTCGAAGGAAATCAGGAAGTGTTGACCGCCATTTTGTCATTGCGAGTAAATATATTGTTGATTTCAAAGCGTTGGAATATGGAAAGGGGAGAAGGTAGAGATTGTTTTGCTGCGTAGGTTTTCTCAGGGTGTGCAGTAAGGCTCTTAAAGGCGAAAATATATTTATATATATTTTTTTTAAAGTTGCGTGGTGCGCGCACTCGGTCGCGCACACCTTTTTACAAGAGTGTGAAAATGGAGATAAATCAGAAGTTTGAGTGCTTAGATATAAGGTGGCTCTGAAAAGAGCCATTGTGTTAATTGAGTGTTTCCTGCATTTATAAGTAAGTACCGATGCAGAGCCTGATGTTGCAGAGGAAGATTCTGTTTCCCTCATTCGTGAAATGAACACCGTCTCTCCTATAGACGTCTTGCATGTGGTATCGCAAGTTGTTGTGGTAAATAGAACCCATGCTATAATTTCTGAGGAACGCAGAAACAGATTTATTTACATGTCTCCTTGCTTTCTCAAATTGTACACAATGGTGATTGGACCAATTCCATTTCTGTCTTTGGCATATATTGGAATATACCAAGGCAGATCGAGGAAAAAGTGTCATCAATTGTCGAAAGGTTTCTTTTAGAAGCATTTCCAGACCTACCCCAGTGATTGTGCCTAGATCGTTTCCACCACAGTGCACAATTATAAGGTCTGGTTCTGAGAGATGCATAAAAGTTTTCACCAATGGAATCAATTGGTGACATTTCAATCCTCATTTGGAAATCCATGTTATGTGTACATTTGGTAAGCTGAGGTTGCAAATTCGTCTGCTTACTGCATATTTTTCACTCCAGTGAATATAACTGTGTCCTATTAGCCAGACCTTCATTTTCAAGGGATTTGTAGTCGTCCTCCGATCGGTTCTGGAAGTGGAATGGTAGTTAGAAGTTGAAATTCTAAATAAAGAAAAAGGAAGAGGCTGGGTGTGGTTTAAAAAATAAAAATGATTGGTTGATTGTAAGAAGTGGAGATTGAACAGTACGTTGCATGTTAATGTTTATGTTAAACGAAAAGTACTATTGGGTGTGAAAAAAAAAGACATGTAACAGAGCTGTGGATTGGCAGGTGTTTCTGGAGGGAAAACAGTGTTGTTACTTTGCTGTAGAACGTTGAGATATGAACTTTTGACCTGTGCCTTCAGCCAGGTGCAGAATGAGGTGTTACCATGGAAACAGCCAGAGATGGCAGTGGGTGATGGGTGACTTTTATGTGACATTGAAAATATTGTGAGGGAGAACCAACTGAAATGTATTTGCTTATGTTACGCGCTCCGCATTGCTTCCGGGAAGCTGCGCTTCACGCCTCGCGCACCGGAGCACTTCCGGGTGCGCTAACGCGGCGCGTCATATGACGGATTATGCAAGAACGCGATACGTCATTGGGGCTCCATCGGAACTGATCGAATTGGTAGTCTACAGTGTTTCTGGATGTTTCAGACTGAAGCTGGCGTCAGCATGAGAGCACCTCGTGGCCATTCCGTGAGCAATCATGGCAGTCGCTCCCCACCGGAAGTCTGCAGGAGTCGGGGGCCTCGGTGACTCTTGTAGAATCTTCAAGGCTGACGGGACGCTTTGGGGAATGGGGCTCATGCCCTAGCAGTCAAGCGTCCGAGTTCCAGGGTTGCCCAGAGCCATCCTTGCAGGCCAGGCCCAAGTCTGTGGAGCCGACCGCCATTTCCTGAGCTCCGTGGCAGCCGCCTGTCGCTGTATCGGAAGAGTGGGTGCAATTCAGCCGGATGGCGGGTGAGACGGTGTAAATGTGATGGTTGGACCAGGGCACCGCAGGACGTGTCTTCAGGTCAAACGGATTGTGGGACAAGGTCCAGAATGGAAGAGGCATCAAAAGGCAAGAAGTTCCGCCTGACCCCGGGAGCCATACCAGGGGAACAAGACTTGGGGAGGGGGCAGGAGCCAAGCGCCCCCTCCGAGTCCGCGTTTCTTGGACCCTGAAGTATGGCACTCAACATTCAGAACTTATGACATTTGTGCAAGGCAGGGACATCGAAGCCTCTCAGGGACCAAGTATATCCAGAGTCCTTCCTACAGAAGGTGGTGGGGGTGGCGGCATTAGCAAGGCATCCCCCCACACAACTTGTCGGACCCTGAAGTATGGCTCTCAACATCCAGAACTTATGACATTTGTGCAAGGCAGGGATATCCAGAGTCCTTCCTACAGAAGGTGGTGGGGGTGGCGGCATTAGCAAGGCATCCCCCCACACAACTTGTCGGACATGACCTCTGGATGTACTGGGTGTTCAATTTCAGAATTGAAACTACTAAGAAGCAATTAGAAGTGTTGTTTTCATGTTGCAGTAGGTTCCATGTAAATAGTTATTTAATAAAACGTTTTATCCTGTTACTTTGCTGGTGTGTTGTATATATTTATAATATTTGCATAGTGTTTGTCGTTATTTTGGGCGGGGTGGGTGGCGGAGCCGAGCTGTCTTGCAGCCATCATGGCGTCGAGCTCGGTTCCTCTCTCTAGTTTCATGTTTTTTCTAACGATTTATATGTTATAGTTTGCTAGCACGATACAGCGGATAGTCCGCATTTTATATATATGTCCTTTTTATTAGGGGGGTCCTCCGGTGGAGTCGGACGATCTACCTCTAATAAACGGTCCGGGTTGAACCAACTAGCAACAAACGGGGCAGAGATAGGCATGACGGGTTACAAAGGGGACAAAAGTGTGCACTACCTATCCTTCACTATCTGCAAAAACTAAATAGAGTATTGCGACTTTATGCTTATTTGTGAACAGAGAATGACCCAAAGAGAACCAATTTTGAACAATCATAGGCTATTGGCAGTGGGCAGAGAGGCCATGACACAGAAAATGGCTGTTACTTACGTGCATGATGGGGCCTAAAAGGGACTAGATGGCGTGGCCACTGTTTCGCGACTTTCACTTTACTTTTAACAATGGCTGTGGTGAACATAAATGAACGCCGCTTATGTATACCTAATTGTAGTCATTTTCCACAAAAAAGCTTTTGATATTTGCTATTAAAAAACCAAAGAAAAACACTGAAAAAACCATAGGTTATAGACCATATATAGTTAAATATCTGAAGTCCATCTCTGCACTGCATGGAGATACAGGTCGTCGATCAGAAGATGTGCTGGCCACCTCTAATGGTAATAGCGTGGCCAGGGCTCTTGTCGTTGCCTCTGCAAATTGCAGAGGGTGCACTTGTTTGACATGCCACACCATGGTATGTATGGAAAAGAAATATTTTTTTGCTGGATTTCTTCTTGAGAGAACCAAGTCACATATCGTGCAGGTTACTTTTGGTGCATTCACTTTCTTTTGATCTTCAGGATAAGTGAAAAATTGCCAGATGAAAGATTTATTTTTTCTTATTAAAGGTAGTCGATCATTTTGGTCAGATTCGGAAGATGAATGAGATACGGTAGCCATTTCACCAAAGTCTTCCGAAAGATGTAGGACGTTGTTGTCTCTTGAGAGTAGAAAAGATAGTGAGGGAAGTGGGTGGAGTGCTGCGTGTAAATTCCAGAATTGAAACTATTAAGAACCAATTGAAATTGTTGTTTTCATGTTGCAGTAGGCTGCCATGTAAATAGTTATTTAATAAAACGTTTTACCCTGTTACTTTGCTGGTGTGTTGTGTATCTTTCTAATATTTGTCGTTATTTTGGGTGGGGTGGGCGGCGGAGCCGAGCTGTCTTGCAGCCATCATGGCGTCGAGCTCGGTTTCTCTCACTAGTTTCATATTATGGCTGAGATACCCGCCACCCCCTCTCAACACAATCCCCAACGATGGGAAACCGGAAACGGTTCTGAACTTTTGGAAGACGGGAGGGAGTGACCCTCCCGGCCGTATTTATTAAAATATGAAACAAAATTAAAACATTAAAATAACAGTTTCATATTATGTACAATTTCATTTCCACATTGCGATGTTTGGCTAACCTTAACATATTCTCTAATACAAAGGTTCACCTAGCCGAACTAACATCCTACAAGACATTTAACTTGAAATTGTACATCCTAACGTTTAAGGGCCAACGGCAAGGTCGTAACCGGTGTCAGATCCCTAAACCAGAAATATCCCCCTCACTTGTGAGGGGCGACCGCACAGAGGTGTACCTCAAGTGCATCTACCAATTTCCCTTGACTTGACGGGGGCCCCAATAAACTCGACGCCATTTAAAGGTCGTCCGAGGACTCGTGTGAGGTGTCTAGAAGGTAGCGTAACCCCCCTCCCAAACCCCACACAACTTACCACATCTGCCGTCGCAGATGTCCTGGCCCCGGGAAATTCCCCAGGAGGGGGCTGTAGCCCCTCCTACCCAGGAAGGGGCCTTGACCGCCTTTCCTTTCCTTTCGGCGGCCCATCCTTAGAAGGGACCGCCTCCCCGTTGAGGGGCCAATGGCCACCTCCCCCGAGCGCTCCCATCCGTAATGGGTGACGCCCACCCATAGGGATCTTCCAATTACTGCTCACCGATCATGACCTTACCGCCACAGGCCGGATAGTTGACCGGCTATCCGGACCCCCCCACAACACTCCTGCCTAAAGGTCATGTCATAAAGTCTTTAGCCAAGCTATCAGGTCTCCTATGAGTAACTCGTTCCCCATCCGGGACAAATGAACACCATCCCCCAAATACATACTGTTCCCTTTAATACAACCATGCGAAACAGAATGCAGTGTACTTGAACGGAACAATCTACTCACTTTATTATTAATTTTCCTTACTGAATGGTTCAGAGCAGAAACCGAAATAGCCCCCCGCCACACTTTCCGTGGGATCATATGGGACCATGCAATTGTGCACCCTGGAACTCTTCTCGCTAACCAACTTACAGTGGAAAGCATCGCCTCAAGAAGAAGTCGTCTACCAGTGGTCACCAAATCGTTGCCCCCAAGATGTACTATAACTACAGACGGCGGTGACCTTGTCCGCCCTAACAAACCCTCGAAAAATGATTGAAACTGGTCAATACAGAGCCCGCCCTTTCCGTAGAAGGACACCCTGTACCCGTATTCCCCAGCCACGTGAATCATGTCACCTGCTTTGAATACGTCCGCGGCACGCCTCATGTATGAGTGGCCCACGAGCCACACCTCCTTTTTCACAGCCGGTGATGTCTGACCGCTGGCCCCCCGGTGTCGGGTCCACTGCACAGTCCGCCCCGCCTCGCAGGCTTGCGCAACTGAAAACCAAACAAAACAAGAAGCGTGAGTACATCATTACAGCTTCACAACATATGCAACCGCACATACCTCTTATAACAGTTCGAGGACCAACGCCCCACACGTTTTACTTGTTCTACATTCAGACCCCTGGCTGTAGCCTCTGTAGCAGCCCCTATCCGAAAGGAATGGGTCCCAAACTCGCCGGGGTTCAAGCCCGCGGCCGAAATCGACATCGCAAGCACCCGCTGGAACTGAAACCTCATCAGTGGGGTGGCGTCAGCGTGTCTCAACAAGGTCCCCCCCCATGATGCCACCCTTTGCGCTAAATATTCCTCTACGCACACTACAGGGCACATGGAAGACCCGGGAATCCTTTGTATGATTATGCAGTCCCCAACCGCACCCTGATCGGTCTTGGACTTGACAAACGAGACAGTCATTGTCTCCCCCCTGACCTGAACGTGCTCTCGGCACAGTCCCCCCATGGCATCCTGCTTGTTCTTCGCCACTAGTTCGCTCACCCGCATAGCCCCATGGAATGCTAGCGCAAAAGCGGCTCGGAATAACACTGTTTCATACTGGGATGAACACGTTGCAGGAAGTACAGATAATAACAGGGCCAACCTATCCAGACCTATCGGGCGCCTTTCATCTACTCTGCGACCCTCAAGGCGTTGTCACCCACGTAGCGCTTTTTGCACAACGAAAGACGCAGTCGGGTCCTGGATCCCATGAGCCTTTGCCATAAAGGAAATGGCGGCCCGGTGCCTCTGGGCCGCAGCCACCGATTTGCCTGCCTGATGTAAAGACAGCAAAAATTTTACTACCAACTCCTCCTGGCCCCAAAGCTCCCCCCTAGCAACCCCCAAAAAGGCCCAATAGGAACGGAACGCCCCTTCATATGCCTTCCTCGTCCTGGGTGCTAAACTCTCTCCCACGAGGTTTTGTAGTTCGGGGCACCGAGAGACCAGAGAGCTTCGGGAAAGGGTGCCGCCACCGGGTCCGCTGTGGGCAGAAAACCCCAGAAGGCCTGCATATGAAAACGAGAAAGCGCATCAGCCGCTTTGTTCATTACCCCCGGCACATGTCTTGCCTTAAATAGCACATTCAATTGCATACACAATAACACGATTTCTTTGAGCAATCTCAGAATCCATTTGCATCGTGCTGCCTGGCTATTGATACACTCAACCACGGTCATGTTATCAGACCAGAACACCACAGAGTGATCTCTGAATCCCTCGGGCCAAGTTTGCAGGGCCACCAGAATGGGGAAAAGTTCAAGAAAAGCAATGTTACTTGTCAGTCCACACTCATGCCACCACGACGGCCATCTTTGAGCCGACCATTGTGTGCCGAATATGGCACCAAAACCAATGCTCCCAGCCGAATCTGTCCACAGCCCCAGCTCCTCGGAGGACACCGCCGGTTTGTTCCAAACAATTCGACCATTGAAATCCGCCAGAAATGCCAACCAAATGCGCATGTCCTGGCGAACCTCTGCCGATAGCCTCGTGCGATGATGACCCTCCTTTAGGCCGACCATGGCTTGAGCGATCGAGCGGGAAAAGGGGCGGGCCATCGGCATTACTCTCAGGGCAAAATTCAACTGGCCCACCAATTGTTGTAATTGATGCAGTTTAACCTTAGACTTACTAATACACATTTCAAGGGATGCCCTGAATTTTAACACTTTTTCTCTTGGTAATCGAAAACAGCCTTCCTCTGAGTCGAGCTCGATCCCCAGAAACTCGAGGCAAGTCGAGGGACCGACAGTCTTACCTGGTGCCAATGGCACACCAAAATGATTCATTAAGACACAAAATTCGTTCAAAGCCTGTCCACATTCTGGATCCCCGGCTGCCCCCAGAAACAAAAAGTCATTGAGATAATGCATAACATGTTGAAAACCCGTCCTCTTTGTGAAGACCCATTGCAGAAAACAACTGAACTTTTCAAAATAGGCACAAGATATAGAGCATCCCATTGGCATACATCTATCCATGTAATAGTGACCCTGAAACATGAAACCAAGGAGACGCTGATCGTCTGGATGTACCGGGAGCAACCGGAACGCTGACTCAATATCTGACTTTGCCATCAGCGCACCGGGCCCTAGGCGATTCAACATGGCGACGGCCTCATCGAAAGATGCGTACCGCACCGAACACACTTCCGGGTCTATCGCATCATTCACGGAAAGACCACGTGGGGCTGACAAATTATGTATCAGCCGAAACTCACCCGGGTCCTTCTTGGGGACCACCCCTAAAGGGGAACAAACAAAGTTAGGCATCGGTGGCACATCAAATGGACCGGCGACTCGACCTCGAGTAACCTCCTTCCCAATCTTTTCCTGTACCACGGTCGTATGTTGCAAGACCGACAGTTGGTTCTTACACTTTGCTACACCCTGAAAATCCCCCACTGGGATGCGGAAACCATATGAAAACCCGTTCCGCAACACCCCAGCGGAAGCATGATCCGGGTATTCGTTGAGCCAAGGAATCATTGCCATGGTATCAATCGGCGTAGGTAAAGGCGCCCCTCGGACTATTTCAGACCTGTTTGGCGCTTCCTCTACCACCGTTATCACCCGTTTTGGCTCTGCACATGGACTCAGGATGGGATGGCTGCCCACACCCTCCACATTCGTGTCTAAACTTGCATGACCCTTGGGGCCTCGTACATTTACCCCTGTTGAAATTCCAACAAATCCCCTTTTACCTGCATTGCCATTCGGCTTTGAGTGATAGTCGTTACCTGCACCCGACCGAAAGGGTGTCCCAGCGTATTGGCGGGAGGATTCACCCCCGCTACTTCCTACCAATGGTACTTTTAACATCCCTGTACTCTCCATTTTTGACCATGAAACGGAGTCGTAACAATCCCAAGTCAAGTTTTTGTTGTGCTCCTTCGCCTTTCTAAAAATATTATCGTAGCAGAACCACTGATTGCCCCCATATGATACGTAATACTCCATGATCCGTGACTGATAAATAGGCAATTCGGTCAGCAACTCGGGCCTACGTTCGCCCATGATGGAGGTAAAGATTCCCCATGCCCTGCCCCAAGTGCCAATGTTTTCGTCGACCTTAAAGGCGGCCATTTTTGCGCGCCAAACACTCGGATGCATGAGCTCCTTCTGGCTCTTAACATGCTCCATCTCATAATGGTCGGTAAGCAAAGAAAAAATGTTTACATACTCATCCGCCCACATCTTTTCCTTAATTGCCAGAGGAACATGCTGACCCACCTTCTCCCTTCGTGAAGGTGCAGACCCCTCCCTCGCAATCGGCAATGGCCGCTTACCTGAACCAGAAGCTGCATCTGCCGCCGGACCTGGGCCTGTTGCTTTGTCTGCCGCCGGAGACAGCGGGGTAACTGACGATGGTGCCTTCACCGCCTCCCTAGTTTCACGCAGTTGTCTCATTAACACTCGGGCGTCGTCAGCCGTGGCGCCCTCGCTATCTTTCCCCAACCACGCTGCCAATTGTGCTGCCAACTCGGGAGGCATATCCTCCCCGGATACGGGAGTGACCACCACGGGAATCGGATTCCCCTCCTTCGGCACTGGAGTTGGCTCTTCAAGTGGGATATCGGGAACCGGGGTTTCCCCCCCAGCTGCCCCCCTTCTGGACCTCTTGCCTCTCCCTCCGGGGGCTGCTCCCGACAAAGGTCGTTTCGGTCCCCCTTCCCCGTCCTTAGCTGCCATCTGCTTCTTCAGATCGGTTACTTCTTTCATGAGCATGCGGAGCATCTGATCGGTACTGACTCGCTTTCCGACTTTCTTGGGCATTCTCAAACAGAGTATCTGTAAGACAAAAAGAAAGATTACCACGCTCAAAATTGGCTCTTCGTTCCGTCTCGCGCTCACGTGCAGCGAGGAGGTGCAGCTTCAGAGCACAGGAACAAGAGGATGCTTCTTTGGCTTGTTGCTCCTTTTATCCGTCTTCAGGGCGGGCGTAAACCCGCCCCTGCCTGCCCCAAGGGCGTGGCCGGCCGCGTCAGTGTCTAGGCCCGCCCACTCCAGGGCGGGAAAAGGCGTGCCCCGGCTACGCCGCTTCGGGCATACCAGCCGAGACTCGCCTCCCGCCCAAGATGGCTTCCCGGGGGGATCGTGGTACTCCACCATACGTTCGGGGGGACCGAATGGTCGCCCCTTTCCATTCTCATTAGGGGTTGTTCCTAATTTTTCTATTTTAGCGAGGTCAAAAAAAGATCTCATCAGTGGCCTACTGATTTTGCTCGATTCCTTTTGTTTTTTCTAACGATTTATATGTTATAGTTTGCTAGCACGATACAGCGACTAGTCCGCATTTTATATATATGTCCTTTTTATTAGGGGTGTCTTCCGGTGGAGTCGGACGATCTACCTCTAATAAACGGTCCGGGTTGAACCAACTACCATCATGATTTTGTATATCTTCTGAGCTGGATTTAAGCGCACAATTGTTAAAGTATGAAACGTTTTATATTTCTAAAAAAAATACCAAGGTGTGTACATCCGGTAACGCACGAAAGTTTAAAAAGACATTCGGCTCCATTTACTGAAAAGTTTCATAAGAATAAAAAAGAAGTCTAGGTACAGTCTCTTTGACGTACTATAAGTTCTTTGAGGGGTGTATGAAGAATTTCAATAAGTTCAAATCGCAACGTTTTTACGAAATATATAGGCCTGTGCGCGCACTCGGTCGCGCACGAAAGCCTGGAAATGCGATATCAATTTTATTGACAACTGTTGCCGAGAGTGCGCACACCGGGTCGCGCACGAAATTTTAGTAAGGCTATTTTTATTTACAGACAAATTTTAATGTGTTTAAAAAAAGGCAAGGTACAGACTTTCGAATTCTGTATTGCTTTACAAGGAGTCTCTATGGAACTTGAACAGTGAAGAAAACGGCTTGTTTTTGAAAAAAATATTGCCAGAACTTTATTGCCAAAAGTATAGGTTGCATACACGACATTTTTCTGAATTAGCATTTTAAAAACCAATGAAATTCACAGAAAAAACCATAGGTTTTACACACGTTATAGTTAGGAAGTAGCATTTAAAAAACCTATGAAATTCACTGAAAAAACCATAGGTTTGACACATGTTATAGTTAGCTGGAAATTTTACTGACATAAAACCAATGAAATTCCACGTTATAGTTAGTTGGACTCACTATAACTTGCGCGTGCAATGCACTGCTGATGACATCACATATTACATCACTCATGACATGGTCAGTGACATCACTCATGACATCACTGATGACACCATCCAGTGAATATGTGTATTTCTGAAAAATAAATATTAGTGAGTAATGTTTAAATATTTAAATATATATATTAGTGTTTCACTTTGTGTATAAGTGGCTACATGTGTTGGTAAGTAGCTACATGCGTATGTATATGGGTTATTAGATGTTTCTCTTAGTATCAGTATGAGTGTCTATATGGTTTGGTGGGGGTATTACTTAGCACATAGATGCATGAGTGACTGACTCTCTGTTTGTATGTGTTTCGAAGACAGCATATGTGCAGGACTGTATGGGTGGATGAGTGTGTATATGTGTTTGTTAGTGAGTGAATGACTGTCTCACTAGTGTCTTTATCAGTAACGACATATGTTTTAATCTAGTATATGTGAATATTGATGTATATAAGTGAGTATATGTGAGAGTAAGAGATTGAAAGAGTTCCTGTTTAAATAAGTATGTGTTTCTATAAGTGGCTGTTTAAGAGAATAAATATGTGTAATTTTCAATAGAAGTAAGGTGGAAGTGTGTGTATAACTCTATATTCAAATAAATGGATGTTCAATAGTTTATTTGCACGTGTGAGTATGTCTGTGAGTAACTTTTCGATGATTGTCGGTGTGTAACAGGATGTATAGGTGTATCATTTCATATGATGAGTGAGTATATGTATGAGTGGATGTGTATATAGATGGTGGAATTACTGAATTACTTGTTGTAACTGATATGGGTATCTGCATTTTTTTTTAAATTTCAGTTTCTATTTTTGAATATGTGTTTCAAGGATTACATTACAGTGAAAGGAGGTCTGTCACTATGTCACAAGGATGGTGTCATCAGTGATGTCACTGACCATGTCATGAGTGATGTAATATGTGACGTCATCAGCAGTGCATTGCACACGCAAGTTATAGTGAGTCCAACTAACTATAACGTGGAATTTCATTGGTTTTATGTCAGTACAATTTCCAGCTAACTATAACATGTGTCAAACCTATGTTTTTTTCAGTGAATTTCATAGGTTTTTTAAATGCTACTTCCTAACTATAACGTGTGTAAAACCTATGGTTTTTTCTGTGAATAAATATATATATATATATATACATATATATATATGAACCAAAAACACCAGCGTGCATTTAAAAATAAACTGCCACCAAAGAAGGAGCACTGAAAGCCCCCTATTACGGAAACACGCAGGGGAGATGCGGTAGCCACCAATCACCTCCGCTGACACGGCCTCTGAGGAGATGCAAACAGCGGCATCGAAACGCGTCAGGCCATGGACTTCAAAGGGATGTTAAGCTGCCTGCTTGGTTTAAATAGAGTTGTTACTCACCTGCAGTGCTGTGCGGCCTCAAACTTCTGGGCGTTTTTGGTTACATGTTATGCGGCGGTTCCAGGCCGCAGAGGGATCGCACTGTCCACAACCAACGGGCATTAGGAGAGAGGAAGCTTCCTCTTTCTGAAGCTGCAGGGAACCTTTAATGAAGCCGGCAGAGCCTCATCCAAGGCTCAATAGGGGGCCTAGAAAAATTGTCCATAATTAGCTGCAGCGGAGGTAACCCACTAGAGGGCGTTAATTGGCAAAATGAGACCTCAAACACCAGCGTGCATTTAAACATGAACTGCCACCAAAGGAGGAGCACTGAAAGCCCCCTATTACGGAAACACGCAGGGGAGATGCAGTAGCCACTAATCACCTCAGCTGACACGGCCTCTGAGGAGATGCAAACAGCACATCGAAACGCATCAGGCCATGGACTTCAAAGGGATGTTAAGCTGCCTGCTTGGTTTAAATAGAGTTGTTACTCACCTGCAGTGCTGTGCGGCCTCAAGCTTCTGGGTGTTTTTGGTTACATGTTATGCAGCGATTCCAGGCCACAGAGGAATTGCACTGCCCGCAAACAACAGGCATTAGGGGAGAGGAAGCTTCCTCTTTCTGAAGCTGCAGGGAACCTTTAATGAAGCCGGCAGAGTCTCATCCGAGGCTCAATAGGGGGCTGAGATAAATTGTCCATAATTAGCTGCAGCGGAGGTAACCCACTAGAGGGCCTTAATTGGCAAAATGAGACCTCAAATCCCAGCGTGCATTTAAAAATGAACTGTAACCAAAGGAGGAGCACTGAAAGCCCCCTATTACGGAAACACGCAGGGGAGATGCGGTAGCCACTAATCACCTCCGCTGACAGGGCCTCTGAGGAGATGCAAACAGCGGCATCGAAACGCGTCAGGCTATGGACTTGAAAGGGATATTAAGCTGCCTGCTTGGTTTAAATAGAGTTGTTCCTCACCTGCAGTGCTGTGCGGCCTCAAGCTTCTAGGCGTTTTAGGTTTTATATATATATATATATATATATATATATTACCTACTGGCGGTCGCCAGTAGGTAGTTATAGTTAGGATTTTTTTCAATGTTAAATCTCAAAATTCTATTTGGAATAACTTTGGCACCGGTTGACGAATCTGCCTGAAAATTTCCTGAAAATGGCCTCGTCGAGCTCCGGTCCTTCCTTGAAAGTTTGGGGGGGATTCGTCAAGCGGGGGCCGAGATAAAAGGGGGGTCCCAAAACGCGTTTTCTCCATGTTAATTTCCATAGGGCGGTCGATTTCACTTTTAGCCCGAACGGCTGAATGGATTTCCACCAAACTTGGCAAAATTGTAGGGACTGGTAGCCCGATGTGCCTTTGCTATGTCTCAAGATATGTGCTCCAGTGGATTTTGAGTAATTTAGGTTTCAAAAAATATATATATCTATAGGCGCTCTCTGGTGCGCGCACCGGTGAGCGCTCCCGGCGCGACACGCGACTTGCGCGCAGAAAGCTGATTGGCTCTCAGTTGTCTGTAAACATTCTAAACAGTCCGGAGCGGCCGCCATCTTGTGTCTCGGTAGGATCGAGACACGAGAGGTGGCCAAAACAAAGGCGGAAATGACCATAAGGGGGCAGAGTAGATACCCCCTGTACCCCTAGGTTTGATGTGGGGGCCATTAAAGGGCCCCGCGGGGTCTCACCTTTTTTTTTTTTTTTTCGATTTTCGCGGGGGAAGCGCCTGGTACGCGCACCGGGGAGCGTATCGAGGAGGGTACTATGTAAAAATAATGACTTCAAAAAATTGTATGTTTATGTTTTTTTTTAATTTTTTTATTTTATGTAAGTACCTACATGTAGGTACTAATGAAGAGACTTAAATTTAATGTTCACCATTTTCTTTGTAGACATCTTGCATGTTGTTATTGTATTTTTTGTGGTATATGGAATTCATAACATAGTCTGTCTGGAAAGGAGAAACAGATCTTATAAGCACTCCCTGCGAATTTCTAGGGGATCATGAGTAGTCTATCCTGCTCCCTTATGAAAATGAGGTGTAAATATATTCATAGGAGATAATATAGTGGGAGAAAGGTAGTAACTATGAGAAAACTTACTATGTACCAGAAAAATAGTTGAACAGTATACTATAAGTCTCACTTTATATTTTAAACATTTTTGGAAATACTTTATGAATTACATATAAAAATGAATATTGTCTGAAACAATTTGAAATTATTAAATATAAATTTATTCCTCTGATTCTTTTTCATAATTTAATAAAATTTCTAACATAATATTGTCCGGAATTTCCTCATAATTATAAGTACATGATTCCATTTCTTCCAAACATTCTATTAACTGTTCATCCAAAGAGTCATCCATGAAATCTACTTCATCTTTTTGGTCTTCTTGTTTTTCCGCCTTTATTTTGATAGAAGTAACATTTCCTTGATTTTTTCCTTCCATTTTCTTTCTGAAAATTGCATACAAATTAACTATATTAGTAGAGTTAGGGTACTGTATAACAGAGAAGCCTAACTCAATCCATAACTATTACAGAGAAGTCTATCTCTATCTATAATTTTTACAGAGGGATAGTATATAACTAACAGAATATTTTTTCTGAAATTAACTTAAAGTGTACAATATACTTCCATAATAACAATTTACCTTGGAGAAATCAGGTGAAGTTGTCAGTGTAATTTGTTCTCAAATGTACTTCTGGAAGCAGTAGTCAAAATGGCTGTGTTTCCCTCTCTTCTTTTATATATATTCTTGTACTTAACCAATGAAACGTCAGGAAATAGTCGTAGAAAATGAAAGAAAGTTTTTAATTGGTTGTAAATTCTAACATTTCATATGTGTTTTTGTCATGTAATTTACCTCAGGATATTTAGTCAGGCCTACAGCATAATTTTCTCAATGGAATTCCTTCAAATTTGGGTAAATGGTAGGGACTGCTATGTAGTAGGGCCTATTCTATATTTGATGAAAGTGTCTCTAATGTTTTTTTTGTAAATTGCTTTCCCACCTTTTTTTATCGAGCGCTTACTGGTGCGCGCTCCTTTACGCGCACTGGCAGCGTTACGGGAGTCCTCCATTTTGTGTTTCGGTACAATCGAGACACAAGATGGAGGGTAAACAATGTTCGGTATGGGTAGAAGGGGGCACGGTAGAGACTTTTTGACCATCTAGGTTTTCTGAGGGGGGCTTAGGAGGCCTATAAAGGTTAAAAAAAAAAAATTCTTTCATTTTCCACGGGGGAGCGCCTGGTACGCGCACCTTTAAGCGTACCGGAAAGCGTAATTTGGTGAAAAATAGTGAAAAAAGTTAGAAAAAGATAAACGTTTTGAATGATCAGAGGTAGGGTAGCTCTGAAAAGAGCTTTTGGGTTTTGTGGTTGATTTAGGTACCTACAAGTAGGTTCCAATGCACATTCTTAAATTCAGGAGGAATATTCTATTCCCTTCATCTGAGAAGTGCACACCATCTCCTCTGTAGATGTCTTGCATGTTGTAACGCAAGTTATTATTGTATATTGAACCCATTCCATAGTCTCTCATGTAAGCAGAAACAGATTTATTCACATGTTTCCGTGCTTTCTCAAATTGTGGACAAAATTGGTTGGACCAGTTCCATTTCTGTCTTTGGCATATATTAGAAAATACCAAGGCAGTTTATGGAAAGAGTGTCATTAATTGATCAAAGGTGTCCTTTAAAAGCATTTCCAGACCAACCCCAGTCATAGTGCCTAAATCATTTCCTCCACAGTGCACTATTAAGAGGTCAGGTTTTGGCAAATGCATAAAGGTTTTCACCAATGGTATCAATTGGTGACATTTTAATCCTCTCTGGCCAATCCACTTGATTTCCACATTTGATAAATCAAGGTTGTGAAAATGTCTGCTATCTGCATACCTTTGAGCCCAGTGGATGTAGCTGTGTCCAAGGATCCAGACAGAAAACATGATGAGAGATGGTTCTGATGCAGTCAGATGATGTGTGGGAATGAAATGGCAGTTGGAACAGTAGGAGTTTACAAAAAAATAATCCACCACATCCACCACCACCACATCCACCACCACATCCACCATCACCACCACATCCACCATCACATCCACCACCACCACCACACCCACCACCGCTAGATCCACCATCACCTCCACATCCACCATGACATCCACTGCCACATCCACCACATCTACCACCACCACATCCACCACATCCACCACCACCACATCCACCACCACTGCATCCACCACCACCGCATGCACCACCACCACCACACCCACCACCACTACATCCACCACCACATCCACTACAACCACCACCCCATCCACCACTACCACCACCACCGCATCCACCACCTCCACCGCATCCACCACCACATCCACCACCACATCCACCATCACCACCACATCCACCATCACATCCACCATCACATCTACCATCACATCCACCACCACATCCACCATCACCTCCACATCCACCATGAAATCCACCGCCACATCCACCACCGCCACATCCACCACCACCACCACATCCACCACCACATCCACCACATCCACCACCACATCAACCACCACTTCCACCGCATCCACCACCACTACATCCACCACCACATCCACTACAACCACCACCCCATCCACCACTAGCACTACCATCTCCACCACCGCATCCACCACCGCATCCACCACTGCATCCACCACCGCATCCACCACCACATCCACCACCACATCCACCACCACATCCACCACCACATCCACCACCACCACATCCACCACCACTACCGCATCCACCACCACCGCATCCACCACCACCGCATCCACCACCACCACCGCATCCACCACCGCATCCACCACCACCACCATATCCACATCCACCACCACCACATCCACCACCACCACATCCACCACATCACCACCAAATCCACCATCACCACTACATCCACCATCACATCCACCACCACCACATCCACCATGATCTCCACCATCACCTCCACATCCCTCATGCCATCCACCGCCACATCCACCACATCCACCACCACCACATCCACCACATCCACCACATCTGCATCCACCACCACCGCATGCACCACCACCACCAAACCACCACCACTACATCCACCACCACATCCACTACAACCACCACCCCATCCACCACTACCACCACCACCGCATCCACCACCTCCACCGCATCCACCACCACATGCACCATCACCACCACATCCACCATCACCACCACATCCACCATCACATCCACCATCACATCCACCACCACATCCACCACCACATCCACCACCACATACACCACCACCTCCACATCCACCATGAAATCCACCGCCGCATTCACCACCACCACATCCACCACCGCCACATCCACCACCGCCACATCCACCACCGCCACATCCACCACCACCACATCCACCACCACATCCACCACCACCACCACATCCACCACCACATCCACCACCACCACCACCACATCCACCACCACCACCACATCCACCACCACCACCACATCCACCACCACCACCACCACCACTTCCACCGCATCCACCACCGCCACATCCACCACCACATCCCCCACCACCACCGCATCCACCACCACATCCACCACCTCATCCACCACCTCATCCACCACCGCATCCACCACCACCACATCCACCACCATCACTTTCACCACCACATCCACCACCACATCCACCACCACTTTCACCACATCCACAACCACCACATCCACCACCACCACATCGCCCACCACCACAACCACCACATCACCACCACATCCACCACCTCCACCACATCCACCACCATTACCACATCCACCACCACATCCACCACCACATCCACCACCATCACCACCACCACAGTCACCATCACCACCACATCCACCACCACCATATCCCCCAGATCCACCACCACCACATCTATATGTGTGTGGCTCTGTGTGTGTGTAGGTGCAAATGCAATGTTCTTGGATTTTCATCACAATAAAATACACTGAACATAATCTTCACAAAAGTTATTTACAAACGTTTAAGCTATTGCCATTATAAATTACAAAAACTTTTATTTAAGTATTAATTATTTACAAAATTAAAAGCCATTGTTATTTGTAATATCAATACATGTAAGTCACGTAAATACAACACACATTGCATTACAAATACTATAGGTGTCACATTTGCAAAAGTCAAAACTATTGACATTGTAACTGACAAAGCTATTAATTTTGCTACTTTCAAAACCAACACATAAATAAAAAAAGTGTCATTTACAATACCAATAGCTCAAACTTTCCTAATTCGAGACCTATTGCATTTCCAATGCTTGTTTCCTTATTCTCACTTTGTCCTTTGACTGAGGAAGACTTGTTTGGAGATCTATTAGTACAAATTTGTACTGAAAAATGGCTACAGTAGCAGCAGCAGCAGGAGCATCTCAGCCACCACCACCACCACCACCACCAAGAGGACCACCACAACACCACAGTGGTGGAGATGAAGAAGAGGAGGAGGAGGAGCAGGAGGAGGAGGAGGAGGAGGAGAGGAGGAGGAGGTTCCTGCCTGAAGATACTACCCCATATAAGCCAAAGGAGAACATTATCTGGGAGTTTTTTTCAATCCCAAAGGACCTCAAGAAAGTAAATGCGCCAAAGGTTACTTGTCTAATCTGTGGCATTGTACTTTCCAGGGGGAACCCTAACAAAAAGTACTCTTTTGGCATTAACACCATGATTCGCCACATGCAACGCCGGCACCCTAACAACTATGCTGCGGCAGAGGTCCGAGAAATGACCAGAAACCCTCCCCAATCTCCTCCCAGCACCTCCCAAAGTAAGCAACCCACTCTATCGGGACCAGAGGCAAGGGAGATGGTCCCAAACATACAACCCCAGTTTGGACAATACAAAATCGTTTGTATATTTTGTGGAAAAACAATTACCTATGGTGAGCAAAGCATTAAACTCATCAACCGTGCTGGTGACAACCACAATTGCCCAAAAAAACCTTAATTTTTTCCTGATTTTTTTTGCTCCAGTTGAGCCGTTTAAAATTCCCTGTTTTTTGTTTGTCCCCATAAAAATAAAAAAATATATATAAAATTGTTCATGAAAGCCAAAAAAAGTAAAAAATGTTCCAAAAAAAAAATAAAAAAAATATAAAACAACAAAAAGAATTTAAAAAAACTGTTCTTTTTAGAACTACCTCCAATTTATAAAAAAATGCTACTTTTTAAAAAAAATCTGGGATTCTTTATTCCTTATGGTACGCTCCCCGGTACGCTCCCCGGTGCGTGTACCGGGCGCTCCCCCCGCGCAAATCGAATTTTTAAAAAAATGTTTTGCCCCGTGGGGCCCTTTTATGGCCCCCATATCAAACCTAGGGGGTCAGGGGGGTCTACCCTGCCCCCTTTTGGTCATTTCCCCCTTTGTTTTTGCCACCTCTTGTGTCTTGATCCTACTAAGACACAAGATGGCGGCCGCTCCGGACTGTTTGGAATGTTGACAGACACCCGAGAGCCAATCAGCTTTCTGCGCGCGAACTCGCGTAGCGCGCTGGAGCGCGCCCCAGTGCGCGTACCGGGGGGCGCTTATAGATATGTATATTTTTTTGAACCTAAATTACTCAAAATCCACTGGAGCACATATCCTGAGACATAGCAAAGGCACATTGGGCTACCAGTCCCTACAATTTTGCCAAGTTTGGTGGAAATCCATTCAGCCGTTTGGGCTAAAAGTGAGTCCAACCGCCCTATGGAAATTAACATGGGGAAAACACGTTTTGGGACCCCCCTTTTATCTCGGCCCCCGCTTGACGAATCCCCCCCGAACTTCCAGGGAAGGAGCGGAGTGCCGCAAGGCGAATTTGAGGAAATTTTCAGGCAGATCCCTCAACCGATGCCAAAGTTATTCCCAATAGAATGTTGCAGATTCCCTATACAAAATAATCCTAACTATAACTACCTACTGGTGACCGCCAGTAGGTAATATATATATATATATATATATATATATATATATAGATATATATATATATATATATATATATATATATATATATATATATATATATATATATATATATATATACATACATATATATATATATATCAAGTCGAAATCACACCCCAATCCTTGTACTGCTCCACAAGGTAAGTATGAAACACAAACTCCAAATTGCATCAAATAGATTTTATTCGACGGCCTTCATGGCAACAAAGTAAACGCTTGACGCGTTTCGGGAAACACCCTTGGTCACGAGTCAAGTAGTAAGTGTCTGATTCGTTTAAATAACAAAACATGTGATCACCGTGCATAAACAACAACAACAGACTGTTTTACGCGCCATACCAGCACTAAGCAGTCAGAAAGTGCATCTCAATTCTTTCTCTGCATATAATGTGCATATTTATGTTCCATATACAACAATTAATTTAGTGCAAGATGAACAATAAATTATAAATTTAATTTAAGTCGCTTTCAATAAATTGATATATATACACATTGTGCATATGTCACCAGGTAGCATTGTTAATAAAGTTTTCAAAAGCGTTACGCTGTTTTTTTACGCTGTTTTTTGCTTTTTCTCTCTCTTTTCCTGCTCAATTTTGCCCTAGTGGGCTAAAGGAGCATCTCAACAAAAAAAAATTACATTCAATTAAAAAACATAGGTTTCAGGCCTTATATAGTTAGGAATTAGCATTTTAAAAACCTTGCAAATTCAGTTAAAAAACCATAGGTTTCAGGCCTTATATAGTTAGGAATTAGCATTTAAAAAACCATTGAAATTGCTCCTATATAGTTAGTTGTACTAACTATATTTCGCGCACCTGCAATCCACTGCTGATGATGTCACATATTACATCATTCATGACATGGTCAATGACATCACTGATGACATCACTGATGACATCTCAAATGACATCACTGATGACATCACTGATGACATCTCATTTGACATCACTGATGACATCACTGATGACATCATCCAGTGACTGTGTGTTTCTGTAAAGTTTAAATATGTTTTACATATTGAAGAATGAGTGGATGTATAAGTGTCTGGATGAAGGATTTAGTAGGTGCATGACTGACTGTATGAGTGAGTCATTAAATGTGTCTTACTAAATGCATGGGTTAGTGACTAAACTGTCTGAATGTGTGCATCAGTATGTCTGTTGTTGTGTAAGCTGCTGCATGTGTTGATCAGTAGCTATATGAGTGGCTATATGGGTTATTGATTGGTTGCCCAAGTATTTAAATGGGAGACTGAGTGTGTGTGTGGGTGGCTGGGAGGTGTGTGACTTTGTGCATAGATGTGTGAGCAGTTGATTCACTAGGTGTTCAAGAGTGTATGTGGAAACATCTATATGGGCGGTTGACTGTGTGCATGGGTGTGTTGGTGAGTGAATGGATATCTCAGTGCTACATGTCCAAGTAAGTACATATGTAAAACACAGTGCATGTGAGAGTTGGCATATATAAATGACTATACATGAGAGCCAGTGAATGTGCGAGTGGCTGTATGGATCATTGTGTACTTGTATCAGTGATTATATAAGAGAGTAAGTATGTGTTAGTATATGTCTGAATAGGTAAGGTGTTGTGTGTATAACTGTATAGTTGAGGAAATGGAAGTGTGATTGATTCTTTGCATGACTGACTAGGTGTGTGAGTAACTCCATGGATGAGTGGCAGTGTGTGAGTGTCTGTATAGGTGTATGAGTGCATATGATAGTGTTGTATTGATGAGTGACTGTATGTATGAGTGATTCTATGGGTGAATGAGTGAATGTGTGTGTAGACCTAGGAATCAGTGAGTGCGTATGTAGTAACTGGTATTGGTGTGTCAATGGTTTCACCATCACATCCACCATCACATCCACCACCACATCCACCACCACATCCACCACCACATCTACCATCACCTCCACATCCACCATGAAATCCACCGCCGCATTCACCACCACCACATCCACCACCGCCACATCCACCACCGCCACATCCACCACCACCACATCCACCACCACATCCACCACCACCACCACATCCACCACCACCACCACATCCACCACCACATCCACCACCACATCCACCACCACCACCACATCCACCACCACATCCACCACCACCACCACCACCACTTCCACCGCATCCACCACCGCCACATCCACCACCACATCCCCCACCACCACCGCATCCACCACCACATCCACCACCTCATCCACCACCTCATCCACCACCGCATCCACCACCACCACATCCACCACCATCACTTTCACCACCACATCCACCACCACTTCCACCACCACTTTCACCACATCCACAACCACCACATCCACCACCACCACATCGCCCACCACCACAACCACCACATCACCACCACATCCACCACCTCCACCACATCCACCACCACTACCACATCCACCACCACATCCACCACCACGTCCACCACCATCACCACCACCACAGTCACCATCACCACCACATCCACCACCACCATATCCCCCAGATCCACCACCACCACATCTATATGTGTGTGGCTCTGTGTGTGTGTAGGTGCAAATGCAATGTTCTTGGATTTTCATCACAATAAAATACACTGAACATAATCTTCACAAAAGTTATTTACAAACGTTTAAGCTATTGCCATTATAAATTACAAAAACTTTTATTTAAGTATTAATTATTTACAAAATTAAAAGCCATTGTTATTTGTAATATCAATACATGTAAGTCACGTAAATACAACACACATTGCATTACAAATACTATAGGTGTCACATTTGCAAAAGTCAAAACTATTGACATTGTAACTGACAAAGCTATTAATTTTGCTACTTTCAAAACCAACACATAAATAAAAAAAGTGTCATTTACAATACCAATAGCTCAAACTTTCCTAATTCGACACCTATTGCATTTCCAATGCTTGTTTCCTTATTCTCACTTTGTCCTTTGACTGAGGAAGACTTTTTTGGAGATCTATTAGTACAAATTTGTACTGAAAAATGGCTACAGTAGCAGCAGCAGCAGGAGCATCTCAGCCACCACCACCACCACCACCACCAAGAGGACCACCACAACACCACAGTGGTGGAGATGAAGAAGAGGAGGAGGAGGAGGAGGAGGAGGAGGAGGAGGAGGAGAGGAGGAGGAGGTTCCTGCCTGAAGATACTACCCCATATAAGCCAAAGGAGCACATTATCTGGGAGTTTTTTTCAATCCCAAAGGACCTCAAGAAAGTAAATGCGCCAAAGGTTACTTGTCTAATCTGTGGCATTGTACTTTCCAGGGGGAACCCTAACAAAAAGTACTCTTTTGGCATTAACACCATGATTCGCCACATGCAACGCCGGCACCCTAACAACTATGCTGCGGCAGGGGTCCGAGAAATGACCAGAAACCCTCCCCAATCTCCTCCCAGCACCTCCCAAAGTAAGCAACCCACTCTATCGGGACCAGAGGCAAGGGAGATGGTCCCAAACATACAACCCCAGTTTGGACAATACAAAATCGTTTGTATATTTTGTGGAAAAACAATTACCTATGGTGAGCAAAGCATTAAACTCATCAACCATGCTGGTGACAACCACAATTGCCCAAAAAAACCTTAATTTTTTCCTAATTTTTTTTGCTCCAGTTGAGCCGTTTAAAATTCCCTGTTTTTTGTTTGTACCCATAAAAATAAAAAAATATATATAAAATTGTTCATGAAAGCCAAAAAAAGTAAAAAATGTTAAAAAAAAAATAAAAAAAATATAAAACAACAAAAAGAATTAAAAAAAACAGTTCTTTTTAGAACTACCTCCAATTTATAAAAAAATGCTACTTTTTAAAAAAAATCTGGGATTCTTTATTCCTTATGGTACGCTCCCCGGTGCGTGTACCGGGCGCTCCCCCCGCGCAAATCGAATTTTTTTTAAAAATATTTGCCCCGTGGGGCCCTTTTATGGCCCCCATATCAAACCTAGGGGGTCAGGGGGGTCTACCCTGCCCCCTTTTGGTCATTTCCCCCTTTGTTTTTGCCACCTCTTGTGTCTTGATCCTACTAAGACACAAGATGGCGGCCGCTCCGGACTGTTTGGAATGTTGACAGACACCCGAGAGCCAATCAGCTTTCTGCGCGCGAACTCGCGTAGCGCGCTGGAGCGCGCCCCAGTGCGCGTACCGGGGGGCGCTTATAGATATGTATATTTTTTGGAACCTAAATTACTCAAAATCCACTGGAGCACATATCCTGAGACATAGCAAAGGCACATTGGGCTACCAGTCCCTACAATTTTGCCAAGTTTGGTGGAAATCCATTCAGCCGTTTGGGCTAAAAGTGAGTCCAACCGCCCTATGGAAATTAACATGGGGAAAACACGTTTTGGGACCCCCCTTTTATCTCGGCCCCCGCTTGACGAATCCCCCCCGAACTTCCAGGGAAGGAGCGGAGTGCCGCAAGGCGAATTTGAGGACATTTTCAGGTAGATCCCTCAACCGATGCCAAAGTTATTCCCAATAGAATGTTGCAGATTCCCTATACAAAATAATCCTAACTATAACTACCTACTGGTGACCGCCAGTAGGTAATATATATATATATATATATATATATATATATATATATATATATATATATATATATATATATATATATATAAAAAATACATATATATATATATCAAGTCGAAATCACACCCCAATCCTTGTACTGCTCCACAAGGTAAGTATGAAACACAAACTCCAAATTGCATCAAATAGATTTTATTCGACGGCCTTCATGGCAACAAAGTAAACACTCGACGCGTTTCGGGAAACACCCTTGGTCACGAGTCAAGTAGTAAGTGTCTGATTCGTTTAAATAACAAAACATGTGATCACCGTGCATAAACAACAACAACAGACTGTTTTACGCGCCATACCAGCACTAAGCAGTCAGAAAGTGCATCTCAATTCTTTCTCTGCATATAATGTGCATATTTATGTTCCATATACAACAATTAATTTAGTGCAAGATGAACAATAAATTATAAATTTAATTTAAGTCGCTTTCAATAAATTGATATATATACACATTGTGCATATGTCACCAGGTAGCATTGTTAATAAAGTTTTCAAAAGCGTTACGCTGTTTTTTTACGCTGTTTTTTGCTTTTTCTCTCTCTTTTCCTGCTCAATTTTGCCCTAGTGGGCTAAAGGAGCATCTCAACAAAAAAAAATTACATTCAATTAAAAAACATAGGTTTCAGGCCTTATATAGTTAGGAATTATCATTTTAAAAACCTTGCAAATTCAGTTAAAAAACCATAGGTTTCAGGCCTTATATAGTTAGGAATTAGCATTTAAAAAACCATTGAAATTGCTCCTATATAGTTAGTTGTACTAACTATATTTCGCGCACCTGCAATCCACTGCTGATGATGTCACATATTACATCATTCATGACATGGTCAATGACATCACTGATGACATCACTGATGACATCTCAAATGACATCACTGATGACATCACTGAAGACATCTCATTTGACATCACTGATGACATCACTGATGACATCATCCAGTGACTGTGTGTTTCTGTAAAGTTTAAATATGTTTTACATATTGAAGAATGAGTGGATGTATAAGTGTCTGGATGAAGGATTTAGTAGGTGCATGACTGACTGTATGAGTGAGTCATTAAATGTGTCTTACTAAATGCATGGGTTAGTGACTAAACTGTCTGAATGTGTGCATCAGTATGTCTGTTGTTGTGTAAGCTGCTGCATGTGTTGATCAGTAGCTATATGAGTGGCTATATGGGTTATTGATTGGTTGCCCAAGTATTTAAATGGGAGACTGAGTGTGTGTGTGGGTGGCTGGGAGGTGTGTGACTTTGTGCATAGATGTGTGAGCAGTTGATTCACTAGGTGTTCAAGAGTGTATGTGGAAACATCTATATGGGCGGTTGACTGTGTGCATGGGTGTGTTGGTGAGTGAATGGATATCTCAGTGCTACATGTCCAAGTAAGTACATATGTAAAACACGGTGCATGTGAGAGTTGGCATATATAAATGACTATACATGAGAGCCAGTGAATGTGCGAGTGGCTGTATGGATCATTGTGTACTTGTATCAGTGATTATATAAGAGAGTAAGTATGTGTTAGTATATGTCTGAATAAGTAAGGTGTTGTGTGTATAACTGTATAGTTGAGGAAATGGAAGTGTGATTGATTCTTTGCATGACTGACTAGGTGTGTGAGTAACTCCATGGATGAGTGGCAGTGTGTGAGTGTCTGTATAGGTGTATGAGTGCATATGATAGTGTTGTATTGATGAGTGACTGTATGTATGAGTGATTCTATGGGTGAATGAGTGAATGTGTGTGTAGACCTAGGAATCAGTGAGTGCGTATGTAGTAACTGGTATTGGTGTGTCAATGGTTTCAAGAATGATAGTCTGTATTTAACACTGGGTGTATCAAAGGTTATATTAGAGTGTGAGGAGGTGCATCGTATTATCACATGAATGATATCATCAGTGATGTGATCAGTGATGTCAAATGAGATGTCATCAGTGATACTTGAAAGTGGGATGAGTGCACAGCCTTATTTCAGCAATTACTTTTTCCAATTTTGGGTGCTCCGTAGGTGGCGGCCAACGTCCATGGGCGCCTAATTGACAGATTCTGTTGTGTGTCCTTAATGGGGCATTAAGGACATCCCTCTGGGCACACCTAGTTCTCCTCCCTTGTAATAAGAGGATTCCACACACTTTTTTACTCCTTTGTTAACTACCGTCCGTAATGGAGGTTGAGACAACGCGGTGAAGTACGAGAGAAAACGCTGAGGAAGCTAGTATCAGACTTTCACAGATTATTGATTACAGTGACACTATTGATTCCCTGATGAAAGGCGAAATGATCACGCCCGAAATGCATTGGAGTAAAAAGTAATTTTGTCACTGATGTGGATATGATGAGAAAGTCATTTTGAATATTTACAAAGCATGCTCAATGGAAACAAAGCATCAAGATAAATAAAAGAAAAATTTTAACAAAGGAGTAAAAAAGTGTGTGGAATCCTCTTATTACAAGGGAGGATAACTAGGTGTGCCCAGAGGGATGTCCTTAATGCCCCATTAAGGACACACAACAGAATATGTCATCAGTGATGTCATCAGTGATGTCATTTGAGATGTCATCAGTGATGTTATCAGTGATGTCACTGACCATGTCATGAATGATGTAATATGTGACATCATCAGCAGTGGATTGCAGGTGCGCGAAATATAGTTAGTACAACTAACTATATAGGAGCAATTTCAATGGTTTTTAAAATGCTAATTCCTAACTATATAAGGCCTGAAACCTATGGTTTTTTTAAATGAATTTGCAAGGTTTTTTAAATGCTAATTCCAAACTATATAACGCCTGAAACCTATGGTTTTTTAAGTGAATTTGCAGGGTTTTTTAAATGCTAATTCCTAACTATATAAGGCTTGAAACCTATGGTTTTTTAAATGAATTTGCAAGGTTTTTTAAATGCTAATTCCAAACTATATAACGCCTGAAACCTATGGTTTTTTTAAGTGAATTTGCGGGGTTTTTTAAATGCTAATTCCTAACTATATAAGGCTTGAAACCTATGGTTTTTTAAATGAATTTGCAAGGTTTTTTAAATGCTAATTCCTAACTATATAAGGCTTGAAACCTATGGTTTTTTAAATGAATTTGCAAGGTTTTTTAAATGCTAATTCCTAACTATATCAGGCGGGGTACGCGCACGGTGAGCGTACCCCGCGATTTTGGGACCCCCTGAGAAGGGCTAGAGGGTTGGGGGGTCTCTACCCTGCCCCCTTTTCGTGTTTTCCACTCTTGTTTTGGGCGCTCTTGTGCCTCAGTTCTCCTGAAAAACAAGATGGTGGCCAACACTTCCTGGTTCGGACAGTTTGGAATGTTGACAGTCGACTGCCAGCCAATCAGAAACTCGCTCGCCCACGTAAGGTTACGCGCACGTACCCGTACGGTACGCGCACGTACGCGTACTGTACGCGTACGGTGAGCGCATATAGATATATAATTTGCTCAAATTCAATTTTCTCAACAACTACTGGAGGTATTTTCACCAAATATAGAAAAGGCACTACTGCATACCTGTCCCTACCATTTTGCCACGTTTGGTGTAATTCCGTTCAGCCGTTCGGGCTGTAGCCGTGCCTAAAGGTCCCATAGAAAATGCCATTTGAAAAATTTCAAATTCAATTTTCTCAAGAACTACTGGAGGGATGTTCCCCAAACATAGCAAATGCACATCTGCATACCAGGCCCTAAGATTTTGCCAAGTTTGGTGTAATTCCATTCAGCCGTTCGGGCTGTAGCCGTGTCTAAAGGTCCCTATAGAAATTAACATGGGGAAAACACGCTTTGGGACCCCCTTTCGACCCCCCCTTGACGAATCCCCCAGAAATTTTCAGGGAAGGAGCGGAGCGAGCTGCCCAAAATTCTGGAAAATTACACACAGATTCCTCAATCGGCGCCTACGTTATTCCCAATAGAATGTTGAGCGCATATAGATATATAATTTGCTCAAATTAAATTTTCTCAACAACTACTGGAGGGATTTTCACCAAATATAGAAAAGGCACTACTGCATACCTGTCCCTACCATTTTGCTAAGTTTGGTGTAATTCCGTTCAGCCGTTCAGGCTGTAGCCATGTCTAAAGGTCCCATAGAAAATGCCATTTGAAAAATTTCAAATTCAATTTTCTGAAGAACTACTGGAGGGATTTTCACCAAACATAGCAAAGGCACATCTGCATACCAGGCCCTACCATTTTGCCAAGATTAGTGTAATTCCATTCAGCCGTTCGGGCTGTAGCCGTGTCTAAAGGTCCCTACGGAAATTAACATGGGGAAAACACGTTTTGGGACCCCCCTTTTTTCTCGCCCCCCGCTTGACGAATCCCCCCGAAACTTTCAGGGAAGGAGCGAAGCAATTTTAAGGAAAATTACATGCAGATTCCTCAATCCCAATAGAATGTTGTGGATTTCCTATGGTAACTAGGTCCTAACTATATATACCTACTGGCGACCGCCAGTAGGTAATATATATATATATATATCGCGCTCAAAACTTTTCCTCAGTTTAGCAAGAAAAGAGGCAGAACTCATAGATTGAGAGATATCACGGTGATTTAATGTGAGAAAAAGAAACCACAAATATATATATATATATTACCTACTGGTGGTCGCCAGAATGTAGTTGTAGTAAGGACCTTGCTTCTATTAAAAAGCTTTAATTCTATTCATAATATCTTTGTCGCCAATTGATGGATCTTCACGAAATTTTCAGAACTAATGGTTCACTGAGGTCAGCTACTGTCTTGAAAGGCTTGGGGTGACTTGTCAAGCGGGTGCTGAGACAAAAGGGGGATCCCAAAACACATTTTCTCTATGTTAAATTACATAGGAATTTTGGAACAGGCTACAGCTTGAACTGCTGAACGGAATTACACAAAATTTGGCAAAAAGGATGGTCTTGGTTCAGAAAGCGCCCTGGCATGGTGAGCAAAAAAATGATGGATTTAGGCCGAGATCTCTGTACTGGGTGAGTGTATGACATTGTTCTACAGTCTGTCCTTCAATTGTTCTTTTTGCATTTGTCACCCCGAGTGGGATGGATATGTCAGGCTATCCTGGCTGAGGAGGGGTGAAAGCCCGAAACCGGTCCTAGGATGCTTGTTTCCAGTCCAAGGAGGACCTGGCTTGTTTGGTCTGGACTGTTCCCATGAGGCACAGGGTCAAGACTGATTTGCATATGGCTGGGTCTAAACTGGGGTGGCATAGTGAGCAAAAGAACAATGGATTTAACTCAGATCTCTTGACTGGGGGTGAATGTATGATTTTTTCAGCATTACATCCGTCATTTGTTTGCATAGCACTTTTCACCCTAAGTGGGATGGGTATGCCCAGACATGGGTCCCTTGCGAACTGTGCCACTGGATTCAAACTAGCCTGGCTGATGAAGGGTAATACCCTGAAACCGGTCCCAGGATGCTTGTTTCCAGTCCAGGGAGGACTTGGCTTGGCAGTTCAGTCTGAACTGTTCACATGAGGCACAGGGTCAAGACTGAATTGCATATGGCTGGATCAAAACTGGGGAGGCATGTTGAGCAAAAGAATGATGGATTTAACTCAGATCTCTTGACTGGTGGTGAATGTATGATTTTTTCAGTATTCCGCCCATTATTTGTTTGCGTAGCACTTTCACCCTAAGTGGGATGGGTATGCCCAGACGTGGGTCCCTTTCTCACTGTACCACTGGAGTCAAGCTAACCTGGCTGATGAAGGGTAATACCCAGAAACCGGTCCCAGGATACCTGTTTCCAGTCCAAGGATGACCTGAGATGGCAGTTCGGTCTGGACTGTTCCCATGAGGCACAGGGTCAACACTGATTTGCATATGGCTGGGTCTAAACTGGGGGGGGCATGGTGAGCAAAAGAACAATGGATTTAACTTATATCTCTTGACTGGGGGTGAATGTAAGATTGTTTCAGTATTCCGCCCATTACTTGTTTGCGTGGCACTTTCACCCTAAGTGGGATGGGTATGCCCAGACGTGGGTCCCTTGCTCACTGTGCCACTGGAGTCAAGCTAACCTGGCTGTTGAAGGGTAATACCCAGAAACCGGTCCCAGGATGCCTGTTTCCAGTCCAAGGATGACCTGAGATGGCAGTTCAGTCTGGACTGTTCCCATGAGGCACAGGGTCAAGACTGATTTGCATACGGCTGGGTCTAAACTTGGGTGGCATGGTGAGCAAAAGAATGATGGATTTAACTCAGATCTCTTGATTGGGGGTGAATATATGATTTTTTCAGCGTTCCATCCATCATTTGTTTGAGTAGCACTTTTCACACTAAGTGGGTTGGGTATTCCCAGACCTGGGTCCCTTACTCACCGTGCCATTGGATTCAAGTTAGCCTGGCTGATTAATTGAAGGGTAATACCCAGTAACAAGTCCCAGGATGCCTGTTTTCACTACAAGGAGGACCTTGCTTGGCAATTCGGTCTGGACTGTTCCCATGAGGCACACGGTCAAGACTGATTTCCATATGGCTGGGTCTGAACTGGGGTGGCATGGTGAGCAAAAGAACGATGGATTTAATTCAGATCTATTGACTAGGGGTGAATGTATGATTTTCTCAGCATTACAACCATCATTTGTTTGCGTAGCACTTTTGACCCTAAGTGGGATGGGTATGCCCATACGTGGGTCCCTTGCTCACTGTGCCACTGGATTCAAGATAGCATGGCTGATAAAGGGTAATACCCAGAAACCGGTCCCAGGATGCTTGTTTCTGGTCCAAGGAGGACCTGGCTTGGCAGTCCGGTCTGGACTGTTCCCATGAGGCACAGGGTCAAAACTGATTTGCCTATGACTGGTTCTAAACTGGGGCGGATTAGTGAGCAAAAGAGCAATCGATTTAACTCAGATCTCTTGATTGGGGGTGAATGTATGGTTTTTTCAGCATTCCGTTCATCATTTATTTGCGTAACACTTCACCCTAAGTGGAAAGGGTATGCCCAGAAGTGGGTCCCTTGCAAACTGTGCCAATGGATTCCAACCGGCCTGGCTGATATAGGGTAATACCCAGAAACCGGTCCCAGGATGCTTGTTTCTGGTCCAGGAAGGACTTGACATGGCACTGCAGTCTAGACTGTTCCCATGAGGCACAGGGTCAAGACTGATTTGCATACGGCTGGGTCTAAACTGGGGTGGCATGGTGAGCAAAAGAACAATGGATTTAACTTATATCTCTTGACTGGGGGTGAATGTATGATTTTTTCAGTATTCAGCCCATTATTTGTTTGCGTGGCACTTTCACCCTAAGTGGGATGGGTATGCCCGGACGTGGGTCCCTTGCTCACTGTGCCACTGGAGTCAAGCTAACCTGGCTGATGAAGGGTAATACCCAGAAACCGGTCCCAGGATACTTGTTTCCAGTCCAAGGATGACCTGACTTGGCAGTTCAGTCTGGACTGTTCCCATGAGGCACAGGGTAAAGACTGATTTGCATATGGCTGGGTCTAAACTGGCGGGGCATGGTGAGCAAAAGAACAATGGATTTAACTTATATCTCTTGACTGGGGGTGAATGTATGATCTTTTCAGCATTACGTCCATCATTTGTTTGCGTAGCACTTTTCACCCTAAGTGGGATAGGTATGCCCAGACGTGGGTCCCTTGCGAACTGTGCCAATGGATTCCAGCTGGCCTGGCTGATGAAGAGTAATACCCAGAAACCGGTCCCAGGATGCTTGTTTCTGGTCCAAGAAGGACTTGGAATGGCACTTCAGTCTGGACTGTTCCCATGAGGCACAGGGTCAAGACTGATTTGCATAGAGCTGGGTCTAAACTGGGGTGGCATTGTGAGCAAAAGAATGATGGATTTAACTCAGATCTCTTGACTGGGGGTGAAAGTATGATTTTTCAGCGTTCCATCCATCATTTGTTTGAGTAGCACTTTTCACACTAAGTGGGTTGGGTGTTCCCAGACGTGGGTCTCTTACTCACTGTGCCACTGGATTCAAGTTAGCCTGGCTGATGAAGGGTTATACCCAGAAACCAGTCCCAGGATGCCTGTTTTCAGTCCAAGGATGACCTGGTTTGGCAGTTCGGTCTGGACTGTTCCCATGAGGTACACGGTCAAGACTGATTTACATATGGCTGGGTCTGAACTGGGGTGGCATGGTGAGCAAAAGAACAATAGGTTTAATTCAGATCTATTGACTAGGGGTGAATGTATGATTTTTTCAGCATTACATCCATCATTTGTTTGCGTAGCACTTTTCACCCTAAGTGGGATGGGTATGCCCAGACGTGGGTCCCTTGCTCACTGTGCCACTGGATTCAAGATAGCCTGGCTGATGAAGGGTAATACCCAGAAACCGGTCCCAGGATGCTTGTTTCTGGTCCAAGGAGGACCTGGCTTGGCAGTTGGGTCTGGACTGTTCCCTTGAGGCAAAGGGTCAAGACTGATTTGCATATGGTTGGGTCAAAACTGGGGTGGGATAGTGAGCAAAACAATAATGGATTTAACTCCTATCTCTTGACTAGGGTGAATGCTTGATTTTTTCAGTATTCCGTCCATTATTTGTTTGCGTAGCACTTTCACCCTAAGTGGGATGGGTTGGGCCCAGAAAAGGGACCCATGGTCACTGTGCCACTGGATTCAAGCTAGCCTGGCTGATGAAGGGTAATACCCAGAAACCAGTCCCAGGATGCTTGTTTCTGGTTCAAAAAGGACCTGGCTTGGCAGTTCCGTCTGGACTGTTCCCATGAGGCACAGGGTCAAAACTGATTTGCCTATGACTGGTTCTAAACTGGGGCGGCATAGTGAACAAAAGAGCAATCGATTTAACTCAGATCTCTTGACTGGGGGTGAATGTATGATTTTTTCAGCATTCCGTTCATCATTTGTTTGCGTAACACTTCACCCTAAGTGGGATGGGTATTGCCAGATATGAGTCCCTTGCTCACTGTGCCACTGGATTCAACCTAGCCTGGCTGATGAAGGGTAATACCCGGAAACCGGTACCAGGATGCTTGTTTCTGGTCCAAGGAGGACCTGGCTTGGCAGTTTCATCTGGACTGTCCCAGGAGGCACAGGGTCAAGGCGGATTTGCATATGGCTGGGTCTAAACTGGGGTGGCATGGTGAGCAAAAGAACGATGGATGTAACTCAGATCTCCTGACTGGGGGTGAATGTATAATTTTTGCAGATTTTCTGTCCATCATTTGTTTGTGTGGCACTTCATTTTACTTAAGCCCTCTAGGGGGGTCAGGTCCCAGCGGAAATGTGTAATTACATAGCTGGGGCCCTGTGTGTGCCCCTGCAGGCCGGGGGACCACCACCTCCCTGGGGCTTTATCTTTAATGTGCAGGGGGAACAGAGCCCCCTCGAAGCCCTGGACACCACCAGCTCCCCTGGGCTTTATTAAAATAAGGGCTTTATCTATATCTAGGTGGGGTGGCCTCATGAGACCCCCCAAGCCCTAAGGAACAACACCTCTCAAGGGGCTTTATTAAAATAAGGGTGAGGGCCTCATGGACCCCTGAAGCCCAGGAGCCTGCCACCTCCCTGGGGCTCTATTAAAATAGGGTGGGGGGCCTCACAGGCCCCCTATGCCCCGGAGACTGCCACCTACCCTGGGCTTTGACAAATAATTACTGTGGGGGCTCAAGCCCCCCACACTGCTCCAGGGACTTCCACCTCCCCGGAGCATTGAACATGTAAATACGCGGGGTCCGTTGCAGATCCCTGGCCCCAGGGACAACCACCTCCCAGGGGCTATTTTCACAAAGGGAGGGGGGCAAGCAGTCCCCCCCTGGAGCCCTTGATGGCCCTGGGAACTGCCACCACCCAGGGCTGGCTCCTGCAATGTCCCGGGGTGCCTACCCCTGGGACATTGTTGTTTGCTATGGCAGGATGGGAGCACGGCTCATGCCCTGCCACAGCAAACACTGTTTTGCATCTTGGAAGTGAGAGCAGGAAACCTGCTCTTGATTCCAATAAGCAAAGCAGAATTGCTTTTGGGCAAGGGAGCTGCCTGTCAGCAGCTCCCCATGCCCAAAAGCAATCTCGGCTCCTGCAGGAGATGGGGAGCCGGCAGGGACCGTGGGGGCAATGGGGCTTCCCCATAGTCCCCAACTCTGAAGCCAGGCCCAGGGGATGGGGTCCCGGGGCCAGAAGTGGCCCAGGGAAACGGGTCCATTCGCTTC
The DNA here is from genome assembly GCF_964263255.1 of Lissotriton vulgaris. NCBI lineage: Eukaryota > Metazoa > Chordata > Amphibia > Caudata > Salamandridae > Lissotriton > Lissotriton vulgaris. Next base: position 853,519,181 of record NC_141697.1, on the reverse strand, counting down.
CCTCCCTGATTAAAAAAAAGATCGAGGCACAGGACGGGGGAATGGGTCCCCAGTGCCAATAATAGCCTCAGGAGGGGGGTGCGCAGTCCCCCTCCTTAAAAATTATAAATAAAAAAAGATTAAATATGTGGCCATGCCCAGGTGGATGGGGTCCCTGGGGCAGAAATGGCAGCCCCCTCCCGTTTGAAAAAATAAATGCTCAGGCCCTGGTAAATGGGGTCCCAGGCCCAAAAATAATAAAGGGAAGGGGGGCGCACAGCCTCCCATCCAAAAAACAAATAAAATAAAAGCCAGCATATCGCCGGAGGCCCAGACCCCTCTCTGCACCACTCTGCAAATGTGCCAGCTGGTGCATTCTAAGTTGGGGGATTAAGTTCCCTTTCTTCCTGAGGGTCCCTGTGGGCCAACTAGCCCACCAGGTACCTCCAGTAAGCCCCACACAGTGGGATTCCTGAAAGGTGGTCCGAGTCCATGCCCCTTTTTACACCACTCTGTAAAAGCACCTCTTGGTGCACTTCTGTTGGGGCAATGAGGTACTCTTGTGTCCTGAGGACCCCAGGACACAAGTTGACTTTATCCCCAGAGCAGCAGTGTGGCAGGAGCCACATTTGCAGAGTGGTGTAAAAAGGGGGCGTGGCCTTTGAGCACTGTCAGCAAAGCATCTGTATGGGGCTGAATGGAGGTAAAAAGAAGGGGGGGTAGTTGGCCCCCAGGGAGTCTACTGAGGAAAGGGGACTTCATCTCCCAACCAAGAGCATGCCAAGAGATGCATTTGCAGAGTGGTGGAGAAAGGGGGGGTGCCCTGTGTCTACCTCTCAGCAATCCCACTGTGTAGGGCTTACTGTAGGTAAGAAGTAGGCTAGTTGGCCCCAGCTGTGAAGGGGACTTCAAACCCCATCCAAGAGCATGCCAGGGAGCGTGTTCGCAGAAAGATAGGCAAAGGGGGCATGGCCTGTTATGAGAACTTAGCAATCTTTCTCTGTGGTACTTACTGGAGGTAATAGGAGGGGTAGTGGCCAACAAGGATGTTCTTGGGGACCAACTACCCCTCTTTTTACTGCCAGTAAGTCCCACACTGTGGGATTGCTAAGACGTCTTTGGAGGCCACGCCCCCTTTCTCCACCACTCTGCAAACATGCCTCCTGGCAGACTAAGGAATGGGGGCTAAAGTCCACTTTACTCCTGAGGGACTTTAGGGGCAAGAAGCCCTCCTGGTGCCTTCTGCAAGTCCTACTCAGCAAAATTCCTGAGCTCTGGTCAGAGGCTCTGCACCATTTCTCTACCACTCTGCAGGCGGGACTAATGGTTAAAGAAGCATTTGCAATATAATAGGTATTGCATATGCGAGAGTTAGAGCTATTGGCGTTGTAAATGTAAAGGTTTTTTACAAATGTGTTTTGGTGGAGAGTGGATGTACATTGTGTGTAGTGGAATTATGTGGTATATTGTGCAGTGAAATTATGTGAATAGAAAGTATTTGGCATTTAGTGTATAGCAATTATGTGGAGTAGGATGATGTGTTTTGAAGAGTAATTATGTGGTATTGTAGTCTGTGTTGTAGAGTGGTAACCTCATGTTTAGTCTTCCTCATTTCCATAGAAGCTAAACTATAAACTCAATTTGACACAAAAAAAGAAGGAACCACTGAGTAGCACTTCTGGACCTAGTCGGAGGTATGAGCTGGCCAACAGGAATTATATGACTGTTTGGCTGCACCAATTTTCACATAATTAAACATTTTCTGCATTTGCCAAATATTCCATCATCTGCTGCCTAATATGCAGATTTGAACAAAAGAAAGCCCTGTTTCTAGCTAAAACGGCTCAAGTGTTCCCAAAAATGCAGCTTTACGTGTTACAGCGTGGTGGTGTTACTTACTTCTTTCTGCACCTCTCTTGCCTCTTTCTGCGCCTCACTTGCTTCTTTCCACACCTCTGTTGCTTCTTTCAGCAATTGTCTTGCCTCTTTCTGAACTTCTCTTGCTTGTTTCTGCACCCCTCTTACGTCTTTCCATTCCTCTGTTGCATTTTTCTGCACCTCACTTGCTTCTTTCTGCACCCCTCTTGCCTACGATTGCACCCCTGTTTTCTCTTTCTGTACCTCTCTTGCATCTTTATGCACCCCTGCTCCCTCTTTCTAAACTTTCCTGCCTATTTCTACACCTCTGTTGCTTCTTTCTGTACCTCAGTTGCTTCTTTCTGCACCTCTCTTGTTCTTTCTGTACCCTTGGTTACTCTTTCAACGCCTGTTGCTTCTTTCTGCACTTCTCTTCCTTCTTTCTGTACCCCTCCTGCCTCTTTCTGTACTTGTCTTGCCTCTTTGTGTACCTCTCTTACCTTTTTCTGTACCCCTCTTGTCTCTTTTTGCATCTCTGTTGGTTCTTTCTGCACTTCTCTTGCTTCTTTTTATACCTCTGTTGCTAATTTCAGCAATTCTCTTGCCTCTTTCTGCACTTTTCTTGCTTGTTTCTGTACTACTCTTGCTTCTTTATGCACTTCTCTTGCTTCTTTCTACACTGCTCTTGCTTTTTCCTGCACCTCTCTTGCAAATTTCTGGATCCCTCTCACCTCTTTCGGCACCCATGTTCCCTCTGTCTCTACCTTTCTTGCCTGCTTCTACATCTCTCTTGCCTCTTTCGGCACCTCTGTTGGTTCTGTCTGCATTTCTCTTGCCTCTGTCTGCACCTCTCTTGCTTCTTTAAGCACATCTGTTGCTTCTTTCTGCACTTCCCTTGCTTCTTTCTGCACCTCTGACTTAGAGGTAGTTGTAATCCCCCTTCCCTATTATGTACTAGGGCCTTAAAGGAGAGGTCATTTCAATCACAGGGGTACCCCAACCCATAGGGTGCCTTAGTATATGTAAATATTTTTACTGTACTGTAAGTGTTTTTTAGCATAGCACTAGCTCTAGGCTTGGTTATTCAGAGTGAGTTAACACCAGTACCTGTCAGCAGAAAGCTGGGGCACAGGGTGACTTTTCACCAAGGCCTCTTTCTGCACCCCTGTTAGTTCTTTCTGTATCTCTCTTGCTTCTGTCTGCACCTTTCTTTGTCTTTCTGGACTTCTGTTGCCTCGTTCTGCATTTCCCTTGCTCTTTTCTGTGCCTTTCTTCCTCTTTCTGCATATGTCCTACCTAGGTAGGCATAGTTAGAAATGAGCATTTAAAAAAAACTTGGAATTTCACAGAAAAAACATAGGTTTCAGGGACGTTAAAGTTAAAAATTAGCATTTAAAAAACCTTTGAAATTCACAGAAAAAAGCATAGGTTTCAGGGTCGTCGTGGTTAGAAATTAGTGTTTAAAAAACCTTTGAAATTAACTAAAATAACAGGTTTCAGGGACATTATAATTAGCATTTAAAAAACCTTTGAAATTCACAGAAAAAAACATAGGTTTCAGGGACGTTAAAGTTAGAAATTAGCATTTAAAAAACCTTTGAAATTCACAGAAAAAAGCATAGGTTTCAGGGTCGTCGTGGTTAGAAATTAGTGTTTAAAAAACCTTTGAAATTAACTAAAATAACAGGTTCCAGGGACATTATAATTAGCATTTAAAAAACCTTTGAAATTCACTGAAAAAACAATAGGTTTCAGGGATGTTATAGTTAGAAATAAGCATTTAAAAAACCTTAGAAATTCACTGAAAAAAAACAGGTTTCAGGGACGTTATAGTTAGTTGGACATTTCACTTGTACAAAACCAGAGACATTCAGCAGTTATAGTTGGTTGAGGTAACTATAACTTGCGCCCCCGCAATGCACTGCTGATGACACCATATATTAACATCACCCATGACATGGTCAGTGACATTACTGATGATATCACTGAAGACATCACTGATGACATCACTGATGACATCATCCAGTGACTGTGTGTTTCTGTAAAGTTTAAATATGTTTTATATATGTATATGCTAAGGTGTATTGAAGAATGAGTGGTTGTATGAGTGTCTGTATGGATGATTTAGTAGGTGAGTGAGTGAGTGAGTGAGTGACTGACTGACTGAATGTCTCCTGAGGCGGAAGTCGGGAGCCAACCTTTAGCGTTTTTGCACATTTTGCACTTATTGCACTCGTGATTTTAAAATTGTTTAAAATTGATTTTATCCTCTCATAGTACTTGGTTTTAAACCTGCACACACTGCAGCTTTGCCAGAGATAGTCGCGGGGAGGGGAGGTGACATTGTGATTTCCGGTGGACCGTGCCGCCATCTTGGGGGAAATTGATGGCCAGCAGGCTAGTCTTTACCCTTGATACCATAAATGCACGTGCTAACGTGACCGTGCAGTGGACGCAGGCAGCGGGCGTGCCGCTGGTGTGCCGAAGGCGCGCCTAAGGCAAGCTCGACTGCGCCCGTTGGTGCCCGACTGAGCCCTGAGGCCAGGAATGCTGGCCAAAATGAGGTAAATAGCCCAAACTCTACCCGTCTAGTATATTCTGCTACATTCCTGCTCTCGATTAGAACAGACAAACACGCTAGGCGCTCAATTTAAATGGGCTGTCCTAGGAAGTTTCCAAATGGGTTGAAGGGCCCAGTAGCCTGTAGGCACTGCCTCTTTCAAAGAGACTTGACAATGGTTAGCCAATCAATTCCAATGAAGAGCATGGATCGAGATATAGGTGGTTTAAACAGTATACTGTGTAATGTTAGATCTTTAGCAAAGCACCCTACTGAAGTATGGGATTTGATTACTTCACATTCTCCTGACATCTGTTTTCTCACAGAAACCTGGTTAAACCCTACAAATTATCCTTTGATAAATTTAGCGATTTAAGATAGTTATACATTTATACACCTGGACTGGGAAGGAAAAACAGGCGGTGGCATCACCTTAATGTGACTTGGATTTCCACCTTAAGTAATAGTAGCATGGAACTGGGGTTTTTTAAGATCAATATATCACCAACAGCCAGTTGGAATGGAACATTGATCTGTCGTCCCTCAAGATCTAGGGCCAATTTTACCGATTGTTAGAACAAATAGCCATGCATGTGCTTGTACCTAAAACATTTCTTTTATTGGGTGATTTTAACTTTCACGGGGAAGACTACACAAATCCTGAAGTTAATAAACTTCTTTTTTAATTTAGAATTAATTGGACTTACTCAAAGAGTTAAAGGTCCAACACATCTGGCTGGCCACTTGTTAGATTTAATCTTTTCCAACATAGATTACCTGACTTGTAATCCCCCAGAACCTCTTACTTTGACAGACCATTCTATGATTATGTTCTCTATTCAATCGCCGAGCCTGATGGGCTTAGCAGAGAACACAGAACGGAAAAAAAGGTGCGTAGACCTTACTCTGGAAGCTTTCAGCGAGGCATTCCATCCTAAATTACCAGACAATGACTTGGAAGTATCCAAATTGTTGGAAGATTTTAATTCTGCCTTTCTGACAGCATTGGATACAGTGATTCTACCTAAAAATTATGGCTCCCTGCAGCGGCGTCCATCAGCCCCCTGGTATACATCCGATTAAAAAAGTGGAAAAATCCAAATGTAAATCTTTGGAGAGACTCTGGCAGAATAGTAAAGACCCCCAAGATAGACATCTGTACAAACAGTCTTTGTCCAGCTATAATCAGAATATAATAACATCTAGACAAACTTTTATTATGCATCAAATAGAAAACACCATTAACTCCTCAAAAGTTCTTTTTAATTCAGTAAGGGGTTTTGTGTCTCCACAAGTTTGTAGACAATCCCCAGTGGAATCTCAAGAGCTCTGTAATTCATTTGCGACTTATTTTCAAGAAAAGATCTCTAATATTCATGCTAATTTCCCATCTATTGCCTTACAGAACCCAGAATCCAATATCAGACTAAAGGAATCCTAAAAAGTGACTCCTGGTACCTTGGACTGTTTTGAAACAGTTACGTCAGAGGAGGTTTTTAACTCTCTGTCCACAGCAAAATCCGGTTCGCCTTTAGACCTTTGTCCCCCAAAGACGGTGGCTCTCCTAGCCATCAGTTGCGCCTCAGAAATTCTAAATATTTTTAATTGTTTGATACAAACGGGTATCATCCACATGACATGGAAGGAAGCGTATGTGCGTCCAATAATAAAAAAAAACACGGCTGACCCTCAAGTACTTAGCAATTACCATCCTATTTCCTTGCTACCCCTATTGGGTAATCAATTGGAAAATATAATAAATAGGCAGCTAAGTTCATATCTTGAATCCAACAAAATTCTGGACCCCTCACAATCAGGTTTTCATCTGTGTTTCAGTACTGAGACAGCTATACTGGCTGTGACTGACTCCCTTAGGCAGGTAATGGACGCAGGAGGATCAGTAGTACTGTTCCTAATGGACATCTCTGCAGCGTTTGATACCATCTCGCATTCAAAGCTTGTGGAGAGATTATACGCCTGTGGTATCCAAGGTACAGCCTTAAAATGGCTACCGCACTTCATGTCGGACAGACAACAAACCATTATGTTAGGGCCCTATTTCTCAAAAAAGATGCGCCTGGAGAAGGGTGTACCTCAGGGTTCTTGTCTAAGTCCGACCTTATTTAATATATATATGGCCCCTCTGGCAGAAATTGTACAGCAGCTCAGCTTTGAGATAGTTTCACATACTGACGATACTCAGCTCATGTTTACCGTCGGCCACAATTTAGAAACAGAGAAAATCCATTTCACTGACGGAATGCTTGCAATTTCCAGCTGGATGACGGAGAATTGCCTTCAATTGAACCCTGGAAAAACTGAGATCATGTTAATGGGGAAAGCCTCAACTATATGGTCGGATGAATGGTGGCCCCAACAGCTGGGAACAGCACCTGTACCCAAACAATGTTTAAGAAACCTAGGGCTAAAACTTGATCGGACACTAACAATGAAAGATCATATTGCTGCCATGACCAGTTCTTGCTATTATAGTTTGCGTCTTATGCGCAAGATCCTTCCCGACCTGCCTTTCAACTGTCGTAGAACTCTGGTTTAGGCCATGGAGATTAGCTGATTGGATTACAGGAACGCTCTGCTGACCAAAGTAGGAGAGACCTTGCTTGCTAAACTACAGGTGATTCAGAACACTGCAGCAAGAATGATTCTAAATCGTCAGGCAGGCTCCCCCTCAGGCCCTTTGTTGAAAGAGCTTCACTGGTTAGCAGTGAGGAAGCAATCACATTAAAAAAATGTTGTCTTACTTACAATGCCTTGAAAGGCAAAGGTCCATGCTATCTGCAAAAGAAACTGGCAAAACATGTACCCTGTTGAAATCTTACATCCAGTACATTAGCTCTTCTACATGTGCCCCGAAAACGCCTTAGTCGTACAGGGGGCAAAGCTTTTTCGTACCTTGCTCCAAGATACTGGAATAAATTACCTATTGCTCTGCATGAAATCTCCACCTACAGTGCATTTAGGAAACAACTAAAAGCGTACCTGTTTTAATCTATATGATCTGATTTCCCAGTCTCAGGTTGGTCTCTAAGCAGCGCCGAGATGCCCCCGGGTGAGTCGTGCGCTATAAAAGTAGAACTAACATAACATAAAATAACTGTATAAGTGAATGATTAAAAGTGTCTAACTGAATGCATGAGTTAGTGACTAAACTGTGAATGTACTTCCCTCTTTTAAAAACTGATGGCGGGAAACTCAATTTTAGAGGTAAGTAGCAGTCATCCGGCACCTCTAATTAAAAGTATACCCTATGGGGAATTTCTAAGATTAAAATGGAACTGCACTAGACAATCAGATTTTGAAAGATCAGCCTTAGAAGCCTCACAGAGATTCAGGAAAAGAGGATACTCATAGGACATAGTGCAATCAGCCCTAAAAGAGTTGAGAGAATTCCTAGCAGGCTACTATTAAAGGATATAAAACAAGAATCAGAAAATCTAGATAATCTAAAATCCAGATTAATCATGACTTTTACTGACAAGACCCAAAATATCTCCAGAATTATAAAGCGTAATTGGCATATTTTGAAAACTGACTTAGTAATAGGCAGGAATTTGTCCAACTATCCTTAAATCATGTACAGGAGAAGTACATCACTAAGGGATAGCTTAACCCAAAGTCATCTGGACAGCAATGAAAAGAATCTGCATTTAAGTGATTTGACTGGCTTTTACCCCTGCACAAAATGTAAGGCATGCAAGTATAGCAGCAAGATACTGACCTATAAAGTACCAGGGTCCAACAATGTGAGAAAAATTAACACGTTTCTCACTTGTAATACTCCATACTGTGTATACTGCCTATCTTGCCCATGTGATATGTTGTGTATAGGAAGTACAATACATCCCACAAAAAAAAGCATCCTTGAACATGCTCGAGCTATTGAGAGGAAGGATCTGACATATGTGATTGCAAGGCACTTTGCCCAATCACACTCTAGCAACAGAAATCTTCTACGATTCTTTTGTATTGATCACGTTCCACCTAATGAAAGAGAGGGGAATAGAGAACTCCTCTTACGCAGGTTAGAATCAAGATACAGTATTGATCTGCAAACGAGGGTTCCAGAGGGTCTGAATACAGAAGAAGAGTTGGCCATTCATGTGGGCTGAGAATCTCCCTTTAAGCCTGTTAATGATTATGTACTGAAGACATACTGTCAGCAATGTGTTTCTTGTGTCTGGCAGCATGATCTATAATGTTTCTTTCATATTTTAGTATCTACATTTTTTTTTCGTTCTTGGCTCTGGTGAATTGCTCACCTAAAACAGTATGATAATGAGCATTGAAATTAATGAACTTTTGAGATATAATTTAGAAATTGTAAATAGCAGACAGTTACATTTGTGACGTAAATATAAATACAGGGAGACAGAGTGATACATGCATTTGCAATCAGGGTAATTGCTCATCCAGAGCGGGATCAGGGACCAAATAATTTTGGTATATGCATTGTTAGCTCATCGAGAACAGAATCAGTTTGTTATATATTTTTGATGTGGTATTGTGTGATCAATTCGAGCAAAATCATGAACGCGACTGTTGCCAATGTATTAAGATAATTGGAAGATAGTAATTTCATTATTTATTCTTATTATATTTTTTATGATGTCAGTAATTAAATATGTTTTGATAATCGATAGGAGTGGAATCGGTTGGAAAACCCACTCTAAAATGGCGCTCAACGTCAGCAGAAGGAATTGATATTGTAAGCCGCTTTCCATTTTTATGTTGAAATGCATTCACGCATCTGCAAAAGTAAGATAAAATGGCGCTTGTTATCGGTAAAATTTGTGGTCGAGGAAGGCGTAAGCCAGAACGTGTCCCGCTTTTTGTGATTCAATACATGGATGAAATCTCACACCCGTGAGTGGTCTACCTTCTTTCCTTGGAGTAGAAGTTTGAACTTCTATCTATCCGTGGACCCGCTGCCAAGTCACAAATGCACCCTTTCCGGAGTGCTGATCGCGCATTTCAGTGGACTGAAGCCTAAATATATACATATATATATTCAATGAAAAAACCATTGGTTTTAGGCCATATATAGTTAGGAATTAGCATTTACAAAACCTTATTTTACTCGCATAAAACCATTGAAATTCCATATATAGTTAGAAGCGCTAACTATATATCGCGCACCCGCAATCCACTGCTGATGATGTCACATATTACATCATTCATGACATGGTCAGTGACATCACTGATGACATCACTGATGACATCTCAAATGACATCACTGATGACATCACTGATCACAACATCCAGTGATTGTATGTGTCTGTAAAGTTTAAATATGTTTTACATATTGAAGAATGAGTGGATGTATAAGTGTCTGGATGAAGAATTTAGTAGGTGCATGACTGACTGTATGAAAGAGTGATTAAATGTGTCTCACTGAGTGCATGGGTTAGTGACTAAACTGTCTTAATTTGTGCATCAGTATGTTTGTTGTTGTGTAAGCTGCTGCATGTGTTGATCAGTAGCTATAAGAGTGGCCATATGGGTTATTGATTGGTTGCCCAAGTATTTGAATGGGAGGCTGAGTGTGTGTGTGGGTGGCTGGGAGGTGCGTGACTCTGTGCATAGATGTGTAAGCAGTTGATTCACTAGGAGTATGAGTTCAAGAGTGCATGTGGAAACAGCTATATGGGCGGTTGACTGTGCATGGGTGTGTTGTTGAGTAAATGGATTTCTCATTGCTACATGTGCAAGTAAGTACGTATGTAAAACACAATACATGTGAGAGTTGAGATATATAAATAACTGAACATAAGAGCCAGTGAATGTGTGAGTGGCTGTATCGATCACTGTGAGCTTGTATCAGGGATTATATAAGAGAGTAAATATGTGTTATTATATGTTTGAATAAGTAAGATGTGTATAACTGTATAGTTGAGGAAATGGAGGTGTGATTGATTCTTTGCATGACTGACTAGGTGTGTGAGTAACTCCATGGATGAGTGACAGTCTGTGAGTGTCTGTTTATACTGAGTGTATGTAAGGTTATATTAGAGTCTGAAGAGGTTCATTGTATTATCACATGAGTGATGTGATCAGTGATGACAAATGAGATGTCATCAGTGATGTCATTTGAGTTGTCATCAGTGATGTCATCAGTGATGTCATTTGAGATGTCATCAGTGATGTCATTTGAGTTGTCATCAGTGATGTCATCAGTGATGTCATTTGATATGTCATCAGTGATGTCATCAGTGATGTCACTGACCATGTCATGAATGATGTAATATGTGACATCATCAGCAGTGGATTGCGGGTGCGCGATATATAGTTAGCGCTTCTAACTATATATGGAATTTCAATGGTTTTATGCGAGTAAAATAAGGTTTTGTAAATGCTAATTCCTAACTATATATGGCCTAAAACCAATGGTTTTTTCATTGAATTTTCAAGGTTTTGTAAATGCAAATTCCTAACTATATATCCACTATAACCTATGGTTTTTTCTGTGAATTTCATTGGTTTTTTAATAGCAAATATGAAAAGCTTTAAAATGTCAAGTACGTGATAGATAAAAACATTTTCGTATTTATGCACGCTGATGTGCTTTGAACGCTGCACCCCCCCCCCTCCCCTCTTTTGTCTTAGTAGTACTCTCTCTTTGCAGATACTGAAGGGTAGTTAACGCAGGCCTTTACCCCCGTTGTAATCCGTCGTGCCTCCTTGTCTCTCCATTTGATTGATTGTTGTCCAAGCATTTACTGTTTTAGAATTGGTTCTCTTTGGATCATTCTCTATTTACAAACAAGCACAAAGTCGCAATACTCTGTTTAGTCTTTGCAGATAGTGAAAAATCGTGTAAAAAAATAAAAGTAATCGAGCAAAATCAGTAGGCCACTAATTGGATCTCTTTTTGACCTCGCTAAAATAGAAATGTTAGGAACAACCCTTCATGAGAAATACGAAAATAGTGAGATGAACTGAGCTCCACACCATGAGGGCTGCAAGACAGCTCGGCTCCATCACCCATCCCGCACAAAATAACGACAAACCCTATGCAAATATTAAAAATATAGACAACACACCAGCAAAGAAACAGGGTAAAACATTTTATTAAAAAACTATTTACATAACGTTGGTTTATAAGATGATGTCAGTAGTGGACCGATGTGTGAATAGATCGAAAGCAGCACAAGGCTCCAAGATCCGGATGGCAAGCTCCTGGATGTTGGGTGCCATAGTTTAGAGTTCTGAATTTCAGCCTTTTTCAATGCCTGTGCTTTGTTGAATCAAAATGGCGGCTTGACACAAAGCTGACTCAAGCGTTGCTACTGATGCTATGCAGACCAAAACTGGTTTTCAGTTTGTACATTTTTCTAAATTTTTCAATCCAAGTTTGATTGACTTTGTAGAACGATGGCTTCAGATTTTCAACATACGGTGTGGTGGCGCTGACTGGGAGGGGGCGCTTCGCTCCTGCCCCCTCCCCAAGTAAGATTTTCATACGTGAAAGTACGTTAATGGTTTTGGTCCCTGAGATGCTTCGATGTCACTGCCATTCTCAAATAGCATAAGTTCTGGATGTTGGGTGCCATAGTTAAGAGTTCTGAGCAGTGCTTGTAACACTGTCTGAAGCTTATTTCCACCTACTGCAGCTTCACTATTCTCAAAGTAAGTGAGTGTCGTTTGTGGACCTGACTGCATTAGAAAACAATGTGATATGTTACCTTCCTAAACAGCTTGACGGAGGCCCCTGAGGGGCGGTGTGATGGCCATGGACTCGGAGAAGACGCTTGGCTCCGACACCCTCCCCAAGTCTTATAGCACTGGTGTAGCCTGAGATCGCCCCCGACATAGGCGGCCGGCTCCCGGGGTCCGGCGGAACTTTTTGCCTTTTGATGACTCTTCAATTCTGGGCCTTGTCCCACAATCCGTTTGACCTGTAGACAAGCTGTAGTGGGGCGCCCCTTTATCGTTTTAGTTGCCATTCCGCCCGCTTTTGCTACACTGTGCCTCTTCCGCCATTCAGCTGTTTACCGCCCGCTCTTGCGACTACAGCGTCTCGCTCACCATGTAGTTGAGTTGCGCCCGCTCTTGCGGTGCAGCGATAGGCGGCTGCCACAGGACTCTCAAAATGGCGGCCGGCTCTTCGGTTTTGGGCCTGGTCCACTAAAATGGCCCTGGGACACCTTGGAACTCGGACGCTTCCCTGATAGGGCTTGGGTCCCATTCTCGAAAAGCGTCCCCTCAGCCGTGAAGATTCTACAAAAGTCTTGGGGGCCTCCGACTCCCGCAGGCTTCTGGTGGGGAGCGGCTGCCATGATTGCTCGTGGAATGGCCACGACGGAGCTACGAGATGGTAGTGGTCTCATGCTGACGCCAGCTTTAGTCTGAAACATCCAGAAACACTATAGACTACCAATTCGATCAGTTCCGGTAGCGCCCCAACATGACCCGGAAGAGAAGAACTTGCCCTCCCCTCTTTGACTGATGGTTCTTGTTGCCTGTCCCCTCTGTTGTCATTTAACAGAACTTTTTGGACTGCTGAAAGGGGTTGTGTTCTGAACGCTGGTTGGTGGAGACATTTAGACTATATTCTTGACCTACGTTGTCGCGTAATGCGTTTTATGACACGCCGCGTTAGCGCACCCGGAAGTGATCCGAGGCGCGGCGCGCAGCGCGTAACGTAAGCATAACAGGTCATGTGACTTGTTAATAAAACTTTTCATTGGTTCATTTTACTTTTGTTAATTTAATGATGAAAAGCTTGGTCATATGACCTAAAAATTACGCTTTTTATTATTTTCGAACAATATTTTTTTTTCAAACACATGTTATAATATTCCAGGCTAATGTACTTTCCCGGAAAATTTACAACTGTCTTGCAAGTAAAATATATTCCTTTTTCGAGAAAAAGGGCGTTTCTTCCTTCCATGACGGAGCCGTTGAGTAAAAGAGATTCGGCCTGCTGTCTTAGTCGCCGATACGCCTGATTATCAGATTCTTATCGATCACTTTATGTTGCAGACATGAAAAACACAACTGCCCTTGACCATTTATCTTTACTGCGTTCCTACATATTATACCTTTTATCCGTCATGTAATTGGACTGCTTTATTTCACTTGCCTTTTACTGATTCGAAAACAGTGACTAAAAGTAAAAACTTTACCAATGTAAATACTACTACCGTGTTTTGTTTTAAAAACCTTTATTGTGAAAATGTCAGTATACAAATACGGGCCTATAACCACGTGGGCCGGCCATGGAGCAAACTGAAATCGTATATGATGAGGAGACATTTACACTGTAGAGGAACGTAACGAGCGGGCCATTAGGTTGCAAGAACTAAGGTGTCTAACAGTTGCGGAATCGGTGGACATACATTTTGTAATTAAAATAGAACAGGGCCACTTACAATAACATTTTCTAGATATACATTTGCGGGCAAGGAGTTACGAGTCCCATTTATACCGGCGCCATTTTGGGCGAGGCCGGGCAGGTCCAAGATATAGTCAAAATGTCTCCACCAACCATCGGCCAGACCAGAACCCCTTTCGGCCCTTTATGCTACAAGATGGTGTCTTCCATTCAGAAAATATTGTTGGCAGCATTTTGAAAGGAAACAGAAACAGCCGTTCTCCTAGTGAGTTTCACATTGTTACATTTAGGAAGAATGTTGAAGAGTAGTATGTGGAAAATCTGAAGCCATTTTTCTACAAACTCTCAATCAGACTTGGATGGAAAAAAAAAACCTGAAGAATGTACAAACTGAAAACCAATTTTTGTCTGTATAGCACCAACAGTAACGCTTGAGTCAGCTTTGTGTCAAGCCGCCATTTTCATTCAATCAATAGCGTCCCCCTGCACACATTCAGGGACCTGATCGTGTCTTCAGATGAAACGGATTGTAGGAAAAGAAGCAGAAAGGAAAAGGAAAAAAGTTCCGCCGGACCTAGTGAAGCTGCAGCAGGTGCAAATAAGCTTCAGACAGTCTTACAAGCACTGCTCAGAACTCTCAACTGAGGCACTCAACATCCAGGACTTGCCATTCGGATCTTGGCGCCTTGTGCTGGTTCCGACCTATTCACACATCGGTCCACTACTGACATCACCTCATAAGCCAACAGGGCACCCCACGCCGACTTTCGGCGCAGCATTGTAGGATGGCCACACCAGTGCGGCAACTTGCTGGACACAACATCGGGGCCATCCAGATCTCGGCGCGTTCGACTCACTGTACCGCAACAGTGACCGCAACTCAGCTGGACACGCCGTCTTTCGGCGCAGCATTGTAGGATGGCCACACCAGTGCGGCAATTTGCTGGACACCACCTCGGTGCCATCCGGATCTCGGCGCGTTCGAGTCACTGTACCGCAACAGTGACCGCAATTCAGCTGGACACGCCGTCTTTCGGCGCAGCATTGTAGGATGGCCACACCAGTGCGGCAATTTGCTGGACACCACTTCGGTGCCATCCGGATCTCGGCGCGTTCGAGTCACTGTACCGCAACAGTGACCGCAACTCAGCTGGACACGCCGTCTTTCGGCGCAGCATTGTAGGATGGCCACACCAGTGCGGCAATTTGCTGGACACCACCTCGGTGCCATCCGGATCTCGGCGCGTTCGAATCACTGTACCGCAACAGTGACCGCAACTCAGCTGGACACGCCGTCTTTCGGCGCAGCATTGTAGGATGGCCACACCAGTGCGGCAATTTGCTGGACACCACCTCGGTACCATCCGGATCTCGGCCCGTTGTGCTGCCTTCGGCCTATTCGCACATCGGTCCGCTACTGACGCCGCCTCACGTGCCAACGGATTTTCTACGCTTTTTGTAGCCCTATGCCGCATAACAGGTCATGTGACTTGTTTATAAAACTTTTCATTGGTTCATTTTACTTTTGGTTTCCTAAAGATGGAAGGCTTGGTCATATGACCTAAAAATAACACTTTTCATTGGTTTAGAACATTTTTTTTTCCCAAACGATGAAAGCCCCACCTTGTTTCTGGATCATTCAGACTGAAGCTGGCGTCAGCATGAGAGCACCACCATCTCGTGGCTCCGTCGTGGTCATTCCGCGAGCAATCATGGCAGCCGCTCCCCACCGGAAGCCTGCGGGAGTCGGGGGCCCCCAAGACTTTTGTACAATCTTCACGGCTGACGGGACGCTTTTCGAGAATGGAACCCAAGCCCTAGCAGGCAAGCGTCCGAGTTCCAAAGTGTCCCAGGGCCATTTCAGTGGACCAGGCCCAAAACCGAGGAGCCGTCCGCCATTTTAAGAGCCATGTGGCAGCCGCCTATCGCTGCACTGCAAGAGTGGGAGCAACTCAACAACATGGTGAGCGAGACACTGTAGCCGCAAGAGCGGGCGCAACTCAGCTAGATGGCCGCCACCTGGGGAGGCCCGTTCACGCCGCCTCCCCCACGCCCCCCCCGGGCCGCCGCACGCCAATTTTCGGAGCAGCATTGTAGGATACCAAAACCAGTGCGGCAGTTTACTGGACATCACCTGGGTGCCATCCACATCTCAGCGCGTTCTGCTGCCTTGGGACTATTCGCACAACAGACCGCTACTGACGAGGCCTCCCCCCGCACCACCCGGGACGCCCCACGCTGTTTTTCTGTGCTGCATTGTAGGATCCCTAAACCAGTGCGGCACCCAGGCGACATCACCTGGGTGCCGTCCAGAACTCTGCACGTTGTGCTGCTTGGGACTATTCGCACAAAAGACAGCTTCTAACCATTGTTGCTTTTTGTGTTGAGAAATGTTTAAATGTTTTTAGTTTTTGTTCCGTTCGTTAAAGTTAATAGTTAATAAAGTTTTATAACCTTACTTTGTTGGAGTGTTATCTATTTTTTTTAAAACGGGTGAATGGGGCCTTGAATCGGGTTATTGTCATGTGTGGGCTTTGGAAGTGTGCTGCTGCAGGATCGGACATTTCAAACTCAAATGCACGTTCTTTTTCTTACCTTTCCGAAGCATGGAGCGCAATAGCAAGCAGAGAAAGGGTGATGCACGTGTTGAACACTACCTGACCTGGCAAGTTGCTGGCAGTGCCCCCCCGCCCGCTCCTGAAAGAGGAAACACACACACCGCCGCTCCGAGTACTTCACAAATCTTTAAAAGACCATGCGCTTGTTCATGAGGCTTAAATGGTTTATCACCTCTTCTAGAACCCCTGCATCGACCCTCTGACGTTTCCTGGAAAAATTACCATGTAACACAATACCAAGCCCTGTCAGCTGAAACCCCCATGGAATCGTGGGGCATATTATCAAGGGGGTTTATCTCCGCTTTTTTGGCTTTAAAAGCCTTGAAAGCGGAGATAAAATTATCTCCCTATTACCAAGCTGTCGCTAACACCAGTTAGTGACAGCTAAAAGGAGATAGCGACCATCTTGGGCCCCGCTTTGCATGTCAGTGATACTTATCACTAATGACATGCAAAGTGGCGTGCCAAGATGTTAGCGACTGGAAACAGTCCCTAACATCGCTACCTTCTATTACCAACTTTTGGAGATATTCGCGCTAAGCGCGAATATCTCCAAAATCTAACACCTGCCCTGAGCAGTTCTTAGCCATGTTATCCAATGGGAGGTGGATAACATGGCTAAGAGCATTTGCTCGATAATACATGAATATCGCTGACTTTTCTGCGATAATAGCAAGGTTTATCTGCGATAAAAATCGCCGATGTACGGCGATAATTTTTGTCTCTAAACAAGTTAGAGACAAAAATTATCGCTAGTTGTTCGTAATATGCCCCCGGGTTTTTGCTTGCAGAAATCGGGAGGCGGGAGACTAGCACTGAAATCAGTAGTCACACGCCTGAATCGGGAGGATTGGCATGTCTGAATTCTCTACAGCTGGGGCCATAAACTACATCCGCAGGGTTAGGTGATAGCCTGGGACCAGCCTGGCATCTAAAATGGCTGCCGTGCACGACAAAATTGTGGCATTGGAAAAAAGGCAAGATGGCGCAGCCGCTGGAAGAGATGTATCAACATATATCAGCCTCCTCAGCCACCCTCAGGAAACATAGGGGATTAGGATACGTCTCCCGCACCCCCTTATACCTAGTACTTTAATTAACGAAGCACAAAATGGCGAATTCCCGTTTCGCTACCAGTTTGCGGCCCAGTTCGCGGCCCGTGAAGCGCTTCTACCGTGAAAAATCATTTTTTTTTATTTTCCCCACGGGACCCTTTAATAACCCCAACAACATTCCTAGAGGGTCAAGAGGGGGATACCTTGCCCCCTTTCATTAAATTCCCACTTAGTTTTTCACCTTTTCTTCTCTCTCGATCCTACCGAGAGACAAGATGGCGGCCGCTCCGGACTGTCACGCAGCAAAAAAAAAAAAAAGCTCACGCACAGCCGCTGGAAGAGATGTATCAACATATATCAGCCTCCTCAGCCACCCTCAGGAAACATAGGGGATTAGGATACGTCTCCCGCACCCACTTATACCTAGTAATTTAATTAACGAAGCACAAAATGGCGAATTCCCGTTTCGCTACCAGTTTGCGGCCCAGTTCGCGGCCCGTGAAGCGCTTCTACCGTGAAAAATCATTTTTTTTTTTTCCCCACGGGACCCTTTAATAACCCCAACAACATTCCTAGGGGGTCAAGAGGGGGATACCTTGCCCCCTTTCATTAAATTTCCCTTTCGTTTTTCACCTCTTCTTCTCTCTCGATCCTACCGAGAGACAAGATGGCGGCCGCTCCGGACTGTTTAGAATGTTGACAGACACCGGAGAGCCAATCAGCTTTCTGCGCGCAAAGTTCCGTTTCGCGAAAAGTAAGCGGACCGGATCGCTGCCCAGAGCGCTGTTACAGATATATATCTTGATTTGAACGTTAATTTCTCAAAATCCACTGAAGCACATATATTGAGACCTAGCAAAGGCACATCGGGCTAACAGTCCCTACAATTTTGCCAAGTTTCGTGCAAATCCATTCAGCCGTTCGAGCTAAAAGTGAGTCCAACCGCCCTATGGAAATTAACATGGGAAAAACGCGTTTTGGGACCCCCCTTTTTTCTCGGCCCCCCCTTGACGAAACCCCCCCAAATTTTTAGGGGCTGCTCAGAAACAAAATGTGCCATTTTCCTGAAAATTTCAGCCGATTCCGTCCACAAACGCCAAAGTTATTAGACATAGAATTTTCAGAAATGCCATAGGGAATTAATCCTAACTATATATACCTACTGGCGATAGCCAGTAGGTAATATATATATATATTGAAGCTCCTTTGTTCACAAAACACGCCACACTCACGGGGGTAAAAGAGACAGGCGTTTATTCTGCAGCAGCCTGCTGAATAGCTTCAGGGTCCATGAGAGAGCCTCCGAGGGTTCAGAGGCCGAGGGTTCGTCTCAAATTGTTCCGACGCGTTTCGAAGGTTCTGTTCCTTCTTCCTCAGGGAAATGACGAGCAACACATATGGTGTCAGGTATGAGTCCAGCTTTAAATACATGACACGCCCTCAGCGGGCTGGGCTGATGCCGCGGTGTCTTCTGGAACAGGTATGCTGTCTTTGATATTGCACGTATTGCAGTCCTCGTCAGGGATCCTGTGCTGCTGCTGGTAAACACCCACTCCGCACCCCCTCGCCTGCCACAACAACATCTGAGCGTGGAGAAGGAGTGGTATATATCCAGTATCCTCAGAATCTGTATGATCCCCTGTCAAGGCTCCAAATCAGGCAAGTACTGTGGCGGTGCTAGGCATGTGCAGGGTCACTGCTACGCTCCAGTTTCCGCCTTGATGCCCATGCACTCTTGAAGGCGGGTGCGGTAATACATATCCACAATTTCCCAATCCCTCTCGGACAAGGTAAGGGCCACTCAGGGGAGTCTTCGGGAAGTTCTTTATTGAAACAGCATGGCATGATGCATTTCAGCCTTACGGCCTTCTTCGGATGCCGCCGTATGCAAAGCGTAACTCCACCCCCACCTATAAATGTCCAGTGTCTCCCTTATTGGTGGAAATCCACTGACCACTGGTCACATGACTCCAACTAAGCTGCAGTCCTGCCACGACTGCAGCCCCCAGAATGCAGTATATCCGGGTGAATTTTGTATAAGGAAAATGAATTCCTGGAAGGTGCGGAGTGTTTAAAATGATGAGTCTCTGCAGGAAACAAAGTTCTTCCTTCAGCCCCCTTTGACGCTCCAGCCTCTCAGCGCGTGTACCCACAGGTTCGTGAGACAGGATGGGTTATCTCTGCCTCCTCGTCGACTGACGATCTGCATAACACAGCGATTCCTGGAATGGGATGCACTCAGGGGCGTGCCGGTGAATATCAATAACTTGATTCAGCAAACGCTGCAAGCAGCGGGGGGACCAGTATATATATATCTTGTCACTTTTACAACTCATTTACATAATCCTGGATTTAACCTGTGATTAGCTCTTTTAAGTGTGCCCCTGATATATTGACTTTGCAGCAATAGTCTTTTTTCACTATCATCACTCACGTGACATGGGAAATTACCACCAGGGGGCGGTAACACACACCGGTGCACTGCATTTAAAAAAAGCTTGTGATTGTTTTATTCTTTCACTGCAGCGTGAACAAGGGCACTCGTGCTCGAAACGCGTCGCTGAAATTTGGCTTGTGAACTGAAATAAACAAATATGCTTGCTGAATTGGTGGTCCGTTTTTCCTTCCTGTGGTTGGCGTGGAGGCTTTGACCACGTACGCAGATCTGGAGAGAGGGAAACCTGTGCTCTCATATATATATATATATATATATATATATATATATATATATATATATATATATATATATATATATATATATATATATATATATATATTCAATGAAAAAACCATAGGTTATAGGCCATATATAGTTAGGAATTAGCATTTACAAAACCTTATTTTACTCGCATAAAACCATTGAAATTCCATATATAGTTAGGTAACTATAAGCGCTAACTATATATCGCGCACCCGCAATCCACTGCTGATGATGTCACATATTACATCATTCATGACATGGTCAGTGACATCACTGATGACATCACTGATCACAACATCCAGTGATTGTATGTGTCTGTAAAGTTTAAATATGTTTCACATATTGAAGAATGAGTGGATGTATAAGTGTCTGGATGAAGAATTTAGTAGGTGCATGACTGACTGTATGAGTGAGTGATTAAATGTGTCTCACTGAGTGCATGGGTTAGTGACTAAACTGTCTTAATTCGTGCATCAGTATGTTTGATGTTGTGTAAGCTGCTGCATGTGTTGATCAGTAGCTATAAGAGTGGCCATATGGGTTATTGATTGGTTGCCCAAATATTTGAATGGGAGGCTGAGTGTGTGTGTGGGTGGCTGGGAGGTGCGTGACTCTGTGCATAGATGTGTAAGCAGTTGATTCACTAGGAGTATGAGTTCAAGAGTGCATGTGGAAACAGCTATATGGGCGGTTGACTGTGCATGGGTGTGTTGGTGAGTGAATGGATTTCTCATTGCTACATGTGCAAGTAAGTACGTATGTAAAACACAATACATGTGAGAGTTGAGATATATAAATAACTGAACATAAGAGCCAGTGAATGTGTGAGTGGCTGTATCGATCACTGTGAGCTTGTATCAGGGATTATATAAGAGAGTAAATATGTGTTATTATATGTTTGAATAAGTAAGATGTGTATAACTGTATAGTTGAGGAAATGGAGGTGTGATTGATTCTTTGCATGACTGACTAGGTGTGTGAGTAACTCCATGGATGAGTGACAGTCTGTGAGTGTCTGTTTATACTGAGTGTATGTAAGGTTATATTAGAGTCTGAAGAGGTTCATTGTATTATCACATGAGTGATGTGATCAGTGATGACAAATGAGATGTCATCAGTGATGTCATTTGAGTTGTCATCAGTGATGTCATTTGAGATGTCATCATTGATATCATTTGAGTTGTCATCAGTGATGTCATTTGAGATGTCATCAGTGATGTCATCAGTGATGTCACTGACCATGTCATGAATGATGTAATATGTGACATCATCAGCAGTGGATTGCGGGTGCGCGATATATAGTTAGCGCTTATAGTTACCTAACTATATATGGAATTTCAATGGTTTTATGCGAGTAAAATAAGGTTTTGTAAATGCTAATTCCTAACTATATATGGCCTATAACCTATGGTTTTTTCATTGAATTTTCAAGGTTTTGTAAATGCAAATTCCTAACTATATATCCACTATAACCTATGGTTTTTTCTGTGAATTTCATTGGTTTTTTAATAGCAAATATGAAAAGCTTTAAAATGTCAAGTACGTGATAGATAAAAACATTTTCGTATTTATGCACGCTGATGTGCTTTGAACGCTGCCCCCCCCCTCCCCTCTTTTGCCTTAGTAGTACTCTCTCTTTGCAGATACAGAAGGGTAGTTAACGCAGGCCTTTACCCCCGTTGTAATCCG
This sequence comes from Lissotriton vulgaris, assembly GCF_964263255.1. NCBI lineage: Eukaryota > Metazoa > Chordata > Amphibia > Caudata > Salamandridae > Lissotriton > Lissotriton vulgaris. Next base: position 853,497,367 of record NC_141697.1, on the reverse strand, counting down.
TCGTACCTCCTTGTCTCTCCATTTGATTGATTGTTGTCCAAGCATTTACTGTTTTAGAATTGGTTCTCTTTGGATCATTCTCTATTTACAAACAAGCACAAAGTCGCAATACTCTGTTTAGTCTTTGCAGATAGTGAAAAATCGTGTAAAAAAATAAAAGTAATCGAGCAAAATCAGTAGGCCACTAATTGGATCTCTTTTTGACCTCGCTAAAATAGAAATATTAGGAACAACCCTTCTTGAGAAATACGAAAATAGTGAGATGAACTGAGCTCCACACCATGAGGGCTGCAAGACAGCTCGGCTCCATCACCCATCCCGCACAAAATAATGACAAACCCTATGCAAATATTAAAAATATAGACAACACACCAGCAAAGAAACAGGGTAAAACATTTTATTAAAAAACTATTTACATAACGTTGGTTTATAAGATGATGTCAGTAGTAGACCGATGTGTGAATAGATCGAAAACAGCACAAGGCTCCAAGATCCGGATAGCAAGCTCCTGGATGTTGGGTGCCATAGTTTAGAGTTCTGAATTTCAGCCTTTTTCAATGCCTGTGCTTTGTTGAATCAAAATGGCGGCTTGACACAAAGCTGACTCAAGCGTTGCTACTGATGCTATGCAGACCAAAACTGGTTTTCAGTTTGTACATTTTTCTAGATTTTTCAATCCAAGTTTGGTTGACTTTGTAGAACGATGGCTTCAGATTTTCAACATACGGTGTGGTGGCGCTCACTGGGAGGGGGCGCTTCGCTCCTGCCCCCTCCCCAAGTAAGATTTTCATACGTGAAAGTACGTTAATGGTTTTGGTCCCTGAGATGCTTCGATGTCACTACCATTCTCAAATAGCATAAGTTCTAGATGTTGGGTGCCATAGTTAAGAGTTCTGAGCAGCGCTTGTAACACTGTCTGAAGCTTATTTCCACCTACTGCAGCTTCACTATTCTCAAAGTAAGTGAGTGTCGTTTGTGGACCTGACTGCATTAGAAAACAATGTGATATGTTACCTTCCTAAACAGCTTGACGGAGGCCCCTGAGGGGCGCTGTGATGGCCATGGACTCGGAGAAGACGCTTGGCTCCGACACCCTCCCCAAGTCTTATAGCACTGGTGTAGCCTGAGATCGCCCCCGACATAGGCGGCCGGCTCCCGGGGTCCGGCGGTACTTTTTGCCTTTTGATGACTCTTCAATTCTGGACCTTGTCCCACAATCCGTTTGACCTGAAGACAAGCTGTAGTGGGGCGCCCCTTTATCGTTTTAGTTGCTATTCCGCCCGCTTTTGCTACACTGTGCCTCTTCCGCCATTCAGCTGTTTTCCGCCCGCTCTTGCGACTACAGCGTCTCGCTCACCATGTAGTTGAGATGCGCCCGCTCTTGCGGTGCAGCGATAGGCGGCTGCCACAGGACTCTCAAAATGGCGGCCGGCTCTTCGGTTTTGGGCCTGGTCCACTAAAATGGCCCTGGGACACCTTGGAACTCGGACGCTAGTCTGCTAGGGCTTGGGTCCCATTCTCGAAAAGCGTCCCCTCAGCCGTGAAGATTCTACAAAAGTCTTGGGGGCCTCCGACTCCCGCAGGCTTCTGGTGGGGAGCGGCTGCCATGATTGCTCGTGGAATGGCCACGACGGAGCTACGAGATGGTAGTGGTCTCATGCTGACGCCAGCTTTAGTCTGAAACATCCAGAAACACTGTAGACTACCAATTCGATCAGTTCCGGTAGCGCCCCAACATGACCCGGAAGAGAAGAACTTGCCCTCCCCTCTTTGACTGATGGTTCTTGTTGCCTGTCCCCTCTGTTGTCATTTAACAGAACTTTTTGGACTGCTGAAAGGGGTTGTGTTCTGAACGCTGGTTGGTGGAGACATTTAGACTATATTCTTGACCTACGTTGTCGCGTAATGCGTTTTATGACACGCCGCGTTAGCGCACCCGGAAGTGATCCGAGGCGCGGCGCGCAGCGCGTAACGTAAGCATAACAGGTCATGTGACTTGTTAATAAAACTTTTCATTGGTTCATTTTACTTTTGTTAATTTAATGATGAAAAGCTTGGTCATATGACCTAAAAATTACGCTTTTTATTATTTTCGAACAATATTTTTTTTTCAAACATATGTTATAATATTCCAAGCTAATGTACTTTCCCGGAAAATTTACAACTGTCTTGCAAGTAAAATATATTCCTTTTTCGAGAAAAAGGGCGTTTCTTCCTTCCATGACGGAGCCGTTGAGTAAAAGAGATTCGGCCTGCTGTCTTAGTCGCCGATACGCCTGATTATCAGATTCTTATCGATCACTTTATGTTGCAGACATGAAAAACACAACTGCCCTTGACCATTTATCTTTACTGCGTTCCTACATATTATACCTTTTATCCGTCATGTAATTGGACTGCTTTATTTCACTTGCCTTTTACTGATTCGAAAACAGTCACTAAAAGTAAAAACTTTACAAATGAAAATACTACTACCGTGTTTTGTTTTAAAAACCTTTATTGTGAAAATGTCAGTATACAAATACGGGCCTATAACCACGTGGGCCGGCCACGGAGCAAACTCAAATCGTATATGATGAGGAGACATTTACACTGTAGAAGAACGTAACGAGCGGGCCATTAGGTGACAAGAACAAAGGTGTCTAACAGTTGCGGAATCGGTGGACGTACATTTTGTAATTAAAATACGACAGGGCCACTTACAATAACATTTTCTAGATATACATTTGCGGGCAAAGAGTTACGAGTCCCATTTATACCGGCGCCATTTTGGGCGAGGCCGGGCAGGTCCAAGATATAGTCAAAATGTCTCCACCAACCATCGGCCAGACCAGAACCCCTTTCGGCCCTTTATGTTACAAGATGGTGTCTTCCATTCAGAAAATATTGGTGGCAGCATTTTGAAAGGAAACAGAAACAGCCGTTCTCCTAGTGAGTTTCACATTGTTACATTTAGGAAGAATGTTGAAGAGTAGTATGTGGAAAATCTGAAGCCATTTTTCTACAAACTCTCAATCAGACTTGGATGGAAAAAAAAACCTGAAGAATGTACAAACTGAAAACCAATTTTTGTCTGTATAGCACCAACAGTAACGCTTGAGTCAGCTTTGTGTCAAGCCGCCATTTTCATTCAATCAATAGCGTCCCCCTGCACACATTCAGGGACCTGGTCGTGTCTTCAGATGAAACGCATTGTAGGAAAAGAAGCAGAAAGGAAAAGGAAAAAAGTTCCGCCGGACCTAGTGAAGCTGCAGCAGGTGCAAATAAGCTTCAGACAGTCTTACAAGCACTGCTCAGAACTCTCAACTGAGGCACTCAACATCCAGGACTTGCCATTCGGATCTTGGCGCCTTGTATTTTTGTTTTGTTTTTGATGGAGGGGAAAGAACAAAAAACAGACATTGAAAAAGGCTCAACAGTGCAGGGCGCCTTGTGCTGGTTCCGACCTATTCACACATCGGTCCGCTACTGACATCACCTCATAAACCAACGGGGCACCCCACGCCGACTTTCGGCGCAGCATTGTAGGATGGCCACACCAGTGCGGCAATTTGCTGGACACCACCTCGGTGCCATCCAGATCTCGGCGCGTTCATTCATTCAATAGCGTCCCCCTGCACACATTCAGGGACCTGGTCGTGTCTTCAGAAGAAACGCATTGTAGGAAAAGAAGCACAAAGGAAAAGGCAACAAGTTCCGCCGGACCTAGTGAAGCTGCAGCAGGTGCAAATAAGCTTCAGACAGTTCTACAAGCACTTCTCAGAAATTTCAACTGAGGCACTCAACATCCAGGACTTGCCATTCGGATCTTGGCGCCTTGTATTTTTGTTTTGTTTTTGATGGAGGGGAAAGAACAAAAAACAGACATTGAAAAAGGCTCAACAGTGCAGGGCGCCTTGTGCTGGTTCCGACCTATTCACACATCGGTCCGCTACTGACATCACCTCATAAACCAACGGGGCACCCCACGCCGACTTCCGGCGCAGCATTGTAGGACGGCCACACCAGTGCAGCCACTTGCTGGACACCACCTCGGTGCCATCCGGATCTCAGCGCGTTCGAGTCACTGTGCCGGAAGAGTAACCGGAACTCAGCTGAACACGCCGTCTTTCGGCGCAGCATTGTAGGATGGCCACACCAGTACGGCAATTTGCTGGACACCACCTCGGCGCCATCCGGATCTCGGCGCGTTCGAGTCACTGTACCGCAACAGTGACCGCAATTCAGCTGGACACGCCGTCTTTCGGCGCAGCATTGTAGGATGGCCACACCAGTGCGGCAATTTGCTGGACACCACCTCGGTGCCATCCGGATCTCGGCGCGTTGTGCTGCCTTCGGCCTATTCGCACATCGGTCCGCTACTGACGCCGCCTCACGTGCCAACGGATTTTCTACGCTTTTTGTAGCCCTATGTCGCATAACAGGTCATGTGACTTGTTTATAAAACTTTTCATTGGTTCATTTTACTTTTGGTTTCCTAAAGATGGAAGGCTTGGTCATATGACCTAAAAATAACACTTTTCATTGGTTTAGAACATTTTTTTTTCCCAAACGATGAAAGCCCCACCTTGTTTCTGGATCATTCAGACTGAAGCTGGCGTCAGCATGAGAGCACCACCATCTCGTGGCTCCGTCGTGGTCATTCCGCGAGCAATCATGGCAGCCGCTCCCCACCGGAAGCCTGCGGGAGTCGGGGGCCCCCAAGACTTTTATACAATCTTCACGGCTGAGGGGACGCTTTTCGAGAATGGAGCCCAAGCCCTAGCAGGCAAGCGTCCGACTTCCAAGGTGTCCCAGGGCCATTTCAGTGGACCAGGCCCAAAACCGAAGAGCCGTCCGCCATTTTGACAGCCATGTGGCAGCCGCCTATCGCTGCACTGCAAGAGTGGGAGCAACTCCACAACATGGTGAGCGAGACGCTGTGGCCGCAAGAGCGAGCGCAACTCAGCTAGATGGCCGCCACCTGGGGAGACCCGTTCACGCCGCCTCCCCCCCCCCCCCCGGGCCGCCGCACGCCAATTTTCGGAGCAGCATTGTAGGATACCAAAACCAGTGCGGCAGTTTACTGGACATCACCTGGGTGCCTGTCGTACATGTTGTGTCAGCCATGTGACACTGGACACAGACCGCTACTGACGAGGCCTCCCCCCGCACCACCCGGGACGCCCCACGCTGTTTTTCTGTGCTGCATTGTAGGATCCCTAAACCAGTGCGGCACCCAGGCGACATCACCTGGGTGCCGTCCAGAACTCTGCACGTTGTGCTGCCTTGGGACTATTCGCACAGCAGACCGCTACTGACGAGGCCTCCCCCCGCCCCACCCGGGACGCCCCACGCCAATTTTCGGAGCAGCATTGTAGGATCCCTAAACCAGTGCGGCACCCAGGCGACATCACCTGGGTGCCGTCCAGAACTCTGCACGTTGTGCTGCCTTGGGACTATTCGCACAAAAGACAGCTTCTAACCATTGTTGCTTTTTGTGTTAATAAATGTTTAAATGTTTTTAGTTTTTGTTCTGTTCATTATCGTTAAAAGTTAATAAAGTTTTATAACCTTAATTTGTTGGAGTGTTATCTATTTTTTGAAAAACGGGTGAATGGGGCCTTGAATCGGGTTATTGTCATGTGTGGGCTTTGGAAGTGTGCTGCTGCAGGATCGGACATTTCAAACTCAAATGCACGTTCTTTTTCTTACCTTTCCGAAGCATGGAGCGCAATAGCAGGCAGAGAAAGGGTGATGCACGTGTTGAACACTACCTGACCTGGCAAGTTGCTGGCAGTGCCCCCCCGCCCGCTCCTGAAAGAGGGCACACACACACCGCCGCCCCGAGTACTTCACAAATCTTTAAAAGACCATGCGCTTGTTCATGAGGCTTAAATGGTTTATCACCTCTTCTAGAACCCCTACATCGACCCTCTGACGTTTCATGGAAAAATTACCATGTAACACAATACCAAGCCCTGTCAGCTGAAACCCCCAAGGAATCGTGGGGCATATTATCAAGGGGGTTTATCTCCGCTTTTTTGGCTTTAAAAACCATGAAAGCGGAGATAAAATTATTTCCCTATTATCAAGCTGTCGCTAACACCAGTTAGTGACACCTAAAAGGAGATAGCGACCATCTTGGGCCCGGCTTTGCATGTCAGTGATACTTATCACTAATGACATGCAAAGTGGCGTGCCAAGATGTTAGCGACTGGAAACAGTCCCTAACATCGCTACCTTCTATTACCAACTTTTGGAGATATTCGCGCTAAGCGCGAATATCTCCAAAATCTAACACCTGCCCTGAGCAGTTCTTAGCCATGTTATCCAATGGGAGGTGGATAACATGGCTAAGAGCATTTGCTCGATAATACATGAATATCGCTGACTTTTCTGCGATAATAGCAAGGTTTATCTGCGATAAAAATCGCCGATGTGCGGCGATAATTTTTGTCTCTAAACAAGTTATAGACAAAAATTATCGCTAGTTGTTCGTAATATGCCCCCGGGTTTTTGCTTGCAGAAATCGGGAGGCGGGAGACTAGCACTGAAATCAGTACTCACACGCCTGAATCAGGAGGATTGGCATGTCTGAATTCTCTACAGCTGGGGCCATAAACTACATCCGCAGGGGTAGGTGATAGCCTGGGACCAGCCTGGCATCTAAAATGGCTGCCGTGCACGACAAAATTGTGGCATTCGAAAAAAGGCAAGATGGCGCAGCCGCTGGAAGAGATATATCAACATATATCAGCCTCCTCAGCCACCCTCAGGAAACATAGGGGATTAGGATATGTCTCCCGCACCCCCTTATACCTAGTACTTTAATTAACGAAGCACAAAATGGCGAATTCCCGTTTCGCTACCAGTTTGCGGCCCAGTTCGCGGCCCGTGAAGCGCTTCTACCGTGAAAAATCATTTTTTTTTTATTTTCCCCACGGGACCCTTTAATAACCCCAACAACATTCCTAGGGGGTCAAGAGGGGGATACCTTGCCCCCTTTCATTAAATTCCCCCTTAGTTTTTCACCTTTTCTTCTCTCTCGATCCTACCGAGAGACAAGATGGCGGCCGCTCCGGACTGTCACGCAGCAAAAAAAAAAAAAAAGCTCACGCACAGCCGCTGGAAGAGATGTATCAACATATATCAGCCTCCTCACCCACCCTCAGGAAACATAGGGGATTAGGATACGTCTCCCGCACCCACTTATAACTAGTAATTTAATTTACGAAGCACAAAATGGCGAATTCCCGTTTCGCTACCAGTTCGCGGCCGCGCTTCTACCGTGAAAAATCATTTTTTTTTTATTTTCCCCACGGGACCCTTTAATAACCCCAACAACATTCCTAGGGGGTCAAGAGGGGGATACCTTGCCCCCTTTCATTAAATTCCCCCTTCGTTTTCCACCTCTTCTTCTCTCTCGATCCTACCGAGAGACAAGATGGCGTCCGCTCCGGACTGTTTAGAATGTTGACAGACACCGGAGAGCCAATCAGCTTTCTGCGCGCAAAGTTCCGATAAGCGAAAAGTAAGCGGACCGGATCGCTGCCCAGAGCGCTGTTACAGATATATATCTTGGTTTGAACGTTAATTTCTCAAAAACTACTGGAGCACATATATTGAGACCTAGCAAAGGCACATCGGGCTAACAGTCCCTACAATTTTGCCAAGTTTCGTGCAAATCCATTCAGCCGTTCGAGCTAAAAGTGAGTCCAACCGCCCTATGGAAAACTCAATGCAAAAAACGCGTTTTGGGACCCCCCTTTTTTCTCAGCCCCCCCTTGACGAAACCCCACCAAATTTTAAGGGGCTGCTCAGAAACAAAATGTGCAATTTTCCTGAAAATTTCAGCCGATTCCGTCCACAAACGCCAAAGTTATTAGACATAGAATTTTCAAAAGTCCCATAGGGAATTTATCCTAACTATATATACCTACTGGCGATAGCCAGTAGGTAATATATATATATATATATATATATATATATATATATATATATATATATATATATATATATATATATATATATATATATATATATATATATATATATATATATATATATATATATATATATATATATATTCACTGAAAAAACCATAGGTTATAGACCATATATAGTTAGGGATTAGCATTTAAAAAACCTTATTTTACTCGCATAAAACCATTGAAATTCCATATATAGTTAGATGCGCTAACTATATATCGCGCACCCGCAATCCACTGCTGATGATGTCACATATTACATCATTCATGACTTTTTCTTACCTTTCCGAAGCATGGAGCGCAATAGCAAGCAGAGAAAGGGTGATGCACGTGTTGAACACTACCTGACCTGGCAAGTTGCTGGCAGTGCCCGCCCGCCCGCTCCTGAAAGAGGAAACACACACACCGCCGCTCCGAGTACTTCACAAATCTTTAAAAGACCATGTGCTTGTTCATGAGGCTTAAATGGTTTATCACCTCTTCTAGAACCCCTGCATCGATCCTCTGACGTTTCCTGGAAAAATTACCATGTAACACAATACCAAGCCCTGTCAGCTGAAACCCCCAAGGAATCGTGGGGCATATTATCAAGGGGGTTTATCTCCGCTTTTTTGGCTTTAAAAGCCTTGAAAGCGGAGATAAAATTATCTCCCTATTACCAAGCTGTCGCTAACACCAGTTAGTGACAGCTAAAAGGAGATAGCGACCATCTTGGGCCCCGCTTTGCATGTCAGTGATACTTATCACTAATGACATGCAAAGTGGCGTGCCAAGATGTTAGCGACTGGAAACAGTCCCTAACATCGCTACCTTCTATTACCAACTTTTGGAGATATTCGCGCTAAGCGCGAATATCTCCAAAATCTAACACCTGCCCTGAGCAGTTCTTAGCCATGTTATCCAATGGGAGGTGGATAACATGGCTAAGAGCATTTGCTCGATAATACATGAATATCGCTGACTTTTCTGCGATAATAGCAAGGTTTATCTGCGATAAAAATCGCCGATGTACGGCGATAATTTTTGTCTCTAAACAAGTTAGAGACAAAGATTATCGCTAGTTGTTCGTAATATGCCCCCGGGTTTTTGCTTGCAGAAATCGGGAGGCGGGAGACTAGCACTGAAATCAGTAGTCACACGCCTGAATCGGGAGGATTGGCATGTCTGAATTCTCTACAGCTGGGGTCATAAACTACATCCGCAGGGTTAGGTGATAGCCTGGGACCAGCCTGGCATCTAAAATGGCTGCCGTGCACGACAAAATTGTGGCATTGGAAAAAAGGCAAGATGGCGCAGCCGCTGGAAGAGATGTATCAACATATATCAGCCTCCTCAGCCACCCTCAGGAAACATAGGGGATTAGGATACGTCTCCCGCACCCCCTTATACCTAGTACTTTAATTAACGAAGCACAAAATGGCGAATTCCCGTTTCGCTACCAGTTTGCGGCCCAGTTCGCGGCCCGTGAAGCGCTTCTACCGTGAAAAATCATTTTTTTTTATTTTCCCCACGGGACCCTTTAATAACCCCAACAACATTCCTAGAGGGTCAAGAGGGGGATACCTTGCCCCCTTTCATTAAATTCCCCCTTAGTTTTTCACCTTTTCTTCTCTCTCGATCCTACCGAGAGACAAGATGGCGGCCGCTCCGGACTGTCACGCAGCAAAAAAAAAAAAAAGCTTGTGATTGTTTTATTCTTTCACTGCAGCGTGAACAAGGGCACTCGTGCTCGAAACGCGTCGCTGAAATTTGGCTTGTGAACTGAAATAAACAAATATGCTTGCTGAATTGGTGGTCCGTTTTTCCTTCCTGTGATTGGCGTGGAGGCTTTGACCACGTACGCAGATCTGGAGAGAGGGAAACCTGTGCTCTCATATATATATATATATATATATATATATATATATATATATATATATATATATTCACTGAAAAAACCATAGGTTATAGACCATATATAGTTAGGGATTAGCATTTAAAAAACCTTATTTTACTCGCATAAAACCATTGAAATTCCATATATAGTTAGATGCGCTAACTATATATCGCGCACCCGCAATCCACTGCTGATGATGTCACATATTACATCATTCATGACATGGTCAGTGACATCACTGATGACATCACTGATAACAACTCAAATGACATCACTGATGACATCTCAAATGACATCACTGATGACATCACTGATGACAACTCAAATGACATCACTGACAACATCACAGATGACATCATTCATGTGTTAATACGATGAACCTCTACAGACTCTGATATATCCTTAGATACACTCAGTGAAAACAGACACTCACAGATTGTCACTCATCCATGGAGTTACTCATACACCTAGACAGTCATGCAAAGAATCAATCACACCTCCAATTCCTCAACTATACAGTTATACACACCTTACTTATTGAAACATATTCTAACACATATTTACTCTCTTATATAATCCCTAATAAAAGTTCACAATGATCCATACAGCCACTCACACATTCACTGGCTCTAATGCACAGTTATTTATATATGTTAACTCTCACATGTACTGTGTTTTACATATGTACTTACTTTGACATGTAGCACTGAGATATCCATTCACTCACCAATACACTCATGCACACAGTCAACCGCCCATACAGCTGTTTCCACATGCACTTTTGAAACCATACATCTAGTGAATCAACTGCTCACACATCTATGCATAGAGTCACACACCTCCCAGCCACTCACACATATACTCAGTCTCCCATACAAATACTTGAGCAACCAATCAATAACCCATATAGTTATTCATATAGCTACTGATCAACACATGCAGCAGTTTACAGAACAACAGATATAATGATGCACAAATTAATACAGTTTAATCACTAACCCATGCACTCAGTGAGACACATTTAATCACTCCCTCATACAATCAGTCATGCACCTACTAAATCCTTCATCCAGACATTTATACATCCACTCATTCTTCAATATGTAAGACATATTTTAACTTTACAGAAACATACAGTCACTGGATGTTGTGATCAGTGATGTCATCAGTGATGTCACTGACCATGTCATGAATGATGTAATATGTGACATCATCAGCAGTGGATTGCGGGTGCGCGATATATAGTTAGCGCATCTAACTATATATGGAATTTCAATGGTTTTATGCGAGTAAAATAAGGTTTTTTAAATGCTAATCCCTAACTATATATGGTCTATAACCTATGGTTTTTTCAGTGAATTTTCAAGGCTTTGTAAATGCAAATTCCTAACTATATATGGTCTATAACCTATGGTTTTTTCTTTGAATTTCATTGGTTTTTTAAAAGCTAATATCTATAGCTGTAAAATATATTCTTTATTAAGTGACGTATCACGTAGCCCGTGAGACGCCTCATGATGCATCGCATAACCGTGACGTATCGTCTCTGCAGCGCAAACCAAACCCAAAACGTAAGCGCGCCAGAACATGCTTAAAGATATATATATATTTTTTAACCTTAATTAGACAAAATCCACACGTGCACATATCATAAACGTTCAAAAAACACAATATGTCGGACTCCCGTTACGCTGCCGGTTAGCTGCCCGGTTAACGTACCAGGAAGCACCTTTACCGCGAAAAATCGCAATTTTTTTTTTCACCCCCCAGGGAACTTTAATAGCCCCCTCATCAATCCTAGGGGTTCAGGAGAGGTTTGCCTTACCCCTTTCATTCATTTACACCTTTTTTTTTTCCACCTCTTGTCTCTCGATCCCACAGAGAGACAAGATGGCGGCCGCTCCAGACTGTTTACAATGATAACAGCCAATCAGCTTCTCCTCAGACTCCCGTTACACTGCCGGTTAGCTGCCCGGTTAGCTGCCCGGTTCGCGTACCAAGACGCGTCTCTACGGCGAAAAAAACGGATTTTTTTTTTTTTTTTTTGGGCCCAGCGTGGCTCTATAATGTCCCCTCATCAATCCTAGGGGGTCAGAAGGGGTCTACCTTGCCCCTTTCCTTCATTTCCCCCTTTGTTTTGACCTCCTCTTGTCTCTCGATCCTACCGAGAGACAAGATGGCGGCCGCTCCAGACTGTTTACAATGTTGACAGCCAATCAGTTACTCGTCAGACTCCCGTTACACTGCCAGTTAGCGTCCCGGTTAGCTGCCTGGTTCACGTACCAAGACGCGTCTCTACGGCGAAAAAATTGGATTTTTTTTTTTTTTTTTTTTGGGGCCCAGCGTGACTCTATAATATCCCCTCATCAATCCTAGGGGATCAGAAGGGGTCTACCTTGCCCCCTTTCCTTCATTTCCCCCTTTGTTTTGGCCTCCTCTTGTCTCTCGATCCTACCGAGAGACAAGATGGCGGCCGCGCCGGACTGTTTAGAATGTTGACAGACACCGGAGAGCCAATCAGCTTCGCTTCGCAAAGTTCCGATACGCGAAAAGTAAGCGGACCGGAGCGCAGCCTGGAGCGCTGTTACAGATATATATCTTGTTTTAAACGTTAATTTCTCAAAATTCACTGAAGCACATATATTGAGACCTAGCAAAGGCACATCGGGCTAACAGTCCCTACAATTTTGCCAAGTTTCGTGGAAATCCATTCAGCCGTTCGCGCTAAAAGTGAGTCCAACCGCCCTATGGAAATTAACATGGGAAAAACGCGTTTTGGGACCCCCCTTTTTTCTCGGCCCCCCCTTGACGAACCCCCCCCAAATTTCCAGGAGCTGCTCAGAAACAAAATGTGCCATTTTCCTGAAAATTTCAGCCAATTCCGTCCACAAACGCCAAAGTTATTAGACATAGAATTTTCAGAAATCCCATAGGGAAAAAATCCTAACTATATATACCTACTGGCTATCGCCAGTAGGTAATATATATATATATATATATATATATTTTTATATATATATATATATATATATATATATAAATACACATATTTAAAACAGCTGTAGTGCACAGAGGACCTTCATTGCCACTCAAAGAAAGAAAATATTAGAGGGAACATTGGTCACAGGGTGCTTGTTTCCAGTCCAGAACAGACCTGGCTTGGCAGTTCGGCCTGGACTGTTCCCATGAGGAAGACTGGTTTGCATATGGTCTGAACTTGGGTGGCGAAGTGAGCTAAAGAACAATGATGGATTCAACCCAGATCTGTGACTGGGGGTGAGTGTCTTAAAAGTTTCAGTGCTCTATCCATCATCTCCTTGTGGTTGCTTTGCACTGCTCTCAATACTCAGCCGAGCCTGCTATCTTGTCTCTTCCCATTGACATATCCTCCTTAAGGGTTGTCTTTGTTTTTTAGACCACAGAGCTCCTTGGCCGCTCGGACTGCTGAGGCATTTCCAAGACCCAAGGAGGCTGCTGAGGTCTTTTGGAGCAAGGCAGCTATTAAAGTTGTGAGGGCTGGTAAAATCTCCGGTCTTCAGCTTTCAGGTGGGCTCCCCAGTCAGGCCAACCCTTGCTCTGCTGGTGGGCCTGCTGTGGCCTGGTGTAGCTGCATTATAGTTTCAGTCAAACTGCCTTCTGAATCTCTGGACTTCTGCTGCTGTTTATTCTTTAGCCAAGTGGGTTTCAAGTATACCCACTAAGTGGCTACGTCAACGGCCTAATGCTGAAGCAGCATAGCGTGTCAGGTGGACTTGGTGTGAACTGCATCCATGCCGGAAAGCGGGATGGTCAAAGTTAGTGTGACTACAAGATTTCAGAGAGCCTTGGGATTCTAGTTGACACAGTATACACACTGCAGATCTTAGAAATAATGCATTTAGGAGTCACTTTTACAATCCGTAAACAAATTGTCTGTCTGAACAAATATCATGCTAGAATTCATCTGTCACTGTTTATTACACTTAATGGGACACACCTAGTGGCAGTTTAATGGCTTAGAGTGCTGAACAGTCATGAAAACTGTCATTGTCAAGAGGTTTTGCAAGCTGCGCAAGATGAGAAGACTCCACCCCTGCCCTGAGTATGTTTCATGTGCAATGTCTTAATATAAACAAAGAGTAGAAAAATGGTAAGGAGCACTTTGGCTGCTCATTTTCTGCCTACCTATGAAACACACAAAAGTATAATTGTCAAAAAGAAAATGTAGGCTTAAGTACTGCTTGCTTGTCAACTGTCAACTTTCAACTGACCAACATATAACTGTAATGTCAAAACAACTATTCAATTCACAGATTATTGGGCAAACACAGAGGTGCAATGCTTTACTCATACAAACCTCACTGCAGTTTTCTGGAAATGTGTGGCTTGCTCAGGCGGAGTTCTAAATTAAGTATTTGATAGAGTTCCTATGAATTACAACTAACCCAGCATGATTGGTAAAAAGACACTGTTAGACCTGGCATCTTTGGCATGGTTTCCCCTGTCTTTTTGGCCTCTACCTCCAGTATTTTTGATGCTGTGCTGGATTTCGTTTTTGCTGGTTTAGATGCTTTGCACACTCTGCCACTGCTGGTCAGAGTGTAAGTGCTCCCTGTGTAAATTGTTATTATGATTGGATATACATGATTGGCACATTTGTATCACCAAGAAGTCCCTAGTAAAGTGCACTGGGTGTGCCACGGCTGGTGATGACAAATGCTACTAGTGGGCCTGCAGCACTGATTGTGCCACCCACATGAGTAGCCCCAAAATGGTGTCTCAGGTCTGCCACCGCAGTGCCTGTGTGCAGTCTGTGCACTGCCATGTCCTCCTGGTCAGTGTCCCCACTGACCAGGCCTAACCCTTCCCTTTTTGTGCACATTTGTCACTCCTATGGAAGGCGCAAGGTACCCCCGTGGTCAGGGTGCAGTGTATGTGAAAGGTAGAGCATGTACTGGTGCAGGTGACATGCTCTGGTAGTGAATTACAGCCATTTTCGTTTTTCACTATTGCAAGGCTATCTTGCTCCATAGGCTAACATGGGGGATGCTGGCTACAGTGGCTACTAGCATATCTTCCCATAGGAACAAGATAGGACATAAAAGTCTGGTATCCCTGAACTCAGAATGTAATAACACATCTTTTAGGAAATGTTGTTTTTAAATCCTGTGTTTGAGAACAGCACTTTTAGAAATTTGCTGTTCTCTTATCGGACCTTTCTGTGTGCCTTGGCCTGTTTGTGTATTGACGTCTGGTTTGAGAGTGACAGGGGCTGGGGATACCCCAGGAGGCTGGCTGAGTCATCCCTAGGCTGAATGACTGCATTGCAACTTGAGTGGTGGGAGGAGATAGCACCTGAGCCTGAATAGGGCTGTACCTGGCTTCCACAATGCTGGCTCCACCTCCTGCTGGGCGGCTGACAACCCTGCCCCTCACTCTGAAAGGAAAGGAGAAGCCAGGAAAACAAAGTGCTCAAGGAACACCAAGAACTGGTTCAGACTGGGCTCAGGGCCCACATGCACAAAGAGAACAAAGACTTTTAGGGGTATAAGTATAGGACCCCTGACAACAGAAAATTAGATCATCCTGGAATCAAGAAGGAACCTCTGCCAAGGATAAAGCTGAAACTGAAGAAGGAAGATTGTCCAGCTGTTGCTATGCTGGATTGCCCTGCTGTTGCTTTGCTGCCAAGAAGAGGGGAAGGACTTTGTTTTGTACTGTGTCCCCTTGCTTGAAGGAATCTCCAAGGGTCTGAGAAGAGCTGGCTCCCTGTTTTTGAAGTCACAGGAACAAAAGGACTTCACCCCCAGCTTCCCCTGAGCTCTACTGAGAGAGTTTTGTCCTTCCTGGAGTGTGTGGCCCATGTGTGGTGCCTCTGGAAGTTGTGCCTGTTGTGGGAAGCTGGAAATCATGCTTTAAAGACTTTGCTACAGAAAAGTTATTGCATCGCTTGCTGTGGAGCGCATCCCCGACAGTGCGAGGAAATTTCCGCCACTATGAAGGCCGAGATCGGCGCAGCACCTGT
Organism: Lissotriton vulgaris; assembly: GCF_964263255.1. Lineage (NCBI taxonomy): Eukaryota > Metazoa > Chordata > Amphibia > Caudata > Salamandridae > Lissotriton > Lissotriton vulgaris. Next base: position 853,481,517 of record NC_141697.1, on the reverse strand, counting down.
TGCCGCTGCCAGAGCCGTCGCATCCTTCGTTTGCAGGACGTACCAGAGCGGTGCGGGAAGACTATCATCGCTGCGAGTGTCGTCGCAGAGTCTGACGTTGCTGGGTGAGATTGTCCCACCGCTTGCTTGCGGACCGCATCACGTCGCTACGAACATCGTCGCATATCCATCGCATCGAGGAGCTGCGAGAGAGAGATCGCCGCTGGATCGCGCATTGTCACCCCGGAGATCATTGCAGCCCCTACGAGATCGTCTCATCGTGCCTTTGCAAGAACAAACTTCCTACGGAACCTACGCACATGAATCCATACAAGTGCCCTTCCTCCCCATACAGACGTATTCATCGCAACACTCCCGTTGTCGCATCGCCTCCCCAAGGTCTCAGGAGCAACGCATCGCTTGTTTTCCACCGCACCAGCTTCTGCTTTTGGAACTTTGGCGCAACTAAAAGTACTGTTGGCTAAACGTGTTGCAACGGTGAACTTTTCACGCAACTGTGGAATATTTTATCGCAACCTAAAGAACTCTTTTGAAACCATATTCTTGAACTGTGTATGTTGGATTTTTGTCATTTTGGTCTTGTGTAGTTTAGATTAAATACCTTTATTTTTCTAAACTGTTGTGGAGTCAGTTTGTGGTGTTTTCGCTGTGTTACTGTGAGTGTTGATACAAATACTTTACACATTGCCTTCTGATTAGCCTTGACTGCTCGTGCCAAGCTACCTAGAGGGTGAGCAGGGGTTATCTCAGAGGGTTTCCTCCTTACCCTGACTAGAAGCAAGGGTCCCTATTTGGACAGTGGTACCTACCCCTGCCAACTAGAGACCCCAGTTCTAACAGACACAAATCCAAAACCTCTATAAAATTACCTTTCACTTCTGGGTGTTTTAGAAGAATCAAGCACCCGTATGTCAGGGTAGTGGCAGTAGTTTCAACCCCCGCAAAGAATAACTGCAGGGTGCAGCTCAATAGATTTGCCATGTTAAATTCTGTTGCTGGATTCTGCTTTTCCTTAGAAAGGAGAGAAAAAGTATGAAGAATTACAAATTACAAATTTTAGAGAACAAATGTTCACATTTGCCCCACTTATGTTTACCTTAATGTTCCTTCAGTGCATTCATTTAAATAAGCAGCCATTGGTAACTGTTGGACACTGTTTGATTATTGAAACTAACACTCCAGTTCTCTACCTAGATTCCACCACCACTGTATAGATACCACAGTATAGAATTCATCACAGAAGTAGGTGTCATGCCAGTTCTTTGCAGCCTTTGCTCCCAAGTGCACTAAGGCAATAATTGTATTGAAGTCAATCTTAAAATCAAAGGAAACAGTTTCAGAGAGTTTTGTAGGTCTAAGCTTTGCAGGGGTTTGGCTAGGGATAGGGTTGGAAGAAGTTTGGACAAAATATTGATTTAAAAATACCGGGAGTCAGAAATATCCAAAATTAAATACCGTGACACATAAATATCATGATGCACAAATATTGTTGAAAGAATATCATTTTTTGAAGTAAGTAATATTGTTTTAAATAATATTGATGTTTTTAACATTGTTTTTAAATGGTTTATATAAATGTTATAAAAAAATTAAATACAGCTTGGAATTTTAAGTGATTTAGAATTAATTAAATATATATTTCATTTCATAAACTTTTATTCAATTGCCACTTGTTATTGCAACCATAAAAAGTACATAAACATTAAAATTATGCATTGTTAAAAGACGTTTTCGGAGCAAGTCAAACATACTATGAACAAAATATAAAAAGCAAAAAAACACAAAAGCTCAAGAAACATGCATTAAAATAAGAAATTACTCGTAGTTACGTCGATATTTGATACAGGCTTTTAAAAAGTTAGCTACGTGCTTCGCTATGTGACTTGACTCAAGACATCGCAGAGATAAATATGCTGGGCGACAGGTTCTTAGGCCTATTGATCTTAATAAAGGCAAAATCCAGACCTTTCCAGGAAAAGAATAAAATTTACAAAAGAAAAGAATATGTATTGTTGATTGAGGAGAAGCGTCGTCACAGGGACAGGAAATGATATTGGAAGACCAGTCTTGAGCATTTGGAAAAGTTACGAGCCGGAAAAAAGAATTAAAACGGAATCTAGTAAGAAGATACTTTTCATAATTGTTCAAATAGAAGGTCAGATATGGTTGAATGCCCAGATGGGTCTGTACAGCAATGATTTGAGAATTTGTGGGTTTCACCAGTTCTGCCGAGCATCGTAGAGCTCTTAGGTGGGACAACATAGGTTTTTAAGTTCTTTCCTTGATATGTCACTCATACTAGGAGGGTCCTGGAAAAAGTTATTACGGTCCATGTCGCGGCTGAAGTTCCTGATGTATGATAGCCAAGGTATTTTTCCCCAGTTATCGAGGGCTGTGCAATCCAGAATTAAAGAACGTGTTAAGTGGCACTCCTCTTTGGTCCATATACGGTGCCACAGGAGCATAGGTTGGCAACAAATGGTGTCCGTAATAAAATCCATACCTAGTTCAGCTAACGAGGCATAGGTTGGGGCACTATGTGGTAAGGCCAGCAGATATTTAGCAAACCCATTCTCAATCGTTTGGAGCGGGGTTATCGGTCCATAGCCCCAGACCCCTGCACCGTACGTTGCCACACTGTGGCACTTTGCGTAATATATTGTGAGTAGTTCCGGGGGAGCCGGTTTCCCCAGTTTCCTTGAAAAGGAAACTAGGGCTGCTGTGGCTCTCAGGAAGAGCAGCTTTTTACTTGCCACAGCCTGTCGCCAGCTCCAAGAATCGTCCACGAAAATGCCCAGATAGGGATAGACGCGGGTTCTTTCAAGCTTAGTCTTTTCAACAAAAATGGGTTTAGGGCTCTTTATTTTAGGGCCAAGGTGCATCACAAATGTCTTTTTTATATTGACCTTTAGGCCAAGAGAGTCCATATATGAACAGTACTTGTTGAGCTGTGCTTGAAGTTGGGTCAGCGTCCTGGCGAAGATGACAGAGTCGTCCGCATATAATAGCGTTGGTATGGGGCGATGTTTAATTTGTGGAAGGTCCTGGCTCCCTTCTAGCATGGCAGCCTCCAGGCCATTGGTGTACAAGTTAAACAAGAAGGGGGCCAGTACACATCCCTGTCTAACTCCTTTTGTAATTTGGAAAGGGGGGGAAAGTTCTCCACTGATCCCGTACCTGACTCTTGCTGTTGCGTCCGAGTAGAGTTCACGCAGAAATGCTATAAGAGCAGGATCGATGCCCATTTCCTCGAGCAAGGCCCAGAGTTTAGAGTGCTGTACACAGTCGAACGCTGCACTGAGGTCGACGTATACCAGAAATAGGTGACCCCTTTTTGCGTTCACATATTTCCCAATCAGGAGAGCGAGATTCAGGGCCTGCTCCACGGTCCCTAAACCCGCATGGAACCCATATTGGAGGTCGGTTAGGATGTTGTTAGTTGCTGCCCACACCTGGAGACGTTCCAGCAGCAGACGTCCCGCTACCTTGCCCAGGGAGTCCAGGAGGGAGATGGGTCTGTAGCAAACCGGATCGTTCCGGTCGCCCTTTTTGAAGATGGAAGGAGGATGGATGAAGACCAGGAGTCAATAAGGCCTGATGTTGTTACCGCGGTCAGAACCTGGGTGAGAAGTGGAGACCAGAGCTCGATGTTATGTGTAAAAATGTCCACCGGCACCCCATCCGGACCAGGGGCCTTGCCTGATTTTGACTTTTTTAGGGCCCTGACCACCTCTCCATGTTCAAAACGGATGTTTAATGGGTAGATCCTTGGGACCACTGCGGGGACAGTGGTAGAGCCCCCCTCTGTTGGATTTGTTTGGGATCCACCAAAGATTCTTGAAAAATGGGCGACCCATTCTTATGCTGTTATTGCGACATCAAGATGCTGAACTGACGCCGAATTTGTCAGAAAGGGAGATTTTACAACTCACCAGAAGTGTCCACTATCCCTTGTTCGACAACTGTCATGGAGTTGTAACCACAAGTTCGCTTTAATATCTTTCGTTCGTTTTATCCTTTTGGCCTTATAGAGTTTTCTTAATTTTGCTATCTCTTGAGGGTTCCTCGGGGTAATCCTAAGTGCTGCCTTAAGGTTTGAAAGTGCTTTCCGACACCCAGAGTTGAACCAGCCCTCGGCCAGTGGGTTTACGTGCAGTAGTACGAGTTAATTCCTTTTTTATTATTCCCAGAATATTGCCAAAGCTGTCCAACACTGTTTGGGGCGATGAATTGGGGTCTAAACAATCGTTGACAGAATGGATGGCTTTTTTGAGAACTTTCTCTGTTACTGCGTCGGGATCTATTTTGGCCCACTTCACTGAGAACCCGTTCACTTTGTCCATTTTTAACGATTCTTGCATTAGTAGGCTTCTAACATTTGTGTGTAGTGATACAGATTTTAATTGTATTAGAATTCTGTTAGGGAAATGATCACTACAGCTATCTGATCCTGTGGAGAAATTTGCCAATTGTCCCCTTAAACTCTGCGAGCAAAGAATAAAATTAATTGTGCTGGTCAAACCCCTTCCGTGAAATGTTGGGGAAAAGTCAACTTGTGGATAGACCAACTGGTTTGCATAGTCCAACTCTAGCGTGAAGAGGCTCTCGTTCAAGGAATTCCCGTTGGTACTGTGTGCAAAGTGGGCCAGAGGACAGTCGGTCTCATCAGACAGACCACAATTCGCATTTCTGTAATTGGAGCATAGTGGGATATTGAAATCGCCTCCCCAGATAATATAGACAGGGAGAGATGATGACTTGTTCAACTGTGACGTTAGGAAAATGGTGATTTCGTTTAATATCCGCATGCAATCATGAGGTGAAAGGTTGTTATATAAGTTTACCAAGAGATAAACGAACCTGGTGTCGACATGGATTCTTAGAATTTGGTAGCAGGCCTCTTCTTTTAAACTGGTAATTGTTGTGAAGGGAAGGATGTTTGTTACATAGACTGCTATACCACCCTTAGTTCTTCCAAATAAACCCTTCGTTGCTGGTATAGAGAAAGTTTTATAACCCACCAGATGGACAGGAACAGTTAGCCAGGTCTCCTGGAGGCATAGGATGTGGTTCTCCTTGATCATATCTGCCCATGATTGTAAATTAATCTTTGAACGAAGACCAGCGATGTTCCAGAATAAACGGATAGAGTCATCATGTTTGATGGAAGAGAGTTACGTGCTTGACTATGTGGGGTAACTGTGATAGCGTTATCAATTGTTGTCGTTTGGAGAGGGCTGATCCGGATCACGGGTGGGGAGGGAAGTTTAGGTCTCTCAATCAGTGGAGACAACAGATCTAAAGAAATTTCAGAATCCTTCACAACATGATCTGTGAAAACACAGGGGAGTGGAGAGGATAAGGGAGATTGGGCACAGGTGGATGGGGAGAGTAAAAAGTTGGTATTTACCAATGGAATTACCAAAGCTCTCTCTGGAGTCGGTGGAGGGCTAAGTGTCCTCTGGGGCTGGTTACTACAGTATGGAATGGCTAACGGTCAATCGACCATTTCCAAGCAGTCAAATCTATTTCTGGTTGGAATTCCTTGCCATCCCACCAAAGGAGCCTGTTCTCTACTGGGGTCCCAGGGCAGGGGTTGCCATTCTCTGCTGCTGTTTCTCTGGGTAAGCCAGGGACCCGCATAGTCCCAGGGCCTCTCTAGTGAATGCTCCCAGTTTGGATCCATTAAATATTGGTTGTTGTGTATCGGGGGGTAAAAGAAGGAAAGACGATGGGCGTCAATCCCCCCGCTCTTAGCTAGGGCTGGCCATGAGCAGATATGAGAGGTGTGGCTCACTGGTTAGAGGCGGCAGACCCGAGTGCAGAGAACGGCCCGGGACCAGGGTTCGATTCCCGACGCGGCAGGGTCTTGGACCAGGATCAGCGGACTGATAATTCTCGCATCGGTGCCTACTCCGACCAGGGAGCACACTCGGCAACTCTGGGCATTAGCTTGCCTCATCTCCACAACGGCCCCACACAAACGCCGGGGATGCCTGGTTTCACCTTGGAGACCCCCAGGAGGGACTATCTCACAGGGAAAGCCAGAACGGGTTCCCCAGCGGTCTATAGCGCTACGAGGCCTCCGGGTAGCAGTGCGCTTTACAAGACACAACAATTCAATGATCACCAGTGGCTGGGTCTTCGCAGTTAACTATGATACAATCTCCCTGTATACATTTGGGTTCTGGGCCTATCCACGAAACTCTACGTACTGTGGAGATTCTGCTGGTATATGCAGATTATGTTGGCCTATTAATATTAAGCCATTGTAGGACCTTATTTTGAAGGGACCAGAATGGTTCCTTTGTAGTTTCCGGAAGCTCCGGAACCCCTGTAAGAAAGAAGGTATAGGGAGACGCTTCTCGTGGAAGATGAATCGGCGTTTAGACTTAAACCCCTTTTTACCGTCACCTGGTACGTTTGACGTGGGGAACCAGGGTACTAAAGGTGGAATTGGTCTCTGGGTTAGTGACTGAGCGGGACCCTTACCAGTAATAGGCTGAGTTGGGGCGGGTTGCAGTGGTGCTGACTGGGTGAGAGTGGTACTCGAGGTCTTGTCCGTAGGCACACTTCCAGAAATTAGGGGAGCAGGGGTTAGTGGCCTCTTGGGGTTTGATTGAATGGTTTGGGGTGTTGTCGTCTTTGATGGTTTGGGTTCACAAACTTTTTGTCCACCTTGAGCACTAGAGCTCAGGGAGGTTCCCTTACTAGCCCCTATGTTCAATTGACCCGCACTGTGATGGCTAAGTGGTTTTTGGGTCAATTTTGCGAGTTGTTTTTCGATGGTCATTATACTACGTTCTAGGGGTTGAAGATGGTGTTTTAGGATTTCCCTAAAATTTTCCAAGAGCTGGGTATTCGTACTACATAGGCTACATGTCTCCCCCGCATTAACTGGGAATGTTAAATTTACAGGAAGATCTGTTAAGTTAATAGGTTGGATGGACGGGTCGTTTGCATCGTCGTGCGATGATTGAAGATTTAATCTATTTTTATTGGTTGTGGCAACTTTGGTATTTCTAGAATTATCTTTTTTCTTGTCTTTTTTCTGGTCTATTTTCTGCTTGGGGACAGCTCCCTCCTTCACCCCGTATGCTGAGAGCCTGTGCCCGGATCTTGAGACTGTAGTAACTGGAGGTCTGGTGTGTTTTCTAGGTTACCTGTGAGGTCTGAGTCTAGTGAAAGATTCGAGACAGAAAGATCGATAGACTTCGGGATTGAATGGATTTCTACTAGAACGTTTAACTGTGGTTGCGATGGTTGTATTAGTGTTGGTATATCTGAGGGCAATTTGGGCGGAGATTGGGCTAAGGCTAAAGGGCCCAGTGAGGACCTTCTGGCGATTGCAAGATCTTGTGACACCCTTCGCTCTAGCAGGGATATGCTCTGGTTGATTACTTCATTAGTTCTTGAAATGAAGCGGTCAATAGGGCCGGTGGGCAGAGCGTTGGTCACGGCCGTCTTTCTTCTAGTCCCCCGAGTCATGATGGGTAAACCTAGGACTCTTTTTAATAGATTATGTTAAATGTATCAGATGTAACAGGAGATGACAAATAACTGTACCTGGTGGTCGGGAAGTATAACGCCTGGTACAAGAGCCACGGGGAGTGGCCCAGCCCAGCCTGAAACAGTCTAGAACGGGCTAAAACGGGCCCGCCCTTGGCCCGGGCTTCGCCCGGCGTCCCGCGAGACGGGGCCGGTGCTGCTTTTCAGCGCCTCCTGGCGCTCTCGCGGTGACGACGCAGACCTCAAGGGCTCATGGACTTTGTAGTCCGCCCCTCGCCACGCTCCACTCTGCGGCCCCTGCTCTGGTTGTTAGTTGAGACGGCGGGGCGGCGGGAGACAGGCGGAAGGTCTGCGCTGATAGAAAGGTGGTAGCGCTGGCAATTTACTGATGGTCTCGCTACTGGCACGGATTTGGCAAAAAGTGAGTCCCCCGCTCAATGGGGCCGGTGCTGCTTTTCAGCGCCTCCTGGCGCTCTCGCGGTAACGACGCAGACCTCAAGGGCTCATGGACTTTGTAGTCCGCCCCTCTCCACGCTCCACTCTGCGGCCCCCGCTCTGGTTGTTAGTTGAGACGGCGGGCGGGGGGAGACAGGCGGAAGGTCTGTGCTGATAGAAAGGTGGTAGCGCTGGCAATTTACTGATGGTCTCGCTACTGGCACGGATTTGGCAAAAAGTGAGTCCCCCGCTCAATGGGGCCGGTGCTGCTTTTCAGCGCCTCCTGGCGCTCTCGCGGGGCGACGCAGACCTCAAGGGCTCATGGACTTTGTAGTCCGCCCCTCTCCACGCTCCACTCTGCGGCCCCCGCTCTGGTTGTTAGTTGAGACGGCGGGGCGGCGGGAGACAGGCGGAAGGTCTTCGCTGATAGAAAGGTGGTAGCGCTGGCAATTTACTGATGGTCTCGCTACTGGCACTGATTTGGCAAAAAGTGAGTCCCCCGCTCAATGGGGCCGGTGCTGCTTTTCAGCGCCTCCTGGCGCTCTCGCGGGGCGACGCAGACCTCAAGGGCTCATGGACTTTGTAGTCCGCCCCTCTCCACGCTCCACTCTGCGGCCCCCGCTCTGGTTGTTAGTTGAGACGGCGGGGCGGCGGGAGACAGGCGGAAGGTCTGCGCTGATAGAAAGGTGGTAGCGCTGGCAATTTACTGATGGTCTCGCTACTGGCACGGATTTGGCAAAAAGTGAGTAATAGCAATTTATTGTGTTCTAGCAGTTTGTTGGGTTTAGCGGGGGATAGGGTGGGAAGTTAATTAGGTTATAGTTAATTATAAATCAATCAATCTGGGTTTTGTGAAGCGCGCTACTCAACAGTGAGTGTCTCAAGGCGCTGGGGGAGGGGGTTGCAGCTCTGGATCAGTTAAGAGCTAGGTCTTGAGGCTTTTCCTTAAAGTGTGCAGAGTGGTGGAGTGTCTGATGTGGACTGGGAGCTTGTTCTAGGTCTTTGCTGCGACGTAGGAGAAGGCTCTTCCGCCTGCTCCGGTCTTGCGGATGCCTGGGGTCTCTGCTAGGGCGAGGTCGTGGAGTGGAGATTCCTTTTGGGTACATGGAAGGAGAGTCTTTTGTTGAGGTGTTTGGGTCTGATATTGTGGAGGGATTTGTAGGCGTGGGTGAGTAGCTTGAAGGTAATTCTCTCTTGATGGGAAGCAGTGGAGATCTTCTAGGTGCTTTGTCATGTTCTCATGTTGAGGGGTTCTGAGGATGACTCTGGCTGCTGTGTTCTGTATGGTTTGGAGCTTGTGTGGAAGGGTTTTGTTTGCCATAGTCAAGTCTGCTGGTTATGAGTGCGTGGTTGATGGTCTTTCTGCATTCGGGTAGGGTCCACTTGAAGGTCTTGTGGAGGATGTGGAGGAAGTTGAAGCTCGTGGAGGGGACAGCATTGATCTGGCGAGTCATGGTGAGGGCGGAGTCTAGAATGATGCTGAGGTTTCAGGCGTGGTCTGATGGAGTGGGTGGGTTTCTGAGGGCAGAAGGCCACCATGTGTTGTCACAGGTAGAGGAGGAGGGTCCCAGGACAAAGACCTCTTTCTTCTCTGAGTTGAGCTTAAGGTAGCTGTCATTCATCCAGGCTGCAATGTCTTTTATTCCTTTCTGGAAGCTGAGTCTGGTGTCTTCAGGGTTTTTTGGGAGGGAGAGCATGAGCTGGGTGTCATCAGCGTAGGAAATTGTGCTGAACCCATGCTGTCTAACGATGGTGGCGAGGGGGGCCATGTATATGTTGATCTCTATGGGTTGGGAGAGGAAGGGTGGGAGTCCTTTGGGTTTTGCCGGTGAAGAAGGAGCAGATCCAGTCAAGGACGTTTCCCTTCATGCCAGCGTTGTGGAGTCTGGGGACGAAAGTGCCATGGGAGATGGTGTTGAAGGCTGCCGAGAGATCTAGTAGGATGAGAGCAGCAGTGTGGCCCTGGTCAAGTAGCATGCAGATGTCATCGGTGGCAGCGAGGAGGGTGGTCTCGGTGCTGTGGTTGCTGCAGAATCCGGAGTATCAGTAATTGCTACTGCATTACCAATTTGGTGATAGGACTGGTATGTGTGTAAAGTTGTCAAAAAGTACAACCTTCTACATTATCGTTCCTCGAGGTCAAAACCTCACCTCACCTGGTAACAACTCAGGTATGGGAGACCCCACCTTCTCTGTCGGTGCCTCGGGTTCTCCTGAGTCAGTGGGAGTCCAAGGCACCGACGGAGAGGGCCGGGTGAGATGAGGTTTTGACCTCGTACAAGACAGGTGTGAAGAACACTCTGCTTGTATTGAGGAACGATCATGTAGAAGGTTGTACTTTTTGACAACTTTACACACATAACAGTCCCATGACCAAATTGGTAATGCAGTAGCAATTTGTCGTTTAGGTCCTGAAGAAAGCCTGGGCAAGTGGCCTATTAGGCTGAAACTTGTTGACCATATTGTGAAGCGGCCTATGTGTTTAAAGCTGCTTCTGCACTATTTTTAATGCAGGATTGGCAGAGATATTTGTATTAAAAGTAGTTTTACTCTTTGAAATCCTTTTTAACTTCACTCACATGCACTGCACTTATACTTCCATCATTCAAAGCATTTAATATCCATTTTTTAGACCTGCTACTAGGTGAACAAATGGTCTCTCTCTTTTTTGCTTTCACTTCCTCCTGTCGTGATTTCTGTGACCTTGTCGAAATCGATCCACATGACCCTCCTCTGTGATCTAGAGGGTTAGTGGTAGGAAGGAAGGATATCCAAATGATGACACTGACCTCTCTTGGTAGTTGATGGAAATCTGATCAGTTCGCAAAGGTAGTTGCTTTATGCTTTTTGGTATTCTTGGGTGTTGGCAGTCTTGTGTGATTTGATAATTTAGTTCTTGCTCCCTTTTGTAGACCACCAGATTTATTTCTTATTGTCATTAGTCGTATTCGGGATTAAGTCTGTGGTTTGGTTGTTAAACTTTCCCTAGGACCCTTTTTACTTTTGGAGTCGTAGAGCAGTCTATTAATTCCATTGTTTTTTATCAGCACTTTATCGCAGCAAATGTTGCGATAAATGTAACTCCCCATTCACAAGCAGGTGCTAACAGCCCATCCCACCAGTTTACCTGCGATAGCAGCCGCAAACAACATCGCCACATATAACCCCGGCAACTATCGCTAATGAGATGCAGAGTAGGTGTTCCCATGCAAAATCCCACAGCAAAACCATGGCACACCATTGTCAATGACAATCCAGATCTGTGATAAGATCACAAAACACGCAATAAGGCACGTTAGCTGCAGGAAATTAACACCTGCTCTGACCTGGTGTAAAGTCGGACTACAACCTGCACCAGAAAAGGGAGCCCAGGCCAGAAAAGAACAGATGCCATGGAGCAACTTATCATGCAGCTCGGTTCCCCAAGAGGGCCACAATACCCACCACCACCAACCCCGACCACCTCCCCGGACCAAGATAATGCACATCAACGTCAAAAAATCATGAACAAAAGCATTCGCCTGATGTCGCACCTTTACCAGAATTAACATACAGGTGACTTCAGAAAATCTAAATCATTCATTCACCATTGAAAGTCAAAACAAAATGGCACAATCAAATATCTCTCAAAACAAGAGTCATGGCAGGGCATCCCTGGACAATCTGTAAGTCACAGCCTGCAAAACAATATCCAAGATAATAAGGTGTGTCAGGCACTCTTCAAAGGACAGAGAGAGAGAGAGAGAGAAAGAGAGAGAGAGAGAAAGAGAGAGAAAGAGAGACACTGAACAAGGAGCGCAAGGCCAATCGGGCCCTTGGCTCATTCATACATGCCAACTGGTGAGTATGTGTTGCAATTGGTGCACCCCAAATCTAAGGCCTGGCATCAATGTCAGCGTGAAGGCCACATCACATTCAAGAAATGCAAGCAATAGTCAGACAAAAATTAGATATGAAAGCTCCTTTGTCTCAATACACAAGGCAGAAGGACAACTGAACCTCCGACCTTGGTCTTAAATCCGGCTGGCACACCCTGAGTGAGATACATACTAGACTCCAACGGCTCCTACACCACGATCTGTGCGAATTAAAAACAAACGTGTCCAAACCCCACACACTCTTCCCTGCCCGAGCTAGACCTGCAAGGGCTGCCCTTGACACCTTGGTATAAACAACCCATATGTCCAAACGATGCACACACATACGAATCATTGCCCAGAGCTGTGGCATATCTTCCACAGAACTGCCGGTCTGAGGATTGTCGGTGCTACGAGACCAACAAACGCAATGGCAGTCCATCCCGGGCACATGCACAACCCCTGTCACGTGGAACTGTACTGTGCACTAATGCTGCATCTGTTGGGATCACTGCCAATGGCAGTGTTGCAAATCAGTTTCCATCTGCGTTTCCATCTTGCCTACGTCACATGCGCCCAGCTCTGGTTCCACTGTCGAATCTGCACATTTAAGTGTCCCATGGAGGTCTGCCTATCCAATGCAATGGTAGCTCAATTGGATTATGACTTGACTGTGCTCCCCCTTTTGGCCCATGAACAGGAGTGTCACCAGGATACCCATGCATGGGATCCCTTGATCTTTGGCGTATGTGCTGGCAGTCGTGCATGGGAGATTGCACAACTCCTCGTGTGCAGTGACCACATCGAGGCGCTCCCCTATTGGGCTGTTTTGCAGATTGGTGAAACGGCGTGGACGGAGCACATCTACCTGGACCAGTTAATGGATTGACTCTCCCTCGTGTTCCTCAAACTCGACAACAATGTACTCTTGGGACATATTGCCAATGAAGCTGCGCTCGCATTCATGGAACAGTAACTACGTTCCTGCAGCCACATCTGATTGTCACCCACAGCACAGCTCACCACACCTTGTTGCATCTTTGGGGGATGCTCACACAACCCACAACAACAGTGGACATGTCTGCCTTCACCTGGACTCAGAATGCATGTGCGTGGAACTACGCGTGTGTACACATACCTGTGCAAGGTGATGCCGTCCCTTGGGCATAGCTGCACAGCATTGTTTGGCAATGTTCCCAATTTGGACATACTGCTGGGAGCGAGAGTACACACATGGCAATGTAGTACGACATGTGATCTTGTAGGACCCTTTCCCCTGCTCGCTGTCAGCAGAGCAGACAGTCGGCGCAGTCCAGTGGTACAGCACCATGCAGATCCCATGGGCTGTGAGTCGTGTCCCCATGCATGGGGCACTGATCATACGCCATTGTTGCAACAGCAAGGCAAGGTGGGCTGAGACCGTTGCCATCCGTGGGTTCATGTTTTTCGTCCCCATGTCTTGCACCTCAACATGTTTCTATGCTGCCTGTAAGTGTCTTAAGAATTTCTCTGCATGTTGTGGCCCTTGCCTGGCCCGTACTGACACGCACATGCTAATAAAAGTCTAAGCAGCTTCACTAGTGTTCAACTGTGATCAGTGTTGATTAGAATGACAATTTGTGTGTCTCAATGAGCATTGTTCGTACACAGGAAGGGACCTACTGATACCTGTAGAATGGGGGGGGATCCCTTTTGATAGCTCCACCTCTGTGAGCCAAACATTGTGTTTGGGATAGTTGCTGGCAGGCCTGTGCACTTACGTGTCTTCAGCAATGTGAGTATGGTGTCCGACTTCTGGCCATGTGGGGCAATTTTATCCATCAAAACAGACCGTGTCCATGCAAAGAGACGTTCTGTTGTCACATGTGATAGGGACACCACTTCTGGCCTGCTACCAGTTATGTCATCTCCACACACAGCCCAATTTAATACATGGACGTGGCGCCTCATTGGGGGGTTGTGAGATTGTTGTTCATGTGCAATGAGGGTTCACACCTTCACAGTCATCCAATTGGCCATGTGGATCTGGGTTAAAGATGCACATTGATATCATTCACCAGGGTGTACCTTTCAGTGCAATCAATGTCCCTACATTCATCCATACCTTTATACTTGAGTGAAAATAGACATAACACATCTGTGTGATTTTGAATGTTTAATTTACATTCTGGGGGATTCCGTGGCTGAAGCAGTACATAGCCATGCCAAACCCACATTACATGGTTGCACAGTGGTGGGCCAACCAGTGTTCTTTGGGGAATAAAAAGTGAATTGGAAGAGGAAGAGTTCAGTCCGCAGACGGTTTGCTGTGTCATTGGTAACCAGAGCAGCTATGGCAGTCCATGTAGGGGTCTAGGTGAATGTCGCAGAGTGTTTCGGGGGACAGTGGGAGGTGTTGTCCCAGGGCATTATGCATAGGGGTGAACCAGGCAGGGACAGGCCATATGGTGGAGGTGAATGCTACAGCCTCCTTCCTCACACAGTCATTACCCTCCACATCTTACTCCTCTGATACGTCTTCTGTGTCCGGTGTGTCAGGTGTGTGTGGTGGTGTAATGGCTGCATCACTGTGTGCCACTGGCACCTCAGGGGGTGGAGGTGATAATGCTGCATCACTGTTTGCCACTGACACATCAGGGGTCGGAGATGTGTGTGTCGAAGTTCCCAGAGCAGTTATCTGGGACAGGCTCAGTGGCAGCGATGGCAAGATGAGGAACTGCAAGGCATGGAAGATTCCGACTACATCTCACAGGTGTTCTGTCGTGGCAGCCATACTTCCAGCCTGCGTCGGCTCCATGGTCTCCATTTTCCTGCGCATCTGTGCCACCTCTGTGCCATCATCGCTGGTGCCTGTCTGACTAGACCGTTCCTGTATCCGAGTAATGGCCCCAGCGATGTCAACCAAGGATTGTTGCAGAGCATAGTGTGGACAGTGGGTTTCAATTAGGGACTGTAAGTGGTCCTTGATGGGACTCAGACACCCATGTATGGCATAGAGTTTGGCTGCCACGTGTTCAAAACCCACCCGCAGCTGATCAGCCATATCCTCTTGGCAACCCAAAACACGGCATTGGAAATCCATGTGCTGGTCCGGGGGATCCTGGGAGGCTGCTGTGGTAGTGTGTGCTTCCTGCTGTGTGGTCTGTGCAGGTGGTGGGGTCACCTCGAGGCAGCTGGGCTGCCCTGCTCCTGGGGGTGGGGTGCGGAGGCTGTCCATTAGCCATTGAAGGGTGTCTGAGCATATGTGCAGGGTGTCCTCTTCATCATCACTGATGAGATGTGTGGTCTACTCTGCAGGAGGTGTTGATTGCCCCTCTTGAATGTGAAGGGGAGATGCAGGATAACAGAGTGTCCCATGTATGTTGACGCATTGTAGATGTATACATACAGACTGCATGCCAATGTACTTTGTGACTGTTTTGGTGGAGCTGGCTATTTGATGGGAGACAGTGGACATTTCAACTACAGGACGGATGTGTAGTTGTACTCGTACCTTATCATCTCACAGTGTCATGCAATGCCAGATGTTAGTGGCCAGGTACTACGCACAAGCGGCACCAGTTGTATCCTCTATCCTGTGGTGTAAGTGTTGCACTTTGTACCACATTGCTGTCAATGTTGATGTGCTGAAATTGCAATGTTTGTGTGCTGCATTGTGGGAGATTCGCCCCTGCAGATCTGATTTAGCGGCCCCTTATCCCGTTGAAGCAGTGTGCCTTTGACTTGTGTGCTTTTCGGGTGCAGGGATATTTGCGACTTGGGTCATTTTTGCTCTTGGACAGATTTTGTACTCTTGTGTATTGTTTGTCTGCAGATGTGTTATTGACATCATGGGTTGTAGGTGCACTTGGATGTGTCAGAGTGTGACCTGCTCCTTTAGAGGCTGGAGGGGCAGGCCGTGGAGCGCAGATTCAAAGAGGCAGACTCCCGCGCTCCGTGGCCTTTTAACCCCTCACTTGCCAGACCGGTTCTAACCGGCCTAGCCTCTGCTCCCTGGTGACACGGAAGTGATTCAATTACTTCCTGGTCACTGGGAGACCTGGGGTCCAATCAGTGTCAAGGCGCGCCAGCCGCATCATTGTGACGCGACGGGGCTTGCCCCAATACAGAGAGAGGGTGGGCTGCCACCCTGCCTTTCACTTCATCACAGCATACTGCTCACTTTTCTAGTGTACTGTAGGTTGTTGGAGGGGGAGGAGGGCTGCTTGTGTAAAGCTTGGGGGAAGGTTCTGCTGTGTAGAGCTTGCAGCCCGATAAAACCAAAAGCTGGCTGTATGTGGGATAGCGAAAAGTGTCTTCACGTCAGTGATTTCTGCTGCTCTCCGCTGCCTGGCTCCTGTATGTAAACGCCCTCTTTTCTATTTAAATGTCTCAGTTTCGGAAGAATAGTGCTCACAAACCTTCCCATGGGTGGACAGTCTTCCAAAGCTGCACATCTGATGGAAAGAGAGTGGGGAGAACAGAGGGACAGTGTCAGCCTCCCACCCATGGCTCAAGGGTGGGGGCACTGGGGATGACAGCCCATTGGCTCTTGGCTGGGAGGTGGAACGTTGCCCTTCAGATGACCATAGAACGGGCTCCTCAAACTTTATAGAAGTTTCAGATAATTTCTATTATCCTGTTAAGTGTTATCCTTTTTGGTGAAGCAGGCTCTTTTTGATTTTAGGGGGGTGGGTTGGTTATATTAAGGTTTTGAGTAGCTCATTTGCACTCAGAAGTACTAAGGTCAGGAGCAATCAGGAGTTTCATCCTAATAACCAAAGAGAAAAACAGCAGAGCTCTCTGAGATCCATGCAGATCTCCCGGCAAACCCAGGGGGCATGTTCACAACCGCCTTCTCCTTCCAGCCCCCTCCATCCATGTGGGAACCTTGCGCACAGCCTAGCATTCGTCCCGGAGGAGTGGGGGTCCCCGATAGTGTGACTTTATTAGCGACACCAAACAACACATGACTTCTGAGATCAGAGAGCCGATGACCCGCAGACAGCTCAAAAGCTTTGCGCCTCCGATTCTGTTCCTTTGACAGTCCCACTGACTGGCATACTTAACCCTCTCCTCATCATGCTTATCACACCCAGTATCTCACAGTGTTCATCTGTCCCCATATCTCCATTCCTCCCCATCTCCCTTCACAAAGAGTGCTCTTTGTCAACAATTTTGGGCATCCATCCTTCCCCTCCCCACGTCTAATTAAAGAAGCCCGGGAAGGTGGCGGTTACCGGGGCTGCGGGGGGCCTCGTGCCCCAGCAAATAATTTGCATAGCCCCGGTGCTAGACCTGGTATCATTGGTGTGAGTCTCCCTTCCATTTTTTTACTGATTGCCTCCTCTGTTTTTGATCTGTTTTGCTGGTTAGATGATTTGGTCACTGTGCAACTGCTATTCAGTGCCACAGTGCAAGTGGTCTCTATGTTAAATTGTTGTACTGATTATTGACTCCATGATTGGGTTATTGGATTTACTTGTCAGACCCTAGTACAGTGCACCATGTGTTTCCAGGGCTTGTAAAGCAATTGCTGCTGGTGGGCTTGCAGCACAGGTTGTCCCACCCCCAGAAGCAGCTTGTAAAGTGTGTCTCAGACCTGCCATTGCGGGGCCTGTGTGCAGTCTCTGACTGCCATGTCGACTTGGCATGTGCACCCACTTGCCAGTCCCTAAACCTTCCCTTTTCTTCATATCAGGCACCCCTAAGGTAGGCCCAAGGGCAGGGTGCATTGTAAGTATAAGGTAGGACATGCCGTGGTGTGTGTAGCATGTCCTAATAGTGAATTACAGCCATTTTCGTTTTTCACTATTGCAAGGATACCTATTCCCCATAGGCCAGAATGGGCAGTTTGATTATAACATCTTATAATCCTAACTGACTCAGGGAACTAGGTAGTTTAGTATACCTGAACTCAGAATGATATAATACATCTTTTAGTAAGTTGGTTTTAGCATTACGTGTTTGAAAATTCCACTTTGAGAAAGTGGGTATTTTCTTGCATAACTATCCAAGCCTACCTCTGCTAGGTTGTGTATTCCTTGTCTGGAGTTTGAGTGAAAGGGCTGGGGGATTCCAGGAGACAGGGGGAGTCAGCACAGGGCTGAATAGAGAGATCTGCATGTATATGGGTTCGAGGAGTTGCACCTGGGACCTGAATAGGGCTGTGCCTTCCCTCCACAATGCTGGCTCCACCTCCTGTGGTGTGTCTGATGTCCCTGGCCTACACCGTGAAAGAAAAGAAGGAGTCTTGTCAACAAAGTGCTCCAGGACTGACCAGAACTGGTTTGGTCTAGGCAGAGGCCTTCAAAGAACAAAGAGAATATGTGTATAAATATGGGGACCCCGACCCCAAGACCTTAGATCACTTCTGGGAACAAGACAAACCTTTTGCCAAGGAGAAGAACCAAGGAAGCTGCATGAGTTTGGACTGCCCCTCTGCCAGTGTGCTGTTTGCTGGGTTGGCCTGCATTGGTTTCTTTATTGCCAAGGAAAGGAGAAGGAACTTTTATAGAACGTTCATCATCTTGACAGAATATTACTCCAAGGGCTTGATATGAGCTTGCCTCTTGACCGAAGTCTCAGGGATACCAGACTTTACCCCTTCTGTTTGCCTGCATCTGGAACTTGCTGTTCTAGCTGCTACAGAAGGAATTCTGTAACACAGTCATGTGCATCAAAGCCGTGAGCGCTGTTCTGACTTGCAACGTAGACTTTGAAATGCTGGGAGGTGGGCCGCTCGGCCCCCCTCCTGGAGCCCTTAATGACCCTGGGTTACACCCCCTCCAGGGTTGGCTCCTGCAATGTCCCAGGGAGGAACTCAGGACAAAAGTGGACTTCATCCCCCGAGCAGCAGTGCGCCAGGAGCTACATTTGCAAGTGGTGTAAAAAGGGCGTGTGGTCTTGGACCACCTCTCTGCAAACCAGCTCTGTGGCACTTATTGGAGGTACAATGTGGGGTAGTTGGCCCCCAGGGACACTCCAAATTCATGGGGACTTATTTTCCCAACTTACAACGCACCGGATGGTGTGTTTGCACAGCTGTGAGGAAAGAGGGTGTGGCCAATTTACACCTCTCAGGAATCCCACTGTATGGGGCTTACTGGAGGTAAGAGGTAGGCTAGTTGGCCCCTAAAGGACCCCCAACAGCAAAGAGGACTTCGATCCCCATCCAAGAGTGCACCAGGAAGCTTGTTTGCAGAGTGGTGGGCAAAGGGGGCGTGGCCTGCTATGAGACGTCCTGTTGTGTGAGACTTACTGGAGGTAATAGGAGGGGTAGTTGGCCCCCAAGGTTGTCCTTGGGGGTCAACTACCCCCTATTATTACCTCCAGTAAGTCCAACACAGAGGGATTGCTAAGACATCTTCAGAGGACATGCCCCCCCCTTTCTCCACCACTCTGCAAACACGCCGCCTGGCAAACTATGAGATGGGGGATGAAGTCCAATTTACTCCTGAGAGACTTTGGGTGCCAATAAGCATTTCTAATACCTCCTCTAAGTCCTATGCAGCGGACTTCCTGAACGCTGGTCAGAGGCCCAGCACCCTTTCTCCACCACTCTGCAAGCATGACATGTGTCAGCCGGGGGAAACTTTGGGAATCCATGGGCGTCATGGGGGTGGAACCTAATTTGGTTAACTTTCTGAGGGACCTGCATCTGGATACAAAGGCCTTCGTGAGGTACTCGAAGGACCTGAGGGTATCCAGAGATTTTAGTGTTCATAAGGGCGTTAGGCAGGGCTGTATATTGGCCCCCTTTCTTTTTAATTTATATATCAATGATCTGGAGGAGTTCCTACTAAACACTGGTGCTGATTACCCTTATGTTGGCTTTAAGGGTCTGCCTGTTTTACTTTACGCGGACGACGCCGTCCTCTTGGCTAGGACTGCAAGAGTGCTCCAAACCCTATTAAGTGCTTTTTACAGTTTTATGGATGCCCGTGATTTATCTATCAACAACACCAAATCCTGCACAATGCAGGTGGGGCAGCGTAGCAAGAAACCATACTCATTTAGGGTTAAAAAAGAGAAGGTCCCCATGACTAGAACATTCTCTTATGTGGGAGTTTTGTTCAACGGTCAGTTAAAATGGGGTCCATTACTCCAAAGGAAAAGGGGTGAGATAACTCGGGCAAACGCCGCTATTTTTAATTTTGGTAGGAAAATGGGCAAACGACCAACAGCGGCACTACTAAAGATCTACCAGGCAAAAAGTGTGGCAATAGGTAGCTACGGTAGTGAACTTTGGGGGTACGTGGCAGCTGACGATATCTGGGTGGCAGAGAATACCTTCTTGAAACAACTGTTGGGGGTTCCAAAGGGAACTTCCAACCTAACAGTGCACGAAGAAACTGGCACACCTTTTATAAGTGGTACTCTGGCACTACGGCCACTAACCTTCTGGCTAAAATTCTGGCTTAACAAAGATTTGGGGGGAGGAGCTACGCGGGCATCCAAGATGGTTCGCGTGAGCAGAGAGCTCCCGAGACCCGTCCCGTCCTCCTGCATCTATCCTTTTGATATCCTGATTATTTCGATGGGCTTTTGAAGTTCTACTTCTGCTGATCCTGCTACACTTTTCAGGGCTGTGATCGGACTTCGGGAACCATTTATACGTCGCCATCTACTCTCTGGGCCTACCCCCGGACGAGGCCGGGGTCTCTGCTGATCACGATGGCCGAGTCGTAATTCAACAACAGCGGTATCCGGACATCTGCTCCATCGGTGTCATCGCCGCTTTCACTTTCGGTTTCCCTCTTCCCTCCTAACCTGATTGAACTTGATGTACTCCTCATCTCAAACTGTGGGGGCCTGATCCGCTGTGCGTATTTGCCACGATCTTTGACTTGTAGACTACAATTTTGGGCAGAAGTGTGGATTTGGGGACCTGCAGACCACTGCCATTTACACCAGGTCCAGGAAGGCCCTTCGGGGCGCGGCTTCTAACATGGCGACTAAAACCGATCTGGAGAAGCGCAAGACAAAGGTGCCGACTCGTGGGGGCTCGGTTCAATCCATATCATGGATCGCTACACACAACCGAGGGGTTCCCCCAGTGCCCCAGGCTGTGGTCTTGAGGACCCGAGGACGGGGCCTGGCGGCGACGTCGGAGGTGTCCCTCCAGGATCTCATGACCGCCATCGCTGGGATCAAGACAGATATGGGGCATCAGTATGATGCCATCGTCTCGAAGGTAGATACAGTGGCGGTTGATGTCACCCTCATAAGAGCTGACTTTGGCTAAAACCAATGAGAGGGTCAAAGCCTTGGACCTTAAGGCCTCCAGTCTTGTCACTGATATGGCGGATGCACAGTCGGAAATCGGAAACCTGCAGTTATCGCAAGATTTGATGGCCAGACGTCTTGAGGAGTACGACAATAGGGCCCGACGGAACAACATTCGCTTAGTCGGGGTACCGGAGAACAGTGGCGATGCTACCGTGGATCTACTTGTGGAGGAACTTCATTGTGACTCATCTTGCTCCCACAGGCCTTAGTAAGTTCTTTGCGGTCGAGCATGCGTACCGCTTCCCGGGTGGTCAGACCAAGCCGGGGGCTCCCCCGAGGCCTATCATTGCTAGGCTATTCCACTTTCGGGATCGCGACGCTATCCTCCAGGCTTCTCGTAGACATGGCCCACTGAAATATGAGAACTGCTCCATTTCTATTTACCCTGATTTCACTCCTCAAGTGCAGCGGCAGCAGATGGGATTTCAGGGAGTGAAACGTCGGTTGCGGGACTTGGGACTCAAATATGCGATGCTGTTTCCAGCTCGACTTCGCATCGAGTATCAAGAACGCACTTTTCTTTTTTGAACAACCGGACAGTG